>NC_073630.1:64935000-66185000 GCF_029407905.1 Bubalus kerabau
TTGAGAACTTGAACCAAATCTGGAGGAGGAACTATATTGGGGAGGGTGATTCTGCCTCCAATGTCAACCCTGAAAGGAAGCAATGATCCTCCCCACGTGAGTGGCCAGGATATCTCAATGATTTCCCTCTTGCTATCCAGAATTGCCTTGGCAGTTCTGACCTGGGCTTCCAGTCCCAACGTCTAGGCCATGGTTCTTATCCCAATGCCCATAAGATGCAGTGCCTGTTGCATTCAGGCTTGAGGGGTAAGGAGAAGACTCAGTGAACAGTCACTGGAAGGTAATGAAAAGGGACCTTCATATTTGAAGATTATATAGGGAATCTAATCTCCACTTCTCAAGATGACTCGATATTATTGAAACATGTCATTTTCTCATAGGTAAGTTTGGAGCCAAGGAATATCCATTAACTTGACTAGTAAAGTGTGTGAGTTAATGGATTCTACTGTGCCGTGCTTAGTCACTTAGTCATGTCGGACTCTTTTTGCAACCCCATGGACTGTAGCCCTCCAGGCTCCTCTGTCCATGCAGATTCTCCAGGCAAGAATACTGGAGTGGGTTGCCATGCCCTCCTCCAGAGGATCTTCCCAACCCAGGGATCAAACCCAGGTCTCCCGCATTGCAGGTAGATTCCTTACTGTCTGAGCCACCAGGGAAGCCCAAGGAAACTGGAATGCATAGCCTAGCCCTTCTCCAGGGAATCTTCTCAACCCAGAAATTGAACTGGGGTCTCCTGCATTGCAAGCAGATTCTTTACCAGCTGAGCTATGAGGGAAGCCCCAATGGATTCTACTAGACATCCTAATTTAGACTTACTCTCTGTTTTATTCTACACCCTTATTAAGTACAAAACTGTGGGGGAATTCCCTGGCCGTCCAGTGGTTAGGGTTCCACACTGTCACTACCAAAGTCCCGGGGTCAACCCCTGTTCAGGAAACTAAGATACAACAAGCTGTGCTGCACAGCACCCCCAGCCAAAAAGTGCAAAACATTAACCAAATTTTAATATTTTCTCAGCATCAGAGCACATATCTCTGTCCAGCGGTAATTATCACCAAGGATGTCTTACCTGAGAGCTGCCTATCATGACAATTGCTTTTGTCCCTCAGCTTCCACAGAGAGGCAGTACAGTCAAGCAGTGCTCTATGGGTCAGTTCTTTTGTGTTCAACCTAGGAAGGTGCTTCATGCTGGCGTGCTTCCGCCACGTCCGGAAAAGTGAGCCAGTATAATATGCACATGTACCACTCTCTAGTTTGACTTTTCCTCAAGTAACTTGTCTCCTACACTCTTTACATTTTCCCAACAATCCATCTCTTTGACCGTCTTCCATGTTTTATTTTAAAGTCTAGTTTTTTGGTGATTGGTGCCCCATGGTAACTGTGGACTCACCTCTTGAGACTGATAATATTTACACACGGCAGCAGAACAAGCACTGAGCCTGGAGATGGAGGACTCGGCTTTGAGCTCCAGCTCCACACATTCTCACCGTGGACAGAGTAGCAGAGAAAGAAATCTAGGTAGCATTCTGATCGCATTAGGCTGGTTTGGAATCTGAACCTCAGTACTTTTTACAACTCACTTGGGCATTCTTATGTGTGTCAAAGATTAAAAACCACTGCTTGCATCTTAAACTTACACAGTGTTGTATGTCAATTACATCTAAATAAAGATGGGGGGATGGAGAGTGGAGAACCTCTGCTCTGTACTGATGCATTGACAGAGCACTTGGGAGTCCAGGAAACTACAAGGCCAGAACCCCAAGGCTAGGAAAGCCAGTACTGGGGCATCTGACTTGGGCTCTTACTTTGTTATATTCTTTAAGGAAAAAAATATCCTCTTTATGATACTGTTCATGCTTATCATGATAGTGCCTAGGAGCATGCTCTAGAAGAGGAGAAAGCATACATGAGCTCAAGTCCAGGTTCTAACACTGCAGCTATGTGACCTTGGACAAGTCACTTTATTTCTCTTGGACCTCAGTTTTTCAAAATCTGGCAATGTGAAAGATGCCAGTCTCAAGGGCACAAGTTGGTTGGAAGAACAAACTATAGTAAGTACACCTGCCAATTATCATGTGCTTGCTCTGATGCTCGGGCAACATTCAAGTGCTTCATGTGAATACCTCATTTGACTTGCAAACTTTCATCTGAGGAAGGGCTTCTGGGGAGACAGTGCACTGAAAAGGTGCTTTGTGATCGGGAAGGCTTTATGAAGGCATGAGACGCTCATGCTTCACAGGGTAGAAAGACAGATCTAGTTTGACTTTATTTCTTCCTTATGTCTTAAATTATTTGCCCTTCATAGTCTTCCAGAACTCTCTGACATATATATTTTCCGAGGCTACATAACTGAAAAGCAAAGACACAGAATTCACATTTGATTCTTTTAACACTGAGATCGTTGATCTTTCTCCTCTACTCAACTAGTTCCTGGTTAATTGCAAGTATAGCACATTTGAATCCAACTGTTAGTTCTCTGATACACAAAGTGTGATCCATTGACTTAGAGCATCAGCTTCTTCAAATTCTAAAAAAATGTTCAAAGTTTAAAATGTTTAGTTTCATTATGTCACTTACTATAGTTTCTGTATTCTGACAGTGGGGCATGTCTCTTCCAGGCCTAAATATCAATTCTGGGCACATGAAGTACGACCACTTATTCAGATGTGAAGTCCTTCAGGTTGGCCAAAATGTGCACTAGTAATCCTTATGTATGTACTTCCTGAGAAGCTTACAGTTGTTCTCCTTCTATCAGTCAGTTCAGTCGCTCAGTCGTGTCCGACTCTTTGTGACCCCATGGACTGCAGCACTCCAGGCCTCCCTGTCCATCACCGACTCCCAGGGTTTACTCAGACTCACGTCCATTGAATTGATGGTGCCATCCAACCATCTCATCCTCTGTTGTCCCCTTCTCCTCCTGCCCTCCATCTTTCCCAGCATCAGGGTCTTTTCCAGTGAGTCAGTTCTTTGCATCAGGTGGCCAAAGTATTGGAGTTTCAGCTTCAACATCAGTCCTTCCAAGGAACATTCAGGACTGATTTCCTTTAGGATGGACTGGTTGGATCTCCTTGCAGTCCAAGGGACTCTCAAGAGTCTTCTCCAACACCACAGTTCAAAAGCATTAATTCTTCACTGCTCAGATTTCTTTATAGTCCAACTCTCACGTCCATACATGACCACTGGAAAAACCATAGCCTTGGCTAGACGGACCTCTGTTGGGAAAGTAGTGTTTCTGCTTTTTCATATGCTGTCTAGGTTGGTCATACCTTTCCTTCCAAGGAGTAAGCGTCTTTTAATTTCATGGCTGCAGTCACCATCTGCAGTGAATTTGGAACCCAAGAAAATAAAGTCTGCCACTGTTTCCACTGTTTCTCCATCTATTTGCCATGAAGTGATGGGACTGGATGCCATGATCTTAGTTTTCTGAATGTTGAACTTTAAGCCAACTTTTTCAACTTTTATTGAAACTGAAACTAACTTAAGATGTGCTTTTTTTTTTAATTACAGATTTTATTTATTGTTAACTCTCTTTGGTTTTAATGAGTTGACTGCCCCCTGGTGGACAAGAACTGTCAGCGCACACGAAATCTAGTGCCATTGCTGGTTAAGATCTGAACTATTCCGTGCGTAGGTCAGCCGCTCAGTTGTGTCCCACTCTTTGCGACACCGTGGACTGTATAGCCCACCAGCCTCCTCTGTCCGTGGAATTTTCCCGGGAAGAATACTGGAGTGGGTTGTCATTTCCTCCTTCCAGGGATCTTCCTGATCCAGAGATCGAACTCGAGTTTCCTGCACCTCGTCCTGCATTGGCAGGCAGATTCTTTTTTATTTGTTTGCAGGCTTATTCTTTACCACTAAGTCACCAATGATATGCTGGCTGTTGCACATATCTGGGAAAACTCCACAAACCAATTTTGTGGAATTTTCCAGGACTCAATACAGAGTCCTGGAAACCCCTCAGGACTCTTCATAGAATCATATACTCCAAGGATGTATTTGAAGACACAAGTAGGTGGAGGTGAACTCAGTGGCCTAAGCAGAATAACATGGCTTCAAAATACAGTCTAACATATCTAGTAACACAGGCACGTTATTTTGTCTCTAAATTAAATATTGATGGGGCCAGAAAACTTTCTGCTTATCTCTGCTTCTAATAAAGTTCATTTTATAGGATATTTGGTTGGGTTTTATTGATAGTAAATCTAGAAATGGCAAAACAGTGTGGTTTTTCAATACCAGTATAAGATAATACATTTTATACACATACAGAAATGAAATTCTTATAATCTCAAGTCCGAAGTACTGAGGTAATTAATATTGGCTTTAATTGTTTCCTTTTTTTCCTTTAAAAAAAAAAAAAAGTACATCTGCATTCACCCAGAAGCACATGCAGAGTTGAAATCAGACTGTCTGGGTGTTTTGGACACAAAAGGAACCTTTGAAAACTCTGATTTGAGCATATGAGTGTCAAGGACCCCCGCAACAGAGCCGATCCAAAGCGCACTACAGTGTTTCCATTCAGCGGGCATCAATGTGCCTCTTTAAGGGTTTTTCAGAATCCCAGGAAATTGTGATTACATGGCATTAGCTTTTCATTTTCTAAAGAATGGGTGAAAAGCATGAAAGTCCTCTTAACAATGTGAAGAAAAGTATTTTTGGTTCTGGTAAACTTCTGCTGTTCTCTGATAAAAAGTACACAGAAATGCCTTTAGGATACCACACAATCCTATATACAATTGTAGCTCAGTCGTGTGGGTGCTGGAGGGACTACCACCTTATCCAGCCTGAAAAAGACTCCCAAACGCCTATTGTTCCCCCAAAACAGTCACTTAGTCAAGGATGGTATTCATTCCAGTGATATCATGAATGTATTTGTCTCTATTAGATGTTCTCACTTTTCCATGGATTTGTGGAAGAAAATAAATCCAAGTAAATCACTGTAGGTTTTGGTAGCAATTTACTTCATCTGGTTGATTCTGTATTTGCTATATAGAGGAGGAAATTATTTAGTACTCCATTATGTGTACAAATTGTGGAAATAATATTGACTTGGCTACATTACATACGTACTAGTGGTATTTACTGGAGAAGGAAATGGCAATCCACTCCAGTGTTCTTGCCTGGAGAATCCCAGGGACAGGGAAGCCTGGTGGGCTGCCGTCCATGGGGTTGCAGAGACGGACACGACTGAAGCGACTTAGCAGCAGTAGCAGCAGCAGTGGTATTTACTGAATAGCAACAAAAAAACACCAAGAATCGGTTCAGATCATCAGTGGGTTCTAAGCATATTTGTATGAACCCAAAGATTCCTTCAAGATCTTGGTAAGAAACCAATGTTGAAATCCTAGAATATTTTAGGGCAATATAAGGATTGGGGCTGGGCTTCCCAGGTGGTACAGTGGTAAAGAATCTGCCTGCCAATGCAGGAAATGCAAGAGATTTCCGGTTCAGTCCCTGGGTGGGGAAGATCCCCTGGAGGAGGAAATCGCAACTCGCTTCAGTATTCTTGCCTGGAAAATTCCATAGACACAGGAGCATATCAGGCTGTAGTCCATAGGGTTGCAAAGAGTCAGACGGGACTGAGCACGTGCATGCGCGCACACACACACACACACGGATTGGGGCTATCACCATCACACCATTATCAATTTAATGTATTGTGAGATCATCAAATGATAGTCTTATCAGAGAACTCAAGTCTCTAAACTCATGCTTTTTGAATTTTAATATGTGTAACAATTGCTTAGATGTGTCCTTATTAGAAACAGATTCAGATTCACAGGCCCCTTGCAAAGATCATGATTCATTATGTAAGGTGTGGAGCCCGGGAGTCAGCATTCGAATAACATCCTTTAGGATGCAGTGACCTATGGTGGGCTCAAAGAAACAAAACTCAACCCTTTTAATCCACCTTTAATATTCACCTAATCTGATTGTCCCCATCTGTCCAAATGCTTGTACTCATCTTGTTGTGCTGGTCTCCAGGTTTTGGATAAATAATTATTTCCTTTCCACATAGTAGTAAATGGCCACTCCATCGTCACCTGGTGGGGGAAGCTAAGGAAATATTTACCTTATGGAGAAATTACCCCAGCCACTCATCTCTTGAACAAAGTCAAGTTAGAGTGGGCTTGCCTAGGTCTGGACATCTGTTTACTTTTCGATATTTTTAAAAATGTTTTTATATATTTATTTGGCTGCACCGGGTCTTTCTTTACCTGTGGCATGTGGGATCTTTAGTTGCATCATGCACGCTCTCAGCTGCAGCAGATGAGATCTAATTCCACGATCAGGGACTGAACGCTTACCCCCTGCATTGGGAGCATGGAGTCTTAGCCACTGGACCACCAGGGAAGTCCCTATTTTTTGATATTGAAGAAAAAGTTATATGCCTTTCCCCGCCTCCTCCCCCATGTTGTATACCTTTGCTGCTGAAAGTGTGATCCATGGACCAGCAGCAGCTGGGAGTTTATTAGAAATGCAGAATCTCAGGCCTCATCCACACCTACTGACTCAGACTCTGCACTTGATCAAGATCCTGGGTGATCCCTGTGCACGTGAAAGGTGATCAACAGCCTTTTTTGGAGAAGAGTAAGTGGGTGAGTGTGGGCTTCTTGACAGCACAACTAAACGTGCCCTAGGTAACATCTCATCACAAGAGGATCAAAGAAGTTCTGTGGACTAGGCGGACAACTTTTTTCCTTCCAAGATCACCTATTTAACCTAACACTTCAACTTAAAAAAAATTTATTTATTCATTTATTTATTTGGCTGCATGGAGTCTTAGTTGTGGCACGTGGGACCTTCTCTGCAGTCATGCAGACCTTTCCTTGTGGCCTAAGGACTCTCGAGTTGCAGTGTGCCAGCGCTGGGGCTTCAGCAATCGCAGCCCGTGGGCTTAGTTTCCCCTCGGCATGTGGGATCTTAGTTCCTAGGGATCTAACCCTGTGTCGCCTGCTTTGGAAGGTGGGTTCTTAACCAGTGGATCAGCCCCCAGCTTTTTTACCCTTGAAGCCTGAGATAGTCCTATGACCCGGATCTCTTCGTGATGCTCACTGCTGGGACAAGACTTTACTCCGTGTGCCACCCCCCAGTCCCTCTAGATGCCCAGTCTCTCTTCAGCAGACTTGAGCAGGCTCTCTTGCAAGCAGGGTTCTGGGAAGGAGGCTGGAAAGAGTGCAAAAGAGAACCAGGAAGGCCGCCATCCTCTAGTAAGTCGTGTCCAACTCTTTGCGACCCCATGGACTGTAGCCGACCAGGTTCCTCTGTCTATGGGATTTTCCAGGCAAGAATACTGGAGTGGATTGCCATTTCCTTCTCCAAGGGATCTTCCCCACCCAGGAATTGAACCTGGGTCTCCTACATTGCAGGCAGATTCTATACCAACTGAGCCACCAAGGAAGGCCTCCAGAAGACTGTGATAATAATAACTAATAATAATAACAGGATTGGGACTTCCCTGGGAGTCCAGTGGTTAAGATTCCATGCTTTCACTGCCAGTGGTGGGGGCGGGGGGAGGTGATCCCTGGTCGGGGAACTAAGACCCCACAAGCATCACAGTGCAACCAAAAAATAAATATATTCAATAAGGTGCAGAGGGTTCCAGTTCCTGTTGTTGGCTCCTCACAAGCATTAGCACACCCCCATGAGGTATGTGAGAAGTCGCTTGCTAAATACGGCACAACCAGGAAGGGACGGAGGACGGGCTGCAGAGCCTGGGTGGGGGCCCACAGGAGAACAACGCAGCAAAACTGAGGGATGATGGCTAGGGAAGAAGGGTCAGGCTGAGGTCCCACAGAGCCACCTCTTCATAATGAGATCGACAGTGTCCCTAACTCATTAAAGTGTGAAGCAGACATAGCATCAGCCTCCAAGCTCCCGCCCTACCTCCCCTCGACTCCTGCACTAATTCCTCCTCAAAGGAGCTTCTGGAGTCTCTACTGAATGGTGGGTGCATGTCCAAACCACGATTCTGCAAGGTGGGTAAGCGCCCTGGAAGGGAAGCAGAGTCCTGGGGGAACATGACTATTCCCATCCTACTACTCACGGGGGAACATTACAACGAGAGATTCCTGTGAGGGATCAGGCTGCAGTGAAACTCCTTTGCAAATTACATTCCTAGGCTTCCTGGAGGAACTGGCATTTGAGTTAGACCTCGTTGGTCATGCAGTCTTCCCTGGTGGCTCCGATGGTCAAGTGTCTGCCTGCAATGCAAGAGACCTGGTCAGAAAGATTCCCCTGGAGAAGGACTTGGCAGCCCACTCCAGTATTCTTGCCTGGAGAATCCCATGGACAGAGGAGCTTGGTGGGCTACAGTCCATGGGGTCACAAAGAGTCGGACACGACTGAGCTACTTTCAACGTCACATGTGAGTCATGCAGGCCAAGCAGCAGAAGGCCTTCCAGCTCAGATCACCACGTGGGACGGGACCACTTTAAGTGCTCTCTTAGGAATGAGCTGTGTTTACCTGCTTGGAGGGGCAGGTGAGGGGAGCCGTGAAAAGGGTCTCCCTTTCCTCAGAGCGGGCTCATCTTGCCCTGTCATATGGTAAGGAAAGCAAAGTCTTGAACCCATTCCTAGCTCACATGCTTGTTCCTCAGGGCCTGGTGACTCCATCTTCAGTTTTGCCAGAAAAGGAGGTATTTTCTATTGCATCAGAATCCTGTTCCTCGGTGACAGAGAGGCTTCACCTACCTTTTGAGGCACAGTCTACCCAGGAATCTGAAAATATCTGTTCCTCACTTTCCTTGCAGCTCAGGCCAGGCCTTCAGCGGTGTTCCTGTCAAAAAAAAAAGTGCTGAAAGGTGCAGACTCTGAGGAAAATCCTGCAGAAGAGAGGCAGCAGAGTTAGCAGATATACGCAGTGTGAAGGGCTGTCTGTGTCTTTAGCCCAAGCATTTCGTGTTCTGCTCCGGGCATGGAGGTGGTTCCAGTTATCCTGTAGCATTTGAACCCAGCGCTGGCATCTGCGGTGGCTTCTTGGGGCCAATCCAGAGCATGACCTGGGGCATTGTTCCAGCTATGTAGTCTCTAGGCTATGTTCTTCAACTGAACTGTTCAATAGCCTTTAATACATTCCTTTGCTTCTTAAAACAGCCGGATTTGAATCGTCTTGACTGAAACCAAGAATCATGACGTGGTATGCTGGAGAATGGAGGGTGTGCCTACAAGAATTTCAGAATTGATTCCTTGCTTTTTATGGAAAGACCAAATGGTTTTGCATAGGTAATTGCATATTCAGTTTTTGTTTTGATTTCCTGAGTTATTTGACAATAATCTCTGGACCTGATTCTGTAGATGGTAGGGACCTAAGACCGAAGTTGGGGAGCCAATCAGAAGAGCTGCGAAGAGAAATGTGAGAAAAATGAGGTCCTTGTGCTGTGCCTAGTCGCTCAGTCACGTCCGACTGTTTGCGATTCTCCAGGCAAGAATACTGGGAGTGGGTTGCCATGCCCTCCTCCAGGGATATCCTTGTGAGAAGGACTCAAATCCAATGTTTTTTTTTTTCCCCAGTGGGCCTTTCATGGAACTGTCAAAAGTAGACAAAGGGCCCATACCCTTTTGTTCTGTTATTAGAAAATTGACTATTCAATCTGTATTCATATAGTCCTTTTTTGGACTCCAAAAGTTATCTCCTCTACATTAGTGAATGGTATAGGATGGTGTGAACAAGAGAGGCCCAAAACAAAAAGCAGTGTTTACATTTGCTGCAAGTGGAAAGAACTTCTGTGTGGCAAAAAAGGATTGTCAAGAACAGTTTCTGGGGATTACCCTGGTGCCCAATGGTTAAGATTCCATATGAGCTTCCACTGCAGGAGGCAGAGGTTAGATCCCTGGTCAGGGAACTAAGATCCCTCATACTGTGAGGCCAAAAAACTAAAAATCAAATTACAAAAAAAAAGAACAATCTTGGCTGTTTCTTTTAAGCTAAGCTGCCAACAAAACAGCACTATTGATAAATATCACTCTGTTATTGTCATAATGATCCCAGAAGAAGTAGACTTTAAAATATGACCTTAAATTTATAAATTTGTTGAAACCATCAAATTTACTTCCTTATATGATGCAATACATTATTTCAGTTGCATAGGTCTTCAAGCAATTTGGTAGAGCGTATCATGGAACAATATACCTTTTTTTTTGTCTGCTCTGCTAAAATGGTAGCTTCGTGAAAAGAGGGTCTTCAATTGCTCATGTCCTCAGAACATAATAGACGCTGGGTCAAACTTGTTTAGCAGAAAGATTATACTGCCTTGGAGTTCGTGAAGAACAGAGAGCATGTGTGTGTATTGTACATCGTTGATTATCCTGATCATATCTTTGCAGCATACTCTTATCATTAAGTATTTTTAGAAGGCAAAAATGTTACTGTATAGTCACTGCACCCATCCGTTTCCAGGTAAATGAGTGCTAACCAGAAAGTCATACCTTATTTAGGTCTTACTCATTCTGCAAGTCACTTCTCCATTTTGTTGGTGGTGTTGAGTAGCTGAATCATGTCCAACTCCTTGTGACCCCATGGACTGTAGCCCACCAGGCTTCTCTGTCAGTGGGATTCACCAGGTAAGAATACTGGAGTGGGTTGCCACTTCCTTCTTCGGGGGACTTTCACGACCCAGGAATGGAACCCAAATCTCCTTCAAGTCTCCTGCATTGCAGGCGGATTCTTTACCACTAAGTCACCAGGGATTCCCACTTCTTCCTTCAGGACTCCCGTTTTCCACATTGAACAGAGAGGTTATTTACACACAAAAGAACTTGACTTGGGCATTCTTGGATTTTTTTTCCATAAAAGTCCGTAGAGGGTATGTTCTATTTTGTAATGTAATAGGATGTAAAGAAACATTCTATCTTCAAAAATGATTCGAGCAAAGTGTAAGGCTCTAGAAACCACTGTGAATCTGAGATTCTCCCTGTAATTGAAGCAAGCAGTACTTCAAAGTTAACTCTTAGACTTTTCAGCATGAATAGCTTCTATCTAAATTGGCAATTTACTTGTGAGTCTGCGATCCTCCACCTACTTTGCATAATTAATATTGTAAACAATATTAATAGTGTTCTTTGATATTACAGTTGGAGATGAAAATTTCATTTTTAATGCATCCCACAAATAATTTGATAGTTGATTCTGTAAGTGTCATTTTTAATTTACTTATAGCTCTTTTCCCAACAACTGTTCTGGCAATAAGCCACACTATACAGCAAATGCTTTATTTTCTTGGATTAAATAACACAACATAATTACCTTCATCTTTGTTTGATTTTTACTTGTTGTGACTCGTTTTGCCAGCTCTGAGTTTTAAAAATAAAGAGTAAACTTCTGATCACCATTTTTTTTCCACTGTATTTAAAAACAAGCAAAAAAAGATAAATACAAACTTAAAATAAGAATATAAAGTGCTCTAGGTAGCCAATTACAACCCAATTCCAGAAGATAGACAACTGTATTAGTTTTATAAGGCTGCCATAACAAAGTAGTACAAACTACTTTGTAATACTTTGTAATACTTGCAAAGCTTAAAACAGTGGAGATTTATTGTCTCCTCGCTCTGAAAGCTAGCAGTCCGAAACCAAAGCAGGGCGACGCTCCCTCTGAAACCTGCAGGAGAATTCTTCTTTGCATCTTTCTAGTTTCTAGTGGTTTGTCAGATCATTGGTGTTTCTTGTCTTAGACCCATCATCCCCATCGTCTGTCTTCACATGGCCATCTTCTTACAGGACACCTGCCATATTGAATTAGTGTGACCTTATTTAACTGAAGTGTGACCTCACTGAACTTATTACACCTGCGCTGACCCCATTTCCCCTCTGAAATACTAGGGATCAGGATATCAATGAACCTTTTTTTGGCTGGGGAGGGAGCACAATTCAACCTATAACAATTATTTTGTTATTAAAAATTGACAAATATTTGTACAGTACAATTAATGCCAGTTTTACTATTTAAAGTATTCCTTAGAAGAAACCTTGGGTCTAGCAATTTGAGACAAAGGCTTGCATGTGGTTCAGCAGCACCCCAAGAAGAGGCAATATCATGTCAGTCCAGACGGAGCAAGAAGAATCAAGGTTTAGGCAGCCAGTGGGTCATTTTTCTCCTGTTTGTTCATGATCCTGTCATCATCTGCAAATATTTGGAAGAAAGAAAAAGGTGGTACATGTGGGTTTCCCAATTGCTATGGATTGAATTATGTCCCACCCAAAATCCACAAGTTGAAGCCCTAATTTAGCCCCCACACGGTAGTATTTGGAGATGGGGCTTTGGGGAGGTAATTAGGTTTAGAAGAGGTCTTGACACCTCCTCATCTCTTAGCTATGCTGTCCTGTAGTAAAATTCCATATCCGAGAATCAAACCACTAATCTCTAAATAATAACGCTTTCCTAGGCACATGGTTCTTTTTGGAAATGATACAAATACATGTAATGTTTTAGCTAATTCATACCAGAATATTTATAGTTACCAAAAAGAACCAAATTACTGAGGAAATGCATTCTTGCCTCCAAAGGGCACAAAATCCTACATACCCCATAAATCATAATTCAAACAATACTCTGAAGCAGATCCAATTCATGTGTAGTTAATGTCCTTGTAGCTTCCTTATATGATTGTTTAGGCTTCGATGTGCTGTGTAGGGTAAAGAACACACCTATCTGACTTTTTTTTTAAAGGGGAGGGGTGCGCTCCCCCCATGGCTCAGTGATAAAGAATCCAATTGCTCGTGCAGGGGATATGGGAGGATCCCACATGCCGAGGAGCAACTAGGATCGTGCGCCACAACTACTGAGCCTGTGCTCTGTAGCCTGAGAAGCTTAACGGCTGAAGCCCCCACCCTGCACCCCAGCTCCACAACAAGAGAAGCGGCTGAGATGAGAAGCCCAAACACCGAAACTAGAGAAAAAGCCAGCGTAGCAACAAAGACTCAGTACAGCCAAAAATGAATAAATAAAGGAATAACATTACAAGAGAAAAGAAAACATTAGGGAATTCCGTGCCGCTCCAGTGGTTAAGAATCCGCCCTTTCACTGTGACCTGACGGGTTCAGTCCCTGGTTGTGGAGCTCAGATCCCACAGGTCAGGTGGTGCAGCCAAAACCGAAAACGTAAATCAAAGCTGAAATGAGATACCACTTCATAGCCATTAGGTTATTAAAAACAACAACAACAACCACAAAACAGAAACAACAAGTGTTGGCAAGGCTGGGGAGAAATAGGGACCCATGTGTCTTGCTGGCAGGAAGATATGCAGCCACTATGAAAAGAGTATGATTGTTAAACACAGTTAAACATAGATTTACCACATACTCCAGCAATTTGATTTCTGGGTATACTTGTACACCATTATTCATGGTGGCATCATTCACTGTAGCCAAAAGATTAACGCAGCCCTAAGAAGGCAATGGCACCCCACTCCAGTACTCTTGCCTGGAAAATACCATGGACGGAGGAGCCTGGTAGGCTGCAGTCAATGGGGTCGCCAAGAGTCGGACACAACTGAGCGACTTCACTTTCACTTTTCACTTTCATGCATTGGACAAGGAAATGGCAACTCACTCCAGTGTTCTTGTCTGGAGAGTCCCAGGGTTGGGGGAGCCTGGTGGGCTGCCGTCTATGGGGTCGCACAGAGTCGGACATGACTGAAGCGACTTTAGCAGCCCTTCCCTTCTTGGTAACCGTAAGCTTGTTTTCTACATCTGCTGGGGTCCAGCCCCAGCTGATCCAGGGTATTCGAAGGAGAGATGGCATAGGCGAGGGTCAGGAAACAACTGCTTAATTACACGTTAATTAAGGATACAAAGAGTAATAGAATGAGGATAGCTCAGTAGGAAAATTCAGTGGAGAAAAGAGGCTGAGTAGCTTGGTTTACGCGGGAGACCAATAAAACTTCAAGACAAGAAGTTTGCACCACTTACGTAGGCCGCAGGCGTCCTTCCGTTCTCCCGAAGGAGAGGAGACACTGAGGCCTCCCCGGTCGGATCTTAGAAGCCCAGGCATAATTAGCAAGCATGGTGGGTTCCGCGCTCCAGATGGAGACTCAGCTAGAATTTGGGAGAGAGAGTGACATGGGGAGACCAAGTTTCAGTGAACAAGGCCCGCACTTTATTTTCCAAAGTAGTTTTTATACCTTAAGTTATGCATAGAGGATAATGGGGGAAGGGGTGGAGTCATGCAAGGACAGCAGTTCCTGGTCCTAATCGAAGCCAGGCTTTCAAACTTATCATATGCAAAAGTTCAGGTGATTGACATCATCTTCTGGCCCAGAGGCCTGTTAACATTTTAAGAAACTTATTTTTCTCTAAAGGTGATTATTCCAAAGTCAGGCACCAGCCTCCCAAAAAGCATTGGACAAAGCTGCATTTTACATTTCTATACACCCATTATATCAATCAATACACTGCCAAGGACACAGTAGGTAAGGAGTATGGAGACTTAGCAGCAAACATTGGCCCAACAAGTGAAAAACCCTTCACCAATACAATTTCTAATCAATCTTTTAACTACTCAAAGGAATTTGTGTTTAGGCAGTTTAGAACATCTCCTGCCTCTCACAGTTGGGAGGCTCTGAACAATCACATGTGGCTGGAAAAACCTATTCAGGCAGGCTAGAGGATTTCCAAAGGAGTTTTTTGGTTGAAACACTGTCACACCCAGGAATTATTAACTGGAGCTGTAAGCTAACTCTTTTTTCAGAGAGAGGTAGTGGGGGACAGCCCCCGTAAAGTCAGAGGTGTAGGTGAAAGCACAAAGCAGAAAGTAGGCAGGCTCTGGTTTGGGGGTAGATGCTCGAGAATTTCCAGGGGGACTCCTGAGGCTCGATCCCGCCTTTGCGTATGCCGAGCCTCCTTCCTCATGACCTTTGTCATGGGCGGAGTTCCTCACGCTGGCTCCTGGCAGTGATAGAATTCCAGTTGAGCTATTCCAGATCCTGAAAGATGATGCTGTGGAAAGTGCTGCACTCAATATGCAATATGCACTCAATATGCAATATGCTGGCTCCCGGCATACATCTGTAACTCTGTTTTTGCTTTGCAAATAAGTTCATCTGTACCATTTTCTAGATTCTACATATAAGCATTGTTATGCAATAGTTGTCTCTTTCTTACTTCACTCTGTATGACAATCTCTAGGCCCATCTGTGTTGCTGCAAATAGCATTATTTCATTCTTTTTTATGGCTGGGTAGTATTCAATTGTATATATGTACCACATCTTCTTTATCCATTCCTTTGTCAATGGACATTTAGGTTGCTTCCATGTCCTGGCTATTATAAATAATGCTGCAATGAACATCAGAGTGTGTGCATCCTTTGAATTATGGTTTTCTCTGAATATATGCCCAGGATTGGGATTGCTAGGTCATATGGTAGCTCTATTTTTAGCTTTTAGATCATCTCTATATTGTTCTCCATAGTGGTTGTATCAATAGAATTCCTTTTATATAAGGCACATGTGAAATTAAAAGACGCTTACTCCTTGGAAGGAAAGTTATGACCAACCTAGATAGCATATTGAAAAGCAGAGACATTACTTTGCCAACAAAGGTCTGTCTAGTCAAGGCTATGGTTTTTCCTGTGGTCATGTATGGATGTGAGAGTTGGACTGTGAAGAAAGCTGAGCGCCAAAGAATTGATGCTTTTGAACTGTGGTGTTGGAGAAGACTCTTGAGAGTCTCTTGGACTGCAAGGAGATCCAACCAGTCCATTCTGAAGGAGATCAGCCCTGGGATTTCTTTGGAAGGAATGATGCTAAAGCTGAAAGTCCAGTACTTTGGCCACCTCATGCGAAGAGTTGACTCATTGGAAAAGACTCTGATGCTGGGAGGGATTAGGGGCAGGAGAAGAAGGGGACGACAGAGGATGAGATGGCTGGATGGCATCACTGAGTCAATGGACGTGAGTCTGAGTGAACTCCGGGAGTTGGTGATGGACAGGGAGGCCTGGAGTGCTGCGATTCATGGGGTCGCAAAGAGTCGGACACGACTGAGCGACTGAACTGAACTGAACTGAATGGTTATACAACAATGTGAATGTATTTAATGACACTGAAATGTACACTTTTAAATGGTAAATTTTATGTCATTTTTTCAACAGAAAAAAAATTTTTTTAGGAAGAATCATGGAGACAAGATCTTGGATACAGTCTCTCTGACTCACACCCTTCACCTTCAGAGGGAGAGTTCACTTGAGCAATCCTTAAAATCAAGGATTTTTCTGGTTCATGAAAATTTGCCAGATGAGGATCTGTTGCCTTTGTTAACCCAGGATATTCTTCTAGAGAGCTAACTTAAATCTTTACAAATAGTTTCCTTTATTTTTGCTTTCCTTTTCCTTCCTTTCAAAAAGTGTTACTGAGGACCTCTCCTGTGTAGGGCGCTGTTTGGGAGATATCACAGAGGCAAAAACGACAGCATACATAGCAAATACACAGACACTGGATTTCAATGCCAGTTTTACCACCCACCTTCATTATCTAATGGGCACATTACTATGGATACCTCAGTTCCCACCCCCTGGAGAAGTGAATGGCAATCCACTTCAGTATTCTTGCCTGGAAAATCCCATGGACAGAGGAGCCTGACAGGCTACAGTCCACGGGATTATAGTGTCAGACATGACTGAGCGACTGACACTTTCAGTTCCCACATCTGTAAAATGGGCACAATAATAGTGCCCATTTCACAGGGTTAGTGTTGAATAACTTTTGTTTGTCCCTCCAGATCCACTCTCTACCCTTCTCTGCTCAGTTCCTGGACATGGGAATCTGATTACATGAGCTGCGTCAATAGTCACCCTTGCTCCCTAGCTTCAATTTAGATTTGAGCAATCCAAATCCCTGGTAGGAGATCAGTGGGAGGTAGGAATGAGTTGTTGTTTTTTTTTTTTTAATCCCTGGCTTTATCCCTGTGGGGTTGCTGCAGAATGGCTTCCTCTTAGACCAAAAGCTACAGCTGCTGCTAAGACAGTTCTCTCCACATGTCTTTCTTTTCCTAAACGTGCATGAACATTCCCTCCCTTTGTAACGTCAAGCCTAGCTGTAGGAGTGGTCATGTTCATATTAACTAGCTACCACAGAGGACATGAGTGCCAAGAGAGGGGCAGTGTCTTTTGAATAACTCAGCACAATGTTCTGATTCTTCATCATCAGCAGCCAGATTCCAGAGGGCGCTGAATATACCACGATAAGCAGTTTGCAGATGACCCAGCCCGCCCTAGAATGACAGCCGTAAGAGGACAGGGCCCTCACCTCTTTTATTCATAGTAACTATTCTCTCTCCAATGTCTGGCACGTAGTTACTGACCATTCGGTATTTAATGAATAGATGAATGAATATTGAAAAAACAGCTCTGAATAAATAGAAGGGGCTGGTGCTTAATACTGACTTCCGTTTTATTTTTGTGTTTATGTGTTCACTGCCTACATTTACAAGCTGTTCTTACTAAGCTTATGGTCAGTGATCGCTGTATGTCTGTTGTTGTACAATATGTGTAACAGTGATACCGATGCCAAGGAGGAGAATTTCTTATTGTCTTGAAAACTGTAGATGAATTCACGAGCAAATAGTCTAGTGATTTGCATTGAGTTTTAAAGGTTTCTTTTTAAAGGTTCTGTTGGAGAATATTTAAATAAAAAAATCTAAATTTTATATTTTGAAAATGTTAACTACTGAATTTTGCTCTTCATAAACTTTTATTAATTATTTAATAATAAACAGTAATAAAACAGTGATAAAAAGTGAATAAATATCTTTTCAGCCACCTAAACAGTCAAATTCCTATTACAGCTGTAAAGATAACAAATATACCAATGGAATAAACTATGGAATAGTTTAATAGTTATGGAATACCTAACTGGTAAAATACTATGTATCCAATAAAACTTAAGTAACAATGACATGGGCTGCTTATTGTATTATGTGAAAAGAATAATATAAAAATTTTTTATATGGATGAATTTTACAATGTAATAAAAAAAGTCCAACAAAAACTCAGGCATTAATGAAAGCCAGTGGTGGTCTAGAAGGCTGTTCTGTGAATAACTTTTCCTCTTATTTTAAAAATTCTTTTCCAAATTTTCTAATATAATTATATACTAATTTCATAATGAAAAATATTAAAGCATAATAAGTCCATCATCCAACATAACAAATTATTTTCCTCACCAATGGAGAGACAATATGTAGATTATAAAGAAATAAGTACAAAAATTATTCCTTTAGACTCTATTGATCAAAAGGATGCTGCTGCTGCTGCTGCTAAGTTGCTTCAGTAGTGTCCGACTCTGTGCGACCCCATAAGACTGCAGCCCACCAGGCTCCCCCATCCCCGGGATTCTCCAGGCAAGAATACTGGAGTGGGTTGCCATTTCCTTCTCCAATGCATGAAAGTGAAAAGTGAAAGTGAAGTCACTCAGTTGTATCCAACTCCTAGCAACCCCATGGACTGCAGCTTACCAGGCTCCTCCGTCCATGGGATTTTCCAGGCAAGAGTACTGGAGTGGGTTACCATTGCCTTCTCCGATCAAAAGGATAAATACACTTAAATGCCATTTAGAACCCAAACTGATTTTTTCAGGTTCCTAACATGCATACAAATTCCATTATGTGATGCCCATTTTACTATCATTATTATCATTGTTTATTACTCATTTTTATTTTGCTAAAATTTTGTTATAATTAGAGCACAGTTCCTCAGTGATAAGTATCAAATGAAAAGGATTCGGATTGGTAATGTTAGCCTAAAACAATAAAACAGTCAGTTATTTCACCAGCAAAATGGGTTTATGAGGGAGCAGCAAAGAATTGTTATTGGGGACATGCAACTACGGTGAACCACATGCAAGCCCTTTAAAACAAAGGAAGGGGAAACTCAAAGAGGAGAGGTTGGGAGGGGCTGTTACCAACAAGTCCACTGCAGGAAACTGGGAATTGGAAGCACAGGGTCCCTCACTGGCTGAGTTGAGACAGTCCCTCACGGCTGAGCTGTTGCCAGGCAAGGAGAATATCTTTCTTCCTCTGAATGACGGTGGTAAAGTAGTGTCACATTCTGCTGGAGATGGAAAGTGCATCGCTTCCTACTGGGGTATCATGTTGAGTGCTGTATGTATGAGAGCTCCCCCTTCTGGACTCCCGATTCCATTTCCGTGAAGTTTCCTTTTATTAATTTTCAGATGAATAAAGACACATTGAATTTATTGTCTTGTATTTTCCTTGTTTCTTCAAGACTACTGGAAATTTTGATCTATTGAGATGCTGTGCTTCAATAGGTAGGGTAAAACTTAGAGTAACTTACCATGTCAAGGTGAGTTTAGGTGCTTGAGAGGAAAGAAAATAGAGCTAGGGTAATTGCAGAACAGAGAACTCCCCAACCTCCTTGTGAAGAGTAATGGATATCTTGCACTCCTATGTAGAAATGTTTAAAATGTTCATCTAGTCTTGCCCAAAACATTATTTGTTGCTCAATGACCAGAGGTAGGGTGGTAGCTAATTATCAGTTTTCTCTTTAAGATGTAGATTGTAAAACTTCTGGGATCCAGCTGGGGTAATGAGCAGATAATCTGAAACAATTCTCTTGAATTGACTGTGATACAAATATGATTTTTCAGATGTAGGGGTAAGTAACCTGATCTTTGACTTTGAACCAATACAGTCCCAGCCAGGTCCATCTCCCGCCCGTGTTGAAATTTATGAATGACAGAAGAGAGTGGTAGATATTGTCATTTTCTAAAGCCCTAGAACACATCTTGAGTATATGTATGATCGGACCACCCAAGAGGGCTCTTCTCTTGCTTTCAGTACATCCCAGGCTTGACCAGTGCCTGCTTCACCCATACCCAGCCCACCTGACTGACCTCCCTACATACTTGACTCAGGCCCCAGCAAAGGATTCTTCTAACTTTAGCTACCAAGCTAGCATATCAAAGGGATGATGAAGGGTGTTCCTCTCTGCTAGTTTCCCTGGTAACCGATGAACCAACCTAATGTCAACTTCCACCATGACAGGTAACCCTCCCACCCCACCAGCCCCCATTCCCTGGAGCGCAAAGACTATTGCCACGTCCTGCCCATCGTCAGTGGTGGGGGTTTTGCTCCAGGACCTGGTTTTGAACATGTAAAATCCCCCTATCTGTTAAACCATTGATGTCTCTGTTGCTGACTCCTGGCTACTCTTCCATCATGAAGCTGGGCAAATACAGAGCTTGCAAGCCAGAGGGGGTGCAGCCCAACAGTATATGTGATCCAGGAGGAAAGGGGGCAGGACACAACCCATAAAAGAATAACAGAGCCCAAGGACACAACACAAACTGATTGGAACCGAATAGGTCCAAGATGGTAGACTTTGAGCCTCAGTAAACTCTTTGTTACACATTAGAAAGCTACACCCACAGGTGCCACGACAGCTTCAAGGCTGACCATAGAAGTTCAAAAAGTGGACTGTGACCCAATTCCTGGAAATCCCCACCCCTTCCCCAAAAGAGCTGGAATACTCCTCCCACCTATTAGCCTAGGAAATTACCCACCCTTATAAGAACTGACAACCCCATGCTCTGGTGCCACTCTCACCTTCTGAGATGGCCCACATTCTATCTGTGAAGTGTGTTTCTCTCTAAGTAAATGTCCATCTTATCTATCACTTTGTCTCTCACTGAATTCTTTCTGCAGTGAGATATGAAGAACCTAGTCTCATTAAGACCTGAGACCAGGTGTGTGATTTTAGTTAAAAGAACATGGGTTCAAGTCCCAGTGTGGGTTTTGGCTGGATTGGAGTCCCAATTTGAGCTGGATGGTTTCATATATAGGTTGCTGTTCAGTCACTCAGTTGTGTCCAACTCTTTGCGACCCCATGGACTGCAGCACGCCAGGCCTCCCTGTCCATCACCAACTCCTGGAATTTGCTCAAACTCATGTCCATCGAGCCAGTGATGCCATCCAACCATCTCATCCTCTGTTATCCCCTTCTCCTCCTGCCTTCAATCTTTCCCAGCATCAGAGTCTTTTCTAAGGAGTCAGTTATTCGCATCAGGTGGCCAAGGTATTGGAGCTTCAGCTTCAGCATCGGTCCTTCCAATGCATATTCAGAACTGATTTCCTTTAGGATAGACTGGTTTGAGCTCCTTGTAGCCCAAGGGATTCTCAAGAATCTTCTCCAACACCGCAGTTCAAAAGTATCAATTCTTCTGTGCTCAGCTTTCTTTATGGAACTCTCACATCCATACATGACTACTGGAAAAACCATAGCTTTGACAATACGGACCTTTGTCGGCATATAGAGAAGACAGTTCCGTCTCCACTAAGCAAAATTATTTATGTGTTTCAGGATGTGAAAGGTACAATAGTGCTTTCTTCCCCTTACCTCCAAGATGTCCACAGAACCACAGATGTCCTTAGAACGTGTAAATAGGTACAATGATGAAATGGAATTAAGTCTGCAGACAGAATTAAGATTGCTCACCAGCTGACTTTAGTACAGAGAGAGTATCCTGGATTATCCAAGTAGGCCCAATGTAATCACAAGGGTTCTTAAAAGTGGAAGAGGGTAAGTGAAACAGAGTCAGAAAGAAAGTGAAAGTAGCTCAATAATATTCGACTCTTTGTGACCCCATGGCCTATACAGTCCATGGAATTCTCTAGGCCAGAATACTGGAGGGGATAGCCTTGGGGGCACTGTTAACCCCAGAAAGATGCTCAGAAAAACTGCTACATTGCTTGCTGGCTTTGAAGATGGGAAAAAGAGGATCAAGAAGCTAAAAATAAAGTGGGCTTTAAAAGCTGGGAAAATCAAGGAAATAAATCTCCCCCTTACAGCCTCCAGAAAGGAATAAAGCCCTACAGATATCTTCATTTTAGCCCAGGGAAACCCATGTGGAATTTCTCTAGAACTGTATGACTGTAAATTTGCAATGTTTAAGGAATCATAGCAGTGGAAATTTCTTAAAGCAATAATAGAAAACTAAAAAATAAGTATTGCTGATTGCATTACTTATCAACTATTTACAATTTACAGAGCTTAAAAATAGCTTAGTCAAAGATGAAGACAGGCACATGTACACACACACACACACACACACACACAAATTAAGACCTAATACTCACACTATAACTGCAGAGCTTATGGAACTACTTTCGGGCAGCAAATAAAAGTAGGAATAGATTCCTAATGAGATAAATGACTCAGCACTTAGCAATTGCAAAAATGCCCTATGCAACCACAGGATCATTAATCACTGATGGTAGCAGAAATGAGCAAATTGATGACTTGATGGTTCAATAGAATCCCCCTTGAAAACTGGGAAGAGCCAAATCATCAATAATTCTGGAATCAATTCTTGCTCCATCAGCCAATTTCTAGCCAAAAGGAGTAATGGCCTCTTGGTGGCCAACTGCTTCAGCTACAGAGTTTGTGTTACAGCGGAATTTTCTTTTTTTCAATTAAAGTAAGCTGGGTAATGCTTAGGACTTGACCCTCATCCCACGGAAAACTCTTATCAAGTAGAAACTGATTGAAAGGGATTTGAAATATATATATATATATATATATATATATATATATATATATATATATATACACATAAAGCATCAGCTAAAAAAATTATGATTGAAGCAGAATTATATTGTTTTTGCTTTCTTGGCATCCACACCTCATTCTTTTCATAGCAACACACTTAGGGTTTCAGATGAAGCTGATTCCACACATATTCTTCTTACCACTCCATTTAAACAAGTATGGGTGAATGATGCAAGCCTGGCTTTTCTGTCTTGCCAATTGGTCTAAGAACTTATGGGACCAGACTTGACCCATTGAGAATCAAGTTTGGACCATTATTTGAAAGAACCAGGCAAGAAACACTTTCTATGGGCTGGTCTTACTAACCTGGTGGAATACGAATAGAAGTTAAGGAAGGATCAGTTTGGCAATGAAGTCAACTCAGAGGGAAGCAGAAACCAGAATACATATCCACTCCTTTGATATCATTTGTACTCTTAAGTCCTGTCATGCCTGTTAAAAGATCATTTACCTCTGGTCTCTTCAAAGTAGCCATTTTGTCTCTTTTCCCCTTGAAACCTGTTTGGGTTTAATTTCTGTTACTTGCAATCAAGACAGTCCTGACTAAGAAGATCATGTAGATTTGGGAAGTTAGCTCACTACTGAGGTACATTAAAAATGTTAACAGTGTATTTGAGCAAAAGTCAATTATAATCACTACCAAACCAGAATTAGTAGGAGTTTCCACTGACAAGAACTAGGGGAAAGGCTTTTATAGAAAAAAAAAAAAAAAAGGCAGAAGCAAAGTAATAAAGCTAATTTATTGGCTGTAGCTTAAATATTTGCCTTATCTGGAAAAGCTTAGTTGGCTGTTTGCAATTGGTTGTCCTTAGGTTTTGATTTCTTAACCTTGAGGTATTAATAGGCTTAGATTTTGGTTTGCTTAGTAGGTTAATAAGGTATTAGAACCACCTTGGTCTCATGGCCTTCTTATTTAATTAACTTAACATTATGAAACAGACTAATCAAAGAAGAAAGTAAATAAATACACTAGGGGGAAAAGGGCTTCCCTGATAGCTCAGCTGGTTAAGAATCCACGTGCAATGCAGGAGATCCCAGTTTGATTCCTGCATCGGGAAGTTCCCCTGGAGAAGGGATAGGCTGCCCACTCCAGTTTTCTTGGGTTTCCCTGGTGGCTCAGACAGTAAAGAATCCACCTGCAATGCAGGAGACCTGGATTAGATCCCTGGGTTGGGAAGATCCCCTGGAGGAGGGCAGGGCAACACACTCCAGTATTCTTGCCTGGAGAATCCCCATGGACAGAGGAGTCTGGTGGGCTACAGTCCATTGGGTCCCAGAGTCAGACACAACTCAGAGACTAAACACAGCATAGCACTATAGGGGAAAAGACAATTTCCAATTGTTAGAAAACAAAAACAGGACTTCCCTGGTGATCCTTCAATTAAGAAGCCACCTGCCAATGGCAGGGGACATGGGTTTGATTCTTAGTGTGGGAAGATTCTACATGCTCTGGGGCAATGCAGCCCTTACGTCATGAGTACTGAGCCTGTGCACTCTAGCAACCATGTACCTCAGGTAGAGAAAGCCTGTGCAGCAACAAAGAACCAGAGCAGCCAAAATAATAATAATTTAAAAAAAACAAAGGGAGTTAAATATCATTCATACATTAAACATAACACAAATCATAAAACTATTCACAATAGTTTTATTTTCACAATTTTCTTCCTACAGAGGAAAAATGATAGATGTCATGGCATTCAATAGTTAACATTAACCACAAAAGCTCTTACACAACCAAATGTTTCGACAAAGTGGCTTCAACTTCTCCCATTACAACCTCAGGACATTTTATGCTGTCCCTGAAGTTCCTGAAACACTGTCCTGGGATCCACATCAGCATCTATACTTTGTCTGAAGTCTGGGAGAATGACACAGAAATGGAGAAAATATACTCTGCCTTTCAGAGGCTTATGCTCTAGGGAAGGGCAATAGAAAAAGAAAATCCAATGTCACTAAAAGTGAGCACCATTTGTAATAAACATAGTTACCCCCTTATTTTTATGTATTCAAAACACATTAGTTCTTCTTTGAAATCTTTCTAGAACCTCCATTGTAGGACTACGTCTGTGGTCCTTTTGAGTACATCTGAGTGCAGAAGAAGCAAAGGGATTGAAATCAAAATAGCTCAGTTCTTAGAATAATATGATTAAGTTGATTCAGTCAGGAAAACAAAGTCAACCTATTAAAAGAGTTTTGATGGGGAATATCATCTTTCATAAATCAACAAGATTTGGAAAGCAACCTGGTTTGTGCCCCCTTTTCATTTATCTTAAGTTAACAGCTTCTCAGATCCAAGCCTGGCAGTCTCTAGCTCAGCTTGGTGTCTAGGTTTGTGGGACAGCCTGTTTCTCTGTCTGTGCCCCATGTATTCACTTAATATTTTGATTCAGCTTTAAAAGGGAGCAGAAAACTTCCAACTCATAACAAAGGACTACTTATCAAAACATAATTTTAACATTTATGCATATATTTTCAAAATTCAAACAATGAATAATAGATGTTAATAATAACAATAGAGTCCAAAATGCAGTCAGATCAGATCAGTCGCTCAGTCGTGTCCGACTCTTTGCGACCCCATGAATCGCAGCACTCCAGGCCTCCCTGTCCATCACCAACTCCCGGAGTTCACTCAGACTCACGTCCATCGAGTCAGTGATGCCATCCAGCCATCTCATCCTCTGTCGTCCCCTTCTCCTCTTGCCCCTAATCCCTCCCAACATCAGAGTCTTTTCCAATGAGTCAATTCTTCACATGAGGTGGCCAAAGTACCGGAGTTTCAGCTTTAGCATCATTCCTTCCAAAGAAATCCCAGGGCTGATCTCCTTCAGAATGGACTGGTTGGATCTCCTTGCAGTCCAAGGGACTCTCAAGAGTCTTCTCCAACACCATAGTTCAAAAGCATCAATTCTTCAGCGCTCAGCCTTCTTCACAGTCCAACTCTCACATCCATACATGACCACAGGAAAAACCATAGCCTTGACTAGGCGAACCTTTGTTGGCAAAGTAATGTCTCTGCTTTTCAATATGCTATCTAGGTTGGTCATAACTTTCCTTCCAAGGAGTAAGCGTCTTTTAATTTCATGGCTGCAGTCACCATCTGCAGTGATTTTGGAGCACAGAAAAATAAAGTCTGACACTGTTTCTACTGTCTCCCCATCTATTACCCATGAAGTGATGGGACCAAATGCCATGATCTTCTTTTTCTGAATGTTGAACTTTAAGCCAACTTTTTCACTCTCCACTTTCACTTTCATCAAGAGGCTTTTTAGTTCCTCTTCACTTTCTGCCATAAGGGTGGTGTCATCTGCATATCTGAGGTTATTGATATTCCTCCCAGCAATCTTGATTCCAGCTTGTGCTTCCTCCAGCCCAGCATTTCTCATGATGTACTCTGCATATAAGTTAAATAAACAGAGTGACAATATACAGCCTTGACGTACTCCTTTTCCTATTTGGACCCAGTCTGTTGTTCCATGTCCAGTTCTAACTGTTGCTTCCTGACCTGCATATAGGTTTCTCAAGAGGCAGATCAGGTGGTCTGCTATTCCCATCTCTTTCAGAATTTTCCACAGTTTATTGTGATCCACACAGTCAAAGGCTTTGGCATAGTCAATAAAGCAGAAATAGATGTTTTTCTGGAATTCTCTTGCTTTTTCCATGGTCCAGTGGATGTTGGCAATTTGATCTCCGGGTTCCTCTGCCTTTTCTAAAACCAGCTTGAACATCAGGAAGTTCACGGTTCACATATTGCTGAAGCCTTGGTTGGAGAATTTTGAGCATTACTTTACTAGCGTGTGAGATGAGTGCAATTGTGCGATAGTTTGAGCATTCTTTGGCATTGCCTTTCTTTGGGATTGGAATGAAAACTGACCTTTTCCAGTCCTGTGGCCACAGCTGCGTTTTCCAAATTTGCTGCCATATTGAGTGCAGCACTTTCACAGCATCAAATGCAGTACTTGAATACAATCTCAAAAATGACAGAAAGATTTCTGTTCATTTCCAAGGCAAACCATTCAATATCACAGTAATCCAAGCCTATGCCCCGACCGGTAATGCTGAAGAAGCTGAAGTTGAATGGTTCTATGAAGACCTACAAGACCTTCTAGAACTAACACCAAAAAAGATGTCCTCTTCATTATAGGGGACTGGAATGCAAAAGTAGGAAGTCAAGAAACACCTGGAGTAACAGGCAAATTTGGCCCTGGAGTACAAAGCAAAGGAGGTCAAAGACTAACAGAGTTTTGCCAAGAGAATGCACTGCTCACAGCAAACACCCTTTTCCAACAACACAAAAGAAGACTCTACACATGGATATCACCAGATGGTCAATACTGAAATCAGATTGATTATATTCTTTGCAGCCAAAGAAGGAAAAGCTCTATATAGTCAGCAAAAACAAGATGGGGAGCTGACTGTGGTTCAGATCATGAACTCCTTATTGCCAAATTCAGACTGAAATTGAAGAAAGTAGGGAAAACTACTAGACCATTCAGGTATGACCTAAATCAAATTCCTTATGATTATACAGTGAAAGTGACAAAAAGGTTCAAGGGGTTAGATCTGAGAGACAGAGTGCATGAAGAACTATGGATGGAGGTTTGTGACATTGTACAGGAGACAGTGATCAAGATCATCCCCATGGAAAATAAATGCAAAAAGGCAAAATGGTTGTCTGACAAGGCTTTACAAATGGCTGAGAAAAGAAGAGAAGCTACAGGCAAAGGAGAAAAGGAAAGGTTTACCCATTTGAATGCAGAGTTCCAAAGAATAGCAAGGAGAAATAAGAAAGCCTTCCTCAGCAATCAATGCAAAGAAATGGAGGAAAACAATAGAATTGGAAAGACTAGAGATCTCTTCAAGAAAATTAGAGACACCAAGGGACCATTTCATGCAAAGATGGGCACAATAAAGGACAGAAATGGTATGGACCTAACAGAAGCAGATGATATTAAGAAGAGGTGGCAAGAATACACAGAAGAACTGTACAAAAAAGATCTTCACGACCCAGATAATTACGATGATGTGATCACTGAGCTAGAGCCAGACATCCTGGAATGTGAAGTCAAGTGGGCCTTAGAAAGCATCACTATGAACAAAGCTAGTGGAGGTGATGAAATTCCAGTTGAGCTATTTCAAATCCTAAAAGATGATGCTGTGCAAGTGTTGCACTCAATATGCCAGCAAATGTGGAAAACTCAGCAGTGGCCACTGGACTGGAAAAGGTCAGTTTTCATTCCAATCCCAAAGAAAGGCAGTGCCAAAGAATGCTCTAACTACTGCACAATTGCATCCATCTCGCACACTAGCAAAGTAATGCTCGAAATTCTCCAACCAAGGCTTCAGCAATATGCGAACCATGAACTTCCTGATGTTCAAGCTGGTTTTAGAAAAGGCAGAGGAACCAGAGATCAAATTGCCGACATCCGTTGGATCATCGAAAAAGCAAGAGAGTTCCAGAAAAACATCTACTTTTGCTTTATTGACTACACCAAAGCCTTTGACTGTGTGGATCACAACAAGCTGTGGAAAATTCTTAAAGAGATGGGAATACCAGATCACCTTACCTGCCTCCTTAGAAATCTGTATGCAGGTCAGGAAGCAGCGGTTAGTATTGGACATGGAACAACAGACTGGTTTCAAATCAGGAAATGAATATGTCAAGGCTGTATATTGTCACCCTGCTTATTTAACTTACATGCAGAGGACATCATGCAAAATGCCAAGCTGGATGAAGCACAAGCCAGAATCAAGATTGCCAGGAGAAATATCAATAACCTCAGATGTGCAGATGACACCACTCCTATGGCAGAAAGTGAAGAAGAACTAAAGAGCCTCTTTATGAAAGTGAAAGAGGATAGTGAAAAAGTTGACTTAAAGCTCAACATTCAGAAAACTAAGATCATGGCATTTGGTCCCATCACTTCATGGCAAATAGATGGGGAAACAATGGAAACAGTGACAGACTATTTTGGAGGGCTCAAAAATCACTGCAGATGGTGACTGCAGTCGTGAAATTAAAAGATGCTTGCTCCTTGGAAGAAAAGCTATGACCAACCTAGACAGCATATTAAAAAACAGAGACATTATTTTACCAACAAGGTCTGTCTAGGCAAAGCTATGGTTTTTCCAGTAGTCATATATGGATGTGAGAGTTGGACTGTAAAGAAAGCTGAGCACCAAAGAATTGATGTTTTTGAACTGTGGTGTTGGAGAAGACTCTTGAGAGTCCCTTGGATTGCAAGGAGATTCAACCAGTCCATCTTAAAGGAAATCAGTCCTGAATATTCACTGGAAGGACTGATGCTGAAACTGCAAAACTTTGGCCACCTGATCTGAAGAACCAACTCATTGGAAGATACCCTGATGTTGGGAAAGATTGAAGGCGGGAGGAGAAGGGGGCAACAAAGGATGAGATGGTTGGATGGCATCATTGACACAATGGACATGAGTTTGAGTAGGCTCTGGAAGTTGGTGATGGACAGGGAAGCCTGGCATGCTGCAATCCATGGGGTCACAAAGAGTCGGACACTACTGAGCCACTGAACTGAACTGAAGAATAATAAAAGACAACACAATAGAAAGAGAGGCAAAAAAAGAGAAGACTCCTAAATGGCCAATAAAGTTGTGAAAAGATGCTCAACCTCATGTTACTTCAGTTCAGTTCAGTCGCTCAGTCGTGTCCAACTCTTTGCGACTCCATGAATCACAGCATGCCAGGCCTCACTGTCCATCACCAACTCCCGGAGTTCACTCAAAATCACGTCCATTGAGTCAGTGATGCCATCCAGCCATCTCATCCTCTGTCACCCCCTTTTCCTCCTGCCTCCAATCCCTCCCAGCATCAGAGTCTTTTCCAATGAGTCAACTCTTCGCATGAGGTGGCCAAAGTACTGGAGTTTCAGCTTTAGCACCATTCCTTCCAAAGAACACTAAGGGCTGATCTCCTTTAGAATGGACTGGTTGGATCTCCTTGCAGGCCAAGTGAACTGAACTGAACTGAAGTACAGCCACTTGGGGGAGTAAAATTGCAATTATTTTAATATACAAGGTTGAAGATACCCTATGGCTTACCCATTCCACTCCAAATATTTACTCTAGATACATGCTTAAAACTCTTCACTGTAGAATTGATTTTAAAAGTGAAAAGCTAAATGTTCATCATTAAGATTAATTTTGGTAATTCATAAATAAACAAACTAAGCCTAGGTATACTAACGTGGACATAGCTTAAACACTGAAAAAAGGAGGCTCCAAGAGGATACATGAAGTATGGTACCATCTATTAAAAACCTTAAAGGATTCAAAGCTGTACTGTATATTGTTTATTCTCCATGTACCTAGGTAATAAGCATGTATGTAATAAAACAATAAAAACATGAACAGAAAGAATATAGTAACTTCCATGAAGAGGTAGCTCTGGGTGACTGGGTTGATGGGATGGAGATGATTTTCAACTGTATATGTATTGCTTTAAGAAAAAGAAAATATATAAAGTAAATATGGCAAGAGATTAACTTCTGTGACACATTGATTCCTGGGAGTTAAAAAAAGAGGTTTTCTGAAAGATCTGCTGGCACTGATAATTTTAATGGAATTGACTAAACCATAAATTCCACTGCAGGTGATGCCAGTTTGATCCCTGGTCAGAAAATTAACATCTGGCATGCCACCAGGTGTGACCAAAAAAAAAAAAGTTTAAAAATAAATAAATAGTAAATCATAAATAAGTGTACAAGGCTATTCACCAAAAGTCCTCCACCTTCTTCTACTTTCTATTTTCTCAAGTTTCCTTTCTCAAATATAAGACCTTTGATAAGGATATAAAAGTTATCTTTCTGAGAACATGTCACACTAGTTCTTTTCCAACCTCTTTTTCTTTCTGTAAGAAAGGCATCTTACTCAATCTTCTGAGTCTTAGTAGCTGCCAAATTTTCTAGGGCACTAAACAAAGAGACAATTTAAAATACCAGGCTAGATGTTAGGAAAAAATTTCACTCAATAACCATGTAAACAAATCCTTTTGCAATCTCAGTGACTTTTGTATGGGAGGAAAAAAGTTTTCCCTTAACCCTCCTTAGTTTCATTGGCTGCAGTCCTATAAATTAGACTGACAAAAAAGAGTAACAAGAGAAAATCAAAGTTTATTAACACGGGAAGTTTATAACATGCATGATTCATACACGTGGGAGTAACTCAAAGGGGGTGGTTAAAACTCTGGCATATGCAGCATCTTAACAAAAAGTGACAAGACAAAGGAAAAGGACTTTTGAGTTTCTAGAGTGGCAAATTGTGGGAAGGCAACTATATAGAGGAATTAATGGAAAATGAGGGCTAGTTAGTAAAGTTTGTTACATAGATTGCTTTGGTGCCATGTCTGCGTTGATTCGGGTAACTTTCGTCCTTCTTGGTCGAGAGAGGAGGAGGAAATTTTTCACAAATTTATGTTCTGTTTTTAGGTAAATGGAGGGGAGAACAGATTCTCAATTGCTGCTTCTCAACTGCCTTCAGCTTAAAATAACCCTTATGCCAAAGTGACATATCCTGCTGCTGTTCACGTTCAATACCACTGAAAAAACAAACTGAGTTGTCAGTTGATTTAATATTATATATGATACCTGATAATAAATTACCATATAATTTTGGGCATACTAAAACTCAGAAGGCATTACATTGCTATAACAAAATTCCTTTTATTTTCTTCTAAGCTTTTTAATGTGGAAAATTTTAACGCAGATGAAATCAGAGAATAATATAATACTCTTCCATCTTGATTGAAGAATTATTAACACTTTGTTGCATTTGCTTTTGTTCTATCTGTCCATCCATCTACTTAGTTTTTTTTTTTTTGCTGACACTTTTGAATATAAGTTGCAGACATCCTGAAACTACCTCTAAATCACATATCCCTCAAAAAAAATTAACAATAGTCACATAATGTCTTCTAATATTCACTCTGTAATTGAGTGTCTATAATTTATAACTGTCCCCAAATGTCTTTTATTGCTCTCTCCCAACCTAGAGTCTAGACAATCAAACCATGCACTTGGCTCTTATGATTTTGCATGTGTGTATGCATCAAGTGTGCTCAGTCATATCTGACTCTTTGAGACCCTGTGTACTGTAGCCCCCCGGGATGCTCTGTCCATGGAATTTTCCAGGCAAGAATACTGGAGTGGGTTGCCATTTCCTACTCCAGGGCATCTTCCCCACCCAGGGATCAAACCTGTGTCTCTTGCATCTCTTGCATTGGCAGGCAGATTCTTTACCACTAGAGCCACCTGGGAACCCCTGCTAGGGCTTTGTACATGCTTTTAATTTGGAATAACTCTTTCACCTTTTGTAGTGATACTTATTTTTTGAAGGATCCTGGACAGTTATTTTGTAGAAATCAAAATTGCATTTTGATTTTTGTCTCATGCTGTTGTTTAAGTTGTTAATCTGTCTCTTTACATTTTCTGTAGCCTGGAGGTTAGGTCTAGATGGGCAGGATTGAATTTGGAGTAAATATTCTGCCAAGAATTTCTTTAGAGAATATTGTAAATATTATGTCATATCAGGAGACAGCATCAGGATAACCCAGTGTATTTATGGTGCTAAATTTGATCTCTTGATTAAGGTTTAATTGACATGTTTCTCCACGGAAAAGATTCATTTTTTTAACTACAAATCTCTGGAGTGACACTTTAGAATTGTGTCAATATTGTGCCATCAACATTTCTCTCAATGGTTTTAGCATTCACTGATGGGCCTTTCTATTATTAGTGGACATTAGTCCATTAGTGGACTAATTCTACATTAATATTATTTTATGGCCATTTTTTAATGTATTTATTTTTAATTGAATATTTTTTTATAATCATAAATACAGGGATTTCCCTGGCCGTCCAATGGTTAAGAATCTGTGCTTTCACTGCAGGGGGCGCCCAGATTGAGCCCTGGTCAGAAAACTAAGATCCCACATGCCACCGGGTGGGGCCAAAAAAACCAATAACGTTTAAAAATAAATAAATAAATTATAAATACAGTGTATAAGGCTATTCACTGCAAGTCCTCTACCTTCTTCTACTGTCCACTTTCTCATGTTTCCTTTCTGAAATGTAAGACCTTTGATAAGAATATAAATTTATCAGGTTATAATACAAAAGAGAATCAAATAAATTCTCCAATAGAATAGGAATATATTGGGACTTCCCTGGCTGTCCAGTGGTTAGAACTCTGACTTTCACTACCACCGACATGGATTTGATCCCTGGTCAGGGAACTAAGGGCTTCCCAGTTGGCTATAGTGGTAAAGAATCTACCTGCCAATGCAGGAGACACGAGAGACTTAGGTTTGATCTTTGGGTTGGGAAGATCCCCTACAGTAGGAAATGGCAAACTACTCCAGTATTCTTGCCTGGAGAATCCCATGGACAGAGGAGCCTGGCAGGCCACACTCCAAGGGGTGGCAAAGAGTTGGACACAGCTGAGCAGCAGGCCTGGCAAGGGAGGGAACTAAGATTCCACAAGCCAGGAAAAAAAGAGTCATGCTTTTCAAGTGTGGTACCAGCTGCCTATATATCTCTAGTCAGCTTCCTACTTCCAAAAGCCTCAGGTTTTTATTCTCAGTCTCCAGATCTTCTAAGTCTTCCTTCTCTACAGCTCTTCTCTAGGTCTTGGAAGATGACCTTCCCTCTCCAGCCTACTCAAACCTAGTCAGCCACCAATCTTGAATGGCCTCTCCAAGTCATCTTTCCTCTTCTCTTCCCCCACAACACTGCTTTGGTTCAGAATCCCATCACTTTTCCCCTTGTATATGCAATGGCCTCCCTATAAAGCCCCTGGATTTTTTTTTTTTTTTTTTTGGTGTTTATGTATTTGGCTGTGCTGGGTTTTATTTGAGGCATGCAGGATCTTTATTTGTGGCATGAGAACTATTAACTGTGAACCTGTGGGATCTAGCTCTCCTACCAGGGATTGAACTTGGGCCTCCTGCACTTGGAGCTCAGAGTCTTGGCCACTGGACCACCAGGGAAGTCCGCAAGTCCCTGGTGTTTTAAACTTTTTATTTATTTATTTTTGGCTGTGCTGAGTCTTCATTGCTCCTGGTGGTATTGGCTTTCTCTAGTTGTGGTGAGGGGGCCTACTTTGTAGCCACAATTCACGTGCTTCTCTTGTTGAGGAGCACAGGTTTTAGGGCAGGAGGCCTTCAGTAGTTCCTGCATTCCGGCTCAGTGGTTGTAGTGCACAAGCTTAGTTGCCCACTTGCTCCTGGGATCTTCTCAGGTCAGGGATCAAACCTGTGTCCCCTGCATTGCAAGAAGGACTCTTAACCACTGGACCACCAGGGAAGCTTGCCCCTGGTGGGCTTATGGGTTTGCCCCTCTGATCATCCCCTTATCCTGTTTCCAGGGTGATCTTTGTGGTTATACTCAACTGTCCAGTTGCTTCGTGCACTTTCTGTTGCTGTCTGCATTCCCCTTCCCCATTTAGCCAACTTCTCCTTGTACTTCAAAACTTTGCGCCAGAATTAGGTTTTCTAGGAACGCTTCCGGGACCCCTCTGATTCAGGCCTCCTGCTGTGTGCCGCCTGTGATTAACTCCGCCTCTGCACGCATTACAGAAGCACTGGGCTGTGACTGCGGTTTCTCCTCTCTCTCCCGCAGTCTGTGTCATAACCATCTTGAAATATTCCTTGCCAAGTACGGAGCTTGTCACATAGCAGCTCTCATTTAGTGCTTGTTGAAATAACTAATTTTAGAGGTAGCATCAAAGAGCTTCGTGGGCTTCTGAAAGAAAATGGCAAAGAAAACATTTCCGAGGCTTCTGTATCAGGGAGTAGAGAGCCTTTGTGGTTTGGCCACAGGTAGAGTGGACCAGCTCTGAGAGGACGATGAGGCAAAAGCTGCTTCGGCTGCCGGGCTTCTTAGCTTACAGAACAATGGGCGTGTACGAAACGGGAATCCAAAGCAAGAAAAACGACACTTCCCGTCATGCCTCAGGGCACCGCTCCGCTTTCCCCTCTGCGTCACCGCCTCTTCCCCACGGAAGCGAAGCGAGCACTTCCGGGTTCGGCAATAACCTGGAGCCGGTGGCGTTAGGTCGGTCCTGTTCCGAAGCTCCGCCTTCGTCTCGGTCTTTCTGGAAACCCATCTTTGCTCTTGGCCGTGCCAGGCGGGTATTTTCCGGCCGTTGCGGGTGCCCTTGGGACAGTCCGCTACACTGAAGCGGCGAGACCTTTTGTTCTGTGAAGGTTCGGAAGCTCTCGCAGAGAACAGGGAAGCCGGTTCCCGGAGTTGCGGCCCCGGCGCTGACCTTCCTTCTTTTTTCCCTTCCCGATTGCAGCGTCTCAGACGCTAGTGTGAGCGCCCCCATGGCGGATACGGCCCCCAACGGCCCCCAAGGGGCGGGCGCAGTGGTAAGTAAGCGGACAGGATCGTTTGGCTTGATTTGCAAGTTAGGAAGGAGCTGGGAGTGTTGAAAGTCGGGTCCCAGGCGTTCCACCGGCTCTTTGCTTTCGGGACTGGGATTAGTGATTGGGGTGGGGGTGGGGAAAGAGCCGATCGTAAGCTAAGACGTTAGACGGAGCTAAAGTTTCTGATTCGGCAGCGACAACAGGCGGGCCTCCAGCAGTGGCCCTCACTTGTCTGCCCACCTGAATGCCGAGGACAGAGGGCCTTCTCGTCTTTTCCCACCCTTCGGTCTCTGTCCTAGGTCCCACGGTTGAAGATGCGACCTGAGATTGTGCTGTGACGCACGCCTCATTCCGCACACGCGGGCTGGCAGAGAACAGGTCTGCCGCTTTTTAAGCAAAAGAAGGAGAGCGGTTTTTTTCTCTTTTCCTCCTTCGTCATTTTACGAAGAGAAATATTAAGCTTATGTAAACTTTTATTTTTAGGATGCGTATCTGCTGCTTATTGTCTTTTTTTTTGTACCAGAAGCATAATTGTACTTAAACACTAAGCATGTGAATTGAGCCAATCACTTTTTAAAAATGTGCAGCATCTCTCTCAGTGCACACCTTTTTTATTTTGCTGAACCATTTCAGAGTTACATGCGTCATTATAATTAACCCATAATGTAGTACATTTTTGTACAGACCACAATGCAGTTACCTAAAAATTTTTGTAGTTCATTTTGCAAATGTAACGTTGCTACTTGTTACTACCTAATATACAATTCATATTAAAATTTCCTTAATTGTCCTTTAAATTGCTTCCTTCTTGTCCAAACTCAATAAAAAAAACTTGCAGTGTGTTTACTGGCCTTTGGTCCCTTTCAGTCTGAAATAATTCCTTTGGTCTTCTCTTCCCATTTTTGTCTTACCAGAGTCCACACCTGTTGTTTTGCAGAATGCTCCTTAAATTGAAATTGTCTAATTTTTTGTCCCGCCCACGCCCCCCTCCCCCGACTAGATTCAGGTTAAATGCTTGGTAGGAATATTAAATAAGAGAGATTTCGTTCTTCTCAGGGCATTTTATATATATCAGGAAGCATCTTATGTTGATTTATCCCATCACTGGAGTTTGGTCATTTGGCTTTGGTGGTGTCCACCAGATTCTCTATGGTAAAGATAACTTACTGTTTTTGTGAATAAAAAGTATTCTGTGTCATGATACTTTAAGATTATGTGAATAATTTTTCACCTCAGTATTTTTTTTCACCCAAAGATCCTTTGATATTTTTTGCCTGAATTATTTGTCATGGTCAGTCAGTTCAGTCTTAAAATGTAAACCAATACATTTTCTTAGATCTTTTTTAAACTGTGTAATTAAAAAATGCACATGCGTAAAAGTGTACGAGGTAAAATGCAAAATCAATGATTTATCACAAAATGAATACCCTAAACAAATAGATTTTAAAGAAATGTTCTAAAATTAAATTTCAGACAGTCGTGTACAGTCTGAATATTTGTAGAGAAACTGAGCACTGTAAGCTGGATTCATCCTTCCTCTTGACTTACTGGTGAACATTTAAATTTACAAGAGTAACATGTAGTAGGTTTGGATAGAATAAACCCAGAAGCATGTATCTGAAATTACCTGCATACTGTTAGAAAGCCTGCAGTAAAATTAAAAACATCCTTGAATTTTAAAATAGGCTTGCGTTTTTTTCCCCAGAGTTTTTTAAACTTTTCTCTACTTTCGAAAGAGAATTAAAGTTAGATTGCTTCCAGCAGTGTTTGAGACTCCAGGTTAAAACCTGTTAGGTTTGAAATCCTTTTTAATGTAAACATTGTTTCTAAAACATTAAATAGAATACAGAATAGCAGAATCCATCACACATAGTAAAAGTATTGTTTTTGTGAAATTTATTTTATATACTCACATGTTTATCTTGGGTCTTGATGTAAAAATTGTTTATGTAGAGTCTTTCAAAAAAATGTAAAAGCCACTTTAGAATTTGAATATGAAATACAGTTTGAGAAGATCAATTTTAAGTTGTTGAATTAGTGTGATGGACATATCTTTTAGCAAAATGCAGCAAAAGAAAAGATAGAATGAGGAAAAAGTGGAGAAGAAAGTGATATGTGGATGTTTAGGGCCACAGAAATCTGTGAAAGACTTGTCAGGGAGCTTTCAGGAGAAGAAGAAACTCACTGATGAAGAAACAATTGCCCTAAGAGTTACACCTAAAAAACCAGTTGCTACAGGAGCCGTGAGACATTTTGAATAGGAATAAAATTGCAAAATAGTCATCCTTTAAAACATAATCTGCAAGCTTAATTTAACTACAGTATTTTTCTTTTTAAATTCAGCAATTCATGATGGCCAATAAACTGGACACAGCAATGTGGCTTTCTCGCTTATTCACAGTTTACTGCTCTGCTTTGTTTGTTCTGCCTCTTCTTGGGTATGTATTATACAAGTTTCTGCTGTTGGTATTCACTTGTTCAGTCATTTTTTTCTGGAGTACCTTTTTAGATGTCACACTTTGTTAAACAGCCAGGGGTTTGATAAACAATAAAACACATGTCTCATCCTTAAAGGTACTAATATTCTAGTAATAGTACCAACTGGAGGTATATTGTATATTATGTGCTTTGTGAAAAGTAACATCACATTGAAAATCTGAGAGAAAATGAACGTGGGGATGAGTTCATGTTTTTTCGCCTTTTTGAGTGTTTAAGAGGAAGAATGGCTGCTTTAGAAAATTCAGTTGGATATTGTACATCAGTTATACTTCAATAGAAATAAATGTTCAGTTGGGTATATATATAAAATGATGCTTCTAAAAAGCTTCAGTAAAGTCACATAATTTTTTTTTTCTATTCTGAAGTAATAGATTTAGGTATTAGGTGTTGTGCAATTATGATGCAATTCACAAAGGAGGAAGAGGTATGGTAGCTGTTTATGTCTCCTGATGATCTCTCCACTGTAATTTGCAGGTTGCATGAAGCGGCAAGCTTTTACCAACGTGCTCTGCTGGCAAATGCTCTCACTAGTGCTCTGAGGCTGCACCAAAGACTACCACACTTCCAGTTAAGCAGAGCGTTCCTGGCCCAGGCTTTGTTAGAGGACAGCTGCCACTACCTGTTGTATTCACTCATCTTTGTCAATTCCTACCCTGTTACAAGTATCCTTTTTTACCGTTTTGACAGTGAAATTGCCTGCTGAATGTAGGGACATCACTTTTGATTATTTTTTTGCTACTGGAAGGATTCAGCAATGAGGGTGTTCCGTGAAGCCTGGGTTGGTTGGTTTGTTGGTACTTCTTTTGAAAGAAGATACGTTAAGTGTAAGAGTGTGTCTGACTCTTAAAATGTGAAGTCCAAATTTTGAAGAGGTGATTGGGAATTTTGAACTTTAATATTTGATCTTATAAACTTCTTTGTTAGCAATGGATATTGCAAATTTCAGATTCAAAGCACAAGCCCATGGAGGACTTATATTTTAATATGTAAGTTTATTTCATTTAATTCACACCTTCTTTGGGAAGATACCCAGATGTCTTGCTTTAAGAAAAGAGAAATTCTTAGCTCTATCTTTTAACTGTAAGTAAGCTAGAAACAAAAGGAAATTAATCAAGAAATAACTTATATTTAAGCTGAGAATGAGGTAATTAATAAAGTAAAAAGAAATTAGTATTTGCTTTGAATAGCCTGCAATGCAGGAGTGAAGTGAAGAAGTGAAGTTGCTCAGTTGTATCCGACTCTTTGTGACCCCGTGGACTGATGGCTCCTCAGTCCACGGGACTTTCCAGGCAAGAGTACTGGAGTGGGTTGCCATTTCCTTCTCCAGGAGATCTTCCCAACCCAGGGATCGAATCCGAGTCTCCCGCATTGTAGGCAGACGCTTTACCGTCTGAGCTACCAGGGAAGCCAGCGATGCAGGAGACGCTGGTGCAATTCCTGGGTTGGAAAGATCCTCTGGAGAAGGGACAGGCTACCCACTCCAGTATTCTTGGGCTTCCCTGGTGGCTCAGATGGTAAAGAATTAGCCTGCAATGCAGGGGACCTGAGTTTGATCCCTGGGTTGGGGAGATCCCCTGGAGGATGACATAGCAACCCACTCCAGTATTCTTGCCTGGAGAATCCCCATGGACAGAGGAGCCTAACAGGCTGTAGTCCATGGGGTCGAAAAGAGTCAGACAAAACTGAGCCACTAAGCACAGCACAGCACAAAGTAGAAAATAAGGACAGACTCATCGATTTTTGGAATTTGTATGTTTACACATTTCAGAAATATGTTGTGGGATAATAGGTATTTTTTAAATGGAGGGGAAGACATTCTGCAGTTTGATGTTTGGGAAGCAATAGGTTTAACATTGCTAAACAGATTCTTTACTGTGGGACCTTTGATACGGTAATGTGCATTGTGAGACTAAGAGTTACCAGTCTTTCCTAAACTCAATCATTTGAATCAGTTGTCCACCCATCTACCCAGCTCCCCTTGAATCATCCCTCAGGAAAATATTCTGTACTTTAAGAAGTGCTGCTCTTAAGTGTTCTTGAATATTTATGATACAACTGTACATAATGGAAAGCACAATAAAATATGTCTCTAACACAAGTCTTAAGGAAAAGAGAATGGAATGAAAATTTTTTTGAGCACCTATTTTGCCAGTGTATATAAACTTGACGTATTTAATCCTTGCAACATTCTAAAGAAAATTATTTTGAGCATTGTATTATTGAGGCTCAAGGAGTTTAAAATAACCGGCCTGATAGCACATTGGCAAGTAAATAGTAGTGTAGGTAAAACTTGCTAGATAATCCTTGTCCTGCAGCTGTAAGCGATAAGCACGTTTGTTGACATATTGGATTGACCTCTTTTTATCAGCCACATTCATTGAGGTTCTTTACAATCAGCAATATTAAAATTCTTGCTTTTCTGAGATATAATGGGAAATTATATAGAGATTCTTGTTTCTGCCCTTAGTAGCTTAAAATTTCCTTGAAGAGAAAAATAGAAATGGTAGAAACTGTGTTTTCTAGAAAAAATGACTCACAACAGTGAAGACATCCTCTTTGCCTTTTCTGTCCAGTTATTTGCTGTGCCCTCTCTAGGGAATGTTGAAGATTAAGGATTTAATGTTCTTTAATTCTTACTGGGAGGGGAGTATGTAGTGGGAATAACATAAGCTATTAATTGGCAAGAAATACTAATCTGATTCCTAAAGTAGTTAGGTATTACATTAGTAAAAGTGAGCCCAAAGTCATGTTCTGATCTTTGCTCTTACAAAGGTGATGATATATTGTCCTATTTCTGTTATGCACTCTTTGTCCCTTGAATTTTCTGAATAGTTGAACAATGAATGCTAAAATTATGAGTATCTTATCAAGGATTTCTGAACTATAGAATGTTAGAGATAGGACTTATTAGAAACCCCTAGCTTTGATCACGGAGAAGGAAATGACAACCCACTCCAGTGTTCTTGCCTGGAGAATCCCAGGCACGGGGGAGCCTGGTGGGCTGCCATCTCTGGGGTCGCACAGAGTCGGACACGACTGAAGCGACTTAGCAGCAGCAGCAGCAGCTTGGATCACTGCAAATTTGTACAACAGAAGATGGAACTTGGCCTAGGGAACTGAAGTTAGTGTCAGAGCCAAGAATGAGACCCAGATACCTTGACTCTGAATTCAGGGTTCTGTTAAAAGTGTAAAGCTATTTTTATGTATGTGTGATCTCTTCTCATAAATTGGCATATTATTTAATTCTTAGAAGTGACAGGGAAGGTTTGGTCAGGATATTAATCGGAGAACTTTTATGTTAGAGAGTTAGAATTCTTACAACACTTGCCTGTGGGTCAGTGTTTTACTTGCCGGTGGGAACTTGGGAACCTTTGGGTCCTAAATGATGAGTTGTGGTTATAATGAATTTGATACTCAGATTGTGTCATAGTGGGCATCATTTCCCTCACACCAAGCTTCCATTTGGTGTAGAAAAATATCATGGATTATTTTTTATAAATTGCTACTGTTTTGAGGACAAGTGTTTTTGCCATTTATGATTAACAGTCTATTATCATTTCATGGAAATAACTTGGACAAGTGGGGGTTTTTTGTTATCAACCTAGCAGAAGTTGGGATAAATAGAGTATTTTGAGCAATTTCCATTTTTTTTTAAAAAGCTAAAAGAAAATTGTATATATTATCTATCACAAAAAGCCAAATGATGAAACTTAAAATAAGGATTCTTTGTTCATGTCTATAATTAAAACTGATGAAACTCTCAATTGAGTATATATACAAACCAGGTATACAATGTCTTTTTTATTTGTACAGATTGAGAATACCTTAACCATGAAAGCTTGACTATAAAAGCTTGATTGGAACAGTATCTGAAAATAATGAAGTCCCTGTAGGAAAAAGGAATTAAATATCTATAGTTGAGGAAAATTTGGGAACTACTTTTTAAACCATTACCCTATACTCTTTCCTAAGTTGATGAAAGCAATACAAAGACTGTGTTGGTATTTGATGGCTAAGGGATTCCATCCAGAATGACCATTGTGTGATTAAAAGCCGTATTACTTATCACTTTGAGGTGGCCTAGATTTTAATTTAGCAAATGTTCACAATATGTTATATACTAGAAATAGGTGAAAAAACTTTTTCACTATTTATAAAAAGAACTGTGGGTTTAAAAAAAATGACTTTGTTTACATATTTTAAAAAAACTTCATTTTATAAAGTATCAGTAAAACAGAAGCCATCAGTGAACTCATTTTAGCAGATGCTATTTCAGATATGTATACTTGAACATAATACATACCCTGTTGTGCAAAGTACTTGATGAATTTGTAATGTTTTCCTTAATTATTTTCTTCAGTGAGCATTTTCCCAGTCTTGTTATTTTCTTTGCTTCATGCTGCCACATACACAAAAAAGATTCTTGATGTAAGTAAAACAGTGTTGGCCTTGTCTTTTGACTCCCGGATTTACAGGTAGTTGACACAAATTTGAGTTCTAAGACATTTGGGCATGTGTCTCAGAAAGTTCCTATGTTCCTTACAGACTTGCTCTAAATTAGTGATTTGAAAATTTTGGAATTTTTTATTGTTTCAATAAAATAGTACATTTTTTCAAAATGGATTGTAATTAAAATCACTGTCCAATTCCTGGAGGAGTGTCTGAAGTTTGAAATATATTTGATAAGTTGTCAGAAGTCTCTTGTTCTGTCAGTGATTTTAACATACTAGATGAGTAGAGTGTACTGAATTTCTTTACACTAATGTTCAAAACTAATGCTTTTCTAAAACATTTTCTTATTCCTGAGTTGGAACATTTAGCCTAATAACCTCCATGTGCCAGGCAGATTGACTGCATATGCACTGAAGTTTAAATTAAAATATCCAAAAATTTGCCTTGTGTTGGCCTTTTTCTTTATCTCCATAGTTCTTGGGTTACAGCAGTAACTGAACTTTGTGATTTCTATCTTTAATTAACTAAGGAATCTCAGATACTTTATGTTTCTGCATAGCCAGATTTTGTTACGGTTGAGAGAAATCAGCACCACTTTTAGTGGAATAATCTAATCTTTCTTAAGGAAAACAAAGCATCAATGAATGAAAAGGGCTTTTATTAAAGTTCTCTATTTAATTCTTCAAATATAGAAAATACAGTAAAGCGGGAAAATATGTTAACTTTTGTCCCTAACTGAATGGTTTGTAAATTTTTATACCATCATTTTCAAATAATTGTCTTTGGATTGTATTGCATGTTAGATATACCATTTATCTAAGGAAAGAAAATAATTGAGTGATCAAAAATGCTTTCATGACTTCTAATATTTGTTTTCTTATGTTTTAAGGCAAAGGGTTCAAATAGTTTACCTCTGCTGAGATCTCTCTTGGATAAATTAAGCGCTAATCAACAGAATATTCTGAAGTTCATTGCTTGTAATGAAATATTCTTGATGCCTGCTACAGTTTTTATGCTTTTCAGGTAAGAATAAAAATACATTTATTTTAGGAGGCTGATGTCTAAGTGAATATAATAAATGTATCAACTCAAACTTCATGCGGCTTAAATCTGTTGAAGTAAACCCTGACATGTAGAGCTCAATGGATCTTGGCAGTCGCCTTCTCATGTGACGGTGGAGCGCTACTACGATAGCGCTGCTGCTGTGGTCGACTGGAGTAAACCTAGGAATCGGTCTTCTTTATTGTTCCTTATGAGTTATTTAACATTTTAAAATTATCTTCCAAATAACTACTTTTGAAAGAGTCTTAGAAAGGCTAATGTAGTCCATTGTAACATTACTGAGATTATTTTTCCCATACTGGAGAAAAATGTGAAAAGTTAAGGTCGGCATTGATAGTTGCCTACTGCCACCTCCTTATTTTGAATGTTAGTTATGAGAAGAATGCGTAAGTAAAGAAAACCTTCCTTTTGAAAATAGAACATTAAGATAGTATTGACCTCAGTATCTGTATTCTTGCATTTAAGTTATAAAACTACGTTTCTCTCAAGAGGGCAAGGCTGATTCATGTTGTTGTACAGCAGAAACTTAACACAGCATTGTTAAGCAGTTATACTCCAATTAAAAAATAAATTTTAAAAAATGTAAAAATATGTAAAGGAAAATAGCTAAATAAAACTACATTTCTTCCCAGATTATTGCTTTCTCAATTTTCAGTTTCTCAGGTAATAGGACATTACAGATAAAAAACTAAAATATCATTTAACTGTGAAGGCTAGTTGCAATTCTGTCCTCTCCTTCCCAGAGCTAAGGAATTTGATATGAGTACATATATGTAGTTATTTTAAAGTACTTACACAGATAGGTAGGAAATGTATCTTATTTTATGGGTGTGGGGCTTTGTTTAGTTTTTATTATACATCACAAGCATCAGTGGTGTGCATCTTGCTTTTTTTACTCATACAGTATGTTTTTGTGACCTGTTTATATTGACATTCACAGTTCTGGTTTGTCTTGTTTAATGGCTGTATAGTGTTCCATCATATTATTATGCTGCATTTTATTACCCATTGCCCTGTTAATGGCCATTTGTTTTCAGACTTTTACTTTTCCAAATGTTGCTGCAGTAACCATTTTTTTTACCTGTCTGCTTATACTTTTGTGTGAATCCATATATACTTTTACTGAGTCTAAGCTGGGTATATTTTATATTTAATAGACCATGTACCAAATTGCCCTCTAATAGATCTGTGTTGCCTATTTTCCATAATCTCATTAGTTTGTAACATTTTTGTCTATGAAATATTTCATTTTAATGTTCATTGCCTTGATTAACTAGTGAGGTTTTTATATACCAACAGTTACTCATTTCCTTAGCAGTGTTTCTTTAAGCTGGTAAGAGAGTTTTTTAGATTTCCTCATAAATACATCTGTACCATTGTTGTAAATAATACTTTCCTCTGAAAATTCCAGGATCACCACATGTTGTTAAGCTGTGGGGTTCCAAACTAGATAATATAATTTAAATAGGGTCCTAGAATGGTACATGGAGAAGGAAATGGCAACCCACTCCAGTGTTCCTGCCTGGAGAATCCCAGGGACGGGGGAGCCTGGTGGGCTGTCGTCTCTGGGTTGCACAGAGTCGGACACGACTGAAGCGACTTAGCAGCAGAATGGTACAATGGAAAAACTTCTTACTGGGTGTCAGGGAGCTGGATTCTGGTTGATTTGACAGTTAACTAGGCCTTCTGGGCCTTATTTTTCTACATTTAAAAAACTAATAGTAGTTGAAATTAGTAACTTCCAAAAATCCTTCCAATTGTAACGTTCCGTGAATATTAAGTGTAGAATTTGATGCAGCTGTATTTGTCTCTGGAATTTTGTCTTCTGGAATTCAGCTCTGGAATTTTCACCCTAGAAGCTAGTTCATCTTTTTTTGTGATCTTCATCATATTGGTGAAAGGAACCTTTTACCCTCTTACTTTCTTGCTCATTTTTCTGTTTCTTGGGTCGCCTGGTCTTGGGTATCCCCAGATTCTGTGATTTGCTTTATGTATCTGAGTGAAAGTTAAAATGTAGCTACCAAAACTAACTCTGTATGTGGAGATAATTGGTGTCTATTCAGGTTAATAAGCAGAATAGTTTGTTCTCCTTTTAAGTAAGCTGAAGAGAATTACAGTGAAATGCTGAGATGCCAAGCACACTTAAACAAAAAACCTCATTATTGGAACTGTAGTGAATTTTTTGTTGGCATACCAAGTTTTACTATGTTAGTATATTAAGTCAGTTGTGGTGTTTAGTCTTTTATTTAAACACTTAAAATGTACAAATTGATCTTAATTTTTAAGATTATTGTAAAGGAAATGAGAATTTACCAAAATATTTAAATAGAAGAATCATGTTGTTATTTTTAAAAAGGAAAACTAAGTAATAAAGTATTATTCAATTCCCTAATAAGAGAAGCTATTAATGGTTCAAGTATGTCACTTGACTATAACACAGATTATAAAATTAAACATTTCAAGTCATTATTCCTTAAATGCTACCTTTCATGGTAGAAGCACAGTCTAATATTAGAAGGCCTTGTTATTAAGTTAAATTTGTAGCAATAATGCATAAAACTCTGTATTTAGAAGTGAACAGTTTATGAGTTTATCTTAGACATGTAGTCTGTGAGTTAGTTTATCTTATATAATATACACACATGTGCAAAGACAGATAAAAGGATGATCATTTTGGGTTTGTTCATTAGTAGAGAGCTTGTTAGTACATGCATAAAATGGAATATTTCAGGTTGTAAAAAGAATAAGATAATTTGTGGGTTGTGATAGGGGATGATTGCTAAGATACAGTAAATTTAAAATTAGTTGAGAACTGTGTAGGGTATTTATATTTGAGGTGTGTGTTTCAAGGCATATATGTTTCATTCTGTTTCATCCTTTTTTTTGGAGTATAGTTGTTTTATAACGTTGTGTTAGTCTCTGTTGTACAACATTGTGAATCAGCTATATGTGTCCATATAGCCTCTCCCTCTTGACCCTTCCTCCCGCTCCCCTATCCCACCCCTCTAGGTCATCACAGAGCACTGAGCTGAGCTCCCTGTGCTATATGGAAGCTTCCCACTAGCTGTCTGTTTTGCACATGGTGATGCATATATGTCAGTGCTGCTCTCAATCTGTTCTACCCTCTTCTTCCCACCCTGTGTTTACATGTCCCTTCTCTGCCTTCTCTACATCTGCATCTCTGCTCCTGCCCTGCAAGTATGTTCATCAGTACCTTTTCTAGATTCCATATATATGCGCTCATGTATGATACTTACTTTTCTCTTTCTGACGTATTCCCTCTGTATGACAGACTCTAGGTACATCCACAGGGTTCTTCTTCTTTAAAATAGGAATGATAATACCACTTCCTTTCTAGAGTTAACAGTTCAGTGCATTACAGAGTGAGCGCTGCATGTTAGCCATTATATATACTTTTTGATGTAAATTTCTGGAAGGCTATATTAGAGACTGCTATAACTGATTAAGGAACTAACTTGGATGATGGAAAATTTGTGTTTCATTGGATAGTCTTTTCTACTTAATGTGTTCTGTAATGCCTCTATTTTTCAATATACAGAGTTAAAATTTTATCACATGATTTATTGAAGAAAGTAGATATATCTAGTTATAAATTGTAATCATGTAAATTTTTATTATGAAAGTAATACAGTTGGGGGTGCAGGGAGGCTGAAAAGGAGAATCGCCTGGCAGTCCAGTGGTTAGGACTCTGTGCTTCTACTGCAGGGTGCTGGGACTGGATCCCTACTCAGGGAACTAAGATCCCACAAGCTCTGTGGGTCTGCCAAGGGTGAGTGGGGAGGCTAAAAAATTTAACCTAAAAATCAAACCACATTTAGGATCTTGATGCATTTATTCTACCCAAGATTTTTAAAATATAGTTGTAATAATATGTATAGCTTTATATCCTGCTTTGTTCAGAGTTCCTGTGTAGTTTTCAGTAGTCAAGATTTTAAGTAATTGCATACTGAATCCATCAAATATACATATAATTTACTTAGCCCTGCTACCCAACTGGGCTTCCCTGGTGGTTCAGATGGTAAAGAATCCACCTGCAATGCAGGAGACCCAGGTTCAATCCCTGGGTGGAGAAGATCCCCTGGAGAAGGCTACCCACTCCAGTATTCTTGCCTGGAGACCGTTAGGTTCTTGCTGTGTTTTATTTATGGTTGTTTTAGTGAACATCTTAAAATAGTTTTTCCTAGGGAAGGATTCCAGACTTAGAATTTCAGAAACATGTATATGACTCTTGGGGTATTATGATTGTCATTTTAACCAAGAAAAATAAATAATATAGGCTATGTTTAGCCTATACTCACATTTACTAGTGAGCCTATATGGTTTTATTAATTTTTTTATTTGTTTATACCAAATAAACTACTTCTCATTTTAAATATTTTATAAAAAGTTTTAAAACTTGATTACCAGTTATTAATGGAAGTTGTTGAAGCATTTATATAACATTTTCTGATTTATTTAGTAGCTTTAAAAAATTTAACAATACCTACGTGAATAACTTGGACTTAGATATGATAGATATTATTATGATGATTTGATGAATGTAAACACATTGTCCAGTTAAGTTGCCTTTAAATGTTGAGCATACATATGAATCGATAATGTGTATTTATTTCCCTTGTATTTGTTTATTTCAGTGGTCAAGGAAGTTTGTTTCAGCCTTTTATATACTATAGATTCCTTACTCTTCGATACTCTTCTCGAAGAAATCCATATTGTCGGTAAGCTTGTGATTAGTTTAAATCTGTTTTATTTATTAATAGTATTGTGAAATATACCATTTATAACTTTTAAGAGTTATTTAACTTTTATATTAGAATTTAGAAGCAAGCAATGTTTTTGCGAATCTAAGTTCTAGGATTGATGAGGAGGTGCTTGCTTTTCAGACATTAAGACTGGAGTTTTCTTGACCACATCTAAAACAGTGCTAAAGTGTAAGGAATTTAAAACTGTGTAGGACAAAAGTCTCCCTCTCCTGGTACTGTCCTAGTTGAGGAAACACATCACAAATAAGAAAGGAAACAGTAGTGCAGGATGTAGTATTCACATGTCAACCTGTGATGAATTTCATGTTTATTGTATCAGTACTGTAGTCCACAAGAGAGGAGAGAGCATTGAGCCAGAAGAGGAAGAGCCCAGGAAAGTTTCACAAAATACTTTAATTTGTTCTGGAAGGATTAAAGACTTTGAATAGACAGTGAGAAGAAGGAAAAGCATTTTAGGTAGGAAAACAATAGGAGCACAAGTTCAGAGGCAGTAAGATAAACACAGTTTAAGGGGCACATATGTAGGCCTGTTTGACCGGAAGGGAAATTCTGAGTGGTGAGTGGTTAGGGCAGAGATTTTAAAGGTATATTGGAACCATATCGTAAAACTTCTTGAGCCTCAGGGTAAGAAGTTTGGAACTCAGTACTTTTTAGATGTAGAGGAATGATGGTGGGCTACAGTCCATGGGGTCACGGAGTCTTACACGACTCAGCAACTAAATGACAGCAATATTTATTGAGCATCTTCTGAGTTTCCTCATTGAAACTTCACTGTGACTCCAATAAGTACATATTCCCATTTTTCAGATGAGGAAGGCTCTAAGAGGCAGTATGTTCTTTTAAGGAAATGGTAGGAGGGGTTGCTCATACTAGATAACTTTCACATTCTTGCTCTCTTTTTTTAAACCTAGTTGAATTTGCGTAAGTCAGATGTGAAGATTATGTGACTCAACTGTAAAGGAAATACAAATCATCCCTAATCTCAGCCCTTAGAGAGCCATTTGTTAAATGAATATTTTCCCCAAAAAAGGACACAGGTATTGATTTGGGGAATTTTAATTCTGTATGTTGCCTGCAGTACATCCTGGTTATTACTAATTCAGATTCTTTAGTGCAAAGCCCTTTATCAGCATTTACTCTTGAATCACATTGCTTTTTCATTGAGTTTCTGAAAGAAAACATATTTTATGTTGCAGGACCTTGTTTAATGAACTGAGAATTGTTGTTGAACATCTTATAATGAAACCTGCTTGCCCACTGTTTGTGAGAAGACTTTGTCTCCAGAGTATTGCCTTTATAAGCAGACTGGCACCAACAGTTGCATAGTGTAACATCCAGCTAAGTTATACACAATGTAAATAAGCATTGTTAGCTGCTGGTACTTCTTCTGCTAGGGATGGATAATTCCAGGTGTAAAACTGACCTCAATGCAATTTACATAATTTACATAAATGCATCTCAAAAGAAAAGTAATCATTTTCCTGGCATGTTTAGTCAAGCCTATCAAACACTTTCTGAGAAACTCTATTGTGATGTGTTGTTAATAGTTAAGGAAGTTTGAATCTTGTGATAAATGTATCAGGAATTCTTTAGATGCTGCTGTGCCTTTATCATGAAGTACATTTATTTGTCTGGTAAAAATAGCTCTAAAGTTTGTTTTCATCTAATTGGTAACCTGAATTTACATCTGGCATGAGTTCATTATGATAATATTAACATGTAAATTCAGTATACTTTGAGACAGTATTCTTTTGCCATTCAGTAATTTTGGTTGATGGTTGTAACAAAAACACTTCCCTCCTTCTGTATTTAATTTCAAAGTGCTTTTATGTAAATTTTGTACTGCTTCATCAGGACAGATTTATTTTGGGTTTCTTTATGTATCTTATACTTTGACCTTCCAAAATTTTATTTTCATATTTACTTCTGTGGCTTTGGGGTTTTTTTCTTACAGGCCCAACTCAAAGGTTGTTAACCAACTGGGTAAACACTTGTGGTCACCTAAGCATTTTACATCAGCGAGCAGTAGTCATACAGTTTTCCTCTCAGAGACAGGTTGAGTAACAGTTCTCAAATAGTAAATCCTTTTAGGATTGTGGATACAATTACTTAGATCAGATTCTTGACTGCCAGTTTTCTCAGTTTCTTAGGCTTGAATTTTCATAGATAGTTGCACCAGTTCAGGTGCCCTTTGAAAGGAATGTAAGTGAAGATTGAGCTGTGACTGAACTTTGTATCTGTTCTGAAATAATAATGAAGATCATACATACCTACCTATCAAATTTCATTTAAAAGATTAAATAGAAAGGTTTATAGGTGTTGGTTATTGATTGGGAATGGGGCCAGAGGAGTTGTGGGGGAAATAGTGTGCATTTCAGTCTTGTAATGCATGGATAAATTTAGAGGAATTGAATGTATTATGCAACTGTGATTTGAGTTGTTTAACATATGAAACACATTTGTTGAGCTTCCATCAACTCCCTTTTAAAATTCATTCTGACCTTTATTTATTATTGCATGATTGGAAATGTTTAAAACATTGCAAAATGTTAATGCAGAGTAATGTAATGGTTTTTGTAACCAGTTTTCTTCTATGTGCATGTAATTTGGATTTCTCAAATATACTCAGTGACTTAGCAGTAACATCAGTTTTCTTTTTATTCTACTTTTTGGTCTATAGAAATGTGATACTTACTTGATAGCTCAACTGTAACCAGCTATTTTTGTAATTTTGTAATATTATCTACAAAGGTAGAGAAGCTTCATAATACACAGTCGATTGTTGGGGGGCACTCATTGTCACTATGTGTATAATCTGATGGTTTTAAAAACTAAATTTTCTAGAGCAATAAAGTAACTTTAATGTTAAGTAAACAATATATTATTTCTAATGATGTTTTTACAAATTCGAATTATATCAAGAAATTATGGCAGCTGAAGGCATATTTATTTTTTAAGTTACTAAGTTTCTTTGTTTTCTACAATTTTTTTATCTTGAGATAATTTTAGATTTGTAGAAAAGTTGTAAAAAATAGTAGAGTTTCTATATATCCTTTACTCAGCTTCCCCTTGTATTAACAGATTCCATAACTATAGAACATTTATCAGAACTAAGAAATTAACCCTGGGACAATATATTAACTACTAAGATGTGGAACTTAAATTTCACCAGTTTTTCCATTTATTGATTTCCTTTCTGTGCTCTCTTTTAACCACGATTGTTAAGTATGCCTGTTTTTTATTTTGAAAATTATTATTGACCAAAAAGATTTTCCTAAAGGAAATAACTTAGGTGGGTTTTAATGAAAAGAATTTAACATTAATACTATTAAAATTTAAAATTCTCTGTGCTTCAGAAGTTGAGGCGTTTATCATATAATGGGATTATACTTCTGATATATTTTTTAAAGAAAAGTTTGGCTTATAAATAAGCTTCCCTGGTGGCTCAGATGGTAACGAATCTGCCTGCAGTGCAGGAGACCCAAGTTCAGTCCCTGGGTCGGGAAGATTCCCTGGAGAAGGAAATGGCAACCCACTCCAGTGTTCTTGCCTGGACAGAAGGGCCTGGTGGGTTACAGTCCATGAGGTTGCAAAGAGTGGGACACAACTGAGCAACTAACACTTTCACTTTCCTTTCACTAAACTCATAAAAAAATAAATCCTACAATTTGAGCATTGCTAGATGTTTAGTTTGCATGAACTTGTAGTTAGGAATTTTGCAGTATGAATATGTACAGACAGCTCATTTGACATCTGAAAGTACAGTGTAACTTTATGTCTGTCAAGTTAAAATTAAAGAAATACAGGAACTTCCTTGGTGATCCAGTGGTTAAGACTCCACCAGTCCAATGCAGAGTGTGTGAGTTCAAGCCCTGGTCAAGGAACTAAGATCTCACATGCCGCGAGGCCAAAAAAGTAAAATTGTATGTCTTGGATGTCATTTACACAATGCAAAATGTATAACAAAAAAGGAAATTATTATAATAGAGTATATAGAATGAGTATACTAGGAAAAGTTACAGCTGCTGAATTTATTTTAAATACAGCATAGCTGAATTTATTTTTATGTGTTTAAAAACAGTTGATTTAACATCTAGACTATCTGATTGTTTAGGAAGTTGTATAGTGCTGCTCTTCTAGCACTTTTAAATATTAAACTTTCTTGGACAGGTGTAGGCCTCCTACAGAATCTACTTTATTCTAACAAAGATTCTGTATTCCTTTTGTATACTTGATTCCTCATGAATTTTAACTATTTAATGTCAGTCCAAAGAGAAATTTGTTTAATAAAGTTTGAGATCAGAATGAATGAAACTAATTTTGAGGGATTGTGGTAAAGATCCTTATGTAATGCTAACAAATGTGTTTTAATTAACACAGGTCTGAAGCTCCTCTCCACCCCCTACCCAAAGCCCTTTTTGATCTGCTAGCTTAATGCTTTCACCCAGATTGAAGCTGATTTTTATTCTGTGGTGAAAACCTCAAGGGAGAAAGTAACCAGTTATGCTGATGAGCAGTAGGTGGCACTCTTTCCTCAAGTAGTCCCCAGCTGTTTATCATGCCATGTTGAAAGGTTAAATGCCACTAAATCCTGAGTCAGCCATAAAACTAAGGGCCTGAATTCCATGATTCTCTTTAATATGTAATTATTCAACATTCAGTAAATATTTAGTAAGCATTTACTCTTGAGTACATTTTTTAAATACAAAAACGTTCAAAAGCTGGAGTAAGTACCCTGTTAATATCTGCTTCCTAGGTAAATAGAATAGGCCAGTTAGTGGTATTACTCAGATCATAGTCTCTCTGCTGTTTTTGTTTTTGTTTCCCTAAGTGCCTAAGTTACCTAAACATGTCAGTTATAAAATTGTTCTTTCACCTTCATTTTCAGGTATAGAGAAAATGGTACTTAATTTTTTTCATGGTCATTTTGTAGGTAAACAAGTTACAGCCAGTTCCATCTCTTAAAATTAAGACTTCACAGTAATACAAAAGCATGTCGATAATTTTGGATATTAGGAATGGTGCCTAGATTTGTAAATTCAGTTTGAGTTACAGAGACAGCTAATTTCATTTAACACCTCACTGAAATTTCTCTAGAATTAAGAGAATTCTGAGAGGCTATATGATGGCATAGTTCAATGGATTTAGTGTATACCAAAGGCATATATGTTTTGTAAATCCAGGAGTTGTTTCCAGAAATTATTTTAATGACCAGTCCTCTTCTAATACTCTGGGTGGAAAGTTGTATTTGGATCTGGTATTAAGGATAAGAAAGAAGCTGCTCAATGTTTGGGAAGTTTCCTGGTGGTAGTTACTCTGTGACATGGGTGTCTTCTAAGCTGGTATTCAGGAGGGTTCTTAGGAGGAACACACCTCCGTGTGAGGGCTTAACTCTAGAGTAGTCTTTGTCCTCTTAGGCAGTGCAAATAGGAAAACTGACCTGCACTGAATATGAGTTGATGTGACCAGAGATAAAGTACAGTATTTTTTTAGTCTAAACCAGTTCCTTTTTCTTAGGAAATGATAGGAAAAAATTGTTGCTAGATATCTTTGCTGGAATCTAAAAATTACCTTATATTCCAGGAGAAGGAAAGGCCCAAGAATCATTTTACTTTTTCCATCATAGTTTTCTGAAGCTACTTTTAAAAAATACATATATGTGCTCAGTACTTTTGAACTAACTTCTTTTTTCCCTTGGTTCATAACAGTTTAAATTCCAAACTTTTGACTTTTTTTTTTTTTGTAATTTTAAGATAAATGCTTTTGACATGAATTTTTGCTTACGTTTATGTTTGTAAGTTGAGACCAAATGGGCAACGTCTTAGGCAGGCAACATTTGTGATATGTATATATTGGAACAAATGTAAAAGGGCCACAAAGATTAGAGAGTCATAGAAAATTGCTTGATTAAAATAAATGCATTGCTCTGGTGCTCTATATAATGGGATATATTGAACTAAATTTGTATATACAGTATGTCAGCATTTCTTAGTAACTTCTCTTGAATCCATTTTTAATATCGAATATTATACAGGTTGGGGAGTTATATACTCTTCAGGCCAATACTATCCAGACTATATAAATTTATAAAATAAATTGAAAAATTCATCATTACTGTGTATTCAAGACCAAAGCACATAAATGCTAATATAGGGCTCAGAGGGGAAATATACTGCTCCTGAATATTTGAGAAAATGTGAAGTCCTTTCAAGAGAATCTAATAAACATAATAATCATAGCCTGCTGACACTAAGGAAAAAGGACCTCATTCACTCTTTCTTTTATGCAGTGATTTACTGGTCCCTACTGATTTCCAAATTGGATCACTGTAGAGAATTATCTATGCTGGTACCTGTGAAAGTAAGCCCTGGGATCCATATTTGTTTTGTGTTCTGCTTAAATCAGCAAGAATGATAAATTTGATGGTGTGAAATTGGAAGTGTCAAGGGCTTTCTCTGGTGATTGAGCAAAATAATGTCTCCACTTGTAATTTATTGTGACCCTTTTCCACTGTATGTGCTTTGTGTATCTCATATTTATTTCAATACAAATTAAATTGTTGTTCCTTCATCTGTATTGTTATATCTAAGATTTTATTGATGTAAAAATCAAATTGTGTAATAAAAAAATCTCTCTGGATTTAAGCTGATTTGAAAATGTTATGTTGCAAAAAAACATTTACAATTAGAATTTAGTTTTCTATTGTGCTTCATTGCCTTATTGTTAGAATAAGGTGAATTTGAACTCTTCTGTTTTCTTTAGCTCATCACAAATAAGAAGACTGGTATAATTTTGTGATCTAGTATGAAGCTGGATAAAAAATGTGGCCTAAGGTGAGACTGGAAAAAAAAGAAAAATTATAGTTGTATCTCTTAGCTATTGGCTTGCTTGCTCCCCTGTACTTTTTTATCTAGTGAAATTTACAGCCTAAATGGATGAGTTATTTGTAACCCTAAAATGATTCACAATATACAATATATTCAGAGTCGTAAGTCAACACAGGATAACATAGAAGATACTCAGTATCTCCCTTCGAGGGAAGTGTTTAGAGTTGGCAGATATTTTCTGTGGCAATTTTAATAACTGTTACCAAGCAATGGCACCCCACTCCAGTACTCTTGCCTGGAAAATCCCATGGACTGAGGAACCTGGTGGGCTTCTGTCCATGGGGTCGCTAAGAGTCAGACATGACTGAGCGACTTCACTTTCACTTTTCATTTTCATGCATTGGAGAAGGAAATGGCAACCCACTCCAGTGTTCTTGCCTGGAGAATCCCAGGGACAGGGGAGCCTGGTGGGCTGCCGTCTATGGGGTCGCACAGAGTCAGACACAACTGAAGCAACTTAGCAGCAGCAGCAGCAGCAAGCAAAACACTGTTAAGGTGAGTTAAATCTTTGTCCACTTAGAGATTATTATCTAAGGCACATAATGGAAATCAGCTGTATAAAGGCGATTTTGATAGGTAAACAAATAGTTTTAGGAGAATTGATTTCCTCAAGGTTTAGTGGTAAGGTCTTAGAAACTAAAACATTGTTAGTTCATAATGCTCTTTCCTTTAGCATATGGGAATATCTGAAACTGTTTAAGAAGTAATTCTGAGCTTTGGGAAGGGAAAGGTCATCTCATTCTTCAAGCTTGGTTGAATGAAGAGACTCCTCAAAGAAATGGTCATCCAAGAACCTTGAGAGTCACCAGTCTAAACAGATGATTGGTCAGCAAGTTTTTGTCTGTTTTTTTTTTTTAACCTTTTATGGTGAGGTGTTCTTTTGTTCATTTTGGGGGGATTTGGCCTTGCTTCAAGATGTGTGAGGATCTTACTTTCCCAACCAGGTATCAACCTGTGTCCCCTGGCAAGGAAGCTTGGAGACTTAACCACTGGACCACCAGGGAAGTAAGTCCCTGGTGAGTTTTGAACATACATAAAATTAGAACAGTATGATGACTTCCATATTATCATCATCCAGCCCTCAGAATCCTCTACCATGGTCATCCCTATTTTTACCTCTGTTTACTTTTTCTTCTAGTTTAAACAACTCACACTATTCTTTTCCACTTAGTAAAAATTGTGTTTCTAAAAGATTGCTACTGCTAAGTCACTTCAGTCCTGTCCAACTCTGTGTGACCCCATAGACGGCAGCCCACCAGGCTCCCCCGTCCCTGGGATGAGGATCCTTTTAAAGATTGGTATTAAATTAACAATAGTTAACATGGGTCTTTTCGATTGAGTGACTAGAAATGGTTGACTAACAGTAAGGCCTGGACATGAAAAAGGCTTAACAGTTTTTTAACAATAAACATAACATGAAGGGAAGGGAAAATTCTAGTGTCTTTCTGTAAAAGAAAGACTTTTTCCCCCTGAATTGTTGTCCTCAGAGAAAGATAAAAGACCACCACCTTTAAGGGAAAGGGGTAAGAAAGATTCTGCCTTCCCACTTCGCTTTCTCCCTCCTAAAGGAGACAGTGTATCCAAAGATTTTTTCCTTGAACACAGAGTGTGGGGCTTTGGTGGGCTTACTGGAAACAGGGGCTAGGTCAGTGCTTCAAATGAAGAGAGTACTTACTGTTAACCAAACATGGAGGTAAATAACTTGGCATTAAATTCTTTCAATTTAGAACTCTAATCATTCCTAGACTTGAAAGAGTAATAGGCCATTTCATTGAAGTAGTAAACCCTCAAGACAAATGAAACTTGGGGTGCATGCGTGCTCATTCTAGATCTCATTCTAGGAATCATAAACATATGTATATATACTTATATGTAATTGATTATATATATAATTATGATTGTGTGTGTGCTCAGTCGCGTCCGACTCTTTATGACCCCATGGACCGTAACCCGCCAGGCTCCTCTGTCCGTGAGATTTCCCAGGCAAGGATACTGGAGTGTGTTGCCATTTCCTTCTCCAGGGGATCTTCCCAACTCAAAGATCGAAACCTCGTCTCCTGCTTCTCCTGCTTTTGCAGGTGAATTCTTTACCACTGAGCCACCTGGAAAGCCCCCAAACCTGTAGTGATCCAGAATAAAATGGATATCTTTTTTTGTCATTAACTCATTAAAAAAAATACAGTTGTATTACAGTTGTATATGGAGGTTTCTCTGATCTGAAACAACTGACTCTGATAACTTGAGAATTATCAAGTTCATGTTTTACAATTCAATTTAGTAATATCCAAAATATATAGTTTATCTTTTGAAGTGTTTAGAAATTTCCCTTTTTACCACTTTATCTGAAAAACTAAGCTTCCTTTTAGGACATAACTGTATTATTGGGCCTATTCTGAACTGATGTTTATAATATGAACTTTGTTTTCCTTTCTTGACAATCCTCAATTTAAAAATGAAAGCAGAATATTTCTTACAAAAATATTGGAATAATTTTTAGAAAAAATTTTAATTTGGGCACTTGGATACGGTTTATAACTTTAGTTATAAATTATATAAACTATAATTTAGTTATATAGATACATTGCTGAGAATAAAATATTCTTTCAAAGTGAGTTAACATTTACCCTTATAATTAGAACCCACCAGAGGACTGACTGTCTTTCTTTCTTAACAGAAAAAATACTAACATCTTAAAGATCTCTGTGCTCCTTCTTTGTCACAGACCTTCTTCTGGCTCAGATGCCTTTTGTGCAAGAAAATACCCAAGTTTTGACCCGACAATGCTTCAATTTTATTCATACTCTTGCCAGCAATTTTCAGTTTTTACCAGAGAGAGCAGAGGAAGGGAAAGGAAAGCAGGCACATCTCAAGGAAAGGGAATCCTCAGGTCCCTGTGGCCTAAGGCTTAGCTGCATGGCTCCCTGACAGTCTTGCCCTCTGCTCTGAGGTATTGAAAGGCAAATCCAGGAAAAAGAACTCTAACCCTAAAGCTCTGCTGAGGTGAAATCCCACCAGCAGCCTTGGAAGGCCAATGGGCGAACCATCATTCCACAGACACTCCTGCTTTCTCACCTTATCCTTGTCTTCATTTCCTTTTTCTCCAAGGGCCTCAAGATGTCCTTTGAATCTTTCTTTTGGCAGTGACCTCAGCATTTACCCATGGTCCTATTGCAGCCACCTGGCGAAACCTCAGCCTCTGAAGACTTGCCTGGTGATCCGGTGGTTAAGAATCCGTCTGCCAATGCAGGGGACACAGGTTGGATCCCTGGTCTGAGGAAGATCCCACATGCTGTGGGGCAACTAAGCCCTCACTCCACAACTGCTGAGCCCCCCTGCTGCGACTACTGAAGCCAGTGTGCCCAGCCTGTGTTCTGCAGCAAGAGGAGCCACCACAGTGAGAGGCTCGCTCACCACTAGAGAGAAGCCCTCACACAGCAACAAAGACCCAGCACAGCCAAAAATAAACCTCAACCTCTAAGTTCAGTTCAGTCGCTCAGTCGTGTCTGACTCTTTGCGACCCCATGGACTGCAGCACGCCAGGCCTCCCTGTCCATCACCAACTCTCGGAGTTTACCCAAACTCATGTTCATTGAGTTGGTGATGCCATCTAACCATCTCATCCTGTCGTCCCCTTCTCCTCCTGCCCTCAATCTTTCCCACCATTAGGGTCTTTTCAAATGAGTCAGCTGTTAGCATCAGGTGGCCAAAATACTGGAGTTTCAACCTCAATATCAGTCCTTCCAATGAACACCCAGGACTGATTTCCCTTAGGATAGACTGGTTGGATCTCCTTGCAGTCCAAGGGATTCTCAGGAGTCTTCTCCAACGACACAGTTCAAAAGCATCAATTCTGTGCTCAGCTTTCTTTATAGTCCCACTCACATCCATACATGACCACTGGAAAAACCATAGCCTTGACTAGATGGACCTTTGTTAGCAAAGTAATGTGTCTGTTTTTTTTTTTTTTGTCTCTTCTTTTTAATATGCTGTCTAGGTTGGTCATAACTTTACTTCCAAGGAGTAAGCATCTTAATTTCATGGCTGCAATCACCATCTAAAGTGATTTTGGAGCCCCAAAAAATAAAGTCAGCCACTGTTTCCACTATTTCCCCATCTATTTGCCATGCAATGATGGGACCAGATGCCATGATCTTAGTTTTCTGAATGTTGAGTTTCAAGCCAGTTTTTTCACTCAACCTCTAAAGTCATACCTAATACCTCCTGAGCTTTTCTTTCACAGCATGCTATTTTTCCTTTACACTTTTGTTAGAGTCAAATCTTGTATGTCCTTTCTTATTTCTTTTATTACTGAATACTCAGAAAGGTATGCCAGAGTCTCACTGTGATAAGAGATTTGTCAATTTCTCCTGGAAATCCTCTCAATTTTTGCCTTATGTATTTTAAGGCTGTATTACTAGGTGTAAGTAACTTTAGACTTTTGTCTTCTGGTTGAATACTTTATCATTATGTAATAGCCCTCTAACTCTAGAAAACAATTTTTGCTTTAAAATCTGTTTTGTCTGATTTTAATCAAGTACACCAGGTTTCTTTTGCTTAGTTTTTGCCTGATGTGTCTTTTCCCACTCTTGTCCTTTCTGTTTTAGATGTGTCTCCTATAAACTGTTATTCTGGATTGTCAGCTCAGTTAAGCTGGGAACTGTATTTTCCCAGGATTTCTCTTTCTGGGTTAGAGTTGGCTCCAAAACCAAATTTGTGTGAGAGTTGAGTGGTAGATGTGAAGGTTTGTACCTTCACATTCGTGGTAGAATTGAGGATATGTAGACATCGGAGAAGGCGATGGCACCCCACTCCGTTCTCTTGCCTGGAAAATCCCATGGACGGAGGAGCCTACTAGGCTACAGTCCATGGGGTCTGAAGAGTTGGACACGACTGAGCGACTTCACTTTCACTTTTCACTTTCATGCATTGGAGAAGGAAATGGCAACCCACTCCAGTGTTCTTGCTTGGAGAATCCCGGGGACAGAGGAGCCTGGTGGGCTGCCGTCTATGGGGTCGCACAGAGTCGGACATGACTGATGCGACTTAGCACACTGCAGTAAATGCCCAGTAGGGTCCAGTGTGTTCTTTTTGTGCTTCTTCCTCCCGAGGGCTGCTCCAGATCGGCTTCTACTGCTTGTCTGTGTACCCACAGAGAAGGTAGCCCCACTGGGGCAATACCTTCCCAAATTCCTATTGTTTGCACTTTGCAGATGAATGGGCTAAACTTCTCATTTTTTCCCTACAGTCCTCAACACTCATGTGAGTGCTTAGGAGCACTAGTCAGTATCTTTGATTCTCTTAACTCTCCTTTCTGGATGTTCAGGTCTCTACCTCCTCACACAATTTTATAAAATCTACTTTCAATATAAATTCTTTGTCTCATAACACAAACTTCCGTTTCTCTGCCTGAAACTTGACTAGCAGTAATGTATAACTACATTTTAAAAAATGGTGTGATAACTTTTTTCTCAGTGTAAAACATTGCTTTGAGATTGAATGTTTATTTCCCCAAGACAGCCTGGCCTGTACTCTACTTGCATAAATTTTACAAGCTAGTTTTCTGCTGCTTCTAGTTTTAAACTTTAACCGTGTTTCTGATGACAAGGAATGCTGCAAAAATACTCTTAATTCAACAGAGTTATGATCACCAAATAATTTTTATCCATTCTACAGTGTTTCAGAATTACCAGCTGATTTTTAAACACAGAGTAGATACAGATGCTAATGGTGGTTAATCTGGTATGTTTCTTATAGCAAACTGATAACTTCGTGGTTTTTTTTAAGTGCATCATTTAGTCCACTTATAATTACTGTTAATACTGATATATGTTGGAAAAGGGCTTGGCAACCCACTGCATTGTTCTTGGTTGGAGAATCCCATGGACAAAGGAGCTTGAAAGACTCCAGTCACGAGTTCACAAAGAGTTGGACACGACTGAAGCGACTGAGCACTGATATATCTGGGTTTATTTCTAGTGTCTTATTTTTGTTCTCTGCCTTTTCTGTTTCTTTTTTCCTTGTTTATGCCTTTTGTGTGTGTGTGTTTATTTCCCCTGGACTTTTTTTTTAAATTCATTTCCCCCACTCTACCATTTTGGAATTCATACACACTTGCCTTTTTTCCCCCACTAAGCTTTAGAAATTTAAACATGCATACTTAACAAAGTTTTGAGTTAAAAGGATTTAAATTTGCTTTTGCCAAGTGCCTTGAGGCACTACCAAACTAGGACCTCTTTAAACTGAATTCTTAGCTCTAGGTTTTTTTTCCCACATAGGAAGTGTAAATTCAGGGCAGAAGTTCTGGCTTGTAGTTATTGAATTCTTAGGGGAGATTTTTCTTCCCTCCACCTGACACCAAGGTAGAAAAAGGTAACTTAGCTAGCTGTCTCTTTGGATTTCAGATGCAGTCATCATTTTGCAAACTTCTGTTAGAAGCCACCTTCCCTGGGGGCTCAGATGGTAAAGCGTCTGCTTACAACGCGGGAGACCTGGGTTCAATCCCTGGGTCGGGAAGCTCTTCTGGTGAAGGAAATGGCAACCCACTCCAGTACTTTTGCCTGGGAAATCCCATGGAAGGAGGTGGCTAGTAGGCTACAGTCCACGGGGTCACAAAGAGTCGGATATGACTGAGCGACTTCACTTTCACTTTCCTCTTAGAATCCCCTCCTTGGGTGGGGCCTCTTCTTTATCTCCTGCCTTCAGTGTCCTGTTCTGGCTCCCACCCCTTACCCTAAGTTTACCAGGAGCTAGAATAGATTCACTCATTCTGAACATGTGTATTTACTCATTATGAAAATTCTTTACATTTTGCCATTTGGGGGTTACTTTTAAGCTGTGTGTGAGGGAGTAGCATTTTCCCGTTTAACCTGATTTTTTTTAGGTTGACTTGAGAACCAGTCAGCATTAACAAGAGAAAGGTTCACTTAGTGGTGTTTCATGCTGAAAAATCTAAAGGACCCAGAGCCTCCATCCCAGATAGATGGGAACTAAAGATCCTTTATTGCCAGTTCAAAATAAGAGGAGGCAGGAGACAGGGAAAGACTTGGGAGAAGGGATGAATAGAGGGAAAGAGATGGTGGGGAGGTGGAATCTGTAATACGATAGGATAAAAGACTCCATGGGAGAAGTAAATAAATGTTTTGCTCTATACTCTGGGCTCTTTTTTATTCAGGGTTTTTCTGGTTTTCTTTTTGGTGATGGATTCAGCTGATATACTAGCTCACATTAAAACATGATCAAGGAGTTTTATACATGTAACATCAGAAATAATGTTCAGTTCAGTTGCTCAGTTGTGTCCCACTCTTTGCGACCCCATGAATTGCAGCACGTGTTTAAAAGTCCATAGACAGTAGCTCCAGTCTTTATAGACATTCTTTTAATTTTCTTGGCCCTCAGTTTCCTCAATTGTAGAATGTGGCCAGTTGAGAATTATTTTGAGGATTGTTTGAGTTGAACATATTTGTACACTGTGAAATTTTGTACAGATAGCAACATTTTATATTATGCTTCTCATTTTATTGTACCTTAGGAGCTTCTGGGGCTCCTGGAAATAAAGAACTTCCTTCAGAATTCTACTTGATGGGTCAGTGATGGTTAAAACTTTTGTTACCATGTTTTAAGTCAACACCTTTCAGGGCAAAAAAGAAACTTTGGACACTTTAAAAGAATGTTTTTCTTTTCCTCTTATTAAAGTACAAAGCCTTATGTATGTTGACAGGTGGATTTTATAATTCTCATAATTCCAGGGACATAAAGGTGCTATTACTTGGCAAAATCAGATCAGCCTCTCTAATTGCAAGAGCTCTCTCCAGAAGTACTTCTTCAAAATCAGTAAATGATTGAAAGTCCTCTCCAGAACATGCTCTAACTATCCCAAATGAATTAATAAGGATGCAAAAATAGTCTAAGAAATGCTCAAAACTAAATTTATCTGCAATGTACAGAGAATGACACTCAGAATTAACAATTCTGTCTTGAGGGAGTCTGGCAGAAATTGGGTATGACCTGAGACATGTAGGAAGTAGCAGAGACAAGATCACTGGGGGCTTCCCTGATGGTTCAGTGGTAAGGAACCCGCCTGCTAATGCAGGAGACATGAGTTCAGTCCCTGGGTTGGGAAGACCCCCTGGAGAGGAAATGGCAACCCACTCTAGTATTCTTGCCTGGGAAATCCCATGAACAGAGGAGCCTGGCAAGCTACGGTCCATGGGGCCGCAAAGAGTCGGACGTGACTTAGCGACTAAACAACCCTAAATAAAGCTAAGCTCTGATTTATTTCCTATAACAACATCAACAAAAAATGTATATTAAAAAAATTTTAACAGATCATTGGAAGGCAGTAGAGCACAGCCGGGTTCTAGGACTCTGAAGTCTAACAGACCTGGTTCCAGTCACTTCTGAGCTGTGTGATCTCTGCTTCTCCCTGTAAAATGGGGATAATAATACGCTATCAATTGTGAAATGATAAAATGAGCTCAAGCATATAGAGTGTTTAGCATAGTGCTTCACATAAAGGGCTCAAAACATTTTGGCTGTCATCATCTTCATCATCTATAATTTAGAACAATTCTGTGGAGTGCTATATTGAATAAATTGAGTAGTTGTTAACATAATTTGCCAGTTATTTTTATCCCAAATAGCCAGACAATAACTGTATTTATTTTTCAGGTGCTCTTTAGTAATAATTGATGTTTGTAACAATGACCACCTCCCATTTTCTCTCCTACCCAGGTACTGTAAAATTTAGAATTGTGAAAGAAAGTTTAAATTTTGGAGATTACATGATATTGTGATATAATAGTAAGGGAACAGAATAAGGATCAGAACCAGGTTTCAGTAGTAACTACTTCATACAGATCTGTGACCTTGGGTAATCCATTTAACCATTCCTCACATGTGTTCCTGTTTTGAAGAATAAAGAGTAATATAGGATCCATGGGACTTCCCTGGTAGTCCAATGATTAAGAATATGCCTTCCAAAGCAGGGGATATGGGTTCAGCCCCTGGTTGGGCAAGTAAGCCTGTGGAGCAACTAGAGAGCCTGTGCACCACAACTAAAGAAAGTCCAAGCGCTGCAAGGAAGACCCTGCGCAGCCAGACCTTTTTAAGAAAAAGAGTAATAAAGGATCCAGATTGCTAATGTATGTATGATGGAATAGGGTTTTCTTCCCTACCACTTCTTTCCATTTTCTAGAATGTTGCATTCTAAAAGCTACATTAATAGACGGGTCAGGAGTTTTTTGTTAATTTATTTTCCCAAATAAAATTCACCATTTCTTCTATAAAAGGGTGTGTTTAAAACAGTATTACTTAATGCAGTGAAGGAGAAAAAGTATCAGTGCAATGAGGAAAGATCTAATTGAATTAGATATTCTCTCTGGGGGTCAGACCCCCATGAGGAGTTTCCCCCCCTGCCTCAAGCATACTCAAGTTTTGAAAACTGCTCATTATCAAAAGTAGAACCAGTTGGAGCAAAGAAAGACTGACAACTTCCTTTGGAAGCAAGACCCAGGAAGAACTGGAGCTGAGACTTTCCTGGAAGGAAGAAGTGAGTGTATCAAAAGGACGAAGGGACTGCGTATGTCTATAGAGCAGCACTGTCCAACAGTAACATAATGTAAGGCACACATGCGATCCACATATGTAATTTAAAGTGTTCTGGTAGCATACTAAAACAGCAAAAAGAGGGACTTCCCTGTGGTCCAGTGCCTAATACGCCAAGCTCCCAATGCAGGGGGCCCAGGTTCAATCCCTGGTCATATCCCACATGCCTCAACCAAGAGCGTGCATTGCTGTTGTTTTAGTCGCTAAGTTGTGTCTGACTCTTTGCGACCCCATGGACTGCAGCCCGCCAGGCTCCTCTGTCCATGGGGTTCTCCAGGCAAGAATCCTGGAATGGGCTGCTATTTCCTCCTCCAGGGGATTTTCCTGACCCAGGGCTCGAACCCACATCTCCTGCATTGGCAGGCGGGTTCTCTACTGCTGAGCTACCAGGGAATCCCCAAGAACTTGAAACCTACAACTAAAAAAAGATTCCATGTGCCGCAACTAGAAAATCCTGCATCCCCCAGGAAAGACGGAAGATCCCACATGCCGCAATAAGATCCAGTGCAGCCAAGTGAATAAATAAATATTTTTTAAAAAGTAAAAAGCAACAGGTGAAATTAATTTTTGTAATATGTTTTATATAACCCATTATCAATAGTTATTAACTATTAATAATTTTATATTTTTTATATCAAGCCTTCAATATATATTTTATTCTTCCAATACATCTCAATTCAGACTTGCCATATATCAAATGCTCACTCTTCACATATGGTTAGTGGCTAATGTGTTGAACAACACATATGGAAGGTGTGAAGGAGACTGTCTGAGATTCTCTGGTGACATTGGCATTATCACATGCTGTTCCCCCAGAGTCTAGAACTAAGACTCCATGGCTGTGAATGGAGCTTAGAAGCAACTTGAATAGAGTAAAATACTCTCCGCTGGCTGGTGGACTTGTGGACTTTGTGTGGTTTGGATGACATGGCCTGAAAATGAAGCTGCAATTGAACATTCTTTGCAATTTTGTATGTATATTAAATTGTGTAACATTAAGACTGTGAAAGTGCTGCACTCAGTATGCCAGCAAATTTGGAAAACTCAGCAGTGGCCACAGGACTGGAAAAGGTTAGTTTCATTCCAATCCCAAAAAAAGGCAATGCCAAAGAATGCTTAAAGTACCTCACAGTTGCACTCATCTCATACGCTAGTAAAGTAATGCTCAAAATTCTCCAAGCCAGGCTTCAGCAATACATGAACCATGAACTTCCAGATGTTCAAGCTGGTTTTAGAAAAGGCAGAGGAACCCGGAGATCAAATTGCCAACATCTGCTGGATCATGGAAAAAGCAAGAGAGTTCCAGAAAAACATCTATTTCTGCTTTATTGACTATGCCAAAGCCTTTGACTGTGTGGATCACAATAAACTGTGGAAAATTCTGAAAGAGATGGGAATAGCAGACCACCCGACCTGCCTCTTGAGAAACCTGTATACAGGTCAGGAAGCAACAGTTAGAACTGGACATGGAACAACAGACTGGTTCCAGATAGGAAAAGGAGTATGTCAAGGCTGTATACTGTCAGCCTGCTTATTTAACTTATATGCAGAGTACATCATGAGAAACACTGGGCTGGAAGAAGCACAAGCTGAAATCAAGATTGCTGGGAGGAATATCAATAACCTCAGATATGCAGATGACACCACCTTTACAGCAGAAAGTGAAGAGGAACTAAAAGGTCTCTTGATGATAGTGAAAGAGGAGAGTGAAAAATTTGGCTTAAAGCTCAACGTTCAGAAAACGAAGATCATGGCATCTGGTCCCATCACTTCATGGGAAATAGATGGGGAAACAGTGGAAACAGTGCTGACTTTATTTTGGGGGGCTCCAAAATCACTGCAGATGGTGACTGCAGCCATGAAATTAAAAGACGCTTACTCCTTGGAAGGAAAGTTATGACCAACCTAGACAGCATATTAAAAAGCAGAGACATTACTTTGCCAACAAAGGTTTGTCTAGTCAAGGCTATGGTTTTTCCACTGGTCATGTATGAATGTGAGAGTTGGACTATAAAGAAAGCTGAGCACCGAAGAATTGATGCTTTTGAACTGTGGTGTTGGAGAAGACTCCTGAGAGTCCCTTGGACTGCAAGGAGATCCAACCAGTCCATCCTAAAGGAGATCAGTCCTGGGTGTTCTTTGGAAGGACTGATGCTAAAGCTGAAACTCCAGTACTTTGGCCACCTCATGCGAAGATTTGACTCATTGGAAACGACTCTGATGCTGAGAGGGATTGGGGGCAAGAGGAGAAGGGGATGACAGAGGACGACAGAGGATGAGATGGCTGGATGGCATCACCGACTTGATGGACATGAATTTGGGTGGACTCCGGGAGTTGGTGATGGACAGGGAGGCCTGGTGTGCTACGATTCATGGGGTTGCAAGGAGTCGGACACTACTGAGTGACTGAACTGAACTGAAGACTGCTTTATTATAGAGTAAGGGCTTCTCAGGTGGCACTAGTGGTAAAGAACCTGCCTGCAATACAGGAGACTTAAGAGACACAGGTTCAATCCCTGGGTCGGGAACATACCCTGGAGAAGGAAATGGCAACCCACTTCAGTATTCTTGCCTGGGGAATCCCATGGACAGAGGAGCCTGGTGGGCTACAGTTCATGGGGTCACAAAGAGTTGGACCTGACTGAAATGACTTATTGCACATGCTCACTATATTATAGACCACCTTCTCTTCCATTATATGGTGTATTCGTCTGCTCAGGTTGCCATAACAAAATCTTGTAAACTGGGTAACTTAACAGGAATTTTATTTTCTCACAGTTCTGGAGGTTGAGAATTCCAAGGTCAAGATGCCAGGAAAGTAGATTTCATTCTGAGGACTCTTGGCTTATAAGTAGTTGCCATCTCGCTTTATGGTCAGGTGGCCTTTCTTTGATATGTGTACTTGGAGAGAGAGAGCGAGAGGAGATTTCTCTCTTCCTCCTCTTATAAAGCCACCTATTGGCTTAGGGCTCTACCCTTATGACTTCATGTAACCTTAATTATCTCCCTATCTCCACAGTCACAGTAGGGGTAGGACTTTAATATAAAAATGTGGACACAATCCAGCCTCGTTAATTAAGCAGACAAGGACTTGGCTAACAACCATTAGCCTGGCCAACAACATTTTTTTAAAAGGTGGGAAGGTTCAGGCTTGGGAGCTCTGAAACAGAGAATGAAGGAGCTTCCTATTGTCACTCTTGCTGGGACACTCTCCTGGACTCTTGTCCCTATTGCCTCTGAATTTGTGTATCTAGGCCTCACATCTCTTCCCTCATCAAAATATGTTCCATGAGATGCCTTGCTTTTCCCATTTTCTTGCAAATTGAGGCCTTTCACAGATTTCTGATGGTTGATTGGAGCTTCTGTCGCATCTGTGGGCCCTCACTGGGAAAGAGCCTGAGAAATCAAGGGTCAGTCTTCTACCTTGGGGAGATAAATCCACAAGGTGGGAGATTCTCCAGACACTGAAAGTATTCAAAATATGCTGGGCAGCCAGAAAATATAAATGTCCTTCACTGGCACTGAGTTCTATTGTTGCTTGAAAAAAAAATCCAGTTCAGGAGACATAAATTTAACTCAAAAACAACTTTGTTTGTTAGAATTTGTTTCAAAAGCAACTGTTAAATTGTCTGCTTTCAAATTTACTTTTCTTTATACCTGAATACCTGACCTTGCTTCTAACCTTTTCAGTTGCATCATATTTTTACATCCTGGTAAATAATAGCCAAAATCTACTGGCTGGAGTATGATTGTGTCAGGGGCTTGTATTCCCTTGGCTGGGAGGTGGAGTGAGTGAACAATGATGCTTCACTTATGGAAAAGGTATAAGAATAAGGAATAAGTGTGAGCCCATTATGTTGCATCATATTTTTACATCCTGGTAAATAATAGCCAAAATCTACTGGCTGGAGTATGATTGTGTCAGGGGCTTGTATTCCCTTGGCTGGGAGGTGGAGTGAGTGAACAAGGATGCTTCACTTATGGAAAAGGTATAAGAATAAGGAATAAGTGTGAGCCCATTATTGAAAAAACAGCATGGGTGTGAAATAGTAGGCCACCTCGGAGCTTCTCACCTATTGTGTGTGCTGCTGATACTGTTAAGTCACTTCAGTCGTGTCCGACTCTGTGCGACCCCATAGATGGCAGCCCACTAGGCTCCCCCATCCCTGGGATTCTCCAGGCAAGAATACTGGAGTGGGTTGCCATTTCCTTCTCCAATGCTTGAAAGTGAAAAGTGAAAGTGAAGTCGATCAGTCATGTCCGACTCTTAGCAACCCCATGGACTGCAGCCTACCAGGCTCCTCCGTCCATGGGATTTTCCAGGCAAGAGTACTGGAGTGGGGTGCCATTGCCTTCTCCAATGGTCCCTAACTGGAACCCAAATATTATTCAGCAATGGAATGGATAAACTATGGATACTCACAACAGTGGGATGCTATATAGTGACAGGAATGAATCCTACAGCGACATGGATGAATCCTACAAATATAATGTTGAGATAAAGAAGCCAGACTCTTGCATACATATCATGAGAGTCCATCATATATAATCCACGCATACAGAGTCCCCAAACAGTCAAAACTAACCTATGTTGTTACAAGGCAGGATTAGTGGCACACTTGATGGTTGGGAGGATCCTGATGAGAAGAGAGGTCTTCTGGGAAGCTGGTCATGCTGGATGCTGGTTACAGCTTTGCTCACTGCTTAGAATTCTTAGAGCTGTGCCCTCAAGACTTGTGCTGTTTTCTGTGTATTATACTTCCATAAAAAGCTAAGTTTTGAAAAACTTAAGGAGAATTTCCTTTGGTGTCACCACCTGTGGCTTTGGGGAAGAAATGAACTCTTCACAAATGCTGCTTTCCCCCAGAACATCAAATCTGCAGTCCACATGCTTTCGGTCCACAGCTTGTTTCTCTCAAGGATAAAAGTTAACCACACGTTTCATTCTCTTTTGCCCTCCGGAGTATTTAGTAACTTGACTTTTCCTACTGTAATAACTGTAATCCGAATCTTGTTCACTAACCTCTCAGGAAAGGAGGTGGTGGGGTGGAATGTATACATGCCAATTCCACATTTCATTTCCTTTGCTTCGGCAGGATGGCTTTGCCTGTACGCACAATGAGTCTGTGCACACCCACACTGCTTCTGCCCTTGGTTGTACACCAGGTAGCGACACCCTTGGTGTGGTCCTTTTCTTTTTGAAGCGTTCAGATGGGCAAGCTCTCTCCTTTTCTAATCCCACAGAGGAAAAACAACATGATGCCAACAAATATATCTGTGATCAAAATTAAATTTGTGTTCTTGGTAAGACTCAGGATAAAGCCACTGACTGTCTCATAAAAGATTATCTAAGTTAGTTTTCCAAATAAGCAGCCAAGTTTGTCTCATGATCAGAATTACTATATTCCCAAAGCTAAAGACAGGATGAAACTGAGGAACAGTGTGCTCAACTACAGAGGCAAATTTCTGCAAGATGTGGAACTTCTTCAGAGTTAAGGTTAATGGTAATATTCATGACACTTCACCCATTACCTACTTCTATTTCTATCTGTTTGACTTAATATTCCCTGTGTGTGCTTAGTCACGCAGTCGTGTCAGACTCTTTGGGACCCCATGTACTGTAGCCTGCCAGGATCATCTGTCCATGGGAATTCTCCAGGCAAAAATACTGGAGTGGGTTGCCATGCCCTCCCTCCAGGGGATCTTTGCAACCCAGGGATCAAACCCAGGTCTCCTACATTGCAGGCAGATTCTTTACCATCTGAGCCATCAGAGAAGCCCTGATATTCCCTTTATTGGGGTATTTGTTTATATAAAAAATTCTTGAGAATTTCCTGGTGGTCCAGTGGTTAAGACTCCATGCTTTCAATGCAAGGGGAGTGGGTTCAATCCCCTGGCCGGGAACTAAAATCCCACATACTGAGCAGTGCAGCCAAAAAAAAAAAAAAATTATCTCATGAAACAGACAAATTAATATAATGTTGCTCACACAAAATAATGAGATACAAAATCTGGGGAAATGATCCCTTGACCTACATTTTAGACAACAGTGGGAAGAAAAGAAAAAAATGAGATAATGATTTTTTAAAAAAGAAAGAAAACAATGAAAGACCTTATATCTTCTTCCAAAGGACAAAACCCACTGGCTTAGAAAGTACTCTAACGGTTGAGAGATCTTTGTGCCTCAGTTTCTTCATCTATAACTAGGTGAAGTGAAGTTGCTCAGTCGTGTCCGACTCTTTGCGACCCCATGGACTATAGCCTACCAGGCTCCTCTGTCCGTGGGATTCTCCAGGCAAGAGTACTGGAGTGGGTTGCCATTTCCTTCCCCAGGGGATCTTCCTGACTCAGGGATCAAACCCTGGTCTCCTGCATTCCAGGCAGATGCTTTAACCTCTGAGCCTCCAGGGCTATAACTTGGTAAGGTATTATGAATGAGATAATGCACATAGAGGGCATGACAATTAGTGTAAATAATCAGTATTACTATGACGACTATCATCATTTGAAATTATATGTGTTTATTTTTTATTTATTTTTGAATTTTCTGTCTCTCCCAATAAAAAATAAGCTCCATGATGCTGGAATCTTACCTGTGTACTACACACAGGCATTTGCTGAATGTGTCTCAATTTCAGCAATAAGTAAAGGAAGGATGAGATTTCTCAAAGAATTTAAGGTCAATGGAATTTTCCCCTAATAAACTCTAAAGCTGACGCTGTTACCCCAAAACTGTTTGCTTCTTGGTGAGTGTCCACCCAAGAGATACAACCAAGCCAAAGAGGAAGAGAGAGAAGGATTTTTTACTTGCAGCAAATAAGAACACCAGGGATCATTTCCAAAGCAGTGTCTCCCTGAACAGCAAAATTGGGGAATTTTTTAGCTAAGGGTACATGCGTATTGGTGAAGGCGCTTGAGCAGAGGAGAATTCAGCATTGAATTGGGGCAGAGGTCCACAGAGTCTAGACTTTAATTGATTGAAGTTATGAGGGTCAGCAAAGTTCAACATCACCATTCCATCCTCCATCTGGGTGGGGGCCTTTGTGCGTGCAGAACTCAGATAGGTGTCAGGTTGCTATGTATCTCCCTTGAGGAGGAACTAGGATTCTGTTTTATCACTGAACTACTGTTTTTTGACTACTTTTGTTTTGTTTCTGCATTTCCTCAAGATCACTAATTAGAGAGACCTATTCAAGGGCACGCATTGTGGCCAGACTTAGAGCACAAGATGGCTTCGGGCCCAAAATAGCTTATCTTATATCAAGAAAGCCACGCCTGGCTCTCTTTCTCTGAGGTGGGGGGGTCTACCCTATATGCTTACAGCATTGCTTCAATTTTCAGCACTTGGGGACATTTTGGAGCGCATCTACCAGGACAAATACATGATGACAATATAGGTATAAACACCAAGACAACTGCAGAAGTATTTTAATCCAAGTCCATGGACAACATATTATGTGACGCAGCATTGTGAGGGTTAAAAAAGACGAACAGCATGATTTATCTTATTCAAACTTTTAGGCAAGTCAAGGCTTTTGTAGGCTTATTAAAATTAATACAGTGTCTAAGTCAAGTTATACAGTGCTATGAAGTTTTGACTGTTTTTTTTTAATTTAATGATGGAAACTTTTTATTTTTTTTAAGAATATTTTTTATTTATTTTTGGCTGCATTGGATGTAAGCTGTGGCATATGGGATCTTTGTTACAGTGTTTGGGCTCCAGAGCAAATCCAATCTTAGTTACCTGACCAGGGATCTAACCCATGTCCCTTGCATTTGAAGGCAGGTTCTTAACCATTGGACTTTGACCAGTCTTGATTAAAATGATAGTTGAAACTAGAGGTCAACTTTAAGAATCCAAAGCATTTAAGTTAGCAATATAATAAAGGTTCATGAATATTGACATATAGTTACCAGAAAAATCTGGTCCCACCACTTCATAGGACATAGATGGGGAAACAGTGGAAACAGTGTCAGACTTTTTTGGGGGGGCTCCAAAATCACTGCAGATGGTGACTGCAGCCATGAAATTAAAAGACGTTGACTCCTTGGAAGGAAAGTTATTACCAACCTAAATAGCATATTAAAAAGCAGAGATATTACTTTGCCAACAAAGGTCCATCTAGTCAAGGCTATGGTTTTTCCACTGGTCATGTATGGATGTGAGAGTTGGACTGTGAAGAAAGCTGAGCACCAAAGAATTGATGCTTTTGAACTGTGGTGTGGGAGAAGACTCTTGAGAGTCCCTTGGACTACAAGGAGATTCAACCAGTCCATCCTAAAGGACACCAGTCCTGGGTGTTCATTGGAAAGACTGATGCTGAGGCTGAAACTCCAATACTTTGGCCACCTCATGCGAAGACTTGACTCATTGGAAAAGACCCTGATGCTGGGAGGGACTGGGGGCAGGAGGAGAAGGGGACGACAGAGGATGAGATGGCTGGATGGCATCACCAACTCAATGCACGTGAGTTTGGGTGAACTCTGGGAGTTGGTGATGGACAGGGAGGCCAGGCGTGCTGTGATTCATGGGGTTGCAAAGAGTCGGACACGACTGAGCAACTGAACTGAACTGAACCAGAAAAATTAGAGTTAAATCTTTAGGTGTTTTAGATCATAAAAACTGGATTACTGCTAAAATCTACTTACAAGGAAAGGATAAAAACTTTACAGTAATATTCAGATTTCTGAGTAATCTTGAGGTTATAAATATTTATGGAGTAGCATTTTTTAATGTTTAACTACATAATGTTTTAATCTATGTTTGTCATAGAAAGTTAAATTTGCTTACCATTCTTGTGATAATTTAATCACTATGACCTCACTAATCTGGCTGTACTTTCTCAATTATCATAAAAGACTTGATTCTCTTAAAATTGGTAACATACTAATTTATTTCCCCTTGAATTAGTTATGTTGTAGTGAAACTGAGAAGAACCCTGTGGTGCCTTTCAGTATTCCTGTTTCTCATTTGTAGGAAAAGGCTTAGTTGCTCAGTGGTGTCTGACTCTCTGCCACCCCATGGACTGCAGCCCGCCAAGCTCCTCTGTCCATGGGGATTCTCCAGGCAAGAATAATGGATTGGGTTGCTATTCCCTTTCCAGGGGATCTTCCCAACTCAGAGATAGAATCCAATCTCCCACAATGCAGGCACATTCTTTACATTCTGAGCCACCAGAGAAGCCCAGGAAAAAGGCTACAGCCTCTGTCCATGGGATTCTCCAGGCAAGATGACTAGAGTGGATTGTCATGGAGTGGTTGTCATGCCCTCCGCCAGGGGATCTTCCTGACCCAGGAATTGAACCTGTGTCTCTTACTTGTCCTGCATTAACAGGTGGGTTATTTACCACTGGCACCACCCAGGAAGCTCCAGGATATACATAACAATGTATCTCTTCAGATATATACAATAGGACATACATAACAATATAGCGCTTTGTTCTTTTACAGGAACTAAGGCCCCCACCAGGTGAAAGAAGGTAACTGCATCCTGGGCTGGTTGGAACCAAAAGGCTGATGATTGAGATTCATGGCACATCACTCCGTTTCCTTACCATCAACCAGTCAGAGAAAGGTCACAACCCTGTAGACTTTTCTCCAAATTTTGCCCATAAAAACTCTTCCTTGAAACCCTTCCGAGAGTTTGAGCTTACTGATCATGGACCACCTGTTGCCCTTGTTTGGCCCTGCAAATAAATCTGCTCTAAATGCTGATGTTTTGATTTGTTAGGATTCACAATGCATCAGGCACATGAACTTGGGTTCAACAACAGTAGTGACCTCTGAGAGGCAGCGGTGACCAGTGACATGAAGCAAGATCTTAATTCCCTGCCCAGGAATTGAACCTGGGTAGCCTGGATGGAAACACAGGAATCCTAGTCACCAGACTAGCAAGGGCTAGAGACTAGAAGCTAATTTTCACTGGCTCTTATTCCCAGTGAAAAATTCATTTCTCACAGAGGCAAAAACTGTAAATGCAGGTACAAAGCTTATTATTAGACACAGCATTACAACAAGAGGGAGAGCACACAAAGAAACAGTTTGTTCAGTTAAGAGAGGAGCAAGGCAGAGATGCACACACTTGGAGAGAAAGGGCGCGGGCGTCCCCGAGTGAGGAGAAGGGCAGTAAAGAGGCAGTTAAGTCATTTATACAGGATAGTTCTTTGCTTGCTGCTAAGTCACTTCAGTCGTGTCCGACTCTGTGCAACCCCACAGACGACAGCCCACCAGGCTCCCCCATCCCTGGGATTCTCCAGGCAAGAACACTGGAGTGGGTTGCCATTTCCTTCTCCAATGCATGAAAGTGAAAAGGGAAAGTGAAGTCGCTCAGTCGTGTCTGACTCCTAGTGACCCCATGGACTGCAGCCTACCAGGCTCCTCCATCCATGGGATTTCCCAGGCAAGAGTACTGGAGTGGGATGCCACTTTGGCTAATTGTCTGGTTTCTTTTTCCACACCTGACCTGCCCTAGGACCCTCCCCAACATGCGTGTGCAACTTTCCAAGATGGATTTCAGCCCAGAGGCCTATGGAATCACATATGCTGGGGTTTGCCCCTCCTTTTTATCCCCCAGGAGTCTTTCTGAGCATGTGAAATGTCTCCCTTGCCCCATGGAGAGGAAATACATGACCTCTTGATCCTTTACTCAAACAATGCTTAGCCCCTCTCTGCTCCTGTCATGACTGTTATCTGAAGGTGTGCATAGGAGACAAAGTCTGACTATTTACCCTGTTTCAGTTGTTATTTCCATTTCGGAGAGCAAACAGGAGGCTGGTTGTAAACGTCTAAACTGGAGCTCACCTATTCCTGCCTCAGTAGCACTATAGTCAAATGACTCATTAATTTTAAAATCATGTATTCCATTCGATTAATTTATTTGTGTCAGGCACTGTTTTACCCCTGGGAACCAGCAATGGGCAAAACACAAGACTCCAGCATCATGATGCTTATTTTTCATTCTGAGAGACAGAAAATTATAATAAATGCATAGGTAATTTCAAGTATATACAGGCATTTTGAAGAAAAGCATACAGGGCAAAGGGGTAGAGAATAAACAAGCCTATTATAGCATCGGGAGGAAGAAATTTTCCTCTGCATTTTGAGAATAGACTATTTCCGCCATACCAGTAAATAAAGGATATCACAGTCATCAGCGATTGCAATCACTACTGATTGCAGTCACCATCAGTGGTGAGCTGGTGAGCCCTGAGGAATCGCAGGATTCCTCAGGACATACAGGACATTGTATGAACCTATAGGACACTGGTCCCAGATAGCTGAGGCATGTATCAAGGGCATGATTTCAGTGAGCACAGACTCTTGCATCTTCCCATACACAGACAGGTGCTAAATGAGGTATCTTGTATCCCTTTAATTAACAATAATCTTTTTTTTTTTTTTAAACCAACAACTCAGTTTTTAATTTCATCATTTCTTGCATTTGAAGTACTCTTCGATGACATCCTTGGCCTGAGATTCTTTGCCATAGTCCTTAACCACCAAACAACTGCAACCAAACCACTTTATGGGGTTTTCCCTCTCTGTCAATTTTACAGAGGCCTACCCATTCCCTTAGTTTCTTGTTGTCATCAACCTTAATCAGGTTGATTTGATGCTCAGCACAAAGGGCCTCCACCAACTTGACATACATGGGCTCATCACGGTTGGATGCAAGCACACGTAGATGGGCTTGGCGCTTGTCTAAAGCTTTCACAGCTTCGCCAGTTCCACGTGCTAAGCCATCGTGGATGAGTGCAGTCTTCAGCACCTCTTGCAGAGCAGTATTAATGTCTATTACACCTCCAGCAGCAATGCCTTCCTCGGCCACGGCAGTGGGTTACCGGGGGAGCCCAATCTTGAATGCACCCGAGCCTCCACCTCCGCACGGCTCCGCAGCAGCAGGGAAAGAGAGCAACAATAATCTTTTGATGTTCAAACTACCTGCCCTTTGTAGCAAAACTATATAACCTGATTCTCCCCTCACCTCCTCGGAGCAGTTCTCTCCAAGTTACTTGAGATGCTGCTTCCCTGGCTTGAAGTCCTAAAAATTCCTGCGGAATAAAACATAACTCTCAATATTTTTTAAGTCTACACCTTCTAAGTTCTAGTTGGTCTAAGAGTTAAACTTACATCAGATGGATTACAGGATAAAATCAAACAAAAGTTCAACAACATGTATACATAGGAGAGACCCAGGAAAACTGAGTAACTCTCCAAAATGGTCAACTTGAATACCACCTTCAGTTAAAGAAAAAAGAGGATGTTAGGGGTGATAGTTTGGGACTTCCAAGGGGAGGAAGGCAACTGAAAAGGAGACAAAAACAGCAGACGTTTGGTAAACAAATGTTTGATGGGTCAGCAAACAATGGGACACAGGGGAATTTTAGCAGACTTTGCTAGGTTCCTCTGAGTCTACACATCTAGTTTGTACTATGGTTATCTATGGTGGTATCACCCTTGGCAGACACGTCTTCCATATTCTTTTAAATAGGTCGGGGAAAGGTCAAAGGTAATGAGTCTTTGACCTTAAAAAAAATCAGCCTAAACTAAAAGAAACTCACTTTGGGGTGGAAAATCTTGCTCCCATACTATAGCTAGGGCGGTCAAGGCAGGTGTCGCTCTTTTGAGCTAAGACCTGAGAGCATGTCAGATAAACATCACAGTTAATGCTTGGTGAATATTGTTGATTGCTTTCTCCCTGGGACCACACTGACTCCTATTTACTTGTCTGTACACCTGCTCTACCCACATAAATCCTGAGCATGTAAGTCTTATATTACAGACAGGAGTCCCAGGTTCAGAGGTTAGTAAGGCAAGTTCTGATTCTGTGGGTACTTGCCCTCATGGTAATGGCTACACAGCGGTGTTGTGACATACTGTGGAACAGGTTCTGAGAGCACTGAGGACAAATTAGCCTAGTCTTGGGCTTATCCAATAAGGCTCAGAAGGAGAGGCTCAGAAGGCCATCGTCCTTCCTTCCCATCTTCCATCCTGTTCCAACAGCGTGGCCCAGGATCTGAGCCCAGAAAAAAGGAGAGTAGGCAGAGCCTCCCAAAGCTGTCACTTCTGCCCAAGTTTTCATGGGCTGTTAAGAAGCAAATAATTCACGTGTAGACATCCAAGCAAAGTGCCACAGTAGAAGCAAGGAAGACAGTTCAGTTCAGTTGCTCAGTCGTGTCCGACTCTTTGTGACCCCGTGGACTGCAGCATGCCAGGTCTCCCTGTCCATCACCAACTCTCAGACCTTACTCAAACTCATGTCCATCGAGTCAGGACACAATTTAAGTGACTGAACCACCGCAACCATGTTAGTCAGGGATGTTTTCACCTAAAAGTGTAGGCAAAATGTGGCTTCTTGGTTTAAAAGACTTATATAACTAAAAAACACGAGATAATTCAGTCTATTAATGATTTCAGTTCAGTTCAGTCGCTCAGAAGTGTCCAACTCTTTTGAGACCCCTTGGACTGCAGCATGCCAGACTCCCCTGTTCATCACCAACTCCCGGAGCTTGCTGAAACATGTCCATCAAGCTGGTGATGCCATCCAACCACCTCATCCTCTGTTGACCCCTTTCCTCCTGTCTTAAATCTTTCCCAGCATCAGGGTCTTTTCAAAGGAGTCAGTTCTTCGCATCAGGTGGCCAAAGTATTAGAGTTTCAGCTTCAGCATCAGTCCTTCCTAAGAATATTCAGGACTGATTTCCTTTAGGATTGAATGGTTTGATCTCCTTGCATTCCAAGGGACTCTCAAGAGTCTTCTCCAATACCACAGTGCAAAAGCATCAATTCTTCAGCGCTCAGCTTTCTTTATAGTCCAACTCTCACATCCATACATAACTACTGGAAAAACTATAGCTTTGACTAGATGCACCTTTGTTGGCAAAGTAATGTCTCTGCTTTTTAATATGCTGTCTATGTTGGTCATAGTTTTTCCTCCAAGGAGTAAGCGTCTTGTAAGTTCATGGCTGCAGTCACCATCTGCAATGACTTTGGAGCTCCCCAAAATAAGGTCGATCACTGTTTCCGTTGTTTCCCCATCTATTTACCATTAAGTGATGGGACCGTATGCCATGATCTTAGTTTTCTGAATGTTGAGTTTCAATCCAACTTTTTTACTCTCCTCTTTCACTTTCATCAAGAGGCTCTTTAGCTATTCTTCTCTTTCTGCCATAAGTGTAGTGTCATCTGCATATCTGAGGTTACTGATATTTCTCCCGGCAATCTTGATTCCAGCTTGATTCCAGACATTCAAACAAAGCGCCACAGTAGAAGCGCGGAAGACAGGGAAGACGCCACACTTCCAGCGCAGCCACGCCCTCCCCAAGTGGTCAGGGTCTGGCAAGGTCTCGCGATTGGTCCTGCTCGCGCACGCCACTTCCGCTGTCTCCGCAGCTAGGTCTCTAAATGATGTTACCATTTCCGGGTTCGCTGAAGCCGCCTGAGGCGGCGCAAGGGTCGGTGTTCGGTAGTGTCCGGTCTATGGAGTCAGTTGGTGGCGGCGGCGGCGCGGAGGCAGCAGGCGGTGTCCAAGTGGGGGCCTTTGCCCCGCCAGGATGTTACCGGGCTTGGCCGCCGCCGCTGCGGCCCACAGATGTAGCTGGTCTTCCCTGTGCCGGCTCCGTCTGCGCTGCAGGGCGGCGGCCCGGGGCTCCAGCGACCGCCAGGGTGAGTGTCCCGCGCCGACCACTGACTCCGCGGAAGCCGGACTTGAAGACAAGGCCGGGCTCGGAGCCGGGTGCCTCGCCTCGGGCAGTACGCCGCCTTGCCCTTCCCCAGCCAAAGAACCTTCCTTTTGGCCCTCCGTCTTCGCAGTTCAGGCTACCCACCTGCCGTGGCCCCTACAGGCCTCCTTGATCTGGTCTCGCGTACAGTTCTAGCACGGCTCCCGCGGGAACTTGGGGCAGTTCGCGGTCCCGGTGGCATCCATGAAACCGACTACTTCGTTTCAGATGAAAGGTTACGTGAGCATCTTAGTGCATGGCGGTGACGGCCCGTCTCCTCCCCCAGTCAGTAGGAAATTGCTGACTCCAAGTTCCAGGGTGTTTTAAGCTCACCGCCTTACCTTTATTGAGCACTTGTGACTCAGTGGATTTTCCTACCGTACTGCTTTTCTCATATGCCCAGCTTGTTTTATTAAATTTTCTGAGAGGAAGTTGGGAGTTACTACTTAACATTTACGAATAATTATTTAATATGAGACTCTGACAGTCCCGCAAGTAATTGAATGAACTCAGTTCGTTCGGTTGAAGACTCTTTGGTGAAGAAATGTTTACTGTTTTACTGTTTTTATAATTCTTATCCAACAATCTTTTCTGACTCAAATTTCAATTGGCAGTTTGCAAAATATCATTGAACTTGCAAGTCTGAGTCAAGCTTACCTCCGTTTTTGCCATACCAATAGTCCCTTGCAGGCCGAGAGGAACAATGAGGGAGAGACAGAATCAAATCCACCTCTAACCTAATCCCCCAGATTCTTGCGGGTGAAAAGAGAATTTAAAGAAACATTTCCCCAAAGTTTATGTTTGAAAAATCTTGTAGCATGTTTGTGACTTTGCAATAAAAGTTGGAAGTTGTAGTCATTCAAGTTTCTAAGTAACATAAGCTTTAGAAACTCTTTACAGTGCAGTTATTTTGGAATATGGTCCTATTTTTGATTTGTAATAAATGTAGAAACTGGCTCTTAAAATTTCAGAAGGGTTAATTTTAACAGAGCTGTTTTGGAGACTTTTCGGTAGTGATAAAAACGTGTAACTGTGGAGTTTTCCTGTAATGGGAAATACACCTGATTCTCTTGTGAACAAGATGAATCATCTAGTTCTACCATACTCCAAAATCCTCAGCTAAGCTTTCTAGCACGATTGCTTCTGTTGACCAAGTAGTTTCGGCGTTTCACACTCAAATTAGGTGGAGTGGCTGTTCGTTGTTGCTTGGTCGCTAAGTCATGTCCCACTCTGCAGCCCAGAGGACTGTAGCGCAATTTAGTCTAAACTGCCTTTAAGTGTTGGCAAAAGGAGGTGAAATAGTGTAATTTGTAATTCATTATTCTCTGTTGAAATTTATGTGCTCTTCTCTCATCCCTCTGTGATAAGAATCGCCTGTCTTCACCAGTCACGATGACTGCAAAGTTGTTTACAGTATTTATTACCAAAAATGAAAATGTGTTCTCATACTTAAAAATAGTAGATTGAAAAATAACCTTGTTGGTGAAAATTTAGTTTCAATAATACCTAAACAGTTTTTAAAAGGGCGACCATAATTGTTATAAAACTTCAAAAGGATTATTTAGAAAAAGTACTAATCAAGTTGGTTGGACCTAAGAAAGAAATACTGGAAGAACTGTTGGAGAGAAATTTCTAAAAATAAATGTTTTTACTTTGTCAAGAAATAAAGTTTAGTTTGTGCTTCTGAAAGCCCTGTGTAAATTTAAAAAGAGTAGTAGAGGAAGAATCTTAAGGGAAACAACTGCTTCTTGCTGCTGCTGCTGCTGCTAAGTTGCTTCAGTCGTGTCCAACTCTGTGTGACCCCATAGACGGCAGCCCACCAGGCTCCTCTGTCCCTGGGATTCTCCAGACAAGAACACTGGAGTGGGTTGCCATTTCCTTCTCCAATGCGTCCATGCATGCTCAGGCGCTTCAGTCGTGTCCGACTCTTTGCAACCCTATGGACAGCAGCCCATCAGGCTTCTCTGTCCACGGGATTCTCTAGGCAAGAATATAGGAGTGGGTTGCCATTTCCTTCTCCAAACTGCTTCTTATGCATGCTCAAAGATGAGAAATGCTGGTGGGTCAAATTAACACTGTAAACATTTAAAGGCAACAAGGAAAACAATATTCGAGGGCAGTTCTGTCCAAAAGAAATATAATGTGTATCATGTATGTAATTTTGATAGCCGTATTTTAAAAAGTAAAAACAGATGAAATTAATTGTTAATATAGTTTATCCAGTATATTCAAAGTATTTCAATATTATGATCAGTATAAAAATTGTTGAGGTATTTTACTTTATCTTTTTGAACTGTTTCTGGAGTCCAGTGTGTATTTTACACTTGCAGCATGTGTTCAGACTATCCACATTTAAGGTACTCAGTGAACAGTGACTACTGGGCAGTGCAGTTATAGAATTAGTATTCCTAATTTATAAAGAATTTTTACAAGCCAAAGGCCATTCCAGTAGAAAAATGGGCAAAGGAGATGAATGCATTCATAAGGGCATTCGAGTGACCAATAAAAATGCAAAAATGTTCCATATTTACTAATAAGTATAGAAATATAAATCTAAAGGGTTTACTACTAATTGCTTTCACATTAGCTAAGTTTTTCATAGTGATACTCCATATTGAGGGTGCAGGAAAGCAGAAACTCTTACTACTGACTGGGACATGTAGTTAGTTGGTCAGTGTTTTGGAGGTCAGTTATTCCTTGTACTAAAAAGAACCTTAAAGGTCTGTGCCTTCTCACCCAGCAGTTCTACTTAAAGGGATTTGCTTTCAAGAAATAACCAGATACATACTAAAGTGTGCACACAAGTTTATTATTAATAGTACTAAATAGGTAACACAGTTATGAAGAGTATATTACAGTTATGAAAAGTATATGGTATAATAAATACACCATATTATGGTATATTTATTAAGGGCTGGTGATAGATGCAGCTGTTAAAAAAATATAATTTAGAAGAATATTTAGTGACTTGGGAAAATGTTCTTGATGTATATGTCTCACCTGTTTTTCATGTATTTGTACCTTGCCTCATTGACAAGGATTTGAAGTGGGGGGATAATCCAAGATTAATAAAAGTATAGTTTTTACATAAAAAGATAGAAATTAACCTTTGTATTTTTAGATTTTGGTCTGTAACGTGCTGGTACTACCACATGAAAAGTAGAGTGGGGATTGAATCCCTTAAATAAGCAACAGGAACATTAACAGTTGTAAAAGACCGTTTTGGCAGAGTGGCAGCAGGATTCTGTGTAGTTCAGGTTAGTGATAAGGTTGCCTGTGGAGTGAGGTTAGCCACAGCATGTGTTTCATGTGTAGGATTTTTGTGAGTGAGGATCATTCAGGAAGAGGTATCAGGATTGTAGCTGCTGATTGTGTTGTGCTGAACAAGACAGACTTTCCACCTTTTTTGGAAATGAGGAATGAGAAAACATACCTAAACATTGTAAAAGAAATAAGCCGAGTGGTAGTCTAGAAGCCTGCAGGGGCCCTTTTATCAGTTATGCTGGCCTGGGACTCCAGCTTTTCTAAGGAGGTGGTGACTGAGCCAAGTCATGACAAATGAAAATGAGCAAGCCAGGTGAAGATCTGGGGCAAAGAGCAATCCAGGCAGAGAAGACCAGACTTGTAGTATTCAGGAGCAGAAAGAAACATGCTTTGGCTGGAGTGTGGTTGGAAAGGGAGGGATGTGTGAAGTGAGATTTGAGAGGTATCAAGGAGACCCTGGTTCGATTCCTGGGTCAGGAAGGTCCGCTGGAGAAGGGATCGGCTACCTACTCCAATATACTTGGGCATCCCTGGTGGCTCAGTTGGTAAAGAATCCGCCTGCAATGCTGGATGCCTGGGTTGGGAAGATCCCCTGGAGAAGGGAAAGGCTACCCACTCCAGTATTCTGGCTTGGAGAAGTTCATGGACTATAATCCATGGGGTCGCAAGAGTCGGATATGACGGAGCAACTTTCACTTTCATAGCCTTTTGGGCCATAGGTTTAAGGGGCCAGAAAAGGAAATGTTTTAAAAATATCATTCTGACTACTGTTGGATTGGAAAGGGGAAAGGAATAAGGAGATCAGTAGAGGGTTATTAGAGTTAGCCACACAAAGAAGATTGTAGTTGGGCCATGGTACTTAGTAATGGAGATCAGTTCAGTCGCTCAGTATGTCTGACTCTTTGTAACCCCATGGACTGCAGCATGCCAAGCTTTACTGTACATCACCAGCTCCTGGAGCTTGCTTAAACTCATGTTCATTGAGTCAGTGATGCCATCCAACCATCTCATCCTCTGTCGTCCCCTTCTCCTTCTGCCTTCAGTCTTTCCCAGCATCAGGGTCTTTTCCAGTGAGTCAGTTCTTCACATCAGGTGGCCAAAGTATTGGAGTTTTGGCTTTAGCATCGGTCTTTCTGATGAATATTCTGAGAACCCCATGAACAGTATGAAAAGGCAATGGAGATGGAGAGATGCAGATGATTTTGAGGCATACTTTGGTATATAAATTATAGTGTGATAATACAGGTAGAGCATTTAGGACAGTGGCACTTGGTGAATCCTTAATATATTAAATATTTTCCCCCCCTTTTCTAAGAAAATATTAAGAATTAAGCAAGGAAGTAGAGTTGTATGCCAAGATGCAGTGCAGAAAGTTGCATATTCTTTACATACACACACACACAAAAGGATTCCTGGTTGCTTAGTCTGTTGTGGTGAAAAATCACATCAGCAGTAGTCCTGAAGGTTGAGCTAACTGGTGTAAGTCACCAGGCGATCCTTTTGCTTGCCTGATGATTAGACCTGAAAGGGATTTTCCTGCATTTTATTTTACTCGCTGAAAGTATAAAAGTAAACTAGAGACAATCAGTGTGCTCCTATTAGCAGAAGTAATGTTAGAAGTGATTTAACAGTGCATATATTTTTGATTTAAAATTTTAGGCATTGGGGAAAATACAGAAAAGTATTAAGATATAGAGTAAAAATTATGCATAATCCAGATGCATAATCCATTTAATAGTTGAAATCAACCTGTATTTTGCTTGTTTTTAAAAATGCAGCATCATGGTTCAGTTATACACACACACATATATTATCAGATTCTTTCCCATTGTATGTTATTACAAGTTATTGAATATAGTTCCCTGTCTTATATGGTAGGTCCTTGTTTATTTTATGTATAAAAAGTTAGTCGCTCAGGTCTGACTGTTTATGACCCCATGGACTGTAGCCCACCAGGCTCCTCTGTCGTGGGAATCTCCATGCAGGAATACTGGAGTGGGTTGTCATTTCCAGGGGATCTTCCTGACCTAGGGATCGAACTTGGGTGGGTCTCCTGCTTTGCAGGCAGATTCTTTACTGTCTGACACACCAGGTGTGTATGTTAATCCCAAGGTCCTAATTTACCTCCTTTGGTAACTAGAGCTTCCCTTGTGGCTCAGCTGGTAAAGAATCCACCTGCAGTGCAGGAGACCTGGGTTCGACCCCTGGTTTGGGAAGATACCCTGGAGAAGGGAAAGGCTACCCACTCCAGTATTCTGGCCTGGAGAATCCCATCCACTGTATAGTCCATGGGGTCACAAAGAGTCGGACACGACTGAGTGACTTTCACTTTCACTTTGGTAACTACAGGTTTGTTTTCTATATCTGTTAGTCTGTTTCTGCTTTGTAAATAAAGTTTATTTTCGTCATCTTTTTAGATTCCACACGTAAGCAATATGATATTTGTCTTTCTCTCTTTGACTTACTTCACGCACTATGATAATGTCCAGGTCCATCCATCTGCAGTGGTCTCAAGTTTAGAGACTGATCTCTGAAAGACTTAGGTACATGTTTATCTCTTGTCCTGAAACTAGCCTAAAGTAAAATACTTCAAACCGTTAAGAAATCTTTTTGTTTGTTTTTTAGTTATTGTTATTGCAGAAGCAACACACATGGTAGATGGAATTGTCGGTTTGCCTGGCAAAAAGGGAGCTTTTTGTATTGTAGTCTGAAAAGAAGGCCAAATTTCCTCCAAAAGCCAGAGTAAGTGGTAGGTGACAAAGCAGATTGGAGAGGACAAGGGGTGATCAGTACCAATGTCATTAGCAGCTGCAGAGACAGTAACAGTAAAATAAAAGCAGAGAAAAGTGATTGTTGGGGTTAGACAGATAAGATACCTAGCTCTTCAGTCTTGATGAAAAAACAACCCTTGTATATACAGCAATGAGAAGTTCCTTTTCCACGCCCATAGAGTAGTGAGCACTGAACTAAAGACTAATCTGTAGCTTAACATAGCTTATTTTAGAAGTCATCTTGAAGAGAGGGTGTAAATGATGGGTAATATTTTTTTTACTATCTTTTTGCCTCCCAGAATTAATTAACAAATTCAGTAATTTATTCAACAAACAGTTGAGTTTCTACTGCTGAGTTTTAGGTATTCTGTGTATTTTATTGAGTCAAATGTTGTCCTATATATTCTGCAGTTTCCTTGCAGTTTGTCTTGTATTATGCCAAATATGTACATTGAAAGCTGGTGATATCTGAAATTCTTCTAAAGTTAAAATTTAATAATTTTTTGAAACAGTGAACAAGGAAGCTAACAAGATTACTAGGGTAGTATCACAAGGACACAGGAGTTGGGAATTCCCTGGTGGTCCAGAGGCTAGGATTATTCACTTTCACTATCGAGAGTGAGGGTCTGATCCCTGATGAAACTAAGATCCCCATGCCTTGGAGCAAGTAAGCTGGTGAGCTCTGGAGCCGTGTGCCCAACTAGAGAGCCTATGTGGCAGTGAAAGATCCTGTGTGATGCAACTAAAGCCCGACACAGCCAAATAAATAAATATTAAAAAACCCCTCAGTTATGGTTCAGTTCAGTCACTCAGTCATGTCCGACTCTGTGACCCCATGGATCACACAATTCCAGGCCTCCCTGTCCATCACCAGCTCCCAGAGTTTACCCAAACTCATGTCCATTTAGTCGGTGATGCCATCCAACCATCTCATCCTCTGTCATCCTCTTCTCCTCCTGCCTTCAATCTTCCCAGCATCAGGGTCTTTTCATATGAGTTAGTTCTTCACATCAGGTGGCCAAAGTTTTGCAGTTTCAGCTTTAGCATCAGTCCTTACAATGAATATTCAGGACTGATCTCCTATAGGATGGACTGGTTGGATCTCCTTGCAGTCTAAGGGACTCTCAAGAGTCTTCTCCAATACCACAGTTCAAAAATATCAGTTCTTTGGCACTCAGCTTTCTTTATAGTCCAACTCTCATACCCATACATGACTACTGGAAAAACCATAGCCTTGACTAGACGGACCTTTGTTGGCAAAGTAATGTCTCTGCTTTTTAATATGCTGTCTAGGTTGGTCATAACTTTCCTTCCAAGAAGTGAGTGTCTTTTAATTTCATGGCTGCAGTCACCATCTGCAGTGATTTTGGAGCCCCCCAAAATAAAGTCTGACACTGTTTCCCATCTGTAAGTGATGGGACCAGATACCATGATCTTAGTTTTCTGATTGTTGAGCATTAAACCAACTTTTTCACTCTCCTTTTTCACTTTCATCAAAAGGCTCTTTAGTTCTTCTTCATTTTCTGCCATAAGGGTGATGTCATCTGCATATCTGAGGTTATTGATATTTCTCCCCACAGTCTTGATTCTAGCTTGTGCTTCCTCCAGCCCAGCATGTCTCATGATGTTCTCTGCATAAAAGTTAAATAAGCAGGGTGACAATATACAGCCTTGACATACTCCTTTTCCTATTTGGAACCAGTCTGTTCCATGTCCTGTTCTAACTGTTGCTTCTTGAGCTGCATACGAATTTTTCAAGAGGGAGGTCAAGTGGTCTGGTATTCCCATCTCTTTCAGAATTTTCCACAGTTTATTGTGATCCACTTAGTCAAAGGCTTTGGCATAGTCAATAAAGCAGAAATAGATGTTTTTCTGAAACTCTTTTGCTTTTTTGATGATCCAGCAGATGTTGGCAATTTGATCTCTGGGTCCTCTGCCTTTTCTAAAACCAGCTTGAACATCTGGAAGTTCATGGTTCACATATTGCTGAAGCCTGGCTTGGAGAATTTTGAGCATTCCTTTACTAGTGTGTGAGATGAGTGCAATTGTGTGGTAGTTTGAGCATTCTTATTGCCAAATTCAGACCTAAATTGAAGAAAGTAGGGAAAATCACTAGACCATTCAGGTATGACCTAAATAAAATCTCTTACGATTAAACAGTGGAAGTGAGAAATAGACTTAAGGGATTATATCTGATAAACAGAGTGCCTCATGAACTATGGACAGAGGTTCGTGACATTATACAGGAGACAGGGATCAAGACCATCCCCAAAAAAAGAAATGCAAAAAGGCAAAATGGTTGTCTGAGGAGGTCTTATAAACAGCTGTGAAAAGAAGAGAAGCAAAAAAGCGAAGGAGAAAAGGAAAGATACACCCATTTGAATGCAGAGTTCCAAAGAATAGCAAGGAGAGATAAGAAAGCCTTCCTCAGTGATCAATGCAAAGAAATAGAGGAAAACAAAAGAATGGGAAAGATTAGAGATCTCAAGAAAATTAGAGATACCAAGGGAACATTTCATGGAAAGATGGGCTCAATAAAGGACAGAAATGGTATGGACCTGACAGAAGCAGAAGATATTAAGAAGAGGTGGCAAGAATACACAGAAGAATTGTACAAAAAAGGTCTTCACGACCCAGATAATCACGATGGTGTGATCACTGACCTAGAGCCAGACATCCTGGAATGTGAAGTCAAGTGGGCCTTAGGAAGCATCACTATGAACAAAGCTAGTGGAGGTGATGGAGTTCCAGTTGAGCTATTTCAAATCCTGAAAGATGATGCTGTGCAAATGCTGCACTCAATATGCCAGCAAATTTGGAAAACTCAGCAGTAGCCACAGGACTGGAAAAGGTCAGTTTTCATTCTAATCCCAAAGAAAGGCAATGCCAAAGAATGCTCAAACTACCGCACAATTGCACTCAGTTATGGTATGTGGACTGAATTAAGATCTGTTCACAGATATATAAAAATTACAATACTGGAAATTGAGAAAATTGAGATTATTGGAAGTTGAGGTTATTTTCATGATATTAAGCTTTTTTTTTTTTTACTTGCCATGGTGTGGTGGTATAGCTATGTTTTATCTTTTAGAATGCATACTGAAAGTTTTATGAGTGAAATTATTTTATGTCTGAGATTTGCATCAAATTAATATGTAGATGAGGTATTGGTGAGGTAGAGATACAACAAAGTTGTCCGTGAGTTGATAATTGTTGAAGCTAGGTAAGAAGTACATGTATGTTTATTGTACTGTTTTTTTCTACCTTTGTATATATTTAAAATTTTTTATAATAAAATATTTTTAAAATTCAGAAGAACTTTGAACAAGATTGAGGATCAAGTTACGAATATATTGTCATCTTCTGAGGGAAGACTTTTAGATTAGTATTTCATCAGTGGGTTAAAAAAATGTTAGTGGTATATTGTTTTTGTTTGGTAATAATCACAAAAGATACTTTGAACAGGGCTGACAAGTCAGAAAACCAGTGGTGGTGGTGAAGAAGATGCTTTCCTGGAGGGTGGTTTTCCAGGGAGAGTTTGCTTTAGCCTTTAGTGACATATTTATTTTAATATGAAAGAAGATACGTTGTTATATTTGCTTTACTCAGCCTTTAATAAGTAGCATCAAATGACCAAAAAAAAAAAAACCCAAAACACCATACTGGGCCTTCAACAAATATTTGCGAAATGAAACATTTAAGTTGGCATCAGGAAGTTTTTCAAGAAAACAAGTTCTAAGCCTGAAATTTGAGTGAATACTTAAGGCTGCCTTATGTCCCTCATGCTTTTCAGATTACCTTTGATATTCACAGTAATTGATGTTCCTGATGAATTCTCTGAGCCATTAAAAAAATATTTATTTTCTTTGATTTCAGAAGGCAATCTGCACATGCAAGTACATGAATTAACGTTTTGGGAAGATCATTATTAAGCATTTAGAAAAGTTTGAACTCTTAAATGTTTAACTTGACTGTTTCTAATGATATAATTTCACTATTTTACCTAAATTTTAGAAAATGTATAAATTGCACCTAAACAAGGTTTTCAAGTTTCAGTCCTCAGCATAAAAAGTAACAGGGAGACAGGGTCACCCAAGAGTAGAGACAGATTTACTTTTCTACCACTTTGATGCAAATGTGGACTACATTTTTCTATTTCAGCCCTCCAAAGCCCACAATCAACCCAGATGTAGCAGCTAAAGTGCTTTGTAATTAGACTTCTAGTCTTCCCTCAATTAGAATTCCCATATACTGAGGAATCTCACCAAATGTTGATTTATTTATCTGATTTTAAAAAATCAGTGACAGTATGACTGACTGATTCATGTAATTCACATAGTGATTGTGAAATGGAAGAGGACCGAGTTTCAGCTAGCAGAGGGAAGATGCGATGTAATTTTGAGTAGAAAGCCCTCATGACCTTTCTCCTTTCAGAGTTCTTATTTTGAAAGGTATATTATGCCATTTTCTTTTAGCATGCAACCAACATACAAAATAAAGAGTACCTTTTATATGCCAGAGACCTTTCAGAATAGCTGAATAATATAAATGTTTATTTGACTTTATGTAATTAAAAAAATTTCTATATAAATTTGCAAATGAGAAAAGAAGCAATATTATCTTTATGTTTCCTTTACAGAATATGGACGCTGTATACCTAAGGGCCGATGAAACACCTGTATGGAAAGGGTGGCTTAACGTTGTGCATTTGGGTATTTAACAGAGTACAAATTTTACTGTTATTTTGTTCTCTTTCTAATCATAGGTTTTATTGGGTATAAATAAATAAATACCCATAGGCTTTATTGGGTATAAAAATCCTTATTACTAGTTTGTTTGAAATTTAATTTTTTTTCTTTTAGAATGGCAGAGTTTAGTGACATTTGGAAGCTTTTCAAACAGTGTTCCATGCTGTACACTGAATCAAGTAAAGTTGTATTCCACAGATGTTCAGAAAGAAGGACAGGGATCACAATCTCAGAAAATGGAAAAAGTACCTTCATTTGATGAAGCAGGTATGTATAAATCTTCTAAAAAAGTTTTTTTTCCCCCTGTATACGGGAATAGTTTGCATGAGATTGTTCCTTGAATGTTTGATAGAACTTATAAGTAAAACCATCTGAACTAGTGTGTTTTTCATGAGGAGCTAACTTAATTTCTTTTAATTTTTCTATTTCTTTTTGACTCAGTTTTGGTAAGTTCCATTTTTTTTCCAGTGATTTATCCACTTCAACTAAATTTTTAATTTATTGATATAAAGTTCATTATATTCTCTATATACATTTTAAAATAGCATATGTATTTTTAATTTCATTCCTAGTGGTGTTTGTTTACTTGATTAATTTTGCCTGAGCTTTGTCAATTTTATTATTTTTACTAAATGATTTTTTTACTTTAAATCTTTATATTGTATTTTTGTTTCCTATTTCATTAATTTCTACTCTTACCTAATTATATTCTCCTTTCTGTTTCCTTTGTATTTATTCTGTTATTCATTTTTAAGAAAAAATATTTATTTGGCTGGGCTGGGTCTTAGTTGTGGCATGCGAGATTGCTGGTTGCAGCATGTGTCTTTTAGGTGTTGCATGCAGACTCTTAGTTGTAGCATGTGATCTAGTTCTTTGACCTGGGATCAGACCTGGGCCCCTGCATTGGAGCTTGGAATCTTAGCCACTGACCACCAGGGAAGTCCCCTGTTAATCATTTTTAATGACCAGTTAGCTGTTTTGCTCATTAATCTTTAATTGTTTTAGATCCTCATTAGTTACCTAATATAGTATTCTGTGTAATACTATATAGTAATATATATATGTCAATTCCAGTCTCCCAGTTTTCCTGTCCTTTGACATCAAGCTTTTTTGTCCTAGTTTGATAATCTTTGTCTTTTAATGGAAGGTTTAGTCTGATTACATTTACTACAGTCATTGATATATTTGGACATATTTCTGCCATTATATCATGTACTTCCCTGTGTGTGTGTGTTTAATTTTTTTTGCCTCCTAATAAAATCTTAGTTTTTTTATTTCATTATCCCCTTACCCTCATATATGCAAACGTACACATACTTGCTTGGGAGGTATATGCTTTATGTATATGTTAAGTCTAAGGGTAATTGAAAAGTTTACTTTCCTTCTGAAACATACAGAGGGTTTGGAATGTTCACTGTGGTCGCCCATTCTGAACTTACATATTATTTGCTGGCTGGTAGCTTGTATCTGTTCTCCTCTCTTTTCCTTCTCTAAAATTTATACCATTTTTTGTTTAAATTTTTAATCTAAAATCTTTGTTAACCATCTTTTCTTATGTCTCTGCTTTTCTATCTGATGTGTTGATACATCCTATAGAAATTTCTTTAGGTGAGACTCTTTCATGGTAAAGGCACATTTAATACATAGCTTATTCCATTGTCTTTTGGCTGACACTGTTAGTGCTGAGAAGTCAGATATCATGCCTTTGTTTTCATGTCTTTTCTGTTTGCTTTTAAAATTTAACTTTATTTTGAAAGTCTTTTTCTTTGGTGTAAAGTTTAGTTTTACTATGAAATGAGTAAGGTATTACCTTGCCTGAGATTTGTTGGGCTTCCTGGATCTGAGAATTGTTTTTCTACAATTCTGGAATTCTGCAGTTCTCTGTCACTGTTGCTGGGCTTCCCCAGTGGCTCAGCGGTAAAGAATCTGCCTACAGTGTGAGAGCCATAGGAGATCTGGGTTCCATTCCTATGTCAGGAAGATCCCCTGGAGGAGGGCATGGCAGCCCACTCCAGTATTCTTGCCTGGAGAATACTATGGACAGAGGATCCTGGTGGGCCTTGGTCCATAGGGTTGCAAACAGTCTGACACAAATGAACTGACTTAGCATGCATCCCTTGAAGTGTGTATTATTACCACTTCTCAATTCTCTGTTGTCCTTTGGAACTCTATTAAGAAATCTAAAATATTTACTGCATAATTTTTCATGTCTCTAAACCTCTCTGACATACTTTGTATTTCCTTATCTTTCTGGCCTGACTCCTGGATTATTTTCTTAGGTCTACGTAGTATACTAATTTTCTCTTAGTAGTTGCCTCTAATCTGCTGGCTGGTACCATGTTGGGTTTTTAATTTTAATGATTATATTTTTCATTTCTAGAAATAGTGTATTTTTATTTTTCAGCTTGCTTGGTTGGTCTCTTGTGTGTTTTCAAACTTCTCTTTTATTAGACATTAAACATAGCTATTTTATATTCTATGACTGAAAATTCTGCTATCTGAAATATTTTGGTTTTATTGTATTACCTTTTTCCTTCATTTCCAGCTTTCATTCATGATGATCTGTTTTTAAACTGAGAATTGTTCATTTTCCATGTAGTTTAATATCTTTGAACTATTTGATGTCTCTGATTGAGAATGTGTTCCTGCATAGAGAGTTTGCATTTGCCTCTCTTAGCTGCTGGGGATACAACTTGGGACCACATTAAATTAAATCGTCAGCTTAAGATTTTTGGACCATGTTAGCAGCATGAATTCAGACTGTAAATTTGTGTGAGCTGCCTTATCCCTAAGATTTCCAGTGGAGTTTTTTCTTCTCCACTACTTAACACACAAGTTGGGGCAGGCTTACTTCCTTGCTGACTCCTTTTCTGTGTTTTTTCTTGTTGTTGTGTAATCTTTCAGTTGTGTCCAACTCTTTGCAACCCCATGGAATGTAGCCTTCCAGCCTCCTCTGTTCATGGAATTCTCCAGGCAAGAGTACTGGAGTGGGTTGCCATTTCCTTCTCTAGGGGATCTTCCCAACCCAGGTATCAAACACTAGGCATCTCCTACATTGGCAGGCAGATTCTTTACCACTGAGCCATCAGGGAAGCCCCATATGTGTTTTCTAGGTCACAGTTATGCCTTGTCTACCTTTTCTGGATATCTCCTGTTACCAGAATCCTAGAGAATTCTGCTAGAGATGGAGACTCTAACAGGAGATACCCAGAAACAAAGCTAGACACTTGGCATAACTGTAGAAATAGAACCTCAAAGAGTATAAGCGTCAACAGAAATCATCAGGGAAGAAACTTTGGTGTGCTCTCTTATTCTATAGAGATCCTGCTTTCCCTTCATTTTTGCCCCCTTCAGATCATTTTGCTAGCTTAGGAATGCATTTGGAAAGTGGATATCTAGTCCACTTTGCAGCATTAAAAAGAAGTCTTTATTTATTCATTAATTTATTGAAGAAGTATTTATTGAGCACTTTTTATATAGCAGCACATGAGAATGAGTTTATACTTTTTATTTCTGAAACAGAAAATTAAGCAAAAAAAGTAAGTACTGTGGTGGAAGAAGTGCTGTGTGCTGGAGGGACACCTGGGTCTTGAGTGGCTGGGGACGGTTTCTATAGGGAAGTGATATCTGATTAGTGACCTGAGAGTAGGTATTGGTGTGATGAATGGTGGGAAAAAAAGATAACACTGCAAGTAGTTCGTTGTGACCAGACTAGTGAGTAGAGCACCTCATGGTGGGGTTGGTAGTTTTGAAAGGGGTGAAACTCAAGAGGTAAACAGTAATCAGATCAGGATTTCGTTCAGGAGTGTGGACTGTTTCAGAGGCAGTGGGAATCTGTTGGAATATTTTGAGAAGAGGAAGCACTTAATCATATTTAAGATTTTAGAAAGATAACTAGATGCAGACTGGAAAACAGATTGCAGAGGAAGGAACTGAAAATGGATGTGAATGAGGCTCTAGACTAGGCTAATGGCAGTGAGTTTCTTAAGGGGGTAGGCGAGTGCAAGAAATTTAGGAGCTGAATAATTGACTGAATTTGGTGGACTAAAAGAGAGAGTCAGTAAAGGACAGTGCATGGTTATTGGATTTGACTGGGCTTTTGTATTGGTGATTTCATTGACTTCTAAAAGTAGAAATACCAAGGCTGGAATGTGTATTAATGAGAAGTTGAGGGCTCAGTCTTGGACATCTGAACTGTAGGTGCCTCTGGGGCATTCTAACAGATGACGACTAGTAGGCAGTTGTTGTACTACTTTTCCACTGTGAGACATCATCTCTTTGGCTGGATTGCTGCAGTAGCCTCTCTGGGCTCCTTGGTTCCACTCTCACTTTATCACTATATTTTGTCAATCCATTTTTCTTTTGATTCTTAGAAAATAAGAAAATACCAAGCTTGTTCTTGTTACAGGGTGTTTGTTCTAGTTGCTTTAACTTTCCATGATGCCCTTCTTCATCTGGCTGACCCCTTTTGGTAATTTACATCTTACATGACATGTCAACTCTGCACACCCAGTCAGTCCTTGATATTACACTAATTTTAATTCTCTGTGTGGACATCACTTATTAATAACTGATATTTTCAGTATCTGTATTATTTATTTTTTCCCCTTGTTTCCAAACCTCATCATAGCAGGAACTTCAGTGCTTAGCTGCTGCTGCTGCTAAGTTGCTTCAGTTGTGTCCGACTCTGTGCGACCCCATAGACGGCAGCCCACCAGGCTCCCCCATCCCTGGGATTCTCCAGGCAAGAACACTGGAGTGGGTTGCCATTTCCTTCTCCAATGCATGAAAGTGAAAAGTGAAAGGGAAGTCGCTCAGTTGTGTCCGACTCTTAGCGACCCCATTGACTGCAGCCCACCAGGCTCCTCCATCCTTGGGATTTTCCAGGCAAGAGTGCTGGAGTGGGGTGCGGTTGCCTTCTCTGTCAGTGCTTAGAGTGGTTTGCTTATAGTTCAGTTCATTGCAGTTGTTCAGTCATGTCTGACTCTTTGCGACTCCATGAACTGCAGCACGCCAGGCCTCCCTATCCATCACCAACTCCCAGAGTCCACCCAAACCCATGTCCATTGAGTTGGTGATGCCATCCAACCATCTCATCCTCTGTTGTTCCCTTCTCCTCCTGCCTTCAATCTTTCCCAGCATCAGGGTCTTTTCCAATGAGTCAGCTCTCCACATGAGGTGGCCAAAGTATTGGAGTTTCAGCTTCAACATCAGTCCTTCCAATGAACACCCAGGACTGATCTCCTTTAAGATGGACTGGTTAGATCTTCTTGCAGTCCAAGAGACTCTCAAGAGTCTTCTCCAACACCACAGTTCAAAAGCATCAATTCTTCTGTGCTCAGCTTTCTTTATAGTCCCAACTCTCACATCCATACATGACCACTGGAAAAACCATAGCCTTGACTAGATGGACCTTTGTTGGCAAAGTAATGTCTGCTTTTAGTAGGGGTTTAATAAATTTTGTAAATGAGTAAATGCATAGAGTTCTTACCTGGGGATAAAGATTTAGGAGTTTTTAGTTATATCCAGGTGGTAACTGAAGTCATAAGGGTGTTTGAGACAGGACAGGGGGATAGTTTAGATTGGAGAGGTAAGAGCTAGTCTGAAATCCCCAGTGAGTAAGGGACAGGTGGAAGAGGAGAAGCTTGCAAAGAATAGTTGAGGAGGAACAGCCTGGAGAGGTAGGAGAAAAGCCAAGGAGAGGATGGTGTTAGAAGAGTGTTTGAAGAATAATAAACATTTCAAGACCATCTTTCCTTTAGTTGGATGTCTTTCACAGGAAAGATTTTACAGATTGCTTGAGAAATCTGTGTTTATGTTTATCTAGGGAAAGTGCCAGAGAAGGCAATGGCACCCCACACCAGTACTCTTGCCTGGAGAATCCCATGTACGGAGGAGCCTGGTAGGCTGCAGTCCATGGGGTCGCGAAGAGTTGGACACGACTGAGCGACTTCCGTTTCACTTTTCACTTTCATGCATTGGAGAAGGAAATGGCAACCCACTCCAGTGTTCTTGCCTGGAGAATCCCAGGGACGGCAGAGCCTGGTGGGCTGCCGTCTATGGGGTCGCACAGAGTCTGACATGCCTGAAGCGACTTAGCAGCAGCAGCAGCAGCAGCAGGGAAAGAGCAAATTAGCCGAGAGGGCGGTGGTCAGGCTCTCTCGCCCCCACACCCTTTCACTCTTGCCCCACGTTTTGTAAATAATGATTATATAACAGCTGAGATCACTTATAGCACTGTGCATGCACGTGACAAGGTAACCACTTGGCCACAGGCTACCATGCTTTTGTTTTGTATGCATGTATATATAAGCTCCAGCTGAAAAAGCCCTTGGGGCTACGTTATGGTTGCATTATGGTGGTGAGGCTGTGAGGACCCTCACAGACCCACGGCTGTGTCCGCTGGGTCAACCACGAGAGGAGAGAACACAGATGTCTGCTGCTGCTACGGCTGCTGTGCCAGCCCGGAGAGAATAAACACGTCTGCAGTTTCTACGGCTCTTCTGGTTTTCTTCCAGCCTCTTAGCTCGCACCTTACCTGCCCTGGGTTCAGTGAACAGTGTGCACAGTGAGATACTGCAGGACAGTTTACCATGCCTGTTTTTCCTCGTTTTCCCCAAGCCGCATCCTCTTTTTGGGCTTATTATCCAGTTTTAGTGAGTTTCTTCTCTTTTTCTTGTGATGAAGAACTGCTGGGGTAAATATTGAGAGTCTGGTATTAGAGGATGAAGGAATGGAGAGGATCATGAGTCCCTAAGTTCCAGAAATAAGCATATTTATTTAGAACATTGAGAAGAAACGGGTTGTGGAATAATGTAATTAAAGGTAAAACGTTATAATGCTATTGTGAGGTGAACACTGACTCAGGCAAAGATATTTAATGTTGGTTCTACTTTACACAATGCTTGAAATTGAAATCTGTGACTCAGTTTCTTTTTTCTCTGCTGACTTGTGAAATTTAAATATTAGTTTATTCTATTATATCAGGACTACATTGTTTACTGATGGTTTTGTTTTGGGCTTAATTTTCAGAATCTTCTTAGCCCAGATTAGACCTTGTTAGGCATCAGATTGGAGAAGGAAATGGCAGCCCAATCCAGTATTCGTACCTGGAGAATCCCTTGGACAGAGAAGCCTGGCAGGCTGCAGTCCATGGGGTTGCAAGAGTTGGACACAGCTTTGCAACTAAACTACCAGCCATCAGATAGACAGCAAGTAATTGCTTGATTGAAAGATAATTTGTATATTTAAGAGTTTTGAGATTGACTTTTGAATAATTCAAATCACATGATAAAGTCAGAAACAGCTCATTAAGAGGCAGAGACTTGCTAAGGAATCGTTAAGTTTTTAAGGAGCATTCAGATGTTTTAAATTTTAGTAAAATCAGTTTTAATTTTGCTAATGACAGCAGATGTGTGGCAAACAGCCAGGGCTTGAGCTTAAAACAAATGTCTGGAGATATTCATGGATAGCATGTCTGGTTGCTTATTGAAATCATCAAGATTCTACTCCAGTGATCCAGTGTAAATTTATTAAGATGTAAAAAAAGTATTCCTACATGTGTTTGAGCTTTGTACTAGCATTTCTTGTTTGTGAATCTTAACACTATATATTTAGTAATATCTAGACAGTTTGTGGTAAGAAGAATATCCAAAAATATCAGTATTAGAGCACCTCATTTTATGTGATTTGTTTGAATGTGTTTGATCATTGTAGAAAGAACGGCTGTCTGTGAAATTTTAAATAGTAGATTTCAGTTGTTCATACACTAGATGAGTGTTGAAAGCTTAATATTCCACTACCCCATCCCTTCACTTTTATCTGCCCAGGGCTCTATTCCCCAAAACAAAATTTTAAGTAATTGATAAACATAGATTCTGTAGATAAAGATGCTTTAGAATTTGTTTGCTGTATAACCAGACAGAAATAAAATATCAGTCATTTAACTGATGAGTGTCAAATATTGGAAGCCATAGTTACTAATTAAATAGAAGTGTTATGGCCTCTTTTTTGTTTGTTTTTAACCAGTGTGTCATCATAACTTACTTAGAATCTGATGAACAGTAAAAATAAAGCCTTTTTGGATTTTCTGTATATGTTCTAGTTATGAAAACATAATATACCATGTAAGTCATTTCCCCAATGGCTTTCCCTGAAAAATAATTGAGAAATATACTAAATATTACAGGTAAAATTTTTTTTTGCTTATATTTAGAATAGAGTTTTGTTTTTGATAAATAAATAGGCACAATAGAATAAGTGCCTATTCTGTTGATATTTAATTTATACATAAGAGCGTTAAAAGAAGGTAAATCAATGGATTGGCAGAAATTTGGATCAGATAGCAGTAGCGTTGTTGAAAGAATACTCTGAGGTAACCATTCAACTTCTCCCTTACTGGTGTGATAGACTGAATATACAAAGAGAAAACTGAAGAAGTACGTGGACTGACTCAAAAAAAGATATGTCCAAGAATTGAAACAGAAGATACTGGTCTCTGGGTTTGTAAGCAGGCACTGGCAGCCAGAAGTTTGGCTCATTTGGGATAATGGATCTGTAAGTGCTACATGCATAGCCAAACTCAGACTGTGAATTTACCCATCCATCCTCCTATAGGAGGCTGAAGCTAGCCTCTTCTATTTGTCATCTGGGGCTCTGTGTTATAGGAGGCTGTAGGGTAGGTGGAGGCAGCAGAAAGAACAGGAACTTAAACCTTTTTGCTGGCTGGCATACTAAACTGGAGCATAGTTATTTCACACTGGCAGTGTGAGATCTGGTTCAGGACAGAAGGGTCGGATTGAGTTTTGGACAATAGATCATGAAGAGGAGAGTGAAACAATATATCCTATTCAGAATAAGACTGCAAATTCCAAAATTTAGAAGTACAGGAAGGATCATATTGTAATATATAAATTAGTCAAATCAATGTATTATATACACCTTAACTTTATGTCAATTATATCTCAGTAAAAAATGCACAAAGAAGTCTAGCACAAGAAAGCCAACAAAATCAACAATCAAATATGAATTAACTCCAGATAATTTTAAAATAACAGCGCAGATTGCTTCAAATAAGTTTAATATCCTCAAAAGAATAAATGAAGTACTCATATTTGAAATACAAACTGACAGAAATAAAAGCATAAGAAGTAGATCTGGACGAGCCAATGAGAATGCCTAGAAATGAAAGTGTGGTCATTAAAATAAGAATATAGTATATTGAATAGCTATAGTCAAGTAGAGAATTAGTAAATTGAAATTCATTCTGAACGTGCATAAGAAAGTAAAAAGATTTTCCAAAAAAATGAAAAAGCTTTTGAAAGGCATGAAGCTTTAGCCTATATTCAACAGGCATTTCAGAGAGAGGATGGAGAAATTATATATAAAGAGATAATGGATGAGAATTTGAGAAAATCAATCTTCAGATCAAAAGTACACTTTAGTACTAAACAGGATAAATGAAAAGAAATCCATAGATTTCAAAGCGGAAAAAGAAACAACCTAACTTAGCTTCCAAAAAGTCAGGCTGTTGTTAGTACAATTGTTATTACTCTTTTGAAGTAGACTTTTTATCTGCAACAATATGCAGAAAATAAAGGAGGAATGATTTGAAGTACTGTCCATGAAATGGTCAGAGGAAAAATAAGTGTTCCCTAGAATATTACATGGTCTAAATAATCACTGGGGCTTTAGAAGGATTATATCATCTAATAAGTACAATCTTATGGGCTCTTGGGCTTCCCAGGTAGCACTAGTGGTAAAGAATCCACCTGCCAATGCAGGAGATGAAGGTTCAGTCCCTGGGTTGGAAAGATGCGCTGGGGAAGGAAATGGCTACCCACTCCAGTATTCTTGCCTGGAGAATTCCACAGAACAGAATCCTGGCAGACTACAGTTCATGCGGTCATGAAGAGTTGGACGCAACTGAGCGCACCAATAATCATTCCAAGGGAAAGGCAAAATAACATTTCACATGTAAAGATGACTTATCATTTACTACTAAACTACCCATATTAAAAAAAACCACAACTATTCAAATACGTGTTTCTTACAGATTGCAGAGTGAACTCAGGCAAAGAAGGGTTGGGACAATGAAGAGCAAGAAATAGTTTAAATGTGTTAGTAAAGTTATTGATAGTAAAAGTAAACTTTATATTAAATGCTGAAATTTTAGAGTAGTAAGATAAAAGAAATTTCAGTGGTTACAGATATTTTTCTTGTTCAGAGGAAGGTAGAGATGGTGAATAACCTTATAGATGATTAGAGAGATTGATAGGAAAGCATGTGTGTTAAGTTTCTAAATGGAATCATGAAAACAGTAGAACTTTAATCTTGTAAATTCAAAAACCAGCATGGAGGTGGGGTGAGAGGAGAATATAGAAAATTTTATCAATCTAACAGATGGCCAGAAAGGCAAAAATAAAAGCAAGAAAAAAAAAGGATGGTAAACCAAAGACAGACAGTAAGGTGGCAGAAGTCTGGTGTTGCCTATCATTTATATAGATGCATAGTCTAAATATGTAGAAACGATTATTTTCCCTATTTCATTACTTCTACCTCTATAAAAATAAAATCATTATTTTATTTTTGATAAATAATGATTCCTTGATTCCATTCTCTTTTCTAGCTCTTACTGAAAGTCCAGATACTGCTTTCACTGTCTCATCTCCCTTTCTCACCTCTACCTGTTGCTTCCATCACTACTCTTTCTGCTGAAACTGCTGTTGTCAAAAGGTTACCAGTGATCTCCACATTGCTGATCCAGTTTTCACTTCTGTCCTCGTTTCCTGAAAACATACAAGTATCAACTTATAAACCAAATATTATTTTAAATATAGAGGCAGTGTAGGAAAGTGGTTAAAAGAATAGACTAATAAAATGACTTGGGTTTTAATCCTGGCTGTGCTTCCATATTTAAAATACTAGCTATGTGACTTTGAGGCAAGTTCCAAATAAGGTGAATAAGATGAAGATAATAATAGTACTTACCTCAGAGCAGCCTTGTGAGGATTAAGCAAAATAATGCATGTCAAGGACATAGTACTGTGTATGGCACATGGTAAGTAGTTAGTAAATGTAAGCTATTAATAGGCTCAAAAATGTTATTTTATTATTGAATGAGGGTATAAATATAATAAGGGAAGATATTTTAAGGATGAGGTTATTACAAACTACTTGATACATGTATAAGAATATATGTAATCAACACCTATAATTTACCACCTAACCTTGTAATTTACCACCTAACCTGACCTTGCATTCTTGATGACATTCTTGTTATCCTTAATACTTCTTTTCGTAGTTCCTTTCACCCTTTGTATCCATGTGACTGTCCTGAATTTTGTGTTTCTGTCTCTTGAGTAAGAAAAAAGGAATAGATTTAGACACATTTAGACAATTAAGATATGTCCTTAATTGTTTAGCTTACTTTATTGTGATAGTTTGTTGTATGCTTCTGTGATTTATTTTTTCGTTAAAATTTTTTGCCATGATTTATCTTAACTGTATATGTGTCTGGTTCATTAATTTTCATTGAGATAATTACAGCATATACTTTTGGGGGCTCTTGTGTGAATTAAATGAGTTGATGCACATTAAGTGCTTAAATAATGCTTGCAGTTACCTTAATAGTAAAGGTGCAAAGAAAGATAGCCATTATTATGTTTTTTCTTCTTTATTGACGTACAAAATGCTGCTGAATGAATATAACATGGTTTCTTTATCTGTTCTCATGCCTGTGGACGTTTGGGTTGTCAGCAGAACACAGTACTGCTTTGAATGCTCGTCTTTTTATACCCTTGTACAAGTTTCTGTGTGCCGAGTATGTTGACCTAGAAATAGAATTGCTAAGTTGTAGGTTATGCTTGTGTTCAGCTACATTCAAAGTGAAAGTGAAGTCGCTCAGTTGTGTCCGACTCTTTGCGACCCCATGGACACCAGGCTCCTCCATCCATGGGATTTTTTAGGCAAGAGTACTGGAGTGTACTGGAGTGGGTTGCCATTTCCTTCTCCAGGGAACTTCCGACCCAGGGATCGAACCCAGGTCTCCCGCATTGTAGCAGACGCTTTACCGTCTGAGCCACTTCAGATAATGCCGGTTTGGTTATCCCTGTTTGTCTTTCAGCCAGTAGTGTATGACTTACATTGCTCCATACCCTTGCCAACGTTAGGGTTATCATAGTTCTCATATTTCGTAATCCAGTGGTTGTTAAATGGCATCTTGTGATTTCATTTGGATTCTGTTAATAACGAGGCTATCATCTCTTCATATGTTTAATAGTTATTTGTATTTCCTGTGCAAGTTTGTTCTTGTATTCTGCCCCTTTCTGTCTTTCTCTTAATACATTTGGAGGAATTCTTAAGTATTCTTCATACTTATCCTTTGTTGATGGTATTTGTTGGAAATACAGTCGCCCGGTTTGCAGCTTGCTTTTTTCTATATATTGTTGTCTGTTAATCATGCATGCATGCTAAGTTGCCTCAGTCGTATCCTATTCTTTGCGACCTGATGGACTGTAGCTGGCCAGGCTCTTCTGTCCATGGGATTTCCCAGGCAAGAATACTGGAGTGGGTTGCCATTTCCTCCTCCAGGGGATCTTCCCAACCTAGAAATTGAACCTTCACCCCTTGGGTCTCCAGCACTGGCAGGTGGATTTTTTTACCGCTAGTGCCACCTAATCATAAAAATACTTTAGTCTTTAATCATTAATTTTCCTGGAATTGATTGGTTATGGTATGAGGTAGATTACAGTTTCATTTTATTAAATGTTTTTTGAAGTGGGGGAGGGTTGTACTGTTGTTCCAATAACCATTTAATAGTCATCCTTTCTTCATTGAAGAGCATCTCTAGAACAGTTTGGGGGTGGAAAAATCAACAGCATGTGCCCTTGTTTTGTTCCTTGTTTTAAAGGGATGCGTCTAAATTTTTACCATTGAATATGGTGTTTGTTACAGGTTTGCTTTACCCTCCAAGGAAATTCCTTTTGTGCTAATTTTTCTTAAAAAGGTTTGAAACTTGCATGGGTGCTGTATTTTATTAAGTGCTTTTTGGTTAGCTCCTGAAATGATTCTACAGTTTTTTTCCTTCAATCTGTTAATGAGAGGAATTAATAGATTTTCTAATGTTTAACTGGGCTTCCCTGGGAGCTCAGTGGTAAAGAACCCTCCCTCCCAGTGCAGGAGATGCAGGTTCAATCCCTGGGTCAGAAAGACCCTCAGGCGAAGGAAATGGCAGTCTGCTCCAGAATTCTTGCCTGGGAGATCCCCTGGACGGAGGAGCCTGGTGGGCTGTAGTCCATGGAGTTGCAGAAGAGTCAGACGTGACTTAGCAACTAAACAACAATGTTTAACTACTCTTTCATTCCTAAAATAAATCCTCGGATTTATCTTGGTCTGTGATATATTATCTTTTTTATACATTGCCAGATTGGAAAATCCCATGGACAGAGGAGCCTGGTAGGCTGCAGTCCATGGGGTTGCTAAGAGTCTGATATGACTGAGTGACTTCACTTTCACTTTTCACTTTCATGCATTGGAGAAGGAAATGGCAACCCACTTCAGTGTTCTTGCCTGGAGAATCCCAGGGACAGGGAGCCTGGTGGGCTGCCGTCTATGGGGTCGCACAGAGGCGGACACGACTGAAGTGACTTAGCAAAAGCAGCAGCAGATTGTTTTAGCAAATGTTAATTAAGTTTATAGGGTTTATATGAAAACAACTACTTAAAATAACTTTTAATCTTTACAGCAGAAAATATGGGTGCAGAACTGAAAGCTCCAATTATTAAGCAAGAACCTCTCCAAGTAAGAGGTAAATATATTTTATTCTATTTTTTATTATAAAGGTGTTTTGAATTAAATATATAAAATTAGTTTATATAGATATCTTTATGGTTATAAAGGTATATTCATTTTTACTTTTAAAAAAATATATTGACCATAAGGATTTATTCTATTTATAAACTAATTTTCTACTGAAATTTGCATTCTGGTCATAAATTTTATGGTAATTGTTATTTCAAAAGCCCAAGAAAGGAGTAAAGGCAAATAAAAATGGTTTTATCATTTTTAGAAAAGTAATGTGATTAATAAGGAACTAGAGGCCAATACCTGTGGCATGTTGAAATCGAGATAGTTTGGACATTCTTGATTTCCATTTCTAGGAGTGATTAAGTAATGAAGAAATTCTTGTTTGCAGTTCTCTTTATAATTGGGCTATGGCTCCCATGTCCAAAGTAGCATATTTCATGGCGGTACTAATTCTGTGAGTAGGATCACTATGGCTTTGGCGTCAGACAAAAGTAAATTCAGTTTGTAGCTTTAGCATGTACCAGCTTTATGGCTTTGGGCAGTTTACTTGATTTTTCTGAGTCATAGTTTTCTCCTCTATGGTGGTGCTGAGAATGGGACTTCTTTTTTATAGGATAACTTTGGAGATGATACATACTGTACGGTCACAATTAAGAATACTTAATGTTGTGTTACCATCAATAATCTGGGCCGGGACAGGCCAACAGGGATTTCTAGATACTTTGAAGAAATTATTAAAAAGTAATTAAAAAAAAATAATCTTTTTGAAGAGAGATGTATTTCTCCTCTCTGAGAAGCTTATTTGAATTTAATATTTTAGGATTATTACAATAAGGTAGTTCAGAGACTTAAACTTATGCAAAAAGAAACCTGAACTTCCTTATATACTTTTTTCAAATAAAGTTTTGATTTTTTAATTGAACTTTATTTTTGAAATGTTCTTATTAACTATGATTTGTGAATTTTGACTTTCATAGTTTTTGTTTTAAGAGTCTTTTTACCTTCTTCAGTGGTGGATAATTTAGTCTTAATTTATTCTTTCAATTTGCAAGTACAACAGAAGACTTAGTAGTTACTAGATATGAGAATAGAATATGAAGTAACTTGGTGACAATTTGAAACAGAACACATGAGTTTCTGCTGTTTTTCTCCTGCTTTTCCAAGATATGCTTATGCTGTTTATCTATATCATGTGACTAAAAGTCTAACTTTATAAAAATGAACAGACCAATGTTGGCTGTAATTTTTAATCCACAGGGTGTAACTGATGCCAAATTGGTCTTTTGTTATTGATGTCTGTCATTTTTTATGAACAGTTTGATACTTGATAATAGGGGAATATTTTAATAGAAGGCAGTGTTTTACCTATAATCTATAATTAACTTCCTATAATTTTTAACTAATAAAAATGTTCCATATATTTATTTCACCTTTGTTACTTTATGTGAAATCGTTCAGTGAATTTCAGAGTTTTTTGACTGCAACCCACATAGGAAGTACTAATTGATTTAGTATATATATAGATTATTATATGTAACTGAAACAAAAGTTTTCACAAAAACTGCTGATTCTTCATTATATGCAATACTCCTTGATTACTTTCTTTTTTGTTTTTTTTTTTTTAATGCTGGTTTCACTGGTGATTATAAAACACTGAACCAGCATGTAATTTTTTAATTGAAACTTCAGTTTATTTTCACTTAGATTTTCCAAGCAATTTAAATTGTACTAGTATGATTTAACAGACCAGTGATACCTTTGCAAGGTGTCCTTTAGACAAAGGGTTGATCTTTTGGCATCAGTTGGGAAGATCCCCTGACCCACTCTAGTATTCTTGTCTGAAGAATCCCATGGACAGAGGAATCTGGTGGGTCACAAAGGGTCGGACATGACTGAAGAGACTTGGCATGCAAGCATGCACTGATGAACTATGGAGTTAAAAGCTGGGTGGTTGCAAGTTTAATTCTGTCCTATTGTGTACTTGTGGAGAAGGCAATGGCACCCCACTCCAGTACTCTTGCATGGAAAATCCCATAGACGGAGGAGCCTGGTAGGCTGCAGTCCATGGGGTCGCGAAGAGTCAGGCACGACTGGGCGACTTCCCTTTCACTTTTCACTTTCATGCACTGGAGAAGGAAATGGCAACCCACTCCAGTGTCCTTGCCTGGAGAATCCCAGGGACGGGGGAATCTGGTGGGCTGCCGTCTGTGGGGTCACACAGAGTTGGACACGACTGAAACGACTTAGCAGCAGCAGCAGCAGCAGCAGCATTCTGTACTTGAAGTAGACTTTATTTTCCCCAGATGTCATCCAGTGCATCAGGAAAAACCTGTTTTCTATGGAACTCACTAGTGACCCCACTTAAAAATTAGTATATGTTTATCTTCAAATGTGACTTCCAGTGTGCATATTTAGTATGTTTTCCTTTTTTTTGGTTTTAGTCAAAGCAGTTCTTAAAAAGAGGGAATATGGACCAAAGTATACTCAGAATAATTTCATCACTGGAGTCAGAGCGATGAATGAGTTCTGCCTCAAATCCAGGTATGGTAATTTTTTTTAAAATGTAGTAGTTTGTTCTATCTAATCTAAATAACCAGTTACTTCCTAGAATTTGTTACCAGCTACCATCCATGTGGAAACTTTACTGTGGTTCCTTCCTAAATTGAAGAAATATTTTTATTCAGTTAAAAAAATTTTTTTAATGTTAAAATTGTTAGCTTATTAAACTGAAGACTGCTCCAGCTTGAGCAATTCCAGTCTTTCTTGGCTCCTTTAACTCAAAAAAGCAGGTTCTTCAAAAATCTATGTGTTACATAAGAACCTTAGGAGTTCTATTGTTAACATGTAGCAGAATTATCAATAAGAGTGTTTGTATATTCATATAGCTTTAAAATTTGGGGGTTTTTTGGTAGAGCAATTTTATTATGTTTATGTTCACATTCCAGCTGTGGTTTGTGTTGAGTGTAAATTATTTTACTTCTTTCTGGTATCTTATTATTTTCTTCTAACTGAAGAGATTTATTGAGGTATATTTTTTACAAATTTAAATGTTTTCCCCTCTTTTGTCTAGGAAAGCTATATATTTAAGTGGAAGATTTCTTGGCAATTTAGACATCAGATGATCTAGGCTGTCCCTCCATCACCCCCACCATGGTACATCTTCTAGAGTATAAAGTGAAAGTCCCTTAATCGTGTCTGACTCTTTGCGATCCCATGGACTGGAATTCTCCAGGCCAGAATACTGGAGTGGGTAGCATATTGTATAATATCAGTAAATAAGGATTCCTATAATCAGTTTTATAACTTCTATAAATATTGAAAAAACAACCAATTATAATAATGATATAAAACTATATTTTGTTTCCCATACAAAAACTTTGTGAGTAAAGTAGGTTAGGTATAGCTATCTCCATATTATAGGCCAGGAAATATAATAAAGATGTTAGCAATGACCTGGTTCATTTAGTGAGTCAGTGACAGAGTGGGAACCAGAATACATATCTTTTGCTACCTGATCTAGACCTTTACTTTTTTATTTTTTGGCTGCAGTACACGGCTTACAACATTTTAGTTCCCTGGCTAGGGATTGATCCTAGGCCACAGCAAGAATAGGGAATTCCTCAGATTTTTGTTTATAGGTCTTTTATTGCTATTACAAAATTTCCTTAGGAAGACCAATGATCAGATTTAGAATGACTGTTTAGCAGAGTGACTTGATGCATGTATCAACCTTTCAGAATTTAAGAGAAAGGAAAATAATTAAATAGCATGAAATTGACATATACTCTTTATAAATTGATACCTATGAATGATATTACCACTTAGTATTAGTCTGGACATGAGTTTGAGCAAACTCAGGGAGATAGTGAAGGACAGGGAAGCCTGGCATGCTGCAGTTCATGGGCTTGCAAAGAGTCGGATACGACTTAGCGACTGAACAATGACAATCTGGATGTAAACAAATGACTGTAAATATTAAGTTTACATTCTCAAATAGAGGAGTAATACTCTAATCTGTGTTCTTTCTACCTTTTTTTTATTCATACTTCAGATATTGCAGTGGTATATCCATAGCAGATAAAGGACAAGCACTGTTTAAGGATTTGACTCACTACCTATTATATTATGGTATCTATATTGAGTCAAGAATAATTCTTAGTTTTTCAACTCTTTCTAAACCACTTTTATGTACAGAATATCATCTTTAAACTGATTTTTACAGGCTATCCACCTTTAGCTCTTAAAATGAGGCTTGCTGCTGCTGCTAAGTTGCTTTAGTCGTGTCCGACTCTGTGCGACCCCATAGATGGCAGCCCACCAGGCTCCCCCGTCCCTGGGATTCTCCAGGCAAGAACACTGGAGTGGGTTGCCATTTCCTTCTCCAATGCATGAAATTGAAAAGTGAAAGTGAAGTCGCTGAGTCTTGTCCGACTCTTAGCGACCCCATGGACTGCGGCCCACCAGGCTCCTCGGTCCATGGGATTTTCCAGGCAAGAGTACTGGAGTGGGGTGCCATTGCCTTCTCCAAAAATGAGGCTTAGTTAGTGGTTTTTATCTGCCCTTTATAATCCTGAACTATATGAACCTTCTCTGAATAAATTCAACATATTTCTTTCTTCAGTGATCTGGAACAGCTTCGAAAAATCAGACGACGAAGTCCTCATGAAGATACTGAGTCCTTTACTGTATACTTGAGATCAGATGTGGAGGCAAAGTAAGAACATAGTTCTTTTAGGATAAAATACAAGCTGAATTTGGGATTAATAAAAATCCATTATAGATAGACTCAGAATTTTTAAAATGATATATTTTAAAAGCAGAATATATACATATTTTTAAAAAAGTATTTAAAAATACTTTTTTAAATAAAATACTTTAAAAAATACTTAAAAAAAAGTATTTAAATAAAAGTATTTACTTTTATTTATTTATTTGGCTGCACCAGGTCTTAATTGTGACACGCAGGATCTTTGATCTTCTTTGTGGCATGCAGGATCTTTAGTTGTAGCATGCAGAATCTTTAGTTGCAACATGCAAACTCTTTAGTTGTGGCATATGAGCTCTTTGTTGCAGCACGAGGGATCTAGTTCCCCAGTGAGGGATCAAACCCAGGCCGCCTGCATTGGGAGCACACGGAGTCTTAGCCACTGGACCACCAGGAAAATCCAAAAGCAGAATATTTTTGCATTTGCAGATTTGTTTGAGAGTTACTAGTATATATTAATTAGCAAAAAAAATTAGATTTTTTTTTTTAAGAAAATTTGCTGTTGAATTTATTCTTATTGTGTAGATTTAATTTAGAAAAGTTTCTTAAGTGCTTTATATTTTTCCTAAAGGACCTATGATTTGTTAAATTTTCATATAGTTTTAGTTGTCTAGATTTAAATATGATTTTCATGAAGTCATTAAAATTATATTACTGAATGGTGGCCATGTGTATGTACATAGATCTTTGGAAGTTTGGGGAAGCCCTGAAGCTCTTGCCAGAGAGAAAAAACTTCGTAAGGAAGCAGAAATAGAATATAGAGAAAGTAAGTATATTCAATTTAAAGCCGAGTTAACTGAAAAGCAACTTGTAAATGAGACCTGTGTCTATAATAACTGTGTCCTCCCTAGTGGTTGCCTACCTCTTGTGTTTGGCTTTGTTGGTTCTAGCAAATGCCAGTTTTCATTTTGGGGTTTAATTATTTTATAACAACAATATCTGTTTGTTTTTCTCTCTATAGCTTTTTAAAGATCATGAGAGCAAGCAAAGCTAATTTGTCATTTCTATAAGACATATGAATATTAAAACTCAGGGTCCGATTTGAAGATTGTACCTGTTCTAAAAGTGAATCCTAGTTTCTAAGGGGTTTTGGCCTCTCAGAAGAAGCAAACAGCTGTTTAGTATCTTTATATTCACAGATAAGCTAAACAGACCTGCATTTAAATCTACAGGAATGAAATGTTTACTTTCTTTTTTTTTAATTTACTTTTTCCAGAGGTAACATTGGTTTAAATAACATTTATGTTCTATTTCTGTTTATCCTACAACTTGATCACCACCAAAAATTTAGTTTCCAGCTGATACCACACAGTTGATCCATTTTACCCATTTTTCCCTCAACCCTGCCCCTTCCCCTCCAGTAACCACTACCCTGCCCCAGATTGGTAATCAGCATTTATAGTAGGAGCCTCTTTTCCTCTTAATAGGAAATAAAATTTAGAGACCTCTGGGCATTCAGTTAAGTTCAGTTCAATCGCTCAGTTGTGTCCGACTATTTGAGACCCCATGAACTGCAGCACACCAGGCCTCCCTGTCCATCACCAACTCCCGGAGTTCACTCAGACTCACGTCCATCGAGTCAGTGATGCCATCCAGCCATCTCATCCTCTGTCGTCCCCTTCTCCTCCTGCCCCCAACCCCTCCCAGCATCAGAGTCTTTTCCAATGAGTCAACTCTTTGCATGAGGTGGCCAAAGAACTGGAGTTTCAGCTCTAGCATCATTCCTTCCAAAGAAATCCCAGGGCTGATCTCCTTCAGAATGGACTGGTTGGATCTCCTTGCAGTTCAAGGGACTCTCAAGAGTCTTCTCCCACACCACAGTTCAAAAACATCAATTCTTTGGCGCTCAGCTTTCTTCACAGTCCAACTCTCACATCCATACATGACCACTGGAAAAACCATAGCCTTGACTAGACAGACCTTTGTTGGCAAAGTAATGTCTCTGCTTTTCAATATGCTATCTAGGTTGGCCATAACTTTTCTTTCAAGGAGTAAGTGTCTTTTAATTTCATGGCTGCAGTCACCATCTACAGTGATTTTGGAGCCCCCAAAAATAAAGTCTGACACTGTTTCCACTGTTCCCAATCTATTTCCCATGAAGTGATGGGGCCAGATGCTATGATCTTCGTTTTCTGAATGTTGAGTTGTAAGCCAACTTTTTCACTCTCCTCTTTCACTTTCATCAAGAGGCTCTTTAGTTCTTCTTCACTTTCTGCCATAAGGGTGGTGTCATCTGCATATCTGAGGTTATTGATATTCCTCCTGGCAATCTTGATTCCAGCTTGTGCTTCTTCCAGCCCAACACTTCTTATCATGTACTCTGCATATAAGTTAAATAAGCAGGGTGACAATATACAGACTTGACGTACTCCTTTTCCTATTTGGAACCAGTCTGTTGTTCCATGTCCAGTTCCAACTGTTGCTTCCTGACCTGTATATCGATTTGTCAAGAGGCAGGTCAGGTGGTCTGGTATTTCCATCTCTTTCAGAATTTTCCACAGTTTATTGTGATCCACACAGTCAAAGGCTTTGGCATAGTCAATAAAGCAGAAATAGATGTTTTTCTGGAACTCTCTTGCTTTTTCGATGATCCATCGGATGTTGGCAATTTGATCCCTGGTTCCTCTGCCTTTTCTAAAACCAGCTTGAACATTGGAAGTTCACGGTTCATGTATTGCTGAAGCTGGCTTGGAGAATTTTGAGCATTACTTTACTAGTGTGTGAGATGAGTGCAATTGTGTGGTAGTCGGAGCATTCTTTGGCATTGATTTCTTTGAGATTGGAATAAAAACTGAACTTTTCCAGTCCTGTGGCCACTGCTGAGTTTTCCAAATTTGCTGGCATATTGAGTGCAGCACTTTCACACCATCATCTTTCAGGATTTGAAATAGCTGAACTGGAATTCCATCACTTCCACTAGCTTTGTTCGTAGTGATGCTTTCTAAGGCCCACTTGACTTCACATTCCAGGATGTCTGGCTCTAGGTGAGTGATCACACCATCGTGATTATCTTGGTCGTGAAGTTCTTTTTTGTACAGTTCTGTGTATTCTTGCCATCTCTTCTTAATATCTTCTGCTTCTGTTAGGTCCATACCATTTTTGTCCTTTATCGAGCCCATCTTTGCATGAAATTTTCCCTTGGTATCTCTCATTTTCTTGAAGAGAGCTCTAGTCTTTCCCATTCTGTTGTTTTCCTCTGTTTCTTTGCATTGATTGCTGAGGAAGGCTTTCTTATTTCTTCTTGCTATTCTTTGGAACTCTGCGTTCAGATGCTTATATCTTTCCTTTTCTCCTTTGCTTTTCGCTTCTCTTCTTTCCACAGCTATTTGTAAGGCCTCCCCAGACAGCCATTTTACTTTTTTGCATTTCTTTTCCATGGGGATGGTCTTGATCTCTGTCTCCTGTACAGTGTCACCAACCTCAGTCCATAGTTCATCAGGCACTCTATCTATCAGATCTAGGCCCTTAAGTCTATTTCTCACTGCCACTGTATAATCATAAGGGATTTGATTTAGGTCATACCTGAATGGTCTAGTGGTTTTCCCTACTTTCAATTTAAGTCTGAATTTGGCTATTAGGAGTTCATGATCTGAGCCACAGTCAGCTCCTGGTCTTGTTTTTGTTGACTGTATAGAGCTTCTTCATCTTTGGCTGCAAAGAATATAATCAATCTGATTTCCGTGTTGACCATCTGATGATGTCCATGTGTAGAGTCTTCTCTTGTGTTGTTGGAAGAGGGTGTTTGTTATGACCAGTGCATTTTCTTGGCAAAACTCTATTAGTCTTTGCCCTGCTTCATTCCATATTCCAAGGCCAAATTTGCCTGTTAACTCCAGGTGTTTCTTGACTTCCTACTTTTGCATTCCAGTCCCCTGTAATGAAAAGGACATCTTTTTTGGGTGTTAGTTCTAAAAGGTCTTGTAGGTCTTCATAGAAGTGTTCAACTTCAGCTTCTTCAGTGTTACTGGTTGGGGCATAGACTTGGATTACTGTGATATTGAATGGTTTGCCTTGGAAACGAACAGAGATCATTCTGTCGTTTTTGAGATTGCATCCAAGTACTGCATTTTGAATTCTTTTGTTGACCATGATGGCTATTCCATTTCTTCTGTGGGCATTAGGGGTACTCAGTTTTTTTTAATAGGTTGATATATTTTTAAGGTATTTCAGTGGACAGAGTTAGGAAATACTTTTTGTTTCTTAAGAGAAAATATGTAGGTTATTTTGATAAACTTATTCCCCCCGTTTTTTCCTTTGTATCTCTTGCTCTGAAAATCTTATTACTTAATTCATTAACATCATTAAGTACATTTTTTATTTGTTCTTTATGTATGTATACACACATATAGACAGAATACAGTGTTGTTTCAAACTATTAGTATCAGTATTCTTGCTAGTAAGGTGATTTAAGATTTCTATTTTTCTTTTTGTCTTTACTGTATATCTCACTGGGGATGTACAGTCAAATGCCTATGTTTTAATGTCACTTGTAATTTCTCACTGTATGGATAAACCATCTACTAGATATAAAAATAGGTTCGTTTGTTTCGTTCTGCTTCTGATTTTAAGAAATTTGATTTATTTTTATTTCATAATTTTGTAAAACATTTATATGGTTCCAGAGTCACCTCAAATACTTTAAAGACAAAATACTTTAGAGAAGTTTAGCTTCCATCCCTGTCTTTTCCACCCTTTTCCCTCCCTCTAGCATAGGTAATTGTTTAAAAAATTAGTTTGAGTGTTATTTTTACTAAAATAGCATACATACTGGTAATTTAGACCCTCCTTTTCATAAATAAGGCATAGTCTATGTACTTTTATGTGTCCCAGAGAACATTCCATAGCAGGAAACAGAGAGGTTTCTTCATTTCTTTTATAACACTCCATTTTGGGGGATGCACCAGAGTTTATTCAGTCCTTTTCACCTAGGTCATTTCCAGTCTTTTACTGTTAAAATAATGATGCTGTGAATAGCCTTTACATATATTAGAGGACATACTTAAAGTACAGAATTTGAGAAAGCACACTAATAAAATATTTTTTCCTTATTTTTAAACTTTGAGCTATAGCTGGAGAATTGGTTCTTATATCAAGCTTAAATAACTCATCTTGCTGCACTGAAGCTGTACTTGTCAACAGTTCTCCTGTCCCTCTAGCCCCTGGTAGCTACTCTTTTTTTTTGTTTCTATGACTCTGACTCCTATAGATACCACATATAAATGGAGTCATGCAGTGTTTGTCTTTTTGACTAAGTTCGTCCGTGTGACAGGATTTCCGTTGTATGTATATACCACACGGTTCAGCATTTATTTGTCCATGGACGTTTTGGTTGCTTTCACTTCTTGCCCATTGTGAATGGTGCTGTGATAAGTTAGGGTGTGAAAATAACCTCTTTGAGACAGTGCTTTCATTTTTTTTTGGATATATACCCAGAAGTGGTATTACTAAATCATATGATAGTTTTTAATTTTTTGAGGAGCCTCTATATTATTTTCGATAGCAGTTGCAATATTTTATAATCCTACCAATATAGTCAAGATCTCCAATTTCTCTGCATTCCTTGCCTACACTTGTTATTTTCTCTTTCTCTTTGTTTTTGTTTTGTGGTAGTAGCCATTCTAATGGCTGTGAAGTGATACCTCATTGTGGTTTTGATTTGCATTTCTCTGATGATTAGTGATCTGAGCATCTTTTCATATGCTTGTTGGCCAGCTGTATATCATCTTTGGAGAAAAGTCTATCCACGTCCTTAACCCATTTTTTAATCAAGTTGCAAATTCAGATTTCTTACCATCACCTGATACTTTTGTTTGTATCTGGGAGAAGACCGTTTAACATAGTCTTAGAATAATTGTGTTAATCTAAAATGTGAAAGGATAAGAATATGTATGAGCTAAATGTATTGCGTAATTCTTTTTTTATAGGGCTATTTAGAAACCAAAAAATACTAAGGGAATATAGAGACTTTCTGGGAAATACCAAGGTAAGAATATTTTTCTTTTAATGTTATGTTGAGTATGTATTTCACATAAAATCCTAGAATCTGTCCATGATGAAAATCTAGCATGTCTGTGATCCTATTCCAAGGTAGATCTAATCTGCTAAAAAAAAATACGTTATCTTTCCATCACCACATTTACTACCTTATCTACAAGTGTGCCAGAATATTTTCCTTCCTATCAGAAGGAAATTAATATTGGGACCAGTATAGAAAGCTTACTTTTACTGTCCACTTCTTATTTTCTCCTGAAGCCTTCATTGGACTTGCATTCCCACCACTCCACTGAAAGAGCGCTTGTCAAAGCAACCGACACTTCCACGATGCCGAGTAGTCATGTTCAGAGTCAGCCTTGCCTTTAAATTGAGCTGGAGGTGTCTCCTGTCAAGAAGTGAGCACCATACCTGGAGAAAGGGCTAGCTTTGCAAATTGTCTCTTTTCTTCTGACTTAAATTTGAGTCATTGCTTCCTTCTTGGAAAATTTAGAAATTAGCAATGATGACAACTATAGTCATACCTTATTTGATACGCTTTTCTTTCCCATTCATCGTATTCAAAGCCTCTTAACTTCCATTTCCCTTTTGAGCCCTGCATTTCTGGCACCCCAGTGCTGCACTGAAGACCTGGATTCTCTTTGGTGGTAGGGCCTTTATATGTTGTGTGAATCACTTCTATGCCTTGACAGACTCTGCCCCTGCCTCTTGCTATGGAGTAATTTAGGCTGGTGAGATCTGCCTCCTGGGAAGACTTACTGCTAGCTTTATATCTTTTTTGCATGGAGGATCATCAGCACCAGATTTTTGAATAGCAGCTGTTTGACTTCTGAAATCTGTGTTACTTAGAGCCCTTTTGAAGATTAATACTCATCAGCCTTGAAATGTTACAGATTTTGAATAAAATAACTATTATACTTTTTTTTAAAATAGTAATAGAATAAGACTTTAGTAATGAATTTCCTACTGTTTCCATATTCCTCCTAGGAACACTCACTCACTAAAGATGGTTGGTTTCCTTCTCTAAAACATAACAGGATTATTCATGTTTCCTGGAATAAAAATATCTTCTTTACTTCTTTTTTTTTAGTCTTTTTATTTTTTATTTATTTTTTATTGGAGTATGATTGCTTCTCAATGTGTCAGCTCCTGCTGTGCAACAGAGTGAATCAGCCATATGTATAAACATATCCCCTCCCTCTTAAACCTCCGTCTCACCCGCCTACTTGGGATCCTTTTTCTCTCTGATCCAGACACTTCCTTCTCTATTATATTCTTCTTCATTTTATGGGAACTCCAATAGTGAAATATGTGAACTCACTATATTTTAGGTTTGGCACAAGCACTCTCTCAGTGTTCAGTGTTCTAATTGATATCTTATTTCTTATCCCTTTAATACATTTTCCCTTTAATATTTCTACTTCTTTGTGCCTTTCCTTCTAATCCTAATTCTCTGAACTTCTTGGGATAGTCTTTCAGCATACTGGAGTGGGTGGCCAGTTGCTACTCCAGGGGATCTTCCCAACCTAGGGATCGAGCCCGAGTTTCTTGCATCTCCTGCATTGGCAAGTGAATTCATTACTACTTGCGCCACCTGGGATTGAAATGATAGTGTCACTTTGAAATTACTTGTAGCTCTTTGAGTATTTTATGCTGATTTTCCTCCTAGTCCTCTGAAATCTATCTGTCTACTATGGATCTGTTGCTTTATGAGATTTTGCTTCCCTTGCTGCTAGATTTCCTTGGACCTTGTTGCTGCTGCTACTGCGAAGTCACTTCAGTCATGTCCAACTCTGTGCGACTCCATAGACGGCAGCCCACCAGGGTCCTCTGTCCCTAGGATTCTCCAGGCAAGAACACTGGAGTGGGCTGCCATTTCCTTCTCCAATGCATGAAAATGAAAAGTGAAAGTGAAGTCACTCAGTCATGTCTGACTTTTCGCTATCCCATGGACTGTGTAGCCTACCAGGCTCCTCCATCCATGGGATTTTCCAGGCAAGAGTACTGGAGTGGGTTGCCATTTCCTTCTCCAGAACCTTGTCGCTATTTCTGACCTAATTATTACCAACATATTTTCGCCTTTTCTACAGCTTTCTCTGTCTCTCTTTCTTTTGGCAGTGCCATGAGGCTTACATAATCTTAGTTCTCCAGGACTCCAGCAGTGGAAGAGCCCAGTCCTGACCACTGAACTGCCAGGGAATTCTCTCTGCAACCTTCTTTCAGAGCAATTTGAGCTCAATGAATCTCTTTTTCCTTATTATAACATTCTGTTATGGTTTTAAAATCTCATTTTCCTTCCCTATCTGTCTTGTTTACTCCATAAGTTTTCAAAACTTTCTTCTAAAGACATCTTTTTCATCTTCTTCCTTGAGTAGCATGTTTTCATTTTCTACTATTCCTATAACAATTTCATTTTTTTCCCCTGTACTAAGCAAACGATATGGTATATTCTCATTGTAGTAAAATGCACATACACGGTTTTTGTTTATCAGTAAATGGCATAACTCAGAAATGTGGAACCATGGTCAGACTTTATAAATGAATCACTTTAAAGCTTGCAGCTCCCTCTTTTGTTCCGTTGTCCACTGGAACTTAGTAGGTGCTTTTTAAACCCTAACCTGCAGACCTGACTGCAAAGCATTATCAGAGTGCAAAATAAAAAGAAAAGCATTTTGTTCCCCTAATGCCACATCAGCCTTGTTTTTATCCTTTCTTCACACAAAACTTATTTCTGTCAGAATCTTTGAATGTGCTGTATACTCTGCCTAAAACATTCTTCCAGATTTTTCATGGTTGCTTCCTTCTCATCACTGAACTCCTTTCCCTTAGTATTCTGATCAAAAATAGCCCTCCGTGTCATACCCCCAACTCTGTTCTATCAGTCTCTGTCTTAGTTTCTTTATTTATCACTCAGATATGACGGATTCATTCTCCCGTTCCTATGCTAGACAGTGAGATCTATGAAGGCAGGGACTCTCTTTTGTTGACTCTTGTGCTCCAGCATCTAGAACTGTACCAGGTATGTAGTACTTGCACAATAAATATTTCTTGAATAAATTACATAAGGCAGAATATAGGACTTGCTTTAATAGAAAAGTAAAGTACAACCGTGAATGTGGAGCAGTGTGAGTATTCTCTGGGGGATCAAGGAAGGCTTTACATAGAAGGGTAACCCTTGGCCAGATATGGAAGAAGATGAGTAAAGCTTAGAGAGATTACAGTGACATATGATAGCATTCCCGGGAGAGGAAAGAGCAGGAAAAGAAACACAGAAAGTATAAATTCAAAGAGTAGCCAAAGGATATTTAACTGAAGAAAAATATTCTCCTTGAATACGTTCTCTACTTGTTTGATTTCCTTTTGTTTTGCTCAGTTTTGGAATTAAACAAAGTGTTATCATTTGAGGGCTTCAGTCTTTAGAGAATAGTGAGGAGTTAAATGAGGGGCAACAGACTTAACTGGCTTTGGCTGTTCTTGTTTTAAAATTTAAGAAGTTGCTCAAGAAATGGAAAATTTTAGGTTATTTCAGTTATATTTTTATCACTTTATTTCTGTTTTTTAATGTAAACAACTCAGAATTTTTCTGGGAGTAGACAGGAAATGAATTACAAGGAAATAAACAACATTCTGGACATGCACTTTCAATTTCCATTTTCCCACAATTTAAATAGGAAAGTCTAGAGAAAAAGAATTAAGTAAATCTAGTTGTGAAGAGGCATTGCTAGAGGAGATATTTTCTGGTGTGTCAGAGTCACATATAATGGTCATAATGCCTTTTGGAAAAATGTTTGAGATTTTTTTGTTTTTGTTTTGTTTTTATAGCCACGCTCTAGAACGGCATCAATTTTTTTAAAGGGGCCAGGGAAAGTGGTGATGGTTGCCATTTGCATGTAAGTACTGAAAAATAAACCTTTAAAAATAAATTATATTGTTTTTAATGTATATATATGAATATAAATTTATTACTTGGTATCTAGATAAAGATAAAAGCGCTATCTGAAAATTTTTCTTCTATTTTCATTGGTGTTTATAGAAATCTTTTTTAAAAAGTTGAGTTGGCCAAGTTACATTTAGAGTAAACCAACCTGCATTATGACTACTGAAGAGTATCTGCCCTCTTTATTTTTCTGCCTTTTAACCCGGTAGAACATAACTGATGCTTTTGCCTCTTTCTTTTCTCCTCTGTCTTCTTGGTCTCTATTATTTTGCCTACTTTTTAATCTATTGTACTGAGTCATCTATTTTAGGATGTTTATTTAAGAGCATTAATTCGTAGTTCATTAGTTTGTGCTTTTATTTCTCAAATACATATACTACACGTGTCAGGAATTTTGATGTGGTCTGGAAACATGAAGGTAAAATACGTAATTCTTATCTTCAAGGACTGGAGGGGCACTAGACTAAGAGTCATTTACACAGATAGTGGCAATAGGGGTGGAGAGACATGGTTAGGTTCAAAAAGTATTTAGGAGGACTGACTAGTGACGGTGCCCAGGTTTCTGACTCGGACAGTTGGATAGATATTGTACTATTGCTGAGAAAAAAGGAACACTGGAAGGAAGAGTCAGGGTGGGAGCAAAGAAAATAATGGGTTCCTTTTTGAGTTTGAGGTATTTATAGGGCACCCAAGTAGAGCTGGTCAACAGAAATAATTGTTTTTGTCAGTAAAGTGGGATTAGCAGCTAAAGCTTTTTATATTGGAGGAATGTGATGCAGGGTATGTAAACTGCTTAGCATAGTTTCTGTTATATAATATGGTTGTTATATAATATCATATATTAATATAATATTAATATATAATATATATTATATATAATATAATATACTTAGTGTTTATATTATATGTACTGTTATATAATACACTTGATGGTTATTATTGTTAATATATATTGGTTTGAAGCTCAGGAAGGAGACCTGAATTAGAGATAAAGACTAGAGAGTTATTAGGATATAGGGAATAATTAAAGCCATAGGAATAGTTAAGATCATCTGGAGAATGTATATGTATATACATTATAATGTATGAGGAAGGAAAAGCACTCCTGAATAAGCCTTGAAGAATGCTCACATTTAAGAAATTGGTAGAAGGAAAAAAAAAAAAGCCTGCAGAAGAGACTGAGAAACAGTAAAGAGAAAGGTGGGAAAAAAGCCAGGAGTCCGGTAGAAATCAAGGAAGACAGTGTTTTAAGAAGATAGTGGCAAATGCCTCTATAAGATTAAAGAAACTATTAAAAATGTTTTCAGGAATTTAATAGCAAGAAACAGTATATTGTTAAGAACAATTTTATGAGGTGTTGGTGGCGAAGCCATTGTTTAGGGATTGAAGACTGAATACAGAATGAGGAAAACTGAGACAGCAAGAGCAGATACAGTTCTTTCAAGAAATTATCTGAAAAGGAGAGGAGAAAAGGGTAGCTGGAAGGGGAAGTAAGGCTCCTCATTTATTTTTATTTATTTACTTAAAAATTATGTATTTGGCTGCACTGGATCTTGGTTGCAGCAGTGGGATCTTTTAGGCGCAGCGTGCAAACTCTTAGTTGCTGCATATAGGATTCTCTGACCAGGGGTCAAACCCAGGTTCCTGCATTGAGAGTGCAGAGTCTCAGCCACTGGACCACCGGGGAAGCCCCCTGCCCCCGTTTCCTCATTTATAAAATGAGGATGTTATTACTTATTAATATTTGTATAATAGTTACAGTAAAACATAATAAGTGACTAAGTATAGTGTCTGAGATAAATTATACTAGCTATTACTGTTAGAATCTGAGCACAACTAGCTTCCTCAGGAGATAATTATGTTTATTTTAGCATGTATGATCTTCTAGTATGACCCAGACTACTTGGTCTAGCTTTGTTTTCACCTCGAGCATCTGCCTAATTAAACAACCTGATCTTCACCAGTGTCGTGTCTTTGACATTGACCTGCAGAACAACATCACGTGCTGATCTTCTTTCACCTACCTAAGACACAGTTTGCTTTCTGATTCTGTTTTGTCCAAATGTAGAATATCCTCTTTTTTCATCAGTTCTTAAGTAATTTGCACATATCATGTCTCTTTCATTTAAATATTTAGTGAAACGATAATCTATATTCTTCAAATTTGTACTCTCTTGCCTAAAGCATAGTAAACAAGAAATCTGTTTTAATTTACTTTGAACAAAATCTTGTGTGTGTGTATGTATAAATAAGCTTTTTGGTGGGAATTTTTATCTAAACCTGTTGTAAATTATCTTTTCTTTCTCTCCTAGCAATGGATTAAACTGCTTCTTCAAATTTCTTGCTTGGATTTATACGGGTTCAGCAAGCATGTTTTCAGAAGCGATACACTCTTTATCTGATACTTGTAACCAGGTGAGGGGTAAAAGCTTTCTTACTAATTTAAAGTAATATTTTTTGAGATTTTAGTCTAAAAGTTGACATTTTAAAAACCGAATGATTCCTACAGTTGGGTTGTAAAAGAAAATGGAAGGTGTTTTACTTTTGAATGATGACATACAAAGAATTATGATCATAGTATTTGAAAACTGATTGTTATGCTTTAAAAGCTTTTTACAATGAAGTATAAAATGGCACCCCACTGCAGTACTGTTGTTGCCCAGAAAATCCCATGGATGGCGGAACCTGGTAGGCTGCAGTCCATGGGGTCTCGAAGAGTTGGACACAACTGAGCAACTTCACTTTCACTTTTCACTTTCATGGATTGGAGAAGGAAATGGCAACTCACTCCAGTGTTCTTGCCTGGAGAATCCCATGGACAGAGAAGCCTGGAGAATCCCATGGACGGAGAAGCCGTCTATGGGGTCGCACAGAGTCGGACACGACTGAAGCGACTTAGCAGCAGCATAAGACTATCAGATACTAGGTATTTGGGCAGAGGCTTTTGCAAAAGTGATTCTTACATTAAATAGAAATTTGATTTAAGAATATTAGTTCTTATAAGAGTTAGTGGATTTGTTTGAATAAACATACAGTCACATGTGGTTGATGAATTAAAATGATTTTCACAATAAACTAGTATTTTGATTTTTTCCCTTGAATTTACAAATGAAAAATAATTTTTATAAAATTAAAATACCTTCTTGCTGCTGATGCTGCTGCTAAGTCGCTTCAGTCATGTCCGACTCTCTGCGACCCCATAGACGGCAGCTCACCAGGCTCTGCCATCCCTGGGATTCTCCAGGCAAGAACACTGGAGTGGGTTGCCATTTCCTTCTCCAGTGCATGAAAGTGAAAAGTGAAAGTGAAGTCGCTCAGCAGGGAACATTAACCTGAGTAATCCTAGAGTTCAGAAAGGGCTTGGATTAAGTTCTGATATTCTAAGGTTGAAAGTCCTGACTGATTACCCAGGCTTAGACTTTGGTAGTAGGGTTAAATTATCTTAGTTGTAAAGTTTTAGAACCTTTCTGACAAAACTCTAGAGCATCATGCTGATTTGCAAGTAACTTAATTACCTGCCAGAACAAAGCCCTACACTTATTAAAAGGAAGACAACAAATTCTAGACATGCAGTATAACGTTCATGGTGTTCAGCACCTAATTTTAAAAATTTGTATTAGACAACCAGGAAGCAGAAAATTTGACATTCAACCAGGAGAAAAATTAGTCAATAGAAACAGTCTCAATTGACATATGATAGAATTAGCAGATAAGGATAAATGGCTATTGAAGATGCATTCATATTAAGTATCAAAAGAAAATATGACTATAATGAGAAGAGAAATGGAAGATAGAAGAACCAAATGGAAATTTTAGAGCTGAAAAATACATCTGATATGAAAAATCCAATGTATAGAATTAACAGCAGATTAGACTTTGGAAAGCATGACCGTTAAACTCAAGTAAACATATGACTGTAGAAAGCATTCATACTAACACTAGAGTGAAAAAAGACTAAAAAAATAATGAAGGGAGCCTTAGACATGTGGGACGTTATGAAGAGAATTATATCAAACATGTAAGGAAGAAATAATAACCAGTAATACACAGACTTTCAGATATAGAGGAGAAGGAAAACACTTTTCATTTCCTCTAATAAGGCTAGTGTAACCCTGATTGTTGTTTAATTGCTAAGTTGTATCTGACTCTTTTGCAACCCCAAGGACTGCCAGAATCCTCTGTTTGGGATTTTCCAGGCAAGAATACTGGAATGGGTTGCCATTACCTTCTGAAGGAGATGTTCCCGACCCAGGGTCCAATCTCCTGCATTGGCAGGTGAATTCTGTACCACTCGGTCACTAGGGAAGAGCACCTTAATCCTGATCTAAAACCTTAGATACTGCAAGAAAAAAATATGGACCATATCTCTCATTAACATAGATGTAGATATCCTTTCAGTTCAGTTTAGTCACTCAGTCATGTCCGACTCTTTGCAACCCCATGAACCACAGGACGCCAGGCTTCCCTGTCCATCACCAACTTCCGGAGTCCACCCAAACCCATGTCCATTGTGTCGGTGATGCCATCCAACCATCTCATCCTCTGTTGTCCCCTTCTCCTCCTGCCCTCAATCTTTCCCAGCATCAGGGTCTTTTCCAATGAGTCAGCTCTCCGCATCAGGTGGGCAAAGTATTGGAGTTTCAGCTTCAACATCAGTCCTTCCAGTGAACATCCAGGACTAATCTCCTTCAGAATGGACTGGTTGGATCTCCTTGCAGTCCAAGGGACTCTGAAGAGTCTTCTCCAACACCACAGTTCAAAAGCATCAATTCCTTGGCACTCAGCTTTCTTCACAGTCCAACTCTCACACCCATACATGACCACTGGAAAAAGCATAGCCTTGACTAGATGGACCTTTATTGGCAAAGTAATATCTCTGCTTTTGAATATGCTATCTAGGTTGGTTATAACTTTCCTTCCAAGGAGTAAGCCTCTTTTAATTTCATGGCTGCAATCAACATCTGCAGTGATTTTGAAGGCCAGAAAAATAAAGTCAGCCACTGTTTCCACTGTTTCCCCATCTATTTGCCATGAAGTGATGGGACCAGATGCCATGATCTTTGTTTTCTGAATGTTGAGCTTTAAGCCAACTTTTTCACTCTCCTCTTTGACTTTCATCAAGAGGCTCTTTAGTTCTTCTTCACTTTCTGCCATAAGGCTGGTGTCATCTGCATATCTGAGGTTATAGATATTTCTCCTGGCAGTCTTGATTCCAGCCTGTGCTTCCTCCAGCCCAGCGTTTCTCATGATGTACTCTGCACGTAAGTTAAATAAGCAGGGTGACAATATACAGCCTTGACGTACCCTTTTCCTATTTGGACCCAGTCTGTTGTTCCATGTCCAGTTCTAACTGTTGCTTCCTGACCTGCATATCGATTTGTCAAGAGGCAGGTCAGGTGGTCTGATATTTCCATCTCTTTCAGAATTTTCCACAGTTTATTGTGATCCACACAGTCAAAGGCTTTGGCATAGTCAATAAAGCAGAAATAGATGTTTTTCTGGAACTCTCTTGCTTTTCCGATGATCCAGCGGATGTAACGCTGAAGAAGCTGAAGTTGAATGGTTCTATGAAGACCTAAAAGACCTTCTAGAACTAATACCCAAAAAAGATGTCGTTTTCATTATAGGGGACTGGAATGCAAAAGTAGGAAGTCAAGAAACACCTGGAGTTAACAGGCAAATTTGGCCTTGGAGTATGGAATGAAGCAGGCCAAAGGCTAACAGAGTTCTGCCAAGAGAACGCACTGGTCATAGCAAACACTCTCTTCCATCAACACAAGAGAAGACTCTACACATGGACATCACTAGATGGTCAACACTGAAATCAGATTGATTATATTCTTTGCAACCAAAGAAGGAGAGGCTGTATACAGTCAGCCAAAACAAGACTGGGAGCGGACTGTGGTTCAGATCATGAACTCCTTATTGCCAAATTCAGACTGAAAGTGATGAAAGTAGGGAAAACCACTAAACCATTCAGGTATGACCTAAATCAAATCCCTTATGACTATACAGTGGAAGCGAGAAATAGGTTTAAGGGATTAGATCTGATAGAGCGCCTGATGAACTGTGGATGGAGGTTTGTGACATTGTACAGGAGACAGGGAACAAGACCATCCCCATAAAAAAGAAATGCAAAAAAGCAAAATGGCTATCTGAGGAGTTCTTACAAATAACTATGGAAAGGAGAGAAGCAAAAAGTAAAGGAGAAGAGGAAAGATATACCCATTTGAATGCAGAGTTCCAAAGAATAGCAAGGAGAGATAAGAAAGCCTTCCTCAGCAATCAATGCAAAGAAATGGAGGAAAACAATAGAATGGGAAAGACTAGAGATCTCTTCAAGAAAATTAGAGATTACCAAGGGAACATTTCATGCAAAGATGGGCTCAATAAAGGACAGAAATGGTATGGACCTAACAGAAGGAGAAGATGTTAAGAAGAGGTGGCAAGAATACACAGAAGAACTGTACAAGAAAGATTTTCATGACCCAGATAATCACGAAGGTGTGATCATTCACACTCATCTAGAGCCAGACATCCTGGAATGTGAAGTCAGGTGGGCCTTAGGAAGTATCACTATGAACAAAGCTAGTGGAGGTGATGGAATTCCAGTTGAGCTATTTCAAATCCTAAAAGATGATGCTGTGAAAGTGCTGCACTCAATATGTCACCAAATTTGGAGAACTCAGCAGTGGCCACAGGACTGGAAAAGGTCTGTTTTCATTCCAATCCCAAAGAAAGGTAATGCCAAAGAATGCTCAAACTACCGCACAGTTGCACTCATCTCACACACTAGTAAAGTAATGCTCAAAATTCTCCAAGCCAGGCTTCAGCAATATGTGAACCGTGAACTTCCAGATGTTCAAGCTGGTTTTAGAAAAGGCAGAAGAACCAGAGATCAAATTGCCAATATCTGCTGGATCATTGAAACAGCAAGATATCCTTTAGATATAATCAAACTGAATCTAGCAATATACAAAAATTATAATACATCATGATCCGGTGAATATTCTAGGAATGCAAATTTCAAATATTCAAAGTCAGTAGAAGATTAATATACAAAAATCTGTTGCATTTCTACTATCAACAAACACATGGAGAATGAAATATTTAATAAATTCCATTTATCATATTAAATACTTAGGAGTAAATTTAACAAAAGATGTGTAAGACTTTAACACTGAAAACTTAAAATATAACTGGAGGAAGTAAGACCTAAGGAAATGGATAAAGATACTATGATCATGGGTTGGATTACTGCTTAATATGTCTGTTTTCCCTAAATTAATTTACAGATTTAATGTAATCCAGCAGACTTTTTTTTGTTAGAAATTGGCAAACTGATTAAATTCTAAAATTTATGTGCAAATGTAAAGAACTTGGAATATTCATAGCAATCTAAAAAAATTTTTGGAGGATTTTAAGACTTATTTCAGAACACAATAATTAAGACAGTAGGGAATTCCCTGGTGGCTCAGACCGTAAGAATCTGCCTGCAGTCAGGAGAGACAGGTTCCATCCCTAGGTGGAGAAGATCCCCTGGAGAAGTGCCAGGGTCCAGCCCCAGCTGATCCAGGGTATTCGAAGGAGAGATGGCGTAGGCGAGGGTCAGGAAACAACTGCTTAATTAAACGTTAATTAAGGATATAAAGAATAATAGAATGAGGATAGCTCAGTAGGAAAATTCAGTGGAGAAAAGAGGCTGAGTAGCTTGGTTTACGTGGGAGACCAATAAAACTTCAAGACAAGAAGTTTGCACCACTTACGTAGGCCACAGGCGTCCTTCTGTTCTCCCGAAGGAGAGGAGACACTGAGGCCTCCCCGGTAGGATCTTAGAAGCCCAGGCATAATTAGCAAGCATGGCGGGTTCCGCGCTCCAGATGGAGACTCAGCCAGAATTTTAAAGAGAGAGCGACATGGGGAGACCAAGTTTCAGTGAACAAGGCCCGCACTTTATTTTCCAAAGTAGTTTTTATACCTTAAGTTATACATAGAGGATAATGGGGGAAGGAGTGGAGTCATGCAAGGACAGCAGTTCCTGGTTCTAATCGAAGCCAGGCGTTCAAACTTATCATATGCAAAAGTTCAGGTGAATTACATCATCTTCTGGCCAGGAGGCCAGTTAACATTTTAAGAAACTTATTTTTCTCTAAAGGTGATTATTCCAAAGTCAGGCACCAGCCTTCCAAAAAGCATTGGACAAAGCTGCATTTTACATTTCTATACACCCATTATATCAATCAATACACCGCCAAGGACACAGTAGGTAAGGAGTATGGAGACTTAGCAGCAAACATTGGCTCAATAAGTGAAAAACCCTTCACCAATACAATTTCTAATCAATCTTTTAACTACTCAAAAGAATCTGTGTTTAGACAGTTTAGAACATCTCCCGCCTCTCACAGTTGGGAGGCTCTGAACAATCACATGTGGCCGGAAAAACCTATTCAGGCAGGCTAGAGGATTTCCAAAGGAGTTTGTAGGTTAAACACTGTCACACCCAGGAATTATTAACTGGAGCTGTAAGCTAATTCTTTTTTCAGAGAGAGGTAGTGGGGGATAGCCCCCATAAAGTCAGAGGTGTAGGTGAGAGCACAAAGCAGAAAGTAGGCAGACTCTGGTTTTGGGGGTAGATGCTCGAGAATTTCCAGGGGGACTCCTGAGGCTCGATCCCGCCTTTGCGTATGCTGAGCCTCCTTCCTCATGACCTTTGTCATGGGCGGAGTTCCTCACGCTGGCTCCCGGCAGTGATAGAATTCCAGTTGAGCTATTCCAGATCCTGAAAGATGATGCTGTGGAAAGTGCTGCACTCAGTATGCAATATGCCGGCTCCCGGCAGAGAAGGAAATGGCTACCCCGTCCAGAATTCTTGCCTGGAGAATTCCATGGGCACAGGAGCCTGGCAGGCTATAGTCCATGGAATCGCAGAGTCGGACATGATTGAACAAATAACACTTTCAAGGTATTGGCACGAGGACTGACAGATCAGGAGAACAGAGTAGAGGGTCCAACAGACAAAGGCACCAAAGCTGTTCAGTGAAGAAAAGAAACTCTTCAACAAATGGTATGGGAAAAATTGGATATTCACATGGATAAAAAAACAAAGGACCGCGACTTATACAAATGCCTTCATGCCTCATACAAATTTAAGGTGGACCCAGAAGTACCAGCTAACACTATGAAAATACTAGAAGAAAACCTAGGAGAATATCTTCTAGGCCTTTGGGTAAGCAGAGATTTCTTAAACAGGACACAGAAATAGGACCATAAAATAAGAAAAAATTCATCAGAATTAAAAATTCTTACTAAGGACACTTTGAAGACAATAAATAGGCAAGTTGCAGATAGGGAGAAAATATTCGTAAAGTTTATAATCTGACAAAAGACTGTTATCCAGGATAAATAAAGAACTTCTATTTTATTGTTGTTCAGTTGCTAAGTCACATGTGACTTTGTGACCCCACCGACTGTAGGATACCAGGCTTCCCTGTCCTTCACCAACTCCCGGAGTTGCTAACATTCATGTCCATTGAGTCAGTGATGCTATTCAACCATCTCATCTGCCGCTGCCCTCTTCTTTTGCCTTTAATCTTTCCCAGCGTCAGGGCCTTTTCCAGTGAGTCAGCTCTTCGCATCAGGTGGCCAAAGTATTGAGCTATAACTCAGTATTAAAAAGAAAATCAGTACTAAGAAGAAAATCTAAGTTTTTTTTAAAAGGCTGAAGATTGGAAAAGGTACTTCATAAAGATACATGCATGTAGTTGATGGACACAAGGAGGTGTTCAGCACTATTCATCATCAGGAAATGCATACTGACACCCAACCAGGACCTCTCTACACATCCCCTATAATGATTAAAATTTAAAAGCCTGACAGTCAAGTGTTGGGTTAAGATGTAGAGCACCCAAACCTTTTAGATATTGCTGATGGAGTGTAAAATGTTACAACCACTCTTAAATTAGTCAGTTTCTTGTAAACATATGTCTATTGTTGGACTCAGCAATGCCCCTCCTAAATATTTACCAAGAGAAATGGGAATGAAGGTCCACAAAGACTTGTATAGGAATGTTTATAGCACTGTAAAGGTGCTGTAATGGACAAAAATTGGAATCAACACAAATGTTCATCAACAGTGGAATAAACAAATTGTGGTATACTCACAATGGAATATTATCTAGCAATAAAAAGAAAAAATGAAATTCTTATATGTAACAGCATATATGTATCTCCAACAGTATGTTAAAAAAAAAGATGGCAAATATAAAAGAGTAGTAATTGCATGATTCCATTTACATTAAATTCTAGAACTTTGACTTTAATCTTTGGAGAACAGCATTAGTGGTATCTTATTTTTATAAGAATAAATATGGCCCATATTAAATTTATAGAACTTCTGATATCTCACACTTCATTGCACAGCCAACCTGAACATTAAGTATTTTAAAAATGAACACTCATTGACTATTTTGTAAATATTATAAACACACACATATATAGTGTGAATTAATAATGAGTATTTCAGTTTTAGTATACCAGTTTTAAAATTACATGTTCTTAATTTACTCTCATTCTCTTAGTTTAATTTATTGAAAAGCCATCATCTGTTTTAGGTAGTTTGACCCTCTTTTCCTTTGGAATCAAGTAGGAAAAAAAGTTGTAATATTCTTTGTTTTTAGGATAGAATTTCCAATATCAAAACTTAAGTCTGGTATTTATTTGTTTTAGTCATTTTCAGGGTGGTATAATCTCCATATATTTTACAAAAGAAAATCTTTTCTATTAAATGCATGGTAACCTACAGAGAAACCTCAACTGTGAAGAATTTGGTTATCTTGAAAGTTAACCTATTTGATACCATACTGAAAAAATGGAAAACCCCCAGCTTAGTCGAATAAAATTATATAGGATATTCACTCAGAGGCTTTGTATTTTTATTAGATAAATAATTTTAATAAGGTAATCTTTTTCAGATTTCTAAATTTACATGAAATTAATAGAAAAGATACTTAGTGCAAACATAATACTGAGCAGTTCCAGTGAATCAGTCTTTTTTAACAAAAGATATGATCAAAAATATCAAATAAACAGAAATAAAGGAAGAAAAGATGAAGGCAAGGGAGGAAGGAAAGAAAGATGGTAACCAATATAAAAGACATTTTTGCATGTTTGTCATGCAAAATTTTGTCATTTTTGTCATGACTTTTTTCCCCTAAAGAAATAAAATTTTTGTTGTAATTAGTCTTCCATCTTTATTTCTTCCTTCCACACTCCAGATAGTCACTGCTGTGTATACATTGATATGTATACTTCATGCACATAGGTTTGCAGCTTGACTAAAAATGTAAATGTCTCATAGAATAGAATAGTCGCTCAATCATGTCCGATTCTTTGCAACCCCATATCTGTAGCCTGTCAGGCTACTCTGCCCATGAAATCTCCAGGCAAGAAAATAAGTGAGTAGCCATTCCCTTCTCCAGGGGATCTTCTTGACCCAGAGATGAAACCCAGGTCTCCTACATTGCAGGCAGATTCTTTACCTTCCAAGCCACCAGCGAAGCCCAAATGTATCATGTGTATACACAATTTGTACTCTTTAAATCTTTTAATGGTTCAGTTTATACAAGCTATTCTTCCTGTAAAAAAATTAGGTATTACAGGCTACCCGAATCCTACTTTTCTCCTCAGAGGTTAAATGTGAGTTCTTTCAGGCTTTTTCCTATGCTTTACATTATATGTTGTTTACAAAAACTACAAAACACAAGTTCTTTTGTATTATACATACCGTTTTTAAACTTGCTTTTTTCCCTTTCACTGAATGTTATGTCTTGGGGCTTTTACCCTGTCAGCATAGAGAGCTGTATCCCAGCTCTATTTTACACTGAGGTAGAGGACGTTTATTATTTGGTTGTACCATGATTTATTTTGCCATTCCTCATGGAAGAAGTTTTAGGTTGCTCTCTTATTTCTCAGCTTTATAAGCCGTGTTTTTTAAACCCTTTCCTGGTCGTCTTTATGTCTCGATGGTGTGTACTAGAGACCAGAATTGCTGGGTTGTTGGACATACATGTGTTAAGTGTTTCTTTGTTGCCAGGTTGTGCCCTCTAGATTGGCTTTACCTCATTATACTCCCTATCTTGCTAATGGTTATTTACTTTTTTTCTTCCATAGGCCTTACTAGCATTGGGCATCAGTAAGTCTGTTCAGACACCAGATCCTACTCATCCGTAAGGACTCTGTCTTTATTGTGTTTTCATTTGTTTTGGCAGGAAGTCGTTGAATTATAGATGTGTCCTGAAGTTTTATATACCTGCAGCTTTGTGTTAAAGAGTTGGTCCTTTCTTCTGCTGTAGTATCTAAAATGCAGGATTCAACTGCTTTGTCAAAGTCAAGATCTAATTTGCAAATGGAGTTCAAATTATTTGTATTCTTTGTAATATAACATAAAAATCTTGTCCTCTTTGTATTTGATAATTAATAACAAAGTACATATTTTGATCTTGGAGTTGTTTTATTTGGTCAAAGGAAATACATATATTTCACGTTTGGACTAATAGGCCACTCTTACATTTTAGTGATAATTTTCTATTAAATTCATGCTTAATGTATTTTAATCCCCTTTTTGTCATTTGGAGATAGTATTCTGTTAATGTTTCAAAATGACTTATTTTTAAAAGAAATGTGCTCTTTAGCACATATTGTTTTGAATTATATTAGTTATTTGATACAAAGACTTTCTACTGCTTCTACTAATATAACCAGGTAAAATTTTTGGATTCTACGTGTATTTTTTTCTTTTTTTTAACAAGCTTCAGTAATAGAATTTGAGCAATCAAATTTGCCTTAAGGCAAAAGAAGTACACTTTAATTTCTGTATAGGGGTCTGCCTCTGTGCTTTATATATCTTCAAATCCAGACACTCCTGTTTTCTTATAAATAATAGCATATTTTGAATATCCTGTAACTATCAGTAAGCTTTTATATACCAAAAATTTTAAAACAGGGTGAAATTGAAAATTTTTAGGTGTGTAGCTTTCATAAGATATTTTCAACAGTCTACGTTAGTGCTGCCTGATAGAATTTTCTATAATAATAGGACTATTTATGTATATCTATTCAATATGCTAGTCACTAGCTACATGTGGCTGTTGAGCACTGGAAATGTGGCAGGTGCAATTGAAGAATTATGTTAAAATTTTATTTAGTTTTACTTAATTTACATTTAAATAGTCTTATGTAGCTAGTGACATATTGGATAGTGCAGATCTACATAATTAAAAATTTCAATAAGAATATACAAATTCCTTGAAAACACATAAAATGAAAGTAATGCTATTTACTTTAGATCTTAAATTATCTTAAATATATATAGTCTGTCTGTGGGAAAAACTTTAGAAGAATGTTAATTTTTCTAAATCAAGCTTATAGAACACTGTCACATCTATAAACTGATAATTTCCTATTGTAAGATTACATATTTGTAAAAGGAATTAAAAAAACAATTTTAATTAAGATTCCAAGCAAGAATACTGGAGTGGGTTACCATGTCCTACTCTAGAGGATCTCCCCAACCCAGGTATTGAACTTGTGTCTCTTGCATCTCCTGTATTGACAGGCAGATCCTTTACCACTGCACCACCTGGGAAGCCCTTTTAAATTAAGAACTCTTATTTAAATTTGCATCTACTCTAGGGGTACCATGTTTGAATTTGGGGATAAATTTCCCAGAAACTTTTGTATCAATGAGTGATTCTTTCCCTCTTATCTCATATTTTTAAATTTATTACTCATTATTTTATTGGTACATACAGTAATACAAAGTAATGCACATGTTGACCAAAGACTGTTAAAAAATAATTGGCGATTTAACAAAAAAATTGTCATCAAAACACCCAGAAAACTGAAGCTCTTAGTCTTTTGATAATAGTAGTGAGTTACTGTGTGTTAAATTCTACAGAATCCACAAAAAGTATCTAGCATGAAATTATAGGTTATATAAATTATGTAAGACAGTATTTAATTAGAAACTTCATTACAAGGAAATTGAAATGTTACCCTCTTCATTAAACATTTGAATACATTAAAAAAATAAATTTTATCTGTTTGTGGTATTTAAGAGTAAAGTCGCTGTAGTAAATCAAAGCAAATTATAAGAAAGAGGGATTAGCAAAAACCTGAATTAAATCATATTCACTTTATTTTTATATAGTTTCAAAGATCTTGCAGTTTTTTCCACTTTATATGTTATTTTCTGATTAGATTTGAGTTTGGCACTTACCTTTTACTTAACTATAAAATCATAACATCTTGATATTGTAACTATTAAACATATTTTGGAAGGAAATAATTTGTATTTCTTGTAAACTATTTGTTTTTAATTCTTCAGGTATGGATTTTCAAATATGCGCTATATTGCTTCACTGATTAGTGGTGTTGGTATTTTCATGATGGGTGCAGGATTATCTTGGTACCATGGAATCATGGGATTGCTCAATCCTCAACCAATAGAATCTCTTCTATGGGTAATTTTCTCCTTCCCTCCCCCCTCAGTTTTAAAGTAATATGAAATAACAATTAAGTACAGTAGAATATCTTTGTTATATTAATGTTAACGATTGGGACTAAATATACCTTCTTGACTGTAATATAGGATTATATTACACATACACACACCTGTATGTGTTTTTTAGGATGTGACTGAACCTGACCTCTAAATCTAAATGATTCAATGATGTTGAGCAAGAGTATCTCTTTAGGTACAGTTGTTAAGCACTGCATCCTTGGTTAAAATTTTGGACAGTTCTATTAATTTCTGCTGTTACTAAAAGCAGAAAGGCCAGAAGACCTCTGTTCAGTTTTAGTACTAAGAATAATCTGCCAGTAGTTAAAATATCCATTCCTTTGTAACAGTCATATGTTAGAATTTTTCTTAAAGCATCTTCTTTCCCACATTCTGGTCGGAAGCCTACATTGGGAGAATGGGAGTGTGGTTCCCTTCTGTGTTTTTTCACCTCAGGGCCTGTACTCTTCTCTCCTGCTCCCTAGGCTACCTCTGCGGCACTGAAGGTAGAGATAGGGACAGAAAAGTACTGCTCTGCGGGTACCAGCATCGCCTTGCACTGGTATCCGCTGGCCTTCGTAGGTAGCTAAAGCTGTCTTTTTTTTTCTCATGGGAACTTTTTGGAGATTACCCTGCTTGGCAGCTGTGACCACAGCTCCCTTGACAAGTGCAAACTGGTCATGTGGCACCCCTGTCAGCTTTTGTATCTCATGGTGTAGTTCCAGACTATTTCTGCTGATGTTGCCAGTAAGATTCAGTGGAAGGAGCCTAAAATTGAGATAGAAAAACCTGTATTCTAGTTCTTATTTCAATAACCTTTCCATATACTCAAGCAAATCACGTAGCTTTGGGAAATTGTTAACTTTCCTTAAGAGGATGAGGAGAATGTTGAAGTGAGTTCAAAATTTTTAAACCTCTATTTCAGGGAAGGCTGGGGTTCCAAAAATTCTATATTTGAATTTTTAAATTCCATATAAAATTTATCATTTGGATTTCATAAAAAATTTTTTAAAAATCAGTGTTATTCTTTCTGTATGTCTTGAACTAAAGCACAAACTGTTTTTGATAGTTCAGTCGCTCAGTCGTGTCTGACTATTTGTGACCCCATGAACTGCAGCACGCCAGGCCTCCCTGTCCACCACCAACTCCCAGAGTTTATCCAAACTCATGTCCATTGAGTCGGTGATGCCATCCAACCATCTCATCATCTGTTGTCCACTTCTCCTGCCCTCAATCTTTCCCAGCGTCAGGGTCTTTTCAGATGAGTCAGTTCATATCAGGTGGCCAAAGTATTGGAATTTCAGCTTCAACATCAGGCCCTCCAATGAACACCCAGGACTGATCTCCTTTAGGATGGACTGGTTGGATCTCCTTGCAGTCTAAGGGATTCTCAAGAGTCTTCTCCAACACCACAGTTCAAAAGCATCAATTCTTCGGCGCTCAGCTTTCTTTTATAGTCCAACTCTCACATCCATACATGACTCCTGGAAAAAACATGGCTTTGACTAGACATACCTTTGTTAGAAAAGTAATGTCTCTGCTTTTTAATATGCTATCTAGGTTGGCCATAACTTTCCTTCCAAGGAGTAAGCGTCTTTTAATTTCATCGCTGCAGTCACCATCTGCAGTGATTTTTCCATTGTTTTCCCATCTATTTGCCATGAAGTGATGGGACCAGATGCCATGATCTTAGTTTTCTGAATGTTGAGTTTCAAGCCAACTTTTTGACTCTCCTCTTTCACTTTGATCAAGAGGCTCTTTAGTTCTTCACTTTCTGCCATAAGGGTGGTGTCATCTGCATATCTGAGGTTATAGATATTTCTCCTGGCAATCTTGATACCAGCTTGTCTTCATCCAGTCCGGCATTTTGCATGATGTACTCTGCACATAAGTTAAATAAGCAGGGTAATAATATACAGCCTTGATGTACTCCTTTCCCGATTGGGAACCAGTCTGCTGTTCCATGTCCAGTTCTAACTGTTGCTTCCTGACCTGCATACAGATTTCTAAGGAAGCAGGTCAGGTGGAGTGGTATTCCCATCTGTTTCAGAATTTTCCACAGTTTATTGTGATCCACACAGTCAAAGGCTTTGGCATAGTCAGTAAAGCAGAAATAGATGTTTTTCTGGAACTCTCTTGCTTTTTCAATGATCCAGCAGATGTTGGCAATTGGATCTCTGGTTCCTCTGCCTTTTCTAAAATCAGCTTGAATATTTGGAAGTTCACGGTTCATATATTACTGAGGCCTGGCTTGGAGAATTTTGAGCATTACTTTACTAGCATGTGAGATGAGTGCAATTGTGCGGTAGTTTGAGCATTCTTTGGCATTGCCTTTCTTTTGGATTGGAATGAAAATGGACCTTTTCCAGTCCTGTGGCCACTGCTGAGTTTTCCACATTTGTTGACGTATTGAGTGCAGCACTTTCACAGCATCATCTTTTAGGATTTGAAATAGCTCAACTGGGAAATCCATCACCTCCACTAGCTTTGTTCTTAGTGATGCTTCTTGATATCTTTATCTAATTCAAGAGTGTCTGGATTGTAAGGAAAATTGTATTGTCTTCCTCCCCCAAATTGATTACTGTGTATAACTGCTGATGCATCTGAATCAGGACCGAGAAAGAATTCTCTTGGTACTGGGCGTCCAAAGAAAATTAAGACATAACTGGGTATGGTTGTGGATCATACTGTATCCACAACCCTAGATTTCAAATGTTTGTGCTCATTTTGAAGTTCAAAAACTTTTTTTACCAGTTAAGTAATAATTCTTTTATATCATGAATTAACTTAGGTCATGGTATAACATTCTACTGTGTGTATATATTACTCTTCCAGGTATTAAAAAAGGAGATGGTCATCAAATTTTAACTCTTGTTTCTTATTATGAAGACACCATGTGTCTCATTGTCCTCACTTGAACTATTTCCCATCAAAATCCTTATCTGATTAGGATTGAATTGATGTTTCCTTCCATTAAGCTTATGCATGGACCCTATAATTCTGTAGTGAAATATTAACTTATGCTTTATTTTAATATTTATTTCCTAGGCATACTGTATTTTAGCGGGATCATTAGTATCTGAAGGAGGTACGTACTATCCCAGAATTTTGTTATTTTTAATAATCTATAGTTCATTTTTATAGTTTGCTATTAATAATAAGTTCTTTTGGTTAAAGAAAACTGTAGGTAAGAATAAAGTTTTGTCTCCTTTGAGGGAGGAACTTCTTTGTGTAATGTACTGTGTTGATTCCTGTAATGGATGAGGCCAAATTTGGAAAAGCTTTTTTTGTTCTTGTTCTTAAGTATCATAATGCTCAGAACATTTGAAATGGAGTATAACTATATAGTAAGTTTTTAAGAATCAGGCTTTAGTGATGTTAACCTGGGACTGCAAAAATACTGTCCTTTTTTGCAGAACAAGTATTTTTAAGTTTTTGAAAGTTTCAGCTATAGAAGTAATATGACAGAGAAGTGCTAATACCATGCATGAAACTGCCTTATCTGCTGCTCTGCTTATAGTATGTTTACTTCTGAAACATTGTCGTTTTCTATGCATTATCCCTTCATCTTTGACAGTCTTGTAAAATGTTGATAATACCACCTGCCTCAAAAGGTTGGGAGTCTCAAAAGTGATTGTGCTTAAGTGTGGTACCTGACAACTAATAGTTGTCTAATAAATTAAGGCTGTTGTGATGGTAATGATATTTAAATTATGGTAGCTAAAAATATGGGATTCATTTTATTATAATGATTAACTGGGGTTCTTGATAATGGCTAGTTTAATATAGAACTTTTCCTATTGACAGCTCTTAGCATTAAAGCATTGTGCCTATTTATTTATCTTTTGAGATGCCATCTTTAAAGTTTGGAGGCATGAAGTTTCTTCCATCTGATATGAGTGCTTTTCTTTCAGCAACACTTCTTGTTGCTGTAAATGAGCTTCGTAGGAGTGCTCGGGCCAAAGGAATGTCATTTTACAAGTATGGTATGTACTTTAGAAATGTAGGTGTATTATATCATCATCGTTATTTGCCTAAAATCACCGAGTACTGTTGCTTTGTTCCACATAGATGTGTACAAAATATATCTCAGTGTCTTCCCTATGGCTCTTACTTATATATTAGCTCTTTTAAAAAGAAAAATGTAGTGTAATTTGAATAGGAGTGCTTTATATTTGGATTTAACTTATGTGGACTTCAGTATTTCTGTGTATGCTTATGTAACTTGAGAAAGTAATTTGACTTTAAATTTCAGTTATTGTTAACATTTAAATCAAGCGACTATGTTTATATTGAACAGTTTTAAAAGTCAGGATCTCATACATTAAAAAAATTTTTTTTAATAGCCATTGGGCACAACTTGTGGGATTTCAGTTCCCCAGCAAGGGATTTAACCTGGGCCATCACAGTGAAAGCCTATAATCCTAACCACTAGGCCACTAGGGAACTCCCTTTTAATTCAAATTAAATTAAGTTAAATTAATGGACATTTTATGTTACCTGAAAATATCAAATAAAGATTTCAAAAGTTTCTTTTCTTGTCTCTACCCCAATGACTAAGTAATGGAAAGTCGTGATCCTAGTACAAATGTTATATTACTGGAGGATACTGCAGCAGTGCTGGGAGTGACAATAGCAGCCACTTGTATGGGCCTTACCTCCATAACAGGTAAATATTTCTCGGATTACGGTTAATATTTCTCGGATTACGGGTGATTTATTTGTACTACTTAAATAATCCTTTAATATGTGGGAATTTTCCTTTATATCATTGAAAAAGTTTAAACCAATAGATTGTTAAATGTGAATTTCATACTAACTGTTTATATAAGACAAATAAGACAGTAAAAGTATTCAGATTTCTGAGTTAGAAATTTCTCTTAGAAATAAAGAAAGCTGCTAATAGAGCATTTCTATGATGCTCTAAACCTTTCTAGCTGTGATTTAGTAAATCACACAACTATTCAGAGCTTTTAAGTTCTTTATGTGTAGAGATATTGGTGGTACTTGTCCTAGTGACCTTACAGGTTTGAGATAATATATGACAGAGAACCTTAATAAACTGTAGAGTTTAAAATAAATATACACTGTGGCTCATCCATTTGTCTTTTTCCACTGTTAGTGCCAATAATAACTGCTCTTGCTTTCCTGTTTCCTTGATTCTTCAGTTGCTTCCATCCTCATTCTGGCAGCTAGTTAAATGTTTTGAAGGCCAGTGCAGCACAGGTGAATAAGAAGACAGAAAAACCATTTTATTTTTATTTTCTAAAATAAACAAACCAATTATTTTGAAGAAACTCAATTTCTGAGGTTGGAATTCTCTTGGAACGGTATTTCCATTCTTTCCTGTTTGTCCTAGCATATTTAAAATAATTTTAGGTAATGAGCTTCCACTGTTCTGCAGTATTAACATAGTTTGAAGTATGAATAGATTTTTCTCATTTTGAATGTGCATATTGAGACTAAACCATCATTTTCGGATGTTCACCGTGATCCAAAATATTCCTAAATGTTTTGATTGTTTTTCTAGTTGACCTTACTATTTTAGACACTTTTTAGCCATAAATAATTTCTTAGCAAAATGTAAGGCTTAAGGAAAGTATGACTTGATGAATAGGTCAACTTTTAATAGAGGGGTAGGATGGGATCAGGGGTGGGAGGGAGGTTCATGAGGGAGGGCATATATATACTTATGGCTAATTCATGTTATTGTATGGCAGAAACCAATACAACATTGTAAAGCAATTTTCCTCCAGTTAAAAATAAATAAAAAAAAAACAAGGTTGAAAAAAATTCAAGATAAAGAAAGATCCCTTTCTACCAAGTATGTTTTATTATATACTTCATTAAAAAGTTTCACCTTAATTTTTATTTAATTACTTAAGTCATTTACATTAAATGACATGCCAGGGTTCCAGCTAATAATTCTGTTCATTTTTATTGTCATTCAGTTATTAATAATGTATATTTGAAAATAAAAATAATTAAGTTTAGATATCTAAAGAAGAGCAGTATTTGATTTGAAACTCTATAATTACAAACTTCCTAATGGATTATGTTTTACAAATGGATCATATTTGTATACTTTAGTAGTACAAAATAAGTCATCCTTTTTTAGTGTTATATTTTGACTATATGTTAATAAAACTAATGTAAATTGAGATTTTTTTTAGTAAAACATGCATATTTTATCAAGCATTAAGGTAGTTAAATTTAATACTGACATTTGATCTATGGAATAAAGGCTTAATTATAAAGACCATGTGTGTAAAATTTATTATAAAGATTTAAAGTATGTTATTTATTGATACATTCATAGATAATAAGTCAACTCTTATTGGTTCTGGAAGAGAATAAAGCCCTAATAACCTAAGGCAAACTTTACAATCAGAATCATCTGGAGGGATTGGGAAGGCATAGAATGCTAGGTCCCTGCTGCAGATTTCTGATTTGGAAGGTCTTGAGTGAGACCTGAGAATTTGCATCACTACCACGTTATCTAATGATGCTGCTGCTGCTGGTCATAGGACTGCATTTTGAGAACCACTGCTTTAAGGTAGCCATTAGATGCAAATGAACTTCCATTTTCTTTCTGCTTTCTTTTTGTGTATCTAAGAATGTTACTACCTATGTATCGTTCTTGGTTGAAAGAGATGAAAGTGCCTCATACATATTTTTTTATATGGCTTAAATCTTTCACAGAACCTTTGTAAGACAAAACACAAAACATTTTTTTAGCTGTTGATCCTACAATTATTTTGTCAACTAGGAAAAGTGCTATGGACATATCAAAAAAGAAATGGACTCTTTATTACTTTAGTATATATATCATGTCTCTAATTTGAAAATGCTCTGAACCCTAACCCATGTAACCAGGTGCAAGTAATGGATCATAACTAATTAAACTGCATAATACTCTTTATGTAATATGCAGCAAGTTGTAGCATTCTTATTTTGTAGAATAGTGAAACTATTAGGAGAAAGTCATTAAAGGAATTAGGAATGAATTTCAGGTCCCTCAATTTACTAATTCAGGTTCTTTGCTCCCTAAAGCTCATTGAAATAGAACATGTTAATTTACTGACTTCTTGTGTGCTTTTACTTAGGCAACCCACTGTATGACAGCCTCGGTTCTTTGGGTGTGGGCACCCTGTTAGGCGTGGTCTCAGCATTCCTCATCTACACTAACACGGAAGCACTCTTAGGGCGATCCATCCAGCCAGAACAAGTACAACGGCTTACTGAGCTCCTGGAGAACGATCCGTCAGTAAGGTCAGCTTATTCCAGTGATGCTGTTAAAGTTTAGAGAAATATATTAAGAAATAGAAATGCTTGTTTTATAAGTTCTTCCAAAAGAGGTTTGAGGTTTTGAATCCCTAGCCTTCAGAACTTTTTAATCTATTACTTTGCAGCATTGCAACCTTAACCAGAAAGCAAGTGAAAGCATTTAGCAAACTCCCTGAATTTCCTTTTAAATTTTGTATATCTTTAATTTTTCTAAAAATAAGGAACAGTTAGATCATATAATGGGAACAGAAGTTTGCTAAGTATTTGCCTCTTCAATGTGGAACCACTTATATGAAATCTTCATATTTATGCTGCTGCTAAGTCGCTTCAGTCATGTCTGACTCTGTGTGACCCCAGAGATGGCAGCCCACCAGGCTCCCCAGTCCCTGGGATTCTCCAGGCAAGAACACTGGAGTGGGTTGCCATTTCCTTCTCCAATGCATGAAAGTGAAAAGTGAAAGGGAAGTCGCTCAGTCGTGTCTGACTCATAGTGACCCCATGGACTGCAGCCTACCAGGCTCCTCCATCCATGGGATTTTCCAGGCAAGAGTACTGGAGTGGGGTGCCATTGCCTTCTCCACTTCATATTTATATTTGCCTTATATTTGTATTATAATTACAAATTGAATATGTATTTTAAAAAATTTATTTGACTACACTACCTTAGTTACAGCATGTGAGGTCTAGTTCCCAGACCAGAACTGAACCTGGGCCCCCTGCATTGGGAGCATGGAGTCTTAGCCACTGGACCACCAGGGAAGTCCCCACAAATTGAATATATTGAACTTAAAAGATTTTTATTCATTGGGATATGACTACCAAATTGAATATAATTTATACTTTTTTTTAGTATAAACATTTTAGCTTATTTTAAATGTTTTTCCTTATAATCTTTATCGTTAAATGATAGAGTTGAAGATTTAAGAGATAATCAGAGGAGATAAAGTGTTCTAATAGAACTTAGTGAACTTAAGCAGTAGTATAGTTTCAGAGTGAAGGGGAAAGAACAATCTTTTTTTTTATTTTTTTTTTTTTTAAACTTTACAATATTGTATTAGTTTTGCCAAATATCGAAATGAATCCGCCACAGGTATACCTGTGTTCCCCATCCTGAACTCTCCTCCCTCCTCCCTCCCCATACCCTCCCTCTGGGTCATCCCAGTGCACCAGCCCCAAGCATCTAGTATCGTGCATCGAACCTGGACTGGCAACTCGTTTCATACATGATATTATACATGTTTCAGTGCCATTCTCCCAAATCTCCACCCTCCCCCCCCCCCCCACAGAGTCCATAAGACTGATCTATACATCAGTGTCTCTTTTGCTGTCTTGTACACAGGGTTATTGTTACCATCTTTCTAAATTCCATATATATGCATTAGTATACTGTATTGGTGTTTTTCTTTCTGGCTTACTTCACTCTGTATAATAGGCTCCAGTTTCATCCACCTCATTAGAACTGATTCAAATGTATTCTTTTTAATGGCTGAGTAATACTCCATTGTGTAAATGTACCACAGCTTTCTTATCCATTCATCTGCTGATGGACATCTAGGTTGCTTCCATGTCCTGGCTATTATAAACAGTGCTGCGATGAACATTTGGGACCTAATTAAACTTAAAAGCTTCTGCACAACAAAGGAAACTATTAACAAGGTGAAAAGGCAGCCTTCAGAATGGGAGAAAATAATCGCAAATGAAGCAACTGACAAACAACTAATCTCAAAAATATACAAGCAACTCCTACAGCTCAATTCCAGAAAAATAAATGACCCAATCAAAAAATGGGCCAAAGAACTAAATAGACATTTCTCCAAAGAAGACATACAGATGGCTAACAAACACATGAAAAGATGCTCAACACCACTCATTATCAGAGAAATGCAAATCAAAACCACTATGAGGTACCATTTCACACCAGTCAGAATGGCTGCGATCCAAGTCTACAAGCAATAAATGCTTGAGAGGGTGTGGAGAAAGGGGAGCCCTCTTACACTGTTGGTGGGAATGCAAACTAGTCCAGCCACTATGGAGAACAGTGTGGAGATTCCTTAAAAAACTGGAAATAGAACTGCCTTATGATCCAGCAATCCCACTGCTGGTCATACACACTGAGGAAACCAGAAGGGAAAGAGACACGTGTACCCCAATGTTCATAGCAGGAACAATCCTTTAAAATTCTAATTTTCTACTAACCTACACACACACACACACACACACATATATATTTAACTTTAAGAATGTGTTTTTCTTGTGTTATAATTAAAATCTTTAAGTTCAGTCTTTTAAGAATGACCTCTATATCTACATCACTAAAACAAATGAGTATGTGATTACTATATTTATATTCTAAGCCCTACATGTTTATTCTTAAGTAGTTATCTGCTAGATCAAGATTAGAAGTTGAGCATTTTTAGAATCAGTACTAGGTTTAGTGACTTCATGTGCCATTCTTCATATTAATATCCTTTTCTTGTGATGTCTTTTGTCTACTTTTAGTATCATGGTAATATTGACTTTATAAAATGAGTTGGGAAGGGTTTCCTCTCCTCCTCTTCTAATTTTTTTAATGAGTTTGTAAAAAAAATTTGTTATAATTTCTTTTTTAAATGTTTGGTGTAATTCAGCAGTGATGCCATCTGGGGATGGGCTTTCTGCTTGGTTAGTTTTTGGATTACTTGCTCTGTCTCTTGTTACACATGTATTCGGATTGTCTGTTTCATCTTGTGTCAGTTTCAGCAGTTTGTGTCTTTCTAGAAATTTGTCCATTACTTGTAAGTTACCTAATTTGTTGGTACAGCTGTTGGTGGTTTTCCTTTGTATTTCTTTTTATTTCTTTAGGATTGGTAGTAATGTCTCCTCTTTCATTTCTGATTCTGGTAATTTAAGTGTTCTTTATGGTTTTTTTTTTTCTTGGTCAGTCCAGCTAAAGATTTATCAGTTTTGTTGATCTTTCAGTGGACTAGCTTTTGGTTTAATTGATTTTCTGTAGTTTTTTCTATTTCTTGAATCCTGGTCTAATCTATATTATTTCCGTCCTTCTGCTTGATTTACGTTTAGTACTGATTTACGTTTGCTCTTTTTTCAATGTCTTAAGATGGTACATTAAGTTTTTTATCTGATATCCATCTTCTTTTTTTAATATAGGCTTTTACAGTTATAAATTTCCTTCTAAGTACTGCTTTCATTTCATCCTATAAAATTTATTATATTGTGTCTTCATTTTCATTTACTTCAAAGTATTTTCTAATTTCACTTAAGATTTCTTCTTTGACCATTGGTTGGTTAGTAGTGTGTGGTTTAATTGCTCAAATGTCTTTGTTACTTCTTATTTCATTCCATTGTGGTTGTCAAGCACTCTTTATTATTTCTGTCCTTTTGAATTTACTGAGCTTTATTTTGTAGCCTAACATATGATCTGTCCTGGATAGTGTTCCATGTGTACTTGAGGATGTTTATTCTGCTATTGTAAGGAGTGTTGTGTAAATGTCTATTAGATTTGGTTGGTTTACACTGCTTAAGTTTTCTGTTTCCCTATTGAACCTCTTGCCTTGTTGTTTTCTCCATTAGTGAAAGTAGAATATTGAAGTCGCCTGTTATTGTTGAATTGCCTATTTCTCCTTTCATTTCTGTCAATTTTTACTTCATGTGTTTTGGTACCCATTTGTTAGGAATAATGTGTTTATAATTTGTATATGTTGTTTAAAATTAAACTCTAGGAAAGAACTGTAAATGGAAAGATTGTGACAAATTTGAAATTTCCTGAAAAGTGCTGCACTCAATATGTCAGCAAATTTGGAAAACTCAGCAGTGGCCACAGGACTGGAAATGGTCCATTTTCATTCCAATCCTAAAGAAAGGCAGTGCCAAAGAATGCTCAAACTACCGCATAATTACACTCATCTCACACGCTAGTAAAGTAATGCTCAAAATTCTCCAAGCCAGGCTTCAGCAATACATGAACCGTGAACTTCCAGATGTTCAAGCTGGATTTAGAAAAGGCAGAGGAACCAGAGATCAAATTGCCAACATCCGCTGGATCATGGAAAAAGCAAGAGAGTTCCAGAAAAACATCTGTTTCTGCTTTACTGACTATGCCAACACCTTTGTGTGGATCACAATAAACTGTGGAAAATTCTGAAAGAGATGGAAATACCAGACCATCTGACCTGCCTCTTGAGAAGCCTATATGCAGGTCAGGAAGCAACAGTTAGAACTGGACATGGAACAGCAGACTGGTTCCAAATAGGAAAAGGAGTATGTCAAGGCTGTATATTGTCACCCTGCTTATTTAACTTCTATGCAGAGTACATCATGAGAAATGCTGGGCTGGAAGAAGCACAAGCTGGAATCAAGATTGCCGCGAGAAATATCAATAACCTCAGATATGCAGATGACACCACCTTATGGCAGAAAGTGAAGAAGAACTAAAGAGCCTCTTGATCAAAGTGAAAGAGGAGAGTGAAAAAGTTGGCTTAAAGCTCAACATTCAGAAAACGAAGATTATGGCATCCGGTCCCATCACTTCATGGCAAATAGATGGGGAGACAGTAGCTGACTTTATTTTTCTGGGCTCCAAAATCACTGCAGGTGGTGATTGCAGCCATGAAATTAAAAGACACTTACTCCTTGGAAGGAAAGTTATGACCAACCTAGACAGCATATTCAAAAGCAGAGACGTTACTTTGCCAACAAAGGTCTGTCTAGTCAAAGCCCTGCTTTTTCTAGGAGTCATGTATGAATGTGAGAGTTGGACTATAAAAGAAAGCTGAGCGCCAAAGAATTGATGGTTTTGAACTGTGGTGTTGGAGAAGACTCTTGAGAGTCCCTTGGACTGCAAGGAGATCCAACCAGTCCATCCTAAAGGAGATCAGTTCTGGGTATTCATTGGAGGGCCTGATGTTGAAGCTGAAACTCCAATACTTTGGCCACCTGATGTGGAGAGCTGATTGATTTGAAAAGACCCTGATACTGGGAGAGATTGAGGGCAGGAGGAGAAGGGGACAACAGAGGATGAGATGGTTGGATGGCATCACCTACACAATGGACGTGGGTTTGGGTGGACTCCTGGAGTTGGTGATGGACAGGGAGGCCTGGTGTGCTGCGGTTCATGGGGTCAGAAGGAGTCAGACACGACTGAGTAACTGAACTGAACTGAACTGAAATAGTGAAGATCTGTTGCCGGGGTCCAGCCCTTGCTGATCCAGGGAGTTCGAAGCGGGGACGGAGTTGGCTAGGATCAGAATACAATAGCTTCAATTAGATATTAATTAGAGATATAAAGAGTAATAGAATGAGGATAGCTCAGCAGGAAAATTCAGTGGAGAAAAGAGGCTGAGTAGCTTGGTTTACACGGGAGACCAATAAAACTTCAAGACAAGAAGTTTGCACCACTTACGTAGGCCGCAGGCATCCTTCCGTTCTCCGGAAGGAGAGGAGTCACTGAGGCCTCCCCGGTCGGATCTTAGAAGCCCAGGCATAATTAGTAAGCATGATGGGTTCCGTGCTCCAGATGGAGACTCAGCCAGAGTTTGAGAGAGAGAGAGACATGGGGAGACCAGTCATTCGAGGAACTGATCCCAATTCTTTATTTTCCATGGTCTACTTTTATACACTGAGATGTTATGCAAAAGTCACGCAGGGTCAGCAGTCCTGACTTTTATCAAAGTCAGGTGCTTCATACAAACGTATACAGAGGTCTTAGGGGTGTTACATCATCTTCTGGCCAGGGGGCCTGCTGACAATTTATGACCCTCTCCTTGTGACAGCAGTCAGTCAACCAGGACACTTATTTCTCCAGGGGTGATTATTCTTAAAAAGGACTCCAAGGTACCAGATAAAGTTACATTCCTATAGGGTGAGGGTGTAGTAGGTTTTAATTAAGGAAAGAATTTACTTAGCCTAAGCTCTAATGTGATTTATATCAAAGGTTAATACTTATTTCTTCTATATATTCATTAATGTGTGTAAGGGCAGGAGATGTGGAGACTTAGCAACAAACATTGGCTCAACAAATGAAAAACCCTTCACCAATACAATTTCTAATCAGCCCACTATACTTATACTAATGGTTTTCTAACTTTTCTAAGGAACCTGTTTTTAGAAGGTTTAAAGCATCTCGTGCCTCTCACAGTTGGGAGGCTGTGAGCAATCACATGTAGCCGGACAAGCCTGTCAGGCAGGCTAGAGAACCTTCAGAGGAGTTTGTAGGTTGAAACACTCCTGTCACGCCCAGTAATTATTAATAACTGGAGCTCTGAGTTAACTCCTTCTCCGAAAGAGGTGATGGGGGACAGCCCCCCGTAAAGTCAGAGGTGTAGGTGAGAGCACAAAGTAGCAAAGTAGGCAGGCTCTGGTTATGGGGGTAGATGCTCGAGGATTTCCAGGGGGACTCCTGAGGCTCGATCCCACCTTTGCGTATGTCGAGCCTCCTTCCTCATGACCTTTGCCATGGACGGAGTGCCTCACGCCGGCCCCCAACAATCTGTAGATTAAATTGTTGGAAAAATAAATGTTAGTATTTCAGAAAGTTTATACGGTTTTTAAAGCAGTGTGTTATTAGTTATCTATATTGCTCTGTGACAAATTACCCCAAAACTTTGTGATTTAATACACCATTTATTGCCTCACAGCTTCTATGGGTCAGGAATCTGAGCACAGTTTACCTGGGTCTCTACCAAAGGGTTTCTCAGATATTGCAGTTAAGGTGTTGACTGAGTCATCTCCTGGGGAAGGATCAGCTTCTAAGCTTACTCCCCAATTATCAATAGAATTTAGTTCCCTTGCCATGTGGAATTCTCCAACATGGCAGTTTGCTTAATCAAAGTATGCAAATAGAGAAGACAATAGATATTGAGTGTGGACAAGATGAAAGTCACAAATCAGTCATCTGATCTTGAAATGACACCTCATCATCTTGCCATATTCTTTGGTTAGGAGCAAATCACCAGGGGTAGCCTGCATTGAAAGAGACAGGGTTATACAAGGGCCTGAACACAAGAGGAGAGGATTGCTGGAACCATGATAAACACTGCCCTTCACAGTTTTCTATCTGCAGTTAAGATATATAAATTAACTAAAAATATAAGGGGAAAGTATATCAGAATATTTTTATTAACTGCTGTTTAATTTTAGTCAAGTCATGAGTATTTTAAATCTTTTGTTAAGACTGAGTTAGATACGCTTTTCTAAAATGAATAAATTGTATAGCCTCTTACAAATTTGGACAAGTTCTCTTTCAATTTGGACATATATAGCTTTATAAATATTCAGCCACTAATTCTTATTTTCATTTATAAATCTATATTCATATGGATAAAGAATTTTAGACTCGTAGTAACTTGCATAACATCTCTCAGGCAGATGTTTTAAGAGTACTTGGTGCCTCATTTAGGCTTGTTTTCCCAGTAGAAAATCTCAATGTCCTTAGAATTCAGAGGGTTTTTAGTTTTCTTATGTATCCTGTAAACAAAAGATATTATAGTGATTACCATAGAAAGAAGGGAATTTATCAGTAGTGTTCTAGGGAAGATTGATGCCTAGGATTAGGGCAGGAAGGATAAAAATCAGTTATGCTTGAGCATCTGCTTCCTTTTCTGGAAGGCAGAATGGTATAATGGAAAGGCCACTAGGTTTGGATATCGAAAGGTCTGGGGTGAGGCCTGGCTCTCCTGTTGACTAGATAAATTACCTTAGGTCTCTCATATCCCTCTGGAACTCTTTTATCTATAAATTAAACATGCCATCTTAATCTACTTTATGAATGTCATTGACTAAATGCCTGCTGTGTAATTGGTGCCATATTAAACACTTTATATATCTTGGTTCATTATTTCCCACATCCGTCCTGTTCAGTTCAGTTCAGTTCAGTCGCTCAGTCGGGTCTGACTCTTTGCAACTCCATGAACCGCAGCACGCCAGGCCTCCTTGTCCATCACCAACTCCCGGAGTTTACACAAACTCATGTCCATTGAGTCGGTGATGCCATCCAACCATCTCATCCTCTGTCATCCCCTTCCCCTCCTGCCCCCAATCTTTCCCAGAATCAGGGTCTTTTCAAATGAGTCAGCTCTTCACATCAGGTGGCCAAAGTATTGGAGTTTCAGCTTCAACATCAGTCCTTACAATGAACACCCAGGACCGATCTCCTTTAGGATGGACTGGTTGGATCTCCTTGCAGTCCAAGGGACTCTCAAGAGTCTTCTCCAACACCACAGTTCAAAACCATCAATTCTTTGGCGCTCAGCTTTCTTTATAGTCCAACTGTCACATCCAGACATGACTCCTGGAAAAACCATGGCTTTGACTAGATGGACCTTTGTTGGCAAAGTAACGTCTCTGCTTTTGAATATGCTATCTAGGTTGGTCATAACTTTCCTTCCAAGGAGTAAGCTCTTTTAATTTCATGGCTGCAATCACCATCTGCAGTGATTTTGGAGCCCAGAAAAATAAAGTCAGCCACTGTTTTTACTGTTTCCCCATCTATTTGTGATGAAGTGATGGGATCAGATGCCATGATCTTAGTTTTCTGAATGTCGAGCTTTAAGCCAACTTTTTCACTCTCCTCTTTCACTTTCATCAAGAGGCTCTTTAGTTCTTCTTCACTTTCTGCCATAAGGTGGTATCATCTGCATATCTGAGGTTATTGATATTTCTCCCGGCAATCTTGATTCCAGCTTGTGCTTCTTTCAGCCCAGCGTTTCTCATGATGTACTCTGCATAGAAGTTAAATAAGCAGGGTGACAATATACAGCCTTGACATACTCCTTTTCCTATTTGGAACCAGTCTGTTGTTCCATGTCCAGTTCTTTTTTTTTTCTTTTTTTTTTTTTAATTTTATTTTATTTTTAAACTTTACATAACTGTATTAGTTTTGCCAAATATCAAAATGAATCCGCCACAGGTATACATGTGTTCCCCATCCTGAACCCTCCTCCCTCCTCCCTCCCCATCATGTCCAGTTCTAACTGTTGCTTCCTGACCTGCATACAGGTTTCTCAAGAAACAGGTCAGATGGTCTGGTATTTCCATCTCTTTCAGAATTTTCCACAGTTTATTGTGATCCACATAGTCAAAGGCTTTGGCATAGTCAATAAAGCAGAAATAGATGTTTTTCTGGAACTCTCTTGCTTTTTCAATGATCCAGCAGATGTTGGCAATTGGATCTCTGGTTCCTCTGCCTTTTCTAAATCCAGCTTGAACATCAGGAAGTTCATGGTTCATATATTGCTGAAGCCTGGCTTAGAGAATTTGAGCATTATTTTACTAGCGTGTGAGATGAATTCAATTGTGCCGTAGTTTGAACATTCTTTGGCATTGCCTTTCTTTGGGATTGGAATGAAAATGGACCTTTTCCAGTTTCCAGTGTGACTACTGCTGAGTTTTCCAAATTTGCTGGCATATTGAGTGCAGCACTTTCACAGCATCATCTTTCAGGATTTGAAATAGCTCAACTGGAACTCCGTCACCTCCACTAGCTTTGTTCGTAGTGATGCTTCCTAAGGCCCACTTGACTTCACATTCCGGGATGTCTGGCTGTAGGTGAGTGATCACACCATCATGATTATCTGGGTCATGAAGATCTTTTTTGTACAGTTCTTCTGTGTATTCTTGCCACCTCTTCTTAATATCTTCTGCTTCTGTTCAGTCCCTAACATTTCTCTCCTTTATTGAGCCCATCTTTGCATGAAATGTTCCCTTGGTATCTCTCATTTTCTTGAAGAGATCTCTAATCTTTCCCATTCTATTGTTTTCCTTTATTTCTTTGCATTGATCGCTGAGTAAGGCTTTCTTATCTCTCCTTTCTGTTCTTTGAAACTCTGCATTCAAACAGGTATATCGTTCCTTTCCTCCTTTGCTTTTTGCTTCTCTTCTTTCCACAGCTATTTGTAAGGACTCCTCAGACAGCCATTTTGCTTTTTTGCATTTCTTTTTCTTGGTGATGGTCTTGATCCCTGTCTCCTGTATAATGTCACGAACCTCCATCCATAGTTCATCAGGCACTCTATCACATCTAGTCCCTTGAATCTGTTTCTCACTTCCGCTGTATAATCGTAAGGGATTTGATTTAGGTCATACCTCAATGGTCTAGTGGTTTCCCCCCCTTTCTTCAATTTAAGTGAACTTGGCAATAAGGAGTTCATGATCTGAGCCAGAGTCAGCTCCCTGTCTTGTTTTTGCTGACTGTATAGAGCTTCTCCATCTTTGGCTGGAAAGAATATAATATATCTGATTTTGGTGTTGGCCATCTGGTGATGTCCATGTGTAGAGTCTTCTCTTGTGTTGTCGGAAGAGGGTGTTTGCTATGACCAGTGCGTTCTCTTGGCAAAACTCTATAATCCATCCTGTTAGGTAGTTATTATTAACCTCATTCTAATACAGTACTTCTGAGCATTGTGTGAAAAAGGAGCTATTGAAAAAAAGATTATGAGATAAAATGACAGTATTGTAAAAAAACAATTTAGAGTTGATTTTTTAATCCACAAACTATGTAATTAACATATAAAAATTACTATAAAATAGTATTGCTTGCACCTTTGTATGGCATTATGCCAAAAAAAAAAAAAAAGCTTAACGAGCAATTTTTTGGAAAATGGTAGGTGGTGCTTAATGGTGAACACTCTGGAAGCCATCTTAGTCCATTTTCATCACTGGTGGAAAAAAATAAGAATTCTAGACTTTTGCCACTAAAATGTGTGTGTGTATAAATTTGTATGCATTGTTATTGATTGCAGGGCAATTCATGATGTTAAAGCCACAGACCTGGGATTAGGGAAAGTGAGATTTAAGGCAGAAGTAGATTTCGATGGACGAGTTGTTACCAGATCGTATTTGGAAAAACAAGATTTTGACCAAATGCTACAAGTAAGTTTATGTATTTTTTTATTTTTTTTCTTATATAGCCAAGGGTTGAAGAGTTACTTCCTGAGTAAAGTAAAAGCTTTTCTTTGTAAGTCTTAAAGTCACTTCAAGTTTCAGCTTCTTAGGGCTCTAAAATTTGACAAAGACCTTTTTACTTAGTGTAAGAGTCATTCAAAGGAGACAGCAGAAAAGGTAATTTATTATTAAAGTGCTTGTTAGTGCCAGACATTTTATATATGTTATTTTATTTACTCTCAACAACCTGTGAGGTGAATTAATATTTTCATTTTTATTTTATTTATTTTTAATAATTCGTATTTATTTAATTTAGGTGTGGTGGGTCTTCATTGCTGTGTGGGCTTTCCTCCTGTGCAGCATCAGGGTCTACTCTAGTTGTGGCGCAGGCTTCTCATTGTGGTGCTTCCCTTACAGAGCACGGGCTCTAAGGTGTGTGGTCTTTGGCTGTTGAAGCAAGTGGCTCAGTAATTGCAGCTCCTGGGCTCCAAAGTGAAGTGAAGTCGCTCAGTCGTGTCCGACTCTTTGCAACCCCGTGGACTGTAGCCTACCAGGCTCCTCTGTCCATGGGATTCTCCAGACAAGAATACTGGAGAGGGTTGCCATTTCCTTCTCCAGAGGATCTTCCCAACCCAGGGATTGAACCTGGGTCTCCGCATTGCAGGCAGACGCTTTAACCTCTGAGCCACCAGGGAAGCCCAAAGCACAGGCTTAATAGTTGCAGCCCAAGGGCCTAGTTGTTCCATGTCATGTGGGATCCTCCTGGACCAAGGATCAAACCCATATCTCTTGCTTTGGCAGGCAGATTCTTTACCACTGAGCCACAAAGGAAGCCCCTTAATTTTTATATATAGGCAAATTCAGACACAGAAAGATTAGATAACTTGCCTAAATTTCAGAGCCATAATATGGAGTCAGATATTCATTTAGATATCTGTAACTCCAGAATCCATGCTTTTTTATTAGGAGTACTTTAAAAGAAAATTTATAGACGATAGTATAATGAATAGAGCAGAGGTTGCTGCTGCTGCTGCTGCTAAGTTGCTTCAGTTGTGTCTGACTCTGTGCGACCCCATAGACGGCAGCCCACCAGGCTCCGCCATCCCTGGAATTCTCCAGGCAAGAACACTGGAGCGGGTTGCCATTTCCTTCTCCAGTGCATAAAAGTGGAAAGGGAAAGGGGAGTCACTCAGTCGTGTCAGACTGATAGTGACCCCACGGACTGCAGCCCACCAGGCTCCTCCATCCATGGGATTTTCCATTCAGGAGTACTGGAGTGGGGTACATTGCCTTCTCTGAGAGCAGAGGTTACCACTTGCCTTTGTCTAATATTAACATTTACCATACTGTATTTGCTTAAGATTGTAAAAAACGAAAAGAAATCATTACAAAAATAGTTACAGTCCTTGTTTCTCCTACTAGATCTCATTCTCTTTTTTCCATCCCAAGAACTAACAATTATATTGAATTTAGTACTTGTCATTTCCATTCAGATTTTTATACTTTGCAACATATTTTTCTTAGCACAAGATAGAATAACATTTTAGATGTTTGAAAATTGTTAATAAATGGTATAATATGATCATCTCTATAATTTGTTTAGCAGTGTGTTTTATGTTAATATATACCCTAATTAATTTACATTTACTTGCTATATAGTATTTCATTGTATAAATGAACATACTGCAATTTATTTACCCAGTCCCCATTTGATGGAAAATTACATTGGCCCCAGTGTTAAACTATTGGAAACAACACTATGATGGCATTTTTATACATGTTGCCTTGTTTGCATGTGCAAAACTTTAGGGCACATGTGCAAGAAATTTAGGGCATTATTATATAGCTCAATTTAAAATAGGTGAGCAATGGGCTGAACATATCTTCAGCTTCCTTAGATATTGGCCAATTGTTCTCCAAAGTATGTCAGTTTAACTTCCATCATCAATGTAGCAAAGTTTCTATTGCTTCACATTTTCAGTAGACTGTATTGACAGAGTTTTAAACATTTTGTCATTATGATAGATATAAAATACTATCGTGTTGATTTAGTTGATATTTCCGTGGTAGTAGTAAGGATAATAAGCATAGAAATTTATTGACCATTGAAATTTCCTCTACTTACTTCATTGTTCATTTACTTTCTCTTATTTTGACAGATTTGTAAATGTTTTATTTTTAAGATGCTGAGTACTAATCCTTCCTCAGTTACATATATGTGGATAACTTCCTAATTTGTAACTTATCATTCCACTTTGTTGTTTTACAGAAGATTTAATGCAGTTTTTAATTTTATGTCAAATTTGAAATGCTTTTTATTATCATGATTGAGAAACCCTTCTGTATCCCATTATCATAAAATATTCTTTTCTTCTAAAAATTTTATGGTTTACTTTTATACCTTTGGTTTTCAGTCCACTTGGAATTATTTGTTTATTAGTCTAAGGGATTTAGGGTTTTTTTCCTATTAAAAAATAATTTTCTCAGCACTACTTACTGATTTGTCCATTCTTTTCTCACTGATTTTGCAGTATTACCTCTGTGGAGCATTGTATTCAGTTTTTCTGAAATTGATTTTTTTTTGTTTTTTAGAAATAGATGGCCCATTGCTTATGGCTTGAAAGTTTTCCGTATTTCATAAAACTCAATGGTATTTGCTATAATTTTTTAAAGAAATTATCAATGTATGACTATGATTTTTTTTAAGAATTTATTTTGTTTTTATGCTATCATTTTCTTTTATAGGAAATTCAAGAAGTGAAGACTCCTGAAGAACTAGAGACCTTTATGCTTAAACATGGAGAAAATATTATTGATACTTTAGGAGCTGAAGTAGATAGACTTGAGAAGGAACTGAAAGTAAGATATATTCATAATAATAATATGCTAACAGTGTCACCTATTTTTTGAATATTTATCTGTGTCAGGCACTTTGCTAATTGCATTCCTTGTGGGCTTTTATCTTCTCAGTAACCTCATAAAGTATCAGTAGTTATGGTCAACAAAATGACCAGGTTAGAGAAGTTAGATAATATACTCAAGGAAACAGGGGACTTGGGATTTGAACCTTTATTATTTAGTTCAAGATTCAGTATTTTTAACCCCTGTTCTATACCAATTGCTTAGTTTCTAAAATAGTCAGAGGTTTGTCTTTAACTAAGACGTGGACTCTAATATTTTTTGAGAAAGGTAAAGGGGAAACCTTAGATTCTGTTCAAAAGTTTAAAGAAAATGACTTTAAGTATATACATCTTTCTTTAATCTGTCTGACATTAATTTATATTTTCTGTTTGTTTCTGTTCAGTTGGATAGCATTACAACCTATCGTTTTTTTAACTAAAATATTACATAACCAGACTGCCTTTAAAAATACCTCTGTGTTCTGAAATTGTCATTTGTTGACATTGGAGTTCTAATCGTTTGCAGTGAAGAAAAGTTGTAAATGATTTTTAACATCTATAGCTTGTTGAAGGCAGTGAATTTTCTTTAGTTGATGTCGATCAATCTTTAATATTGTTATAAATTGATGAGGAATGACAAATTGAAGGGAAACATTTTATCACTATTTTACTATCTTTTAGAATCTACGTATGTGGTCAGATTAACAGAAGCACTTCAAAAAAAGATGATTTTGTTAATGCATTTGTTTTAATTTTGATGATTTTGTTAATGTTAATATTATAGTTCATGAGCTCCATCAGGCATGATTTTCAGAACTTCTAGATGAGTAATTGTCACATATTTTGATATTAGGATTCTACTGTCTTAAATATTATGGAGGACTTGAGCTTTTTTTGGCAGGTTATATTTATTGATACTTAGCAAATTATAAATTACAATTGAGAAATTTAAGAATATTTATTCACTTATAAAGCTAAATTGTTATATTCTCTTTTAATATTATATCAAAACCTGGCAATTGGTAGCCTCTTAAAACTTAGTTGTGATGCGAAATATGAAACCATTCAATGAACTTTTCATACAGTGTTTGAAGTTAGAGGGCCCAGTCCACAAGGCCGTCTTCATTTGTGACCCCAGTTGCAAAGTTCAAGGAGTTTCTAAGACTATCCTCAGGTTTAATAATTCACTAGGAGGACTCACAGAACTCACTGAATGGTTTGTTACAGTGAAAGGATACAGATTAAAGCTAGCCAAAGGAAGAGGTGTATAGAGCAGAGTTCTGAACTTGGAGTTTCTCTGTCCTCTCCCCGTGGAGTCATGGACAGTGTAACATTCATGGTAATGATGTGTGACAATTTGCATGGAATGCTGCCAACCAGAGAAGCTCAACTGAGCTTTGGTATCCAGGAGTTTTCTCGGGGCTCTGTAGTTGACTGCTTGAGTAGCCGATCTCTCATCTCCAGCCCTTCTGAGGAAGAGCTGACACCTTTAGTCTCCACCCCTTTCTGGAGATACAGCAGCCACTGTGTGGCCAAAGATAAACAAAAACATAATTATCAGGCAGGATTTCCAAGGGCCTGAAGATTATCTCCCAGTAGCCAAGAGCAACTGTCAGACCTCTATTTGGGTACAATAAGTTCTGTCCTATACACTCTTATATTAAAATCTGTTAGCCTGTCTTTGTTCTCTGTCGGATGGGATCTTTTAACCCATGCATGATTCTTTAGCATTATGAATTGGTCATTTGGAAAATACTGGCTCATTGAATTTATGCACATCATTCAAATGTTGATACATTTCTAAATGTTGGAAAGCTGTCAGACTCATCATGGTGGATATGAGTTTTTCAGCATCCTAATTTTGACCTGAAAGCTTGCATTTTATTATTAGCAACAAAATACTATTAGTTGTTTTTCTTGAAGTAGACTAATTTTGTTTATTTCCCAAGAGGGTGCCTACCAAAGAACCGGATTTTAATAACCATGGTTTGTTAGTTATTCTTTCAAGTAAAAATGGTGTTCAGATAAAAAGCATCTGATTGAGTTCGTAATTCAAGCAGTCATGGGGGTTCCTTTCCTTGTGACATCAGACTTCGGTGTGGAACTAGAGGGCTTTATACATATTTCCCATTTTATCACAAAACATTTTTTAAAAATTGTATTCAACGATTTCAGTTTAATAAATTAGTACTTTATACTGCTTCATGAAGGACATTGCAGAGTGAAACTGGCTTAAAAAAAAGACCAATGGAGTGGCAGTAAAGAAGCAAAATGAATGTCAGTATAGTTGGGTGTAAGTTGCCTTGAGTTGTGTGAAGGTCCCAGCAGTTTTATCCACCATTGCTTTTATGCCATTGGAGGAAATGTCAGCATAATACAAAAGGCAAAAAGCATCTTATGTAATTAGGAAAATAGCTTGACCTTGGAGTCACCCCTGAAAATATCTCCGTAACCCAGTAATCCTTGGACCAAACTTTGAAAACCATTGTTCTTAATAAAATGTGAGATGATTCTTTTTATGCTGGGTAATTGGTGAATGAATATATGTTACATTTCCATTCTATCTGTTTTTATTTCCCTGGCAAGGAAAATAATGGATTTTTAAAACTAATTTTTTATTTTGGCTTTACTCTTATTGGAAACAGAACGTCACAGTATGGATTGGAGAATAATTAACAAGTCGGCCATTCTTAAGTGTATTTATTCTTATCATAATCAAATAAGCTTATTATTTTTTAAGCTTATTTTGCTTTAATTGGGACATCCCAGGTGGCTCAGTGGTAAAGAATCCACCTGCCAGTGCAAGAGATGCAGTTTTAATCTGTGTATCAGGAAGATCCCCTGGAGTAGGAAATGACAACCTGCTCCAGTATTCTTGCCTGGAAAATTCCATGGACAGAGGACCCTGATGGGGTGTAGTTCATGGGGTCACAAAGAGTTGGATGCAACTGACCATGCATGTGATTTAATTAGAAGCCATTAAATCATTAATTATAGTCTTTGCAGCCAAAGATGGAGAAGCTCTATACAGTAGAAACAAGACCGGGAGCTGACTGTGGCTCAGATCATGAAGTCCTTATTGCCAAATTCAGACTTAAATTGACGAAAGTAGGGGAAACCACTAGACTATTTGGGTATGACCTAAATAAAATCCCTTACAGTGGAAGTGACAAATTGATTCAAGGGATTAGATCTGATAGACAGAGTGCCTGAAGAACTATGGATGGAGGTTCATGACATTGTACAGGAGGCGGTGATCAAGACCATCACCAAGAAAAAGAAATGCAAGAAGGCAAAATGGTTGTCTGAGAAGGCTTTCCAAATAGCTGAGAAAAGAAGGTAAAAGCAAAGCAGAAAAGGAAAGATACACCCATCTGAATGCAGAGTTCCAAAGAATAGCAAGGAGCAATAAGAAAACCTTCCTCAGTGATCAATGCAAAAAAATAGAGGGAAACAATAGAATGGGAAAGACTAGAGATCTCTTCAAGAAAATTAAGAGATACCAAGGGAACATTTCATGCCAAGATGGGCTCAATAAAGGACAGAAATGGTATGGACCTAACAGAAGCAGAAGATATTAAGAAGAGGTGGCAAGAATACACAGAAGAACTATACAAAAAAGATCTTCACGGCCCAGATAATCACGATGGTGTGATCACTCACCTAGAGCCAGACATCCTAGAATGCAAAGTTAAGTGGGCCTTAGAAAGTATCACTATGAACAAAGCTAGTGGAGGTGGTGGAATTCCAGTTGAGCTATTTCAAACCCTGAAAGATGATGCTGTGAAAATGCTGCACTCAATAATATGTCAGCAAATTTGGAAAACTCAGGAGTGGCCACAGGACTGGAAAAGGTCCATTTTCATTCCAGTCCCAAAGAAAGGCAATGCCAAAGAATGCTCAAAGTACTGCACGATTGCACTCATCTCACACGCCAGCAAAGTAATGCTTAAAATTCTCCAACCCAAGCTTCAATAGTACGTGAACGATGAACTTCCAGATGTTCAAGCTGGATTTAGAAAAGGCAGAGAAACCAGAGATCAAATTGCCAACATCTGCTGGATCATCGGAAAAGCAAGAGAGTTCCAGAAAACATCTATATCTGCTTTATTGACTACACCAAAGCCTTTGACTGTGTGGATCACAACAAATTGTGGAAAATTCTGAAAGATATGGGAATACCAGACCACCTGACCTGCCTCCTTAGAAATCTGTATGCAGGTCAGGAACCAGCAGTTACAACTGGACTTGGAACAACAGACTGATTCCAAGTCAGGAAAGGAGTATGTCAAGGCTATATATTTTTACCCTGCTTATTTAACTTATATGCAGAGTACATCATGCAAAATGCAGGACTGGATGAAGCACAAGCTGGTATTAAGATTGCCAGGAGAAATATCTATAACCTCAGGTATGCAGATGCTGCTGCTGCTAAGTCGCTTCAGTCATGTCCGACTCTGTGCAACCCCATAGACGGCAGCCCACCAGGCTCCACCGTCCTTGGGATTCTCCAGGCAAGAACACTGGAGTGGGTGGCCATTTCCTTCTCCAATGCATGAAAGTGAAAAGTGAAAGGGAAGTTGCTCAGTTGTGTCCGACTCTTTGCGACCCCATGGACTGCAGCCCACCAGGCTCCTCCGTCTATGGAACTTTCCAGGCAAGAGTACTGGAGTGGGGTGCCATTGCCTTCTCCGGATATGCAGATGACACCACCCTTATGGCAGAAAGTGAAGAAGAACTAGAGAGCCTCTTGATGAAAGTGAAAGAGGAGAGGTAAAAAGTTGGCTTGAAACTCAACATCAGAAAACTAAGGTCATGGCATCTGGTCCCATCACTTCATGGCAAATAGATGGGGAAACAGTGATAGACTTTATTTTTTTGGCCTCCAAAATCACTGCAGATGGTGACTGCAGCCATGAAATTAAAAGACCGTTGCTCCTTGGAGGAAAAACTATGACCAACCTAGACAGCATATTAAAAAGCAGAGACATTACTTTGCCAACAAAGGTCGGTGTAGTCAAAGCTATGGTTTTTTCAGTAGTCATGTATGGATGTGAAAGTTGGACTGTAGAGAAAGCTCTGAGTGCTGAAGAATTGATGCTTTTGAACTATGGTGTTGGAGAAGACTCTTTGAGAGTCCTTTGGACTGCAAGGAGATCAAACCATTCAATCCTGAAGGAAATCAGTCCTGATTATTCTTTGGAAGGACTGATGCTGAAGCTGAAACTCTAATACTTTGGCCACCTGATGCGAAGAACTGACTCATTTGAAAAGACCCTGATGCTGGGAAAGATTGAAGGCAGGAGGAGAGGGGGACAACAGAGGATAAGATGGTTGGATGGCATCACCAGCTCGATGGATATGAGTTTGAGCAAGCTCCGGGAGTTGGTGATGAACAAGGAAGCCTGGCATGCTGCAGTCCATGGGGTCTTAAAGAGTTGGACACTCTTGAGCGACTGAACCGAACTGAAGTCATTAGTAGACTGAATTATCTCATGTTTTTGAGTTATATAAGTCTTTCAAACCAAGAAGCCACATTTTGCCTACACTTTTAGGTGAAAATATCCCTGACTAATGTGGTTGTAGTGGTTTAGTCCCTTAAATTGTGTCCAACTCTTGCCAACCCATGGACTGTAGCCTCCTAGGCTCCTTTGTCCATGAGATTCTCCAGGCAAGAATACTGGAGTGGGTTGCCATTTCCTTCTCCAGGGGATCTTCCCAACCCAGAAACCAAACCCTGGTCTCCTGCAGTGCAGGCAGATTCTTTACAGACTGAGTTATGAGGGAAGCATAGCTAAGGTGGTCATCAGTTTAGTTCAGTCGCTCAGTCGTGTCCGACTGTTTACGACACCATGGACAGCAACATGCCTGGCCTCCCTGTCCATCATCAACTCTTGGAGTTTACTCAAACTCATGTCCATTGAGTTGGTGGTGCCATCCAACCATCTCATCCTCTGTTGTCCCCTGCTCCTCCTGCAGGAGGAGAGGAGGAGAAGGTGGTCATAATGTACAATTAATCTCAAGTCAAAGGAAAGTTCTTGCATTACGTATCATATCCATAGTGGGGAAATCCTCCCAGATCTTAACTTGCTCTGTAGTAGCATAACATTATAATGTGTGCTTACTTAACGTGTGTTTCCTCACTAAAGATAAGTTCTTTCCGGTCAAGTGCTGTTTGTTTCTAGTTCATTGTTGTATACTTCAGTGCTTGCTACAGTCTAGGCCTATAATTTTGTTGTTGAAATTTCTTTAGATTTTTCTGCAGTCTGCCTTCTGCTTATCTTTCCAGCCTTATCACTAACCCTCCCTTGTTGCAGTTTCTGTGCTGATCATACCCTGCCGCCAGTGCATACTTCGCAGGCTGTCTGACTTTGCTCATGTTGTCTCTTCTGTCTGGACCCTTTTCCTCATCTGTCTGGAAAACTCACTGTATTCAAACCTTGGTTAGATATTATATCCTCAGTGAATTCTTTCTGGATCTCGTGAACAAAAGTAATAGATCTCATGTTATTATAACCAGAATCATTATTTAGTACATAAAAATAGTTAGGAGCTTTGGGGTCTGGAGTCAGGCCTGGAATCTATCTTGCCTCCATCACTTACTAGCTGTGTGACTTTGGATGGTTAGTTAATTTCTTTAACCTTCGGTTTTCCCATATGTAAAATGGAAATAATTGGTTATTATGATAGTTTTAAAGTGCATACTATTCCATGAAGCCTCTTACACAGTGTTTGACACAAGAGTAACTGCTCATTAAAGGTTAACTGATTATTATTATTAGTTATAATGCTTTAACTCATAAAGGTTATTCATATACTTGCCTCTGAGTAAACTAAGTCCCTCAGGGTTAGAAGCAGAGTCTTATTTAATAACCATAGCTCTACTTTCTAGAACAGTCTTAGATCAAGACTGTATGGACTGTTACTGGAATATGTAAAATAAGTTAATATCAGCTTAATTCTGATTATTATTATTCTGCAGTGATTTTAACCACAAATGAGTATTTGCACTGCTTTGCAATACTTTGCATGTACTAGATTCTTAATTCATTATTGTGTTAATGAACATACGGACAAAACTCAGGGAGGTTGGACTACTTACTGTTTATAGTATATAATTGGTCATTATCTATTGATCTTGTGTTTTTCCCTATGTAAATATTTCTCTTGATACTATGCTACAGCGAAATAGTTTGATCAAATGTTTTCATTGGCTTTAGGGAGCAAAAGAAATAAAAAGAACGACTCTCCTGGCAGTCCAGTGGTTCAGACTCTGAGCTTCCAATGCTGGAGGCACATGGGTCTGATCCGTGGTTGGGGAACTAAGATCCCGCATGCCATATGGTGCATCTACGTAAATAAAGTAAAATTGATAAAAAGGAATGGGGAGGGATGTGGGAGGGGGGTTCAGAATGGGGAACACGTGTACGCCTGTGGCAGATTCATGTTGATGTGTGGCAGAACTGATACAATATTGTAAAGTAATTAGCCTCCAATTAAAATAAATAAATTTAAATTTAAAAATAAATGAATAAAATTTTTTAAAAAGGAATAAAGGAAATAGAAGATTGTCTTTTGCTATTAATAACGTAACGGTGATTTTTTTTCCTTCCAGAAACGAAATCCTGAAGTTCGACATGTAGATTTAGAGATATTATAAACTTGATGGGATGAATCACCTTGGAGGGAGCCTTGGAACCAAGTTTGCCAAGACTACTTTCCCACCCTGAGGGAGTCAATGCCATTCAGAAGCCGTTTATTTGAAGATGGAGGAAGTATTTATATGAAAAGGGCAATTCAACAGTCCATAGAACTAAAACAGCTTCTTCTAAGAGACCTATTACAAGTTGAATCAATTTGGAAATCATGTTTTTATGTTTCAATGGAAACGTTTTAGTTACTTAAATTGTTCATAATTTCTTATTTTAGCCTGTCAGTATGTATTGTACCTGCAATCATGTTTCCTTCCTTCACGTGGGTAAAAATAAGCAGCATCCGTAAGATTATGATTTTTTATTTTGTGGCCAGTGAAGATTTCACTCCATCAAAACCTGTCAGTCTTGAACATTCTGGCTAAATCTTGTATTCTGGTTTTTGAAACAGTCACTCCATTTTCAAAGTCTGTCTTTCCTTATAGAATGTAGAAATTATTTTGACATAGGTTGTATTTTTGCCCTGAGCACTAAGAGGAACACTGTTCTAATAACTTGGTTATCCATAAATGTTCATTCCAATAGGACTCTGTTACTGAATTGAAGGAAGATAACTTCAGTACACTCTTTTAGGTCATGCTAGTTGCCATTTTGTAAAATTTCTTTTCTCTCCTTTGTTTTTTTTCCTTATTTAGTTTAATTTTTCTAATGGTAGGAAATATAAAATAACCCTAGATGTTTCCATGGGCCAGTGTGATGACTGGTTTTTAGGTTTTGTTTTTTTAACTGGCTCCAATGCTGCCATGTGTATTTACTAGGAGATATGCATTTATAAGCATTTTAACATTCTGTAAAGTGGAGTAGAAATATTTATAATTTTACAGACACCACAGCATTTTATTTTTAATTTATTTTAAAAGAGGCACTACTTATGTAAATCTGAACTGTGTGATATTTCTTGCTTTAAGAGATAGAGACGTAAACCTCTTATACAAAAACTTGTGACCATGACTTTGTTTAATATCATAGTCAATAGTGTAACATGAGTTTCTTGCAGTTACAAATGGGCATTTAGCATAAAGTATGATTATAAATTATGTAAGTAGCTTTCTAATGATCATAAAGTATCAAGGTGAAAAAACATAATTCAGTAATTAAAAACTTAGTGCAAAACTACAGCTGTGTCTCTCCATTCATCAAGCCAGCTCACATGCACTTTAAGTTGTTCGGGTCCCGGTGAGCATTGTCCACGCAAGAGTAAGAGCTGGGTGAAGGGTCTCTGTGCTGCATAAGGGGGTGTTTAAGGACCTAGGTCAGTGTCTATAAACTTATTTAGATTGAAGTTTACCAGTTATAGCAAATTGTAATGCCAGAAACAAAAAATAAACATTTGATTAAAGGGTTTGTAGTGGTAATTTTTTGACCCAGAACTGTCATTTACTGGAAAATTGTGAAAATCTAGTTTGCTGTACATTTTTTACCATTACAAAGCATTTTGCATGCTGTATATTTTAAGAAAAATAACATTCCAATTTTATTTTTTAAGATATTAAACTCTTTTATACATACACCTGTATATACCCACAATTTGTTCTAACGGTTTCAGATTCTTCACCCTTTTTAAGAAACATTTTTTACCCATTATAATTCACTGTATATTTTCTATGTCTTCCTCCCTCCCCTTTCCCACCTGCCATTTTGTTATTCCATGTCAGTGCCATATGGAAAGGCACCACCAAATTATATCCAGTTTCCTCCTAGTAAAATTACTCGGAAAAATATCACATAGCTAGATAAGAATATTAACTTATTAAAAAAAATCTCAAGTTGATGTGCAATAGTTATTCCAAATGGTAGATTTTGTTTAAAGGACTCCCTGAAAGAAGCCAATTCCTGATACTTCTTTGACTTTTCTAATCTGATTTTGATTGAAGTAATACCTAATTGAAGGTTATGTTTCTGTCCTTTCTTCCTGGTCTTGTCTTGCACTGATACTTTAAGTGAAATCTGACATAAAGAAGTGCAGCCTGTCTAGGAATTTAATGTATAACAACACTGGTGCTTTTTTTTTTTTTTTTTCCTTTTAAATGAGAGTCAGATTTGAATTTTGAAATCAGGGAATTTGATCCCCTTTTTTAAAAAATAAGATGATATCTAATGTTGGACAGAGAAGAGGTTAGTTAAGGCCACTACTTCTCTTTGTATTAAGCTGAAATCTGGAAAGTAGCAAAGCTGAAATGTACTTGTTTTCAGCCCTGGCTGAAAGTAACAGGCCCCAGACTATGGAAGGTGGCATGTCTCTCAGACCACAGCAGAGGATGAGGAGTAGAGATCTGTTTTCAAGTGGACTATGTTAGTGGCCAGTAATATTCAGTTCCAAAGAGGGAGATTCCTGAACATATACTTAGGAAACTGTAAGATAGATTGGAAAACCTTCAAGTTTTTAAAAAAATAAACTCTGCATACATCCTCCTACACACCAAATAAACCAGAACAACAAAATGGCATTAGATTTGAATTTTGGGTATATGACTTCAGTGTGTTACCTTAATTATCCTGTACTTTGGGTAATGCTTTTTGGTAAAATTACACCATCTAAAGGAAATGGCTTAAGTTTTAAATCTGATAACTTTTTGAGAATGCTGGAAACTACAGAATGCTGGAAACTACAGAAAATTGCACAGGCATTTGGAATTTATACTATTTTTCTTAGATTGCATTTGTCAAGCTTTGGCATTTCTTTTAAATGTGATGACCCCCAATTTGCCAAACTGTCAGAAGTCACTGAAGCAAAGAATTGAAGGTAAAATGTTGATTCAAAGATTGTCCCCCCCTAAATCCCTCATCTTTGTCTCTGAAATGGAACTTTGGAAAGCATTTATATAGAAGATTGGTCTGGCAGCCTTTATATTTGCATTTAAGTTTACTAGCATCTCTAGACTTGGTTTTATGGAAAAGAGAAAATTTTTGTTTCTCTTACATTGTATTTCATCTGTCTGATCTCTGTGGCAGGTTAGATTTCCCTGGTCCCTCAGGATGCAGTCTTCCTTAATAAATGTTGTATGTAAATAAGAATGTTTTACTTCTTAGTTTGGGATTTTTCCCCCCTGATAAATAAATGTTTGTTAAATACTTCTTTACCTCATGTGCTAACCTTAAATATCATACCTTTGTTTCCAAACAATTTATTATTTCTTGAGCATGGTTGTTAATTTGTGGGTGTCCTCAGTTTTACAAAACTAAGATATAAATACCCTTAATTGTTTTATAATCCATTTTCAGTATAAAGAGAACTATTATTAATATACTGTTAGAATATCATGTGCGTGGTAAGGTGAAAATTAAAACATGTATATTTCTTAGTGACACATACTGTATCACTACATTTTAACAAAATTAGATTATTGGAACATGTTAGTTGGTTTACGTCTTTTGAGATATACCTATATAGTATATTTAGGGGGAAAAAAGTACAAAAATTAAAACAACAAAAGATTGAGCCTAGAGCCAGCCTGCAGTGGGATCCAGGTTGAATTCTGTACTAATCCTGCAGGAAGCCCAACTGTGTTTCCTTTTTCACAAGAAACTGAGCCATATTAGTTATTCAAAGTAATTTGGTATTTTGAGAGGGCATATCTCCCTCCAAATCAAAACATATTGAAAATAAAAGCAATACAGTTTAGAATTTGTGAAGCAAAATACAAAATATGTGTGTGTCTTTAAGAGCTTGTACAAGTTTTAAAATAGACAAAAGTAAAAAAAAAAAAAAATGTATAATACAGCTATCAACAGGATAATTTGAGCTGTTTATGCCAAGTACCATTTTTTATGTACATGCCTCCCTCAGAGAGATTGCAGGTTCTGTCCCAGACCACTGCAATAAAGCAAACATTAAAGCAAGTCATACAAATTTTTTGGCTTCCCATTGCATATAGAAGTTATGTTGGACTTGCCTGGTGGTTCAGTGGCTGACTCTGTGCTCCCAGTGCAGGGACCTGGGTTTGATTCCTGTTCAGGGAGCTAGATCCCACATGCCACAACTTAAGAGTCTGCATGCTGCAACTAAAGTTCCCCAATGCCGCAGCTAAAAAAAATTAAAAATTAAAAAAAAATTTTTTTTAATTAAGAAAGGATTGCACATGCCAAAAATGAAGACCTAGCACAGCCAAATAAATGTTTAGAAAGTTATGTTTAGAGTATACTGTAGTCTATTTAGTGTGCAATAGCATTATGCCTAACAGCACGATGTAAGTACCTTAATTTAAAAGTACTTGATTGCCAAAAAATGCTAACCATCATCTGGGCCTTTTGAGAGGCTTCATGCTGATGGAGAGTCTTGTCTTCATGTTGATGGCTGCTGACTGACCAGGGCAGTGGCAGTTGCTGAAGATGGGGACTTGCTGTGGCAATTTCTTAAGATAATGAAGTTTCCTTACATCACTGGACTTGCTTTCTTGAACAGTTTCTTTGTAGCATGCTATGTCATTTGGTAGCATTGTACCCACAGTAGAACTTTGTAGATTCTCCTCCAATTTTCTATACAGTAGAAAATTGAAGTTAATCTTCCCAAACCCTACCCTGCTTTATCAATTAAATTTACATTATATTTTCAGTACTTTGTTGTCATTTCAATATTCCTCACAGCATCTTCACCAGGAGTCAGTCCACCCCAAGAAACCACTTTCTTTGCTCATTCATAAAAAGCAATTCCTCATCTATTACTGTTTTATCATGAGATTGAAGTAATTCAGTCACATCTTTAGGCACCACTTCAAATTCCAGTTTCCTTGCTGTTTACACCGCATCTGCAGTTACTCCCTCCACTGAAGTTCTTGAATGCCTCAAAGTTATGAGGGTTGGAAGCAATATCTTCCAACCTGCTGTTAATGTTGATAATTTGTCCTCTTTCTGTGAACCACTTCTGTTCTTAATAACATCTACAATGGTGAATCCTTTCCAGGTTTTCAATTGACTTTACCCAGATCCATCAGAGGAATCACTACAGCTTTGTGAAATATATTTCTTAAATAATTAGATGTTAAAGTCTTGGTCCATGGGCTGCAGAATGGATATTGTGTTAGCAAGCATGAAAATAGTAGTTTTGTGGTACATCTCCATCAGAGCTCTGGGGTGACCAGGTACATTGTCAATAATGGAGAAGCTCCATACAGTCAGCAAAAACAAGTCCTGTATCTGACTGTGGCTCAGATCATGAGCTCATTGCAATATTCAGACTGAAATTGAAGAAAGTAGGGAAAACTACTAGGCCATTTAGGTATGACCTAAATCAAATCCCTTAACGATTATACAGTGGACGTTACAAATAGATTCAAGAGATAAGATCTGATAGAGTGCCTGAAGAACTATGGACGGAGGTTCGTAACATTGTACAGGAGGAGGTAACCAAAATCATCCCAAAGAAAAAGAAATGCAAGAAGGCAAAATGGTTGTCTGAGGAGGCCTTTACAAATAGCTGAGAGAAGAGAAGCGAAAGGGAAAGGTATGTAGTGTTCCAAAGAGAGATAAGAAAGCCTTCTTAAGTGAACAGTGCAAAGAAATAGAGGAAAACAATAGGCAAGACCAGAGGTCTCTTAAAATTAGAGATACCAAGGAAACACTTCATGTAAAGATGGGCTCGATAAAGGACAGAAACTGTAAGAGCCTAACAAGCAGAAGAAATTAAGATGAGGTGGCAAAAATATACAGAACTGTACAAAAAAGATCTTAATGACCCAGATAACCACAATGGTGTGATCACTTACCAAGATCCAGACATTCTGGAATGTGAAGTCAGGTGGGCCTCAGGAAGTATTACTTCGAACAAATGGAGGTGATGGAATTCAACTGAGCTATTTCAAATCCTAAAAACAATGCTGTTAAAATGCTGTGTTCAACATGCCATCAAATTTGGAAAACTCAGCAGTGGCCATAGGACTGGAAAAAGTCAGTTTTCATTCCATTCGCAAAGAAATGCAATGCCAAAGAATGCTCAAAACTACTGCACAATTGTGCTTGTTTCATATGCTAGAAAAGTAATGGTCAAAATCCTTCAAACTAGGCGTCAGCAATACATGAACTGAGAACTTCCAGATATAAAAGCTGGATTTAGAAAAGGCGGAGGAACCAGAGATCAAATTGCCAACATCCATTGGATCATAGAACAAGAGCAATATTTTGAAAGGAAATTTTTTTTTTTTTTTTTTTTTTTTTGAGCTGTGTGTGACAACAGATATGCTGTCTTCTGAAGGCTTTACTCTTCCACTCAGAGCACAGGTAGAGTAAATTGAGCCTAACTTAAGGGCCCTAGGATTTTGGGAATGCTAAAAGAGCATTGGCTTCAAGTCATCAGCTGCCTTAGCTCCTAACAAAAGAAGCAGTCTGCCCCTTGAAGCCTTGAAGCCAGGCATTGACTTCTCTTTAGCTATGAAAGTCCTAGAGGGCATCTTCCAATATAAGGCTGTTTTGTCAACACTGAACATCTGGTACATAGTGTAGCCACCTTCATTTATTATCTGAGCTAGATCTTCTAGATAACTTGTGGCAGCTTCTACATTAGCACTTGCAGCTTCTCCATTACACTTGCTAATATAAAGTTCTGTATTAGCACTTTTATATTATGGAAATGGCTCCTTATCTTAAGCTTCATGAACCAACCTTTGCTAGCTTCAAACTTTAATTCTGCAGCTGCCTCATCTGTCCCAGCCTTCACAGAGTTGGAGAGAGGTAGGTAGGGCCTTGCATTGGATTAGGCTTAAGGAATGTTGTGGCTTGTTTGTCTTCCAGCCAGACTACTAAAACTCTCTCCATATAAGCAATAAGACTTTTGTTTTCTTATCATTCATCTGTTCATTGGAGTAGCACTTAAGATTTCCTTCAAGAACTTTTCCTTTGCAATCACAACCTGGCTAGTCAGTGCAAACTTTTGGCCAGTCTTGCTAAGTTTGACAATGTATGAAATCTTCACAAAATTTCTGGATTTTTATCAATATGCTCTTATGTCTCCCATCATAGAAAATGAACTAAAACAAACATCAATCACACACACACTCATGAATTCCTAAAAACAAAAAAATCCTTCAACTACTTTCCCAATTTTCTGTTTCCCTTTACAGGAAAAAAGCTCAAAGGAGTCATCTATATTTGCTGCTCTTCTTTTTTCCCATTTTCATTCTCTCTCTGCTAACCCCTTCCTAAACCTCCATACTACTAAATACGATGGTCAGTCTTAAGTGATCATTTGACTTGACCTACCCAGCAACATGTGATGCTGAATCTTTGACTTTCTGACCCCACTCTCTTGAGTTCTCCTCCTACCTCAGTGGCCTCTTTTCCAGTCTCTTCTGCAAGTTATTCCTCACTTCGCTTACCTCCAAGAATTGGCATGTCCCAGGGTTACATCTCTTCTCCGGCCACACTCATTCACTGGTGACTCAATTCTATGCCTTCAAAAACCACTATTTATTGAAATCTGAATTTTATATCTTGAACCCTAGGTTCATACACCCAGTTGCCAGCTTGACTTTCCACTTGGGTAAATTAGGTGATTGGTCCTGATTATTCACTGCCCTTATGAAAGAACGTTACACGTCCCTGTTGAATAATTATCCCATGGCCATAAGACCTACAGTACTTCCCATTAACATCAGGCTTTGTCGTGCAACAGGCTTAGGCTAATATATTGTGAGCACGAGTGGTATATGCCATGTCTGAGCAGATGTCATGTCTATTTTTTTAAAGTGAAGTTTAGTTGATTTACAGTGTTGTGTTAGTTGAGCAGATGTTTTAAGAGCTATTGCATGATTCTACCATAGCTGTTTTCCCTCTTTCTTGAGAATGGCATGTTCCAGATAGGGGCTGTTTTATTTTAATCTGGTTTCCTGAATAAAAAAGTCACATGGAACAGAAAGACAACCAACCCATAACCATTGCAATGTGAGCATTACTGAGATTTGGGAGATCACTAATATCTCAAATTCAACATATCAAAAAAGAAAACTCCCAGTTTCTTCGTCTCACCTTCAAAACAATTCTCTTGCAGTCTTTTCCTCCTCATTAAGTGACATCTTCATCCTTTCAGTTGCCCTAAACTTTGGCTTTATGCCTGGCTCCTCTTTATTTTTCATACAATGAACATTCAACCCCTTAGCAAGATCTACGGGCCCTAGCTCCAAAATATACTTAGAATCTACTTCTCAGCATCTCAATTATCTTCATGTCAGCCATCATCATGTCTTGCTTGAATTTTCAAAATAGACTCTTCAGTGATTTCCTCCTAATCCTAGCCCTCACCTTGCTTCAACACAGCAGCTTGTGCTTTTTTGAAAATATATTAGATCATGTCACTTCTCGAAGCCCTCCCTGTAGTTTCTCATCTCATACAGACTAACAAAGTCTGTTCGGATGAAGCTTACAAGTCCTCCATGATGAGTTTCTCCACCATCTCTTAGACCCTATTTTCTACTATTTTCTTCCCCCCGTTCCAGCTAGTCTGGCCTCCTTTCTGCTTTTTATACATCCTACGGCTGTATGTATGCTCTCCACCTAGGGCCTTTGAACTGCCTGAAATACTCTTTCCACCACATGCCTGCACAGTATGTTGCTTTGCTTCTTCAGGTATCTGTTCAAAGGTTACCTTAACAGGGACTTCCCTGGTGGTCCATTGGCTAAGACTCTGTGCTCCCAATGTAGGGGGCCAGGGTTCAATCCCTGGTCAGGGAACTAGATCCCACATGCCACAACTTAAGAGTTTGCCCATGCTGCAACAAAGATAAAAGATTCCACAAGTGGCAAATAAGACCTGGTGCAGCCAAATAAATACTAAAAAAAAAGCATAGATTAAAGTTTACTTTATCAGTGAGGCCTTTCCTCACCACCCTTTATAAAGTAGCAAACCCTCTCCATTTCTCTCCCCACACCTCTAATTTTTCCTTGTTTTATTTTTGACAATAGCATTTATTACCTGCATACTACAATTTTATTTTGTTTATTGTCTATCTCTACTAACATGTAACATCCATGAGAGCTGGATCTCCAGAAACTAGATTGGCATCTAGATTGGCATCGTAGGCATTCAATAAATATATGTTGACAAGTGAATATTTCATGTATGATGCTATCTCTAGAGGTATAAAAATTAAAAAAAAATGGACTCACAGTCTAGTTAAATGACCAACGCAGTGCAGCTGCACGGCGCTGCAGCAACTGTGAGGAGATCCCCACACCCAAGGGCAGAGAAGCCCCAGCAAGACGACAGGTGCTGGAGCAGTGGCTAGGCGGCACTGGAGCGACTTTGAGGCGATATCCCATGTCCAAGGGCAAAGGAGAATCTCCACTAAGATAGTAGAAAGGGAAAGATTGTGTTTAGAATCAAACCCCATACCCGCCAGAAATTTTCAGAGGACTCAAATATACCTGTGTGCATCAGGACCCAAAGACCCACAGAGGCTGAGACAGAACTGTTTGGTATCTCCTGAGGAGGCGCGGGTCAGCAGTGGACAGCTGCAGGGGAAGGGGCTGTGGGCGCAGTAGAGCTGGGTGTGGCACAAGCCCTCTTGGAGGAGGTCACCATTAACCCCATCACAGAGCCACCAGACCTTACACAGGACTGGGAAATGGACTCTTGGAGGGCACAAACAGAAACTTGTGCACACCAGGACCCAGGAGAAAGGAGCAGTGACCCCACAAGCCACTGATCCAGACTTGCCTGTGAGTGTCCAGGAGTCTCTGGTGGAGGCATGGGTCAGTGGTGGCCTGCTGCAGGGTTGGGGGCACTGAATGTAGGGTTGCCTGCATGGGACCTTTTGAAGGAGGTCACCATTATCTTCATTACCTCTACCATAGTTTGGCCTCAGATCAATTAACAGGGAGAGAACACAGCCCCACCCTTCAACAGAAAATTGGATTAAAGAGCATGGCCCCGCCCATCAGAACAAGACCCAGTTTCCCCCTCAGTCACTCTCTCCCATCAGGAAGCTTCCATAAGCCTCTTATCCTTCTTCATCAGAGGGTGGACAGAATGAAAACCACAATCACACAAAACTAACCAGTCTGATTACATGGGCCACAGCCTTGTCTAACTCAATGAAACTATGAGCCATGCTGTGTAGGGCCACCCAAGACAGACGGGTCACGGTGGAGAGTTCTGACAAAACTGGAGAAGGGAATTGCAAACCACTTCGGTATTCTTGCCTTGAGAACCCCATGAACAGTATGAAAAGGCAAAAAGATAGGACACTGAAAGATGAACTCCCCAGGTCAGTAGGTGCCCAATATGCTATTGGAGATCAGTGGAGAACTAACTCCAGAAAGAATGAAGGGATGGAGCCAAAGAAAAAACAACACTCAGACTGGCGATGGAAGTGAAGTCCGATGCTGTAAAGAGCAATATTGCATAGGAACCTGGAAGGTTATGTCCAAGAATCAAGGGAAATTGGAAGTGGCCCAACAGGAGATGGCAAGAGTGAACATTGCCAATTTAGGAATCGGTGAATGAAAATGGACTGGAATGGGTGAATTTACCATTATATCTACTACTATGGGCAAGAATCCCTTAGAAGAAAAGCAGTAGCCATCATAGTCAACAAAAGAGTCCAAAATTCAGTACTTGGAAGCAATCTCAAAAATGACAGAATGATCTCTGTTCGTTTCCAAGGCAAACCATTCAATATCACGGTAATCCAAGCCTATGTCCCGACCAGTAATGCTGAAGAGCTGAAGTTGAACGGTTCTATAAAGACCTACAAGAACTTCTAGAACTAACACCCAAAAAAGATGTCCTTTTCATTATACGGGACTGGAGTGCAAAAGTAGGAAGTCAAGAAACACCTGGAGTAACAGGCAAATTTGGCCGTGTAATACAGAATGAAGCAGGGCAAAGGCTAATAGAGTTTTGCCAAGAGAACGCGCTGGTCATAGCAAACACCCTCTTCCAACAACACAAGAAAAGATTCTAAACATGGACATCACCAGATGGTCAATATAGAAATCAGATTGATTATATTCTTGCAGCCAAAGATGGAGAAGCTCTATACAGTCAGCAAAAACAAGACTGGTAGCTGACTGTGGCTCAGATGATGAACTCCTTATTACCAAATTCAGATGTAAATTGAAGAAAGTATGGAAAACCACTAGACCATTCAGGTATGACCTAAATCAAATCCCTTACGATTATACAGCAGAAGTGACAAATAGATTAAAGAGATTAGATCTGATAGATAGAGTGCCTAAAGAACTATGGACAGAGGTTCATGACATTGCACAGGAGAGAGGAAACAAGACCATCCCCAAGAAAATGAAATGCAAAAAGGCAAAATGGTTCTCTGAAGAGGTCTTACAAACAGTTATGAAAGAAGAGAGGCGAAAAGCTAAGGAGAGAGGAAAGATATACCCATTTGAATGCAGAGTTCCAAAGAAGAGCAAGGAGAGATAAGAAAGCCTTCCTCAGTGATCAATGCAAAGAAATAGAGAAAAACAAGAGAATGGGAAAGACTAGAGATCTCTTCAAGAAAATTAGAGATACCAAGGGAACTTTTCATGCAAAGATGGGCTCAATAAAGGACAAAAATAGTATGGACCTACCAGAAGCAGAAGATATTAAGAAGAGGTGGCAAGAATACACAGAAGAACTGTACAAAAAAGATCTCCACGGCCCAGATAATCACGATGGTGTGATCACTGACCTAGAGCCAGACATCCTGGAATGTGAAGTCAAGTGGGCCTTAGAAAGCATCACTACGAACAAAGCTAGTGGAGGTGATGGAATTCCAGTTGAGCTATTTCAAATCCTGACAGATGACGCTGTGAAAGTGCTGCACTCATTATGCCAGCAAATTTGAAAAATTCAGCAGTGGTCACAGGACTGGAAAAGGTCAGTTTTCATTCGAATCCCAAAGAAAGGCAATTTCAAAGAATACTCAAACTACTGCACAATTGCACTCATCTCACACGCTAGTAAAGTAATGCTCAAAATTCTCCAAGCCAGGCTTCAGCAATACGTGAACCGTGAACTTCCAGATGTTCAAGCTGGTTTTAGAAAAGGCAGAGGAACTGGAGATCAAATTGCCAACATCCGCTGGATCACGGAAAAAGCAAGAGAGTTCCAGAAAAACATCTTTCTGCTTTATTGACTATGCCAAAGCCTTTGACAGTGTGTATCACATTAAACTGTGGAAAATTCTGAAAGAGATGGGAATACCAGACCACCTGACCTGCCTCTTGAGAAACCTGTATGCAGGTCAGGAAACAACAGTTAGAAATGGACATGGAACAACAGACTGGTTCCAAATAGGAAAAGGAGTATTCAAGGCTGTATAAGGTCACCCATTGCTTATTTAACTTCTATGCAGAGTACATCATGAGAAACGCTGGGCTGGATGAAGCACAAGCTGGAATCAAGATTGCCGGGAGAAATATCAATCACCTCAGCTATGCAGATGACACCACCCTTATGGCAGAAAGTGAAGAAGAACTAAAGAGCCTCTTGATGAAAGTGAAAGAGGAGAGTGAAAAATTTGGCTTAAAGGCTCGACATTCAGAAAACTAAGATCATGGCATCTGGTCCCATCACTTCATGGCAAATAGATGGGGAAACAGTGGAAACAATGGCAGACTTTATTTTTGGGTGCTCCAAAATCACTGCAGATAGTGATCGCAGCCATGAAATTAAAAGACACTTACTCCTTGGAAGGAAAGTTATGACCAACCTAGACAGTGGCGAAGAACTGATGCTTTTGAACTGTGGTGTTGGAGAAGACTCTTGAGAGTCCCTTGGACAGCAAGGAGATCCAACAAGTCCATCCTAAAGGAGCTCAGTTCTGGGTGTTCATTGGAAGGACTGATGTTGAAGCTGAATCTCCAATACTTTGGCCACCTGTTATGAAGAGCTGACTCTTTTAAAAAGACCCTGATTCTGGGAAAGTTTGAGGGTGGGAGGAGAAGGGGACGACAGAGGATGAGATGGTTGGATGGCATCACCGACTCAATGGACATGAATTTGGGTGGACCCTGGGAGTTGGTGATGGACAGGGAAGCCTGGTCTGCTGTGGTTCATGGGGTTGCAAGGAGTCGGAGACGACTGAGTGAGTGAACTGAACTGAACTGAACATGAGGTACCCACTTTAAGAGCTTTTTCAGCTTTCTAATTTGCTTCAAATACCAAACGACCATAAAATGGTCAATGTTGAGTTCTTGGGTAACTTCTCATGTAAGTGGATCAGCTTCAATATGGCTCTCGATTGGTCGTTGTCAACTTCCAACGGCTGGCCGTTGAGCTCCTCATCTTCAAGGTTCTAGTCTCGTTTTCAAAACATCTTGAACCAGCACTGCACTATGCGTTCATTAGCGGTTCCTGGGCCAAATGAGTTGTTGATGTTGCAAGTTGTCTCAGCTGCTTTATGACACATTTTGAACTGGAATAAGAATATTGCTCAAGTTTGCTTCTGTCTAGCATCATTTCCATAACTAAAATGCATGTAAAATAAATAGCAAGTAATAATTCACTAGCAGAAAACATAAAACAAGAAATGTGCATTAAAATGTAGTATAACATAACCACATTTATTTAAGAATGTATTCCAATATCAAATGGCAAATTTCAACAATGCAAAACTTGCACCAACCTAATACATACGCTAAGCGGTAACAATGTTCAATATGACTTTTCTCTTTTTTTTGTCACTTAGAGATTTCCAGTGATGAATGTGTCTTTCCTTGGGTTGATCAAAAAGCTTGTTCAGGTTTTCCATAAGATGTTATAGAGTATAACAAAAAGATAATTGAAAAGGACCGACAACTCTTCAACTGTCCTGATATAATTGAAAACATCCTAGAGTATCGTAAAACTAAGATGTGAGAATTTCTGAATTAGAATTCTAACTTTAATACTCCCTTTCAAAAGGAAATAAGAACCAAAAATTTTAAAGGGAAAAGGCTGAAGATAAGATGATTTCTTTCAATTATTTTTAAAACTTGAGTTTAATACCATTAGATTTCAACTTTCCCATAGGAACTTCCAGCCCTAAAAATAGGGGTATATTGTGCTATATAACACAGGATGCCCAGCCTGGTGCTTTCTGATGACCTAGAGGGTGAGATGGGTGGGTGGGAGGTTCAAGAAGGAGGGGGTATAAGTATAGTTATGACTGATTTGCATTGTTGTACAGCAGAAACCAACACCACATCGTAAAGCAATTATCCTCCAATTTAAAAATAAATTTTAAAAAACTGTTGTATTTAAAACTCAAGAAGGCCATGTGCGTAATTCTTCATTTATATAATCTGTCATGGTCTTGGAGCTCACTATGGGTTATTGTAAAAACAGATACTTCTCTGTCAGAGAAGCCTAGAGAAATTGTCTTATAAAATTGGAAAACTGAAAGAGAAATTTAAAAAACCGAGCCTTCAATTATTGCATTCACTCAACAGATGTTTTGTGAGCACTCGGTGCCACTAGGCACTGTATGCCTCATTCCTACCTGGGCAGTAGGGACAGGAAAGCCTCCTCCAGGCTGCGCCCTTTGAGGTCAGACAGAGAGCACGGGGTGGTGTGTTTCAGAAAAGAGGAAAGGAATGTGTACAAAAATATGGTATTGATCTTCAACTGATAGCTCTAATTGGGCTCATGCAACCTCATTCTAACAGGAATATCAGAGTGCATTTTCATTCCTGAGAACCTGTTCCTCGAGTGTTCACGCAGACTGTCTCTAGCCACCCGTACTGAGTGAATTCCACTCTGCTACATCTCTGCTGGATCTGGAGAGGCATAAAGGATGAGCGTCTCACGCTTATTTTGAAATGGTAGATAGAGTGTCTCTGGTGGTTCAGTAGATTTAACTTGTTTCCTCATAAGTGTAGCTTCAAGGTATTGTTTCTTGCTGGAGTTCTGAATTGTGATTTATTTGTTCTCAGTAGAAATATTGAATAAAACTGCAAAAACTCTAAAACCCATTTTTATTGCAATTTTTCCTGTTGAATTCTAGATGTAGCTTTAAGATGATTTAGTAAGAGGTGAAGGGAGAGGTGGCTGTTAAACTCAGATTGAAGCAGTTTAAAATTTTACAGGCAGTTGTATTTGGTATAAACTTTCTCAGTTTATTCCAAATGGGGAAAAGTTCAGACCTCCAGAAGGGATGAAATGGGTGTCACAGCTCTTTCCTGTGTCGCCCGGGACTTCTTTCCTGCCCCAGCCTGCAAGGCTCCTCCCAGGTCTCTTAGCTCCACCTTCACATCTCTGAAGCCAATGCCTTGCTGTGTCCCCAAGATGGGCTTACTGCTGCAGTAGGAGCACCCCTCAAGCTTGGCAGTGTTTTCAGACTAAGGCGCTTCAATTTTCTTACAGGTTATTTACTTACTTAATTTTATTGAGGTATAACTGACATATTACATTATGTAAGTTTCAGGTGCACAGGATTATGAGTCAGTATGCGTATGCATTGTAAAATGATCACCGCAAGTTTAGTTAACATCCGTCACCAGTCATAGTTACAAACTTTTTTTCTTGTAATGAGAACTTTCAAGAACTACTCTTAGCAATTTTCAAACACAATTGTTAACCGGTGCATGGGTGGTTCAGTAGTAGAATTCTTGCCTGCCAGGCAGGAGGCACGGGTTTGATTCCCGGCCCATGCAGCCACAGTGTCCCCTCTGGGGCTTCCCTGGTGGCTCAGATGTTAAAGAATCTACCTGCAATGCAGAGACCAGGGTTCGATCCCTGGGTCAGGAAGATCCCCTGGAAAAGGGCATGGCAACCCACTCCAGTATTCTTGGGCTTCCCTAGCGACTTGTGGCTCAGATGGTAAAGAATCTGCCTGCAATGTGGGAGACCTGGGTTCAATGCCTGGGTTGGGAAGATTCCCTGGTGAAAGGAATGGCAACCCACTCCAGTATTCTTGCCTGGAGAATCCCATGGACAGAGGAGCCTGGCGGGTACAGTCCATGGGGTCTCAAAGAGACATGACTGAGCGACTAACACTTTTCTTTCTACTATAGTCACTGTGCTGCATCTTACATCCTCCTGACGGTTTTTATAACTGGAAGGATTGTACTTTTTGACTCCCTTCACCAATTTCATCCATTTCACAGCCCCTCCACCAATCTGCTCTCTGTTTCTGTAAGTTTTTATTTTTAAGACTCCACTTAGAAGTGATAGCATATAGTATTTGTGTTTCTCCATCTGACTTATTCCACTTAGCATAATGCCCTTGAACATGGTTCATCCATGTTGCTGCAAATGGCAGGATTTCTTTTCTAATGGCAGAATCAGTTCAGTTCAGTTGCTCAGTCGTGTCCGACTCTTTGCGACCCCATGAACTGCAGTACTCCCACCCTTCCTGTCCATCACCAACTCCCAGAGTCCACCCAAACCATGTCCATTGAGTTGGTGATGCCATCCAACCATCTCATCCTCTGTCATCCCTTCTCCTCCTGCCCTCAATCTTTCCCAGCATCAGGGTCTTTTCCAATGAGTCAGCTCTTGGTATCAGGTGGCTCAAGTACTGGAGTTTCAGCTTCAACATCAGTTCCTCCAATGAACAACCAGGACTGATCTCCTCCAGGATGGACTGGTTAGATCTCCTTGCAGACCAAGGAACTCTCAAGAGTCTTCTCCAACACCACAGTTCAAAAGCATCAATTCTTTAGCACTCAGCTTTCTTTATAGTCCAACTCTCACATCCATACATGACTCCTGGAAAAACAATAGCCTTGACTAGATGGACCTTTGTTGGCAAAGTAATGTCTCTGCTTTTGAATATGCTGTCTAGGTTAGTCATAACTTTCCTTACAAGGAGTAAGTGTCTTTTAATTTCATGGCTGCAATCACTATCTACAGTGGTTTTGGAGCCCAGAAAAATAAAGTCAGCCACTGTTTCCACTGCTTCCCCATCTATTTGCCATGAAGTGATGGGACCAGATGCCATGATCTTCGTTTTCTGAATGGTGAGCTTTAAGCCAACTTTTTCACTCTCCTCTTTCACTTTCATCAAAAGGCTCTTTAGTTCTTCTTCACTTTCTGCCATAAGGGTAGTGTCATCTGCATATCTGAGGTTATTGATATTTCTCCCAGCAATCTTGATTCCAGCTTGTGCTTCTTCCAGCCCAGCGTTTCTCATGATGTACTCTGCATAGAAGTCAAATAAGCAGGGTGACAATATACAGCCCTGACATACTCCTTTTCCTATTTGGAACCAGTCTGTTGTTCCATGTCCAGTTCTAACTGTTGCTTTCTGACCTGTATACAGGTCAAGAGGCAGGTCAGGTGGTCTGGCATTCCCATCTCTTTCAGAATTTTCCATAGTTTATTGTGATCCACAAAGTCAAAGGCTTTGGCATAGTCAATAAAGAAGAAATAGATGTTTTTCTCGAACTCTCTTGCTTTTTCAATGATCCAGTGGATGTTGGCAATTTGATCTCTGGTTCCTCTGCCTTTTCTAAAACCAGCTTGAACATCTGGAATTTCACAGTTCACATATTGCTGAAGCCTGGCTTGGAGAATTTTGAGCATTACTTTACTAGTACGTGAGATGAGTGCAATTGTGTGGTAGTTTTCTCATTCTTTGGCATTGCCTTTCTTTGGGATTGGAATGAAAACAGACTTTTTCCAGTCCTATGGCCATTGCTGAGTTTTCCAAATTTGCTGGCATATTGAGTGCAGCACTTTCACAGCGTCATCTGTCAGGATTTGAAATAGCTCAACTAGAATTCCATCACCTCCACTAGCTTTGTTCATAGTGATGCTTCCTAAGGCCTACTTGACTTCACATTCTAGGATGTCTGGCTCTAGGTGAGTGATCACACCATCGTGGTTATCTGGGTCATAAGATCTTTTCTATATAGTTTGTCTGCATATTCTTGCCACCTCTTCTTAATATCTTCTGCTTCTCTTAGGTCCATACCATTTCTGTCCTTTATTGAGCCCATCTTTGCATGAAATATTCCCTTGGTATCTCTAATTTTCTTGAAGAGATCTCTACTCTTTACCATTCTATTGTTTTCCTCTATTTCTTTGCATTGATTGCTGAGGAAGGCTTTCTTATCTCTCCTTGCTATTCTTTGGAACTCTTACATATGCATTCTTACATAATTAATACATATATATTCTTACATAATTAATACATATGCCTTCTTACATAATTAATTGTTGGGAGTTAATCTGGAATTGTATCCAAAGTATGATCATAAAATAATGTCAACATATTTTTAATAAACATTAAAGCACAAGAGAAACCAATATGCAGGTCAGGAAGCAACAGTTAGAACTGGACATGGAACAACAGACTGGTTCCACATAGGAAAAGGAGTACGTCAAGGCTGTATATTGTCACCCTGCTTATTTGACTTCTATGCAGAGTACATCATGAGAAACGCTGGGCTGGAAGAAGCACAAGCTGGAATCAAGATTGCCGGGAGAAATATTAATAACTTCAGATATGCAGAGGACACCACCCTTATGGCAGAAAGTGAAGAAGAACTAAAGAGCCTCTTGATGAAAGTGAAAGAAGACTGAAAAAGTTGGCTTAAAGCTCACTATTCAGAAAACGAAGATCATGGCATCTGGTCACGTTACTTCATGGGAAATAGATGGGGAAGCAGTGGAAACAGTGTCAAACTTTATTTTTGGGGTCTCCAAAATCACTGCAGATGGTGATTGCAGTCATGAAATGAAAAGAAGTTTACTCCTTGGAAGGAAAGTTATGACCAACCTAGATAGCATATTCAAAAGCAGAGACATTACTTTGCCAACAAAGGTCCATCTAGTCAAGGCTATTGTTTTCCAGGAGTCATGTATGGATGTGAGAGTTGGACTGTGAAGAAAGCTGAGGGCCAAAGAATTGATGCTTTTGAACTGTGGTGTTGGAGAAGACTCTTGAGAGTCCCTTGGACTGCAAGGAGATCCACCCAGTCCATTCTAAAGGAGATCAGCCCTGGGTGTTCTTTTGGAATGACTGATGCTGAAGCTGAAACTCCAGTACTTTGGCCACATTATGTGAAGAGTTGACTCATTGGAAAAGACCCTGATGCTGGGACGGATTGGGGGAAGGAGGAGAAGGGGACGACAGAGGATGATATGGCTGGATGGCATCACTGACTCGATGGACGTGAGTCTGAGTGAACTCCTGGAGTTGGTGATGGACAGGGAGGCCTGGCGTGCTGCGATTCATGGGGTCGCAAAGAGTCGGACACGACTGAGTGACTGAACTGAACTGAACTGAAAGCGCAAGTAAATGTTCCTTTAAAAATAGTCCCTTGTGAGACTCTTGTCTTATTCTAACAATGCTGCCATCTTTAGGATATGTTTGGAACACCTGCTTGGGACTTTTTGTAACTTGTTTGTAAAATTAGGCTGATGAGGTGATAGATATCTTCACCTTTTGAGGATAAATGGAATTTGGGGTGAAGCTGTCAAAACCACTTGGATCTAAGACTTATGAATGTGGATGGGTAAGCTAGTTATCATTGTTTGGGATGATAAATAAGGAGCAGTATAATGAAATCTATTTTGCGTTTGTGGCTCATCATTTCATTTTGTAGGAGAAGCCTCACAAACAACATGAATATTGTCATTATATAATGAGTTCAAGTTCCTTCAAGGTAATTACTGATTTGAAGAATAATGTTTACCTGAAGATATAAATTCCAGTTTCTTGGTTAAAGAAATCAGCCTCATTATCTAACAGAGTTTCAAAATATATGAGGCAAAAACTGATAGAACTGGAAGAGAAATAGATAAATCCACACGATGCTCCTCTCACAATACTCAGTAGACACAGACTGAAAGTCTTCTATATAAGTATATAGAAGATGTGAACAACACTGTCAGCTAACTTGACCTATTTGACATTTGTAGTACCTTCCATCCTGAAAGAGAAATGCACATTGTTTTGAAGTTTACTCAGGTTATTTACCAATAAAGACCTTATGCTTCACCATAAAACATGTGTTGATAAAATTAAAAGGATTTGAATCATGCAAAGTATATTCTTTGACCAAAATGGAATTGAGTTTCAAAACCCATAAAATGTAGAATTAAAATATATGAGAGCAGTAACACAAAAGGCCAGGAATGGAGACCTAGAAGACTCTTACACTCTTAATGAAGTGTTATACTTATATTTCCAGGCAGCCTGAGCAAGGCTAAAGGACAGTATGTTTCAGCAATGCTAAAACACATTATTAGCTAACCCTCATACAAAGGGGTACAGCTAATAAGCCAACAGTGGAGATAAGATGGAAACATAATAAATATTCAGTAAATCCTAAACAAGGAATAAAGAAAAGATGAGGCAAAAATCATATAGTAAGATGTTAACTTCAATTCTTATGTTAATTCGAAGTGGTATTGTACAGATATTTTACAAATAAGCAAAGATATTTTACAGATAAGCAACCTAAGGTTTAGCTTTAAATAACTTGCCCAAAGTGACACAGCCAGGATGTCCTGGGGCTGGGATTTCAATTCAGGTCCCCTGTCTTCCAAGATCTCTGCCCTTTATTTAATGCCAAGGTACGTAGTAGTAGTAGCAGGGTGTGTGTGTGTGTGTGTGTGTGTGTGTGTGTGTGTGTGTGCATTCTGGCTCCTGCTGGTACGGTGTGGCATGCTCAGTCATGTCCAACTCTTTGCAACCCCTCATGCTCGCTCCCCTGCCCCTGGAATTTTCCAGGTAAGAATACTGGAGTGGGCTGCCTTTTCCTTCTCCAGGGGATCTTCTCGACCCAGGGATCAAACCCCCTGTCTCTTGCATCTCCTGCATTGGCAGGAGGGTTCTTTACCACTGTGCCACCCGGAAATCCCTTCTAGGTACTATGTGTACAGAAGAATTTGGACAACTAAACCTATGTCTTCCAACATTTGTGCATATAATTGACATTTACATTTCTGCATGCCTATGTAACTAAAATATATTCTCACTTTTCAAATTACAGTGACGTTATATAGAATTATTTCTTGGGGGTTTCCTATCTGTCTTCACTCTCCAGCGCAGGTCGGGATATGCCTAGGTTCTCTACAACTGAGGGAGTGGATGAGATGGTGTCAGTGTTGTCTGGCCCTGCTCCACTGCCCACGGTGGGGATGACCGAAGCCTCTTCTCACAAACCTCTTCAAACCTCTATGAACTTCTTGCTGTGCTCATCATCTATGTATAATACACACATATGAGCATAGTACACTAACACATTAAACATGTTTTGGCACTCCAGAAAATATGCAAGATTCTGTGGTAGGCAAAAGATATTAAAAGATGAACAAATTATGTCTCCTGATATTATAGAATTAGAAGTCTGATGAGGCATGCACACTTTATACAGAGAATCACACAAATGTGCACAATAATGTCATAAATGATATGAGAGCAACAGGTTATCATGATTGGATAATAGGATGACCTATTTGCAGGGTCATCAATGGAATAGGCATTTTCTTCTTTTACAAATATATTGAAGACTTTGAAACTATTACAAATACTACTGTTATTTGTAATACAACTACTATACTAACACTATTACTATTCTAGCCACCAAGCTAAAAGTTGATATTTTAGTAATACTACTACTATACTAACACTATCCTAGCCACCAAGCTAGAAGTAAGATAATTTATTAACAAAAAAAGTATTTCAACCCCAGCATGCTTGGAGCCACGTGCTGTATTTCTAACAGAATTTATTTCTGTTCTCTTGAATGTGAAGTGCTGTCACTTGCAATTATTTTGAAAGTTATTCAGCCTTTTCTTTCCAATCTGCTAAAAGAATGATGGTTTTTTAAGAGTAAAGATTAGCTAGGAATTTTTCATTACAATGCAGGCTTTAACTACAGGACTTTAGAATAAAACTCTTCACTTCCAGCAGTGCATTTAAAAAATGGCTGTGGATGCTTTTAAAGGAGCAGTAAAATCAGCTGTAGCTGATAGAGTTTACAGGGCTCGCCTAGACCCTGCCGTGTTCATTCTGAGCTGTGTTCTGGGGGAAGCTGAGCAGGAGTGATTCTGGGAGTAGCCTGCTTCCTTATCTCAACAAGACCAGATCACACTGGGGCTATATCTGATTCTCTCCAACCAGAGTCCACCGATTGGAGCCCAGTGACTGGCTGCAGTGGGTGTGAAAGCTGCACCATATCACTGAAAAGACCACAATATTCTTTCCTTCAGATCCCATCTTTCCCTGGTGATAGGGAACTGGAGACCCAAGGACAGGCCCAGGACCGACCACTTGCACAGTGCCTACACATACTGAAGACTCAATAAATGCTTAAAAAAGAAAAAAGTAAAACAAAATTGAGTGTTTGTGTTCACATAGCTCAAAAGGAAGATGGAAATAAAACTAATTTTTGTTAGTTGTTGGATAAGAACCGGGGCAGGAAGAGACAAAAAATTATATGACCCAACAATCCCACTGCTGCTGCTGCTAAGTCGCTTCAGTCGTGTCCAACTCTGTGTGACCCCATCGACTGCAGCCTACCAGGCTCCTCCGTCCATGGGATTTTCCAGGCAAGAGTACTGGAGTGGGGTGCCATTGCACTACTGGGCATATATATGGAGAAAACCACAATTCAAAAGACACATGTACCTCAGTGTTCACTGTAGTGCTATTTACTGTAGCCAGGACATGGAAGTAACCTAGATATCCATCGACAGATAAATGGATAAAGATGTGGTACATACACACAATGGAATATTACTCAGCCATAAAAAGGAATGAAATTGGATCTTTTATAGAGAGGTGGATGAACCTAGAGTCTGTCATATAGAGTGAAGTAAGTCAGAAAGAGAAAAATAATGTATATTAATGCATGTATATGGAATCTAGAAAAATGGTATGTTGCTGCTGCTGCTAAGTCGCTTCAGTCGTGTCTGACTCTGTGCGACCCCATAGATGGCAGCCCAGCAGGCTCCTCCGTCCCTGGGATTCTCCAGGCAAGAACTCTGGAGTGGGTTGCCATTTCCCTCTCCAATACATGAAAGTGAAAAGGGAAGTGAAGTCGCACAGTCGTGTCCGACTCTTCGCGACCCCATGGACTGCAGCCTACCAGGCTCCTCCATCCATGGGATTTTCCAGGCAAGAGTACTGGAGTGGGGTGCCATCGCCTTCTCTGGAAAAATGGTATAGATGAACCTATTTGCAGGCCAGGAACAGAGGCGCAGATGTGTCAAACAGACATGTGGACACAGTAGGGGAAGAGGAGGGAGGGACAAATTGGGAGAGGAGCATTGCTGAATATCCACTATCACAAGTGAAACAGCTAGCCTGTGGGGCTCAGCGCTATAGCCCAGGCAGCTCAGCTTGGTGCTCTCTGATGACCTACAAGGGGGCTATGAGGGAGGGAGGTTCAAGAGCGAGGGGACATTTGGAAACATACAGCCGCTTCACTTCATTGTACAGCAGAAAATAACACAGCATTGGAAAGCAATTATATTCCAATAAAAAAAGGAAAAAAGGAAACAGTGATTTTAAAGACATTTTACAAAAACACTGGGTCATTGTCTGATGACTTGTATGTAAAAATTGCTTTATTTTGGGAACAAATTTAAGTGACCGGATTTTAAACATTCTCCCCAAGTATTTTCCTGGTTAGACACTTAGTACCTAGGCATTAAGGAACATCTGCTTGCTGAACAGATATCACGGTGTAGAGTAAAGGCACTCAAACAACTGCATTTGCTTTTCTGATTAGAGTGAAGGGGAGGGAGGGGAGGCAGGAACATGGGGGAATAATGTGGGTGGCTGAGTCTGCAGTGCCTGCCTGCTTGCAATATAAATTGGCAGCTTGTCTGCTTAACAAAGTGGGAAGGATTGTTTCTAGCACAGAATAACCATCCTTAGAAAATGTTTCCTAATAAATATTTTTATTAGTATACCATAAAGTTTTTAGTATTAATATTAAAGAACCCACCAGATTAAGGCTGGGCATCATTTTGAGAAGGTATATGCATTCATTTTAGGGTATTTGGGGAGCCAAGCTGCTTTATTTCAGTAAGGATTATAGCACAATGCTTTTTTAAAAAAATAACATTTGCTCATTTTGTGCAGGTGATGTTTATTATTATTGATTAATTAATATTAATATTTTTGGCTGTGCTAGGGCTTCATTGCTGCACGCGGCCTCTCTCTAGTTGTGGTGAGCGGGGGCTGCTCCTCGTTGTGGCGCGTGGGCTTCTCGTCGCGGTGGTTTCTCTTGAGACACAGCATGGGCTCTGGGTGCGTGGTTTTCAGTAGTCGCAGCACCGTGTGGCAAGTCCCAGCGCAGTGCTTTCTTAGGAGTGGGATTTCAAGTTTGGAACAGGTTCATCCATTTGTCTTTCTGATGTCCTCTTTCTAGCCTAATAATTTGGGCATAGTACTTTTAATATTTTACAGCAACATATTTTACTGCAAAGCCTTTCAATGTAGCCAGCCACTACTAAGAAGAAACAAAAAAGCTGTGGGATAAGCTGCCAGGGAAAAAGCGATTCAGAGCTGAGGAGAAGGCTCTAGATTAGGAGGCGTTCTTAACATGGGGACCATGGATAAAACTCAGTCTAAGAATCCCTTGGAATTTCCTGGAAATTCTGAGTGTATCTAGGGAGAGAGTCCCAAGTTTTTATAAGATTTTCAGAGTGGTCTTTACCCTAACAGTTAAACTCTTGTAGTGTGTGTGTGAGTCCAGATAGACTAAGTTATGCTGCAGTAACAAGACAATTTTGAGACCTTGATAGCTTAAAACCCCCACTGCTTCTCACTCTCTAAGGTACTTCCACTTCCCCCTTGTGTCAGACAACAGATTCTTGTTCAGAGGGGCTTCTGCTCCAAGTCTCCTAACTAACTATGGCCCCAGAGAGGAGGGAGCAGGTCCCCTGGACATCACATGTCTTTACCTCTGGACAAGTTCCTCATTTTTCCTTATCCACCAGATTCAATTTAAATTATTGAAGTTTAGTTACTTTAAAAGTTGTATTAGTTTACACTGTACAGCAAAGTGAATCAGTTGTGCATATACATATATCCACTTTTTTAGATTCTTTTCCCGTATTGGGCATTAGAGTATTGAGTAGAGTTTCCTGTGGTATACAGTAGGTCCTTGTGAGTTATCTATTTTATGTACAGCAGTGTGTATATGTCAATCTCAACCTCCCAATTTACCAACGGGGGAGCCTGGTGGCTGCCGTCTATGGGGTCACACAGAGTCAGACACGACTGAAGTGACTTAGCAGCAGCAGCAGCAGCAGTGTGTATATGTCAATCTCAGCCTCCCAATTTACCCCTCCCTCCCTTCTTCCCCAATAACCGTAGGTTTGTTTTCTAAACCTGTGACTCTATTTGTTTTGTAAATAAGTCCATCTGTACCATTTTTTTTTAAAGATTTCATTTATAAAAGGTATCATATGATATTTGTCTTTCTCTGTCATCCACCAGGTTCTTAACCTCATTGCAGACAAAGAGGCGAGAGAACCCTGGCAGGGATGTGACCACAAGGGTTGAGACAATAGATTCCAGATAGGTGAGTTGGGACAAGCAGTCTGCATTGTTTTTCTTAGTGCTGGGGATGGGTAGGTGGGGCAGGTGGCAGAAAGGGGTGAAGATTTTTAATTTCTGGGGTTAGCTTTTGAACATGACAATATATGTTCTAGGAAGCATTCTAATATACTTATCATCCCTACCTCCTCTATTTCCAGGTAAAAATAGCTCATAATAATAAAGCACTGCTACAATAAACTTTCAAAGATAAATGCAAAGACGAGAATAGAAAATGATGGCTGGTAGTGGTGGAGAATAAGCAGACTGGAAAAGGTGAGCTAAGGGAAGCTGCACTTGAGATATAACTTAACATCGGGCTTCCTGGCAGCCGTGGGGAAAAAGGGAAGAACCAATAAGAAATTTGGACAAGTAGCTGTAAAAATTTTATGGCTCTAGGGTCTTAGAGTTTTGATATTCATATAGGCACTGCTAGCAAATAGCTGCATGAATGTAACAGGTTACTAGAATGTTCTGGGCCTCACTTTTCTATGTGATAGTAATTGCCTGCTGAATTAGACAGTATTTAAATTTGTTTTATTCATAACTTCTCAATTATTAATGACCCTTCAAAGAAATGTCTTCCTTTATACATTTCATTAGGATTATTCACTTCTTCATTAAACATATGTTTATGGTTCATAGTAGATTCATGAGATTTTCCTCATTAAGCATCCTTAAAGGGAAATGTGACAGAATTATCTAATCTTTACTCATTTTAAAGCTAACATATATTTCACATGTCACTAGTTTTTACTTTGACATTCTTCTGAAGTCACAGAAAAAAATACCCAAAATTACATAAGAAATGAAAGGGTAATTATTTAGTACAATGTGTTAATAGAAAACATAACACAAGTCACAATCAAACATAATTATTATGTTTTAAAAATTGAATTGAAAATGCTTCTGTGTTGCCAGGAAGGAGAAAACAATCATTGTCATTCGGACCAAGAAGGAGACTAGAAGACATTTCCCTACCCCTGCTCCTCACATCTTGACAGGCCTGCGTTTCTTCCTAGAATCTGGCAGACACTGAAAAATGTTTTACATCTCACTTACTGCTGGGAAGTGCACCTTAGCCTTTAAAAGCAGCTTATATTTATACATTTTCTGGTTTCTCTGTGTGTATCCAACCACATGGTTCACTATATTTCATTAGTGATATTCTTATTACACTGTGCCTTGATGAATTTTTATTTTTTAGTGGTAAAGAAGTTAAGAAAAAAAATCAAAACTAATCTGGTCCATGACTTTTTTTTTTTTTTGGCCATGTCATGCAACTTGTAGGATCTTGGTTTCCTGACCAAGGATTGAACCCAGCCCTTGACAGTGAAAGCCTGGAATCATAACCACTGTGGCCCATAACATTTTTGTTAGGTGAGAATGAAAGTTGTATTTCAATCCCATGTTTTAACCTAATTTATTAAAATTTGACAATGGATCAGAACAAGTTCGAGATAGTCTATTTTGATGTATCTTACTCTACCTTATCTATTATCTATCAATCATCTCTTCACTCATTCATTTATAGAAGCAAGCATATGTTTTAAACATCAGGATCACTGAACACAGAGGACTGCTGATAGAGGCATTAAGATCTCTGTGGATCTTTAGGACTGAATCAGAAACAAGACTCACCTGGGACCCAGGAATTGCACCAATATTCATTGGGGTATTTTTTGTTTTTAGGATTTTGAGCAGTTTTCTCAGCCATATGAACAGAAGAATAACTTGATCAGTCAAAGCTGGGTAGACTTAGGAGGTAGTTACGGGTTTCCCTTGTGGCTCAGCTGGTAAAGAATCCGCCTGCAATGTGGGAGACATGAGTTTGATCCCGTGCGTTGGGAAGATCCCCTGGAGAAGGGAAAGGCTACCCATTCCAGTATTCTGGCCTGGAGAATTCCATGGACTGCATAATCCACATGGTCGCAGAGTCGGACACGACTGAATGACTTCTACGTCCACTATTTTATCAGCGTTGTTGCCATTCTTTTTTCAGCCTTGAAGGTCTTCAAAGATCAGTTTTACTGGCGTGGGTGAAACCTGGGTTTCTCACCTGGAGCTGGACTGCCTGGATGAGCATCTTGCCCTCAGCATGCCACCACGACTAGCTCTGTGACCTTGGGTCCATGTCTCTAAGATTAGTTCACTCATCTGTTGAGCAAGGGATCCTATTAAGTTTTCCTCACAGGCCATAAGAAGATTCACGACAACAATGAGAGCAAAGCATTAAACTACTGGCTTGATATGGTAACTATTCAAATTATTAAGCACTAAAATGTCATTTATGTAAAGAAGTCAGCTCTCAGGATTTCAGTGAAGGGGAACCAAACAGATCCTCTGAATTCTCCAGCTCGTCCCTGTATCAGTTATGACCAACTTCTTCCCTTTACTCCGTCTCCACCTTTGCTCTGCATCCCAGGGGGCTGACCTGTATGGGCTTCCACGTGTTCCACTGCCCTTTGCTTTCCAGGTGCTTTCGGCCGGAGGGGAGCATCGGGAGACAGAGAAAGAGGGGGCTCAGGGTGGTGATTCTCCTGGCTCCTTCCCTGCAAGCTTTGTGGAGTCCGACCACGTTTTCTCGCATGGAGACCACATCTCCTAGCAGGCACTCCCAATTCCAGCTCCACCGCTGCTCACCTCACTTTTTCAGGCTGACTACAGCACCCTGCCAACGCAAGGGCTAGATGCCCCTCCCCACTGTAGTTTCAGGCTAACCTGCTCACACCTTTGGACTGTGTCTTTATCAAATTCTTCTCAAATCGACTGTGCCATCTATTTCCTGACAGGCTGGTTCAAACATCAGGTGTATATCACTAAGATGGTGTCTTATGTGAGGCCTGAAAAACAGCTTTAAGAGGAGGGAGGAATTATGAGAAAGAGTCAACCAGCGTTTGGGAGTACATCAAATTATATGTGAATAATTCCCTGAATTGGCATGTACTTTGGCTGAGATGCTCAGATTGAATTATCTTAGTGTGACAGAGACAGACATGTATTTTCTCTTTGTATGACTGATGCGGTTTTTAAAAAATATATTCAAGAATGAGTTGCTCAGTGGAACTTAGAATTTTCTCATAACAGGTGTTGGTCCTTTTTCTCCAAATAGTTACTTAGATATCAGCTGTATTTATTCCATTCTTGGGACACATAGTGCCAGGCAATCAGGTTCTCAGTAAATACATTGCATGAATGTATCATCAACTTAAAAGGGTTCATCTATGGTTGAGTTCTGGCAAGAGAAAGCACTGGTCATAGCAAACACCCTCATCCAACAACATAAGAGAAGACTCTACACATGGACATCACCAGATGGTCGACACCGAAATCAGATTGATTATATTCTTTGCAGCCAAAGATGGAGAAGCTCTATACAGTCAGCAAAAACAAGACCAGGAATTGACTGTGGCTCCAATCATGAATTCCTTATTGCCAAATTCAGACTGAAATTGAAGAAAGTGGGGAAAACCACTAGACCATTCAGGTATGACCTAAATCAAATCCCTTATGACTATACAGTGGAAGAGAGAAATACATTTAAGGGACTAGATCTGATAGACAGAGTGCCTGATGAACTATGGATGGAGGTTCGTGACATTGTACAGGAGACAGGAATAAAGACCATCCCCAAGAAAAAGAAATGCAAAAAAGCAAAATGGCTGTCTGGGGACGCCTTACAAATAGCTGTGAAAAGAAGGGAAGTGAAAAGCAAAGGAGAAAAGGAAAGATATACCCATTTGAATGCAGAATTCTAAAGAATAGCAAGGAGAGATAAGAAAGCCTTCCTCAGCGATCAAGGCAAAGAAATAGAGGAAAACAATAGAATGCGAGACTAGAGTTCTTTTCAAGAAAATGAGAGATACCAAGGGAACATTTCATGGAAAGATGGGCTCGATAAAGGACAGAAATGGTATGGGCCTAACAGAAGCAGAAGATATTAAGAAGTGGTGGCAAGAATACACAGAACTGTACAAAAAAGATCTTCACGACCCAGATAATCACGATGGTGTGATCACTCACCTAGAGCCAGACATCCTAGAATGTGAAGTCAAGTGAGCCTTAGGAAGCATCACTATGAACAAAGCAAGTGGAGGTGATAGAGGTGATAGAGTTCCAGTTGAGCTATTTCAAATCCTGACAGATGATGCTGTGAAAGTGCTGCACTCAATATGCCAGCAAATTTGGAAAACTCAGCAGTGGCCACAGGACTGGAAAAGGTCAGTTTTCATTCCAATCCCAAAGAAAGACAACGCCAAAGAATGTGAAAACTACCACACAATTGCACTCATCTCACACGCTAGTAAAGTAATGCTTAAAATCCTCCAAGCCAGGCTTCAGCAATACGTGAACTGTGAACTTCCAGATAGATGTTCAAGCTGGTTTTAGAAAAGGCAGAGGAACCAGAGATCAAATTGCCAACAGCCGCTGGATCATCAAAAAAGCAAGAGAGTTCCAGAAAAACATCTATTTCTGCTTTATTGACTATGCCAAAGCCTTTGACTTGTGTGGATCACAATAAACTGTGGAAAATTCTGAGATGGGAATACCAGACCACCTGATCTGCCTCTTGAGAAACCTATATGCAGGTCATGAAGCAACAGTTAGAACTGGACATGAACAACAGACTGGTTCCAAATAGGAAAAGGAGTACATCAAGGCTGTATATTGTCACCCTGCTTATTTAACTTATATGCAGAGTACATCATGAGAAACGCTGGGCTGGATGAAGCACAAGCTGGAATCAAGATTGCCGGGAGAAATATCAATAACCTCAGATATGCAGATGACACCACCCTTATGGCAGAAAGTGAACTAAAGAGCCTCTTGATCAAAGTGAAAGAGGAGAGTGAAAAAGTTGGCTTAAAGCTCAACATTCAGAAAACGAAGATCATGGCATCCATTCCCAACACTTCATGGCAAATAGATGGGGAAACAGTGGCAGACTTTATTTTTTGGGGCTCCAAAATCACTACAGATGGTGACTGCAGCCATGAAATTAAAAGACGCTTACTCTTTGGAAGCAAAGTTATGACCAACCTAGATGGCATATTCAAAAGCAGAGACTTACTTTGCCAACAAAGGTCCATCTAGTCAAGGCTATAGTTTTTCCAGTGGTCATGTATGGATGTGAGAGTTGGACTGTGAAGAAAGCTGAGCGCTGAAGAATTGATGCTTTTGAACTGTGGTGTTGGAGAAGCCTCTTGAGAGTCCCTTGGACTGCAAGGAGATCCAACCAGTCCGTCCTAAAGATCAGTTTTGGGTGTTCATTGGAAGGACTGATGCTGAAGCTGAAACTCCCAATACTTTGGCCACCTGATGCCAAGAGCTGACTCATTTGAAAAGACCTGAAAGATTGAGGGCAGAAGGAGGAGATGACAGAGGATGAGATGGCTGGATGGCATCACTGACTCGATGGACCTGAGTCTGAGTGAACTCCGGGAGTTGGCAATGGACAGGGAGGCCTGGCGTGCTGCAGTTCATGGAGTTGCAAAGAGTTGGACATGACTGAGCGACTGAACTGATGTAGTATGTAGTTCCTTTTTGGTAACTGAACACCTTGGTAACTGAACACCACTACGTTTTGTAGATATATCACATTTTATTTGTCCATTCATCACCTGATGAATGTCAATTGATTTCACTTTTTGGTATCGTAAGTAAAGCTCTTATGAATATTTATGTACAAGTTTTTGTTTAGACATATTTTTTCAATTCTCTTGGGTTTATACCCACTAGTGGAATTGATGGGTCAAACGTCATTGAGCTTTTTAAGGAACTGCCAAATTGTTTTTCAAAGTGACTTACACCATTTACATTCTTACCAGCAGTGTATGAACATTTCATCTTTCCATATTCTGATACGTTATCACATTACCTTTTTCACTGCTATTTCACTGTGGTTTAATTTGCATTTTCCTAATGACAAGTGGTGTTAAGCACCTTTTCACATGCTTATCGGCCATTTATATATATCTTCATTGGAGATATGTGTATTTAGAACCCTTGCCCACTTTTAAATAGGTTATTTGTGCTTTAATTAATCAGGTTGTGTTTATTATTGTGTTGTAAAAGATCTATATATTCTGGCTACAAGTCTTTTATCAGATATATAATTTGTTAAGTATTTCCTCTCATTCTATGGGTTTTTGTTCTGTATGTTGCTTTTGGAAATGTAGAAGTTTTAACTTTGATGAAGTACAATTTATCTTTATCAGTTATACTTTCTGGTGTCGTATTGAAAAAAACTATTGCTTAACCCAAGATTTATTCCTGTTTTCTTCCAAGAGTTTTGTAGTTTTAGCTCTTCCATTTATTTTGAATTAACTTTTGCACATGGTATACAAGTAGGGGTCCAGATGGGGAACACATGTATACCTGTGGTGGATTCATTTTGATATCTGGCAAAACTAATACAATTATGTAAAGTTTAAAAATAAAATAAAATTAAAAGAAAAAAGTAGGGGTCCAACTTCATTCTTTTGGATGTGGATATCCTATTGGCTCAGGATAATCTGTCAAAAAGGCTATTCTTTCCTTATTATCTTAGCACCCTTGTTAAAAATCAACTGACCAAAAATGTAAGCATTGTTTGCATTTCCATAAGAACTTCAGGATAAGGTGGTCCATTTCTGCAGAGGTCACCTGAGATTTGGTTAGGAATGGCAATGGACTCATAGATCAATCTGGGAAGTACTGCCATCTTAACAATATTGATTCCTCCACTTCACTATCATGCAGTATCTTCCCAGTTATTTAGAACTTTTAAAATTTCTTCCACTAATGTACTGTAGTTTGCAGAGTACAAGTCTGGCACTTATTTTTAAAAATTCATTCCTAAGGGCTTGTTTCTGATATGATTGAAAATAAAATTGTTTTTTAAATTTCAGAGTGTTGCTAGTGTATAGAAGAGTTGATTTTCATATACTGATCTTGTTTCCTGCAACCTTGCTGAATTTGTTCCTAACATTTGTTTGATTTGTAGCTTTTACTGTGTGACCTGCTACAAAATATTAAAAACCAAAGTGACTTAATAATCCTGTTTCAATGCTTTAGAATAGCATAATAATTTAAATTTCATTTTAATTTATATTCCAATTCAAACTCAAATTATTTGGACTAAATTGCTTTACCATCCAAAACTACTGTTTAGGACACTCACCTTGTAGTGCAAAAATAAAATGTTTTCCCTAAATGAAAAAAATGTATTAGTTTTTACTTGGTCTAACTTATGAATGACACATTCAGTCTCACTGTTCAATAGTATTTGGTATGTCAGATTTATTTTATGTAATAACTAGTGGGAAGCCACCATGCCACCTTATTTAGCCATAGCTACTTTGCTTTTGTAATGAGGTCACTGTTTATAAACAATCAACATCTTTTCACTGTTAAAAGGTCAAGAGAAGAAACTGTAGCATTCCTCCTCTCCCTGAACAATGGAACTATAGAAGCATGTATGTTTAAAGTGTGAGTGCACAAAATGCTGGACAGAAATTTTGGATCACATGTCACTTTCACTTCATCACTGGTTGTCCCTTTCATTCACTAGATCAAATGGATTTTTTGGATGAGTTCTGGTCAGTTCCCAGACATAACTATCTTTTATATGGGTATTAAGCATGTAACATTTTCTTGGCATTCTGAGTCAAGCAGAAAAGCCCTAGTGTCAAGGCAAAAAGAAAGTTTTGTTAATGAAAAAAACACCCAGAAAAGCGCCTTGAATAAATCTGAGAAAGATGCAAAAAGCAAGTTAAAACACGTAACAGAAACTTGACATTTATTGTGCAACTTTATCTCCAACAGAACATGTGGCATTCTAGAGGTATATGAAGTAATAAAATCAATACTCCAGTTAGAACACCTGAAATACCTGGCTCTAGTAACAAATGTTGCTTATAATTAAAAATATTGAATGTTTAAAAAATTCTTATAACATTTTAAGTTCCTAAAAGAAATGTGCCTAACACTTAAAAAACAACTTACTCTTCTATATAAATTGTTCACAAAAAATCTTGCTATCCCGTATTACACTATGCATTTATAGCTTTATTAACATATCTCTAGTGGGTATTAACTCTACACAGTACAATCAAATAGAAATTATTCATAAAGAATCAACAAGACTTCAACAATAAAAATATCAGGATCAATGGATTTGTCACAGTTTCTGCACGTGTTCTTCATAGAAAACAGAGTAAAGGCAAGTTGGCCCCAGTGTCAGGCTGCTACACAAGTTCCAGGGAGGAGACACACACAAAGGCAAGGCCTACATGGGGCAGGGTCGGACTGGAGCAGCGACCTTCAGGGTTTCAGGACCCCTCTCACGGCCTGGCATGCCCTGGTCCCTAGAAACAAAGCCAGGCACTGATGGCCGAGGCAAGCTCTTGAAACTTAAAACACAGCCAGAGGTGTTAAAGCCACAACTACAGGAAAGGATCAGCAGATTACTGTATTTTCCTACAAAATCTTCACGACAATTCTCACAGTGACATCATTGTTAGAACCCTCTCTTCCAAACCAGACTCATTAAATCTAAGGCTACGAATACAACAGATGTGAAAAGTGAATGAATGCTGGCTAATGATGTCCAGTGCCATGTCTAACATCTATCTGTTCCCGAAGAACATCACTTCACTGAGTTCAAAGTTTTGCTTTTATATCCCTGCATTTTTGTACTGGGAACCCTATGATGGAAACGTGAACAAATTAGTCATTTTATTCACTACTTCGATTAAACAACAAATCTATCCCAAAGGGTTGATGGGTTTTGAGAACTGGAGAAAACTGGAACTACTGGAGAAAACTGAATGAGTCATTCCACTTTCTAAACCCAAAGATTTCCCCTTACTAGCTGAGTAATAATAAGCTCAATAAAATGGGGTAACAATAACAGCCTAGGGAGTGCTTGTGAGGATTAAAATGAGAGGAGGCATAAAGTGCTTAGCAGAACACCTGCACACAAGGACTCTGAACTATAAGCTATAGTTTTGTCAGTGGTTCTGAATGGGCCTGAAGAGTTTCCAATGCAGGCAAGACCCATCAGGCTACTTGTACTGGGCCAATTCTGACAATGAACATGCTTTTGAGTAAGTCATCTTAGCAGATGTATTTTTTATTGTAATTTGGGGAACTGTGATTCAGTGAAAGCCTAGTGCTTCTATTAGCTAGTTTTGGACAGTCATGAGGAAATTTAATCTGGTGCTTTTACCACAAAGATATGGTAATTCAGTGCTATCAATAAACCATACTGACCGAGCTGGTCATTAGATGAGTGAAGTCCTCTGAGTGTTCTCTGCAACTGAATACACCGTGGAGGGTGAAAGTGGTCTCTAACAGGTAAATATACTCATTATAGTTTTGAATTTTAATTAGGAGGCAAGTACTGGTGAGTTATTACTTTTGCACTTCATGTTGTCCAGCATTAATTCTCCACTGTCTAACCACTGGCTGATAATTCAAGTAACTGCAGAGGGCCCTCAACTGGGTGGCATTTTCCACATTATTTCAAGTGAAGTGGTTATTTTTATCTAGTACTTACATGACTGAAAGAAGCCATCACTATGTTTACAAAAATATATCATAATGATACATACTGCTGTTTAGAGCCATTTACACTAGCGTCTGACTCAGGCGTCCTATTTGACATGTTTTGCCAAGGAGTTTTGGCAAGTGTCACCACATTAAACACACACCAGCAAGACTTGCACCATATGTTGAAAATCACTATTACATTTTAAAAATTGGTATATAAGAGCTGTCAAAAATTAGCATCTGTATGGTGAAATGACATAGCATTGAATGAGAGAAGTTTAAATCTTTTCTAAAAATGAAGCTATCCAAGAATGAGACTTTTTTAAAATGAATGAAATCTAAGAAAAACTAAGGAGGTAGTCTGTGGGCATCAGGTCAGGTTCTAGAGTTCATGTGGAGTGACAGAATTCAAATGAGGGCAATATTCATTTGTTTTTCTGAAAACAGTGCATGCTTCCTCATTGATACTCCATTTGTTTTCTGATAGCATCAGGAGGTCAAGCCATTCAAAGTGGCAGGAAAATGTAGACTTCATGAACTTGCAGATTCCCAAGTTTGTACTGTTGTCTAGATTTTGGGAAAAAAATCTGCTATTATAAGAATTTACTGGACTTAACCATCCTATTGCTATCTGACACATGGGGAAGCTGGATCAAATAATATACTAATATATCACCTTATAATTCTGATGAAGGTCAATGAGTTTATGACTGACAGAAGACTACACAGTCAATGTTTGTGACTAACGAAGGGCTAAGAAAGATCCAGAATATAAAATCACCCACTTGCTCTATGGCTGTGAAGCAGCCACATATATAACATCTCTCAATTTCCCTATCAAAAGAGATGATGACTTTTTTAAACAAATGCCCTAATGTTATCCTCTCCATTCCCAGTGAAGCCTAAAACAGCAGCAGCCTTTAATAAAAGTTGCCCATTTAGCCCTAAGCTTTACAAAGAATGCAGTTATCTGGATTAGGGTGATAAAGGAAGCCTCTCCTCCTACCCACACCTGAAGCAGAAACAGATTCTATCATCTCTAGAGCATCTGCTGATACGAAATGGTTCCAAAGACATTACTACAAACTTGAGCTCAACAAATTAAACTGGGGAAAGTAGTGGTAAAGGTCAGTGCTAACCCAGCCAAGGCCAGAAATTCAGGGGAATACTGGAGGGAAGCAAGCACAACTGGAGTGAAACATTTCCATTGGTGACAAAGAGAAACAAGATTTATGCAAATTCTAAAGATCAACTCAGCACACAAAGACCCTCAAATTTCAGAGAAATTACAAACAAGCCCGTTGCATAGTTGTCAGAACGGCCTGAAGCTGTGTGTATACAATTCCAGAACAAATTCAGTGAATACCATCGGCCTCACCATTTGTTTGGTCCTCAGTGCACCAAACGACTAGCTGACTGAAATTCTCATTGTGCAGCCCATCACTTTGGCATTGTGTCAACAGAGCCTGATTTAAGGCTGTGGAAATTGTGCATCTATGAAGCTACAAAATTGAGCATTTGAAAATGGTTTTGGATCTTTGGATGTTTCTTGACTGACACAGTGAAAACTTTTACTGTTCGTCAACTCCAGAGATCATATAGTGCCTTCGTTATCAACACAGTAGAAATTTTATTTTTTGGTAGAAAGTAACAGAGAGCAACAGCTAGCTTCCAACTCATCATTGTCTAGAGGTGACCTCTGATCTCTGGTTTCTGTTTTAGTACAGGTTCTTGTCAATGCAGATACAACATACAATGTCACCTATCCTATGTCTTTGCTGAGAAGTATAAATTCAAGTCTTTGGAAAACATAAAGACAACTTATCTGAACTTATCTGAACTAAAATGAGAATGCCTGTTCCGTGTCCCTCAGGACAATGCTGTGTCTCCAGCTTCTCCCATGAGCACCAAACCAACCTCCATGGGGACCAGCCCTGCTCACGAAGCAGAGCTTACCTGAAGGCATCAGACAGGCGAACAAGAACTCACCTATCTTTTTTCACCTTCACCATCTAACTGAAATCAACTGTAGTTTTTTCTTTGTATAATACAGTATTCTGAAAACCTCTGCAGGCTCCATACACTTTCCAAACTTGTATTGGGATTTGTTTGGCAGTAGGTCAAGAGAGTTAAGGTTTAGGATGTGTAAAGTCTGACAGAGTGACATGCTTTGGATTCTAAAGTGATGGTAACAGAACATTCACCATTGGAACTTGAGAGGACTGGCTGCTCGTGTGAAAAGATTTTGTCCACTAATCACCAGATCCATCCTGGGAATTTTTATTGAAGACTTCATCCTGGGAAGGCTGGTGATCGATCCCTTCATAAAAGGAACCTCCGTTGTGCAGGAAAGTGCCCACGGCTCGCCCCTGCCGGGCGTGACCCACAGCATCGCTGAACACTTTGTTTATCTGCTCCTCTGAGGGCATCCACCAGTCAGGGTTGGAGGTACAGTGCATCCTAATGAATTCTGTGGGAATATACACAACAGTAAAAAAGAAAAAAAAAAAAAAAGAGAGAGAGAGAAACAGCTGGTTTTTGCAGTGGATGACAAGAAGGGTGCTTAAACTTTAATAGCAGCTCTATAAGGAAAGCTTTATGGGACATCAGATGTAGTGCCATGATGACGTCACTTATTAGACTTTAAAACTTACACCATCTACATTTTCTACTCACGTGCAAAAATAAAAATTATGTGAGTGATCCCTCTAAGACACATTTGCTATGAATGGTAAATCTGACTTGTGAGGCATGGTCTGCACCATGCTAGGTTCAAACCCTGTTGTTACATGCCCACATTTTTAACTCTTTCCAGAAGCACAGGAAGTATCATTAGTATGGTATTCTTTAACCAGCTACTAATTTGTACATTAAGTGCAAGAAAATAAAATCTCAGTAAGAACCTGCATAAGTTTTGGTTCAGAAGAGATTTCCACATTATTACAGGCTGTATTTATGTCTCTAATTATGATATCTATACATGTACTGACAAATATTTTTTAGATGAGTTTTCCTCTAAATATTTAATTTCACCAGATACAATTAGGAAGAGATAGTGTATAAAGAGTAGCTAAGACTCCAATAAAACAATCTTGGCCTCCCTCCAGCTGAGTTCAAATCAACGTATCCTGTTTTCTCAGAGAGTCAGGGGACATGCTGAGTTTCTATACAGCTATTTCATTAATAACATGGGCATCTGAAAGCTGAAGTGAGCACTCTGGAAAAGGTCCTAAGTCAAACTGTGTTTTTTTATTTTTTGCACAGCTGATTGAAAGTTCAGGGTGACTGCTATTTACACATCATTTCTTCTCCAGCACTGCTCCCTCTATAAGACAATGGTTCTGGTCATAGGATTGGATTTGTCTGAAATTTATTTATGAAACCCTGATCCTATTTGACCTTAGAAGCTGATGCTTTTAAGAACTTGGACCAGAAAAATCTCATGAACTGAACTGTGTCTATCTTAGCAGATAAACAGGGGCATTCCCTTCAATTTCATGCCTGAGGTGAGAGACTCGTTCATCTCGTCCAAGTCTCAGCTCTGGTGGCCTTCGCTAGGGTGAGAACTGTGTTTATTCAGCATCTTATCCTGCAAAATTGTCAGGAACCAGATGGCTGATGGTGGGGTGCAAGCCTAGGAAACACCAAAGGACACCTACATCCTCCAACTCAGGTCATGGTCACTACAACGCTGAACAGAGAGAAAGCAAATGGGACCACTAGGGCTCACATAGCTAGATCTCTCCCTTCTGTCTTCCTTGTGTTCACACTTATTCCCAACTATAACTGTCCTCAGATCACCTCCAGCTAGGCTGTGAGCTCCACAAGTCAGGGATTCTGTTTTCTCCTCCTCTCTGCCTTTCTCAGGTCTCCTGCCTCAAGTGTTCACAAGTGTTCCATAACTGTTTAAGAAGTTCCCCTACCTCTGTCCAGATGCCCCATTCTCATAGGAACATAAAGAAATGAAAGAAAGGTGCCTGTGAGCAGAAATCAAGGCTAACTGTCGAGGGCGCTGTAGCCCTGCCACTCTGGGAACATGCTGCTCTGTGATACCTACGCTGCCCCCTCCTTAGCACCCACTGCTGTGACAGGACTTCCCCCAGCACTGTGCCAGACGATTACAAGCTCAACGGAGAGGTCATTCTGTTACACAGACTGGAAGCACTGTCACGTCACTGACCTGCCTCTTCCTGCTGGAGTCAAACCACCCCAGGAAACAGGTCCGCCTAGAATCTGATTTCACTCCCTGAGGCACCCTGCTCTCCATCCCTCAAGTGTCCAAACATCTGCCACTTCCTTGGCCTTCCTACGCTTGCTGACCACAAGGACGTCACCCTGGGAGTCACCACACCTCAGCCTTCAGGAAGGGAATCCCATTTGGGTCAAAGAAGGCCCCAAGATTTCAGCCTTTGGGACAGACACAAGGGCTCTAACCGGCTGCCCTGACACGTCAGCAGTTCCTGCCTATGCCTTCTCCACCCATGGGCAGGGGAGGCCTGTGTGTCCTGCGCAGCTCTCCTGTGTTGAAGAGTGCATGTTCTGAATGGGCAGCCTGGGCTGCATTGGTGTCCCAGCGGGCCTGGCAGCATTCCCAGGGCAGCAACACTAGTGCTTTGGGATGTAAGTTAATCCCTCAGTTTCACAGACTTGCTCATTAAAATATAAAATGTTTAACAAGGATTTATGGAAAGGGACAGTGAGCCCCTTATCCTGATTCTTCACAAGCCGCACGGCAAATTCCTGAATACATACTGAGCACGCTCTCAGCAGACCCCCTCCCCCTGCTAAGCTTACCACCCCTCTGGTACCTCTGTCTGCTCTGACGATATTGGGGAATAAAGGAACCTGTGGCTAGTTTGCTAAGACAGACACTGGAAATGTCCATCACCCAGACACTCTAAATGGAATTTTAGACTGGCCAACAGGGGGCGCTCCAGCGCACCTGCGCCAAGTTGTCAATAATGCTGCCATCTTCATTCTAGGTGGTCTGGGCCACCTGAATCAATCACCTGGGGAGGTCGCGAGGTGCAATAATGCGCGCCTCTCCTGTCCTCCCCCCAGACCTGCTCAGTCGGAAGTTCAGGGTGGCTCTGGGGATCTCTGCTGCTAACGAATGCTGCACAGGCACCCTAGTCACTGTGGGCGTCAGGACAGGGGTGCAGGAGTGAGTGTCCTTCTGATGAGGAAGGCCTTATCAGTGATCAGGCTTTTCCACTGTGACTTCTTCACCAGGAAATATTTTGATTCCTATCAGGAGTAAATCATTATTAAGTCTTCCAAGCAATAAAATCACTCAAACTACACAGGTTAAGTCTTTTCAACCAATAAAATCACTCTTGAACTGTATACAAGTCAACACTCTGATACGGACTTTTCAGGTGTGAACAGAGCTTACGCTGGTGCTGCAACGTCTGTACTTGTCTGTGTTGATCTGCACCCACCCAATCAGCCATCTACATCTGGCCTCTTCCTCCTCACCCTCTGCCTGGCCTATCCGTAGTCTGCGTCAGCTAGAGTCATCAGCTCTTAATACTGATGACATGGTGTTATCTGAGCAGTATTTTTTAAATACGGAAACTTAAAAAAAACTAGAACAGAATCTGACTGGGCGAGAAATACTTTAGGCCTATGGAAAATTAACTAAATAAACTTAAGGAGCAGGGGCAAGTATTCTTGACAAGGGTAGCTAGACTGGGGGAGGGTGCCATAGGCTTCAAATGAAAATGGGGTAAATTTTAAAATCCCTTGTTTTCTTTTCCTGTGTGCTTTACCCAGTGTTCCAGCTTTCCTGGAGGTGGCCTTCCCAGGCAGCAAAGAAAATCTGAACTTCAAGCGTGAAACATGAGGTGCTATGCAGTGCTTATGTGCCACTAAGTGCTAAAGCAAACAAAGAATTTTTAAAGAACTTCTCGATACCAGAGAGATGGGCTACATGAAGCCTACAAAGTCTCAGCGGAAAAAAACCAAAATACAGTCAAGGCTGAACACTTGCACGGGGAGCCACAGCCAATGCGGTGAAATGAGATCACAGATGGACACTGAGCGGAAGGATGCAGTACCTCGGAGGCATGTTACTTTAACTGGATCCAGAGGGCGTCTCTCAGGACCTGTCTCTCCTGACTGCACTGACCTTTTCCTTTTTCCAAGGCCGCATGAGTACTTAAGCTCATCGGTAGTGAAAACAAATCTGATGAGGTATCGAAGGAGCCGCCTCCCATCTTTCTTTGAAGAATTTACAGCCTCATCCCACTGTTTGCTCGTTATGTAGACAGGATAGTTGTTCAACAGCTGCTTGCTTCCCTGGAAAAGCGAAACATTTCCTCATTACCTACTTAGCCGGCCAGCCGCCCGGCGATCTCCATTTCAAAGGCAAACACGCTTTTTAACCAAGTGGCTATGCTGACAATGAACCGGGTACTGAAGAGCACAAGTAATTGCTCACTCTCAAAACGGGCACTTTTAAAATTACATTTGCATTTTCTATAACAAGAGCCAATGAGGTTTAATGAACACCTTTGAAAGAGGAGCTATTTATAACTTGCATTTTAACAGGTAGGTTAAAACGTGTCAAGATCCAATGACAGGAAACACTATTTAAATATAACGTGTAACTTTCCTTTTCAATCTATTAAAATATGCAAAAATGACTTTGAAGAGTGTGATCAAACAGGTCTCCTCATCTTTTGGCTGGTGGTTAAGTACTTTAAGAAATGACGCTGGTAGGTTATTTCCATAAGGTATTTTTTTGTGTGTGTTTAATGTACCTAATATCTGACAGCTGCTGCATTTCAGTGAAACAGCATTAAAAAGTGAATTTAAAAAAAGTGGAATTGTGGAAACATAAAAAAAAATCACTAATAATAATGCAAAACAAGTTTCCTCAAATTATAGCTTCTGCAAATGCCACTATTTTATCAACTCAAAATTTTTCTTACTTTTCACCTTTATAATTTATGTCTGCTATAAAATTCCCAGGCTAAATAGCTGCAATGGGACTAATTATAGGAATTTCTGTAACATTTATAAGCCATGTTTAGTCAGTTGCACCTACACAACCATTATTTTAGTTCTGGTTGTCCATAAAATTCTACAGTCCAGGACAAATTAATTAACCCATGATCTCAGTTTTAATGTACTTCTTCCCCAGTAATTAAGGTGTACAAAATAAAGAAGGGAAACTCATTCAGTTTTACAACTTTGCAAATTTACTATAGGTTATAAATTGGCACTGTTTGGGTCTCACAGGTTTTTACTTTAAAAAGTGCTCTGTTCACAAGGTCTGAGGAGGGCAAATGGTACAGGAGCCAACAGGAAAGGAAAAGGCAGCAGACACAGCTATGCAACTGTCACTGGACTATACCCACAGAAACTCATCACCGCAGCGTCATACTCCGCGAAGCAGCAGGCGTGCGACTGAGAGTCCTTTTTATAGGAAGCAACTGAGGGACAGGGTTTGCGGTTTGAATTTAGTCAGTTGGGTTTGAACTGAATCTTAGTTCTGCATCTTATTTGGTGTTTCTTGAGCAAGTTACTTCAACTGAGAGGAAGAACTAAGCTATCATAGGTTTAAACTATGAGTATTTGGGAGCATAAACCAGCCCTTGGCTGTGTCCTACATATGATCAAAAGATGGGCAGGAGCCCAGAGCTTCCTAAGGGCCTCTTAGCCCAGACTGCTGTTTCATGGCAGGAGGGGCGAGACAGAGGGTTGACTGGCATGTGTGGCAGTGCAGACAGGAAAGCGAGGCTGAAAGACGTAAGACCAGGGGGTTAGGCAACCAATCCCGTGAGCCAAGCTACTGGGGACTGAGGTGTTGCCGATTTCCAGGTGAAACAAGACGTCCTCCACAAAGAAAAGCAACAGAGGGTTACGGCTGGGGGATGGGGAGGCAGATACTAATGAGGAACAGTGTCTGTCACACAGCAGGTGCAATGAACATCTGTTGAATGACTACTGCAGGGACTCCCCTGGTGGTCTGGGGTTAAGACTCTGTGCTCCCAGTCCAGGGGACACAGGTTCGACCCCTGGTCCGGGAAGATTCAACACACTGCAGAGCAACCAAACCCATGAGCCACAACTACTGAGCCTACACTCTAGAGCCTGGGAGATGCAACACGAGAAGCCACCACAAGGAGAAGCCCACACACCAAAATGAAGAGCAGTCCCCACTTGCCTCAACTGGAGAAAGCCCATGCACAGCAACAAAGGCCCAGCACAGTCAAAAATAAAATAGAGAGAGAAAGAAAGGGAAAAAAAGAGAAAGGAATGGGGAACCACAAGGGAGTCCTGACACAAAGGCCTAGAGAAAGAGAGCAGGTGCAGCAGGGAGGAGAGGCGAGACTCTGGGGATGATGAGGGCTGGGAAATGGGCCCCTGGACGGGACAACTGGGAGAGTAGCCTGGGGTTGGGTAGGGGGCAGCTCTCTCAGAGCATTCCGACAAGGAGCGGAGGTGGAGCCAGACTACAGACAGGGCAGGGTGGGGGCAGAGCAAACGGAAATGAGAGTGGAGAAATGAACACAGACCAGTCTTTCAAGGGTTTGATCACTGAGGTTACCATTCAGCAAGCGCCTTCAATGACAGGCAACGGGGCTGAGGCCTGAACCTACCCTTCAAGGAGCAGGATGCGTTGTGGTGTTAGGATGAAAGTGCCGCAGGGTGCTTTGGGTGAGGGAAGGAGAAAGAAAAGATAATCGTTGAGGGAGGGAGGGAGCATCAAAGAGGGGCTGATTTTCAGAGTGGGAAGACTTGGAACAAACACTGTCTCTGCCTGAGGGAATGACAGGTGGGTTCTCCCATTTCAGGTCCCTCTGAGCCAAAAGAATATTGCCCACAATATTAAACTTCTGTTTCCCCCACTCAGAGTACAGAGGTGAATGTACTTCATGATGCATGGCCTTTCTCCACAGGATATATCCTCACTCATAAACCTCAGAGTCTACCAGGTCTTCTGTTAGCCAATCTGTCCTGGTGTATAGGTGGTTAAAGTACCGAGATGCTTCATCTTAGGGCCCTTCCACACGGTGTACCGTTTACCTTGCCACTGGACACCTACCTCGGTCGGCTGGTCAGCAGGCTGTGGGATCATGAGCTGGTTGTGGTGCTGGAGCACCATCTTCAGGTAATCTAAGACGGTCTGGCAGGGCACTGGGTGGAAGAAATTGCAACAATTGCACATGAGCTGAACTGTGCTGGGAAAATAGAAAGCTTTCAAGGTTTAAAAAGATTTTTGATGTAAACATCTAAAAAAAAAAGATTTTCTAAAGGAAACAGAATCTTCTTTCATTTGACATCCGCAGTTATTTCAGTTTGTAAACATGGAACAGATGCTACAGTTTGGGGAGAAATTTTGGGTTCAGCACAATTTAAGTCAAACTGACTCTACGATGAATTTGGGTCAATAACAACGATGGCACACTGAACAAGCACAGAACAGACACGTCTTCTCTGGTTCCAGCTGTAACATGAGCACCCAATGGTGCTTTTGAAAATTAAGGTACTGAAGACTGTGATGTTTCACTCATTGAAAATCGATGATACAATGCTCATTATTAGTGCCATTCGTCCCTAGCTCTTCAGGAAAGCAGTAAGTCATGCACTTTAGACCTGCTTCCTGACATGGACATGCCTGACCATGTAGCGCATCCCCTCTCCAGACACTCACCTGATCTGGTCCAATCCAGATTCAGTCAGTATGTATATCATTAACTGTTGTATTATATTTTTTGAGGCATAGTCTTATCGAGTTATCAAATAATTACAATAAAACTGAACACACGAGCCCAATATGGAGCTTGACATATTTTTGTACCACTGCAGAAATAATTCTTACATCTTAAGATTTATATTAGAGCCCTTTCTGGAGTATTAACTAATTGCTTTTAAAGGTCTCAGTAGATTAGTTAATAACCTAACTGACATGGATCACTGGCATTATCTGTCCTGGCTATGTGTTTTCTTAGAATGTTTTCATCACGTTAGAGAAAATAGTAAATATTTAACCTAAACCTTAATTTTAAAGTATTATCACTGAGCTTTCTTCACTTTTTTTCTCACATTTTTTTTTTTTAAGAGAGCAAACTGAAGTTATCATCTTTATCCCCTGCTAACAGCTCTGGGTTTTTTTAGGTGACATTACACTGCAACATAAGAAATCACTGTATCAACATCCTTTGGGAGAATGTGAATGAGTAGAAGTAGGTTAGGAAATTTTTCTTCTTGCCAAGAAATATTTTCTTAAATAACATCCTTACAGATTTGTCTTACACATCAGTGTCAAAGGTCACTCTTGCATAGTCATCTGAATATGTTCTTCAAATTAAAGAAGCATTTTGGGGACAACCACAAAAGTCAACAAAAAGAAGGCATATATTTTTCAGTTTGAAGCAGGACTTTTACTAAGCCAAAGTTTAATAAAACCTGTCAAGTATCTCTAATTTTACCACTCTATTAAAAGCCTAACTCACTTTAAAGTCCATCCTGATGTAACTAAATCCTGTGATTTACAATTCTGCCAGATCTCGCCCAAATTCCTCTTAAGGGGTGCACTTACTGGATAACAGTTGTGTTCTGATGGACACTTGTACCCTGGATATGGCTGAGTAGGGAGTTTGAGTCACTGAGAGCTAGAAACTCCACTTTCTAAACCATACCATTTCTGCCCAGGTGTGCAAAGTTCATGGAAGAGTCTGGGCGAGCTAACTGAATGACAAACGGTACTTCCCACAGTACTAGAGTCCATAAGCAAACAGTCCAACCACTTGTTCCATAAACAGACAGTCCGACCCACTTGCTGACACCACAGTGAGTGAGAGTGGATCTTCTGGCAACGGGAATCGATTACAGGAAAAGCATAGAAGACTTGAGAAGCTAATGGAGACAGGAAACACGTTTGCTATTGAGTTCTGGCTTTTCACGAACTGTGTGGCCTTTGGGATGCCATTTAACTTCTGTGTCTAAGTCTCTTCTATATATTGCCAAATATAGGGGTTTCAGTAGCAGCAATGCAACTGTATATATGTCAGAGCATTGCCAAGCAACCTGCGTGAGGTATTTAGTTTGGAAGTTTTAGTAAAAGTTGTAAATACTCACTGACTAATTAGGATTTGAATGAAACTCCTTTTGCTACTTTATCCATATTTTACATATGTTTACAGAAAAAATGTTTAAGAACAAAATGCTTATAAAACTGAATATTCAGTGTGACCTCAACTGTGTTAAAAAATAATTATGTGCAAAGAGAAGAGACTGGAAAGAAATAAACCAAAGTGTCAATAATTAAAAATGATTTTAAAATTAAAATCATTTTTAAAAATTAATTTAAAATAATTAAAAACTCTATCCTTTACCATCCTTGTAAAGACCAATTAAAAAAAAATTTCTACAGTGGGCATGGACCATAATAACTTCAAAGTTGTTTAAAGAATGTCTACATAACTGTTATCTCCCCTTCCTTTGCCATCTATGACCTTCAGTGTTGCCTGTGTAGGCTTGCCCATTTCTACATCCCCAATATTCAGGCAGCAGTGCTAACCTCTGAGCAAGGCCAGCTGACCCAAACATTCTGGAAGAAAATGGAATTTCACCTGCATTTACCGGCCATGGGGCTCTGCTGAAGGCAAGTGGGTCCTGTGGGCTGATATCTGGGCACAGGGCTGACTCCAAGAACACTGAGGACAAGGCTCAGCTCAGGTCTAGCTACTGAAATCGACTCTGGCTGCTGACTGTCTGAAAGGCTTGTTAAGTAAGGTTCTTCACGGAAAACTGCTCTCTTTGCCCTTGTTAAGGGTGCTTGGGTGTCAAGTACCTAATTTTCCTGACAGATCATTGCATTAACGTCTTGATCAGCTTCTCTTCTTGTTCATTCTGCATTATTTAATCTACTCTGCTATATCATTGTTTTTAAAGACTCAAAACATTTACTCGAAATCCAGCACATACTGTTTTCTAGGGAGAATGAAATTATTTACCATCCCGACAATCATGCCATCTGTGTGCTGTGTCACCTTTAAGTGTCCGTCCTAGTCACACTGTCTCTGGAGAGTATAAGTTCCTGAATTGTAAACATCTAGAAATAAACAGTGAGCTTTAAATATTACTTAGCCTACAGACACATGGCTGTTCTCTTGAGAATGAAAATGTTCTGTCTCTGATTAATTTAATTGATATGTATAGATGCTATAATAGAACATGCCTGAAACTGGGCTGGAAATCAAGGATGACTCTGACTTAAGTCTCTGCCCTCAAGAGGGCAGACCTCTGCCCTTACATGGCCTGCCTCTCCTTGTACCAAGACACCAGGAGAGACAAAGAGTAAAAACTTGCCCTGCTACTGACTTCAAGAGAAGCAAGCATGCATGTGCTATAGAAAGTGGTCAATTCTGCCTGGGAACTGGGGGAGGGGTCTGTTAGGGAAGTGCCACCCGACTAGGGTACTGAAGGATGAGTAGGAGCTCCTCGAGTGGGGAAAAGGGACGGTATGTCCTTCGACTGGAGGGACAGCGGGAGTTAAGGGAAGACCAGAAGCAAGTGGTAAAGAATCTGCCTGCCAGTGCAGATGTGGGTTCATTCCCTGGTTCAGGAAGATTCCCTGGAGTAGGAAATGGCAACCTACCTCAGTATTCTTGCCTGGAAAATTCCATGCACAGAGGAGCCTGGCAGGCTACAGTCCATGGCATTGCAGAGTCAGACATGACTGAGTGATTGAGCACGCAGAAGCAAGTGCATGGAGGTTTAGGAATCATAAATTGTCCAGAGGGGTTGGAGCACTTGGGGCATGGTGGGAACCGAGGGGCGAGCCTCCAAAAATGAACAGGAAGACTCGGGTAGTGAAGGATATCATGCCGTGCCACACTACAGGTGCCGGAATTTACTCCGTGGACCACGTGAAGCCAAGAGGCATTCAGCAGAGGGTGATGTGGGCTGTTTCAACTGGGAGAGCCTGGGATTGAACAGATACTGCAAGAGGCCACGTTCTGAGTCAGACGTGGATGAAAGCCGTGGGGAGAGAGAGGAGGACTCCATACCGATGGGCACATACAAGGTGGAATCCAAAGGACAGAAGACTGACATGAAATAGGAACAGAGATGCTTATGAATGGAGCTGAAGTTCCCCACCCGGGTAACTAACTGAATGTTGACCTCTTTACAAGGTTAAGACCACCACCACCAATCTAAGAAAACCACTTAAGATTTCTGTATTCTCAGGCACAGGACAGTGTCCCTCTCGGTCTCTTAAGGTTGCTCTGTACGGAGTGTTTCCTAGACGATCCTGCAGGCACTTCTTTGTTACTTGATGAACTTAATACTTCAGCATTCAGGTATTACTAACCTCATGTTACAGAAAACAGAAACTGAGGTTCAGAATGGTTAAGCAATTTGCCCAAACCACTGCTAGCAAGTAGCAAGAGCAGGAATCCAAGCCCAGGTTTGACTCTAAAGCCATTTTCTTCGGCTCATGCTCTTTTGTGCCCTACAGTCTCTCTCACAGCTTACAGCAAGAGTGGTGCGACTTTTACCAAATCCTAAGTCAAAGAACTCAATTGTTTACTCCTCTGTTTCTATCACTTATCTAATTTTTTTTTACTCAGAACATATTTGTGTCTCTTCGTTCTCCCTAGAACGCCCGCATTAAACGTGATCACTGTGTCTGTCAGGACCAGAAGTCGACCTGAGCCTTCTCCCACAGGCACTCCCGGCGCGTGTGAGCTGGGGGCAGTGCAGGCACGGTAGGCACTGGCACAGAGACGCTGCAGCTCCTCCGGGGGCTTTTTGTTCTTGCAAAACTAGTTATCCAGAAACCGACAGATTTATCTTTTTAAAACCTTCGTAGAATATCCTTAAGATCAGACTGCATAATTTAAGGCTAGTTCTCCAGCGCGTAGCCTTGTGAGTTAGTGCAATTGATCCTCATTATTTGCAGACTGTACATTTGCCTACTCGCTAATGGACTTCCCAGGTGGTGCTAGTGGTAAAGAACCTACCTGCCAATGCAGCAGACATGAGAGACTCAGGTTCGATCTCTGGGTCGGGAAGATCCCCTGGAGGAAGGCCTGGCAACCCACTCTAGTATTCTCGCCTGGAGAATCCCATGGACAGAGGAGCCTGGTGGGCTACAGTCCATAGGGCCGCAGAGTCGGACATGAATGAAGTGACTTAGCACACACACACGACTCACTGACATGAATCTGTAATATGGTCAAATTAGAATTTGGGGTGCTCCTGCTGGCACTGGTGGACTTTGGCAGGTCACCAAAAAACCCAAGTTGCTGGAATCATACACTCTCAGCTGAGGCTGAACACGGATACGTTCTGCCCACTTCTTTCAGCCCTCATATGATAGTGAGGGTTCTTTTCATGGTCTAGTTAGTGCCATGTTTTTTCATTTTCGTGCTTTTCCTGTGTGGTGATTTTGCTATTTAAAATGGGTCCCAAACGCAGAGCTGAAGTGCTGTCTAGTGTCCTGAGCACGAGGCTGTGACGCGCTTCCAAGGGGAGACGTGTATTAGATAAGCTTTGTTCAGATGTGAGGCACAGGACTGTGACTTCAGTGTCAACTGACCAGCACTATATATTAACCAAGGCCTCTTTAAACAAAAATATACTTAAAATGAGGTTATGAATTGATTGGTTGACAAAAACATTGTGACCTGAGGCTGCACAGAACTACAGTGAATAACAAGAATCGACTATATTTTGAGGGTGGAAGAGGGTAATAAACTAGCTCTGTAAAATGTGAACATTAATTTTTGGAGTTATAAAAATAAATTGAGATGATAAAAAATGTACATTTAAAAAAGTAGAATGTTCTTTAATAATAGTTAAGTCTACCTTCCCTATATCTGCACTTAGAAAATTTCAAGGTATTTTTAATGTCATAGTTATTTTACTTTGGAAGTTACCATTATTTCTAAAATTTTATTGTAGTTGATTAACAATATCATGTTAGTTTCAGGTGTACAGCACAGTTATTCAGTTATATATGCATGAAAGTGAAAGTCACTCAGTCGTGTCCGACTCTTGAGACCCCACGGACTGTAGCCTGCCAGGCTCCTCTGTCCAGGGGATTCTCCAGACAATACTGGAGTGGGTTGCCACACCGTCCTCTAGCAGATCTTCCTGACCCAGGATCAAACCTGCAATTTTATGTCCTACACTGGCAGGCAGGTTCTTTACCACTAGCACCACCTGGAAAGCCCTCAGTTACACATAAATGTGTGTATGTGTGTATGTATGTATATATATATATATGTATGTATTTTTTTTTCCAGATTATTTTCCCATATAGGTTATTACATAATATTGAGCACAGTTCCTGGTTCTACACAGCAGATCCTTGTTGGTTATCTATTTTGTATAGAGTACTGTTGGAAGTGGTTTTTTAACTACCATATATTATGTTTTTAATACCGACATTTTATCATATTTTAAAATCTCTAAACTTGGTGTTCAAAGACAATTATAAAGGGCAATTAAGATTTGAAGTGTTTTTTCTTCTTAATGGAACATAAACTACTGGTGTGTCTTACATTCAATGAGGGTTGAAATTAGATGAAATATGGTATTTTATACCCATCTCCCTTATGAGTTCCCTTTAACCAGTGCTGGCTACAAGCTTTCTAAATAAAAGTGACTACTGTAACTTGATACCTTCTCCATTGAGATGTCTGCCCATCATTTTTCTTCTTTTAATAACCTCTCAGCTCTTTGTATCCCTGACCCCAGTATCTTCCTTTTGTGACTTTTTTCTTTTAACCTATTTCTTTAAAAAAAAAAAACAACTTCCAAAGACTCTGTAATTTCTACTGTGATGTAGTTATCTAGTGTAATGTCAAGTGTAACTTCTAATACAAAAGAAAATGTGCTAATGCTACCTCCTGGGATAAAATGTTAAGTTAGCTACATCTGCAAATAACTCTGGAAAGTAAGTTACAGAGTACTTTCTAGAAGCCCCTCGCTTGCATGTAGCTGATACTCAATACAACTTTGTTGGATATTTCACAAATAATACAATAAACAAAGGCTGTCTCAGGTGGTGCTGGAAAGAACACCTCTTCCCAGTCTCTTTCCTTGAGGTGAGGGCTGTCGCCTTCCTGTCCCCCTCTTATAGCTAAAAGTACTTTCCCCCTGTAGACTAAATAGACTCATTTCTTTTGAATTCTTAGTTCAAGAACTACTCCCAGGTATGAACACCTTATTTGGGGGAAAAACAAGAAGAAACTGGAATCTGAGCTGCTCAACAGCATGACTCTGGAGAGAGGGACGTGCCCGAGGAACTCCGCTCCTACTGCAACCCACGACAGGTGCCCCCACCATGTCCTGCACCTGACTCCCTCTGCTCACTCTGCATGCTCCTCTCCTCTTTGTACTCATCCACCTGCTTGGCTGCAGGAAGAGTGATCCTATGACACAAGGGCAGATCCTACGAAAAGAAGGCCCCAGGTCCTTCCACGGAAATATACTGGCCTCTAGGATAACAAAGGCCCACTGTGATTGCTGGGAAGCATGGACACTGCTTAGGGAAAACTGACCCCAAGTCTCACAGGAAAGTTACTGCTTGCAAAATACTCTTGCTATGTGTAAAACCAGACATTATCTGCCACACTTTTCTTCATATGGGTAAAAAATAAGATTCCCCTGACCCCCAACACCAAAGGGATAGCTAGCTCAGAATAGCTAGCCAGACTGGTTTCTTGGGTGATCACCTACAGTCTGGTTTGTGTTTAGCCGAAGATGGAGCTTGGGGGGTGAGGGCAAGAGCTCAATGATGTCCTTTTGATTCAAGTTTTCATCTTAAGTGGCACTTTCAACCTGACGCCCAACACTCATGTCCCTAGGCAATGAATCCATGAGTCAAGTAATCAAAAATAGCTCGTCTTTCCTGCATTTCACACTGTTTTTCACTATACGTAATGGACAAAGTGACTTTTACCTATATAGTTGAGTTTCAGTCTGGGCTAAAAGCAACTAAACTCATTGACATTTAACAAATCAGTGAACTAAAATGGACCTAAAGGGGCGAATTTAATTTAATGACCATTATACCTACTACTGTGGGCAAGAATCCCTTAGAAGAAATGGAGTAGCCCTCATAGTCAACAAGAGTCTAAAATGCTGTAGCACTTGGGTGCAATCTCATGAACGACAAAATGATGTCTGTTCATTTTTAAGGCAAGCCATTCAATATCACAGTAATCCAAGTCTGTGCCCCAACCACTGATGCCAAAAAAGCCGAAGTTAAACGTTTCTATGAAGACTTACAAGACGTCCTAGAACTAACACCAAAAAAAGATGTCCTTTTCATCACAGGGGACTGGAATGCAAAAGTAGGAAGTCAAGAGATACCTGGAATAACAGGCAAATTTGGCCTTGGAGAACAAAATGAAGCAGGGCAAAGGCTAATAGAGTTTTGTCAAGAGAACACACTGGTCACAGCAAACACCCTCTTCCAACAATACAAGAGATGACTCTACACATGGGCATCACCAGATGGTCAATACTGAAATCAGACTGATTATATTTTTTGCAGCCACAGATGGAGACGCTCCATATAGTCAGCAAAAACAAGATAGGGAGCTGATTGTGGCTCAGATCATGAACTCCTTATTGCAAAAATTCAGACTTAAATGGAAGAAAGTAGGGAAAACCACTAGGCCATTAAGGTATCAGTTCAATTCAGTTCAGTTCAATCACTCAGAAGTGTCTGACTCTTTGTGACCCCATGGACTGCAGCATGCCAGGCCTCCCTGTCCATTGCCAACTCACAGAGTTTACTCAAACTCATGTCCATTGATTCGGTGATGCCATCCAACCATCTCATCCTCTGTCATCCCCCTCTCCTCCCACCTTCAATCTTTCCCAGCATCAGGGTCTTTTCCACTCAAGTCAGTTCTTTGCATCAGGTGACCAAAGTACTGGAGTTTCAGCCTCACCATCAGTCTTTCCAATGAATATTCAGGACTGATTTCCTTCAGTATGACCTAAATCAAATCCCTTATGATTATTCAGTGGAAGCGACAAATAGATTCAAGGGACTAGATCTGATAGACAGAGTGCCTGAAGAACTATGGATGGAGGTTTGTGACATTATACAGGAAGTGGTGATGAAAACCATCCCCAAGAAAAAGGAATGCAAAAAGGCAAAATGGCTGTCTTAGGAGGACTTACAAATAGCTGAGAAAAGAAGAGAAGTGAAAGGCAAAGAAGGTCAACATATACCCAACCGAATGCAGAGTTCCAAAGAACAGCACGGAGAGATAAGGAAGCCTTCCTAAGTGAACAATGCAAAGAAATAGAGAGGAAAACAATAGAATAGGTAAGACTAGAGATCTCTTCAAGAAAATCAGAGATACTAAGGGAACATTTCATGCAAAGATGGGCACAAGAAAGGACAGAAATGGTATGGACCTAACAGAAGCAGAAGATATTAAGAAGAGGTGGCAAGAATACATAGAACTATACAGAAAAGATCTTAAAACCCAGATAACCACGATGATATGATCACTCACCTAGAGCCAGACATCCTGGAGTGTGAAGTCAAGTGGGCCTTACGTAGATTCATTACGAACAAAGTTAGTGTAGGTGATGGAATTCCTGCTGAGTTATTTCAAGTCTAAAACATGATGCTGTTAAAAGTGCTGCACTCAATATGCCAGCAAATATGGAAAACTCAGCAGTGACCACAGGACTGGAAAAGGTCAGTTTTGATTCGAAACCCAAAGGCAATGCCAAAGAATGTTCAAACTACCATACAACTGTGCTCATTTCACATGCCAGCAAAGTAATGTTCGAAATTCTCCAAGCCTGACTTAACCATGACATGAACTGAGAACTTCCAGATGTTCAAGATGGATTTCAAAACGGCAGAGGAACCAGAGATCAAATTGCAGAGAGTTCCAGAAAAACATCTACTTCTGCTTCACTGACTATGCTAAAGCCTTTGACTATGTGGATCACAACAAACTGGAAAATTCTGAAAGAGATGGGAATACCAGACCACCTGACCTGCCTCCTGGGTAACCTGTATGGAGCTCAAGAAGCAACAGTTAGAACCAGACCTGTAACAACGGACTGGTTCAAAATGGGGAAAGAAGTACATCAAGGCTGTATATTGTTACCCTGCTTATTTAACTTATATGCAGAGTACATCATGCAAAATGCTGGGCTGGATGAAGCACAAGCTGGAATCAAGATTGCTGGAGTAATAGCAACAATCTCAGATATATAGAAGACACCACCCTAATGGCAGAAAGCAAAGAGAAACTAAAGAGCCTTTTGATGAAGGTCAAAGAGGAGACTGGAAAGGCTGGCTTAAAATTCAACATTCAAAAAACAAAGATCATCGCATACAGTCCCATCACTTCACAGCAAATAGATGGGGAAACAATAGAAAACTGACGAACTGTATTTTCTTGGGCTTCAAAATCACTGCAAGATGGTGACTGCAGCCACAAAATTAAAAGACGATTGTTCCTCGGAAGAAAAGCTATGACTAACCTAGACAGCATATTAAAAAGCAGAGACTTTAGTTTGCCAACAAAGGTCTGTCTAGTCAAAGCTATGGTTTTTCCAGTAGTCATGTACGGATGTGAGAGCTGGACCATAAAGAAAGCTGAGCGCCGAAGAATTGATGCTTTTGAACTATGGTGTTGGAGAAGACTCTTGAAGAATCCCTTGGACTGCAAGGAGATTAAACCAGTCAAACCTAAAAGAAATCAAACCTGAATATTCATTGGAAGGACTGATGCTGAAACTGAATGCCACCTGATGGGGAAGAGTCGACCCATTAGAAAAGACTCTGAAGCTTGAAAGACTGAAGGCAGAAGGAGAAGGGGACGAGAGATGATGAGATGGTTGGATGTCATCACTGACTCTACGGACATGAGTTTGAGCAAGTTCCGGAACATGGTGAAGGACAGGGAAGCCAGGGGTACTGAAGTTTATGGGGTCACAAAGAGTCGGACAGAACTGAGTGACTGAACAACAAATGGACTAATTAAAGCAATCAAGGTTCTCTATGTAGAATGGCTAGTCATTCAAGTTCCTGGAGGTGACTCTTAATAGCAGCAGTGGTAGGTTTACACTAACAGTGGGGATCATTAGCCTACTTTCAGCAAGAGTCATTCAATGTCTGGCCATCAAGAGGACTCAAGAAATTGCAGCATTTCTGTTTTTTCTGGGCAGTCGAAAAGGACGATTAGTGGCAGGCCAGCAATGATTTACTCCTGACACAGACATTGCACCTGTGCAGATTCAGGAAAAAGCAGGTGGAGTGAACCCCACATTGGCTGAGTAAGTTTACCAAGGATAGACGGCTTGCCACAGATTCAGGATGAGGAGTTGGGCAGCAGTACTCGGCGTGCGAGTCACCGGTCCTTGCACCGTGAAACCCCTACCCACAGTGCTGAATGGCTAATTCAAGAACCTGCAGTTGGCTGACCCCAGGACACCGTGTTCTTCCCTAATGAAACAGCAGTGGGGAGTGAAATGCGACATACCCTTTTGGTATTAAAACCCACAGTTAATGCATCATAATTCATACAACTGTGAAAGCTGTAAAATTCCAGTCTGTTAGCTGCACCTGTATCTCTCTGACCAGGAGAAACCAATAGGGCTCTGGTTCTGCATTCTTCTGGGTTCCGCCAGACTCTCTCCTGTAATCAGTCTGCCTGGCAGGGACAATGCCAAGACTCTGCATCTAACTCCAGAGCTTAACTGCATCTAATTCCAGAGCTAAACTGCAACAACCAAGAATGGATTTCCTTCACCTCTTGCTTGTCTCCCACAGGACAAACTGCACTCAATCTAACTCCAAGATATTCTGAGCCAAACCTCAGCACTATCCGGGAAATGCTTTAAATGAAAGGACAGGAGCAAAGTAAACTTTTTGTTTGGCACTTCTAATAAACAAGTGGTAACTTCAGTCAACATTTCCTTCTTTCTACATAAGCTGCCAAATTGTGTGATGCAAAGACATCGAATGAGGAAAAAAACATAATTTCTATTTATGGATCAGCCTTAAAATTTTTAAATGTATTATGTATGCTTTACTTTGAACATAATATATTAGTATAGTAGTACATGCAGGTAAATAATCAATGGATGTGTACACTGGTGGATACATGCGCAAAATTTTTTATCAATGGGCTGCATGACTACAAAGGTTTTAATGTCTCTTGTTTCTTTGGCCATTCCTTGCAGCTTGCGGGATCTTAGTTCCTGGACAAGGGATTGAACCCAAATCCTTGGCAATGAAAGCAGAGTCCTAACCACTGGACAGCCAGAGTTCCTATAAAAAAAGGTTTTACTGTCTTTTCTTTATTTAGCATTGCTATATATTCTTTGAAAAAAATTGAAGTATAGTTGATTTACAATATTGTGCCAGTCTCTCTGCAAAGCCACAGACATGCAGTAATGAAGTCAAAGCTATATACAAAATCAGAACCTTCCCAAATAAGGAAAAAATGGCTTTGCAACCCACAGAAGATCTTGCCATAAAGATGACTTTACTACTCTGCAAATCTAGTGTCTCTGAGAGGCAGTGAATGCCTCATGTTTAGCCAGGAGCACAACTGGTTTGGGACTAGCCTACTGCTACTACTAAGTCACTTCAGTCATGTCCGACTCTGTGTGACCCCAGAGATGGCAGCCCACCAGGCTCCCCCGTCCCTGGGACTCTCCAGGCAAGAACACTGGAGTGGGTTGCCATTTCCTTCTCCAATGCATGAAAGTGAAAAGTGAAAGGGAAGTCGCTCAGTTGTGTCCGACTCTTAGCGACCCCACGGACTGCAGCCCACCAGGCTCCTCCATCCATGGGATTTTCCAGGCAAAAGTACTGGAGTGGGATGCCACTGCCTTCTCCAACTAGCCTATCTTTGAGCTATTCCTTTTAGTTCACAGTAGCTTGTTAACTTTAAGGGGAGTTTGGAGGCTAAAGAAACCACACCTGTTGAAACTTAACAAGAAAGGCGAGAGATTAATGGAATAGAAGAGACAACGTGTTCTCTGAGTGCTGCCTTTGTAGGTGTCATTTCATTTCAATTTCTATCACAGACTGATAAAACACATATATCAAAATCTTTACAGATACAAAAGCTATTTAAAAGGAACAGGATCACTTTTTGAAGAAAACTCAAGCCCACAGCACATGGCCTATTTCAATCTCATTGCACTACACCTTGGGATCATGTTTGTATCAATGGAGACATCTTTTAATAGGACTATAGCCTTCAGGTCTATACCCTAGAGGACTGTGACTTAAACACAGGACAGGACTAGTAGCTCAACCTGAAATTTGTTTGGCGCTGGCAGACTAAAACGGCGCATGCCTGTTTTTCCAACTTTTCTACATCATTGGTTCCAACAGACAACAACAAAAACCACACGTACATATACACATGCACACACACACACACAAATGGGACAACGGAAAATGGGCGGCAAGTGGCTTTTAAGTAACAGGGCAGGGTACCTGGGATGCTCTCTAACTTTCTTCTGAGCTCTTCATTTTCTTGTTGCAGTGAAATCACCTCCTGCTCCAGCTCTTGGCATCGGGGACAGTAGCCTTCCTCTTCCTCCTCTTCCTCCTCCTCAGGCAGCGTAGATGATGATGGGTGACCATGGGATTCAGATGTTGCTGGGGAGGTCCAGCCACCTAGCGTGTGCACGGGGGATGTTGACAGAGGATCCACATCCGCCAGGTGGCCATACTCGCTGACCGAGGAGGTGTTTGGAGTTGGAAAGCTCCCTGAGAGCAGGTAATTTTGCAGGGAGTCAGTGAAAACTCTCAAAAATGCAGAAGTTTGTTGTTTCCTTTGCATATATTGCATTTCAATGTCTAAATTGTCTGAAGTCTGACTGTGGACCCCTTTGCCAACAGGACATGGTTCCTGTCTTTCAGTGTAACTTGAGCCTTCCTGCTTCACACAAGATATCATGGATTGAGAATGGCTGGAGTCTAGAAGTTTGCCTCCACAATTTAAGAGGCTAAGGACTCGGCTGCATTGTTGAGCAAAAGCGTCCAAGATCATACGACTCTCTGAAACAGAGAAGAAGACACATCAGAGACTTACAGCCAAGACAAGGGACAAAGAGGGTCCTTGACTTGGAGTTCAACATTCAAAACTGTCAGAAACATGGACTTCTACTCTCTGCCGCACACCAGTGTGACATAGTGAATCCACATGTACCTGGATGCACAGCTTCCTGTCACTCCTGATGAGCCACCCCAACTCGATTCTGGGAAATGGCTGGATGGGACTGGGGCACCGAATAGAGACCCCCCTCTCTATGGCATTGGCTGGCCTGCACAGCTCTGAACTTACACCTTTGGCTTCATTAACATCCTCACTCTAATGAATCAAGCCAGCCCTGCAGACTCAACTCCTCATTGACAGTGGAGCTTACAGCAATCATTACTGCTATTTCTGGAGTGCCCTCATGCCCTTGCTATTAATCAGCTGATACAATCCCCACTGAGAGTACGTTGCTCCCAGATGCAAACTGGAGAAGAACGAGAGGTGTCTGGGAAGTGCTCACTAAACACCTAAGAAAAAACAAGGAGTGGGCCTGAGGCAAATGAGGAGGAGCCCCAAAGCAACACTGTGTCATCCATCATCTGGGTTGGCCATCCTTTCCTGTATCTGATACCTTAGCTTTATCTATAGCAGCAGCATCTGAAAAGCAACAGTGCCCTTCTCAGGGCCTCTCCCACCAAATCTCTTAACTGGCACGCATCTGACTGACAGGGCCAGTCAGTTTCCACAAATGTATTACAAAGCATGTTAACTGTCAATCAGTGGAAAGCAAAAAACGGATAGAAAGCAATCAGTTCACCTCAAAAAGAAAAAATATGGAAAGGCCCCCGCCCCCCGCCCCAGTCAATATTGTGAAAATGTGACTCAATGTTGTCAGTCTAAGGGTTTTGAAAATTCACCCTAAACATAAGCTACATCAACATTCTCTTTGTAGACCACCACCCAGAATGGGCAATTTATAAATACCCAGAGAGAGATACTTTTTTAGGGTTTATATTTGGCAATGAGGGTGCCTCTTATTTCCTCTCCCGTCTATGTAAAATAGTGGCAACAAACAAAATACTGTAGATTCTAGATGCCAATATCTATTGTTTATTATAGAAATGTAACTAGTCACTGAAGGACTGACGCTGAAGCGCCAATACTTTGGCCACCTGATGCAAAGAGCCTACTCATTAGAAAAGACCCCGACGTTGGGAAAGATTGAAGGCAGCACAAGAAGGGAACAACAGAGGATGAGATGGTGGGATGGCATTACTGACTCAGTGGACATGAGATTGAGCAAGCTGCGGGAGCTGGTGAAGGACAGGGAAGCCTGGCGTGCCCCAGTCCACGGCGTCTCAGAGAGTCGGACACGACTCGGTGACTGAAACAACACCTAGTTGCTTGTTGTCCCTGGAAATGTTGTCTAGCTGTATCTTTACTGAGGAAAAAAAGACCTTTAAAAGTGAAAAATGGTGAGATGCTCAAGGGTTTCTTTGGGGACAACAAACCAGAATAATTGTGATTTAAGAAAATTGGTTTCTCTAGAAAACCCAGGTTAATGACCAGCAAAACCAACCTTTAGAAACCTCATTGCAGTAGTTCATGTTCTTTGTTTTTTCTTACTAGTCTTTCTAAAGTAACTAAGATATCAGGGGGAGGGGGATACAAGTCTCCTTTTCTAACTATTTAATGATTTATCTAAGGCCCAGAGCATATAGGAAGCACCCCTCACATCTCCCAAATCTATAAAATGCTACCATTCCTAAACCCTCAGGAAAAATGACAAGTCAGAATACAGAGGCCAGTACTCTTCAGCTCAGCAGAGACTTAAGAGACTGTATATTCCATGAGTGGACTCGAGCTTGAGGGCCAGCACAGTATCTCAAGAAGTATTTACTGAATACATGCAGGGACTCTTGTAGCTAAAATCGTATCTTAGTTTACAGCATTTGTATTCTCACCCTGAATCCCACAAATATTAGGCACAGGCCTGCTTTTTAACCACAATTACTTTGAGTGCTGAAGAAAGAACTAGATGCCAGGTATAGTGTTCATCTGGAGCTGGCTGATGGGCCGTGAAACTTGACCCAAGTAGCAGCCGAGATAAAGTTGGCTTGCTACTTTGGAGAAAAGGGGATGTGTATATGGGAACTATCTTTCCTACACCAAACACTGGAAGTCATGATGACTCTGCCCCCAGCCAGGTGGAAAGGAAGAAACAAGCTCATGATTTGAACTGAATCGTAATTGAGAAAGACTTCAAATAGTTAGGTATTATATTTTGCGATGGCCAAAACCAAATAAATCAGAAAGTAAACAGCTGAACCATACAAGTGGGGAGGCTTAAGATGTTGCATTTTCATTTTTTACTCCCAGGTTTTTGTTCTTTTATTAGTGAAATCAAAGGACAATATCGATTGGGGATTCTCAATTCTGGCACATTAGCAGTTTTCATTCATTTAATCCTATAATCCCATTTCAGACCTGAAGTTGTACTTACTGTTTGCATTTTAATCAGAATAGTCCTAATGGATTCATAGGCTATACACCTTTAATACAACCCTGATGAAAGAAACAAAATATGAAAGGAAAGACGAAAACAGAATTGCTTAGAAAGAACAGCTAGAATATATTTGTCCAGTGTCCTAAAAGGAGTTCAGTTGTCTGAATATTGGTAAGTCACATTACAGTATAGATTTTAAGGGGAAAAAAATTTGATGTATAGACAAGCATGATTTGTTTTCTTAACTGAAGGATAAACTCGTAGTATGTTGAGAAAAAGTCATTATGTATTATGCTATATTATGAAGATAATGTATTAAAGTGCATTCAGAACATCAGAGAATAGTTATAGCCACCAAACAGTTCTTGCCTGCAGGTTTTCCAAATGTTTTATTCAGAATTTGTTCTCAGAACTGATATATGTAAAAATAGCCACTGTAGCCATTAAAAGGCTGAATTTTCTTCTTTTCAGTACCTTCTAATATTTGAATAGTATTTTATGTCAATACATTGAAGAGTGTGATGAAAAATGTTACTATTATACTTGGTGGAAAACAGCAAATCTTTCCACTTAACACATATTGCAGCCAGCAATACTTCACCTTTCCAGACAGAATATAATTAGAAATGCAGGTATTGTGTAATGCCCCTTATTGCTAAGAAATGGAGAAAAGTTCTGTTTTTATATGAACACAGTTGTATGACACACTGATCCGTGATTCTTAATTGAGCAAAGTGTGAACGTGTATTTTAAATTTTTTGAACTCCCCCCCCCCCTTAGTCACAGAATGTTCCACTCAAGTGATAGCAAGGAAGTACAAAGTCAACAGATTACAGAGAGGCTTTAACACAACCTACTTTATCCCTAACTTCTCTAAAATGAAAGATCATAAAATGTTTTTAAAAAATCACAATCATAAAGCATTCTAAAATGACCACATTTCTCAAATTTATTTTGCTTTATTGTAAAACCTGTCTGGAGATAACATCATGTTGCAAATTGTGCCTAGTCTGATTCCAGAATCTGAACCCATGATTATTTTTGTAATTCAAAAAGTCATTTCTAGAAATTCTTCAGAATTTAAGAGGTTTAATCCATCCTAAATCTGATAAGTGAAGAGGGATGGGAACTCAGCAATGAAACACAGGCTCCCTACTTTAACATCCTTCTTTGTAAGTAAAGCCTTGAATGGAATTTGCCCATCACAGCAGATCCCCAAGAGTATTCTGCTTCTATGAAGGAGATCACAGTAGTCAAGATTAGTGGTAACCTTTTGATTTTAGCCCAGTGAAGGGTGAAATATATTAATATTAAAAATGCAGAAGCAGAAAAAAATTTCTGTGACCTATACTACCATGTATCCATGTATTTATTACAGTCTACCAAAAGGATTTCCAACTAGCTCAAAATAGATGATTTTCTTAGAACATTAATATAACTTCTTTCTATGAGAGGACTTTGTGGCGTAGAAAATAGAAGTTACAAAATGAAAGCATCTCTGGAAGCATCATCCTGTTCTTAAATCAATGAACTACTGTATGTCTTAAAAAAAAAAATGCCATCAGTTTTTTTTTCCCTAATGGCAAACATCAACACAGCAAAACAGGATGCAATTTTTCTAAATAAATAAATCAATGATGTGTCAAAAATTAACAGATGAGTTAATATACTCGGTGCTATCAAAACCAGATGGTGCTTCCTAATATTCATCCTGCTCAGTCAATCCCTGAGTATTTTCTGGACCATCGGTATATAAAATAGGATGCTGCTATTTGTGATGGCAAACAAAAGCAATCATGCCTGCCAAGCACATACTATAACAGGCAGCATTTCAGCTCTGCTAGACAGAAAGTAATTAGAATGCTTTTAATGTCCAAAAGAATGATGCTGATAGGCTGCCACAGATGTGTAGATTTATGAATATTTATATGGTGGTTTATAGCTGACACTTTTATCAGTTGAAGAAGATAAAATATCTGCCTGACTCAAAAGCTTGACAGTCAGGTTAATAAAATCTCATTAAAGAGAATGACCTATGCAATTATATAGGATTTATTGTAATTCATTTTTGATTGTCCTCTGCTTAAAGATGCAATTTCCCATTTCCTGATGCCAAATTTAGGCTGCATATCAAGATCTACGTGGGTTTTAACTCTAAGCCTCCCACAGAGGAAAAATATGCTTTTAGAACCATGGTATATTACCCCTTTTAAGGAAAATTATTCTCTTCAGGAGATTTTATAAGAACACTGAAAAATCTATTTTAAAGCACGTGTCTCCTCTCAATGGTTTATGGCCCTTAATGGCAAATAAGGTTCACTTCAACCCTTTCATCTTTTCACAGCATTTACTCTGGACACTCAGTTCTCTCTCTTCCATCCTTCACTTATTTCATCTCACTGATGTTTTGATTATTTTCAGTTTACCAGGGGGCCTGCGACATTGCAGTAACACTGCAGTGAGGGTGCAACAAGCCAGTCACCACCCTGCCTCCACTCCACCAAGGATGCTCACATGGCTGTCTGGGCGCACGCGCTCATTGGTTCAAAGTGGCACCACTAGTTCCTCAAAGAGCCAATCAACTCTTCAGGCGCCTGTCCTTCTGAGGGCCACTAACGCCACTGTGCCCGTTAAGAGATGGCTTTGTCCCCAGTGATTAATATTACGACCAAAATTCATGATGTCTAGTACTAAGGTCTTTTTTTTTTTTTTTTTTTTTTGCCCCTGACCATTTGCCAAGAACTCACTCACTGGAAAAGACCCTGACGCTGGGAAAGACTGAAGGCAGGAGAAGGGGACGACGGAGGATGAGATGGTTGGATGTTGTCACCAACTTAATGGACATGAGTTTGAGCAAGCTCCAGGAGTTGGTGATGGACAGGGAAGCCTGGTGTGCTGCAGTCCATGGGGTCACAAAGAGTTGGACACGACTGAGCCACTGAACTGAACTGATTTTCCCTACTGTGAGCAAGAAACCTACAACCCAATTCCTGTCTTTCCAACAAGCACATGGCATCCTATTCTTGGAGCTATCAAGCTTACCACTCCATGAGCTCTCCTAAAAAAAAATAAGAAATGTTGAAAATAAAGGGAAATAAGAAATACTGGGAATCTGAGGAGCATCAGCAAGCTCCTTTTCACTCTTTTAGATTCAGTGACATGATTTCCACCTGGGGACAGAGACAGACTAAACAGGTCATCAGAGTAAACACTGAGAGAGGACATTCAGAAAAAGGTAAGAAGGAAAAATAAAACAAAACAACAAAAACTCTTTATGGATAAGAGTGGGGAAACTGCCACCAGAGTAGAAGGGACCCTGGAAAGGATAGCAAGTAACTGGTGCAGAAAACAGAATACAGGAAAAACAGCAGGAAAAAGCAAGGGTTAAAACTATGGATGAACACGGAAATCAAAGGGGGCAGACTTACAGGGTCTTAAAAAAGGTAAAAGACTGAAAGACAATCAGCAAAGTCTAAAAGGAGAAAGCAAGACGAGATTAAAGACTGAAGTGGGCGGATAAAGAGGGGGAACCCCCAATGAACACGATGGCTTGGAGGTTGTGCTGAGGAGTATGCAAAGTACAGAATATGGGAAAAAGACCCAAACTTCTGAATAAGAAAGCAGAGCTAGGAAATTAACAAGGAATGACCATGAAGTAGTTTATAAGAAAATCAGAACCCAAACCCAGAAAGCACACAAACCCAAGAAAGCGGGAAAACACTAGAAAAATAAGGAAAATGAAAGTAGATAGCCTAACAACGAATACAAAAGCACAACAGAATATAAACACAGGAAAAAAAAAAAACCACCTCTTGCAAACAGTGAGAACATCCACACAAGAACCCCTCCAAATCAGTGAGGGATGTGACAGGACAAGTCTTCACTATAACCTGTAATTAGATTTTCTTTCTCAAAACCAATCCTTCATATGTCAAAATATTGACAAACAACAGAACATGAGCTTAGGCTTCTATAACTCATTTCAAGACAATGCTCCTATTTTCACTAGGAAAAAAAAAAACCTTTCGATTCACTTATATGCAGGATTCGGAGGGCTCCAAAGTGCCGTAAAAGGCCTGAGCAGGAACTTTTTAGTTCCGAGGAGGGGGATAAACCGGGCTGCGCGTCCTCAGGAAGCAGAGAGCACCCTTGGGCGCAGGCCCCAGGCTGCGGCCTCTCCATCAGCCCGCCTCCCTCTCCGCAGCTGAGCAGGAGGGCCGGCTTCTACCAGAAGTCTCGTACCCGGGGTGAGCGCTCCCCGAAAGGCATTTCTGAGGGGCCCGGACACAGAAAGCTCGAGAGGCGCGGGATCCCGGCGTGCAGCAGCGCCCACCCGGCGCGGGGAGGGCGGCGGGACCTGGGGCGCCCGGGGTTCTCGGGGCTGGGGGAGGGGCAGGAGTCTCCGTCCCTGAAGTCGCGGCCGCCCGCCCCACCCGCGTGACTGCTGCGGGGGGAGCCCCGAGTCTTACAGCCACCCGCGGGGGACCCTGGGGTGGGTGGGAAAAGGGGCAGGCAGAGACCGCGCGCGCTCGCACAGAATAAACGAAACAGCCCTAGGGCTCGCTAAGTGACCGCGACAGAGCGAGGGAGAATCAGAGAGCAAACGAGAAGGAAAGAGAAGGAAAAGCAAATGGAGGAGAGAGAGAGAGATAAAAGAAAGAAGTAGAAGGAAAAAGTGAAGCCGCAGAGAGGAGAGGGAGGGCTTCCCCGAGAGTCGCCGGAGAGCGCTAGCTTCTCCCGGAGCGGCCGCCGCTGCCACCCGAGGGTGTCCCGCCCCCACTCCCAGCCCGCGAGCGGCCCCCGGCTCCCCCCGCCACCAGCCGGGTCGCCCATCGCCACCGCCGCGTTCCCCGGGCGCCGAGCGGGAGGCGAGCGGCGGAGACACCTGTTAAAGAGGCGCGCGCGCGCCGTCGGAAGCCCGGAACGCGGCGGCGGTGGCGGCCGGGAAGCGCCAGAAGTTGCCGCCCGCGCATGGAGGCCTCCGGGGTGCGCTCGGACATCCGAATCCTCCCTCAGCCGGTGTGCGCGCCCCCTGCCCACCCCCGCGCTCCCCTCGCGGCCCTCCCGCTGGGCCCAGCGCGCCGCAGGCTCTCCGCGGTCCCTGGGCTTCTCCTTCCCGGGGCCCCACCCCTCCCCCCGGCCGTGGCGGGACGGAAAGTTGCGCCCGAGAGTTGGTACCTGCGCTGAGCTCCAGACTGGCGCCGTCGCCGCCCGTGCTGCTGCTGCCCGCGGAGGCCGCCGGGCTCGACCCGTACCTGACGACGGCGGCGAACGAAGAGGATGATGACGCGGCGGGGGCCGCGGGCGGCGGCGCCGTAGTCCTCAGGTGGCCCTGGGACGCGGCGGGGGTGCCGGACGGAGACGACGACGACGCGGCGGCGTTGGCCCGGCCGGGCCCGGGGGGGAAAGATCCCTGCGCCTGGAACTGCTGCGGCGGCGGCGGCGGCGGCTCGCTGCTGCTGATGGAGACCGTGGCGTGCGGGGCGAAGGGCGGCGGGGGCGGCCGCACGTGCGGCAGCTCCACCAGGGTGGGTCGCTCGTAGCGCTTGGCCAGCGCTGGCCTCTTGCCGGGGAACGTCTTGAGGACGCTGTAGGGGCTGCGCTGCTTGTAGATTTTGGGGACGCTGGGCCCCTCCTCTGCCGGCTGCATCTCTTCCTCCATCCTGCGCCTCCCGGCCGCTTCCCGGCTGCACGCCCCCTCGGCGCCCGGCGCCGGGCTCCGAAGATGCCGCTGCCGCCTGCCCGCCGGCTCTGCCCGGGTGCGCGCGTGTGGGAGGGTGGGTGTCTGTGCCGCGGCCGCCGTCACCGCCGCCGCCTGTCGCGAAGCCTGGCATCGCCGAACCCCTGCGCGGGGGGCTGCCGCCCGAGCCCTGATTGACAGGCTGCCTCGCCAATGCCTGGAGGGAGAAAGGAGGTAAAGAGCAAGTGTTTAGGGTAATATCTGCTAATGATAATAGGGGCGGGGGCGGAGCCTGGTGCCGCCGCTGCCGCCCGCGTGGTCGCAGAGCCTGGTGTGCGCCTCCGACGGGGGAAGGGAAGGAAAGAGCCGGGACCCCGAGGGCGTCCTGGTAACAGCGCGAGGTTCTGGCCGGGACGAGACTTCGGAGCCCCGTGCACTTGAGGCTCCTGCTGTTATGGGCGGGGCCCGGTTTTAGGAAGGAGCTCTTGGCGACCCCTGCACGACCCCAAACTCTCGGGTTGCACCCAGCTGGGAGTAGTTGGGGCGGGGCGGGGTTGGGGTAGCTGGAGTGCGTGTGTACCTTGGGAAGATAATACACCGTGTTCTTCTGCCTATGGGAAATTGCTCCGCCAGCCTTCTGAAAAGAACATCTTGAAGGCTTGACCCAGGTTGCTGCGAGTTGTTTGCGCGCCCAGGGGCTTTTGTCTATATCCAGCTCATGGCCTTCGAGTTCATGTTGTCATAAGAGCACACAAAGCATCAGACTTTTACATTATTTCATTAGATTCCTATGAGAGGGCATAAAAGAAACCGTTTCCCCATTCTACAGATGAGAAGACTGAGGCTCTTTGAGGAAATTGCCCATAGTCAGATACTCAAGTGTGTGGCTGAGTTACACAGATGTTCCCAGATATGCAAATTCTCACTTCTTGTAGCAGGTAGACTGCAATTTAGGGGAAAAAATATGACCTGATACTCCCTTTGGGAATGGTGATTAGATACTCGCAACAATATCGTTTGGGGGGTGTGTGTGTGTGTGCGCGCTCGTGCCCTTGTTGGACCAAGATTGCCCAAAAGCTCTGGCTCTCTGCGTTGCCCAGGCAGCTCCTCACTGTGTCTGGGGCCACCAGGGCAGGGTTTCTGGACGACACACAATTTCAGTTGTTGTTTGAAAGAGGGAAGCGCCTCTGTGGTTCAGAGAAGGATCCCATGGGCTAGAGATGTCTTCAAATCTAGAGGACGGCCCTGGCTTCTCCCAGCCACTTTGGGAACAAATCTCCCCTCCCCTAGGTTAACTCCAATATCAGCAACTCCCTCCCAGCTTTGGTTTCTAGCCTTCAATCTTAACTCTCCAGGTTAGAATTCTGGGTATGTCTCCTCCTTGATGTGTGACTGTCATCTCTCCACTGTGAAGTTAGTTTCCTTTTCAGAGCTTTCCTTTTAGTCTTGGAAAAGTGACCTATTTTCTTCTTCTCTGGGGTGAGGACCTTGGTCTCTCATTCGCCAGACTTCCCTTCCTCTGGAAACCTCTCTCTTTGCAGGATCAGCTTCTGCGTTCCTCCACCCTCCATAGTCTCCCTCTCTCCTGCGGCCTCCTCAGATCCTGCTGCGGTTTTCTCCCCTCCATTTATTAGAGATGAAATAAATAATGCCATAAATAAAAGTATTTGGGAGTCCAGGAACTGTCAGGGCTGATTAGGGCATAGAGGACATTTTCTTTCTCATTATGCAAAAGCATTTCATGGGGAAATAAAAGAGGTTTCATTGTAACTCATGCATGTCATATTTCAAGGAATTCAAGATATTAATCATATTTAACATTATTTGCAACGTTTCTCCCTGGCTTCTGAAAACTGCTAAATGAGGACACGTGGATCAGTAAGAAAAAGGGAGACAAGCATGAGAGGGACAGTTAAGAAATAATGAAATGCTGGTGAAAGACAGGGAAAGAGAATGAGATGCCAGGGAGATGTTTCTTAGGCACATAAGTGAAAAATGGGGGAGCTTCTTCTCAGAGGTGAGACAGCTGAAATTGAATGATACACTGGAGGAAATAAATGATAACAAACCTCCCCACACTTTTCTTTCTATAAAGCAGTTCTGAATTTTGCATTGAAATGTCTTCCTCCCACTTTACTCCCAGATAATTTGCCAATAAGTTCTGGCTTTTGAAAAGAAATTGGGTGGTGCCAGTGTGAGTAGGTAGGGGGTGGTTAGAGGGGAGAAATTCATCAGTTCTACTACTGAAGAAATAATTTCCTATACCTGGGAGCTTTTTCTTCTCTTATGTATTTTTAATTTGTATCAGCCTCACCACTTAAGCACCTTAAGAGACTGGGAACAGTACTTCTGTTGTTATGGTTTACCAATGAAAAGGATCTGCCTTTCTGTATGTTGAAAAGTGGATGTTTCTATAAAACTGAATGGTAAAATTAGTGGTTTAGCTAAAAAAATAAGAAGAAATCCTAGAGGAAAAATATTAGAATTTTTTAAATGACCAGCTTTTAGATTCACATGCTAGCAGTCACCTATGTCTGGATCCATAGAAAAATGAAGTGCTTAATAATCACGTGTTAGAAAATGAAATGGGCATTTACTCCCAAGTGTGGAGTTGAACTCAATTTTAAAATTGTAAGTGACCACTGTTCCCTGCCTGGGGTTGTACATACCTGAGTATTGTATATAAATGTAATATATTGAGGTGTTTATAAAATCACTGGCAGCACTTTTGTAAGCATCTTACTGTAAATTTTAGTCCAAATTATCAGTGATTTTGCTTATATCCTCTCTTTAGGGTCTCGGGGGCTGACAGGATGGTAATTACACCCATGCTTTAAATCTTTTTATATATTTACTCTTACTTAAAAAAAAAAGATAGTGAACTTTTAAAAAGCCAAGTGGCTATTTATGGATAGGGTGATTTCTTGATTGGCAGCATGTCAATTCCTTGAGCCATCCAGAATATAGCTTTTAAATAATAAGGCAGCCATGGGAAATGCTTTTTATTGCACCAATTTCAATGATATTTAATGAGCTTCTGATTGACTGTTTGATCTCCCAATGTTTTGTGCTACTTTTAATTCATTTCGTATAATAGAAAAAAAAGTAATTGGAATAAAATTTTGTGACAAGATAATGACCTTCCACTTTGAAATTAAATGTCTGATTAGCTTCAACATTTTAATGCTGAGATGATATTGCAGCAGGAACAGGGGTGTGCGTACTATCACTCGGTGGAAAATGACTGAGGAATACTCCTTTACTTTTCCCATTTGCATAGTAGAAAGGGCATGGTAGCCACGGAATCATAAGCTCACAGTCCTAGAGGGACCAAAATGGTCTTTTATTCTTGTGATTGAGTCTATGCCCATAGCTTTACTAAGACCCTGTCAAGTGGTTGTATAAACCATGCTTAAATACCTCTAGTGACGAGGACTTCACTACTTCTAGGAGCATCATTCACCCAGAGATTTATTCAACAAATATTTATTGAGTGCCTACTATGTGCCTGGGATCTTTCTAGGCAGTGGACAGTACACATGCTAAGTGGCTTTGGTTGAAATCACATGGACTGTAGCCCTCCAGGCTCCTCTGTCCATGGGATTTCCCAGGCAAGAATACTGGAGTGGGTTGCCTTTCCCTTCTCTAGGGGATTCTCCTGACCCAGGGATCAAACTCACATGTCTTAAGTCTGCTGAGTTTGGAGGTAGGTTCTTTACAATAGCACCACCTGGTAAGCTCTGGATATAGTGGAGCCAAATATCAAGATCCTATGGCAACCCACTCCAGTGTTCTTGCCTGGAGAATCCCGGGGACGGCGGAGCCTGGTGGGCTGCCGTCTATGGGGTCGCACAGAGTCAGACACGACTGAAGCGACTTAGCAGCAGCAGCAGCAGCAGCATTATGATAGAATTGGGGTGGGCAGGTAGTAAATAATCAAGTAGCTAGCTGAATGATATTAATATATTTATATACAAATATATTTATAAAATAAATCATTATGCTTATATAATATTTAAAATGTTAAATAATATATAATGCATAATAACACTATTATTATTATTTCAGATAGAAATAATTATGATTAAAAAATAGCATGGGGATGTTACTTTTGATAGGGTAATTGAGAAGAGTTGTTTGAGGTGGAACCATCCAGTTGAGAGTTACTCCTAAAAAAGAGCCATCCATCAGAAGAGTCTAAAGGAAATCAGTCCTGAATATTCATTCACTAATGCTGAAGTTGAAACTCCAATACTTTGGCCACCTGATGCGAAGAACTGACTCATCTGAAAAGACCCCGATGCTGGGAAAGATTGAAGGCAGGAGGAAAAGGGGATGACAGAGGATGAGATGGTTGGATGGCTTCACTGACTCGATGGACATGAGTCTAAGTAAAATCTGAGAATTGGTGATGGACGGGGAAGCCTGGCATGCTGCAGCCCATGGGGTCGCAAAGAGTCAGACACGACTGAGCGACTGAACTGAACTGAACTGATGAGAAGAGCAGTCTAGGCTGAGGGACAATAGTTGTGGAGCCATAAGGCAGGAACAGGCTTGAAGTTCTCAGAGAGCTGGAAAAAAGGCCAGTAGTCCCAGTATCCTGGCTAAGGGCAGAGTGAGGAGATGAGGTCTGAGAGGCAGGCTGGGCCCTGGCTGGGCAGGGCCTTATCCATCTGAGGAAATGTTTGGGATTCATTCTGAAAGCAGTTTGGAAGTTTGGAGGCAGTTAAGCTGGGGAGTAACATGACCAGATTTATGTTTTTAAAAGATAATTTTCAGAAAAGGTAAAATCATGACTCCCATACATAAAAATGAACAGATGTTAAAGCTTTTATTTAACTTGCTCAATGCCATCATAGTATTCAGAGGACAATTTGATGTGGAAAAAGGAATGCTGAATTGAATGCATAAATATTTTGTGTATGTTAGTTGGTTTTCCCACGAGGGATGTGGGTGACAGCTGAAAGGGAACCTCTACCATGAAGGAAGGTTTGTGTATCTATCAGTTATCTAAACTTTCAAAATTGTAAAAATAGTTCAAAGGCAATGAAAGAGTAGATTCAGATAACTGGGGAAGGTGTGCTGTACGTAGACAATGCAGTTTTCCAATGAAATAAAATTTACTTCCTGCAATGCTTTAAAAAAAACCTTTTAATTTTGACAGTTATAGATTCTAAAATTTTCATTTTAGAATAAGCTTATTATTTTTAAATAATTACAGATTCACAGGAAGGTCCAAAGATAGTGCAGAGAGGTCCCAGGTACCCTTCATCCATTTCCTCCAAAGGGTGGAATCATGCAATATGTGATCTTTTGAGATTTTTCACTTACTTTAATGCCCTTGAGATCCATCCATGTTGTTGTATCATTAGTTTGATCCTTTTCGTTGCTGACTAGTACTCCACAGTGAATATCCCACAATTTGTTAAACTCTTCACCTGTTGTAGGATATTTTGGTTGCTTTCAGTTTGGGACTATTGCAAATAAAGCTGCTCTGAATAGTTTGGCACAGGATTTAGTGTAGATGCAAGTTTTGTTTCTCTGAGTCTTTCTACAATATTTAAAAAGATTCCTTCTGCTTTGTGAACAATGGACTGTAGAGGATCAGACTGGAAGCAGGGACATTTATTTTCTAAACAGTGACTGAGTAACCCTTTCAAAATACAATCATGTATTTCCACTGCCCTCCATTGTCTTCCTCCTCCTTAGAGTAAAATCCAGAGTGTGCCATTGCCTGCTAAAGTCCCATTAGGAGCTACAACCATCCCTTGCCTCTCAGGCCTCATTCCTTCTGTCCCCTCCCCCCGTCACTCCACTCTAGCCTTAATGGTCTTTCAGTTCAGTTCAGTTCAGTTCAGTCTCTCAGTCGTGTCTGACTCTTTGCGACCCCATGAATCGCAGCACGCCAGGCCTCCCTGTCCATCACCAACTCCCGGAGTTCACTCAGACTCAGTCCATCGAGTCAGTGATGCCATCCAGCCATCTCATCCTCTGTCGTCCCCTTCTCCTCCTGCCCCCAATCCCTCCCAGCATCAGAGTCTTTTCCAATGAGTCAACTCTTCGCATGAGGTGGCCAAAGTACTGGAGTTTCAGCTTTAGCATCATTCCTTCCAAAGAAATCCCAGGGCTGATCTCCTTCAGAATGGACTGGTTGGATCTCCTTGCAGTCCAAGGGACTCTCAAGAGTCTTCTCCAACACCACAGTTCAAAAGCATCAATTCTTTGGTGCTCAGCCTTCTTCACAGTCCAACTCTCACATCCATACATGACCACGGGAAAAACCATAGCCTTGACTAGATGGACCTTTGTTGGCAAAGTAATGTCTCTGCTTTTCAATATGCTATCTAGGTTGGTCATAACTTTCCTTCCAAGGAGTAAGTGTCTTTTAATTTCATGGCTGCAGTCACCATCTGCAGTGATTTTGGAGCCCCCCAAAATAAAGTCTGACACTGTTTCCACTGTTTCCCCATCTATTTCCCATGAAGTGATGGGACCGGATGCCATGATCTTCATTTTCTGAATGTTGAGCTTTAAGCCAACTTTTTCACTCTCCACTTTCACTTTCATCAAGAGGCCTTTTAGTTCCTCTTCACTTTCCGCTATAAGGGTTCCAAATGTCCCGCGTCAAGATTCTTACCTTTAATGTTCCTTCTGCTTTAAATGTTTCTTTCTCCAGATGTCTGCATAACTCCGTACCTTATCTCATTCCAGGTTTTGCTCTAGTATATCTTTTTCAATGAGCCCTTCACTAGTCACCCTATGTACAATTGAAGCCCCGCCTCCCTTCCCCATACTCCCCACCGCTTTTTCTATCCAGCACCTATCACCGTCTGTCATGCTATACAGACTATCTGCTGTGTAACATCATGTATATTACATGGTCAGCCCTGCATATCCTTGCATTCCCCATTTGTGATTTCAACCAACCAAGGACTGAATTTCAAAATTTGATTTACTGATACCTAGACCTGACTGTACCACTGCCATTTTATGGAGGGGACATGAGCAGCCATTTTATGTAGAGACATGAGCAGCCATTTTATGTAGGGAATTGTGCAGCCATTTTATGTAGGGTCTTGAACAGCCATTTTGTATATGGGACTTGTGCAGCCATTTTATTTATGGGATTTGTGTAGCCATTTTATGTAGAGACTTGAGCAGCCATTTTATGTAGAGACTTGAGCAGCCATTTTATGTAGGAAATTGTGCAGCCATTTTATGTAGGGTCTTGAACAGCCATTTTGTATATGGGACTTGTGCAGTCATTTTATGTAACATACTTGAGCATTGGAGGCTCTTGGTATCTTCAGGGGATCCTGGAACCGATACTGAGGAATGACTCACTCATTTTTTGCTTCCAGTGAGTAGTATGCAAACTCCTTAAGGGTAGGAGTTCTGCTTTTGTTCTGTTCCTTGAGTCTGCAGCATCTAGAGTAGCATCTAGCACAGAGCTGAGGCTCAGGAAGGGCTTGTTGGATGAATGGGTGACTTTAGGAGGCGCTGGCAATAGTCCAAATGAGAACTTGGACTGCTTGGACCAGTGCAGTGGTGGTTTCAATGGAAGGAAATAGATAAACGCAGAATATATCCAAGAGGCAGTTGTTCCTTTTTATACAGCTTTGGAAAGTGGAAAGTTTATGCTTATGTCAAGCCCAAATTTTCTTCTTCTAACTGTTGGCTGTTGGGGCTATTCAGAAGAAGTTTAATACTCTCCCTAACTTGAATTTAGAATGCAATCTTACAACGTTTTTTCTTTCCTTCCTGTGATGGTTCCTAGGACCTATTTGAAATGGATCCATCCTTTTAAAGAGTAGATTAGGATAGGCATCTTTGGTCTGATTACTATTTTTCTCACTAATAAGATTCTGTGTTCCTTAGGACTCTTTCAGTAGCATGTGGCAGAAACCCAACACAAATGAATTCTGCATAAAGATGCTTATGGCTGTCATAACCCTGAAGACTAGAGGTAGGCCGTGTGTAGAGCAGGTATATATGCTCATATAGTATTATTAGGAATCTACCTCTCTCCATTGCTTGCCTTCAATTTTCTTTCTGTTGATTCATCTTCTGACAGGCTCTTCCTTTGTGGTGTTCATCTGGCCACCAGCAGTTATCACCTGTGTGAAAAGAGAGCACCTTTTCCCCGTCAGCTCCAGGGAAATGCCAGAATTAACTGTCATTGTTTTGTTGTGTCTTGATTAGTTTACTTGTTCCTTGATCATTCCAATGTTGTGATGTTGGGACTGTTTCCCTTAAGGGGAAAAGAACTAGAGAACAAGGAATTGAAGGAATTTCCCCGAAGTCAAAAAGTGAATTAATTGGAATTTAACTCAAGTGAAGATTCTTATGTTTAATCAGAGTAGCAAATATAACTTGTTAAACTTAGTAAATATAATCTTTTATTCTCTATTGCTCACTTCCCTCCAATTTCTGAACGAACATTCCTCCCAAAGGGCTGAAAGCACCCTGGACAGAAGTATGAGCTTGAGAAGTATATGCAAATCAAGTTGGATATTAAAGCCTGGAGGGCAAAAGGAAGAGCCAGTTATTAAGGGAAAGTTGAGGAGATGTAGTAATAGTAAGTTGAACTGTGGGTGATTCAGTTTTTTAAAAATTTGCAGTCTTCATCAGCAAGGTCAGTTTCCATTTTGCACTCTCTTAATTTCTTTAATTAATTAATTTTAAAATTGTTTGGCTGTGTGGCATGTGGGATCTTAGTTCCTTGATCAGGGATCAAACCTGCATCCCTTGCATTGGAAGCACAGAGGGAAGTCCCTCTTAAATTTTTTATATGAGTGTTGTATCACAACAGGAAACGATCAGTTCCTAATGTTAATTAGTATTTAAGCCAGAACTTTAGTACATAGTACCACCAGAGGACCAACTTCCATGCAGAAGGTCCTGAAATGAGCCAGTGAAATGCAATCTGAAGTATTTTGGTAGTTAAATATTGAGATTTTGTGACATCACACATTGTATGCTTTACCGGAATTTTTACAAATTAATGCATGCCATATGTCACCAACCAAGAAAGTGATTCTTCTGTTGTCCTGGCTGTTTGGAGTATTTCATGGTTTGCTAACAGAGCTTCTTTGTTTTATTTATTTACTTTTAAAATTTTATTAAAGTATAGTTGACTTACACTGTTGTGTTAGTTTCTGACATACAGCAAAGTGGTTCAGTTACACATACACACACACACACACACACACATATAAAAGTTTGCATTTTCTAATCCTAAACTGTCAATCTACTGAACCCCCTTGGGAACTACAAGTGTGTACTCTATGTCTGTGAGTCTGTTTCTGTTTCATAGGTAAGTTCATTTGCATCATACTTTATATTCCACACATAAGTGATACAATATAGTATTTGTCTTTCTCTTTCTGACTTACTTAGTATGATAATCTCTAGGTCTGTCTATATTGTTACAAGTGACATTATTTCATTCTTTTTGTGACTGAGTAATATTCCATTATACATTTGTATACCACATCTTTCTTATTCATCCATGTATTGATGGACACTTTAAGTTGCCTCCATGTCTTAGCTATTGTAAGCAGTGTTATGAACATAGGGATGCACGTGTCATTTTGAATTAGAGTTGCATCTGGATGTATGCCCATGAGTGAGACTGCTGGATCTATGGTACTTCTCATATTAGTTTTTTGCGGGAACTCCATACTGTTTTCCATAGTGGCTGCACTAATTTACATTCCCAACAGTGTGGGAGGGCTCCCTTTTCTCCACATCCTCTGCAGCATTTGTTATTTGTTGACTTTTTAATGCTGGCCATTCTGACTGGTATGAGGAGATACCTCATTGTAGTTTTGATTTGCATTTCTCTAATAATTAGTGATATTGAGTATTTTTTCATGTGTTTTTTTGCCATCTATCTTCTTTGAGAAATGTATATTTGGGTCTTCTGCCCATTTTTTGATTGGGTTTTTTGTTGTTGTTGTTATTGAATCATATGAGGTGTTTGTATATTTTGGAAATTAAGCCCTTAATGAGGCTTCTTTAAATACCTATTTTTGAAAACCAAGAGAAATATGTTTTTCTGCAAAAATTATGATAATTTTCTAGCTGAATTCTATAATGTCCAGGCAGCTGGGCTTTTTGTATCTGTTTTCTAGGCTACAAAACAGGAAAGTTTTATTTTTCCCCCTGTGCTTTTGTCTTCAAAAAGCAACTGGTAATAAATGTCATGTGTTGCATGAATATTAATGATAACACTTTGGCCTTGTTTTCAGGTTAGTCAGACTTCTAGGTGCCCCACCCCCCAATAGCTTCAAAGATGACTGATTATAGAATCATAGACTTTGCTTTTCAATAAGAGATGATATTAGTTTCCTAGGGCTGTTGTAATAAAGTAGCAAAAATTTAGTGGCTTTAATCACAGAAATTCTCATAATTTCGGAGGCTGGAAATCTGAAATCAAGGTGTCAGCCAGGTTGGTTTCCTTTTGAGGACTATGAGAAGAACCTGGCCCCTACTCTCACCTGACTTCTGGTGGTTGGCTTGCTGGCTGTCTCTGGTGTTCCTAGGCTTGTGGAAGCATCACCCCAACTCTGCCTTCATATTCCTGTGGCATTATCCCTGTGTGCCTGTCTCTGTTCAAATTTCTCTTTCTATACTTTCTTACCTCAGCACTAGCAAACTAACACACATACCATTTAGGCAGATTATATGATAATCTCTAGTAACAAAAATGAATTATGGCAGAAAGGTCAAATGTTTGATTTTTTTAAAAAGCAAGACTACTAGAACTTGTACAATTTAAAATACATTGCTGGAAGACTTATTTGCACATAATGCTGCTGCTGCTGCTGCTAAGTCACTTCAGTCGTGTCCGACTCTGTGCGACCTCACAGACGGCGGCCCACCAGGCTCTGCTGTCCCTGGGATTCTCCAGGCAAGAACACTGGAGTGGGTTGCCATTTCCTTCTCCAGTGCATGAAAGTGAAAAGAGAAAGTGAAGTTGCTCAGTCGTGTCCGACTCCTCACGACCCCGTGGACTCAGCTGACCAGGCTCCTCCATCTATGGGATTTTCCAGGCAAGAGTACTGGAGTGGGGTGCCATTGCCTTCTCCATTTGCACACAGTAGATGTGCACAATTGGGCATAAACAGTGGCTTCCCACAAGGCTACAGCTCACAGGGCCAATTGTAAGTGAAGTTATGAGCAGGGACCTTTGACTATTCCCATCATGCCCCTTGAATTTAATGAATTCAAGCACATCCCTGAAAATGCTGAACGAGAGTTACACAGAGCTAATACCTCCATGCCTTCTCCAACCCCACCCCCAAAGGTATGGTCAGAGAACAAGTTGAGTCACACATAAAACTTATTAAAAGCATGTATAAATATATATTTAGTCAGCCAGTCTTAATGTTGGCTGACTTAACTTTGCTGGGAGAATTTTCAAACATAATGTTGCCTAGATCTTTCCTCAGACCAGTCAAAATAGAATGTCTGGGGTGGGGCCTCGGCATTGGTGGTTTAAGAATCTCTTTGGATGATTTCAATATAGAGCTATCTTTAGACTCACCCACTGAAGCAACAGCAGTGTCACTAGAATATCAGATCAGATCAGATGAGTCGCTCAGTCGTGTCTGACTCTTTGCGACCCCATGAATCGCAGCACGCCAGGCCTCCCTGTCCATCACCAACTCCCGGAGTTCACCCAGACTCACGTCCATCGAGTCAGCGATGCCATCCAGCCATTTCATCCTCTGTCGTCCCCTTCTCCTCCTGCCCCTAATCCCTCCCAGCATCAGAGTCTTTTCCAATGAGTCAACTCTTCGCATGAGGTGGCCAAAGTACTGGAGTTTCAGCTTTAGCATCATTCCTTCCAAAGAAATCCCAGGGCTGATCTCCTTCAGAATGGACTGGTTGGATCTCCTTGCAGTCCAAGGGACCCTCAAGAGTCTTCTCCAACACCACAGTTCAAAAGCATCAATTCTTCGGGGCTCAGCCTTCTTCACAGTCCAACTCTCTAGACATCATTATATCAAGGTAGCTGTGTGGAAGCCTAGTATACATTGGGATGCTTGAGCATTTTGCTTTTAATGAGTGAACAACATATCTCCCTGTTGCCCCAAAGATAAACTGATACAGTTAGAGAGCAATCATATTGGCCTGGAGTCTGAGCTAAGCAGGGCTGAAACATAGGAAGAAATGGACTGAATGCAGAAGAGATTGAGACTAGCCAGACAACAGGTTTACTGGGTATGAAAGAAACTCAGTCCTTTGCAAGACGAGAAAATACAGTCAGCTCAAATAGGCATCTTCATGAGAGGTCAAGGCAGTGATTTTAAACTTTGAGTCTTTAATATTATAACTCTTTTGGTTGCAAGAGATAGAAATCCAACTCAAACCAGATAAGCAAAAAGGGAAGTTTATTGACTCATTCAGCTCAGAAGGATTTCTAAGATATCTCATAGGAAAGGTGAAAGGACTGCAAGAATTAGTCTTTGAGATTAGAAAAAGGGACTCACTGATGGTAGAATTTTTTCTCTCTCTGTCTAACTCTCATCTCTCCATGTTGCATGAGAGATGGCCTCCAGTAGACCCAAAGTGTTGTCTTACTAGCTTAAAATCCACAACAGAAAGATGGCTGTCGCAAGCTATCCTTGGTTCAGTCTTCACTGTTTTGGAGAGAGGGTTCTGTTATGGGCTAGGCCAAGGTACTGCACATGGGAAGTGATTCCCTGAGGATGGGATGCAGGTAGACAAAAGCAACTGCTCTCTACCCCATCTTGAGAGTGAATTAATAGCTCTTCTTTCAGCCTTTAATGAAAACCATTTTTATGGGATTTGAATGCTACCTAAATCAAGGAAAAAGCCTTCTTTGGAAATGTAAGGGAAAAATGAAATGACAACAGAAGACAAGCTTGAATATCAAGAGTGAGAATCAAATGGTTTTAGGTTTAACTGTCTCTCTTTTCTAGTTGGTGAAATTTAGGACTGTTCTGGACTTGTTTGTTCAAGGACAGGTGTACCTGTGCAAACAAAGACTTGACTTCCTCTTGCCACTCTGTACCTGCTCTGAAAACCAGGCACAGCATTTTCTGTAACATGCATGACAACAGCTGTCACTTAGGTTAGTTACTTTCCCTTTAATGATACAGCCTAGAGGTTTTGTTTTGCTTTTCTTTCCCAGTGGAACTCCAGGCTTCCCAAGAAAGGTCATCCATGAATTTGGAAGATAAGAACAGACCTATGGATGTGACACCCACCTTGGGGAGACTTGAACTTGGGGGCATGTGTTTTCAGCCTGTTGAAACTATTGTAGATGTTTCTGATTTCCAAGAACACAGATATGGTTACAAGTGTATAGATTTGTTTTTCTATGATGTAAAGTTGAAAGAGATCTCCTTTTGTTTAGAAACTTGTAAGCCACTCCGTATCCCAGGTGTCTCATTTTTGCTAGTAGAAGGATAGCATGAGTAAAAGTCTGAGTGGTACAATGTACAATTACAAAGTTGTGGGCTGGGCTAACCATTCATTATCCATGTGTCTTAGTAGAAAACATAGAATAGAAATTAGGGATATGAGCTCTGGAGCCAGTGCCTTGGGTTTTATGTTGGCTCTTCTGCTTATCAGCTATATATTCTTGCACCAGTTACTTAACCCTTACTGCCTTGGTTTGTCCATCTTTAAAATGGGGATAATAGTAGTGGCAGCTTGGCAGCATTGTCCTGAAGGTGAAAGGAATGTGGCACATAAGCGGAGCCTGGCACACAGAAAACATTTGGTCAAGATTAGTTCTTACCATTGTCTGTATCATTAGATACAATCAAGTGAAGTGTTTTGGCTATATCTTAATCCCAAAGGAACAGCTGCCCCAGAGAGGGATCTGTGAAGCTTATGCTTCTCTGCTGGCCTCTTCCCAAGCCCTATAAAGAGCATGGACCTTGGTACCAGCAGCTCTGGACCCAAATTTAGGCTCCACCACTCTTTGAAATATGGGCAAGTCTTGTGACTTCAGGCAGATTAGGCGTGCCTGTGAATCCCATCGTCCTTGGTCATGTAGCCAGGATGGTCCTGCTACACTCACGGCTTTACTGGGCGGGCAGGTCAGTGAGGCGGCACTTGGCAGCTGCCCCAGGCCTGAGGTCAGCAGTGGTGAGCAGCCAGCGGCTCAGATGCACTCCACACTCGCCTTCCTCTCTCCCCCAACACTGGTAATGTTTCAGTAGACGGAAGACACCTACAGTGCTCTTGTTTTTAATAGTCTCCCATTTTGTCTCTATCTTGCTCTCAAGTTTTTGCTATTCTGGATTTCAGAAAATAGTTCAGCTGCCAAAATTGGTTGAATGAGCTACTTTTAAAATTAGTCAAGTGATACAAAGTATTGCTTTGCAGAGCGGTTCTAGCAATTTCCCTTCACAGAACCATCCTCTAAGAGGGTGTTTTGACAAAAGGGGAGGTTTACAAAATTCACTTTATGAGAAACATCCACACCGAGGGAAATTCATGTCGTAGAAATCTCTTCCCTTCCCTAACTATGATAAATCAAGACATGGATCATCATCCAAAGATAGACATTTTAAATTTATTATTATTATTCACTTCAGCGTGAGGTCCTTCTTGGGCTACTGGTTTAGTCCTATCTGGATGGCCTCAGGTTGTAACCTCAGCTATTTAATTTCAGCTCAGTTCAGTAGCTCATGTTTATGGATAAATGAGCAAAACAGTAAAGATCAAAAGCAAAAAATAAAATTACTATGGAATTCAATATTTCAGAAGCTGGAGCCCAGTAAATGTTAGTGAAGTGTGGCGTTCAGAACGAAAGGCCCGCACTTATGATAATACGCCTAACAAGGAAATGAGATTGACACAGCAATTCTCTGTTTTTGTTGTCCCCTGAGGTTAGAGATTATGCAGTGCGTGTTTCTGTTTTTAGCTTCTTTGGTAATTCCTGTGGTGAGAGACTACACTCTGCATATTTGTCAAGGTTGCACTCCTGCGAGGTGCTGGGTCTTTGAGGTAGCGCAGGAAACACGGTTCTCCTCTGAGCCTTGAACTCCATCCCTCCCCACTCTGGTCACCCCGTGATCCAGGGCCCCCCTCCTGTGACTGATTTCTTTATTTATGCTCAGTTGCCAAGGAATTCCACAGAGGAAGCATAAGTCTATCTTACCCACAGTGGTTGCTGTGAGAAATGTTGAAACGAGTGTCCAAATGACAAAATGTTTATGTTCTTTATTTGATATCTCCTTGTAATCGTGAGGCCTTTTAACACCAAGTGAAGGTAGCCTAAGAATAGGAAACTATGGAACATCAGTGTGGATTTGAATGAACTAGTTTGGCTTCTTTTGTGACAAAAATGTGGGTTTGGGACCAGTGCCTCTTTGATAATAGTTATTCTGGCCAAGTCCTTGGGTTGCAATGTCATCAATAAACTCAACTCAGACCAGTTGAAGGAGCTTAGGGCTGTGTGAGTTGACGCAGCTGGGAAGGATGAGGGGTAACAGATTTACTACAGCAGTCAGGGTTGTAGTCGCTGGCATCAAGGGGTGGGTGCTGGCAGGCCTCTTCCCTCCTCGTCCACACCTTATCCCTGCTTGCCTATTTTTAAAAAAATATATTTGTTTATTTGTCTGTATTGAATTTTAGCTGCAACAGGTAGAATCTTTTAGTTGCGGCATGCAAACTCTTAGTTGTGGCATGTGGAATCTAGTTCTCTGACCAGGGTTTGAACGTGGGCCCCCTGCACTGGGAATATGGGGTCCCAGCCACTGGACCACCAGGGAAGTTCCCCTGCTTGTCTTGCTTCTGTGTAAGTCATCCTTAGTCTCTCCTGCTGAAGATCCACCCTGTCCACATGGCAGAGCACACAGCCACCCTCAGCCTCAGCTTAGTACCCAGGTAAAGAGAGTTCCTTTTGTCCACTGTATGCTCAGTCACTCGGTTGTGTCCGACTCTGCAACCCCATGGACTGTAGCCCACCAGGCTCCTCTGTCCATGGAATTCTCCAGGCAAGAATACTGGAATGGGTTGCCATTTCCTACCCCAGGGAATCTTCCAGACTCAGGGATCGAACCTGAGTCTGCTACATTGGCAGGTGGATTCTTTTCCACTGAGCCACCTGGGAACCCTTCCTGTGTTTGTATGTAGATCCCAGGTGAGGAAGCAAGTTTGCTCTGCTTTGGAACATACGCCCACTCCCTGGACCAGTCCTTCTCTGTGGATGGATATTATGATTGGTTGGCCTGGGTCTGATGCTTCCTACTGTAGCCAGGGCAGAGAGTGAGTTCCCAGAAAAGAGACAATCCAATAGTTGTTATTTGAATCCAGGACAGTCCACCCCTTGTCTGTATGATGAGCATATCATACAATCACTAGCATGCATTCACTAATCATAAGTGTGCCATGTTCAACCAAAACGCACTTACATACTCCCTCTGAGAGAAGCAACCTGATGTCACATCCAGTTACCACATCTAGCTCCAATGTGTGGCTCTTTATGACCCAGAAACCTGTGACTAACCATTTCCAAAATACCCAATGGATATCAATGGCTGTATCACAATGGAGGCAAAAGAAGATAAACACATAAAAACTCCTACTTAGAGAAAAGGGAAAATGGAGAGCAAATTGTGTCAGTGGCTGGTCCTTAGCCTTTTCCAAATGCTGCTAGATAGACAGGGATAGGAAGCAGTCTTTCCCCTAGCAGTGAAACCATTCCAAGATCCAGTGACTTGAAGTGGTTTTACTGGCAAGCTTATAATTAAGCAATAGGATGGGTATGGCACATTCACTTTAGGAGATGTGGAAGACATACTCTGATCCCCAACATCCATGCCATCCTCAAACCAGTCTGTTTATGGGTTGGATTATGTGCCAGTCCTATATTCCAAAACCCAGACTCATCAGTGATTCAGGATTTAGATAACAAAACATTAGCTTTGCAGGGACTTGCTTTTTTTATCTAAACCATTTGTATTGGAACTTTCTACAATATAATGCATACTTTCCTGTCTCTTAAAAAAAATGTGAGCAATCTGTGTTCATTGTGAAAAAGGAAAAAATACAAATGAACAACAAAATGTTACCCATAATACCACTATCCAGAAAGCGACTGTAAACACTTGACTTACATTCTTCTGGATGTTCTTTGTTAGTATGTGCGTGTGTGTTGATGTGTATGTTTAGCAAAAATGAAATCATAGCATACAACTTCGGAGAAGGCAATGGCACCCCACTCCAGTGCTCTTGCCTGGAAAATCCCATGGAGAGAGGAGCCTGGTAGGCTGCAGTCCATGGGGTCGCTAAGAGTTGGGCATGACTGAGCGACTTCCCTTTCACTTTTCACTTTCATGCATTGGAGAAGGAAATGGCAACCCACTCCAGTATTCTTGCCTGGAGAATCCCAGGGACGGGGGAGCCTGGTGGGCTGCTGTCTATGGGGTCGCACAGAGTCGAACACGACTGAAGCGACTTAGCAGCAGCAGTAGCAGCCATTCTAAAAGGTGATAGGATAACTCAGGAGAGAGGGAAGAGAATTGGTCTTTTTAAGTGCCTGGGTATAGGCACATTATCTCGTTTAATCAGAACTGTGAACCTAGGAACGCAGGAATGAATAGTGGTTCCAGCCTAGGGCTCAACCACTGTGCCCTGCTAAATCTCCTCTGTCCACTTCCTCACCAATCCTGAGTTAGTTTCCCTTGAAAGAATCTCTCCTCCTCCAGCCTTCCATTCTCGTTCCTTTCTCTGTGACAGACACCCCTGATGCTTTCTGTTTGCAGCTTTGTGGGAAGTTTTTTAGGTTCATTTAGATGATTCGTGGGGCCAGTGGGATACAAACTATGAAACTATGACTGTCCTGGGATTTCTAGAACTGGAGGTCACCATCCAACATCAGAGTAAGTGCTGAGTTCCTGGTAGAGAGAGCATGCTGCCATCTGGGGCAGTAATCCTTGCTTCTGTCGTCAAGACTGAATTTTAGGATTTGGGTCAGGTGCAGTCTTTTTGTTTTTTTTCCTTTCTTCTCCCCTCAGGTTCCTTTCAGCAACTGTACTTGCAAACCTCTGCCTGGACCAAAACTGAGCTCTGAGTGTGGTCCAGAGGCTATAGACTTGGATGCACACAGAGCCTGACGTCCCGTGGAGGGGCAGCTCTGTACCCCACCCTGGACTGCTCTGGTCTTCTCTGTAGTATGTGTAAAATGACAGAATGGCTGTTTTCTGCATCTTTGCCAAGTGACCTCTCACTCCAGTTTTTAATATCTCAGTGGGAATATTGAATTTGAATTGGTGGATGGGTACAAACTTTGGAAGCTGATCTTCGTCTTTTTGGGGAACTTCAGGTCAATGTATCCAGCGCCTGTACTGCTGCCCCAGAGGATGATTTTTAGAGGGAAGTTGGGTCATCACTGCTTTGCTCAGATTCCCAGTGGTTTCTGCTCTCACTCAAACCAAAGCCAATGCAATGCCTGCCAAGGCCCTTACTATCCACTCCTCTTTTTTTTTTTAAAAACTGTATTTATTCATTTTAATTGGAAATAATTACTTTACAATATTGTGCTGGTTTTCACTATACGTCAGTATGAATTGGCCATAGGCACACATGTGTCTCTTCCTCCCTCTTCCCCCCTGACCCCACCCCTCCAGGTTATCACAGAGCGCTGGCTCTGGGTGCCCTGCATCATACATCAAACTCCCACTGGTTATGTATTTTACGTACGGCAATGTGTATGTTTCAATGCTTTTCTCTCAAATCATCCCACCCTCTCCTTCTCCCACTTAGTCAAAAAATCTGTTCTTTACATCTTTGTCTCCTTTGCTGCCCTACACATAGATGGTTGGTATCGTCTTTCTAGATTCTGTATATGTGCATTAATATCCCATATTTGTCTTTCTCTTTCTGACTTACTTCAATCTGTAGAAATAGGCTCTGCATTCATCTACCTCATTAGAACTGACTCAAATATGTTCCTTTTTTTAGCTGAGTAATGTTCTATTGTGTATATGTACCACGACTTCCTTATCTATCCACCCATCTTGTCCCCCATCTCTGTTCTCACCCTTTTGTGCTCCCCCCACTCCATCCACACCAGCCTTGCTGTTTCTAGGGGTCAGTTGAGGGGTTGCCATTTCAGCGCTGGCTGTTCCCTCTGCCTGATTTCTCTTCCCTGCATATCCACACAATTTGCTCCTTCAGCAGCAGCTTCTTTTTTTTTTTTTTTCGGCCACACCATAGCATGTGGGATCTTAGTTCCGCAACCAGGGATTGAATCCATGTCCCCTGCAGTGGAAGCTAGGAGTTTTAACCATTGGACTGCCAGGGAAGTCCTTCCTTCTTTAAGTCTTTGATCAAATTCTCCGTGTAAGTAAAGCAGGCCCTGAGTGAGAGAGCAAACCCTCAGTTCTCACTGAGATCGTCTCTGCTCCCTTGACCTGCTCACCACTTCCTGTCCAGAGTTGATCACTACTTCTTTCTGCTTGCCTCCTGCATTTGCAGTGTACCTCCCCTCGCTAGAAAGGAAGCTCCTTGGAGATGGTGGTTTTCTCTGCAGTATCCCTAGCATCTGTAACACTGCCTGGCTCGATAAATATTTGTTGAATTAATGAATTGATGGCAATTTCTTCAGAGGCTAAATGATCCTTACCTAAAAACCCCCTGGCCCCCCCATTAAAAATAGAGAAATACAGATGTCCACCATCTAATGGAATAGGTTTTTTTTTTGTAAGTTGGCTATGAAATCAAATCTGTTTACCTCTTGATTTTCATAATGAAATTAAAGATGCATTTCTATGAAAAAAGTCTCCCAGAAACAAGGATTAGGAAAGCTTCCAAATCTGTGACATTCTGGGCATCATTGTCATGCTGTGTTTACTTGCCGCCTTGGCATTCACCTGCCTGTTCTTGCTTCTGTACAACACTCATAGCCCACAGTGACAATTCTGATGCTGCCCCTCTCTCTCCAGGGAGGGTTTTGTTTTTTTTTGATGTTGCTGCTGCTGCTAAGTCGCTTCAGTTGTGTCCGACTCTGTGTGACCCCAGAGATGGCAGCCCACCAGGCTCCCCCATCCCTGGGATTCTCCAGGCAAGAACACTGGAGTGGGTTGCCAGTTCCTTCTCCAACGCATGAAAGCGAAAAGTGAAAGCGAAGTCATTCAGTTGTGTCCAACTCTTCACGACCCCATGGACTGCAGCCCGCCAGGCTCCTCCGTCCATGGGATCTTCCAAGCAAGAGTACTGGAGTGGGGTGCCATTGCCTTCTCCGTTTTTGATGCTAGGATCCCCTCATTCCATGTTATACATTGTTCTGATCATTCCTCTCCTTTCTTTCTCTGAGAGCCTAATGTATAATGATATTGTCCAAGGTTATCAAGCACACCATCTTACAGTTTACAGTTAGAAATGAAGCACAGCATCAGTTTAGATTTTCTGTTCTTACCTTCATTTATGCTGCAGAGTCTCTTGCCCTGAAACCACCTCTCCTAATAGGTATTTCTTAGAGTCCTCAAAGGTGAGCCCCACAACTTGAATGTCAGCTGTAGACACCATTCAGTGTCTGCTATATTCTTTCTCTCTTGCTTTAGCTGTCCATAATCGAGGTCCAGTGCCAAAGACATCTCTTGAAGGACTCTCATCAGTGCAGGTGGTGTTCACTGGGGGCCGCTGCTTCCTGATGCTCCCAAGGCTGCCAGTCCTCTGGAGTTCTCACTGCTGAGAAGTGGAGGAATGACTGTGGGCCAAGGATATTGCTGCATTTGGTCCTCTGGATATTGAAAAGCATTGCTTGGGTTTTTTGTTTTGTTTTGTTTTTGTTTTTGTTTGTTTGTTTTTTTTTTTGGTTGCTGTTTGTTTGTTGTCTTCTTAAAGCTTTGAAGTGATGGTTGACTTGACTTCTACCATTCCTACCAATGTTTCAAAAATCTTAAGGTCAACTTTTAATCAGAACTCAAACCCAAGATTCTACATGAGCTTCTTTTTAAAAATAATTTTATTTATTTATTTTGGCTGTGCTGGCTGTCTTTTTTGCTGCTAGGGTTTTTTTCTAGTTGCATCATTCCAGGCCTACTCTCTAGTTTCAGTGCATGGGCTTCTCCTGTTGCTGAGCACAGGCTCTAGGACACACGGACTTCAGTAGTTGCAGCTCCTGGGCTCTAGATAACAGGCTCAATGGTTGTGATGCTCAGGATTAGTTGCTCCACGGCATGTAGGCTCTTCCCACATCACGGATTGAATCCATGTCTTCTGCACTGGCCGGCTGATTTTCTTTACCACTGAGCCACCAGGGAAGCCCCACATGAGCTTCTTGATGCTGTCTGAGCTTGCAAGGATTTGAATTATCCCATGGGGGAGGTCTGGGAATGAGAGCCTTGAGAAAATGATCCTCCTCTTGCTCTAAGAATCGCTACTTTATTCTTGTAGGAGAACCCATTACCCCAGTGAAGCTGACTGTTGCAAGGATCCATGGTGGTGTTAGCACATCATTCACTCTGTGTTCCATTCATTCCTTTATTCACCAGATCCACTGAGCGCTTACTCCATGACCTGTTGAGAAGACAACAGTGAACCATACAAACATGACTCCTGTCCACCTGTGGTCTAAAAAGGGGGCAGGTGTTACACAATCAAATGCACATTGATTACAGATGAGTTAAGACCATTAAAGGAAAAGCCAGGTTTATTAAGATTGTATGGGGAGGGGGTACTGGGACAGTCTCCTGGGTTGTGGGAAAGCGTTTCTGGGACAGCCCCGCCTTGAGGACTGACAGAGGGAAGCCGAGACCTGAAGCATAGGTAGGAGTTACACAGGAGTAAAGAGGAGAATGATGTTCTAGGCAGAGAAAAAATTTTTAAGATCAAGGTATCGGAATCTATAAAATATGTAAAACATTAATTTGTCACTAGTGAAATGGCTGACTGCAGCATATTCAGTTTAAACATGGGTTGTAGTAATAATAATATCCAAAATAACCCATCTTATTCCCAGTGACTCGGGACACATTTTCTTTGTACCTGCTTCCTGCTCTGCAAAACCTGTGGTAAGTGAATATTTATGAGAATGTCAGGACCTTTTGGTTGATCAGGGTTGGTTTTTTTTTTGTTTGTTTAGTTTTTGATAATTTAAGTCATTTTCCAGGGAATTCCCTGGCAGTCCAGTGGTTAGGACTATACTCTCACTGCCGAAAGCCCAGGTTCAATACCTGGTCACAGGGAACTAAAATCCCACAAGCTGCATGATGCAGCCGAAAAATAAGCAATGTCTAGAACCTAGTCCTTTGCTTACGCCATGGAATTTCTTGGTATGTTTTTTAAAGTGGTCATCAGCTTTGTGCTTTGGTGGGCTGGATCAGTGCTTGAAAAGCCCCTAAGTGTACATGTAAGGGAATTTCTGTGTCTTGATGCACAAATGAAGGAAAAAAACATGTTGCGTAAGAAAGGTGCAGCAAGAATTTCAGTATGGAGACCTTGGACATCAGGGCACAGTGAGGGCAGCTCGATGATAAGCACATTTCTTGCTCTGGCTTATCCGGTGGCGCTCGTGGTAAAGAACCCCCCTGCCAGTGCAGGAGATGTAAGAGACACGGGTTTGATCCCTGGGTCAGGAAGATTCCCTGGAGGAGGGCATGGCAAACCACTCCAGTATTCTTGCCTGGGAAATTCCATGGACAGAGGATCCTGGCAGGCTACAGTTCATAGGGTCACCAAGAGTCAGACATGACTGAAGCTACTTAGCATGCACACATGCACACGTACAGGTATAACTGTTTCTGGGAACTGACATGACCTTTCTGGAAGGGGGTGAAGTAGAACTAAGAAGCCTTTCTGTGCAGCCTTTGGACATACTGGAGTTTTCATGAATCATGGACCACAGCCTTGGTGGATGCCAGAAACATCCAGCAATAGCCTTTGCTTCTATCATTCTCGTATTCTTTTATCTTTACAGTTTAATTCATTTGTTTATTGGCTGTGCTGGGTCTTCGTTGCTGTGCACGGGCTTCCTTAAGCTGTGGTGAGTGGGAGCCACCGTCTGGTCGCAGGCCCAGGCTTCTCGAGGCGGTGACTCTTCTTGTTGTGGAGCATGGGCTCTGGGCAAGTGGGCTGTAGTAACTGTGGAGGGCCAGCTTAGTTGCTCCGAGGCGTGCAGGGTCTTCCTGGACCAGGGACTGAACTCATGTCCTCTGCATTGGCAGGCCAATTCTTAACCACGGATCACCAGGGAAGTCCTCATATCCTTTTTGATAGTTCCTGAAGCTTGTAAGTAAAACTAATCTGCATTCATGAGATTTATTTCCACCATCCACAAACCCATCTCTGTGTCTCCTGCATCTAAGACAAGGACACAAACTTTGGATATCCAAGCAACTTGTACTCCTGGGTGTTATGTACATGATAACACCCAAGTGTCCCTTTTCTATGCCAATTTTCATAAGTTCCCATATCTGTCTATATGACACTCCAGTGTCCCTTTTTTATGCCAATTTTCACAGAGTTCCCATATTTGTCTATAGAATAGTATTGACTTATGCATAGCACTTTAAAACTGCCTCATGAGCCATGCATAGATATCTCATCCATTCATTCATTCAATCAGCACATATTTATTGTACTAATTGAATATGGGGCTTCCCGTGTAGCTCGGGTGATACAAAATCTGTCTGCAATGCAGGAGACCCCTATTTGATTCCTGGGTTGGGGAGATCCCCTGGAGAAGAAAACAGCAACCCACTCCAGTATTCTTGCCTGGAGAATCCCCATGGACAGAGAAGCCTGGCTACAGTTCATGGGATCGCAAAGAGTCGGACATGACTGAGCGACTAAGCTCAATAAACACTGTGTATCAGGTGCTGTTTTATGAGCTGGTGGTGAACAAAACAAATTTCCTATCCTAATGAGCTCACATTTAACTGAGAGGCACAGGCAGTGAACAAGTATATATGTATTATACAGAGAGAAATATGTCAATAATATAAGTGCTAAGAACAAAAAAAAATGACAAGTGATAGGGAGTGATGGGAGGAGGGTATACTACTTGGTACAGGGCAGCCAAGAAGACCTCTCTGAGGAGAAAACATTTTAGCAGAGACCTGAAAGAAATAAGGGAAGAAACTCCATGGTTTTGTGGGTAAAGAGCATTTTGCGCAGTTGTTTAGTCTCTAAGTCATGCACAACTCTTCTGTGACCCTGTGGACTGTCTGTAGCCTGTCAAGCTCCTCTGTGCATGAGATTTTCTTGGCAAGGATACTGGAGTGGGTTGCCCGTTTCCTTCCCCAGGGGATCTTCCCAACTCAGGGATCGAACCTGTGTCTCCTGCATTGGCAGTAATAAGCATTATATATATTGGCAGGCAAATTCTTTATCACTGAGCCACCAGGGTTTTGCACAGAGGGTACAGCAAATGCCAAAGAACTGAGGAACGAGTATGTTTTTCTTGTTCAAGGAATAGTAAGCACAGTTGTGGGTGTGGGATGGGGCATTGAGATGATGGTGGGTGGGAAGGAAAATGTGTTGGGACATAAAAGTCTGAGAAGTAGTCAGAGGCCAGAACAAGTCGGGCAAGGTTTTAACAAACCCTGTGTGATGGGCAGGACTTGGAAGGTCTTGAGCAAGGTCTGACATGATCCAACTTAGGTTCCATCTGAGAGATCCTAGGATGGCAGAGGCCTTTGTTGTCAGACTGTGAGTTGTTGTCCCTGGAAGGGCTCCAGGACTCCCACCTCGCTCTAACCAGGGCAACCTCACTTTGGTCTACTTCACATGTTTGACTTCTGGATAGAAATTTTTAAAAGAAAGGTTCTCATTATTTAAAAAACTTCTGAAAATTGTTGTTTTATATTACTTTTGATATTCATAAAAATGAGTGGCAAGTGGAAAAATTAAAGTAATAGGAAATGAGTATCTCATACATTTTACTCCATTGAGAAGACAAACATGGGAACGACTATGAAGGCAGGCGTGGTCGATCTGAACCTCAGCTGGACCATCTGCATTTAGACCAGTTTGGTTGTTCCTTTGTGTTAACTACAAAGTAAAAGGGCGAAATTATGGGTGAGGATTATGTAGGGAAATTATAATACCTTTCAGTTGGGTGGGAATAGAAGGCTGTTCAAAACCAGTGGATTGTTCACATCCATCTTTAAGAACACGTGTAGTCAAGACGGGGATTCCTTGTGCAGTGCAAAACTGAGCTTTAAAAATAAAAGCTGTAAATTTAAATTTTAGATAGAACTTGTCATTTTTGCCTCTTGCCTTTTGCATTACTTTTTTGAGTAGGAAAAAAATCTAATGTCAGAATTTTAAAAAATTGATATTTTAAAATATTTTCATGAATTTTAAAATTCATTATCTCAGAGAGGTATTTTTAAGGTATTATTAAGTTGTTGGCTACATTGACTAAGTGACAACAATATGATAGGGTGTGTGTTTTTAATGTGATTGATTTAAAAAGATATAAATCTTTAAAACTCAAAACCTCAGTAAAAGTATGTCATTATTGAAAGGAAGCTTGCTCTCTGCTAGCCTCTGTGTTGAACGTTCATTTTACATGCATTAGATGTTTTAATTTCCACCGCCACTCAGAATCTGGCATTATTTTATGTTCCACAGATAAACTGAGTCACAGAAAGTAAAATGATTGACCCCGACTAGGAGAGCTGAGCTTGGGAAATGGATCTGTCAGCCTCAAGGCCAGCCCTTTTATGGCTGCATGGAGCCATTCTCCCAGGAAGGGAAGGGTGGTTTGTCTGGAATTCTCCAGACGTGGTCCAGATCTTGGTGACAGAAATTTCACAGCCTCTGTGCCTTTGTGAAACTATCTTCACGTGAGCCTGTCATCCTGTGACCACAAGAAAGTTGTTCCTAATGCTCTGGAGTTTGGAACCTTTGCAGATCAGCATCTTGGAGTTCTTCTGGGGATGGATATTTACCATCTGAGGTAACTTTAAAAAAATTACCTAATGAACCCTCAAATTTTTGATAGCCATAAAATAATACTAATTGCGCTTGCCTGCATAGTATGTTGCTAGATGTGAACCCCTGATATTAAGATATGTTTGTCAATATCTTTTTCCTCAAGAAATCAAGATATCTAGGAATATAAGTCCTTAGAATGTTCTTTGCTTGAATAGATTTATTTCTTAATTCTGAAAACATAAAAGCCTAGTCTATAGTATTTGGGTTTAAATGTGTAAAAAAACAGAAATGGATTAAAAGTTAGATATTGACACTAAGGAGAAGGAACAGACATTACATGTGTGAATGCCCTTGGGTCACAGTGTATTCATTAAATGTTGATGGAATCTGAAGTTCTTCAGCTGGAGGAATCAGGTTGAGGAGGAACGAAAATAGTTTTCTTCAGTGTCCTCTCTACCTTCTCTGTCTGAGTGTGTCTCTCTCTGTCTCTCTCTCTCTCTGTTGCCCTCCTTTTAGCTGAAAGATAAAAAGTACTAGGATAACCAACAAAATTACAAAAAAAAAGTAGAATAGAAAGTGGGAACTTAACCTAGTAATTTGAAAACACATTGTGAGATTACAAATATTGAAACAGTGCTTGACCAGGGATTAGGCAGCAGTTGTTGTTCAGTCCCTAAGCCATGTCTGACTCTTTGTGACCCCATGGACTGCAGCACACCCAGCTTCTGTGTCTTTCAGTCTCTCCCAGAGTTTGGTCAAACTCATGTCCATTACAGTGATGCTTTCTAACCATCTTATCCTCTGCCGTCCCCTTCTTTTGCCTTCAATCTTTCGCAGCATCAGGGTCTTTTTCACTGAGTCAGCTCTTCTCATTAGGCAGGAGATTAGATTAGAAGATAAGAATCAGATTACTTCCAGTTGGGTAAAGGAAAACAGAATCAGTGAGAAAGTGACTGGATGGATATTTAAAAATTAATTTGTTCTGTCATTTTCTAATTCTTTAGGAAAAAAGAATGACAAGGTATTTTCTCATTGCTTACATCAAAGTAAATTCCATTTGGAGGAGATTTTCATGTAAAAACTTAGGTCGATAAAATATTAGAAAGAAAATAAATATCTTAGGATGGTAAAAGGTTTTTAAAGCATAACTCTAAAGTAGAAACAGGAACAGTTGATTGATTTTATTAAATTTTAATTAAGAGCTTGTATATGATTAAAAATGTAACACCCAACTGAAAGACATATAAACTTGGACCAAGATATACAATCTTATAAAAGTTATTATCTTTATTATATGAGGAGCCCTTCTGAGTAGGAAAAAATAATCCCTCCAATATCATAGTTTAACAGAATGATGAACATACTTAACATCGATTTTGCTGAAAAAAAAAACTGTCCAGTAAGTGTTTAAGAAAATACTTTTAATGTCACAAGCAATCAGATAGTTGCATATTGAAATGAAGAAGGAGGTGGAAAGTAAATCCTTGGGATGTCCTAGAACTCAGGGGAGAAGTGTGCTAGATCCATGGGCTTAAGACATCAAAGGACAGGAAGTGGGTGATGACACAAGATGGGTGAGTGACTGAGAGAGTGGTGAGAAGGAGGTGACCTAAGAACGGTACTACCAGAATGCTTCCAGAGGTTTCGGTGGCAAGTGCCCGGGGGCAGGAAAGCTCTGGTTAGTTGGTGACACTGAGAAAAGATACAGTTCCTGAAGGAGGACGTGATTCACAGGTTGAAAAGCCACAAAGAGGTTTAGCAAGATCAGGGTTAAAAAGAAAGATGTTTAAAGGTTAGACAGTTGTTGGCAGCCTCCCTGAGAACACGGGGTGCCCGGCCAGGTTACAGTGGGTTTAGGAATAGATGGATGAAGAAATTGAGAGATGACTCTTTTGAGAAGCTGGCTGTGAAAGGATGGAAAGAATTCAGGTTATGGTAGGGGCCATTATTATTCTTTAGTTTTATTTATGAGAAAGGATTAGTAGAGCATGCTTATATACTGAGGGAGTAGGGGAACATTATGGGGTGAATTGTGTCCTCCAGAATTCATGTGCTGAAGTTCTAACCTGGAGTACCTTAGAATGTGACTTATTTGGAAACAGGGATTTTGGAGATATAATTAATTCATATGAGGTTATATTGGTGTAGGGTGGGCCCTAGTCCAATATGACTGGTTTCACAGGTGGGTTCTTTATGGCTGAGCCACTGGGGAAGCCTTAAAGGAAATGTTGTGGGGAGATATGCAAACAGAGAGAATGCCATATGAACAGGAAGGCAGAGCTTAGGGTTATGTGTCTACAGGCCTACGACCACCAAAGATTGTCAGCAAACCACCAGACTTGAGGTGGGAGACTTAGAACAGGTCTTTCTCTAGCCCTTTCAGGGAGGCCAGCACCTTGGCAACAGTTTGATTTCCAACTTCTATCCTCCAAAACTGTGAGACAATACTTCCGTTGTTTAAGTGGTACTTTGATGGGGGAGCCCTGGAAAAAAAGAGACAACAGAGTAGGAGAAGGGAGGGATGGGAAGAGGAGACCTGAATAAAGCCTAAGTCGAAGGCTCTGGCTGGGTGGTAATGTCAGCAGCATCTGCTTAGTGACCACCGTGGGAGATTTGTTAAAGGATATGTGGAAATGCTTCCGAACCAACTAGGCAACTTGTAGAGGCCTACATCCAGTGTTTTGGTTGCATCTCTTTGATCAAATGACCTAGAAGTCACTTCTACTTACTGCCTGCTGGAGACAAAAATCCTTGTGATTTTTTTTCTAATTGATCATTTCTTTATTATGTAAGTTCAATAAAATCTAACATCACATAGCATAATTCAGAGTGCTTTTAAAGATAACAATTATAGGAACTTGGCAAGATAAATCTTGGTAGTATTGACAAAGTGTTTATGTAGATTTTTCCAAATACCTCAACTTGAGCAGGAAAGTGGGAGTGAATAAGTAACAAATTACACTCAACAATATTTTAACAAATTGATTTCCACTAAAATGAAAAAAGATTCATATCTTGGCTGAATATTAATTCTTATGCTCTTTATAGAGGGCCAAATTAATCTTTAGAATAAAATTCATAATTCAACCAAATAAAAACTACATACATCAAGCAAAAGAGCTAGAAATTTGTTCAATGAATTGCAGCTGCTGCTTAACTCAACTTGATCTTCATCTATTTACTTTTGGGGAGCAAATGCATTATCAGACAATTGCTACCATATCTACTTTGCACATGACTTTTAATATTTATTTATTTATTTAGCTGTGCCGGGTCTTCTTTGTGGTGCACAGGCTTTCTCTAGTTGCAGTGAGCCAGGGCCACTCTTTGTTGCGGTACACAGGCTTCTTATTGTAGTGGCTTCTCTTGTAGAGCATGACCGCTTGGCGCTCGGGCTTCAGTAGTTGCAGCACAGGGTCTCAGTAGTTGTGGTGCGTAGGCTTAGTTGCCCCATGGCATGTGGGATCTGTTTTTGGACCAGGGACTGAACGCCTGTCCCCTGCATTGGCAGAGCGATTCTTAACCACTGGACCACTAGGGGAGTCCCTGTAAATGACTCTGGATGATGTTGTTTTTGCTAAAAGGATATGAATACTATGATGAGCAGGAGAAGGGCTATTTTGTATTTATGGATTGCCTGGAAAATCCTACATCTGAGCAGCAGTTATGTTCAGTGGTGGCATATGAGGTGAAGAGGGGGGAAAGGAGCACTAAGCAGACAGGTTACGGCTTGCAAAACTGTGTGGCCTAGGGCAAGTCACTTCACTTCTCTGCTTCCTTATCTCTGTTGTTGCTTAGTTACTCAGTAAGGTCCAACTCTTCTGCAACCCCATGGACTGTAGCCTGCCAGGCTCCTCTGTCCATGGGATTTCCCAGGTAAGAATACAGGAGTGGGTTGCTATTTCCTTCTCCAGGGGATCATCCCAACCCAGGGATCGAAACCACATTTCTTGCATCTCCCGCATTGGCAGGTGGATTCTTTACCACTGAGCTACCAGAGAAGCCCTTCCTTATATCTCAGTTCACTTCAGTTCAGTCGCTCAGTCGTGTCCGACTCTTTGCGACCCCATGAATCGCAGCACGCCAGGCCTCCCTGTCCATCACCAGCTCCCGGAGTTCACTCAGACTCACGTCCATCGAGTCAGTGATGCCATCCAGCCATCTCATCCTCTGTCGTCCCCTTCTCCTCCTGCCCCCAATCCCTCCCAGCATCAGAGTCTTTTCCAATGAGTCAACTCTTCGCATGGGGTGGCCAATGGAGTTTCAGCTTTAGCATCATTCCTTCCAAAGAAATCCCAGGGCTGATCTCCTTCAGAATGGACTGGTTGGATCTCCTTGCAGTCCAAGGGACTCTCAAGAGTCTTCTCCAACACCACAGTTCAAAAGCATCAATTCTTCGGCACTCAGCTTTCTTCACAGTCCATGTCTCACATCTATACATGACCACTGGAAAAACCATAGCCTTGACTAGATGGACCTTTGTTGGCAAAGTAATGTCTCTGCTTTTGAATATGCTATCTAGGTTGGTCATAACTTTTCTTCCAAGGAGCAAGCATCTTTTAATTTCATGGCTGCAGTCACCATCTGCAGTGATTTTGGAGCCCCCCAAAATAAAGTCTGACACTGTTTCCACTGTTTCCCCATCTATTTCCCATGAAGTGATGGGACCAGATGCCATGATCTTCGTTTTCTGAATGTTCAGTTTTAAGCCAACTTTTTCACTCTCCTCTTTCACCTTCATCAAGAGGCTTTTTAGTTCCTCTTCACTTTCTGCCATAAGGGTGGTGTCATCTGCATATCTGAGGTTATTGATATTTCTCCCGGCAATCTTGATTCCAGCTTGTGCTTTTTCCAGTCCAGCATTTCTCATGATGTACTCTGCATATAAGTTAAATAAGCAGGGTGACAATATACAGCCTTGACGTACTCCTTTTCCTATTTGGAACCAGTCTGTTGTTCCATGTCCAGTTCTAACTGTTGCTTCCTGACCTGTATACAGATTTCTCAAGAGGCAGGTCAGATGGTCTGGTATTCCCATCTCTTGAAGAATTTTCCACAGTTTATTGTGATCCACACAAGTCAAAGGCTTTGGCATAGTCAATAAAGCAGAAATAGATGTTTTTCTGGAACTCTCTTGCTTTTTCGATGATCCAGCAGATGTTGGCAATTTGGTCTTTGGTTCCTCTGCCTTTTCTAAAACCAGCTTGAACATCTGGGAGTTCATGGTTCACGTATTGCTGAAGCCTGGCTTGGAGAATTTTGAGCATTGCTTTACTAGTGTGTGAGATGAATGCAATTGTGTGGTAGTTTGAGCATTCTTTGGCATTGCCTTTCTTTGGGATTGGAATGAAAACGGACCTTTTCCAGTCCTGTGGCCACTGCTGAGTTTTCCACACAGGGTTAACTGGGCCTACTTCACTATTGTACGGGGAAGCATCTAGCAGAGTGTCTGAGGCAGAGTAAAAGTGCAATTGATGTTGGTAGCATCTCTTTAATAATGAGGATCTGTAATGGGTGACAATATAGTGGAGTGGGAGACAAGTGAGTTTTGGAATAGGCTGATCTAGATACAAATTTTAGCTCAGCTTTTTACCAGAGCTTGGTTGACTGAACTCCTTTGAGTCTTGTTGTCTTCATCTTCACACTCTTATTTTGGAAAGTTATATATTGATTTAAATGAGATAGCATAAAAGAAGAAAGCATCTGGCATAGTGACTCTCAGAGTCACTGCTGGCCTATATGACATCTTTATATGAATTGCAAACTTCTCCAAGTGGTTTGACTTCTGCCTATTAAAGAATCTTCCTAATTTACTGATAATTAGAACAAAACACTTTACTGCTTACATTAATTTTCCAGAACCATAGCAGGATATCACATGTTGTGTGGCTTTTAAACAGCAAGAGTTTATTTCTCATAGTTCTGCAGCCTGTAAAGTCATAATCAAGGTGCTGACAGGGTTGATTTCTCCTAAGGCCTCTCTTCTTAGCTTGTAGACAGACGCCTTCTCACCCTGTCCTCACATGGACTCACCATGTGCATACACCATTGCTGTCTCTTCCTCCTCTTATAAGGACACCAGTCCTCTGGGTTTAGGGCTCCATCCTTTTGATCTTATTTAACTTAAATTACCTTGATAAAGGCCCTATCTCCAAATACAGTTACAGTGGGTTAGGACTCCAACGTACGCATTTACAAGGGACAGTTCATTCCGTAACACTACTGTCTGCCAAAAAATTGTCAGACTAAATAGTCAAATCTGTGGTGTTTACACTTTGAATGTGGTGCTGCTGTGCAGAGTGTGACTTGGAGAGCTATTCACAAGTCTGGCACATAGTAGGTGCAGATTTAATGTATATTTTCTCTTCTTCCCTCTGTCTCCTGTCTTGGTCTCTCTGTCTGCTATCTTGGTCTTCCTTTCTTCCCCTCAGGCAGAGCACTCCCATTGGTAGACCTTGCAACCTTATCTGAGTTGTCTCCATTCTGATTCGAGTGGCCATGACCCCCTAATGAGGACTCTCCATGGAGAGCAAATATAACTTGATTTTTCTGGTCCCCACATATATTGAGTCAGAGTTGATGTTTCCACTGTGTATCCCACTGTCTCCTCATCTTTATCCCACTGTCTCCTCATCTCCTCAAGCTCACCTGTGAGCATGAAACTGGAGGAAATCAAATGGAGCTCCTCAGCAGTAAAAGGCAGGGGAGTTCTAGGAGCAGAAGCCAAACAAGGAAACAGTTGGTGAAGAGGTACTGATGCTGGACCTGGTGCTATGTGTCTGCCCTTTCGTCTTAGCTCCACCATTCCTACTCACTTCCTGAAGTCTTTTGTCCAGTGGTCTTTCTGGTCACCCCTATGCTTGTCATCACTGATGACTTCAACTTCTAAGAGCTGATCCATCCAACATCTGAGGCAGTGACTTTCATCTCCATCCCATTGCAGCTGCCATACTAGTCATCTTCAAATATTGCAACATTCCAAAATGACTGCTCCACTCATCCCACTCCTTAACTGAAACCTCCTATACTTCCATTTGTTTTGCTTGATTCCCTGCTGTAACATTTCATTGCTATCATTGAGATGTCTGGTCCACTGATCAAATTCCTTTCTCTGTATCTTGTGGAGCCCTCCTGCCCTTTCCTTCCCTCATTATCTAACTTAGATTCCACAACACATCATTGTAATCACCGTCTAATAGATATCCTGAATTCGCTTGATTCTTTCATCTTTTGTTACTCTTACATGGTAAAATTCTGACCTTGGATGAACCCAAGCATTTGCCTTCTCTAGCCTTACACCTGAATACTTGGGCATTGCTACCTTGTACTTGTGGTGGTCTTACCTTAACTTGAAATAAGCTTGCTTTCCTACTTTCCCAGTGACATTTTATGACTCGCTTGATACCCAGACTTCCCAACCCTTCCTCCATTTCTTCCAAGTAGTTGTCAGCTGATGAAATTATCTTCTTGGAGAAATAGGAGCCATCAAATGAGATCTCCTTTATCTTTCACTTATGGTATCTACAGACCTTTCTGTGTCTGCATCATCCTGGCTCTCCCTCTGTCATGTATTTCCTGTACTTGCTATCTCTGTGCCTTTTCCTCTTTCCCTACCTGACTGTCTCCTCTTCTTAATGGAGCATAGAAGCCTCCTCAAATTCCTTCCTTGACCCAATCTTCTTCCTGTAATTGCTCCATTTCTCTGCTTCTCATCATTGTCAGACTTCTCAAAGGGGCTGTCTTTTGTCTCTGTATTTCTACCAAAAACACTCTTCATTTTCATCGATTGCCTAATATGATGGACCCTCTTCATTTCTCATTTTGTTTGGCTTAGTAGCAGCAAGTCAACAAAGTTAAAAACTCCTCTTTAATACGAGGTACTACTGCCTTCTAATTTTATATGTCTTTTTATACATCTATCTCTGAGTATCACATTTTCTTAGGAATTGGTCATAGGCCCTCTTTTTTTTCCATGCTATCTTTCCACATCATCCTCTCCATTCCCATGCTTTTAGATACCATCTATATATGCTTATGGCAGAAAGTGAAGAGGAACTAAAAAGCCTCTTGATGAAAGTGAAAGAGGAGAGTGAAAAAGTTGGCTTAAAGCTCAACATTCAGAAAACGAAGATCATGGCATCTGATCCCATCACTTCTTGGGGAATAGATGGGGAAACAGTGGAAACAGTGTCAGACTTTATTTTTCTCCAGACTTTATTTGGGCTCCAAAATCACTGCAGATGGTGACTGCAGCCATGAAATTAAAAGACGCTTACTCCTTGGAAGGAAAGTTATGACCAACCTAGATAGCATATTGAAAAGCAGAGACATTACTTTGCCAACAAAGGTCCATCTAGTCAAGGGTATGGTTTTTCCTGTGGTCATGTGAGAGTTGGACTGTGAAGAAGGCTGAGCACCAAAGAATTGATGCTTTTGAACTGTGGTGTTGGAGAAGACTCTTGAGAGTCCCTTGGACTGCAAGGAGATCCAACCAGTCCATTCTGAAGGAGATCAGCCCTGGGATTTCTTTGGAAGGAATGATGCTGAAGCTGAAACTCCAGTACTTTGGCCACCTCATGTGAAGAGTTGACTCATTGGAAAAGACTCTGATGCTGGGAGGGATTGGGGGCAGGAGGAGAAGGGGACGACAGAGGATGAGATGGCTCGATGGCATCACTGACTCAGTGGACGTGAGTCTGGGTGAATTCCGGGAGTTGGTGATGGACAGGGAGGCCTGGCATGCTGCGATTCATGGGGTCGCAAAGAGTCGGACACGACTGAGCGACTGATCTGATCTGATCTGATCTGAGTGACTGAACTGAACTGAGCTGATAGAGTGATGATGTTTCCAGCTCCACTTTGTCTTCTGAACTTCAGAACTGATGAAGATCTGACATCTCCACTTGGATGTTTTGCATAGATCTTAGTCATGAAATGTCTATAATTCTTTATAGTCACTTCTCAAAATATTTATCTCAAACTCTTTACCATGTCAGGAAATGCTAATACATAGTAAACCAGCTGAAAAACCTGGGAGTTAGTCTTTTTTTTTTTTTTTTAAAGTTTATTTATTTAATATTTTTGGCTGCACTGGGTCTTTGTTGCTACTCATGGGCTTTCTCTTGTTGTGCCGAATGGGGGCTATTAGCAATGCATGAACTTCTCATTGTAGTGGCTTCTCTTGTTGCAGAGCACGGGCTGTAGGGCACATGGACTTGAGTAGCTGTGGCATGTGGGCTTAGTTGCCCCTTGGCATATTGAATCTTCCTGGATCAGGGATTGAACTCGTGTTCCCTGCATTGGCAGGTAGGTTCATAACCCCTGGACCACCAGGGAAGTTCAGGATTTTTCTTGATTTTTTTCTCTGCCTTACCTTCCATATCTAATACATCACATTTGGACTTGACTTCCAAAATATTTTTGCAATTAAGCTACATCTCTCCATTTCTACTGCCGTCAACAAAGTGCAACCAATATAACTTCACTTCTGGACCACTTGTTCCTAACCTGTCTTTCTAATTATATTCTTGCAGCTCTCCAAACCACTTTCTACCCAGCTGCCACAGTGGATTACACAATGTAGATTTCATCCTTCCATTTCTCTGATAAAGACTATTTAGAGACTATCTGTTCTTTTGGAATAAAAACTGAATGCTGTTCCATGTCCATACAAGCCTGCCCTGCATGGATTGTTGTTTAGTTGCTAAGTTGTGTCCGACTCTTCTACAACTCCATGAACTGTAGCCTGCCAGGCTCTTCTGTCCATGGGATTTCCCAGGCAAGAATACTAGAGTGGGTTGTCCTTTCCTTCTCCAGGGTATCTTCCTGATCCAGGGATTGAACACACGTCTCCGGCATTGCAGGTAGATTCTTTACCACTGAGCCACGTAAATGATTCCCAATCATTTAGCTGAAGTGATTTCTAAGCAAAGTATTGAAGGTGTGGCTCAACCCTTCCTGACTGCTGATAGTAAATGCCAGAAGAGAGAAATGAATGGAAGATGGAATTGTTAAGGAGAAAGGAACTAGACTTAGAGATTTGGACAATTCTCAGCCTATCCATATCAGAAAAAGTGCGAAAGCATGTTCAGGAAAGAACTCTAAGGGTATATCCAATTGACCATTGGATAAGGAGATTAGTAAGGGTTGCAACACGGACCTCATCAGCCATCTAGATAGAGGCCAGGTGTTATCCTTTAAGATGAGGGGGAAATGACCCCAAAGGTGACAGAGATCTTTAGGACTGTTTACTTCATTTCAAAAGGGAGAACCATTGCCTTACTTTCAGCAGGCCAGCTTACCTCTGCCTAAAGCCATGGGGATAGGGCCATCCAGAACCTGGGAGTCCCCACCCCCGCAGGACAAAATTTCAGGTCAGGGTGGATCACTCCCCCAGTGGGTCCAGAAGGTGGGACTCTTGCCCTAGTGGGTTTGAAAGGTAGGACTTCTGTTTCAATAGGCCTGGGGCACAGAGAATTGTGCTAAAGAGGATTATTCTTGAGCTTTAAGATGAAGAAGAACTAAAGATCCTCTTGATGAAAGTGAAAGAGGAGAGTGAAAAAGTTGGCTTAAAGCTCAACATCAGAAAACTAAGATCATGGCATCTGGTCCCATCACTTTATGGGAAATAGATGGGGAAACAGTGGCAGACTTTATTTTTGGGGGCTCCAAAATCACTGCAGATGGTGACTGCAGCCATGAAATTAAAAGATGCTTACTCCTTGGAAGGAAAGTTATGACCAACCTAGATAGCATATTCAAAAGCAGAGACATTACTTTGCCAACAAAGTTTCGTCTAGTCAAGGGTATGGTTTTTCCTGTGGTCATGTATGGATGTGAGAGTTGGCCATCTAGTCAAGGCTATGGTTTTTCCAGTAGTCATGTATGGATGTAAGAGTTGGACTATAAAGAAGGCTGAGTGCTGAAGATTGATGCTTTTGAACTGTGGTGTTGGAGAAGACTCTTGAGAGTCCCTTGGACTGCAAGGAGATCCAACCAGTCCATCCTAAAGGAGATCAGTCCTAAGTGTTCATTGGAAGAACTGATGTTGAAGCTGAAACTGAAATATTCAGCTGAATATTCAAAGCTGAAATACTTTGGCCACCTGATGTAAAGAATTGACTCATTTGAAAAGACCCTGATGCTGGGAAAGATTGAGGGCAGGAAGAAAAGGGGACGACAGAGGATGAGATGGTTGGACGGCATCACCAATTCAATGGACATGAGTTTGAGTAAACTGTGGGAGTTGGTGATGGACAGGGAGGCCTGGCGTGCTGCAGTCCATGGGGTCGCAAAGAGTTAGACACGAATGAGCGATTGAACTGAACTGAACTGAACTGAAGATCTCATGGAGTTTGCTTGGCAGTTTGGACTTATTTTGGACCCATTAACACTTTATTCTTTCCTGTTTCACCCTTTTGGAATAGAAATGTCTATCCTATGCCCACCCACCATTATATTTTGGAGCCATACAACTTGTTTAATTTCATAGGTTCTCATATGAAGAGTAATTTTCCTCAAGATGAATCATGCCTTGAATCTTACCCATGTCTAATTTAGATGATATTTAGATGCGACTTTGAACTTTAGACTTTAGGGTTGTTGCTGGAATGAGTTGAAACTCCGGGGCTGTTGAGATGTAATGAATCTACTTTCATGTGAGAAGAACATGAATTTTGGAGGGCCAGAGGTGAACGGCTATAGTTTGTATATTTGTGTCCTTTCGATTTCATACGATGAAACTCTAACCCCTACCATGATGTTACTAGGAGATGGGGTCTTTGGGAGGCGATTAGGTCATGAGATTAAAACAGACTCTGAAGAGCTCCCCCATCCTTTCTGCCATGGGAGGACACAGTCGTCTGTGAGCCAGGAAGCAGGCTTTCACCAGATACAAAATCCGTCAGCGCCTTGCTCTTGGATTTCAGCCTCCAGAACTCAAGAAATAAATTTCTGTTGTTTATAAGATATTGGTGCCTACACACTTTCCTTGGGGTTTTGATACATGCTGTTCCTCTGTCTGGGATTATCTTCCCTTCAGTCTTTGTTAGGCTGGTTCCTTCTCAACTGTGAAGTCTCTTTGTACATGTCTCCCCTCCTATAGACAAGAGGGTCTTGGCCACCCTTTATCAAATGTGTCTCCACCTCTGTTATTCTCTTACATAGCATGCTGCTCTTTGCCCTCACAGCATTGATCACAGTGGTGATTTCATATTTATGCCTTTGTTCTTGTTTATGTCTGGCTCTCCCACTAGACTGTCAGCCCCGTGAAGGCAGGAACCGTGCTGGGTTGTCCTTCATAGTGAGCCCAACACTTAGCATAATGCTTAGCACCTAGGAGGCACATTTGCTGAAGTTTTGAATGAACCAGCTGTGAGATTTTGGTTAAGTCAGTTATCATTTCTGAACTTAAACTTCCTCACCTCATCCCCTAAAGTATCACCCTAAGATTTATAAAATGATTATGAGAAACCTTATGAGTCATTATGTTTTTAAAACGATATTTCCATTTTAATTAGTACCTATTAATTCCCTGCTAGGAAAGGTGAGGGAATTAACACTCCCACTTCTTTCTCCTCATCCCCCTCTGTTTTTCTTGGTCATATTATTTTATTATATATTGGCAAGGTCCGTAACATCTACACCTGTGAATTCCCTCAGTTACTTATCTTAGCTTTCTGTTTAAATGGATTAACTGCTCACCATCTGTATCAATTTAGATTCGTGATTTCAAACAACAAAGACCAACTTTGGTTAATTTAAGCAGAAGAGGAATTGATCAGAAGGATATTGGGTGTCTCACAAGTGGGAAGGTAGGGGAAGCCTGCTCAGAGGTGGGCAGGAACTGAGAGAGATGAAGCAATGAGAAAACTCAGCTGAGGTCCTGCCATGTGAGCGCCTGGCTAGGATGCACCTCAGGATCCCTCTCCCACTGGACAATCCCTCTCTTTCTTCTTTCCTCCCTCTTCCTTCCTCCTTTTCTCCCCTTTCCCCTCACATTTCTCCCTCCTCCTTTGCTGTAGCTTGTGCGGAAGCTTTCTTGTCATCTCTTTTCATTTTATTGGTACTTACGCTTACTCCGAGAGGATTTTCCAAATGATATCTACTCTCATGTCATGTGGATGAATTCCACATGGATGAATTCCTCTTGACCCTTTCCTTCCCCTGTGTCTGAAACCTAATCGTCCATTCTGTGTTGTTTAAAGGATAGATATCTTGTTTTCTTTCCACCTTTTTTTTTTTAATCCTTTGGGAATGGGTTAAAAAAAGAGGGAAGATGGGGCTGAAGATGTGGGAAATCTCCACCAGAAAGTCTATGCTTTGTTTTGTCTGTTAATTTTGTCAAATGTACTTTATGATAATTCACCCCAGTTAGTTGGAGTGGATCACATTCCCATGTGTTAGAGCTCCAGAGTATTCCATCCCCACCCTCTAGGACCTAGATTCACTGGAGGGTCCTGAAGCTTTCATTTCTAGCAGAGAAAATGGGCTCTGGGTGTCTCTTCCTATTTCATCCGTCCATCTATTTTCTATTCTCTCCTCTTCTGTTGGGAGCCATTCTTATTCCCTCCCAATAAGAAGAGGGAAAATATGAAGATATACCCTCAATCCATTCTCTCCTGCTTGAAAATAAAGGAGCTGAAGTTTAGGATTTTTTTGATTCCCTGTTACTGCATCTGTGGGGGACCAGGGGAGGGTGATGGTATGGCTGGAGGGGATATGGTCCAAAGGTCATATTAGGGAGCTGTGTTAGATCAGAAACTTCTTTCTTGTTCATTAGCTGCCCTCCCCATGTTTGGTTGATATTGGTGAAATTTCTGCTAATTGTTTGACTTTAGTATTGAAGGGGGAGAGTCTGTCTATCTTCACTGGTTCTAGTGTCCTGATCATATACCTCCTGTTTGCTTAATCTGGTTCAAGTTGGAGTTCTTTCACTTGTGAGTCAAACAGTACTAACAAACGCAGTGTAGTAGATGCAGGAGGCAGCCTACTAGTCAAAAATGAAGGGCCCAATTTGTATCTGATCAGCTCCTAGCCTTTCAGCTCAGAGGTGGGTCAAATGGAGCTTACAACCAGGAACATCTCTTTCTCTAGGGGCAGCATTAGGTTATCTGCTTAAACACTCAGTTTGCAAACCCATAAAACCACCGTTGTTGTTGTTCTTCAGTTACTTAGTTGTATTCAACTCTTTGCAACCCCATGGACTGCAATATACCAGGCTTCCCTGTCTTTTACGATCTCTCGGCATTTGCTCAAACTCATGTCTGTTGAGTCGATGATGCCCTCCAACCATTTCATCCTCTGACATCCCCTTCTCCTCCTGCCCTCAATCTTTCCAGCATCAGGGGCTTTTCCAATGAGTTGGCTCTTCATATCAGGTGGCAAAAGTATTGGACTTCAGCTTCACTGTCAGGCCTTCCAATGAGTATTCAAGCTTGATTTCCTTTTAGGATTGACTAGTTTGATTTGCTGCCCAAGGGACTCTCAAGAGTCTTCTTCAGCACCACTGTTCAAAAGCATCAGTTCTTCGGCATTCAGCCTTCTTTATGGTCCAACTCTCACATCCATACATGACTACTGGAAAGACCATAGCTTTGACTAGATGGACTTTTGTCTGCAAGGTAATGTCTCTGCTTTTTAATATGCCATCTAGGTTTGTCATAGCTTTTCTTCCAAGAAGCAAGCATCTTTTAATTTTGTGGCTACAGTCACTGTCTACAGTGATTTTGAGCCCAAGAAAAGAAAGTCTGTCACTGCTTCCACTTTTTTCTCTTCTATTTTCCATGAGGTGATGGGACCAGATGCCATGATCTTAGTTTTTTGAATGTTGAGTTTTAAGGCAATTTTTTTACTCTCCTCTTTCACTTTTTTTTTCTTTTTTCTTTTAATTTGAGGCTAATTACTTTACAATATTGTGGTGGTTTTTGCCATGCATTCACATGAATCAGCCATGGGTGTACATATGTTCCCCATCCTGACCCTCCCTCCCACCTCCCTCCCTATCCCATCCCTCAAGGTTATCCCAGTGCACCAGCCCTGAGCACCCTGTCTCATGCATAGAACCTAGACTGGCGATCTATTTCACATATGATAATATACATGTTTCAATGCTATTCTCTCAAATCATCCCACCCTCACCTTCTCCCACAGAGTCCAAACATCTGTTCTTTACATCTGTGTCTCTTTTGCTGTCTCACATATAGGGTCATTGTTACCATCTTTCTAAATTCCATATATATGCATTAATATACTGTATGGTATTTTTCTTTCTGACTTATTTAGCTCTGTATAATAGGCTCCATCCAGCTCATTAGAACTGATTCAAATGCATTCTTTTTAATAGCTGAGTAATATTCCATTGTGTATATGTACCACAGCTTTCTTACCCATTTGTCTGCTGATGGACATCTAGATTGCTTCCATGTCCTGGGTATTGTAAACAGTGCTGCAGTGAACATTGGGGTACATGTATCTTTTTCAGTTCTGGTTTCCTTGATGTGAATGCCCAGCAGTGGGATTGCTGGGTCGTATGGCAGTTCTATTTCCAGTTTTTTAAGGAATCTCCACACTGTTCTCCATAGTGGCTGTACTAGTTTGCATTCCCACCAACAGTGTAAGAGGGTTCCCTTTTCTCCACACCCTCTCCAGCATTTATTGTTTGTAGACTTTTCAATAGCAGCCATTCTGACTGGTGTGAGATGGTACCTCATTGTGGTTTTGATTTGCATTTCTCTGATAATGAGTGATCTTGAAGATTTTTTCATGTGTTCTTTAGCCATCTGTATGTCTCCTTTGGAGAAGTGTCTGTTTAGTTCTTTGGCCTATTTTTTTGATTGGGTTGTTTATTTTTCTGGAATTGAGCTGCAGGAGTTGCTTGTATATTTTTGAGATTAATTATTTGTCAGTTGTTTCATTTGCTATTATTTTCTCCCATTCTGAAGGCTGTCTTTTCACCTTGCTTATAGTTTCCTTCGTTGTGCAAAAGCTTTTAATTAGGTCCCATTTGTTTATTTTTGCTTTTATTTCCATTACTCTGGGAGGTGGGTCATAGAGGATCCTGCTATGATTTACGTCAGAGGGTGTTTTGCCTATGTTTCCTCTAGGAGTGTTATAGTTTCTGGTCCTACATTTAGATCTTTAATCCATTTTGAGTTTATTTTTGTGTATGATGTTAGAAAGTGTTCTAGTTTCATTCTTTTACAAGTGGTTGACCAGTTTCCCAGCACCACTTGTTAAAGAGATTGTCTTTTTTCATTGTATATTCTTGCCTCCTTTGTCAAAGATAAGGTGTCCATATGTGAGTGGATTTATCTCTGGGCTTTCTATTTTGTTCCATTGATCTATATTTCTGTCTTTGTGCCAGTACCATACTGTCTTGATGACTGTAGCTTTGTAGTATAGCCTGAAGTCAGGCAGGTTGATTCGTCCAGTTCCATTCTTCTTTCTCAAGATTGCTTTGGCTATTCGAGGTTTTTTGTATTTCCATACAAATTGTGAAATTATTTGTTCTAGTTCTCTAAAAAATACTGTTGGTAGCCTGATAGGGATTGCATTGAATCTATAGATTGCTTTGGGTAGTATACTCATTTTCACTATATTGATTCTTCTGATCCATGAACATGGTATATTTCTCCATCTATTTGTGTCATCTTTGATTTCTTTCATCAATGTTTTATAGTTTTCTATATATAGGTCTTTAGTTTCTTTAGGTGGATTTATTCCTAAGTATTTTGTTCTTTTCGTTGCAATGGTGAATGGAATTGTTTCCTTAATTTTTCTGTTTTCTCATTGTTAGTGTATAGGAATGCAAGGGATTTCTGTGTGTTAATTTTATATGCTGAAACTTTACTATATTCATTGATTAGCTCTAGTATTTAGAGTTTTTAGGGTTTTCTATGTAGAGGATCATGTCATCTGCAAACAGTGAGAGTTTTACCTCTTTTCCAATCTGGATTCCTTTTATTTCTTTGTCTTCTTTGTTGAATAGTAGTTGAGTAGTAGTGAGAGTGGGCATCCTTGTCTTGTTCCTGACTTTAGGGGAAATGCTTTCAATTTTTCACCATTGAGGATAATGTTTGCTGTGGGTTTATCATATATGGCCTTTATTATGTTGAGGTATGTTCTTTATATTCCTGCTTTCTGGAGGGTTTTTATCATAAATGAATGCTGACTTTTGTCAAGGACTTTCTCTGCATCTATTGAGATAATCCTATGGTTTTTATCTTTCAATTTGTTAATGTGGTGTATCACATTGATTGATTTGTGAATATTGAAGAATCCTTGCATCCCTGGGATAAAGCCCACTTGGCCATGATGTATGATCTTTTGAATATGTTGTTGGATTCTGTTTGCTAGAATTTTATTAAAGAGTTTTGCATCTATGTTCATCAGTGATATTGACCTGTAGTTTTCTTTTTTTTGTGGCATCTTTGTCTGGTATTAGGGTGATGGTGGCCTCATAGAATGAGTTTGGAAGTTTACCTTCCTCTGCAATTTTCTGGAAGAGTTTGAGTAGGATAGGTGTTGGCTCTTCTCTAAATTTTTGGTAGAATTCAGCTGTGAATCCATCTAGTCCTGGGCTTTTGTTTGTTGGAATATTTCTGATTACAGTTTTGATTTCTATGCTTGTGATGGGTCTGTTAAGATTTTCTGTTTCTTCCTGGTTCAGTTTTGGAAAGTTATTCTTTTCTAGGAATTTGTCCATTTCTTCCAAGTTGTCCATTTAACTGGCATATCATTGCTGATAGTAGTCTCTTATGATCCTTTGTATTTCTGTGTTGTCTGTTGTGATTTCTCCATTTTCAGTTCTAATTTTGTTGCTTTGATTCTTCAGCCTTTGTTTCTTGATGAGTCTGGCTAATAGTTTGTCAATTTTATTTATCTTCTCAAAGAAGCAGCTTTTAGCTTTGTTGATTTTGGCTATGGTCTCCTTTGTTTCTTTTGCATTTATTTCTGCCCTAATTTTTATGATTTCTTTCCTTCTACTAACCCTGGGGTGCTTCATTTCTTCTTTTTCTAGTTGCTTTAGGTGTAGAGTTAGGTTATTTATTTGATTTCTCTCCTGTTTCTTCAGGTAGGCTTGTATTGTTATGAACCTTCCCCTTAGCATTGCTTTTACTGAATCCCATAGGTTTTGGGTTGTTGTGTTTTCATTATCATTCATTTCTATGCATATTTTATTTCTTCTGTGATTTGTTGGTTATTCAGAAGTGCGTTGTTTAGCCTCCATATGTTTGTATTTTTAATAGTTTTTGTTTTTCCTGTAGTTGACATCTAATCTTACTGCATTGTGATCAGAAAAGATGCTTGAAATGATTTCAATTTTTTTGAGTTTACCAAGGCTAGATTTATGGCCAGATGTGATCTATCCTGGAGAAGGTTCCATGTGCACTTGAGGAAAAGGTGAAATTAATTGTTTTAGGGTGAAATGTCCTATAGAAATCAGTTAGGTCTAACTGGTCCATTGTATCATTTAACGTTTGTGTTTCCTTGCTAATTTTCTGTTTAGTTGATCTATCCATAGGTGTGAGTGGGGTATTAAAGTCTCCCACTATTATTGTGTTACTGCTAATTTCCCCTTTCATACTTGTAAGCATTTGCCTTACATATTGTGGTGTTCCTATGTTGGGTGCATATATATTTATAATTGATATATCTTCTTCTTTGATTGATCCTTTGATCATTATATAGTGTCCTTCTTTGTCTTTTTTCACGTCCTTTATTTCAAAGTCTATTTTGTCTGATATGAGTATTGCAACTCCTGCTTTCTTTTTGTCTCCATTTGCATCAAATATCTTTTTCCAGCCCTTCACTTTCAGTCTGTATGTTTCCCTAGGTTTGAGGTGGGTCTTTTGTAGACAGCATATATAGGGGTCTTGTTTTTTTTTATCTATTCAGCCGGTCTTTGTCTTTTGGTTGGGGCATTCAACCCATTTACATTTAAGGTAATTATTAATAAGTATGATCCCATTGCCATTTACTTTGTTGTTTTGGGTTTGAGTTTATAAACCTTTTCTGTGTTTCCTGTCTAGAGAAGGTCCTTTAGCATTTGTTGAAGAGCTGGTTTGGTGGTGCTGAATTCTCTCACATTTGCTTGTCTGTAAAGCTTTTGATTTCTCCTTCATATTTGAATGAGATCCTTGCTGGGTACAGTAATTTGGGTTATAGGTTTTCCTCTTTCATCACTTTAAGTATGTCCTGCCATTCCCTTCTGGCCTGAAGAGTCTCTATTGAAAGATGAGCTGTTATCCTTATGGGGATCCCCTTGTGAGTTAGGATCCCCTTGTGAGTTATTTGTTGTTTTTCCCTTGCTGCTTTTAATATTTGTTCTTTGTGTTTGATCTTCATTAGTTTGATTAATATGTGTCTTGGGGTGTTTTGCCTTGGGTTTATCCTGTTTGAGACTCTGGGTTTCATGGACTTGAGTGGCTATTTCCTTCCCCGTTTAAGGGAAATCTTCAACTATTATCTCCTCAAGTATTTTCTCATCGCCTTTCTTTTTGTCTTCTTCTGGGACTCCTATGATTTGGATATTGGGGCATTTAACTTTGTCCCAGAGGTCTCTGAGGTTGTCTTCATTTCTTTTCATTCTTTTTTCTCTTTTTCTCTCTGCTTCATTTATTTCCACCATTCTATCTTCCACCTCACTTATCCTATCTTCTGCCTCAGTTATTCTACTGTTGGTTCCCTCCAGAGTGTTTTTGATCTGTTATTGCATTATTCATTATTGATTGACTCTTTTTTATTTCTTCTAGGTCCTTGTTAAACATTTCTTGCATCTTCTCAATCCTTGTCTCCAGACTATTTATCTGTAACTCCATTTTGTTTTCAAGATTTTGGATCATTTTTACTATCATTATTCTGAATTCTTTTTTAGGTAGACTCCCTAACTCCTCCTTTTTTGTTTGGTTTGGTGGGCTTTTATCATGTTCCTTTACCTGCTGAATATTTCTCTGCCTTTTTATCTTGTTTAGGTTGCTGTGTTTGGGGTGGCCTTTCTGTATGCTGGAAGTTTGTGGTTTCTCTTTATTGTGGAGGTTCCTCCCTGTGGGTGGGGTTGGATGAATAGCTTGTCAAGGTTTCCTGGTTAGGGAAGCTTGCATTGGTGTTCTGGTGGGTGGAGCTGGATCTCTTCTCTCTGGAGTGCAACGAAGTGTCCAGTAGTGAGTTTTGAGGTGTCTGTGGGTTTGGTGTGACTTTTGGCCACCTGTATTTTTGTGCCCAGTGTTATGTTCCTGCATAGTTGGAGAATTTGCTTCGTATGCCTTGCTCTGAAACTTGTTGGCTCTTGGGTGGAGCTTGGTTTCAATGTAGGTATGGAGGCTTTTGGATGAGCTCTTGTCAATTAATGTTCCCTGGAGTCAGGAGTTTCCTGGGTGTGTAGTGGGAGCACCATCTCTCAGGTGTGCCATGTGTCTCTTTTGGGGGAGCTGATCCCTGGCTGCGACCCTCCTGGCGGATGTCAACCATCCAGGATCCCAGGAAGACTTGGTTAGCAACTGGGAGCCTGCTTGCAGTTTGGTAGAGTATGCCATCTCTGGGGCTGAGTTTGCCCTTAGCCTTCTGGCTCTGGCTGTTGCCTGCCTGCCTCCCTGCCTCTGGTGGGGGATGGGCTGGTCTGCTGCCAGCTAGCTCTCCTCTCACATTTGCTCAGTCCTGTGTTCTGTGAGTGGGCCTGGCAGTGCCTTAGGTTAGAGCTTTTCGTGGGAAAGTTCTCTCTCTCTCCTCTTTTTTTTCTCTCTCTGGCTATCCCACAGTTTGGGTTGCTATCTCTCCTTAGCTCCTTCAGGTTGCCCTCAGGGCATTCAGGCCTGGTCCTTACCTAAGCAATGCAGCCCGCGCCTCCATGTTTAGCCCCTGCTTGCTGGTGGCGGATGCGAGTGTTTGGGCTACTTCTCCACTGAGAGTTGCTGTTAGACATGTAATCTGTGGGTTTTATTTATTTATTTATTTTTCCTCCCAATTATGTTGCCCTCTGAGATTCCAAAACTCCCCACAGACCCACCGGTGAGAGGGTTTCCTGGTGTTTGGAAACTTCTCCTCTTTTATGACTCTGTCCCCAGGACGGGTCTCCATCCCTAACTCTTTTGTCTCTCTTTTTATCTTTTATATTTTGTCCTATCTCCTTTCAAGGACAATGGGCTGCCTTTCTGGGTGCCTGGTGTCCTCTGCCAGTGTTCAGAAGTTGTTTTGCAGAATTTGCTCAGCGTTCAAATGATCTTTCAATGAATTTGTGGGGGAGAAAGTGGTTCCTCCACCATCTTAGGACCGCCCCTCCTCTTTCACCTTTATCAAGAGACTCTTTAGTTCCTCTTTGCTTTCTGCCATTAGGGTGGTGTCATCTGCATTTCTGAGGTTATTGATATTTCTCTTGGCAATCTTGATTCCAGCTTGTGCTTCATCCAGCCCAGCATTTCACATAATGTAGTCTGCATATAAATTAAATAAGCAGCTTGACAATATACAGCCTTGATGTACTCCTTGCCTAATTTTCAGCCAGTCTGTTATTCCATGTCTGGTTCTAATTTTGCTTCTTGACCTGCATACTTGTTTCTCAGGAGGCAGGTAAGGTGGTCTGGTATTCCCATCTCTTGAAGAATTTTCCACAGTTTGTTGTGATTCATACAGTTAAAGACTTTGGTGTAGTCAAGAAAGCAGAGGTAGATGTTTCTCTAGAATTGCCTTGATTTTTCTATGATCCAACAGATGTTGGCAATATGATCTCTGATTCCTCTGCCTTTTCTAAATCCAGCTTGAACATCTGGAACTTCTCAGTTCATGTACTGTTAAAGCCTGTCTTGAAGAATTTTGAGCATTATCCTGCTAGCATGTGAAATAAGTGCAGTTGTGCGGCAGTTTGAACATTCTTTGGCATTGCCCTTCTTTGGGATTGGAATGAAAACTGACCTTTTCCAGTCCTGTGGCCACTGCTGAGTTTTCTAAATTTGCTGGCTATTGAATGCAGCACTTTAACAGCGTCATATTTTAGGATTTGAAATAGCTCATTTGGAATTCTATCACTTCCACTAGCTTTGTTGGTAGTAATGCTTCCTAAGGAGTGACTTCACATTCCAGGATGTCTGGCTCTAAGTGAGTTATCACACCACCATAGTTGTCTGGGTCATTAAGACTTTTTGGTATAGTTCTGTGTATTCTTTTTTTTCTTTTTTTTTTTTTAGTTCTGTGTATTCTTGCCACCTATTCTTAATATCTTCTGCTTCTGTTAGGTCCATACCATTTCTGTCTTTTATTGTGCCCATCTTTACATGAACTGTTCACTTAGTATCTCTAATTTTCTGGAAGAGAACTCTAGTCTTTCCCATTCTATTTTTTTCCCTCTATTCCTTTGCATTGTTCACTTAAGAAGACTTTCTCATCTCTTCTTGCTGTTCTCTCAAACTCTTTGTTCAGACTGGTATATCTTTCCTTTTCTCCTTTACCTTTCACATAAAACTATAATGTTAAGCATTAACAGATCCAGTTTAGATTGGATTATTTTAAAAGTAGCTTGATGGTTAATTTTTTGTGTCAACTGGATTGTGCCATGATACCCAAATACTTGCTCAAATACCAGTCTAGATGTCTCTTTGAAGATATTTTAGAAATATGATAAACATTTAAATTAGTAGGACTTCCCTGGTGGGACAGTGGATTGGAATCTCCCTACCAGTGCAAGGGACACAGGTTTGATCCCTCGTCCTGGAGGCATTCCACGTGCCTTGGAGCAACTGAGCCTGTGCGCCACAAGCACTGAAGCCCACGGCTTTAGGGCCCACAAGCCCTATAGCCTGTGCTCCACAACAAGAGAAGCCACTGCAGTGAGAAGCTCATGCACCGCCGTGAAGAGTAGCCCCCACTCACTGCAGCGAAAGAAAGCCCACGCGCAGCAATGAAGACCCAGCACAACCAAAAATAAAAGAAAAATACATGGTATCACTCATTAGTTTAAAAAAGTTTACATTAATAGATGTCACATAAAGCAAATCCAGAGAAGGCAATGGCAACCCACTCCAGTGTTCTTGCCTGGAGAATCCCAGGGACGGGGGAGCCTGGTGGGCTGCCATCTATGGGGTCGCACAGAGTCAGACACAGCTGAAGCGACTTAGCAGCAACAGCAGGAGCACAGCAAATCATCCTTAATGTAGGTGGGCCTTATCTAATCAGTTGAAAGCCTTAGGAGAAGAAAGATTGAGGTCTCATGGGAAAGAGGGAATCCTGCCTCCAAAATCTTCAGACTCAATCTGAAACATCAACCCTCCCATATGTCTCCAGCCTGCTGGCCCATCCTGTAGCTTTCAAGATTTTGAATTTGCCAGCCCTATAACAGCTTAAGCCAATTTCTTAACCAACCCCCCACCCCTGCCTCATATACATATATGTATATACACACACATTCACACACCCTAACTAAGTCAAGTAGAAATTACTAAACACCTCCGCCGCTACAGATTTTCAATATATCTCCTAAGGTGTGACTAGCTTTGCCTGTTGCTAACTCCTGTAGGATTTACCAAGATGAGTTTGCTACAAAGAGAAGAGGCAGACTCTGGAGGCAGACTGCTTCAAGTAGGTTTCAGCCTTCAGCTCCACCACTTACTTGCTCTGTGACTTGACAGCTTATTTACTCTCCCTGTACCTCAGTTTTTTCATTTGTAGAATGGGACAGATGTTTGGATAAACCTTGTAAGGTTCTGTGAAGATTAACTGAGATAATAGATGTCAAGCATTTAGAATAGGTTCTGATATGTAGCAACTTTTCAATGTTGTTGTTCAGTCACCCAGTCGTGTCCGACTCATTGCAACCCTGTGGATTGCAGGATGCCACGCCTCCCTGTCCCTCACCATCTCCCTAAGTTTGCCCAAGTTCGTGTTCATTGCATCAGTGATGCTGTCCAGCCATCTCATCCTCTGATGCCCTCTTCTCCTTCTGCCCTTGATCTTTCCCAGCATCAGGAACTTTTCCAAAGAGTTGTCTGTTCACATCAGATGACCAAAATACTGGAGCTTCAGCATCAGTCCTTCCAGTGAATATTTAGTGTTGATCTCCCTTAAGATTGACTGGTTTGATCTCCTTGCTGTCCAAGGGACTTTTAAGAATCTCTTCCAGCACCACAGTTTGAAGACGTCAATTCTTTGCTGTTCTACTTTCTTTACAGTCCAGCTCTTATAAAAGGCCAACTTCCCAGTAAGTCTTGAACTTACAGGTTGGCTGTAGTTCCATATCTGAAGCCTACAGAATGTGTACTGTATGCTGCATAACATCTCTGGTAATCAAATACAGTCATATTTCTACAGTGAAATCCACTAAGAGGAGTAAATAAAGACCATAACCTCCTACTCGTTCAGGTCAGTTTTTGCTACCAAATCAGTTTGGGAAAAAATTCATTTTCAGAGCTCTGGATTTTGGAATTGTGGCTAAGGAATTGCAGATTCACATCACACAATAATGTTTTGAAGATCCTGAAAAACAATTGACTTGCCAGATGAGCTTAATATTTTCTGCTTGAACACTGGAGTACATCTATTAGAAAAATGATTTTTGTTTAGGCATAATTGATAAAGAGCCATATTTTAGACTCAACTTGGCACTGATATGAGATGCTTCTGGAGATCTCTCCTGGTTTCCCAGGCAAAAGCTGTGCCTTCAGTATAAAGAGAATGCTTGTCTTCGTGCTGAGCTGTTTGTCACAGCAGAGGATGTCCTTTCACTTCACACCAAGTCCTCCCTGTTTCTTACACAGGCTGCTAGACTGAGAGACCAGACTGGCCAGGCACTGGGAGGAAGCCAGGCTCTTGGTGGGATGTGGGGTATTAGAATCATACTCCTTTATCTATTCAACATATATATTTTTGAGTACTTGTTCTGTGCTAGACATTAGAAGCTCTATCTATGCAGCATTTTATGTTTAGCAAGTGCTTCCACATTCATTGTCTCTTTAGTAATCTGATAAGGGGGCTAGAGTAAATGAGATTATCCTTGTTTTATTGGTGAAGAAGCAGAGTCTTAGACCATTTGTGTCACTTTAAGGTACAGTTGTAGCTGATCTTAGACACAAATCTGGCTCTTTTTTTCTTCATGTGCTTTGTGAAAATAGGGGTGAATATATATTTTTAAACTCCAAAAGAGTAAAATGTTTAGCAGCCGTTGGTGCCAACAGTCACAATAGGATCTAAATTGCTTTGGCAAAACATTTCATGGAACCTGTTTCAGCTTTAGGTAAATAATCAAATATTTCATATTATATGGGGTTACCCTGTGCTAAGCATGGTGGGGTAGAGACCATGGGGTCACAAGGAGTCAGACACAACTTAGTGACTGAATACACACACAGCCTGTGCTTTGGATGCTATTGCTGTACCACCCAGATCCGCCCTTCAGGACTAAAAGGCTCAGCCCCTTAGCTCCTGGGAAGGTTGTTGGCCTCTCTGTGGGAATTGCCATCAGGTGGAAAGGGAGTCCCACTCCCGCTTTGGGGGCAGCCCGCCTCCCCTGATGCTGATATAGAGGCCCGGCCCCGCTTCCCCTGACTACCTGACTGGACACACAGCTCTGAGGTCCATTCCTGCTCTAGACTTGCTGTGGCATTGGCTGAGACCTTGCTGTGCCTGCACCGTCACCCAATTCCTCCCCTGTCCAATCCTCCTTCCCCTCCTTCCTTCCACAGGGGTTGAGCCAAAGAGTGTTCACCTAAATAAACCCCACACCTAAATCATCCTGTCAGAATCTACTTCCTGGGGAACCCAACTGCAGAACCAGGCCTCAGTGGGAAGTGGGAAAAAAAAAATAGTTTCCAGGTCCTTATTGTATGAGAGAAGACCCACTTCTGAGATTTCCTGTCCTTGTTCATTAAAGGAAAGAAATGACCCTCTTGGAATTTACCATCTCTTTTGGTGGAACTAGACACTCTGCTGTTTGTTGTTTCCTTTTATTTACCAACTTTCATTCTAGTTTTAATTTATCTCAAAATACAAATAGCCAAGCCTACTTGAATTCATTTCACCATCGAAATTTTTGTGAAACAGAAAATTACACAAGGAACTTAAAGGACAGGGCATTCGTTGAAACAGGAAGCACAGAACATTACAGGAGACTGGAGTACTTTTGGTAATAATGCATGGGGTTGAAATGATGCAAAAGGGATATCATTTAAGCATATAAAGTGAACAAAGGACAATTCCATGTTAATGATTCCAGGCATCAGTTCTTAAGAAATGAAAACGGTGGGCATCAGAATCAGATCACCCTGACACATGTGGCATCTTAGATCCATCACTCCACTTGCATTTGGCAACCTGGTTTGATTCTGTGCCAGAGCATGAGTTAGTTTTTATCTCAACAATCCTTCCTCTCCTTTGAGGGCAAAAAGTAGGCCCATTTTATAATATACCACAAACTATCTCAGGGTAAGAGCTATTTTAGGGAAGGAGCATTTTCACAAACAAATTGGCAACTCAATTTGCACTGGAGTTTCCAGGTTAAAACAGTTGCATTTATTGGAGAAAAAGAAGAGGAGGCAGGGCTGTTATTGTGATTGTTTTTTCTAATATTTCCTGTCAAGCTACTGCTTTGGGATAACAAAATGATTTCACTATGGAAAATATGCAAAGAAAAGAAACTGGGGCTGTTTGATTGGCTAATAATGAACATAAAGGACTTCATGCTTGTTGAATGGCAGATTGAAATCCAGTGTGTATTCATGCAGATCTTATGGGGGTGGTATTGGATTGGACCACAAATTAGTGCTGGCATTAATGAGATGGAAGCCATAAAATACAGAGAGTTCCAATAACCAGGATCTCTGATAAGACCCAGTTGAAAGCACCCGGACCTTTCAGACAGGTCCTCTGTGAGAGCAGAGCAATAAACAACAGAGACAATCAAAATGGGGGAAAACTGGGGATTACATAACGGACTGAAGTGGTGTTAGACATCTTGGTTAAAAGGACACAGCACAGCTGAATGACAAACATAGCCTTGCCTAGAATAATGATTTTTAGAAACAGACACTGTTTAGGTGCTGCTCAAATGATCAGGAGAAAAAGGTTATGCACCTTCATTTTAGGGAAATGAGTCTAACTGGGAACTTCTCCGTGATAATACCCCTACTGCCACTATTGCTACTACTGCCTAGACACCTTATATGTGATATGTGTTGTGATTTCCTGTTTACCTCACCCTTGACATTTGTTATCCTGTTTAATCTTCACAATATTTTCATGTTAATAGTTGAATCCATATCTGCACACCCAGTTAGTGTTTGAATCCCATGACTGCAGGAACTCGATCTTACTCATTTTATGAAATTCTTCCTCTTTCCATTTAATTGTTCACGTACAAGTAATTTGTCTCAAAGAACACTGCCAGGTGGAAAATCTCTCTTTGCCAGCATTTTTGGGATTATCTGGCATAAAGAACAAATACTGCTATGGCAAAATTATATGATTAAATTAAGTTGATAAATGAGCAGGAAATACCATGTCACATTAACACAGGTGGCTTGAATTTGCACATGGAATTCTTGGATGAGCCAGTCTGCAAAACTCATCCACAGCCACTGTCACTGTGTTCTCTTTCTCAAGGACACTAACAAGGTCTCGGCGAACATGTGTACATCTTCACTCAGCCTCCTGGTGTCCTAGAACTCCATCAGTAAGTTTTCAGGAATTCTTCTCAGTTTTGTCTCAGGTGGACCAGATGGGACCTCTCCTGTTGGTGCCACCCATGCCTGTGTGTTGCTCATCGTCCAGTGTTTTATTTCCTGCTCCTCTGGGGAAGCCCTGGGTAATGAAGAAGCTATGGCCTGTCCAGCATGCTTTTTGTTTGAGGCATACGCAGTGGTTGCTGTGATGCTCCGGAAGCAGGATTGGGAGGGACAATTTGTCTCATTTCCATGATGGTTGCCATCTCGGTTTTGTTCTTCCATATCATTTCCTCGTAAAACTTGAGAGTTATTTAAATGCCTATAGGTCCTTCAAGGGTATCATTGGGTACACTGTCCTTTAACTTGCCTTTTTTGTAGTCTGTCCTTGTTATTATAATTTGATACCTTTGTGTCCAGCACAAGGCCTGACATACAATGTATGTTTATTTAGTAAACATTGAAATGAATGGAACAACTACTCTGTGAAATAGAGGCCCTTCCATAGTCATTAGACATATGAGGAACAATTAAGCCAAAAGACGTATATCAACAATCTTAGATAAAAATTTACAGCTAGGAAAACCCTTAGAAATCAATTAAACCTCTCCACCTCATCTCCACTATTTGTATTGATTAGAAAATTTAATTAAAAGGAAGTTGACTTTTCCAGTATCTAGTAGTTAGAGGGTAGATTAGTAAAGTCTAGAATCCTGAGCCATGATCAGTGTCTATCTCCCCCCACGTCTTTCTCAAGGGTAAAGACTGTAGATGTAGAGAGGTTTCTGTGTGCAACGTATCAATCTTATTTCAACATCTTTCTGCCAGTCATGGCATACCAATGGATTTTTAGTCCTTGATGACTGCTTGTCTTTCTAATCAGAGAATTTAAGAAATGTCGAGGAAGGAGAGGCTGGAAGCCTTCCTGAACTGGGTGGTTCAGAATCATTGACTCTAAAGGTCAGAAGAGGTTTTACAGTTTCCTCAGGCCAGTCATACTGTGAAGTTTGAATCTCCATGTATGACGTTTTGATAAGTGGTCATCAGATGCTATTGGAATATCATGGCCTCTCTTTGGGCAGAGCTGGCTCAATATTTGACTGAAATTCATCTTCCTGAAGCCTTTACTTGAGTTACAAGTCCACCACTATAGAGACTCAGAACAACTAAATTTTTGGCCCCCATCGCTATTCTGATTTGGTTTTCCATGATGTTTCTCCTACATGAACAATTTTTTTCTAGTAGTGTTTCTGAGGCTTTTGAACTCTGAGGCAGATACAGAAAATGATACTTGCATGACATCCTGGGGTGAACCTGAAGTGAATTAAGGATGTCTGTCTGGAGATTAATGAAAAACTCATTATATTTTCTTTTTAGTAGTATATAATTATGATAAGAAAATAAATATAAAATATTAGGCAGGAGATTAAATATTGAATTTGTATAAAGCTTCCAAATAAAATCTTTTTGAAGCTTTGACAGTGAAACTTAGCTTGATTCCATGAATATAACCTGTGATATCAGGTTTGACATTTGAAATGGCTACATATAATTCCTGATCAAGACTTGTTAATGCTGGTTTCTTCAAATTCTTGGTAGCCATAATGGACAAGAAACAATGATTTAAAATATAATACCATTTTTTTACAACCTTCAAAATGTATGACAGTTGCAGATATAATTAAAGACTTTCATAGTTCTTTCTTTACTTTCATTGACAAACCCAATGTGTAAATTTCTAATGTTGGTGAGAAAAGACTTCTAATCCAGTTGAACAGTTTTTTCTATTAAGTGTTTCAAAATATGCTGAAGCTCTATTTTGCAGAATGCAGGTGCATTGTTAGAGCAGCTACCCAGTGGTACCAATGCCTCCCGGAGGGGTATGTGAGCTCCACAGGGAGAGAAGTAGCTGTTGTATGTGAAGAAAGGTTCTGAACAGCCCCGGAAACACATCCACTGGGGCACCTATCAGCTTCCTTCCCCAACCCCCTGTCTCCAACTGGCAGCACCTAGGGTCAGACACATGCTCTTTGGGCATCTGGAATATGAACTACCTCAATATCAAGTTCCTCAGTCCCACTTTCAGGATGGGCAACAGTGTGCTCTGATTCTGGCTGCCAAGGTGGATGTCTCAGGTGGACAGCACCTTGTTTATGCTCAGTATATCCAGGCTGAGAATCAGGGCCACGAGTCATTTTTTGCCCTTGTGCCACAATCACTAAAGCCTGTGCTCCAGAGCACATGCTCTGCTACAAGAGCATGCTCAGTCACTTCAGTTGTGTCTGACTCTTTGTGACCTTAGGGACTGTTGCCCACCAGGCTCCTCTGTCCATGGGATTCTCCAGGCAAGAATACTGAAGTGGGTTGCTGTGCCGTCCTCCAGGGGATCTTCTTGACCTAGGGATTGAATCGGCATCTCCTATGTTTCCTGAATTGCAGGCCAGTTCTTTACCACTAGAACCACGTGGGTAGACCCTGCAACAAGAGAAGCTACTGTAATGAGAAGCCTGCACAGAGAGAGTAGCCTCCACTCACCACAACTAGAGAAAAGCCTGCACGCAGCAAGGAAGACCCAGCACAGCCTAAAATAGTTACTTTTTGTGCTTTCCTCCAGGGAATCATGAAAGGCATCCTCAGACCCACTGTGCTTGAATAATGCAGAGCCCCTACTAGGGTTGCCTTGGCCACACCTGGCTGGTATAGAGTCTTCAGCGGTTCCAAATCATGCTCAAGGACTGAACAATTCATCTCCAGGCACAGCTGTACACGATTCAGAGCACAGGAATGCCAAGGCACACAGCTTGGGAAGATAGGCTTTCAGTCATTGTTTCCATGATGTGGATTCAAGTTCATTCATCACCGTGGCCTCTTTCTGATGATCATGTCTGATTGATCTCCATCTTTTTCACAGCATGTTGCCCAGACCTAAACTCCAGGAGTAGTCTAATCAGCAAATGTATATATGTGAATATATACATTCACATCATTATGAAACTATCACCACCATCCATCTCAAGAACATTTTTCATCTTCCCAAACAGAAACTCTGTACCTATTAGACAATAACTCTCCAGTCCCCTTTGTTCCTCATTCCTGACAACCACCATTTTGACTTCTGTTTTCATGATTTAACTATTTTGACCTACAATATTTATCCTTTGAGACCGACTTGTTAGCATAATGTTTTCAAAGTCTGTTAATGTTAGAGCATGTTTCAGAATTTTCTCCCTTTTTAAGGTTGAAAAATGTTCCATTGTATGTTTATACCATGCTGTGTTTACCCATTCATACATGGCTGGGTTGCTCCCCACCTTTTGACTATTGTGAATAATGCTGCTAAGAACATGAGTGTACAAATATCCACTTGGGTCCTGGCTTTCAGTTATTTTGCTATAGACCTAGAAGTGGAATTCTTAAATTATATGTTAATTCTGTGTTTGATTTTTTGGGGGAGCCATATTCTGTTTTCCTGGTGGCTCAGTTGGTAAAGAATCTGCCTGCAATGCAGGAGACCCAGGTTCAGTCTCTGGGTGGGGAAGATCCCCTGGAGAAGGAAATGGTAACCCATTCCAGTATTCTTACTTGGAGAATCCACATGGACAGAGGAGCCTGGCAGGGTGAAGGCCATGAAGTTGCAAAGGGTCGGACATGACTTAGCGACTAAACCATCACCATACTTTTTTCCACAATGGCTGCACCCTTTTATATTTCCACCAATAATGCACAAGGGTTACCAATTTCTCTACAACCTTGCCAACACCTTTTAGATTCTATTTTTCTACTTTTGTGATTGCTTTTAAATAGCAGTCATCCTAATGGGTGTGAAGTGGTATCTCACTGAGGTTTTGATTTTAATTTCCCTAATGGTTGGTGACATTGAGCATCATTTCATATGCTTATAGGTCATTTATTCTCCAATACCCATTTTTGATTGTTTATTGGAAGCACATGCTCCCCCTCAACTTTAACATTTCATAAATTCATACTAGGCAAGTCACAACATAATATAGTGGTAATTTCCTTTATATTTTCACGATATGTTCATACCCTCCTAATCACATTTCTGGACCATCTTACTTGTTACTTGTGAGTTACTTGTGATAAATGGCCAAGCTCAATTACTAGATGTTGATTTTTTTTACCTTTAGTTTCAGAGGGTGCTTTTTCATCTACCATGTTGCCATAGTCTGATGAGCAAGAAAGCTTTTGGTAGAGATTACAGCAATGTGGAAGTAGACCCTATGTGTTGAATGAACTCATGATGCTTTCCCAAAAGAAATTTAATGAGTATATCTTGAACAGCCCCTGACAATGTTGACCACTTTATTCTTTTTTGAAACTTTTTTCTCCTTTGGTTGTCCTGACACCATTCTCTCTGGCTCCCATCCTACCTCATTCCTCCTAAGCCTCCTTCTTTCCTCATTCTTTGTCTCCTGTTCTTCTGCATCAATTGAATTGGTTGGATGACATTACCGATTCAATGGACATGAACTTGGGCAAACTCAGGGAGATGGTGAGGGACAGGGAGGCCTGGCGTGCTGCAGTCCATGGGGTTGCAGAGCCAGATGATTTGGGGACTGAATGCCAACAGCAACAATGGCAATTGTCTCCTGTTCTTCTACATCCAGTCTTGTTCCCATCAAATCCATTCCTTAAATTCTTTCAATCAGGACTGATTTTTCTCATAACACAATCTTATCATCTCACTCTCCTGCCCAAAACACCTTGAAAACAAAAAAGTGAAAATGTTTGTCACTTGGTCGTGTCTGCCTCTTTGCAACCACATGGACTGTGGCCTGCCAGGCTCCTGTGTCCATGGGATTTTCCAGGCAAGAATACTGAAGTGGGTTGCCATTCCCTTCACCAGGGGATCTTCCTGAACCAGGGACCGAACCCTGGGTCTCTTGCATTTCAGGCAGACTACCATCTGAGCCACCAGGGAAGGCCCAGAACATCTTAGTGGCTCCCTATTGCCTACTGATTGTCTTTAAGCTCGGCACAGAATGTCTCCAGGATCTGGCTCCTGGCCCTGTTGCCTCCGTCTTTGGCTGCTTCCTCACTGAGCCGCACATTTCTGAGCAGATGCCTTCAGTCCTCTGAACACAGCATCCAGTTACACAAGTCTGTGTCTTTGCCCACACTCCTTCTTATTCATAAAACGTGTTCTTTCCCTTTGTCCCGTGACCACAGCCCATCCCTTGAGACTCACCAGGTGGCTTCTGCCCGTTGCCTTCCCTGACCTCAGGTTTCCCAGGATCACCCCCGCGGACCATCCCCTCAATTGTGCTACTGTAATTTGCACACCATCGCAGGCAGTACAGGTCTCCAATCAATAAAACAGAAATCGCTGACAACATTTTTGATGGACGTTTTTCCAACATTGAAAATAATATAAAATTGTAAGGTCCAATTCTCACTGGCAGTCCTATCACAGTACCATTTTTTTTTTTTCAGATTGCTTTGTAATCATCTTTTAAAATGTCTGCCTTCTGACTAATGTGAAATATGGGGAAGGTCTTCTTTGCCTTTTGCAGCACTTGGCATGACAACTGATAGCTAGCATTTATTGAGCACCATCTGTATGCCAAGCACTACTTTAGGGGTGGGGGAAATCACAAGGAACAAAATTCCTGCCCTCCCTGAAGGGAGCCTGTGAGCTGCCCATAATTTTCCAGTCTCTTTCCAAACCAAAGGCTGATGTTATTCACTGAGTTTTCTGTGATTAGTAATATAAAGGGGGGAAAAATCACTCAGAGAGAAAATATGAACTGTCAGATGAGAATGAAATTATAAGTGGTAAGAGGAGAATTAAATTAAGAGCAGTAAGCATCATGGATTTATAAAAACAAGTCATGTCAGACAAACTTAATTGCTTTTCCTGATAGAATTACCAAATTAGGGGATGGCAGTGTACAATATCCTGAGAGCAGTTTCCTTCAACAACCAGGTAATGAATATTATTTTTGAAGTTAGCAGAGCCCTTTGAAATAGTATCTGTTGAAATTGTACAAAATGAATTCAAATTGACTTTGATGCGAGTCTGGTTCTCTGACTTGACGGTAGGTTAAAGAGGAGAAGAGCTAAGGCAACTGCAAGCAGTGTGGTGCTCGGCTGAGAGAGATTGCCGAGCAGGAGCTCGGGGGGTTTTATTCAGATGGGTTTATTATGATCATTGTCAGGGTCAAAGTAGGATTTTATGGCATTTAAACAACAATGAAAGAAAATCATAGGACTTTGGGGAAATCATTGCATGGAGCACAGAAATGAGATGGTTTGATGCCATCATTATAATGGTATGGCCTTTGGAGTGCTGGGCTTCCCTGATAGCTCAGTTGGTAAAGAATCTGCCTACAATGCAGGAGACCCTGGTTCAATTCCTGGGTTGGGAAGATCCTCTGGAGAAGGGATAGGCTACCCACTCCAGTATTCTTGGGCTTCCTTGTGGCTCAGCTGGTAAAGAATCCACTGGGTTCGATCCCTGGGTTGGGAAGATCCCCTGGAGAAGGGAAAAGCTACCCATTCCCATATTCTAGCCTGGAGAATTCCACAAACTGAATAGCCCACGGGATTGCAAAGAGTCGGACACAACTGAGCAACCTTCATTTTCACTTTGGAGTGATAATATCTAATATTTTGTGTGGTGCTTTAAAACCTTGCTACTCAAAGTGTGGTGTGCAGACAGCAGGAGCCTGGGGAGCATCTGGGAGTTTGTGAGAAATGGGGACTCTCAGTTCCCACCCCAGTGAAGCTGAATCTGCATTTTCACAAGATCCTCACGTGATTCATTTATGCATTAGGTTTTAAGAAGCACTGCTAGGTTTATTTCATATGCTACTATATGTCTTGATGTGTAGACCCTTCTCAGAGGTACAAGGTGTTAGGTCAGTCTATTATATTTAACCAGTATTAAGCCCTAGTCTCAATAATTTCACTGTTTCCCCCTTTTACTTTCCTTAAAGTCAAGAATATGAAGCTGATGAAGTTGCATCTGTGGTGAAGTTATTTCAGCTCAGTGGGTCATACCATCTTCTTTTGTAAAGGGGGACTAACAACCGGTGCCTCCTCACCGCATTTTCATGTGCATCACATGTTCATCATCTGCTCGTGTCCTTTAACGTCACTGAGAAATGTATTATTGTTCCCATTTCACAGATGGGGACATTAATGTTTGGAGTGCTAATGTAATTGACTTAAATTCATGGTTTCAGTAAATGGCAGAGCCAGGATTTAAACCTAGGTTCTGTCTGACTCCCAGAGCCTTACGATTTCACATCTAGATGTTACGGGAGTTCTAATATAGCAATATGTGAAAAGAATTTCAGAAGCTGGGACCAAGAAGGGGATTCAGTTAAAAAATATTTACTGAGCACCTATGATGTTGTAGGAACTACTGAGAGTATTCATTAGGGAATAGAACGAGGGCCCTGCCTTTGTGAGGTTCAGAGATGGGAAAATGTGTGTGTGCTTTGCAGTGCTGAGAGGGTGAGGCTATTGCTTCCAAACTTGCACCATGTGTTGCATATAATGCAGATGTCAAAGATGCTGGAAAATGGCTCCAAGTGTAAGGTCAACTGGATGATCAGTAGACATGAGAGTATGGAAAAATAAGTTAAAATATGTAACATACTATTCAGCAATTAATGACAAACTTTTAGCCAAACATTTTGCCAAACATTTAGAATTTATTCCAACCTTCAGTTCAGTTCAGTTCAGTCACTCAGTCATGTCCGACTCTTCGTGACCCCATGAATCACAGCACGCCAGGCCTCCCTGTCCATCACCAACTCCCGAAACTCACATGCATCAAGTCAGTGATGCCATCCAGCCATCTCATCCTCTGTCATCCCCTTCTCCTCCTACCCCCAATCCCTCCCAGCATCAGGGTCTTTTCCAATGAGTCAACTCTTCACATGAGGTGGCCAAAGTATTGGAGTTTCAGCCTCAGCATCAGTCTTTGCAGTGAACACCCAGGACTGGTCTCCTTTAGGATGGGCTGGTTGGATCTCCTTGCAGTCCAAGGGACTCTCAAGAGTCTTCTCCAGCACCACAGTTCAAAAGAATCAGTTCTTCGGTGCTCAGCTTTCTTCACAGTCCATCTCTCACATCCATACATGACCACTGGAAAAACCATAGCCTTGACTAGATGGACCTTTGTTGGCAAAGTAATATCTCTTCTTTTTAATATGCTATCTAGGTTGGTCATAGCTTTCCTTCCAAGGAGCAAGCATCTTTTAATTTCATGGCTGCAATCACCATCTGCAATGACTTTGGAGCCCAAAAAAATAAAGTCTGACACTGTTTCCACTGTTTCCCCATCTATTTGCCATGAAGTGATGGGACCAGATGCCATGATCTTAGTTTTCTGAATGTTGAGCTTTACAAGAACCTTATTGGGTCCTTACAGAATTTTGCTCTTCAGTGTGTGCCAATGAGAGCTTTGGAAAGGAAAGTTGAAGGAGGCCCTTAAAATGCCAACAGTGTTATTACTGACTTTGCCCAGTGTCTAGGTCCAACTCCCTGTTGGTATTTGAGGGCTTCCCTGGTGGCTCAGACAGTAAAGAATCCTCCTGCCAATGCAAGAGACCTGAGTTTGATCCCTGCATCAGGAAGACCCCCTGGAGAATGGAAAGGCAACCCACTCCAGTAGTCTTGTCTGGAGAATTCTATGGACAGAGAAGCCTGGTGGGCTATAGTCCATGGGGTCAGACAGTTGGACACGACTGAATGACTAACACTTTCACTTTCAAGAGAAAGATACTTGTTTTTGGTGTGAATCTGGCCTTTAAAATACTGCTGGGTGACAAGTATTACAGAAATCCAGAGGCCAAGAGACCTCAGTGGGGAGATGGTGTGTTGAGAAATGTTCCATGATCAAGCATCCCTTGGACCCTTTTCTCCTATGAATTCTGTTTCATTCCTCAAGTTCCACTGAATGCCTCTTCCCCAGGAAGGTTTGTCTGTTCCTGTGGGCTGGGTCAGGAGGATGGCATCTGTCAAATGGTCCTGTACAGCTTTCAGATTTCCTTCAGAGTCCTCATCAGATTCTAGCTTTTTGAAATATTCATCTCTCCCGACTAGCTCTCAGCTCCACGAGCACAGAGCATGCATCTCTCACGGTAAATATTGTATCCCTAGGACCTAGCTGAGTACAAGGCATATAGAGTAGGTGTTAAACAATGACTCAATAGCTGTATTAGAATTTGGAAATGTGATATTTTTTAGTTTAAAAATGTGGCTCAATAATTATCTTTTATTGTTTTTTTTTTGTGGTAAAACACGCTTAACATGAAATTTATCATCTTAACCATTTTAAGCATGTAGTTCAGTAGTATTAAATACACTCACAGTATTGTACCACCACCATCCATGCACAGAACTCGCCTGGCAGAACTGAATCTCTGTAGCTACTAAACACTAACTCCCCACTTTCTCCTCCCAGTTCCTGGCATCTGCCACTGTGTTTTCTGCCTCAGTGAGTGGACTCGTCCAGTGTTTGTTCTTTAAAGACCATTTTACTTTATCCTTCTGTATTACCAAGGGACACAAACTACATGGTAGTGTTTGTGGGTGTCTTTTTAGTATCTAATTTAAAAAGATATATGCTTACTCTTTGGTTTCCCAGGTGGCACTAGTGGTAAAGAACCCACCTGCAAATGCTGGAAACATAAAGAGATGCAGGTTCGATCCCTGGGTCAGGAAGATCCCCTGAAGGAGGGCATGGCAACCCACTCCAGTATTCTTGCCCAGAGAATCCCATGGACAGAGGAGCCTGGTGGACTATGGTCTATAATGTCACAAAGACTTGGATACGACTGAAGCGACTTAGCAGGCATGCACACATGCATGCTTATTCTTGGCTGTTTGTATTGATAGAACCAGAGAATAACAGAGAAGAGTCTTCTTCAGGCACCTGGCATTTAAGCCTCAAGTATAAGGTTTGTTGATAGACTGAAATTTGAGTGGTACAGAAATTGACCAGGTATTTCTTCTCCAACTGTCAAGCTACTGAATATGAAAATCCAGGGCAATGTAATTAAAACAGTGTTATTTATTTTTATATCTTACACAGACTTCCAGCATAGTATTGGAGGGAAAGCAGAGTCAGCCTTCGAAATGCAAATAAGAAATAAAGACAAAATGAATGTGGCAGAGATCCTTGGGCAATTGTGTAATACCTGAATCTGGGGCCCAAAGAAGGGTGGGCTCTGGTCTCTCTGATTGAATGGACTGGCCAGGCAAGTTACATGATTCCCATTTATGCTTGGGCTGAAATATGCTGATGCTGAAGCTGAAACCCCAATACTTTGGTCACTTGATGTGAACAGCTAACTCATTGGAAAAGACCCAGACGCTAGGAAAGATTGAAGGCAGAAGAAGAGAGCAACAGAGGAAAATAGGGTGACAGAGGATGAGATGGTTGGATGGCATCACCGATTCAATGGACATGAACTTGGGCAAACTCTGGGAGATGGTGAAGGACAGGGACGCCTGGCGTGCTGTAGTCCATGGGCTTCCAAAGAGCTGGACATGACGAGGAGACTCAACAACAACATACTTGCCCCCCAAAATGTTTTTTTTATTTAGTGGTTTGGAAATGGCAGAGGGGGGCTTGTAAAAAGTCAGATCTACAAATGTAACATCTCTTGACAGGACAATAAATTGAGAACAGTAAAGGTGAGACTTTGAGATCTGTGTTTAGATTAGCTATCTATATTACTCAAATTCCCCTCTCTGTGGTATGGGGAGGAAAAGGGGGAGATGGAGTGGCTGGAGGTCACACAGCTCCATGAGCGAGGCCAGGAAACAGGATTCTCCTTTGTGGCTTTGAGCATCCTTAGATTCTGGGGGACACATGAGCAAAGAGCTGAAGAAGACATCAAAGTTCAGTAAGCTGGTTTAAGAGGTCTGAACGGTTGTGAAATGCAAACAGGGTCAGAGATCATTATCAGAATCAAGAACTATAAAGCTAAGGATTTATTAAGTAACAGTTAAGACATAAGTGGGCTGCAGTCTGGGGCAACAGCCAGGATGAGACGTTTTCTGTGATCATGGCCCTTGATGAGTGTAATCCAGGCAAGTTTAAAGGTCTAGGACAATTACAGGCATATGGTGCCCAAATTGCTAAACAAGTTGCAAGTATTTTACTATGTAGACTTGTCCAAGGTGCCATGTCACTATCTCCTTTCCCTAACACCTGTCTCCTCTAGGTGTGGGACATTAGCCCAAGCTGTGTGACCAGGCTCATATTCCTGTTATGGATCAACCACCCAGATGCCAGAGCACTAGTGTAACGGGGGAGGGGTGTCCTAACAAGGCAAGTTCTCGACCCTCCACGGTTCTGCCTGGACTAGAAATGTGCATCCCACTTTGAGAGCCCTGCAGTTGTCTGAGAAACTTTGGGTCTTACACAAAACCATTTTCATGTCTAACACACATTTAGCTCTTGCATGTGCAGAAGTGATAATGGGCCTCCATTTATTCTTTTAACTTCCTTTGACTATTGAAAGAAGTAGTTATAGAGTTTGCTGAGAATCTTTGCAGCCCAAATGCAAGAAAAATACATATATCATGGATAATATAAATGTTATATGTGTGTGTGTGTGTGTGTGTGTGTACATATATATATGGCTTCAGAAATCAGCCTTTGCAACCTCAGGTCCTACTTCTGGACCAGATGATGTTTTTCTTCTTGGGTCATGTGATATGTGCTTCAGTCTGAATAACATTAAAAATATTTCTCTTAGCAGGATGTGGTGGGTTGTTTTCTTTTTTAATTTCAAATAACACCACTCCTTGAACTGGGAACAAACAATTCACTTGCAGCTCGGCTCTGCATTTATTTGTAATTTTCACATAAATCAACTTATATGAAAATGTATTCATAATTTGAGCTTTCTCTATAGCGATAAAATGTTTCTGCTTCTGTGGTAGAAAATAGCTTATTATGCAAACAACATTGCCACTCTTACATTATGCATGGGATTTACCTGGAGAACATCACAAAAGCTTCAAGAAAAAAAAAAAAAAAAAGACTGGGGAGGGTGAAGGGTGCTTCATTTACTGCACCACTTACCTGTAATAATTAGCTACAAATGAGCTAATACCTGTATTTAGCAACTTGTTTAATATTGCTTTGGTTAATTCAGTGAAACAATGGAAGGAACAGAAGAAAATACAAGGGAGGTTTCCTGACAAATGGTGCCTTTCAGGATGTCAGCCCAGTGAAAAATGAGATCTGGTGGTTTCAAACTTAGGCCAGTGGTGGTGAGTAATTAATGGCTAACTCATTTGAACTTGTGTGCTTGATCTAATTTGGGATATTGAGAGTTCACACTGATTTGCCTTTAAAAAGAATGTCTCTGTCAAATAAAGTGATTGTATAAGATTGATATGGAGATCTCTGACTTGGATGTATAGCCTATTTTATATTTACAAAGGCAGCAGCAAACAGTATTATTTCTAACTGTGTGTGCAGTGGGACCACCATTTCTGGAGGGAAAGCTGTTGTCCTTTCTAGATAGGATTCAAGCAGGGATCACTTTGGGTATAAATGGTGTATGGTACTTATTTTTTCACTCTTATAATAAATACATTTTGAATGCCTTTTCACTGTGTTCAGGCCTGTGGATAAAGCAATAGTATAATATGACCTCTTATGTTACCTCCATAGTAACTGGGGAGGCAGTGGGTAGGCAAAGAACAAGTAGCATAAATAAATGAAATAATTGCAAGATGAGTGATAAATGCTATGAAGGAAACACACAAAGAGCATGATCTTAAAAAGTATGAGGGGAAAAATGAAGAGTATAGGGTGTTGCATCACCTTTAAGATATAGAGTGTAATCCTTAACAAACGATTAACCTCTTTAAACTTACTCTTTGTAAATTACAAAAGAAGATATGTACATGAATTATCATTATTTAACATAGTTTTATACAACCCTACACAGTTGCCCTTCATGAATCCACTATCTTAAATCACTGTTTGTGGTCCATTTGCTCCATCTGGATGATCCCATTTCAAAGGATCAGATACCAAGGAGATCGCTCTCTGGTTGTGGCTTCTCATCAGTTCACAACTCTTCTTTGAAAGGCTTGTGACTGCTCCATTGGGTATTCTCCAAAGGTGACTCTTTCACTGGTCCTGCTGTAGAGTTTCTGATGTCTTTGTTTCCGTCAGGATTTCAGGCGTATCCTGGAGACAGGAGGTGGTACACGGTAGACCAAGGTCCAGGCCTGGAATCACGACCCTGATATTTCATTCCTAGCTTCATACATAATAGCTGCTTCATGTTAGTCAGCCTGCATACCTTTCTAAACATCTACTCCTTGTCATGTTTAAAAGTCGCATAACAATAATACCCTCGCTCCAAAAAAAAATAAATAATACCCTCTCTCATAATATCTAATAATACCTTTCTAAGTTGATGAAGTAAAATTATGAAGTAAAATGAAAATTCCCATGTTATGTAAATAATTTCAGGCCCTAGAAAAAAAACAGACAGTCCCTTAGTTCATTTTATAAAACTAATGTAATCTGATAAGTATATATTGATTTCACTTATAAATATGATGCAAAAGTCTAACTAAAACATTGGTTTATCAAATCTAGCCCTGTATAAAATGAATAACACACCATAACTCAGTAGGCTGTATTATCTACATGAAAGTTCTTTAAATGAGCAAACTAAAAGAGGAAACAAGCATGGATTTAAATTATAACATACTGTAACATAACTTTATAAAATTAAATAGCCATTCTTGACTAAACTATAAGCAAAATAGGATTATAGGGATATTTACTTAAACATGAAAAGACTATCAAATCCTTTTATTTTTTTTATTTTTATTTATTTTTTTAAGAGCTTGAATTTATTTATTTATTTTTTTAAATTTTATTTTATTTTTAAACTTTACAATATTGTATTAGTTTTGCCAAATATCGAAATGAATCTGCCACAGGTATACCTGTGTTCCCCATCCTGAACCCTCCTCCCTCCCCATACCCTCCCTCTGGGTCGTCCCAGTGCACCAGCCCCAATCATCCAGTATTGTGCATTGAACCTGGACTGGCGACTTGTTTCATACATGATATTATACATGTTTCAATGTCATTCTCCCAAATCTCCCCACCCTCTCCCTCTCCCACAGAGTCCATAAGACTGATCTATACATCAGTGTCTCTTTTGCTGTCTCGTACACAGGGTTATTGTTATCATAAGTCCAGTGTTGAAGTTATTTTGTTTAAACTCAGGAACAAAATAGAGCTCCCTTTTATGACTGCAATTATTTACATTGATTTGGAGGTACTAGCTAATGTAATAAGATGAGAAAAGTAAGTAATAGATATAACTATTAGGAGAGATAATGTATTTGTAGTGATATTGATTGGTTACTTAGCACACCCATGGAGACTATAAAATGTTCTAGATTTGATAAGGTGTTTGGATAATTCATAAATATACAAAATCTGTAATTTTTCTTTTTTTACTAGTGTCAGTAAGCTAGAAATAGACTTTGAAAAAAAATCCCAATTTTAAGCACAAAATTTAAAATACAGAGGAATAGTTTTACATGATTTGAACCCATATTAAAAAAAAAAACCTAAAACAACTTATTGAATAAATAGAGAGATGTACAATCATCTATAAGGAATACTTAAAGCTGTATAATTTTCTGTTCTTTCAATAAACAAATATTTGCAATTTCATTCAGAATTTTTAATGTTTTTGTTGAATAAAATAATTTAAGTTCAAATGGAAGAATAGGTATCTTAAAGTGGGTGCATGCTCAGTCTCTCAGTCTTGTCTAACTCTTTGTGACCCCATGGATTGTAGTCCCACCGGGCTCCTCTGTCCGTGGGATTCTCTAGGCAAGAATACTGGAGTGGGTTGCCATTTCCTCCTCCAGGGGATCTTCCCAACCCAGGGATTGAACCCATGTCTGCTGTGTCTCCTGCATTGGCAGGCAGATTCTTTACCACTGAGACATCTGGTAAGCTCATCTTAGAGTACAAAATGCAAAAGAATAATAAGACATACTTCCCTCACTAGATAGTAAGCCTAGTTTTAGAGCCACTGTAATCAAAATGGCTTGTTATTGGCATAAAATCAGATAAATGTAGCAGTGAAACAGAATTGAAACTCCAGAAAGAGATCCAGGTGTTCATGAGAATTGCCCATATGTCAAAAGTGGCATTGCAACCTATGAAAAGGGTGGCTTAGTTAACAAATGATGCTGGCAAAATTGGCTAAACATGTGGCAGAAAGCAAAATTTGTAATTCCTACCTCTTAATACAAAAGGTAAAGTCCAGATGGATTAAAGAAAGTAATATGTCGATAGCTATTAAAACGAGTAATGTACCTAAGCTCCGACCTTGCAGAGTGAGTAGAATTCTAGCCAATAGAATTAAAGCACCAGTATATAAGGACGTGTGTACTAATATTTATTACAGCACTGCTTTCATTGGCAAACAAACAAAAATTGGAAACAACCTTACTTTCCATCAAAAGAACTATTGAATAAGAAGATCCATACACTGGAATTTTATGCAGTCGTTTCAAAGGATGAATTCCACCTCTAATTGTTCACTTGGAAGGATGTCTATAATGTAATTAAAGGAGAAAAGCAAACTGCAAAATTATGTGAAGAGTATGATCCAATTTTTGTATCTATATATTATATACACATAAAAAGGTTTGAAAGTGTATAGCTGGCCGTTAATATCTGTTTTCTCTGGGAAGAGAGTGAGAATAGAGGAAGATTTAAAGAGAGATGCATAATTTTTTCTTTATACGTTGTTAGATTGTATCGCTTGTTACAATGAGCACATGTTCATTTAAAAATTTAAAAAATGATTAAAAATATTTAATGACTGAATGAGAGTAGATGTGATATGCTTTGTCTGATTGGCATTATTTCTTGCCTCTGCCTAATTTCTTTTTTTTTTTTTTGGCCCTAGAATAGAAAATCAGCTTATTGAGAATGGGCCAATTCTTTAATTAAATAATATTTTCCCAAATATACTCCATGAAGTAAGCCTTCCTAAAGAATCCTAGAATCTCAGCTCTTCAAATCCCAATTACTTCCCTTCAGACTCTAATCGTTTTTCAGTCACCAAGTCGTGTCTGACTCTTTGAGACCCCGTGGACTGCAGCACACCAGGCCTCCCTGTCCCTCACCCAAGTGTGCCCAAGTTCATGTCCATTGCATCAGTGATGCCATCCAGCCATCTCATCCTTTGACGCCCTCTTCTCCTTCTGCCATCAATCTTTGCCAGCATCAGGGACTTTTCCAATGAGCCGTCTGTTCACATCAGATGACCAAAATCCTGGAGCTTCAGCTTCAGCATCAGTCATTCCAATGAGTATTCAGGGTTGATCTCCCTTAAGATTGACTGGTTTGATGTTCATCGCAGCACTGTTTATAATAGCCAGGACATAGAAGCAACCTAGATGTCCATCAGCAGATGAATGGATAAGAAAGCTGTGGTACATATACACAATGGAGTATTACTCAGCCATTAAAAAGAATACATTTGAATCAGTTCTAATGAGGTGGATGAAACTGGAGCCTATTATACAGAGTGAAGTAAGCCAGAAAGAAAAACACCAATATGGTATACTAACGCATATATATGGAATTTAGAAAGATGGTAACAATAACCCTGTGTACGAGACAGCAAAAGAGACACTGATGTATAGAACAGTCTTAAGGACTCTGTTGCAGAGGGAAAGGGTGGGAAGATTTGGGAGAATGACATTGAAACATGTATAATATCATGTATGAAACGAGTTCCCAGTCCAGGTTTGATGCACGATACTGGATGCTTGGGGCTGGTGCACTGGGACTACCCAGAGGGATGGTATGTGGAGGGAGGAGGGAGGAGGGAGGAGGGAGGAGGGTTCAGGATGGGGAACACATGTATACCTGTGGCGGATTCATTTTGATATTTGGCAAAACTAATACAATTTGTAAAGTTTAAAAATAAAATTAAAACTGGGAAAAAAAAAAAAAAAAGCTTGACTGGTTTGATCTGCTTGCTGTCCAAGGGACTTTCAGGAGTCTTCTCCAGCACCACAGTTTGAAGGTGTCAGTTCTTTGGTGTTCTGCCTTCTTTACAGTCCAGCTCTCACAACCACACGTGACTACTGGGAAGACCAAAACCTTGACCATATGGACCTTGTCAGCAGAGTAATGTCTCTGCTTTTCAACACACGGTCTAGGTTTGTCATTCCTTTCCTGCCAAGAAGCAATTGTCTTCTGATTTCATGGCTGCAGTCAGCATCCACAGTAATTTTAGAGCCCCAAAAGAGGAAATCTGCCACTACTTCCACATTTTCCCCTTCTATTTGCCATGAAGTAATGGAGCTGGATTACATGATCTTAGTTTTTTAAATATTTGGTTTTAAGCTGGCTCTTTCACTCTTCTACTTCACCCTCATCAAGAGGCTCTTTAGTTCCTCTTCACTTTCTGCCATTAGAGTGATATTATCCGCATGTGGTTAGCATCCACATAGTCTCTAATTACTAATATTAAAAAAGTACATTGGACAATGTTGTTTGTTGTTTAGTACCTAAGTTGTGTCTGACTCTTTGTGATCCCATGTACTGTAGCCTGCCAGGCTCCTCTGTCCGTGGGATTTCCCAGGCAAGAATACCGGAGTGGGTTGCCATTTCTTGCTCCAGGGGATCTTCCTGACCCAGGGATCAAGCCTATATCTCCTGCCTTGGCAGGTGGATTCTTTACCACTGAGCCACCAGGGAAGCCACATTGGACAATAAGAACAATTGAAAACAATTAAAAGCCCTTTGGTTGGAAAATGACATGAGATCAGTCTCCAAAGGAACAGATCATAGGACCTGTGGAATTCTGAAAGGATATTGGGGTTCCAGTTGGGAATGCTAGGGCACCCTCATGCCTGACCGAGAATCTGTTCTTTCTAGGGCCCCATACTACCTCTCAGTCTGGACAAAGGGCACCAAACCTACTCCAAAATGGAAATGTTTTCTCTCCTACCAATTTAGAAGACCTCTGAGCATTTTACAGACTCCTATCCTGAACTGTGAGTATCACACAGCTCTGAGGATGGTGTGTTGTTTTGAACTCTTTGGTTTTCAAGACACTGAAGTAAACATTTTCATAGGCTGGCCCTGACCATTTCCTGCCAGACCTGGCACGACACCTGCAGTCAAACTGATGCTAGCTTCTGTCTTGTTCATTTTACTGTGGATCCGGTGAAAGTTAGAGATGGTTTGCAGTCTGGTGAGAACCGGAAGCCTCTTGGTCCAGTGCCATGAATCTCTAGGTGTCTGACATGGGCCAAGGTAGCCTGGGGAGGCAAGCTGGTGAAATGGATGAAGCACATGCTCCAGAATTAGAGGCACGCCAGCCCAGGCCTTCATGTGTGTGTGTTTGCAAGGCTTAGAATTGCCTCGATAATGATCACAAGCACTTCCTGATGTTTGCAACCTGTGAGCAGATGCCAGCAATTGACTGGCTAAGCTGGATGAGTGTCCCAGAGGATGGGCTGTTGGCAGCTGGCCTTGGTGTACCTTTAAGCATCGTTACTTGTGAGAGAAGAAATAAAATTGGAGCAAGAGAACAGCTTGGCTTCATTCCTTGAGTAGTGGGAAAGGATTGTGACTCAAAGTCATCTATCTGTATCCTGATGTTAAGAGTAGCTCAGATGTAAATTTCAAATTAAATAAGAAAGTCTGAGAGAATGCATTATGAGCTCAGTGCTCAATGAACAAAATAGAAAAATATTTCAGCCAAGGGAGTTAATTTTACTCTGGGGATAAGTTTCTGTTTCCTCTTTAAGCATGCTTGGAATTCAGTGTTGTTTTTTTTTTTTTAATATAAATTTATTTAATTGGAGGCTAATTACTTTACAATATTGTATTGGTTTTGCCATACATCAACATGAATCTGCCATGGGTGTACTCCCACCTCCCTCCCCGTACCATCCCTCTGGGTCATCCCAGTGCACCAGCCCCAAGCTTCCTGTATCGTGCATCGAACCTGGAGTGGCGATTCATTTCACATATGATATCATACATATTTCAATGCCATTCTCTCAAATCATCCCACCCTCACCCTCTCCCACAGAGTCCAGAAGACTATTCTATACATCTGTGTCTCTTGCTGTCTCGCTGGAATTCAGTTCTGAGGGTCAACTATTGGCATTTACGAGGTGACTTCTTGTATTATACAGCATGAATAACTGTAAATACGCTCATCCTCTGTATCTATGGGGGATTGGTTCCAGGCCCCCCATCCTCACCTTACTACATGCTGTATTATGAACAAATCACACAAACATAATATCAGTCACAAGAAGCCAGATATGAAAGAATACACTCTATGATTCCACTTATATAGAATTCAAAACCATGCAAAGCTCATCAATGGTGTCAGAAGTCAGGAATGTGGCTGTCCCTGAGGCAGGAATGACAGGAAGGGGCAAGAAGGGGTTTCTGGTCACAATTTCTTGATCTAGGTGCTGAGTTTATGAGTTTGTTCAGTTTCTGAAAATTTCATCTACCTGTATACTTATGATAGGTATATTTTTCTTATGTATATGTCAATAATTATACAATAAGGAAGTAACAGAGATGTAATGTACATTATTGTGATTACAGCCAAACATATTGCAGTGCATATTTGAAAGTTGCCGAGAATAAATCTTCAAAGTTCTCGTCACACACACACATATATATGTACCTATCATAACTATACAGGTAGATGAAATTTTCAGAAACTGAACAAAGTCATCCATGCACAAAATTTTAACTTTATATGGTAACTGATGGGAATTAGAGTTACTGTGGTTGTCATTTCACAGTATACAAGTATTGAATAGTTATGTTGTACATCTGAAACTAATATAATGTTATGTGTGAACTATACCTCAATAAGAAAAGAACCTCCCCCCCCAAAAAAAAGTAAAAAGAAAAATTCATTTCTTGTGCCTTTCTTACCTGCTTTAGTGTCTGTGGTAGACGGCAACTGTTCTTTCTCCATGACACTTCCATCCTCCAGGTAAATCTGTAATCAGGGCTGCAACTGACCAAGTGTTACAGTCAGCCCTCTGTATCCTCTGCATCCATGGAGTCAGACTATCTTGGATTAAATATATTTGGAAGTAAAATTCCAGAAAATTCTAAAAACCAAAACTTGAATTTGCCACACATTGACAACTATTTACAAAGCATTTCCATGATATGTACAGTTATTTACATTGTATGTACAGCTATTTACATAGCACTTACATTGCATTAGGTATTATAAGTAATCTAGAGATGATTAAAGTATTCCAGATAGGCACAGATTCTAAGTAAATACTTCACCATTTTATATAAGAGACTTGAGCAGGCTTGGCTTTTGGTTATTCATAGGGGTCCTAGAACCAACCCCCTGTGGATACCGAGGGATGACTTACAAACTGTTTTGAATCCTTGACTACTTAGAATGACTTCATTTGTTACAGTTTTTTCCACCTTATATTTTACAGAGGAGGCGGCCTAATAAAGAGAATAGGTGCAGACAGCTTTAAATAAATGTTAAGCATGAGGAAAATAAGGCCCATTAACCTCACACAGTGAAGGGTGCTATAACTGAAGATAGAAAGACAGCTTTCATCTTCACAAATTTGCCTAGGGTCTGGTCAGCTAACTGAATTTTTAATCTTTGTTCTGGATAGTTTCTTTATTTATTCTCTCTAGTGGCAGGGCATTGATTGGAAACCCTCTGGAGATCTTTTCTCCTTTTTATTTCAGATAATTAAACCTATCGGGGCAATAATCATGAATGGTAAAGCTGTAGAATCTTTCAAGCATGGTTAGGAGATGAAATATTATTATCTTTCTAATAGAAGGAAGACCTCCAGCATCCTCCGGCTGTGAGTAGACCACTTTTTCTGTGGGTAGTCCCAAGCAGAGACCACATAGGAGTGAATGAAGGCAATGATGAAATCTGCTTGGCCATTAGGTCAGGACATCTTGCTTTCAGCTCAGTAGCATCTTTTCAGCCCCTATCCCAACCCTTTTCCTCCTGAGCCCATCCCAGCTGCCCATGGCTGACTTACCTGTGGTTTGTTTGCAGATCTTACTTAACTGTTATTTCTGTTGAGGTCTCCTGGTACCCGCTCTCTGCACAAATCCATCTCTCACCCCTGAATTATGAGCCCAGGCATCATTTTGAGTGGTTTCTCTCAGTGAGAGATGGCCATCCGCCTGTTGGCACTTGCCTAGCATTATACTTACTTTTCTCTCCAAGAGGACTCCACCCCAGCTTATCTTGGAACGTTTTTTCACTAGGGCTTCTACTATCCCTTTCTCATATATCAATGGATCTTAGCTGGCACTAAATAGACAAAAAGGAGAAGTGGGAGGAGAAGAAGAAGGAGAAACTGATAAAATGTGCTAGTCTGTCTTCAGGGTGCTTTAGTTCAAATGTTAGTTTCTTATACAAACCTTCTCTAACCTCCCTTTCTAAAATGACTATCATTTTCTATCATAGTACTCTCTTTGTTTTTTTCACTACTGAAATTATCTTGTTAATATTTTACTTGTTTGCTGTGTAATTCTCTACTTCTCCATGACTGTAGTCTCTATAAAGAGATTCTTACCTTTCTTGTTCACTGTGACATTCTAACATGAACAGGACTTGGAACCATGGTAGGACTTACCTGATAATTTTGAAAGAATAGATGAATCACTAAAAATACACTAAAACATGGAGAAAATTTGAGCTACTCTTACTCTGAGTATAATATATGAAAATTAAAATAGCCTTGATCACTATCAGTTCAGTTCAGTTGCTCAGTCGTGTCTGACTTTTTGCAACCCCGTGGTCTGCAGCACAACAGGGCTCCTTGTCCATCACCAACTCCTGGAGTTTACCCAAACTCACATCCATTGAGTTGGTAATGCCATCCAACCATCTCATCCTCTGCCGTCCCCTTCTGCTCCTGCCCTCAATCTTTCCCAGAATCAGGGTCTTTTCAAATGAGTCAGTACTTCGCATCAGGTGGCCAAGGTATTGGAGTTTCAACTTCAACATCAGTCCTTCCAGTGAACACCCAGGACTGATCTCCTTTAGGGTGGACTGGTTGGATCTCCTTGCAGTCCAAGGGACTCTCAAGAGTCTTTTCCAACACCACAGTTCAAAAGCATCAATTCTTTGGTGCTCAGCTTTCTTTATAGTCCACTCACATCCATACATGACTACTGGAAAAACCATTGCCTTGACTAGACAGACCTTTGTTGGCAAAGTAATGTCTCTGCTTTTTAATATGCTGTCTAGGTTGGTCATAACTTTCCTTCCAAGGAGTAAGCGTCTTTTAATTTCATGGCTGCAATCACCATCTGCAGTGATTTTGGAGCCCCCCAAAATAAAGTCTGACACTGTTTCCACTGTTTCTCCATCTATTTGCCATGAAGTGATGGGACCATATGCCATGATCTCCTTTTTCTGAATGTTGAGCTTTAAGCCAACATTTTCACTTTCCTCTTTCACTTTCATCAAGAGGCTCTTTAGTTCTTCACTTTCTGCCATAAGGGTGGTGTCATCTGCATATCTGAGGTTATAGATATTTTTCCCGGCAATCTTTATTCCAGCTTATGCTTCTTCCAGCCCAGCATTTCTCATGATGTACTCTGCATATAAGTTAAGTAAACAGGGTGATCATACACAGCCTTGACATACTCCTTTTCCTATTTGGAACCAGTCTCTTGTTCCATGTCCAGTTCTAACTGTTGCTTCCTGACCTGCATACAGGTTTCTCAAGAGGCAGGTCAGGTGTTCTGGTATTCCCATCTCTTTCAGAATTTTCCACAGTTTATTGTGATCCACACAGTCAAAGGTTTTGGCATAGTCAATAAAACAGAAATAGATGTTTTTCTGGAACTTTCTTGCTTTTTCCATGATCCAGCGGATGTTGGCAATTTGATCTCTGGTTCCTCTGTCTTTTCTAAATCCAGCTTGAACATCTGGAAGTTCACAGTTCACATACTGTTGAAGCCTGGCTTGGAGAATTTTGAGCATTACTTTGCTAGCGTGTGAGATGAGTGCAATTGATCACTACAGTCATAGTGATTTTGTTTTACAATATCCAACTGGTCAAAGACTGTAGAACACCCACTTGGGTGTTACACCATGATGCCAACTTAGACTTTCTTAGGATAAGTGCAGATCATTGGACTATGTGGAGAGGTTGCTTCTGACTCTGGAGAGGAGTGTGGCTTTTAGTTACCAAGCTGGGAAAGCATGCAAGGTGAATTCTGAGTTAAGCTTCAGGATTATCTCCCTAGGGAGAGCTAGAAATTGCTAAGACTTTACATTAATATGTAACCAAAGTTTAAACTCATATTTCAGCAACAAGGAATAGTAAATAATGCATTGCTTCATGAAGATTTGCTTAGTTTATTTACTTACATTATTTATAGGTTATGTTGGGAATAGACTTGGCTTGCTTTGCTTTGTTCACAGTAACATTCCATAAATATAACAGCAAGCGATAAAATAGCATTGATTCAGAAGTGAGCTCATGGCTTCATAGAACATCAAACATAAAAGCTGTGTTACAATGATAAATACTAAATCTTTAAAATATCTTTAAAATATCATTGGCTTTTTGCTGCCATTACTTATGCAGTGTGTATTTCAGATTTTCCTATTTAGTATTGAATATGAAATGTATAATACTGTGAGTTATATCCTGAGCTTTGGTGCAGTCTGTACAAAATTGGCATTTTGAAGTTGTGGATGGTGGCAGAACTTGATTCAGGTTCAGAAGATCAACCTAAATGGTTCAGGAAAATCTCAGGAAAAGAACAATTGGCAATAAAATATATTAGCTTTTTTTTCTATGTGTGACATTTAAGTGATTTGGGCAAAAATAATGAGAGTTAGTAAAAGTTGTGAGAAACAGACATAGAGAACAAACATAGGGACACCAAGAGGGAAGGGGGGATGGGATGAATTTGGAGGCTGGGATTTAAATATATATACACTATCGTATAAAATAGATAACTAATGAGAACCTACTGGATAGCACAGGGAACTCGACTCAGTGCTCTGTGGTGACCTAAATGGGAAGGAAATCCAAAAAAGAGAGGATATATGAATACATACAGCTGATTCACTTTGCTGTAGAGCAGAAACTACCAAACATTGTAAAGCAACTGTACGCCAGTAAGAATGAAAAAAGGTCTTTTATTCTTTCTGTGGTAGGAGATGCCTTTGTTTTCCTATTTGGTGTCTCCTTGAGTCTTCTCAATTCCAGAGAGTGTCCACATGGCCTCATGTTGGTGTGATGTAAGCCAAGATGGTGCTGTGAAGACCAGGGGAGATGGGTGTGCTAAGACGTAGTGGTGCTAAATCTGGACCTTGCAGTCAGGTAGGTCTGGCTCAGGTTCTGGCTCTGCTATTAACAAGTTGTATGTCCTTAGGCAAATGACCATTTGAGCCCAATTTTCTCATCTGTAAAACAGAGATAATACCATATTCCTAATAGCGAGACTACCCAACAAGGTACTGTTTGTAGAGTGTTGTGCCTGATATATAGTGAAGGTCTATAAATACCCTGTTGCCTTGCAAATATGCTGAGGGAGAGGAGATGAAGGTTATCATGGCCATGTAACCAAACTAGGATTTGCAAATTACTTGGTATTTATAACAGAAATGAATTACATGAAATGGTCATAATTATAGATTGAAACCTCACCTTAACACTACTTGGCATAAGGCATGTCTGTCATGGACTCTTTTTCAAGAAAATTTTTAAAAGGTGGTTTAACAAAAAAGCCTGTCATACAGGTGGATTTATGCATGTCTATTTCTGTGGCAAAGGCCTGAGGGCAGTGTGAATATCTTTTAAAAACAGGATCTGTGATATAGCCGAGTCTGAGTGTTGCATAATTTTGTGATTTTTTTTTTTCAAAGCCCTTATGAAGGTGCAGTTGAGTTTTTAATATAATGAAAGACTTAAAGGAAAATGGAGAAGATGGAGGGGAGCAAGCCCCAGGAGGGATGGCCCCCATATGGAATCAGTCAGAGCAAGCCTCAATATTTATGGGGCACCCCTCTCTGTCTGCAGTCAGGTAGTCTGTGCTTGACTCTCAGATTGGAAAGCAGTGGCTCTGAGGGTTAGAGCCCCTTGTGAGGTGACCTGGATTACAGCCTCTGTACACGGAGACACAGGGGATTTGTTACAAAATTATCTTTTCTCTCTTATGGCATCCTCAAGACTTACTTAATCCTCTCTCAAAGTTTGAAGAATACATAAAAATTATGGTATCTTGTTGGGAGTATCCTTTTAAAAAACTGTTCACCTTTTAATTTGTAAAGTTTCATTTATTGCTAGGTTCAAGAGTAATGTAGTGAAGGGCCACATCTTAACCTGGTCAACCTGTTATTATTTTTGTACATTTGCTCTATCTGTGCATATCTCTATCATAGATGATATGTAATATATTTTATTTCTTTGTTTCATGCTGGACCCTTGGAAAGTAAATTGCAGAAGCAGTGATGGTGGCAGCCAGTATTTCCTGAGAACATTGACATTGTGAACCCATCAAATCTGGCATATTTTGCATTGATCCAAGGCTATTATCTATTACACCATCCATATTCCAATTTTTCTATTTGTTCTAAAAGTATCCTTCCTAGCAATTGTTTTCTTCCACTCCAGAGTCACACACTGCGTTTAGGTGTTGTGTTTTTTAGCCTCTTTTAATCTGCAGCTTTCCCTGGACCTTCTTTTTTATTTCCTGACATTGCCATTTTTGAAGAGTACCGGCCCCTCATCTGGTAAGATGTCCCCCAGTGTGGGTTTGTCTGATGGTTTCTTTATGATCTGTTCCGTTTTTGTCAGGAATGCCCCTGCTGGGAGGCTGTGTCCTTGTCAGTGCCTCATCACAGGGGATATGCAATGTCAGTTTGAACATTTTCATTGGCATTAAAAAATATTTTTAATAGTTTTACTTCTTATTCGTTAACATGAAGACTCTGGAGTATTTCTTAGTTGGAAAAGTCTCCTTGAAAACCTTACTACATGAAACATTACAACCATAAGACTTGCCACCGTTTCTTGGAAAAATGGTTGTAGATTCATCATTCTGGTCTTTATCACTAGCAATAGTGCTGATGTGTTTGAATGTTTAAATATCTTAGGGACTTCTGCTAAGACGCCTTGTTATCAGGAGAATTCAATTGTGCTGGAAGTCTGAGGGTGCTAATTAATCACTGTCCCCTTTCTACAGGTTCTTAAGACAAGGAGTAAAATGCTGATCAGCTTTTTTATGAGCAAGGCTGAAGGATGTGGCAATACCTCTAATCTCCCTCTCCAAAGCAGAACCTTTAATGCTATCCCAGTCCTGACCTATTCATGCTCAGCCCATATTGGAAAGGTTGAGACCTGACCAGGCTCAATTTGTCCGCTGCCTAGTTGGGAGAGGAAGGAGCCAGCCATCTTGTTGAACCCATGCAGATCTGAGAGGCGGAGGGCAAGTGAGAAGGGTGGGCCCAAGCTGGCCCCACTCCTGAAAATGGCCCATGATTGTCCTAAGGGGTCAGTAATGGAAGAGAGAATGTGCAGATGCTCCAGTGTTCCCCTAGAGACCAGAGATGAAGCCTTGTCTATGGTTCAGGGTAAGAACATGGAGATGGAAGGAAAAGTATTCTTATAATATTGCCCATGTTGATTTCTCAGGTTGTATCAGATGGGGTGGAAAAGGAGACACTTTGAAGACTACTTGGGAAGTGAAGTTACTTCTTTCCAGCTGATGCTACAGATTACCAGGACATCAACTTTCCTTTTCAACTTGGGAAAAGCTATTGAAGAGAGAGGAAGCATTTGTCAGTTTTGCCAGCCTAGTTAGACCATTACTAAAACAGTGTCTCCTGAACTGTTGTTCATTTTCATGTTGTTCATTTCATGTTGTTCATTCATAAACAAATAATATTGATACATTCACATGATGAAACATTTTAAAGTCACAAAATTTACAAAAATCGCCTTTTCCCCTTTTCCCTCTACTGTCCACTCTCTTCCCTGAGACACGAGGCTGCCCTGTACTGTTTTATTTTACGTTTTTAGTTTTTAAATTAATTTTTATTGGATATAGTTTCTTTACAATGTTGTGTTAGTTTCTACCAGATAGTAAAGTGAATCAGCTATACACATATGTATATCCCCTCTTTTTTGAGTTTCTCTCCCATTTAGGTCACCTTAGAGTGCTGAAAAGAGTTTCCTGTGCTAAATGGTGGGTTCTCATTAGTTACCTATTTTATACATAGTATCAATGGTGTATATATGTCAATCCCAATCTCCCAATCCATCCCACCCTCTCCTTCCCCCGTTTGGTGTCCATACGTTTGTTCTCTATATCTGTCGTAGAGATGTCTCTATTCTATTTTTGCAAATGAAGTCATCTATACCATTTTCTAGAGTCTACATATTTGCATCAATATACAAGACTTATTTTTCTCTTTCTAACTTACTCCAGTCGGTATGACAGTCTCTAGGTGCACCCCCTGTACTGTTCTGAGAATTTATTCATCTTTCAGATGAGTCTTAATCACCTGAAGCTTCCTCACCCTTCCCTCCCGGTCCCAATCTTTTGATATTGAAACCATTTAAAATCAGAGTCCACCTCCATGCTCTGAGGGCCTCCTCTCCTGCTCTGGGTTTTCCATAGCACTTACCAGTTTCTAAGACATGGTATCATCTAATTTTTAAAATTATGTTTGTTGTTTATTTTCTGTCTGTCCCCCTGGAAGCAAGTTCTGTAAGGGCAGAGGTCTTTGTTTGTTTCCTTCTCTAGTGTAGCTTTGGCACCTGGCTACCAGCCCACAATAGGTAATCAATAAATGTTGTTGAAATCTGAAGGAATAAAGCCATCTCTCCCTTTCCTCCAGACAGAAACTGAGGAGGTAGAGGATCCAATTAAAATATATCACATTACCCCTTGAACTGAAGACTTCTCCTTGCATTTCTAAGGGAGCAGCTATTAAAAATATATGGCTCAGAGCTGGGTGTCCTTATTTTCTGTGGGTCTGAGGAGACATGGTTTGGAAGTGGAAAATGAAGAAAAGAACAGAACAGTGACCTGCATATTGATGGGATGCACTGACTCTTTTGAGAGGGCAGCATCTTGAAATTGCTGAGCAGTTAGAAAATGATTTCTCTTCATCTGTCCAGGTTAAGATGGTGCAGATAAAATGCATCCCTTCCCCACATCAAGCCTGCCCAGCCCCTCAATCTGCATTAAATCCTTTCTATCTGCCGATGATACCCATGTTTGTGTCTCCAAGCCTGACATCCCGATGTGTACGTTCTGTCTGATTTGTCCCCCCTCTCCTGGCCCCTAGTCTTCCCATCTCTGTAAATGGTGCCATCACATAGATACACAGTGGCTCAAGTCCCACATCTCCCAGTCATCCTCGATTCCTCTTATTGCTTCGCTCCTCACAACTCATTCAATGGCAAGTCCTAAGAGTTCTTCCTCCAAAATGTATTATATCCAGACACTGTTCCCTGTCCATCTCCGCTGCCATCACCCTAGTTCATGTGACCATCAGGTCTCCTCTGGACTGCTGCCAGAGACTCCAACTGATCTTTCTTCTGCCTCCCAAGTCCCCAAGAATCTATTCTCACAGAGCAGCCTGAGGGAATTCTTTCAAAGACGTGAATCTGATTCTGTCACCCTCCTGCTTAAACCCCTTTAATGTCTTTCCTATGAAATTAGGAGTCAGCCGCTCAGCATGGCCAGGGCTCCACCTGGTCTGGCTCTTGCCTGCTTCTCCATGACATCAAGGTTCTCACACCTCCTCCTTTACTACAGTGAACTCTTTTTTCCTTCTTTGAATATATGGAGCTCATTTCTTGCTTCAGGTCATTTGCACTTGCTTTTCCCTTTGTCTGGAAGGCTCTGCTCCAGAGCATTGCTGAACTCTCCTCATTAGTCACATTACCTACTCAAAGAGTCCTTCCTGACCGTGCTGTATAATGCCTTCCCATGCCAAATGCACAGGTTTTATAAACAGTGCCTGTAATCATTTTGATTACTTCCTTACATCAATGAGGTTCTAGAAGGAAACATCCCACTCAAATGAAATAGTGAAAAGGAAATTAATAAAGGGATCATTTACAAAGATATAGGTGGGTAAAGGGAAAGCAACAAGTGATGATGGTGGTCTTGGTAGCAACATCAGGGAATGCTACCATCTCTAGACCTGAATGGGGCAAGGGCAGGGAACAGCTACCTGAAACTGGATGGAAGAGAAATAATTTACAGGAGAGGCCATCTGGCAGTACTGTGGCCCAGCGGAGAGGCCGTCAGCAGGGTAGACATTCAGATCCGGCTCTGCTGCTTCCACCTCGTCTTCTGCTAGGTCCTCATTGGCCCAACCCAACCAGAAGCCAAAGGGCAAGGCTGCCTATTGATGCGATCTGCAAAGGTGGGTCTCCGTGACACACAGTAGGCTTGTGAGAGAGGATCTGGCAGGGCAGACAGAGGGTACTCAATATCCAGCACATGCCTCTACTAGAATGCAGGCTTCATAAGAGGAACAATGGTCCCCAAAATCTAGGAGAGTTCTTGGCACACATAGGTGCCCAATAAATATTTGTAGAATGAATGAATGAATAAATGAATGAGAATTCTTTGTCTTAAGGGGATGTGTCTGTCTAGTCCAACAGTTATTAGCTATAAAATTGGGAAAATATATAGATGTGCCTCAGTTCACACTGATGGGGCAGAAGACCATGAATGGACTTGCTTTGGCAGGTCTGTGCCCTCTGGATGCTGTACAGTGGTGAGCAGCTGGGAGCCTGCCTCTTCCGACCCTCCTGCTGAAGCTTGGGTCAAGGTGCTGCTGTGCACTCACCTCTCAGACTTAGAGAGATACACCTTGGATTGGTGTGTGGGAGGGGATTCGTTCAGGATTGAGACCAGTCTCTGAAAGGAGAGGCTGCAGTTTCTGGGTTAAAGTACCCAGAAGATGGGTACTTTAACAGAAATGTGCAAACTGGAAGGTGGGGTTCCCTGGGAACCGTTACCATCTGGAGGTGGCATCTGAAAACCCTTAGCTGCCGTTTTATGAAATACTTCTTGCTTCAAGTCAGAAGACAGAATGTCAACATTAAAACGGTTTTTCTTAAGGAAGAGATGCCAAGGATCACTGCGTCTGTGCTTGTATTAAGGGGCAACAAATGATATATACAGATTTGTTACTAGGAATTCTCCTCTCTTGATGCCTCTTAATATCATTAGTGAGAGACTGGTTCCTTGTTTAAGATAGAATGGGATTAGACTTGGGGGAAGAATGGTCACTGTGGGCCTCTCAGTTTTTGCATTAGGAAAAGTTAGAGGGTGAGAGGAGAGGGAGAGAGGGGGCGAGAAAGAAAGAGAGAAGTTGGGAAAAGAAGAGGGAGTGGTAGGTGTGTTAGGCAAGTAGTCAGACATGAGTAGGTCGCTGCCTAATTCTGGATGGGATCTTCGTTCCCTCTCCACCTGGATGCTGGTGATCAGAAGGCACCAGGAGGTTCTCCCGCTTCTGGTCAAGGACTGCTACATTTTCAGCCTTATCAGGACCAAACAAGATAAAACTCAACAGCACAGGTTGACCCAGGGTTCATTAAGCGATATTTGTAATAAATTAGCATTGTGGTTTTTACTGTCCCCCTCCCCCATGGTTTCATTCACACACTTGTGTTTAACTACCTGTGCTCTAGGAGAAAAGTTATATAACCTAAAGCTGTCAATCAATTTGTCAGTCAAATAACACAGGACGAAGGGAGGGATCACCACTCTAAAATATCCAACTCCACCCTCATTACTTCCCAGATGACTCAGTGGTAAAGAATCTGTCTGCCAACACAGAAGATGCAGGTTCAATCCCTGGGTCAGGAAGATCCCCTAGAGACTAGAAGGGCAACCCACTCCAGTATTTTTGCCTGAGAAATCCCATGGACAGATCTGGCTGGCTACAGATCAGGGGGTCTCAAACAGTTGGACATGACTGAGCACACATGCATAGCCCATTACAGAGCCATTTCTGGTTCCCAGACAGCCTGCTCTCATTCTTTTTTGGAAGTGTATTTTGCTTTGCTTAATAAACCCTTGCTACTTGAAACTTCTCTATGTCTCTCAATTGAACTCTTTCCTTTTGGAGGACAAGGACTGAAGAATTGCCGTTTTGCCTGTAAGATGGATCAGTCTTTTTTTTAAATTGGAATTTAGTTGATGCACAATTTTATATAAAGTACAGCTGTACAATATAGTAACTCACACATTTTAAAGGTTATAGTTGTGATATAATACTGGCTATGTGCCCTCTGTTGTGGAACAGCCTTTTTAGGAAGGGGAGATAAATATTAATATCTTCTTTGTGACATAGCACATATACAGTCTTATTTATCCCTATGACAAGCATATGATGTCAGCAGTATTATTGTTTCTTTTCTATAGAGAGGTAAACAGATTAACCAAGAGATTAAGTAAATCATCCAAAGTCACATAGCTAGGCAGTTGTGAAATCAGTCCGCTGTTTGAGAGAATCCTGTACCTCTCTCAAATCCTTTCTTTCCCCTGCTAGACAGAATTAGAATGGAAGGTTGCTGGGAACTCACCTGGAACCTAATGGACTTCTCCTTTCCTTCCTGGCATTTCTCCAACACATTAGGCCCTGCTCTGAAAGAGCTTCCCAATGAGAATGAAGGATTGATGGGATGGGGCCACTGAGCCCAAAAGGAGTGGGAGGGAAGGAATTGGTTCATTTGTGTTTTACACTCTGATATGATGAACACAAAATCTGTTCTGGTTTAAGAAAAAGTCTTCCTTAGGAAAAGTCTCGTGATAAGAGAGAAGTGAAGTGAAAGTATCTTAGTCGTGTCCGACTCTTTGTGACCACATAGATGCAGCTTGCCAGGCTCTTCTGTCTATGGAATTCTCCAGGCCAGAATACTAGAGTGGGTAGCTACTCCCTTCTCCAGGAGCTCTTCCCAACCTAGAGACTGAACCCAGGTCTCCCACATTGCAGGCAGATTCTTTACCATCTGAGCCACCAGGGAAGCCCAAGATAAGAGAGAGTGAGTTAACAAATATCTTTCTAACCAGTCAACAATGATTAGGAAGCAATATGGATAATGCACTGGTGGGTAATCAAGAGTGAATAGTGCAGAGCGAGTATAATGATCTTCATTTCTTGGATTTCAAGGACAGAGGATAGAACTCTCTTAGAGAACATGGAAGTATTGGCTCAAAGGGCTTCTGCTCTCTGCATGCTGTTTTTTGTAGTCAGAGAACATCCTCTATGTAAAAGAAATTTGGGATTGGGGAAGGAGAGGAATATGGTAACCCAAGATCTTTCTTTGGTAAAAATAAGAAAGCATGAGAGGAATAATTGTTGCCAGAAAGGTTTGTGCAGAAAAACACAAAGCCATCCCTAGCTCTATCTGGATCGTATCACGTGGAAGATACTGTACCTTCACACCGACCATGTCCATCGAGCATGGGGCAAGGCAAGCCAGCCCGTGTATAACACTTTTATCCCATATTTTGAGGTCTTTGAGGTTTAGAGATGATTCTATTGCCCTGGTTTCAAACTAAAACAGCACTATGTACTTACTAGTAGATTTCACTAATGCCCACTGATATTTCCAGTTTCCTCCCCTCCTTGGACATAGGAGAGACTATGTATTCCTGCCCCTCCAGGAGTTTTGGGTGGAGCAATGTGACTAATTCCAGCCAATAGGCTAGGAATAAAAATGATGTGTGTCCCTTCTGGGAAAAACATTAAGTGTTGGTGTGTTATTTCCCATCTTCCCTCTCCCAGCAGGGTGAACCAGGAAGCATCATGCTGAGATGGAGCTGCCTAAGATGAAAGCCTTAAATGATGAGCCACTACATGGAGAATAAATGTCCCAAAGAGCCATCTAGGTCTGCAATAGGTTTGGTGTGTTCTGTTGTGTTAATGCCTGGAGATTTTTGGGTGACGGTTATTGCCACAGCCTAAGCTAGCCTATTCTGAGTAACACACACACACACATAAGTTGAGAAGACTGTATAAAATATGCCATTGGTTCTGTGTCTAATTATCTTCTAAGTCAGACAAATGGCATAGAGGATGGGGATTCAAGGGTGAATCCCCTCCTCTGCCTTTTGCCATCTGCTGCTCAACTGGGTACCTGTAACCTCAGCTTTTGGAGCTACCAGCTGTTCGTGTTTCTCTGGTGGTCCTTGCCTGAACCCACACTTTTTGTTCTAACTTCCCTTACCTGGGATCTGGCAGCCTCTCCTTCCTCACCTCTGGGGTAACATTTCCCTCATTCCATTTTGTCCTGAGGAGAAGACTGAAGCTACTTAGGATTCTTGTGTAAGGATCATCTCTAGGGTAGTCAGAATTTTCCCCTGTTGGGATGTCGCCTCTTAGCAGGGCTTCTAAGAGTTCTGACAGAATCCAGTATCTGGATTGTCCGCACGTTGGTCTGTGCTGTGTCTTAGGAAGAGGTGTTTGTGTGTTTGAGGACAGATGGCAAGAGCAGGGAAACCGACTGCCTTGCTGCCACCCTGAGAGACAAGAAAATGAGGCTCATCTCTGCTAGAATTCTACAGATGCCCAGAAAATGCTGCTGCTTATGGCACCTGGCTTTTCATATATAAATGCTTTTCATTTTTTGTTTCTGCCCTAACCTGAATGTGGTGTCAAGGGAACTATTAATGGCTGCTCTTTAGGGACATGTGACTTGGTATTTATATATTACCTGCCCACTTCATAAAGTGCTAATGAATGTTTGCAAAGCTCTCTGAAATCCTCTGGTGAAAGGTGCAACGTTAAGTGAAAAATATTATTATTATTATTAGAAGGTAATAGACAGCTTTGAATGATCGGTCGTAGGAATAATTGACACAGCATTAAAAGAAGCGCCAGAAATCATCCAGACTGTTTCAGCTCCTCCAGCCCCATCAGCCTCCACATTACATATATTAGACTGTTTCCCTGACACCCATCCTAATAACCATATAATTCACACATTAAATCACCACTTCCAGGGAAAGGTTGAGCTCACTCATAGCTCTACCGATAGTGACACTGAGAGGGTATTAAGTGTTGAAAGGTCTGAAATGGAGAAGTGCTTCATAGATGGAGAGGCCGGATTTAGCCACTGAATGGCCACCACCTTTAAGAGGAGATGAGCATGGGATGAGTCAAAAATACTTGGAGAGGAAACTTTAAAAATAGATGTGAGATTGGAAAGCCTTGAAAACAATATAAATTTGAAGTGAGATTGCCTATTCAGAGCAATATTTTTTATTGTTTGCCCCATCTGGTTTGAAAAATAGTGGCAAGGGTTTCCTAATGTCTTTAACTTGGAGTTATTTAGAAGTTCTGTCTTCTCAGTAAAATACAGTTTTGGTCAGAGTTGGGAAGTTGGATCCAACTCACTTGCTGGCTCTGGCTGGATGGCAGTAGTCGCTTGAAGTACAGTGTTGAAAGAATGATGGAGGTGTGTTTATACTTGGCCGGAAAGTGTGCTGTGATCTATTAGCAATGTGTGCCCTGGACGGGGTGGAGGAGCGGTGGCATGTATGTGGGCCAGGCCTGACTGGGTGTGAGTATGGCTGAAAAGGATGGCTCCAACTTAGTTCAAGGTTGCTTTTATTCTGACTTTTAACCAAAGCTATTAATATTAAAAAGCACTCTAAGGGCTTTACTCTTGGTCAGACGACTCCAGGTCACTCAGAGGATTAAGAACTGAGGGCCTGTTGTCTTTTGTGCTGAGAAACCACTTATGCTACCTCCTAAGGCTGTACTTCTGCCAGTCAGCAAGCTTGTCTCCCAGGCCTGGTGTCTGGGTTCTGGGCCCTCGGCTATAGGGTCTGGGCATTGTCCACTTGTGTCCACCACCTGTTGGGGCAGGCCAGTGCGCCACAGTGCACCACACAGTGTCTGTGTCAAGTGGCTTCTGGAGTGGCATTGGGAAGATCTCTGAGCCTCCTCTGGCCAACAGGCTGCTGCTTATTATTCATCATGAAGGGGTTTATATTGCAAACAACTTTGCTTTGAGAAGCTTAGAATTCTATGATTTCCATTTGGTTTAGAAAAGTAGATACCGCAACATTGTTGTATCAGTAGAGAAAGGAGGAGGGGTGGCCAGGTGGCCTTTGGGGACCATTTGCTCAGTAACTTTTATAATAGTAGTAACTATTATAAGCTATAATATAATATATTATATTATATAAGCTATATATATAATATAAGCTATATTATAAGCTATAACATAAGCTAACATTTATTGAGCACTTACTGTGCATGAGGCATTATTTTTCTAAGTATTTGTTTTCATTACCTCATTTAATCCTCTCAACAGCTGGACTGTCCATTGTACAGATGGGAGCCCTGAGGCTTGGATTTTCTCAGGCCACACAAGCAGGGTGTTAGGGCTGGTTTTGAACCCAGGTCAGGTGAACTGGCACTCACTGCAGCGCACCCCTCCCTGTGTGCCGACCTGAATGCTCGTTGCAGCAGATAAGGCTATCTCCTTTGACCCCTCCTGGAGGTTATTAAACAGTCTCCACAGAGAACTCAAATAAAATATTTTGGTTGTCTGTTCTGTCCCTTTAAAACTTCAGTCTCACATGTAACCTTTGGATAATGTGTCTCCTGCAAATGTCACATTTACAGCTTGTCCCAAAGGACTTTGGTTTAAAATAGTGGGTAACATTTCCTTTGTTTTCCATTATTTGATTTAGAAAAAATCATAACGAGGCAAAAAATGAAATTGGTAACATCTATCATCAATAAACTCGCTCTTGATGCCAGTCGTCTCTTTCATTTAAGTTAATATATAGAAGCAATGTAGCTGTTCATTCTCTTTCTTCTTTAGGTGACATAGAGCCTTTTAAAACAGCATATAATTCCTTATCCTTTCTTATTAGCATCCTAGTTTCTTGTCAACCAGCTTCATTACTTCAGCGGGTAGACTTGGTTTTGGGGTGTCATAGTGACAAAAGCACCAAGTACTTTTATAGCTTTACTATGCATTCTACTTTTTTACTATGCAAAAAAGCAAAATGGCTGTCTGAGGAGGCTTTACAAATAGCTGTGAAAAGAAGAGAAGCAAAAAGCAAAGGAGAAAAGGAAAGATACAAGCATCTGAATGCACAGTTCCAAAGAACAGCAAGAAGAGATAAGAAAGCCTTTCTCAGCGATCAATGCAAAGAAATAGAGGAAAACAACAGAATGGGAAAGACTAGAGATCTCTTCAAGAAAATTAGAGATACCAAGGGAACATTTCATGCCAAGATGGGCTCGATAAAGGACAGAAATGGTATGGACCTAACAGAAGCAGAAGATATTAAGAAGAGGTGACAGGAATACACAGAAGAACTGTACAAAAAAGATCTTCATGACCAAGGTAATCGCGATGGTGTGATCACTCGCCTAGAGCCAAACAACCTGGAATGTGAAGTCAAGTGGGCATTAGAAATAATCACTATGAACAAAGCTAGTGGAGGTGATGGAATTCCAGTTGAGCTATTTCAAATCCTGAAAGATGATGCTATGAAAGTGCTGCACTCAATATGCCAGCAAATTTGGAAAACTCAGCAGTGGCCACAGGACTGGAAAAGGTCCGTTTTCATTCCAATCTCAAAGAAATCAATGCCAAAGAATGCTCCGACTACCACACAATTGCATTCATCTCACATGCTAGTAAAGTAATGCTCAAAATTCTCCAAGCCAGGCTTCAGCAATACATGAACCGTGAACTTCCAGATGTTCAAGCTGGTTTTAGAAAAGGCAGAGGAACCAGAGATCAAATTGCCAACATCCATTGGATCATGGAAAAAGCAAGAGAGTTCCAGAAAAACATCTATTTCTGCTTTATTGACTATACCAAACCCTTTGGCTGTGTGGATCACAATAAACTGTGGAAAATTCTTCAAGAGATGGGAATATCAGAGCACTTGACCTGCCTCTTGAGAAACCTATATGCAGGTCACGAAGCAACAGTTAGAACTGGACATGGAACAACAGACTGGTTCCAAATAGGAAAAGGAGTATGTCCAGGCTGTATACTGTCACCCTGCTTATTTAACTTACATGCAGAGTACATCATGAGAAACGCTGGGCTGGAAGAAGCACAAGCTGGAATCAAGATTGCCGGGAGAAATATCAATAACCTCAGATATGCAGATGACACCACCCTTGTGGCAGAAAGTGAAGAGGAACTCAAAAGCCTCTTGATGAAAGTGAAAGTGGAGAGTGAAAAAGTTGGCTTAAAGCTCAACATTCAGAAAACGAAGATCATGGCATCTGGTCCCATCACTTCATGGGAAATAGATGGGGAAACAGTGGAAACAGTGTCAGACTTTATTTCTCTGGGCTCCAAAATCACTGCAGATGGTGACTGCAGCCATGAAATTAAAAGACGCTTACTCCTTGGAAGAAAAGTTATGACCAACCTAGATAGCACATTGAAAAGCAGAGACATTACTTTGCCAACAAAGGTCCATCTAGTCAAGGCTGTGGTTTTTCCTGTGGTCATGTATGGATGTGAGAGTTGGACTGTGAAGAAAGCTGAACGCCAAAGAATTGATGCTTTTGAACTGTGGTGTTGGAGAAGACTCTTGAGAGTCCCTTGGACTGCAAGGAAATCCAACCAGTCCATTCTGAAGGAGATCAGCCCTGGAATTTCTTTGGAAGGGATGATGCTGAAGCTGAAACTCCAGTACTTTGGCCACCTCATGTGAAGAGTTGACTCGTTGAAAAAGACTCTCATGCTGGGAGGGATTGGGGGCAGGAGGAGAAGGGGACGACAGAGGATGAGATGGCTGGATGGCATCACTGACTCGATGGACATGAGTTTGAGTGAACTCTGGGAGTTGGTGATGGACAGGGAGGCCTGCGATTCATGGGGTCGCAAAGAGTCAGACACGACTGAGCGGCTGAACTGAACTGATGCATTGTCTTCAAGGCAAAGTTGTTATGTCTATACTTGCATGCACTGACTATGGGACATATCATTTTTTTTTAAATTTTATTTTATTTAACTTTACAATATTGTATTGGTTTTGCCATATATAAAAATGAATCTACCACAGGTATACATGTGTTCCCCATCCTGAACCCTCCTCCCTCCTCCCTCCCCATACCATCCCTCTCGGTCGTCCCAGTGCACCAGCCCCAAGCATCCAGTATCGTGCATCAAGCCTGGACTGGCGACTTGTTTCATATATGATATTATACATATTTCAATGCCATTCTCCCAAATCATCCCACCCTCCCCCTCTCCCACAGAGTCCAAAATACTGCTCTATACATCAGTGTCTCTTTGCTGTCTCGTATACAGGGTTATTGTTACCATCTTTCTAAATTCCATATATATGCATTAGTATACTGTATTGGTGTTTTTCTTTCTGGCTTACTTCACTCTGTATAATAGGCTCCAGTTTCATCCACCTCATTAGAACTGATTCAAATGTATTCTTTTTAATGTCTGAGTAATACTCCATTGTGTATATGTACCACAGCTTTCTTATCCATTCATCTGCTGATGGACATCTAGGTTGCTTCCATGTCCTGGCTATTATAAACAGTGCTGCGATGAACATTGGGGTACACGTGTCTCTTTCAATTCTGGTTTCCTCAGTGTGTATGCCCAGTAGTGGAATTGCTGGGTCATAAGGCAGTTCTATTTCCAGTTTTTAAAGGAATCTCCACACTGTTCTCCATAGTGGCTGTACTAGTTTGCATTCCCACCAACAGTGTAAGAGGGTTCCCTTTTCTCCACACCCTCTCCAGCATTTATTGTTTGTAGGCTTTTCAATAGCAGCCATTCTGACTGGCGTGAAATGGTACCTCATAGTGGTTTTGATTTGCATTTCTCTGATAATGAGTGATGTTGAGCATCTTTTCATGTGTTTGTTAGCCATCTGTATGTCTTCTTTGGAGAAATGTCTATTTAGTTCTTTGGCCCATTTTTTTGATTGGGTCATTTATTTTTCTGGAATTGAGCTGTAGGAGTTGCTTGTATATTTTTGAGATTAGTTGTTTGTTGCTTCATTTGCTATTATTTTCTCCCATTCTGAAGGCTGTCTTTTCACCTTGCTTACAGTTTCCTTTGTTGTGCAGAAGCTTTTAAGTTTAATTAGGTCCCATTTGTTTATTTTTGCTTTTATTTCCAATATTCTGGGAGGTGGGTCATAGAGGATCCTGCTGTCATGTATGTCGGAGAGTGTTTTGCCTATGTTCTCCTCTAGGAGTTTTATAGTTTCTGGTCTTACGTTTAGATCTTTAATCCATTTTGAGTTTATTTTTGTGTATGGTGTTAGAAAGTGCTCTAGTTTCATTTTTTTACAAGTGGTTGACCAGTTTTCCCAGCACCACTTGTTAAAGAGATTGTCTTTTCTCCATTGTATATTCTTGCCTCCTTTGTCAAAGATAAGGTGTCCATATGTGCGTGGATTTATCTCTGGGCTTTCTATTTTGTTCCATTGATCTATATTTCTGTCTTTGTGCCAGTACCATACTGTCTTGATGACTGTGGCTTTGTAGTAGAGCCTGAAGTCAGGCAGGTTGATTCCTCCAGTTCCATTCTTCTTTCTCAAGATAGCTTTGGCTATTCGAGGTTTTTTGTATTTCCATACACATTGTGAAATTATTTGTTCTAGCTCTGTGAAGAATACCGTTGGTGGCTTGATAGGGATTGCATTGAATTTATAAATTGCTTTGAGTAGTATACTCATTTTCACTATATTGATTCTTCCAATCCATGAACATGGTATATTTCTCCATCTATTAGTGTCCTCTTTGATTTCTTTCACCAGTGTTTTATAGTTTTCTGTATATAGGCCTTTAGTTTCTTTAGGTAGATATATTCCTAAGTATTTTGTTCTTTTCGTTGCAATGGTGAATGGAATTGTTTCCTTAATTTCTCTTTCTATTTTCTCATTATTAGTGTATAGGAATGCAAGGGATTTTTGTGTGTTGATTTTATATCCTGCAACCTTACTATATTCATTGATTAGTTCTAGTAATTTTCTGGTGGAGTCTTTAGGGTTTTCTATGTAGAGGATCATGTCATCTGCAAACAGTGAGAGTTTTACTTCTTCTTTTCCAATTTGGATTCCTTTTATTTCTTTTTCTGCTCTGATTGCTGTGGCCAAAACTTCCACAACTATGTTGAATAGTAATGGTGAAAGTGGGCACCCTTGTCTTGTTCCTGACTTTAGAGGAAATGCTTTCAATTTTTCACCATTGAGGATAATGTTTGCTGTGGGTTTGTCATATACAGCTTTTATTATGTTGAGGTATGTTCTTTCTATTCCTGCTTTCTGGAGAGTTTTTATCATAAATGGATGTTGAATTTTGTCAAAGGCTTTCTCTGCATCTATTGAGATAATCATATGGTTTTTATTTTTCAATTTATTAATGTGGTGTATTACATTGATTGATTTGCGGATATTGAAGAATCCTTGCATCCCTGGGATAAAGCCCACTTGGTCATGGTGTATGATCTTTTTAATATGTTGGTGGATTCTGATTGCTAGAATTTTGTTAAGGATTTTTGCATCTATGTTCATCAGTGATATTGGCCTGTAGTTTTCTTTTTTTGTGGGATCTTTGTCAGGTTTTGGTATTAGGGTGATGGTGGCCTCATAGAATGAGTTTGGAAGTTTACCTTCCTCTACAATTTTCTGGAGGAGTTTGAGTAGGATAGGTGTTAGCTCTTCTCTAAATTTTTGGTAGAATTCAGCTGTGAAGCCATCTGGACCTGGGCTTTTGTTTGCTGGAACATTTCTGATTATAGTTTCAATTTCCGTGCTTGTGATGGGTCTGTTAAGATTTTCTATTTCTTCCTGATCGAGTTTTGGAAAGTTGTACTTTTCTAAGAATTTATCCATTTCTTCCATGTTGTCCATTTTATTGGCATATAATTGCTGATAGTAGTCTCTTATGATCCTTTGTATTTCTGTGTTGTCTGTTGTGATCTCTCCATTTTCATTTCTAATTTTATTGATTTGATTTTTCTCCCTTTGTTTCTTGATGAGTCTAGCTAATGATTTGTCAATTTTATTTATCCTTTCAAAGAACCAGCTTTTGACTTTGTTGATTTTTGCTATGGTCTCTTTTGTTTCTTTTGCATTTATTTCTGCCCTAATTTTTAAGATTTCTTTCCTTCTACTAACCTGGGGTTCTTCATTTCTTCCCTTTCTAGTTGCTTTAGGTGTAGAGTTAGATTATTTATTTGACTTTTTTCTTGTTTCTTGAGGTATGCCTGTATTGCTATGAACTTTCCCCTTAGGACTGCTTTTATAGTGTCCCACAGGTTTTGGGTTGTTGTGTTTTCATTTTCATTCGTTTCTATGCAAATTTTGATTTCTTTTTTGATTTCTTCTGTGATTTGTTGGTTATTCAGCAGCGTGTTGTTCAGCCTCCATATGTTGGAATTTTTAATAGTTTTTCTCCTGTAATTGAGATCTAATCTTACTGCATTGTGGTCAGAAAAGATGCTTGGAATGATTTCAATTTTTCTGAATTTACCAAGGCTAGATTTATGGCCCAGGATGTGATCTATCCTGGAGAAGGTTCCGTGTGCACTTGAGAAAAAGGTGAAATTCATTGTTTTGGGATGAAATGTCCTATAGATATCAATTAGGTCTAACTGGTCTATTGTATCATTTAAAGTTTGTGTTTCCTTGTTAATTTTCTGTTTAGTTGATCTATCCATAGGTGTGAGTGGGGTATTAAAGTTTCCCACTATTATTGTGTTATTGTTAATTTCTCCTTTCATACTTGTTAGTATTTGTCTTACATATTGAGGTGCTCCTATGTTGGGTGCATATATATTTATAATTGTTATATCTTCTTCTTGGATTGATCCTTTGATCATTATGTAGTGACCTTCTTTGTCTCTTTTCACAGCCTTTGTTTTAAAGTCTATTTTATCTGATATGAGTATTGTTACTCCTGCTTTCTTTTGGTCCCTATTTGCATGGAAAATCTTTTTCCAGCCCTTCACTTTCAGTCTGTATGTGTCCCCTGTTTTGAGGTGGGTCTCTTGTAGACAACATATGTAGGGGTCTTGTTTTTGTATCCATTCAGCCAGTCTTTGTCTTTTGGTTGGGGCATTCAACCCATTTACGTTTAAGGTAATTATTGATAAGTATGATCCTGTTGCCATTTACTTTATTGTTTTGGGTTCGAATTTATACACCCTTTTTGTGTTTCCTGTCTAGAGAATATCCTTTAGTATTTGTTGGAGAGCTGGTTTGGTGGTGCTGAATTCTCTCAGCTTTTGCTTGTCTATAAAGCTTTTGATTTCTCCTTCATATTTGAATGAGATCCTTGCTGGGTACAATAATCTGGGCTGTAGGTTATTTTCTTTCATCACTTTAAGTATGTCTTGCCATTCCCTCCTGGCTTGGAGAGTTTCTATTGAAAGATCAGCTGTTATCCTTATGGGTATTCCCTTGTGTGTTATTTGTTGTTTTTCCCTTGCTGCTTTTAATATTTGTTCTTTGTGTTTGATCTTTGTTAATTTGATTAATATGTGTCTTGGGGTATTTCGCCTTGGGTTTATCCTGTTCGGGACTCTCTGGGTTTCTTGGACTTGAGTGATTATTTCCTTCCCCATTTTAGGGAAGTTTTCAACTATTATCTCCTCAAGTATTTTCTCATGGAGTTTCTTTTTGTCTTCTTCTTCTGGGACCCCTATGATTCGAATGTTGTAGCATTTAATATTGTCCTGGAAGTCTCTGAGATTGTCCTCATTTCTTTTAATTCGTTTTTCTTTTTTCCTCTCTGATTCATTTATTTCTACCATTCTACCTTCTAATTCACTACTCCTATCTTCTGCCTCTGTTATTCTACTATTTGTTGCCTCCAGAGTGTTTTTGATCTCATTTATTGCATTACTCATTGTATATTGACTCTTTTTTATTTCTTCTAGGTCCTTGTTAAACCTTTCTTGCATCTTCTCAATCCTTGTCTCCAGGCTATTTTTTTGTGATTCCATTTTGATTTCAAGATTTTGGATCAATTTCACTATCATTATTCAGAATTCTTTATCAGGTAGATTCCCTATCTCTTCCTCTTTTGTTTGGTTTGGTGGGCATTTATCCTGTTCCTTACCTGCTGGGTATTCCTCTGTCTCTTCATCTTGTTTAAATTGCTGAGTTTGGGGTGCCCTTTCTGTATTCTGGCAGTTTGTGGAGTTCTCTTTATTGTGGCGTTTCCTCACTGTGTGTGGGTTTGTACAGGTGGCTTGTCAAGGTTTCTTGGTTAGGGAAGCTTGTGTCTGTGTTCTGGTGGGTGGAGCTGGATTTCTTCTCTCTGGAGTGCAATGAAGTATCCAGTAATGAGTTATGAGATGTCTATGGTTTTGGGGTGACTTTGGGAAGCCTGTATATTGGAGTTCAGGGCTGTGTTCCTGTGTTGCTGGAGAATTTGCTTGGTATGTCTTGCCCTGGAACTTGTTGGCCCTTGTGTGGTGCTTGGTTTCAGTGTAGGTATGGAGGCATTTGATGAGCTCCTGTCAATTAATGTTCCCTGGAGTCAGGGTTTGGACTAAAGCCTCCTGCTTCCAGTTATTGGTCTTATTTTTACAGTAGTCTCAAAACTTCTCCTTCTATACAGCACCATTGATAATACATCTAGGTTAAAGATGAAAAGTTTCTCCACCGTGAGGGTTACCAAGAGAAGTTCACAGCGTTACATGGAGAAGAGAAGAGGGAGGAGGGAGTTAGAGGTGACCCGAATGAGATGAGGTGGAATCAATAGAGGAGAAAGCGGGTTAACCAGTAATCACTTCCTTATGTGCACTCCACAACTGGACCGCTCAGAGATGTTCACGGAGTTATACAGAGAAGAGAAGAGGGAGGAAGGAGACAGAGGTGGCCAGGAGGATAAAAGGAGGGGATGAAAAGGAGAGAGACAGATCCAGTCAGTAATCAGTTCCCTAAGTGTTCTCCACCGTCTGGAACACACAGAAGTTCACAGAGTTGGGTAGAGTAGAGAAGGGTTAGGGAGGAGACACAGGCGACCTGGTGGAAAAAAAGGAGAGTCCGAAGGGGGAGAGAGCAGTCAAGCCAGTAATCTCACTCCCTAGTAAAAAATGGGTACTGAAGATTGGGTTCTTAAAGGTACAAAATTGGTAACAAATACCTAAAAGCAAAAATTAAAAATCTAGAGTAGAGTTTGGAATTTCAAAAATACAATGTTAAAGAAAGGAAGAAGAAAAAGAAAGAGAGAAAAAGAAAAAAGAAAAAAGACACAAAAACAAAAGCAAAGCCACAAAAATTATAAAGAAAATATAGGTACAAAATTGATAACAAATACCAAAAAGCAAAAGTTAAAAAAATCTAGAGTAGAGTTTGGAATTTCAAAAATACAATGTTAAAGAAAAGAAGAAGAAAAAGAGAGCGAAAAAAGCAAAAACAAACAAAGTCACAAAAATTATAAAGAAGATATAGGTACAAAATTGATAACAAATACCAAAAAGCATAAATTAAAAATCTAGAGTAGAGTTTGGAATTTCAGGAATACAATGTTAAAGAAAACATGAAGAGAAATAAAGAGAGAAAAAAAAAGTCACAAAAGTTATATAAAAAAATATAGGTACAAAATTGATAACAAATACCAAAAAGCTAAAATTAAAAATCTAGAGCAGAGTTTGGAATTTCAAAAATACAATGTTAAAGAAAAGAAGAAAAAAAAAAAAACAAGGTCACAAAAGTTATAAAAAAATATATATATATGAAGTTTGCTTTTTTTTTAAAAAAAGGGTCTTTTTTTTTTTTTTTGCAAAGTAATAGTAGGTTATAAAAGTGAAAATTAAAGGAGTAATAGAGGACTTAAAATTTTTTTAAAAATTTAAAAAAAAAGAAAGAATGATCGTAAAAATAGTAAAAAAAATATATAGGACTTTCTCTGATGTTGTTGTGGGTATTGTGGGTTCAGTTTATTTTCGGCTAGTTACTTGTTCCAGCTTATTTTCCTCAAGATCTATAGGCCCCTTCCTATGTAGTCGGTACTAACCACAGGGTTTTAATCTATTGCCTGTTGCTTCCAAGGCGGTTCCCTCTGTTATAACTTCTTCTGTTTGCTGGTCTCTTCAGTGTCTGATTTCCGCCCTGATACAAAGGGGGCGGTGGTGGACACCTTTTTTTTTTTTTTTTTTTTAAGGCTCACTTGTTCAGTCGTGCTGTGGGGAAGGAGGGACGCTTCAAATAAATACGACTGGCGTGTGCTCGCAGTGCCTCAGCCACACTGGGCCTTCCCCTGCTCATGGCGCGTCTAGCCTCCCTGCCCACACTGCTCAGGCTCTAGGTTGCTCTGCCGGGAACCATCCGCGGCCGGCCCTGGGCTGCTTGCACCTCCCAGGTCTAAGCCGCTCAGGTTCAGGCACTCGGGTAGTCCTCAGAGGCACAGACTCGGTTGGGTCTGCGTTTTGTGCCCTTCCCAGGTCCGAGCAGCTCAGACAAGAAAGACAAGACATATACTTGTCTTTCAACGATGAGGTGTTTGGCGAGCACGGTTGCTGCGACTTATCGCCTCCCCGCCGCTCGGTCATCTGGGTGTACAACCGGCGCACATTCTCAGGCGGATGTTGACTGTCCAGAACCCCAAGAAGTTTTAGTTAGCAAAGAAGCCTGCTTACAGTTTTGTAGATAATGTCTCTCTGGGGCTGTGATTGCCCCCTTCCAGCTCTGGCTGCCTGTCACCGGAGGGGGACGGTCTGCAGCCGGCTATCTCTGTACAGGCCTTTGTTCTGTGCGCTGGCCTGGCGGTGTCTTAGGTTAGGGCTGGCTTTTCGCGTGGTAGACATCCCACAGTCTGGTTTGCTAGCCCAAATTATTTCACTCAGGTAGCGCTCGGGGTATTCAGGCCAGATCCTTACTGTAAGCGATGCAGCCCGCGCCTCGCCTCCCTGCCCAGCACCCGCTTGCTAATGGCGGATGCAGGCGTCTGTGCTGCTTCTCTGCTGGGGAATTTACCATAGGGCTCGTAATCTGTGGGTTTTAATTGTTTATTTATTTTTCCTCCCTGTTATGTTGCCCTCTGTGCTTCAAAGGCTTGGCACAGACTCGGCAGTGAGAATGTTTCCTGGTGTTTGGAAACTGCTCTCTTTTTAAGACTCCCTTCCTGAGACAGAGCTCCGTCCCTCCCTCTTTTGTCTCTTTTTTTGTCTTTTATATTTTTTCCTACCTCCTTTTGAAGACAATGGGTTGCTTTTCTGGGTGCCTGATGTCCTCTGCCGGCATTCAGAAGTTGTTTTGTGGAATTTACTCGGCGTTTAAATGATCTTTTGATGAATTTGTGGGGGAGAAAGTGTTCTCCCCATCCTATTCCTCCACCATCTTAGCTCCTCCCTTGGGACATATCATTAAAAATCACTTGTCACGGAGGAACCCATATCTCAGAATAAAGTTGCTAATGTATCAAGATTCTAGTGAGGATAATGGAATTACCTTCAGAGATTTCAAATGTGGGTTTATGGATGCCTTTTGACTGTGCCAGGCTGAAGTGCTTGAAATTTGATAGTATGAAAAGTCATTGGTTTACTAAAAATTAGCCTTTGCTTTGATTCTCTCAGGTTCCCTTGGGCCAATTCCACTAGAAAATCATCAGCATGTTTACATGAATAATTTCAAACCACCAGGAGGTAGTGTGGAGATCTCAATCCAGTTTTGTTTTGTTTTTTTAAGTGGAACTTAAAATGGATGTCTAGATACATTCTTCTCCTCTCCCATCCTGATGCCTGTCCTGTTTGTCTTTACCAGACAGGGAGCAGGGAGAGAAACAAAGATGAAGGAAAACGAGGGAAGCAGGTTGTTCTTGAAAACCTTGTGAGACTGCAAAGAAGTTGTAATTCATAATGCAGAGAATATCATTGGGAAAGCTGTTTGACTTACTGATACCTGTGTAACATCAAATAATTTAGAGTAGGGAGTGATCTTAGAATTCTGAAAAGATTAAAGGTGATTAGACAGTTGGAGAGTGAAGATCCACACTAGACCACTCACTTTGGGTGGGATTTAGAGTCACCTCAGTCCCTGCCAAGATCTTTTAACAGTCTCCTTCAGCCCCTTGAAGATTGGAGCCAGGTCCTAATCCTTTCTTCATCTACGCTGAATCCTGTGCTATGATACTGCTGCTGCTGCTAAGTCACTTCAGTAGTGACCGACTCTGTGTGACCCCATAGATGGCAGCCCACCAGGCCCCACCGTCCCTGGGATTCTCCAGGCAAGAGCACTGGAGTGGGTTGCCATTTCCTCCTCCAATGCATGAAAGAGAAAAGTGAAAGTGAAGTCGCCCAATCGTGTCTGACTCTTAGCAACCCCATGGACTGCAGCCTACCAGGCTCCTCCATCCATGGGATTTTCCAGGCAAGAGTACTGGAGTGGGGTGCCATTGCCTTCTCCGGGCTATGATACTAGGTGCTTCTTAAATATCTGTTGGGTGATTGAACTCTTAACTCCTAATGTCAGCAAAGGATGAGGCTCTCTGTTCCCACACCACTGTTGTGCCCATGGAGACAATGAGAGCAGTTCAGTTATTCAGTTCTCCCTTAACCTGGTTCATCGGATGCTCTCAACTATGTATTTGGAATCTCCTTTTCCTGTTCAGTATTGTCTCCCACAGGACTTCTCAGTCTGACTCCATAACTTGTCATCCACTTTTGATTATTAGAATAGCTCCAGTTGTATTATTGAAGACTCGCTTCCCAGGTGGCTGCTAGTGGTAAAGAACCCACCTGCCAGTGCAGGAGACATAACAGACACAAGTTCAATCCCTGGGTCAGGAAAACGCCCTGGAGGAGGGCATGGCAACCCACTCCAGTATTCTTGCCTAGAGAATCCCATGGACAAAGGAGCCTGGCGGGCTACAGTCCATGGGGTCACAAAGAATCAGACAGGACTGAAACAACTTAGCACACATGCATGCAGGGCTGTTCTTTGAAAAAAAAGTCAGCCTTGCATGTGATTCAGATCTGTGCCCTTCCCTCTCTTGTAGTATGTGTACCTGCACAAGAATGTGTAAACTTGTTTAAGTGTATCTCATTGTATGTGTAAAGGTGTAAGTGTGTATGGATGTGATAACCATGGTATGTGTCTGTGTGTGTGTATTTATGGAGGGGAGTTGATCGTGCTCTTGGACATCTCCTCCTCCTTCTAAGAACTCGCTTCTCCAAGGTGCTGGGAGCAAGGGGAGGAAAAGTTCAAATACCTCCCTGCCATTCTGGGCAAGTTTCATCCGCCTCTCAGTTGGCCGTCAGCGCTCTTCCTGCTCAATGTCCATGTAGGAATGGTGGTGATTTGGATGGTAGTCATTTGTCATTGTCTATTGACCAAGGGCTCATGCCCAAGCAGTTCCCTAAGCATTAGCAAATCCTTTCAAGATTCTGGGCTTTCCTGGTGGCTCAGACAGTAAAGAATCTGCCTGCGATGTGGGAGATCCAGGTTCAACCCTGGGTCGGGAAGATCCCCTGAAGAAGGGAATGCCTACCCACTCCAGTGTTCTTTCCTGGCAAAATCCCATGGACAGAGGAGCCTGGCAGGCTACAGTTTATGGGGTCGCAAAGACTAAGCAACTAAAACTTTCTCACTTTCAAGATACAGCACATCGTACAGCAGAGCCTGGCTGGTGGTATTCCATTGCATTTCCCTGATGTGTGCACCTCATTGTCCTTCATGCTGTGAGGGTCCCCAGTCTCTGCTCCAGGAGCTAACTCTCCAGCATTACAGGCTCCACCCCCTGTACCTTTCACCTCCAAAAACTCAAAGTCTTGGCTTCCTCTCCCCTGACCGTCTCATGCCTGCCTCTCCTACCCTGCCATGTCACATTTTCATAATTCTTTTTTTCATGGTCACAAGCACTGGAGCCAAATCACAAGTCTCCTAGCTAAGCAGTCATCTAACTAGGTGATGAAAGGTTGGTCAGCTCTTCCTTTAGGTACGCTTTTCTCAACCAGTGCATCTCTTGAGGCCTTTGTTGGGATGAATGGAGGGAACTGTCTTACCACACTCCCCCTAATGCCACCTCCTCATTCTTAAGGTCACCTCTTTATATTGACTGGGGTGATGTAAATGGAGGCAGTTGGTGATAGAGCCAGTCCAAAGATACTTCTTGCCAATTCTTGTAAGCCTTGGAGAAAGGAGACCACCCCTACTTACAGTGACCATGCTTACAATGTGGTGTATCGGGCCTTAGCTCCAATTCTAGGACAGTAAGAAAAGTTCTAGCATATTTTTGTACAGAGTTCAAATGAGCATTCTAACTCTTTATTTACAGCCAAACTACACCTAACTTTAAACTTAACAAGTAGCATAAGCTAAGAAGTAAAATAAGAGGCAAAAGGTAAATAAAGAATAAAACAAAACAAATTAAAAATATAAAGCAAAATATTTAGTACAAATATAAGTCCATTTAATAATAATAATGGCTTGCTGCTAAGTCTGCTAAGGGCTTACTGTATGTCAAATACTGTTCTAAATTGATGTATATTATCGCATTTAGTCCTGGCAACAATGCTGTAAGTTCTTTTTAAACACTTATTTATTTATTTTATTTTTGGTTGCACTGGGTCTTCATTGCTGCTTGTGGTGGAAAGCAACAGGTAAAATTAATTGAAATAGTATATTTTACTTAACCCAAGAGTTGGAACTTAAAGAAGGATGAGCACCAAAGAATTGATGCTTTTGAACTGTGGTGTGGAGAAAACTCTTGAGAGTCCCTTGGACAGCAAGGGGATAAAGCTAGTCAATCCTAAAGGAAATCATCCCTGAGTATCCATTGGAAGGACTAATGCTGAAGCTTCCAATATTTTGGCCACCTAATGTAAAGAGCCGATTTATTGGAAAAGATCCTGATGCTAGGAAAGATTAAGGGCAAGAGAAGGGGGTGTCAGAGGATGAGATGGTGGGATGGCATCACTTACTCAATGGACATGAGTTTGAGCAAGCTCTGGGAGATGGTGAAGGACAGGGAAGCCTGGCATGCTGCGGTCCACGGGGTTGCAAAGAGTCGAACACAACTTAGCGACTGAACAACAGTATATCAAAAATGTTACCGTTTCCACATGAAATTAATATATAACTATTAGTGAGGTATTTTACATTCATTTTTTTTTGTTCTGAGTCTTTGGAATCTGGTGTGTATTGCATACCTACAGCACATTCAGTTTGGACTGGCCTCTTCCACATGCTTAATAGCCCTGCGTGGCTGGAGGCTCCTGGAAGGGCAGTGCAGCTGCAGAATGCTTAGAACAGTGCCAGGCGCATAGTAAGTGTTATTCAAAGGTTATTGATTATTTTACCTTCCAAATATTTTTCCAATCGATCACTTCTTTCCTTCTCCGCTGACACCCCTTAGATCAATTTATCCTCATCTTTGTCAAAAAAGATGGATAGACCTCCTAACTTGGCCTCCCCGTATTCACTAGCCACAGCCCTTGGCCATCTATTTTTCACCGTGAAACCCAAGAAATCCCTTGAAAATATGTCGCTGGTCAGTTCCTCACTCCATTGCCCCTGAGCCTTTCCTGTGTTGAGTTCCTGCTTCTCTGTGGGTCAGCCGCTCACCTTTGTTCTGTTCCTTGGATGGTCAGTTCCTCGCTAAGCCTTGGCTGTGATGCCCTTTCCCCCCACACCCCCATTTCTACTTCCTCTGGCACCTCTGTTTGTACTTTCTCTCTCCTTTATATCTTCCTCAGGAAGCCTTTTCTGGTGGCTTCCAGTCTCTGTCAGATGACTTTGTTAAAATGCTGATGTAGAATCATATTTTCTTTCCAAAGCTCTTATCGCTCTAATTTTGCTTTCATTAGTGCAATAAATTAATTAATCTGTCTACTGCCCCAACTTGACTGTAAATTCTTTCATGGCAGGTGCTGCATTTGTTTCTTTTCACCATTTTTTCCCCCACATCTAGCCCCCAGTGCCTGACACCTTGTGGACTATCATGAAATGTTTTAATAAGTAATTGAAATAGGTAAGTGTGCAATTATTGCTCTGCAGGACCCTACAAAATCAAAATGAAGGGAATTTAAAACAAGGAGGAAAATGCTGCAAGGTCAGCTTTTAGTTTAATTTAAATTCTTAAAAGATAAGAGCAAAGAAATAATGCACCACATAATAAGATTCAGAAAACTTCACAAACATAGCAATACCCAGTGACATTAGACAAAGACAGGCACTGATTGTGCTGTTAACCACCCCGATCATGGAAAATCAGCCTAAAAAATGGAAAAAAAAGGAGATAGGAAGCAGGAAGGATATTGTGAGCCAAGTTTTACTTCTCATGTGCCTGAAAAATTAAGTTGTGCTCAGTGAAACACTGGGGGTAAAGGTAGCCTGGGGCCTAGATGACCCAACTTTTAAAATGTGACAGTCTTATACTGTTTTCTCATAAATAGTTAAAGTATCATGGAAATTCTAGTATCTCAGCAAATAGCAATTAAATAAAGTTGGTCGATGAATCAACAAATATTTATGTCTTCCATATGCTGTGTGCTGCAAATACAGAGGAAAACAAGACAGTGTGGTGTCTGTATTATAGATTTAGGAACACCATCATTTCTTTCTTCCTTCCCTCTCAGCCCTGTGTCAACTAAGCCCAGCGCTGAGAACTAGATTAGGTTTAACGTACAGTATCAGGACATGTAAAATAAGTGACAGTAAAAGTGATTCAGTGACTCTAGCAAGGTAGGTGATTCATTCTTCCCATTCGCCTTCTAGGAGATGGTGGAGAAACTAGTGGAAGAGTCCTCCAATGCTTCTCCCTACAGAAGTGTACAGTGCAGGACTCCTCTTTTCTAAGAACACATGAAAAATAGATGAGCATATCTCCTCACTGCTAGCCCTGAGTTTCTAGCCTCATCAGTTGGGTGGAGAGAGAACACTAGAAAGAGGAGCAGGTTGGAAATGGAAAGAAAAAGAGACATCAGACAACTTCCATATTGGACAAGCTAAGTTATGCCCCTATAATAAATTACTCACAAAATCGCAGGGACTCACCTCAACAAAGTTTTAATTCGTGCTCACACAATGTCTGTTGTGCCTTTGGCAGCTTGCTGGAGCAGCTCCTCTCCAAGCAGGGAAAGAAAGCCACTCATTTTCATCTTGTGGCTCTGTGGTCTCTCCCACAACTTCCAGATTTCCAGGTGACTTCTAGATTGCTGATGCAGTGGAAGAGAGAGCGGGCATTCACTGCCTCAGACTGAAAGTGACATTCACTTGCATTCACAGTCCATTGTGCAGAGATAGTCATATGACTTTCCCTATCTGCAAAGAGGGCTATAACGTGGTGTCTTCTATGTGCCCAGGAAGAAGGACATATAGACGTTCGTGGACATTAAGAACGCCCATCACACATTTGATGCATTTAAGATACCCCTGAAATGTCCAAGTGGAAATATCCTATAGGCATTTGGATACACAGATCTGGAACTGTGAGTCTCAGACTTGACTGGATAAGGATCATCTGAAGGAGACTGTTAAAATTCAGATTCCTGGGTCCTGGTCTTAGAGATTCTACTTTGGTAGGTCTGGAGTTAAGCTATGGAATCTGAACTTTAAACCTCTGCAGAGATCATAATTTGACAAACTCTAGTCTAGAACTTTAAAAATTCAGCAGAATAGGGATGGTATTAGTTGCCACTGGGGGAAGTGAGGTCACCATTAGAAAAAATCTTCAGAAGAGGGTGGAGTAAGAAAAAGAAAAAAGATCCAGCCTAAAGCCCCAGAAAATTCCAAGGGGAGAGACTAGTGCCAGAACATGGGATTGGGAGCGCCCATTTACGGCAGATGCTGCCGAGAGATCTTCTTGTAAGATAAGAATTGAAAAGATTCATTGTGTTTAGTGACCAGAAGGTTACTGATAATCTCAGCAAGACATGAAGGCTGACATCAAGTCTGTGTTCACTGAAGAGTCCGTGTATTAGGCCCTCAGTCATGCCTGACTCTTTGCGTCCCCTGTGACTGTAACCCTCCAGGCTCCTTTACTGATGGGATTTTCCAGGCAAGAATACTGGGGTGGGTTGCCATTTCCTTCTCCAGGGGATCTTCCTGACCCAGGGATCAAACCTGGCCCTCCCGCATTGCAGACAGACTCTTTATCGTCTAAGCCACCAGGAAGTCCCACCAGGAAAGAGTCAGTGGGTTTAGACAAACAGTGGGGAAAAGTTTTTGAGGAAGTATGGCTGCAAAGAGGAGACAGGTTGGTAGCAGAAGCGGGGGGTGCGGGATCAGGAGAATTAAGAAAATATTGGTGAGACTGAACATGATTAAATGCTAATAGTGAGAGTGATGTTGAATAAAGAGATGAGATCATCAATAGATTTCCTGAGAAAGTGTGTGTGGGGTGGGGGTGGAATTTAAAAGAATGCTTAGGAAGACTTTGCTTTAGCTTGGCAAAGGGAACACTCCTTCAGGAAGAGATGGGTATAGACAACCAGTTGACTGGTTGTCAACTTTGGGTGTTGATTGGAATCACCTAAGAAGCTCAAAAATATGTACTTTGACCTGCCCCAGCCCTGAAATTCTGTGTTTTTTTTTAAAGATTTTTTGATGTGGACCATTTTTTAAATCTTTATTGAATTTGTTTCAGTATTGCTTCTTTTTTATGTTTTGGTTTTTTGGCCACCAGGCATATGAGATCCTAGCTCCCTGACCAGGGATGGAATCTGCACCCCCTGCATCAGAAGGTGAAACCTAATCACTGGACTGCCAGGGAAGTCCCCTGAGATTCTCTTTTGTCTGTTGTGCAGGTTTGGCATCAGGATTTTAGACAGACTCTCCCAGATGATTCTAAGGCATGACTGAGGCTGTGAGGTTTTCACTGAATTAGGAACAGCCTTGTTTATAGTTCTTCTAGATTCTTAGGTCACAGTTTGGACAGCACTTCTTAGAGAAGACTTCCAGGATACCAACTAAATTAGGATCCTGGATGTATGTTCCTATGTTGTTGTTGTTGCTTAGTCTCAGTTGTTTTGTGATCCCATGGACTGGAGCCTGCTGGGCTTCTTTGTCCATGGGATTTCCCAGGCATGAATACTGGAGTGGATTGCCATTTCCTTCTCCAGGGGATCTTCCTGACCCAGGGATAGAACCTGCATCTCCTGCATTGAGAGACAGATTCTTTACCACTGAGCCTCCAGGGAAGCCTGTATGTTCCTGTACATACATATATTTAGAATAAATACTTCTATTTTTTCTTTTGAGACAGGCCTGGGACCTGGGACTCTTTGGTGCAGTGCTGCAAAGCTTGCACCTGGACACACCCCTCCTCCAGCTACAAAATACAAAGAAACTGTAAGGGACTAAAAATAACTGTGTGCATGCTCAGTTGGGGAAATTCTGGACCAAAAGATACAAAGACAAAAAGCCCAACTGCCACTTCTGAAAAGCCAGGAGCAAAAACAGGGTGTTGGGAGCAAAAGCAGTGTACTCTGTGTGACCCCCTGCACTGAACACCACCAAAGGGTGGGCAAACCACCTAAGCCACCAGTCCCTGGACACACCCTGACCCTTACCCCAGGTAAGGAACAAGCTCGCAGCTCCCCTCCAACTTGTTACTTGTTTTGGCTTTCTTCTTCAGCCAGTGCAGAAGCTCCAATTAACCTTGCCTGAATTTCTTGCCCGGACACTACAGTTAATTTCTATTGATTGGGGAATGACAAGAACCCTGGTCAGTATCACTTTCATTTTTACTGTCCTATTCTATGCATATCTTCCTTAGGAGATTGTAGGCATGTGCCAGTAGCCCCCTTTGTCCTATTTACCACTGACTACCTTACCTAGCAGGCAGAGAGTGGACATTCCTTAAGGTGGCATGAAAGGGCACAGGTGGAAGAGACACTGTGGTGACTTGGGAAACTGTGCCCAAGCGGGCTCCTCTGGTCATGGCTATGTGGGAGCTGCGAGGATGCTATGTGCCTCTGCATGTAAAACTCACCCAAACAGCACCAGGGTAATTATAGCTGCCAGGCAAGGTTGTTTGCAATGAAAGGTGATAACAATATTGAGCATTTCTTGTATAATCGAGCATAGTTATTTTGTCTGTAGTTTAAAGTTGTTTGAAGTTCAAGATCACTTAATTATAAAATTCTGGTTTGTTTCCAGAGGAGTACAGGGACTAGGGGAAAAGGAGCCCTATCATGAGACTATTTGAAAGAATATGATTTCTTAAACAATCCACATGTAAGTTTTTATATCTAAACTGATAAACTACTTATAGCAAGACATCTGTTATTTCTCCAGTCTTTACCCCACTGCATGCATCCACAGACCCTTCCCTTTTATCTAGTTGCAGTATGGTTGGGATGTGTGATGCTGGGTCATAATGATACAACCCAGGGGTTTATAAACTTTTTTTTGTTTTTAATAAATATTCAATGTTTTGTGGGCTATAGCAGTCTCTCCATTGCTAAGAGCCTAAGGTAGCCTTGGACAATACTTAAAAAATGAGCATGACTGGGGTTTTCCCTGGTGATCAGGTGGTTAAGACTCTGCGCTTCTGCTGCAGGGTGTGTGGGTTTGATGCCTGGTCAGGGAATTTAAGATTCCACATGCCGGGTGATGCAGCTTCCTGCCACCCCACCCCCCCCTCCTCCGCCCGCAAGAAAAAAAGCATGACTGTTGTATTGTTTTATTACTGTGTAATAAATTACCACAAACTTAGTGGCTTAAAACAGCAGACATTTATTATCATTTAGTTTCCATAGGTCAGGAATCAGCTTGCTGGGTCCTCTGCTCCTGGTCTCACAAGGATACAATCAGGGTGTTGGTAGTGTCTGCAGTCTCATCTGAGGCTTTGGATCCTCTCTCAAGTGTGTGTTGGCAGAATTCATTTGCTTGCAGCTGTCTAACTCATGGCAGCTTACTAATGATAGACAAGATATCATCTATCTCATCTAACTCATTTCAGCAAGAGGCTCAGGAAAAGCCTAAGCCATTTAAAAATGTTCACCTAATTGGGATAGGCCCACCCAGGGTGTTCTTAGTTACCTTGCAATCAACCGATTAAAGGCTTTCATTACATCTGCAAAATTTTTTTATCTTTGCTATTTAAGGTAACATGATCTATAGGAATGATATTGCATCATAGTCACAGGTCCAGAATGTTGCAGAAGTCGGTCCCTTGGGAAACCAAGCACCACACTGGGGGAGTTGGAGAACTCAGGTTTATTACACCTCCGGGCCCACAGTAGTTAACACTTGTAGCTCTTAGCCCTAAACAAAGGAACTACAGAGTTTTTATAAACAGTGCATGACACCAGACGTTAGTGGGTAGTGCTGTTAATAGGCTAATTCAAACTAGGGGTTTCAGGCATGGACACAGCAGGGGGGATGCCAGACCTTTACACAAACTAAAGTGATTAAGCCAGATTTCAGGGACTGGGTAATTGACAAGGGTGAGTGAGGTAAGTTTCACCTCCTAGCATTGTTTTAAGGTTCTGTCCTTCCCCCCAGCCTCCCACCCAAACTATGTAACTTACATGACTTTGTAAGCAGCTTGCAGAATTGCAGAAGCATAACCAGCATGAGGTTATTTCTAGCTGGGTGCAAATTTTTAAATTTTCCTCTTCAAACCCACACTTGAGAGGAGGAGAGATTTCACAGGGCATGTATATACTAGAGAGTGGGAATATTGGGGGCTGTCTTAGAATTCTGTGTACCATATCTGGGCAAATAAAGCAACAAATGCACACTGAAGTGTGAATATCAGAAAATAATGTTTCTGATATTCTGTCACAAAATAATTTTTTCGATTATTTTTTAAACCCTTAAAAAAAGTAAAAATGATTTTTGTGGGCTGAAGAAACAAAACTCAAGAAATAGGCAGCTGGTTGGATTTGGCTTGTAGGCCATAGTTGACCATCCCTGATATAATCTGTAAAATGGAGTTAAGATAGCCCTGTAGCCTACTAAGAAATGGTTCCCAAAACCAGATGCTGGATCCAGAAGGTATGGCTTTGTAATATATGGAAGCAAAGCTGGAGTTTAAGGGTCACCTGCTGGGGTATAAGACACTAGATCCTTTCTCTCAGAGGTTCTTCCTGTGAGTTTGAAAGATCTAAGCCTGAACAGACCATCAGTCACTACCCTGAGTTCAGGCCCCCTGTGAGGACACAGGGAAGCCGGGGCTACCCACACCCCCAGCCCCATATCTCTCAGTTGCTTTATGAATGTGTTGAATGTGTCTCCTTTGTGCTTATTCATTCAAACTGAAGCATCTTTGTATTTTTCTGTTCAAGTGCCCAGTCAAATCCTCTATGAGGCTGCTGCAACTTCACATAGTCAATCAAAGATCAGCATGCTTTTAAATGTCACTGTAAATGTAATTCTGCTGCAATGGAATTTATGGCATAAGAAGCAATCATTTGCTTTTCCACATCACCAGGCACTATTGTTTCAGATTATTTGGGTTGTACATCTAGGCTAATTTTCATATTGTTCAGATCCAAATTTTCGTCTGCACAAAGAAAAAGATTAAGGATGTGAAAAACATTCTTGGAGCAGAAGCTCAAAAAAAAAAAACAAACCTGTAATAGTACTGTGTGAAATATTAGATCTTAAAATCATCATATCCTGTTTTAGCCACAAATGTACTTATCAAATGTTTATATAGTGCTTCAGTTTAGTTCAGTTTAGTCGCTCAGTTGTGTCCGACTCTTTGCGACCCCATGAATCGGGACACACCAGGCCTCCCTGTCCATCACCAACTCCCGGAGTTCACTCAGACTCATGTCCATCAAGTCAGTGATGCCATCCAGCCATCTCATCCTCTGTCGTCCCCTTCTCCTCTTGCCCCCATCCCTCCCAGCATCAGAGTCTTCTCCAATGAGTCAACTCTTCACATGAGGTGGCCAAAGTACTGGAGTTTCGGCTTTAGCATCATTCCTTCCAAAGAAATCCCAGGGCTGATCTCCTTCAGAATGGACTGGTTGGATCTCCTTGCAGTCCAAGGGACTCTCAAGAGTCTTCTCCAACACCACAGTTCAAAAGCATCAATTCTTTGGCACTCAGCCTCCTTCACAGTCCAACTCTCACATCCATACATGACCACAGGAAAAACCATAGCCTTGACTAGATGGACCTTTATTGGCAAAGTAGTGTCTCTGCTTTTGAATATGCTATCTAGGTTAATCATAACTTTCCTTCCAAGGAGTAAGCGTCTTTTAATTTCATGGCTGCAGTCACCATCTGCAGTGATTTTGGAGCCCCCAAAAAATAAAGTCTGACACTGTTTCCACTGTTTCCCCATCTATTTCCCATGAAGTGATGGGACCAGATGCCATGATCTTCGTTTTCTGAATGTTGAGTTTTAAGCCAACTTTTTCACTCTCCTCTTTCACCTTCATCAAGAGGCTTTTGAGTTCCTCTTCACTTTCTGCCATAAGGGTGGTGTCATCTGCATATCTGAGGTTATTGATATTTCTCCCGGCAATCTTGATTCCAGCTTGTGCTTCTTCCAGCCCAGCACTTCTCATGATGTACTCTGCATATAAGTTAAATAAGCAGGGTGACAATATACAGCCTTGACGTACTCCTTTTCCTATTTGGAACCAGTCTGTTGTTCCATGTCCAGTTCTAACTGTTGCTTCCTGACCTGCATACAAATTTCTCAAGAAATATAGTGCTTACTGGGTACTTATATGGTGCTTACAGGGACTGTTCTAAGCATGGCACAATTTTAATTTATTTGGATCATAACCCTTTGAAGATATATTATTATTATCATCCTTGATAAGGAACCAGAGACACAGAGGACAATTAAGTAGTAACTTGACGAATATCTCCTGCTTAGTAAGTAGCTGCCCTGGGATTTGAACCCTAGCTATTTCATTCCACAATCTGTTCTCTCAGCTACTATCCTATGCTACTTCTCCAGCATATAGTAATAATTTTAAAATGACTCTGGAATATGCTGATGTTATTCATGGTGTACAAATAACTAATAAGATATTTCAGTGAAAATTCTGGAATTGGTATGAAAGTTCTTGAAGGTCACCTCCTGTCAGGTGACTGAAGTGGCAAATTAAATGACCATCTTCCCTCTAGTCTAAACCTCAGGCTTGTTGATTAGCTTGTCATCATGTCATCCAATATTCCTAAGGCCAGCTTTGAGATTCTTTTCCAATAATACCAATATCAGAATATCAGTAAGGATCAGTTGCATGGCACACATTTGCAACAATTGTATTAATAATTCATCAGATTTTCTCAATTGATGTAGACATTATTGTAAAATTATTCAAAATTTGTTACGTTTCTATAATATGAGTGAAGATACTGAAATAACCCTGTGATTTTATCAAAGACAAATTTGGTCCTATTCAAACATAAGATTTCTGATACAGATGCCTGTTCTCAGAATACTAATAATGTTTCAACCATTACAGGCTTAGTTTTTATCAGTCGAAAGACTTCCATTGTCAAGACATTTTCCAAAGATCCTAAATCAAAACAATACCATTGCAATTTTCTGTGACACTTTTTTCAAAATGGAGGGACAGAATATTTCCCCATGTGAATTTCTGCATTTTAATAAGAATTGAAGAGAAAGATAAATGTTAATGGTTTAATTCTAAAAATAAAAGAATTTCATAAGAAAATTACTAGTAATGTTAAATATTCATTGTGATGTGGATTTAGTGAAACTGATAAGGGAACAGGAGTTAACTTATCAACCTATACAAAAAAAGCCTTTAACAATTTTACATTATTTGGAGAAACAACAGAAACTTGTTAAAAAGAATGATCTGAAGAAAGCATGGAATAGTTTCTAGGATATTTTATTTTCTATTATTATGAAGACTTTTCAAAATGAGATCCTTATCTTTAATTACTTGAATACTTATTTGCTAAGTAGGAGCAGAAGAAAACAAAATTCTTCCAGAAGTATTTTCATGGAAAACAATGCTTCAAAGTTTCACACCACCCTTTATGACTCCAGTTCATCAGGTCATTTTTAATAACAACTTGGGAATTACTAAAGTAATTGATATAAAATCTCTCCTGATAAACCAAATGAATTACTCAGACTTCCCAAGAGATGTTTGAAAAGATAAAGTATAAATTTTAACTTCCAAGTCGAATTCTACAAATGAACATAAAAATGTGAAATCCTGTTATCAGCTTCAACAGGGATTATGAAAATGACAAAAGTTGTATTAACCCATCTGTAATTTTTTGCAGAATTTTGTATTCATTCTCATGTACATTAACTTTTGTCAATAAAAGGTGATTGGTTAAATGTATAACATACAAAATTTAATTTTTCTAATTTTTGAGGCTTTCTAAAAATAAATTCACAAATAAAAAGCACGATTTGTCGGAACATGAATTCAGACTTGGGGCTTGTTGTAAATATGGTCACCATATGAATGTTCTGGATCAGAAAGGATGAAGCTAAGAAGGAGTCGCAGTGGATGGAAATGGAAGAAAAATGAAGTGTGGATGATTTGAAGATTAACAGGACCTTTTTTCCTTGTCAGAAAGAAAACCATTGCAGACATAAGATGATTCTTGTTAAGGTAATAATCACTTACTATAATCAAACTCTAAGTACTTCAGCTAGAAACTCCTGAGCACCAGGAAAGAGCTATTAGGCATTGTTAAAGCAATTGATCGCTTCCATCATTATATGTATGGCTGAAATTTCACAATCAGAACATATCATACTGCATTATGAGGCCTGCTGAAATTCACAAATTTGAAGGGACAAATTGCCTGGATGCTTACAAAACTGTAAGGCTGTCATTTCCGAATTGAATATTGACAGAGGGTAAAAAAACATCATAAAGTACATACATTATCCAGGCACCCCGTGTTGGGATAATGCTTCTAAATCTGATTTTAGGCAGGAAGAAAGAAACAAATAGTTTAAAAGATCTGGTAGTTAGTGTTTTGGAACAAGCAAAGGTTTCTGGCTGGGAGGGTGGAAAACACTCCTATTTCCTGAATGGAAAGTTATGAAATGGCTCATTCATTTGTCCAACAAATATTTATTGAGTGTGTGCTACATGCCAGGCACCAGACCAGGCGTGAGAAATGCACTAGCGAAAAAGACGAATCATAGGGCTAAGGGCCCAGCAAAACATAGAGAGTGAGATAGAAATATTGTGTGAAAGCTGCATTGTGAGCTGTGCTTTGTCACTCAGTCATGTCCTACTCTTTGTTACCCCATGGACTGAGCCCACCAGGCTCCTCTGTCCATGGGGATTCTCCGGGAACCACTGTAAGAGTGGGTTGCCATGCCCTCCTCTAGGGGATCTTCCCAACCCAAGGATTGAACCCAGGTCTCTCGTATTGTAGGCGGATTCTTTACTGTCTGAGCCACCAGGGAAGCCCTGTAAAAAAGAAACATATTTTATTTACTCTATGTGCCGTGTGCTGTGCTATGCGCTGTTGCTTCAGTCGTGTCCTACTCTTTATGACCCCATGGACTGAACCCACCAGGCTCCTCTGTCCATGGGATTCTCCAGGCAAGAATACTGGAGTGAGTTGCCATGCCCTTCTCCAGGGGATCTTCCTCTTTCTGACCCAGGGATTGAACTTGTGTCTCTTGTGTCCCTAGCATTGGCAAGGGACACACTGGGTTATTTACCACTAGCACCACCTGGGAAGCCCATTTACTCTGTGTATTGCCACTGTTAAATATTATTGCATGTCATGTAAATGCAGTCAAACTTCTAATTAAAATTCCTTTTGCATGGAAGTTATATTTGACCATTACAGGTTATGCTAGGAAAGTATATGTGTTCCTTTCTTAAAAAATGTAATATTTAACTATTGCACAATCCCAGAATTTTGTTCATCTACTTTTTCAAGAGAATTTAAGGCTGTTATACATAATCAACCAAATTAAAAACAATTTGGGAATTTCCTGGTGGGTCCAGTGGTTAGAACTCCACACTTCACTGCCAATGGCTGGGTTCGTTCCCTGGTGGGGAAACTTGGAACCCACAAGCCACATGGTGTGACCAAAATAAATACAACTGATTTGTAAAAAAGCAGATTTAGCATATATGACCTTGAAAATTTCACCTTTGAAGAAAACACAAACTCCATAGAATTCTACCTTATATTTTCTTATAGCTAAAAGTGTTTCCAAGGAATCCACACATTTAAAAAAAATCTCTAATGTACTGAATTTAAGATATTTCTATTATTTTTCAGATATACCAGGAAGATATTCTAATAGTTTTCTATAAAGGATTACTCCTGAAAAACAAATAAAATTTTCTGAATATTTTATACAGTGGTTGGCACATGTAAGAACTCATTTAATATTTATAGACATGAGTAAGCAAATTGGGCATGACAAGTTAACATCACAGTGATTAACTAGTAGGGTCAGATCCGGTTTTATGGAATCTGAAGCTTATCCAATAGGGGTGTTTCTCTTTAAAAGAAAGAATACAAAATTATATATATAAATTTAGGCATGAGAGTGAGTATTTACAATGAGAAAATAAATCACTACAAATTATAATATTTAAAAGGATAGACAATTACAACAAATTTTTAAAATGAGTTTTTGGCTTTCACCACTTCATCATATTTATCAAAAATCTACAAAAATATAAACAATGAATCTGAAATGAAGGCATAAAAAACAGGAATACAAATGCATTTTTTAGAAGGCTGCTATTTGTATTGAGCTATATAATTGTGTAATCAAATTATTCATATTGCATGTAGTAAGTTATGAGTTTTATCACTGGAGCCCTTGTTTTGCAAGCCATTTTGCTGTGTTGGTGGCAGATTTGCAGGGCACCTCTGGAGCTGCCAGACTTGATTGGCACAAGATGTATCAGATACAGTAAAGTCTGATCTGGTGTACACTGGGGTACACAAAACATGTGACTTCATGCTTACTGTTGAGGGAACCCAAAGCTGGTGCTCTGTGACAGCCTGGAAGGATGGGGTGGGGAGGGAAGAGGAAGGGGTTCCAGCAGGAAGGAGACACATGTATGCCTACGGCCAATTCATGTTGATGTATGGCAAAAATCATCACAATATTGTAAAGTAATTATCCTCCAGTTAAAATTTTAAAAAGAAACAAACAACAAAAATAGTCACTGTTTACTGTGCCACTGTAAGCTTGTACCTACAAATACAGGAATTCTATTGAGTTCTGTTTAATGAGATTCCTGCGGTGCCTGCAATGCAGGAGCCCTAGGTTCGATCCCTGGGTTGGAAAGATCCCCTGGAGAAGGGACAGCCTACCCACTACAGGGTTCTGGGCTGGAGAATTCCATTGACTGTATATCCATGGGGTCGCAAAGAGTTGCACACGACTGAGCAACTTTCACTATAGCAGCTAACATTTAGCAGCTAATGAGGTTCCCAGCAAAAGATAGAACTAATGTATGTTGTGTTTATAATTGTATATACTGCATTATGGGCTTCCCTGGTGGCTCAGTGGTAAAGAATCTGTCTGCAATGCAGGATACATGGTGGGAGCCACGAGTTCCATCCCTGGGTCAGGAAGAGCCCCTGGAGAAGGAAATGGCAACCCAGGCCGGTATTCTTGCCTAGGAAATCCCATGGACAGAGGAGCCTGGTGGGCTACCGTCCATGAGGTCGCAAAGAGTTGGACACGACTTAATGACTAAACAACAACAACAACATACTGCCTCATTGAGCATATGTCTAACAGAATGGAATTCCTGTTTTGACTAAGCATCATTGAGAACTGAATCCCTCACTTAAATTATACATGTCTGACAATTAGAAGACGTATTCATAGACTAGCTATATTTTAAATCTAGTTTCCCCTCCATTAACCATAATCTACAGGTTTCTCTTAAAATTCTACCCCTGACCCTGGATTGGAAAAGACTCTGATGCTGGGAGGGATTGGGGGCAGGAGGAGAAGGGGACGACAGAGGTTGAGATGGCTGGATGGCATCACCAACTCGATGGACATGAGTTTGGGTGAACTCTGGGAGCGGGTGATGGACAGGGAGGTCTGGAGTGCTGTGATTCATGGGGTCACAAAGAGTCGGACACGACTGAGTGACTGAACTGAACTGAACTCACCCTGGATTTCACATCTGACGCTAAGTGAGCTAGCTCAGTGGGGGTGGGGATGGAAAAGAGTTAAATGGCCCTCTAACTTGCTGCTGCTGCTGCTAAGTCACTTCTGTTGTGTCCGACTCTTTGTGACCCCATGAATCGCAGCACGCCAGGCCTCCCTGTGCGACCCCATAGATGGCAGCCCACCAGGCTCCCCCGTCCCTGGGATTCTCCAGGCAAGAATACTGGAATGTGTTGCCATTTCCTTCTCCAGTGCATGAAAGTGAAAAGTGAAAGTGACGTCGCTCAGTTGTGTCCAGCTCTTAGTGACCCCATGGACTGTAGCCTATCAGGCTCCTCCATCCATGGGATTTTCCAGGCAAGAGTGCTGGAGTGGGGTGCCATGGCCTTCTCTGCTTCTAACTTAGGTGGACCTGTTTATTCATATGTTTCCAGACTTGGGGCCAAGTACCAGTGTTTGGGTTTCATTGCATCTGGCTGGCTGCTTGTGAATGGTGTACCAACTGCTGTAAGACTGGCTTCCTTCCCCAGCTCTGCTCAATGGCCAAGAGAACTTTACCAACGTATGGGCACCTAATGTTGACACTGATTTGCATAATGGTGCAATAAAAGGCATTCTTCAAGTCCTTTTTGTGTGTAACTCATCAATAAAGGGAAATCAGAGCTTGTGGCAACTTGGAGATGGAGGCAGCCTGTCAGCAGAGATTGTACTTATGACCTTGACACAGACTCATGCAAGAGAAGGAAGCTGTCAGGAGGGTTCTCACGCTGAATCACCCTCTGACCTCTGACACTCCAGTTATGCCCTGAACCCTTGATGGGGAGCTGTCAGTTCTTTCCCCATCAGGGCTGGATCCTACTGCCCATGTTCTGACCGGGATCCTATTCCATCCTAAATGCACAGCCTGGACTTAGAAAATTGTCACCCTCTTGCCCAGAGACTCTGCTAGTTCTCCCAGTCTCCAGATCCTTTCAGAACAGACGTAACCTGAATTCTCTGTGCTGTCAGACACTCAGATGGAGTGGTGTCTTTTACCTCCCCCTAGAAAGCAAACCTATGACTGAGCTTGCCTCCCAAGCTTGGGCACCGAGGTTGCGGGACCCTTGGTGTCAAGATTAAGTGGGTTGTCCTGGGCTTCCTGCCTGAGCCCCTAACTTCTCTGCTCACACCCAGCCCTGAGGCTGGGTGCTGGGAAAGGTGACACAAGACCTCCCAGACCCAGGCTTTAGCTTCCTGAGATCTACGTGGACAAGAACAGGTGTATGTGGGCACAGGGGGATCATGGCGGGGGTGGAGCTGCCTGCCCCGGGTGCCAAGGGCTGAGGGTGGGCCCAGAGCCATGCGCAGAGCCCTCGGGAGCTGGTGAGCCGGATGGCAGTGGTGGCACTTGCCTGATCCCCAAGTGCTTCTGGTGGGAGGAGCAGGAACAAAACACTCTGGGAACATCCCCCACTTCTGTTTTTATGGTTCCTGGGATGATACATGGTCTGTGCACCTGTCTTACTCACAGTTCAAACCTGGATTTTTTAATATGTCTAGTATAGATTTTTGTTTTTTAGTCACTAAATTGTGGCTGACTCTTTGCAACTCCATGGACTGTAGCTCACCAGGCTCCTCTGTCCATGGGATTTCCCAGGCAAGAATAGTGGAGTGGGTTGCCATTTCCTTCTCGAGGGGATCTTCCCCTATTATAGATACACACTGTTTTTGTTTTTTTTTTAAGTGCCAAGAATGCAATACGATCCTTGCTTTTACTCCTGACATAAGCAATGGATGCTACTTGCTTGAAAATTTCCCTCTCACTCTGCCTGGATTCCAGGGGGAACAGCATGTCCTCATAGTTCACACTGAAATCAGGCTGGCCAGGAGAAGATTTACGAATAGGATTTAATTCATTTCTATCACAGCTTTACCTGTGTCTTCTCCTATGTCTTTCTCCTCTGCCTGGGTACACTTTGTCCCTTTCTTTATCTTGCAAATTCTTCTTCCCTCAAAACACTCCTCATCCATCACCTCTTCCAGAAAGCCTCTCCTGACACCCCCAAACCTGGAGTAGGTCCCAGCCTGCATGCTCCTGGGACAGCCCTACTTGTCTCTGCTGTGGTACTTAACCACTGCCTCTCTAGGCAGGCTGCCCACCCATCTGAGTTCCCAGTAATTCTGGCATCTTCAGGAGAGAAACTGCATCTGTTGTCTGTATGTTTCTATGCCTAGTGACCAGTAAGTGTGCAGTAGGTGTTTGTTGAATGAATGAATGAGGTTTATTGACTTTTGGGGCATCAAACCATTCCAGACCCTAGTGGTCTCAAATTCATCATCATATTCTGTAGAAACTGATTGGATATCGATCACATGCCATGGCTTCAAATTCTACAGAAAGATCTTTCGCAAATATATGCAGCTATAAAACAACAAAACTGATTCTACAGGCCACACATAAATATTGGTCTCATTATTTTATAATCATTCTGGGTAAGAGACTAAGAAAATTTGAAATGATTGAGTTGCAGTCAGATTAGAACACATGCTTTAAGAAGCATTATTTTGCTTAGTGTAAAACTAATAGTTTCATTTAAAATTGTTGGGAAGAATCAGGTTGGCCTGGAGAAGATTTACAAATAGGGTTTGATTTCATTTATGTCACAGCTGTATCTGGTTTGTTCCTAGGTCCTAATCTTCAAATTCTGTTTCTCAGTGAAATCAGTACCTGTGTCCTTGGAGACTCATCGTCAACATAAACCTGCCACACACAGGAGACTCTATGCACCTTATTCCATTCCATGAAGTTTATTGAATACTTGCTACTCACACTGTACCATTATTGAGATAAGGTCATGGAGTCTGGATATTTGGGTACAGTGTGTTTTGTTTTTGAATCTTTCATTACTTCATTAAACAAGCACTGTAGAACTTTTCATGTGCATTCATCAGGCATTGTTCTAAATGCCATGGGGCTGGGGAAGATCAATAAGTTCCTGATTTCAGAAAAAGTATAGTTTGGGAGATAAAAGACACAGGCATAATATGTTTAACATCAACACTGAAGCTTAACAGCAACAGCAATTGATCATATAAGAAATATCCTATGATTAAGTCCATTCCCTCGTGGATTTCTTTGGCTTTTGGAGTTCACCTCACAACAAGCCAGGTTATGCTAGAAAGATAGAGACTTCAGAGACAGACTGGTGTCTGAAAACAGGGGCAAGTTGCTGGCTTCACTTATTTCCTATGTCTAGTGTGCATAGGATTATCGGGAAGAGTAACCTTGGGAAAGCATCTGAAAGTGGTGGTAGAAAACTCAATTTCCATTTCATTTTTTCCTCCAGTTTCTAGAGGAACTAAGTACAGCCAGGTAGCACCATGGTAAAGAATCTGCCTGCCACTGTAGGAGACAAAAAGACACGGGTTCAGTCCCTGGGGCAGGAAGATCCCCTGGAGTAGGAAATGGCAACCCATTCCAGTATTCTTGCCTGGAGAATCCTGTGGACAGAGGAGCCACCAGGTGGGCTACAGTCCATGGGGTCGCAAAGAATCGGATGAGACTGAGCATGCATGCACGTGCTAAAGCAAGCTGCCAACAATCTAGGTGCCCCACGCTTTCCCCGGGGCTAGGGATGGCACCAGCACCATGACACACTGAGCCACCAACCACCTCCCCAGAATTGAGCATGGGGTGGAGGTGAGAGAGAGTGGCCACATTTTTCCATCTGCAGAGTGTGGTCTTGGCCACTGGAAGATTTCCTCTCTTCTCTGTAGGAGAGGAAAGAGGGGGCCTTCCTGCACTTTCAGGCCTAACTGGAGGCAGTGGGCTTCAAGAGACTCTGTAGAGATTGGGAGTGTCTGTACCAAAGAAAAGAAGGCATCTCGCTGCCCAACTGAGCTATCATTCCAGCCCTGGAGCTTCTAGTGGGGCAGAATTGGGTGAGTTGAAGGATCCCTCAGGATAACCTGAAGGTGGGGGTTGTGTTCAAACATGGAAATTAGTCCCACATTCTTTATGAAGTAGGAAAGTCATGAGTAAATCTTGGAAGTGAAGGATGAAGGCCATATTGTGCACATCCCAAAGGCCTCTAGGGTAGGGGTCCCCAGCTCTGGGATCTAACGCCTGGTGGTCTGAGGTGGAGCTGATGTAATAATAATAGAAACAAAGTGCATATAAATGTAATGTGCTTGAATAATCTAGAAACTATCCCTCCACCCCACCCCTCCCATCCAAAAGTTGTCTTCCATGAAACTGGTCCATGGTGCCAAAAAGGTTGGGGATTGCTGCTCTAGAGGATATGGAGGAAATGGAGCAGGACCAAAGTGTTCCCCACAGACCCCAGGAAGGGGCAGGAAGTTAGGGGAGGGACCCTGGGAGCTTCTGGGTCTGGCCAGGCAATGTCTTTACTCAGAGAACTGGCTGAAGGGGTGGATTCCTGGTGGGGCCAGGAATCAGGACTGCCTCTTTGAGATAGTTCTGGAGACCGGAGCTGGAATGAAGCTGAATAGAAAGCACCCCAAGAAAACCACTTCCATCATCTGTAAGGAGACTGCCAGATAAAGCCAGAGCAGACCAGACTGAGGTCTGGGAGGAGGCTGGAAATGTTTCCGCACGACCTCAGGCCAGCACCCTGCTGCCTGCGCTTGAAGAAAGGGCAAGAAGTGGGATTTAAAGTACCTTTGAGATAAACCCTGCATTGAACTGGACTTTAATAATAAAAAAGGACTGTAAGTTATAAAAATTTACCCAGGAGAGATGGAGAAACAAGGAAGGTGATTTGAAATAGTAGCACAGTTGGAGAAATTATGGGAAGAAATGAAATGATTTTATGTTCATACCACCTCCAAGAGTCCTTAACAAACTCCGGGCCCACCTGGGGACACACATCAGCAGAGCTACTCGTCCCTGGGGAGTTAGACTCAGACAGGAGCTCTTCAGGGACAGCCCAGGTACCCTCCCTCCCCTCACGCCTACCCCCACCTACCTCAGCCCACCATCTACTCAGAATATGACTCCCTACCACTCAAGCAGCAACAGGAACCTCCAGTTTAGGAGCATGAGGGCTTAGACCAAATTAAATTGAGTTTTAAAAGGGGTGCCTGCATAGAGTCTGGGGCCAGAACACTGTGTCCTCTTGGTTTTTTCACCTATGAAATGAAGATGATATTAAAACCTCCCTTTGAAGGTTTTTAGAGCTCTTTTGAAAAGAAAATGAGTTTATGATTATAAGGCACTTGAAAGTGTCTGGCATGTTGTTGTTGCTAGACCTCCAGGCTCCTCTGTCCATGGGATTCTCCAGGCAAGACGACTAGAGTGGGTTGCCATTTCCTTCTCCAGGGGATCTTCCCCACCCAGGATTTGAATCCGCATCTCCTGCATTGGCAGTAATAAGCATTATATATATTTATATTTAATAAATATAAAGTAATGGGATGTTTCTTGCCTGTCCAGATTTATGAAGTAAGAATCATGCCTCCAACTTCCAGTTTCCTGTTTGGCATGGAGGAGCTGAGATGTCACCACTCCATCCTAACAAGCGAAAAAAGAAAAAAACTGGAAATTAACAACTCTTCTTCTTAGGTGTGTCAGAGCAGTGGGATCACAGGGCACTGTACCCCAAGCTGGAGAGATAGACACATACGGAGAATCACAGCTTACCAGAGCTGGGACCCACAAACAGAAACTTCTGTGGAAAATTAAACAACATGAATTTAGTAAGAAGCACAGGTTCATTTTGAACCCAGACTGTCTCTCCACAAAGCATGTTTTATTCACACAATGAACATTTATTATGTGCATAAGTGCTGAGCTCCAATACAAAATAGGTTAAGATGGTTATGCTCTTACCTTACCCGTGCGATTGGTGACCTTGATGCTATCTGAGGAGAGCCTGGGGAGGATGTGTTTAGGAGAACAAATTCCATGGATAAACCAGAAAAACAAGTGGAGATACTGGCTATGTACTCCTACCGCTCTTACTGGCATCATTGCCCGACTCCCAGGGCTGCAGATGCACAAGATGATATCCTTGTATGAAAGGCTTCTTCCTTCCTCTTGTCTCATCTAACCTAAAAGGCAAGGCTATAATGGAGAAAATGAGCATCTGCCCTGAAGGAACTGAGATAACCTTGAAGGGAATAAATGATCATGCATATTGATGGATGAATTTGAGTACATATTGATTCCTGGTAACTGGTGCTTGGATTCTTAGCTCATATAATAGGTAGTAAAGGTTACTACTTATAATTAAGGCTACAGAATATTTTTTTCTAAACCCAATAAACCCTTAGGGGATCTTTTTATTTTTGTTTATAAATACTCAGTTGATACAGAGCGCAGTGTGACCTGTGGCTTCATGGTTATTGATTTACAGGCCTAATTAACAGAACCTTAAACATGTAGGTGGCTACAGAAACAATCCTGAGCAGAGAGCAAACATAATTCTCTTTTGGGACACTGATAATGCAAAGAGAAATTTTCCTAACAGGGAAAGGATGAGGGAGGAAATGGCAATGCACCCCAGCCTTCTTGCTTGGGAAATCCCATGGACAGAGGAGCCTGGAGGGCTACAGTCTGTGGGGTCACAAAGAGTCAGACACAACTGAGCAACTGAGCACACACGCATTGGAAAAGAACCCTGTTGGTTTTTCCTTTCTGAAAGAGGGGAATTCTTCCTGGAAGAATCTACCTCACTGTAAATTGAATCAAGTACAAAAACAAGGGTCAAGAGTGAATATAATGCAGCTAGGATTCTGCTTCTATTTTCTACTCAGTCATCTACAATTGTTAAATCACTTGTATTTATTTAATGTCTGGCACTCTCAAGATAGCCTTTCAAGAACTTCCTTCTCTTTTTCCATTACCGTCACACCATGAGCCAGACAGAAAAATCATATTCTTGGCTATGTATGAGAGCAGAATGAGGCTGAGTGTCCACTGGTAGAGTCTAGGGAAATGGACATTTAGTAATATTGCAATTGAAACATCCACTTATCTGTCCGTTCATCCATTACCCATTTACTGGGTGCCAGATATCGAGTTGATGTCTGGAGATATATAGGTAAACAAAACCCAAGTCCTTGGCTTGGGAGGTCACAGTCTTGTCAGGAAGAGGGAAGATGGCTGTGGAAGTGAATGTAGGCATCCTCATCATCCAAATTTAACCTTTTAAAACAGCGCTGGATTGCATATTTTCAGGTCAGGTGTATTTCAATATACTCCACTGTTTTAAATTGGAAAAATAATGTGTCCCCAAAGGAGAAGGGGACAGTGGAAGATGAGATGGTAAGATAGAATCACTGACTCCATGGACGTGCATTTGAGCAAACTCTGGGAGATAGTGGAGGACAAGGAAGCCTGGCATGCAGCAGTCCATGGGGCCACAAAGAATCAGACACGACTTAGGACTGAACAATGAAATCCCATTCAAAAACCCCAATAAATTGCTCCAAAAAATATCTCAAAACACTTCTAAACACCTATGCAACCATCCACTAAAGATTTCTGGTTTAATATAAAACATCTTAAATGTCAATCATGTGATTTTTTAGCACTTAATGAACTCTTTATGGTTTTGTGAAGTGTATAGTGATATGGATGGGCACTGGACATGAATCGTGTTTTACTTTTATTTTATTTCAGTGTGTCTCATTCAGATTGTGGCCATCAGTCCACTTTGTGTGATCTTTCTATAGATTTAAAAGATAACTTGCCATGTCCAGAACCAAAAACACTTTCAAAATTTTTCTGCATTAGTTGGAATTAAGATGGTGGAATAGAAAGATCCTGAGCACAACTTCTCCCATGGAGAAAATTATGAACAGCTGCTGCTGCTGCCAAGTTGCTTCAGTCATGTCTGACTCTGTGCGACCCCATAGACGGCAGCCCACCAGGCTCCCCCGTCCCTGGGATTCTCCAGGCAAGAACACTGGAGTGGGTTGCCATTTCCTTCTCCAATGCATGAAAGTGAAAAGTGAAAGTGAAGCCGCTCAGTCGTGTTCGACTCTTCGCGACCCCATGGACTGCAGCCCACCAGGCTCCTCCATCCATGGGATTTTCCAGGCAAGAGTACCGGATTGGGTTGCCATTGCCTTCTCCAGCTATATGTCAACAAACAGGACAACCTACAAGAAATGAATGAAGTTTTAAAATCATGCAATCTTCCAAGACTGAATCATGTATAAACAGAAAAATATGAATAGATTGATCACTAGTACAGGATTGAAACAGTAATAAAAACATCCGAAAACAAAAATCCAAGATTGGATAACTTCACAGGTAAATTCTACGAAACATTCAAAGAAGACTAATACCTATCCTTTTCAGATCGTTATAAAAAATAGAAGAGCAAGGAACACTTCCTAACTCATTTGTGAGGCCAACATTACCCTGATACCAAAACCAGACAAAGACAACACAAAGAAAATTACAGATCAGTATCTATGATGAATGTTGATGCAAAAATTCTCAACAAAATGTTAACAAACCAAATACAAATATACATCAAATACACCATGATCAAGTAGGATTTATCCCAAGGATTCAAGGATGGTCAATCAACTTGGTATATACCACATTCATAAAGAGAAGGAAGATAATCATATGATCATTTCAATAGAGAAAAAGCATTTGACAAAATTTAACAAGTAGGTGTATAGGGAACATACCTCAACATAATAAAGACCATATAAGCTAACATCATATTCAATGGTAAAAAGCTGAAAGCTGAAAAACGCCATTTGCAACAGCATGGATAGACTGAGAAGGTATAAGTGAAATAAGTCAGCGAAAAGGACAAATACCATATGGTTTCGATTATATATTGAATCTAAAAAAATCAAAACAGAAATAGACTTATAAATACAGAAAACAGGTGGTTGCCAGAGGGCCAAAGCATGGGGGATTGGGTGAAAGAGGTGAAGGGATTAAGAGGTGCAAACTTCCATCTAAAGAAGAAATGCCACGAGAATATATTGTACAGCATAGGGAATACGGTCAGCTGTATTGTAATATCTTTGTATGGTGTACTACTGTACGTCAAATATACTTCAATACAAATAAAAAGGAAAATATTTGCAAAGAAAAATATAGCTATAAAAATAATACTCATAGTAGATGGTGATGTATACACGGCCAAACTTGTGTCCTCTGTGTGTTTAGCTCTCTCTGTTCTTTGTCACTTCTAATATATGGACTTCTACCAGGCATCTTCCATTAATATGCTTCCTCTGATACATCTTTGGTGACATTTTCCCTTAAGACTGGGAGAGACGTGAAAGCAATGATGCACAGTGCAGAACAGTGCAAGCTCATGATGAGATGGTTTTGGGAGAACAGTTGACATATGACCACAGGGCACTGTACTCCCTGTTGCCTGCATTTCCATGCATAACTATGCAGATTTATTGTAATGGTTTCCTGATTTGGATAGAGACTGATGGGTGAACATTTTTGCAAGTCATTACAGCAAATGTTCATATAATGAGTCCTCAGATAACAAGGTCCTCTGTAATTTCCAGAGGAGTGGGCATAAGTTAACATGGTCACACAGAGGAGAGTGATGGACTCTGCCTGGAAAGGTTATGGAGGGCTGCTCCAAACGGGAGCAGGGCCGGTCGAGGGAGAGCTGCATGGTGGCAGTTCAGCACACAGGCCGGGTGGAGAGGGCCAGTGGAGGGCAATTCAGGCAGAGAGAAAAACATGTACCAAGTCAGAGATGCAACACACACACGCACACACCCATCATATTGAGTTCAGGGAATTGAAAATATTTCCATATGGCGGAAGTATAAGGAACAAGGAAAATGAGACTGGAGGAAGTGGCATCAATCTGAATGGAAAGGGCTTTATTTATTCTGGAAGACATGAACCCTAACTGAAGGCCTTTAAGCAAGAGAATGTTAGCATGACATCTGAAATTTGGAAAAACACTCTAGAAACAAAAGAGAAGCAGGATCTGAGGACAGATACCTATAGCCAGAGATGACAAGGATCTGAGAAAGGACCATTGCAGAGATGATGATAAAGAGGATGGGCTGGGCCGCCGAGAGAGGCTGACAGGGGTTGACAGGAGTCAGTGATCTCTGACAGGGAGAAGGCAGCTCTTTTTATCTCAATGTCATAGATTAAGAAGTTAAGATCAGGGGTTGAGTATTTTACATTAAATATCTCCCAAACCTGACACAGCTCCTGGCAGATACCCAATACATGGTAAATGGACAAATTCCATTTTTTAGCCAACACATCTTCAGTGAGGTATTGAGGAGACAGTCAAATAATGAATCAGTGAGTTAGTTAATAAATGAAACTCTGCTTTCTTGGTAGGGTCTGATAGTCTCCCATGGCATTCTGGCTTCTCTTTTTTTCATTTCTACCACTGTCCCCATCACATGGAGAGCAGAGGTTTCACTGGAATATTGCAATATTTTCTGAATTGATCCTCAGCCTCTATTCTCTTGTCTTATAATCCCAAAGCCACACTGGTCTGGCAGTGGGGTGTTCTGCCTTTCAGCCCAGGATATTCCAGACATCAGCTGAGCACCCCCCCACTCAACTTTTTTCATCATTTCTCACTTCCCGATGGAAATAATGATCCTTATTCATCCGCCTCACGCAAATGTTGGACAGATTGATTAGTTAATGTGCAAAAATTGCTTTGAGGATGCAAAGTGCTGATTATTATTATTATTATGTTGTCTAAGTGAAATTTTCTGGCATTTAAAGGGAGCTTCAGAATGGTCACTGATGTTTCATTTGAATGTTCTGCATCTCACAGGTGGAATACTCATTTACCAATAGAGAAAAATATCTCTACATAGAATGGACTTTCCTGGTGGCTCAGACGGTAAAGAATCAGCCTGCAATGCAGGAGACCCGGGTTCGAACCCTGGGTTGGGAAGAAGGGATTGGCAACCCACTTCAGTATTCTTGCCTGGAAAATCCTATGTACAGAGGAGCCTGGTGGGGTCCATGGGGTCGCAAAGACTCGGACACTGTTGAAGCAACTGAGCATATAAAATAGCCCTCTGAAGCTCTTTCATCTGTTTTTAAAAGACATGACCACGTTGCCACCATGGAATATAGCTGGGCGACCTGGTTAAGGTCCACGTCCAGGCTATTGTCAGCAAGGGGTTTGTCTTCTTATCCAGAAGCACCGATGGCTTTGCCTTTTGTCAGTCACCTGTTACCTCAAAAGCTACTGACATCGACTGAAATCATATACAGGGTCTCAGAGCTGTATATATAATTTTTCTCCCTTTCAGAACACTTTGCACTTACAACCTTGGCCAAGAGTGAGTTGTGGTTTCTCAGGGACATCTTTCTTCTTTTCTTTTTAAAAATGTCATTACATTTTCTTCAATCATGTATTAGTTTAGCTAGATTTAGTGGTGACTTTGTTACAAATATTGAAATGATGAAAACAAAAATTACAAACTTGAGTTTTTAAATTTTCTACCTCTCCAATGTGATGACATTATTTCTGTGAACCACTAAATTAGCATTTTAAGTGTTACAAGTGAAAGTGAAAGTTGCTCTGCAGCTGCTGCTGCTGCTGCTAAGTCGCTTCAGTCGTGTCCGACTCTGTGAGACCCCCAGAGACGGCAGCCCACCAGGCTCCCCCGTCCCTGGGATTCTCCAGGCAAGAACACTGGAGTGGGTTGCCATTTCCTTCTCCAATGCATGAAAGTGAAAAGTGAAAGTGAAGTTGCTCAGTTGTGTCTGACTCTAGCGACCTCATGGACTGCAGCCTACCAGGCTCCCCCGTCCCTGGGATTCTCCAGGCAAGAACACTGGAGTGGCCTGCCATGCCCTCTCCAGGGGATTGTCCCTATGCAGGGATTGAACCCAGGTCTCCCACATTGTGGGCAGATGCTTTACCATCTGAGCCACCAGGGAAGCCCAAGAATACTGCAGTGGGTAGCCTATCCCTTCTCCAGGGGATCTTCCCAACCCAGAAATCGAACCAGGGTGTCCTGCATTGCGGGTGGGTTCTTTATCAGCTGAGCTACCAGGGAAGCCATTGGTGTTATACACTTCGATTATATTTTACTTCTAATGCCGTTCTCATCTTGATTGCTTATTCTTTAAATAGCCACCAAACCCACACCAACTAAATAGGAATCTTTGGGGTGGGGACCAGGCATCAGTGTTTTTTAAGCCTCCCTAGGTTACTACAATACACTGGTTGAGAACCAGTGCTCTAATTCAGGAGCACCTTTTTTCATTTTTTTTCTATCCTGAGGTGATTTTTATGCATATACCTCAGAAAGTCCAGTATTGAATAACAGCAAAAAGAACAACAAAAAACAAGTGGATATTTTGAGTTTCTTTTCTCTTTTTAAATTTTTTTAAGTTTGGGGCTTGATATAAAGTCAGGGAAAGTTTTAAGAAAGCGTATATTTAGACAACAGGGAAAAACCTTAATCTGAAGTGTGTGAATATAGAACTGATAACTGATGCTGGTGGCTGATATTGATTTGGTGCCACTTTTCTTCAGCAGCTTGGGCTTTTAGTGTGATTTATGCCTAAACTTTAAGAGTAAAATTTATGAACTGCATTAAGTGCTGAGGAAAAAGCATAAAAATCAGTAATTTGAGAGTCTAGAGAAGTTGAATGTGGTGTAGAAAATAAGCTAAATGAAAATAATAGGCTAATAGATGCATCGGAGAAAAGCAAATGGCTTTCTGACATCAAGGAACCAGAGTTTTGGGAAATTCTTTAATTACCATATTATTGGTTGGGTGAGATAGTGTTGCTAAAGATATATAAAACCAAAGAGCTCTCATTTAAAAATGAAATGAGCTTGGGGAGAGAAATGATGAAATGTATGGTCGAGTTTCATGAAAGGAATCAATTGGATCAGAATAGAAGTCAGAGAAACCACCATCTTAGGACTTTGCCCAGCAGGTGGCAGACGTGAGGCTTCAGGACTAGGTATCTGCTGCTGAGCTATGATCTGTTTTTAAAATCCTGTCCCTGTGGCTGCTTCCCAGGCCGCGCTAGTGGTAAAGAACCTGCCTGCCAGTGCAGGAGACATGAGAGACGCGGGTTCAGTCCCTGGGTTGGGAAGGTACCCTGGAGAAGGGCCTGGCAACCCACTCCAGGATTCTTGCCTGGAGAATCTCGTGGACACAGAGCCTGGCAGGCCACAGTCCATAGGGTTGCGAAGAGTGGGACACAACCGGGGCGACTGAGCATGCGCACGCGCACTGTGGCGGTACATGCATTATCCGGATGGCGGGGTTCGGCTGAGCAAGCCTCTGGAGCTGTCTTCCTAAGGTAATGAATGGCATGTGTCAGGCTGGAGCAGCGCTTATGGGCCTGGTCACTCTGCACCTCTGTTCTTTCCTTTCCCCAAATGTGTGGCAGGCTCCTCTTTCTCCCACTGTTCTACCTATGTACTTTCCCTCTAGCCTTTTCTCTTTATTGGAGAGCAGTTGCTCTGGACACTCTGACCTCTGTTCTCTGCTGTCCAACAGTGCTAACAGAATGAGGAGAGGATGTGGGAGTCAGTGCGCATGGAGCTGAGCTAAGAGTTTCAAGTCCACCTTTCTCACATCCCTATGGGATAGATACCATTTCCCTTTTGACTGTTGAAGAGACTGAGGCTCAGAGAGAATAAGGAGCTTGCCTACGGTCCACAGTAAGTTTTGGAGCTGTAACGTATTGTTTTCTCTTCAGTGTTTCTTGATTCTTCCACCAATTCCTGTAGCACCTAGATTCCCTGGCATCACAACCATCATAATCGTAGGAAAGGATTTTACAGGAAATGGACAGGGCACAGAAAAACTTGATGACTCGGGGGAAACCCTCTCAGGCAGGTAGAGATTCTCTGGGTGTACTAGTCAAGATTGTCCAGAGGAACAGAACTAATAGGGTAGATAGTAAAGGATGGATGGATAAGATAGATGTTGTTGTTTTAGTCTCTAAGTTGTAACTGACTCTTTGCAACCCCATGGACTATAACCTGCCAGGCTTCTCTGACCATGGGATTTCCCAGGCAAGCATACTGGAATTGGTTGCCATTTCCTTCTCCAGTGGATCTTCCCAACCCAGGGATCCCACATTGGCAGGTGGATTCTTTACCACGGAGTCACCAGGGAAGATAGATAGATGATAGACAGACAGAGAGACAGGGGTTGGGCGCTGCCCACCCACACTGATGCAGCTGACTTTTACTCAGACTAGTAGCATTCAAATGCTAGTCTTTTTAGGAGACACTCCCAAATACACCCAGAAATAATGCTTCTTTAGCTTTCTGGGCATCCCCTAGCCTAACCAAGTTGACACGTAAAATCAGCCATCACAACTTGGGGGTGTGGGGTGGGGAGAACTGGAGAAGTGAAAGGGAGGAGACACTGTGGGTGCCCCAGAAAGAAAGGCCCTTATGCTTCATCCTCCAGGTGGGTTGGGGGTGAGGATCAGGGGAAAACAAGAGCCCCTCTAGTTTTGGGGGCAGGGCAGAGTCAAAGTGCAGAGTGATCTGTGATCCTCTTTCCAGGTAGCGGTGAGACCCCCAGGAGCTTGGCTGTGGTGTGCCTTGGCAGTGGGGCTTGGGGCAGCCTCACTGAGTTCCCCAGCAGCAGCGTGATCTCCTGTTTTTCCCGGAAAGGCATGGATCCTGAAGGGGAGGATCAGACCGGAAGGTAGGAGTCTCTGGGAACACAGGGGATGTTGGCAATGACTGTGTAGTGATGCAGCTTAACACTGGATGGGAAGGGGACAGCTCAGTGGATGTGCCAGAGGGCAGAGGTAATGACCAAGACTAGCAGCCAGCCTGCCATGTTATGTCATTGCACAATCCCCTTTACATCCCCATTAGGTGCCAGCGTAGAGAAGCTGTGATTGACCCAGAGCACATTTCTGCCCCCTGGTGGAACAGGAGCTCATTACAGAAATTAAGCTTAGTTGAAAATGAAAGTGAAAGTGGCTCAGTCCTGTCCAACTCTTTGCGACTGTATGCTGCTGCTAAGTCGCTTCAGTCATGTCCGACTCTGTGCGACCCCATAGACGGCAGCCCACCAGGCTCCCCCGTCCCTGGGATTCTCCAGGCAAGAACACTGGAGTGGGTTGCCATTTCCTTCTCCAATGCATCAAAGTGAAAAGTGAAGTTGCTCAGTCGTGTCCGACTCTTCGCAACCCCATGGACTGCAACCTACCAGGCTCCTCCATCCATGGGATTTTCTAGGCAAAAGTACTGGAGTGGGGTGCCATTGCCTTCTCCGTTGCGACTGTATAGTCCATGGAATTCTCTAGGCCAGAATACTGGCGTGGCTGGCCTTTCCCGTCTCCAGGGGATCTTCCCAACCCAGGGATCGAACCCATGTCTCCTGCATTGCAGGCGGATTCTTTACCAGCTGAACTATCCTTAGACCAGCTAAAAAGTTTCATGTTTGTGGACTGGGATCTGCAGCCTCAAACAGCATTGAACCTGGAGTTTTCTGGCTCTAAGAACTGTTCATTTCACTACATCAAAAGGAATCAGCATTAACAGATCCAGAATTTGACATAATCAGAAGCAACTGCTGTCTCTGAATTATCTGTGTATGTTTGTGTCTAAGCATTTGCAGCCTCACGGACTGTAGCCCACCAGACTCTTCTGCCCATGGAATTTAGCTGGAGTGGGTTCCTGGCCATTCCTTTCACCAGGAAATCTTTCTGACCCAGGGATTGAACCAGTGTCTCTTAGGTCTCCTTCGTAGGCAGGTGGATTCTTTATCACTAGTGCCACCTGGGAAGCTGCCTAATATTAGTTTTAAAATATTCCACGATTCAAACCAAGTCAATTCATTTCCATTCCATTTATTTACTTATTTTTTGGCCACACCTGGGGGCATGTGGGATCCTACTTCCCTAACCAGGGATCAAACCCATCTCACTGGTGATGGAAACAAAGTCTTAACCACTGGACTGCCAGGGAAGTCCCCATTTACATTCAACTTAATGAGATTTTATTGAGCCAAATCACCAGGGATCTTTCAAAATACTTTTAGTGTGTTACACAAAAGAGGTATTCTCTATAAGTAAAAAATAATTTTTTCCCATGAAGACTTAAATAACTTCAAGATAACACAGTTTCCAATCACACCATATATCAGAGCTTCTCACATACGAATTATTCATCTATTTGAAGTGAATTTTCACACATTGGTGTCATTCGATTGCTCTCAAAATTCAGCAGCATATTCAAGCAGAGGAAAGAGTTCAAAATGCATTTCTATCAAGATTTTATTGGCTTATAACCCTCTATCCCCAAATCTGCTGATGCAACATTTCCAGGATATTTTCAGCCTTTATTTTAAAAAGTTACCTGACTTGCCCAGGGTCCTGGTGACATTGATCCTAAATGGCAATGATTGGTCCTCTGCCCTGATTTGTGCAACCTCCAAGTAAGGGAACAAGATGGTCTTGTACGGGTTAGAGATTCACCTTTTGGGCAGTAATGGTTCTTGCCATCATGGAATTGAGGACTGTCCACACCATAGGCTTAACGTTTTCCTGGTTAAATCCCTCTGCGGGGGCTGAGCTGTGCTGTGCTCTGGCATCAGCCCAGCAGAGAGAAAAGCATCTTCACGATAGTTAATAATGTTCACTAAATTTCATCTGGGCTTCCTAGGTGGCTCGAGTGGTAAAGAATCCATCTGCCAAGCAGGAGACATGGGTTTAATCTCTGGGTTGGGAAGAGCCCTTGCAGTAGGAAATGACAACCCGCTCCAGTATCCTTGTCTGGAAAATTCCATGGAGAGGATTCTGGCGGACTGCATGTAGTCCATGGGGTCGCAGAGCGGACACCACTGAGCTACTGGGCACACATGCACACAAATTTCATCCAGCCCAGCTCTTACTATGATCAGCAGTACTGACTTCAGGTCTGAATTAAAAAAAGAGAAGCTGAAAATGGACCTAAACTTTGCGCACATATCCTGAGAAATGGACGCTGTCCATAATTCAGCCTAGACAAGAGCGGCTCGATGTATACAAGTCTACCGGTGTGTAGCGGCAATGGAGGCAAAATTCCTCTAGAGGGCACTCACAGCTTCTCCATGAATGAACTGCTCTCGAAATCACGGTTTTACAGAAGCGGCACAGACTGCAAAAAGAGAGTCACATAAACAGATACGTGGATGTGCAGATTACTTTTTTCATTAGAAAATAATACCTCTTTGTCTTTTTCAAATAGGCATCAGTGAAAACCATGCACATGTGGGAATGTAAAATATGGACAATTTCTTCTTGTTTCCTTTGTGAAAGAATACTGAATCCTTACCTCTAAGGGAGTGTGCTGTAGTTCACTGTGTCATATTTATAATTATCATGAGAAGGAGGGAAATTAAAAGATTCAACTGCTTAACTCTTCAGCAGTTGAGCTGTCGGCCCTGGGGACGTGCTGGGAACTTCACGTTCTGGCTGAGCTCTGTGGAAATCCTCAGGAATGGCCTCTTGACCCCTCACTTGGCCACCTGAGAAAATCAGCTCGGGTTAGATTAGATGGACCATAATTGGCTTTTGAGTTGCTGAAGCACACTCTGGGTACACATTTCTCCATGTTTTGAAAGACCTGTGTTTTCCTTGGATGAGATCAGGGTAGAGCGAAGTCAATCACTCCTTGGGTGGGTGGATGGACCAGGATGCTGTTTCCCAAGCTCTGCTCTGCCTCTCAGCCTCCCCAGTCACAGGGAGCTTGCTTGGCCCCTCCATGCCCTCTGCCCACTCCCCTTCAAGGTCAGGGGAAGGGGTGAGTCATTGCGAGTCTGCAGTATAATTTGCAAGGGAAGTACCGGTCTGGATGATTTTTAAGGGTTCTTGTCAACTCTTAGGGGAGAAAGAAATGGCAACCCACACCAGTACTTTTGCTTGGAAAATCCCATGGACTGAGCAGCCTGGTAGGCTACAGTCCATGGGGTCAAAAAGAGTCAGACTCAGCTCTTAGGGCCTATAACTCCATGAATTTTCAGATTCTAAAGTGAGGAGAACATAAAAATGAGTCCATGTGACTTCAGCATTGTAAATGGTATAAGTGTTTTCCTTGCCTCTGGTCATGCCCCTCCCCAAACCATTCTCTAGCAACCAGTATGATTTTTCAAAAATGTATATGAATCGTGGTTTTCTTTTTCACCTAAAATTCTTCAAAGGCTCCATATTGCCTTCATGAAAAAGCCCAAACTCCCTAGCATACACAATTAACAAGACTCTTCATAATCTGCCCCCTCAGCCCTTCCTCCTGAATGACCTGCAGCTCCCCAGTGCAATGGAGAGCACTGCATCTCTCACCGCCAGGTCTGTGCTGTCCCTTCCACCTGAATGTACCCTCCCACAACATACATGTTCCTTAGCTTGGCTGATGTTTTTCTTGCTGTAAGTCTCAGCTTGGGTGCATGTTCCTCTAAGAAGCTTTACTGTAGCAGGAAGGGAGACCCATTTCAGGGGTCTTATTTAACATACAGAAATGAATTGTCCAAGGAGACACAAAGTAAGAGATTTTATTGGGAGGGGGTGCCCAGGCAGAGAGCAGTAGGGTAAGGGAACCCAGGAGAACTGCTCTGCCACGTGGCTCACAGTCTCAGGTTTTGTGGTAATGAGGTTGGTTTCTGGGTTGCTTGGCCCTTTTCTGGCCTGACTCAGGGTCTTTCTGGTGGCATGTACATCTTTCAGCCAAGATGGATTACAACATGAAGGATTCTGGGAGGTGGGCAGGACAATGTAATGGGCTGGTGTCTCCTCTCTTCTTTGGGCACCTCCCGAATTCTCCTGGACAGGACCTCCTGTTGGGAGACAACTCATGCAAGTGGTCATCAATGTGCCTGGCCAAGGTGGCTGGTTTTGATCAATGGTTCACTAACATTCAGTTCAGTTCAGTTCAGTCGCTCAGTCGTGTCCGACTCTTTGCAACCCCATGAATCGCAGCCCGCCAGGCCTCCCTGTCCATCACGAACTCCCAGAGTTCACCCAGACTCAAGTCCATCGAGTCAGTGATGCCATCCAGCCATCTCATCCTCTGTCATCCCCTTCTCCTCCTGCCCCCAATCCCTCCCAGCATCAGAGTCTAACATTACTGACTCTCAAAGAGTGGGTTTGATGCCCATTCCTATGTTATCTTTGCATTCTGTTCTATCCTTAATCCTGGAGACATAGAGTTTGCCTTCAAAGATGAAGAGGTTTCTCTGGGATGCCTTTCGGAATATTCAAACCCATCTAGTCAGTCTTCTTATCTACCTCAGAACTAAACCTCTCTACCCTCACACTCAGCCTGGACTCTGAGAACTGGAACCATACTTTCCTGTCTCTGTGAAATTGACTTTTTACTACTCCTCTGCTTTTGTTCAGTACAGTTCAGTTGCTCAGTCATGTCCGACTCTTTGCGACCCCATGAATCACAGCACGCCAGGCATCCCTGTCCATCACCTACCCCCAGAGTTAACTCAAACTCACGTCCATTGAGTTGGTGATGCCATCCAACCATCTCATCCTCTGTCGACCTCTTATCCTCCTGCCTTCAATCTTTCCCAGCATCAGGATCTTTTCAAATGTCAGTTCTTCCCATCAGATGTCCAAAGTATTGGAGTTTCAGCTTCAGCATCAGTCCTTCCAATGAATATTCAGGACTGATTCCCTTTAGGATGGACTGGATGGATCTCCTTACTGTCCAAGGGACTCACAAGAGTCTTCTCCAACATGACAGTTCAAAAACATCAATTCTTTGGCTCTCAGCTTTCTTTATAGTCCAACTCTCACATCCATAGATGACTACTGGAAAAACCATAGCTTTTACTAGACGGACCTTTGTCAGCAAAGTAATGTCTCTGCTTTTTAATATGCTGTCTAGGTTGGTCATGGTTTTTCCTCCAAGGAGCAAAGGTCTTTTAATTTCATGGCTGTAGTCACCATCTGCAGGGATTTTGGAGCGAAAAAAAAAAAATAAAGTCTGTCACTGTTTCCACTGTTTTCCCATCTATTTGCCGTGAAATGATGGGACTAGATGCCATGATCTTCGTTTTCTGAATGTTGAGCTTTAAGCCAACTTTTCACTCTCCTTTTTCATTTTCATCAAGAGGCTCTTTAGTTCTTATTCACTTTCTGCCATAAGGGTGGTGTCATCTGCATATCTGAGGTTATTGATATTTCTCCCAGCAATCTTGATTCCAGCTTGTGCTTCATTCAGTCCAGCATTTCTCATGATGTACTCTGCATATAAGTTAAATAAGCAGGGTGACAATATACAGCCTTGATGTACTCCTTTCTCGATTTGGAACCAGTCTGTTGTTCCATGTCCAGTTCTGTTTCTTCCTGTCCTGCACACAAATTTCTTAGGAGGCAGATTAGGTAGTCTTGTATTCCCATCTCTTGAAGAATTTCCCACAGTTTGTTGTGATCCACACAGTCAAAGGCGTTGGCATAGTCAATAAAACAGAAGTAGATGTTTTTCTGGAACTCTCTTGCTTTTTTGATGCTCCAGTGGATGTTGGCAATTTGATCTCTGGTTCCTCTGCCTTTTCTACATCCAGCTTGAACATCTGGAAGTTCATGGTTCATGTACTGGTGAAGCCTGGCTTGGAGAATTTTGGGCATTACTTTGCTAGCGTGTGAGATGAGTGCAATTGTGCAGAAGTCTGAACATTCTTTGGCATTGCCTTTCTTTGGGATTGGAATGAAAATAGACCTTTTCCAGTCCTGTGGCCACTGTTGAGTTTTCCAAATTTGCTGGCATATTGAGTGCAGCACTTGCACAGCATCATCTTTTAGGATTTGAAATAGCTCCACTGGAATTCCATCACCTGCACTAGCTTTGTTCGTAGTGATGCTTCCTAAGGCCCACATGACTTCTCATTCCAGAATGTCTGGCTGTAGGTGAGTGATCACACCATCGTGATTATCTGGGTTGTGAATATCTTCTTTGTATAGTTCTTCTGTGTATTCTTGCTATCTCTTCTTAATGTCTTCTGCTTCTGTTAGGTCCATACCATTTCTGTCCTTTATCGAGCCCATCTTTGCATGAAATGTTCCCTTGGTATCTTTAATTTTCTTGACGAGATCTCTAGTCTTTCCCATTCTATTGTTTCCCTCTATTTCTTTGCATTGATCACTGAGGAAGGCTTTCTTATCTCTCCTTGCTATTCTTTGGAACTCTGCATTCAAATGGGTGTATCTTTCCTTTTCTCCTTTGCTTTCTCATCTCTTCTTTTCATAGCTGTAAGCCCTCCTCAGACAACCATTTTGCCTTTTTGCATTTCTTTTTCTTGGGGATGGTCTTAATCACTCTCTCATGTACAATGTCACGAACCTCTGTCCATAGTTCTTCAAGCACTCTGTCTATCAGGTCTAATCCCTTGAATCTATTTTACTTCCACTGTATAGTCCTAAGGGATTTGATTTAGTTCATACCTGAATGGTCTAGTGGTTTTCCCTACTTTCTTCAATTTAAGTCTGAATTTGGCAATAAGGAGTTCATGATCTGAGCCACAGTCAGCTCCCCATCTTGTTTTTGCTGACTGTATAGAGCTTCTCCATCTTTGGCTGCAAAGAATATAATCAATTTGATTTCAGTGTTGACCATCTGGTGATGTCCAAGTGTAGAGTCTTCTCTTGTGTTGTTGGAAGAGGGTGTTTGCTATGACCAGTGTGTTTGCTATGACCAGTGCATTCTCTTGGCAAAACTCTATTAGCCTTTTCCCTGCTTCATTCTGTACTCCAAGGACAAATTTGCCTGTTACTCCAGGTGTTTCTTGACTTCCTGCTTTGGCATTCCAGTTCAGTTCAGTTTAGTCACTCAGTCGTGTCCGACTCTTTGCGACCCCATGAATCGCAGCATGCCAGGCCTCCCTGTCCATCACCAACTCCCGGAGTTCACTCAGACTCACGTCCATCGAGTCAGTGATGCCATCCAGCCATCTCATCCTCTGTCATCCCCTTCTCCTCTTGCCCCCAATCCCTCCCAGCATCAGAGTCTTTTCCAATGAGTCAGCTCTTCGCATGAGGTGGCCAAAGTACTGGAGTTTCAGCTATAGCATCATTCCTTCCAAAGAAATCCCAGGGCTGATCTCCTTCAGAATGGACTGGTTGGATCTCCTTGCAGTCCAAGGGACTCTCAAGAGTCTTCTCCAGCACTACAGTTCAAAAGCATCAATTCTTCAGCGCTCAGCCTTCTTCACAGTCCAACTCTCACATCCATACATGACCACAGGAAAACCCATAGCCTTGACTAGACAGACCTTTGTTAGCAAAGTAATGTCTCTGCTTTTGAATATGCTATCTAGGTTGGTCATAACTTTCCTTCCAAGGAGTAAGCATCTTTTAATTTCATGGCTGTAGTCACCATCTGCAGTGATTTTGGAGCCCCCCAAAATAAAGTCTGACACTGTTTCCACTGTTTCCCCATCTATTTCCCATGAAGTGATGGGACCGGATGCCATGATCTTCGTCCAGTCCCCTATATAAAAAGGACATCTTTTGGGAGTGTTAGTTCTAGAAGGTCTTCTAGGTCTTCATAGAACCATTCAACTTCAGCTTCTTCAGCACTACTGGTCAGAGCATAGACTTGGATTACTGTGATATTGAATAGTTTGCCTTGGAAACGAACAGAGATCATTCTGTCATTTTTGAGATTGCATCCAAGTACTGCATTTGTTGACAAAAGTTGACAAAAGTCATTTGTTGACTACTATGGCTATTCCATTTCTTCTAAGGGATTTTTGCCCACAGTAGTAGATATAATGGTCATCTGAGTTAAATTCACCCATTCCAGTCCATTTTAGTTCACTGATTCCTAAATTGTCAATGTTCACTCTTGCCATCTCCTGTTGGACCACTTCCAATTTGCCTTGATTCATGGACCTAACATTCAGGGTTCCTATGCAATATTGTTCTTTACAGCATCAGACTTTACTTCCATCACCAGTCACATCCATAACTGGGTGTTATTTTTGCTTTGGCTCCATCTCTTCATTCTTTCTGGAGTTATTTCTTCACTGATCTCCAGTAGCATATTGGGCACCTACCGACCCGGGGAGTTCATCTTTCAGTATCCTGTCTTTTTGCCTTTTCATACTGTTCATGGGGTTCTCAAGGCAAGAATACTGAAGTGGTTTGCCATTCCCTTCTCCAGTGGACCACGTTTTGTCAGAACTCTCCACCATGACCTGTCCATCTTGGGTGGCCCTACACAGCATGGCTCATTGTTTCATTGAGTTAGACAAGGCTGTGGTCCATGAGATCAGATTGGTTAGTTTTTTGTGATTGTGGTTTTCAGTCCGTCTGCCCTCTGATGGAGAAAGATAAGAGGCTTATGGAAGCTTCCTGATGGGAGAGACTGACTGAGAGGGAAACTGGGTCTTGTTCTGATGGGCAGGGCCATGCTCAGTAAATCTTTACCCCAATTTTCTGTTGAAGGGCGGGGCTGTGTTCCCTCCCTGTTATTTGACCTGAGGCCAAACTGTGGTGGAGGTAATGCTGCTTTTCTTAGCAAAACTATTTTTCCTGAAGTCTTTCTGTTCAGGCAAGTAGATTGATTGTTTATCAAAGAACTTCCAAAAGGGTCTTCCCAAGTCTTCAATGGAAAGCAACATCAACAGACAACTAGTGCCCCAGAGCGTCTTTGAATCTCTTGCCTTAAAATTCTCATCTTGTTATTTCTGCCAATTCTGTTATGATCCTTACCTAATCCTAACAGGCTCCCTGCTTTGGAAGGCCCACCTCAAATTTTCAGTTGTCAATAAATGATTACTTTACCTTCCTCCCTCAGAAATACTGCCAAACCATTGCAAGATGACATTCTCCCTTAGTGAGGAGGTGATAAAATCAGTTTGTCTTATCGACAGTTTGTGTTAGTAATGTTTGGGGAGCCAACTTTTGTCAAACCTCTGTCATCTGGAGGGTTGGGCGGTTATCCCTTAAGAAAGGGTAACAAGCTCTATTGAGTCTGAAAAGCAGTTTGGCTCGATTTGAGTGTTTGAGTTCTGAAACTAGAGCTCCCAAGGGATGGCTCAGGAAATAATAGTTTGGTAAAGCAAAGGGTCCATGGTCTCTCTCACCTTCAAAAGCTTGTTCTCCATTTATTCCCTGGCTCAAGGTGCCTGTGGATTTTTAAAGTGTTCCAGTTAGGGGTCTTGGTAAGGGGCAAGAATTCATCCACAAAGCTTTATTGAAAGTATGGGGGAGGGGAATCTCTTGCAAATCAAGTCCAGCCTGGAGAGTTATGAAAGCCATGCAAGCCTTGTCTCACTAGGATCATGAGGTCTTTGGGTTTTGCTTTTCTTGGGGCATATGCTCCGTTCTTCCTCCACTTCCCTGTGGTTCTGGGGCAAGTGCTTGAAGTGATCCTGCCAAAATGCTGACCTTGACTCTGACTTTACCTGACGTTGGGGCCCAGTATCTACTGTGTCTGGCTCTCATCTCCGTGTCTTTGGTTCATATTCATGAGAACCTCGATTAGTCAGTGACCAGCCAGTAGAAGCTGGGCTGGAAAGGGATTTGGTCCAATCAAACCAGAACAGGAGTTTAGGGTCACCTGACCTTTTACCCTTTCAGCAAGGGTTGCGGAAGATAGCATGTCGTGAAGGTTTTATGACTTAAAATTTGCTGATGTAACAGATTCTACTTGTTAGAATATACGTATGTCTGGTTTCCTCTTCATCCTCTTGAATGGGCTTTCTCCATACTTAGCCAGAAGCACCCTAGCAGGAATCCCAATATAAAAAAAGAATCGTGTTCAGCTTTGAATTTAAAGCAGGATCTTGAATTCTATAATCAAACAATAGTCTTGAAAAGTGGGCTTTGTTGAGAGGAAAAAAGGGATTTATCAATTACAAAGGCTTCTTTTATATATCAAGAATAGAAAAGGAATGCATTCAACTTGGTGATCTGAACTGAGAGTTGTATTTTAAACCAAAGACAGACAACTCAGGATGTGCCATAAGGAAAGTTATACAGTTTTGGGAGCCAGGAGTCAAAAAGGAGATCCATGAAAGGGAAAGAAAGAAGCTTGAAATTTCACAGGAGGATCTTGGCCCTTCTCCCTGGGAGAGGGGCAGAGGTGATAAAATATAGTGCAGAGAGAAGCGGGTTCCTAGTGTATCAGCTCGTGTTCCTGTTTCTTAAGAATAACATGGAAAATTGTCAGCCCCTTCGAGGAGCTCTATATTTAGCATGGAGCTGGAGCCTCATGGAGGCACCCAGGGTGTAGTTAGCAAATGGCAGAAGGGAGCTTCCCGGGTGGCTCGGTGGTAAAGAATCTGCCTGCCACTGGTCTGGGAAGATCCCACATGCCACAGGGCAACTAAGCCCGTGTTCCACAACTATTGAGCCTGTGCTCTAGAGCCCGGGAACGGCAACTACTGAGCCTATGTGTTAGAGCTCCTGAAGCCTGAGAGCCCACAGTACTTGCCAACAAGAGAAGCCATCGTAATGAGAAGCCCTCACTCCGCACCTGGAGAAAAGCCTGCATATCAAAGAAGACCCAGCACAGCCAAAATTAATAGATAAAGTTATAAATAAAAATAAAATGGCTGGGGAAGATACCAAGGTGAGAAGCCAGGGAATATGTGTCCTGGGATGCTGGAGAAGAGCGATGAAGAAGGAAGAGTCTGGGCTCAGAATGGGCCTGCAGCAGTTGGGGAGTCACCCCACGTGATGCTCAAGAAGGAACCCATTGGCCTTAATGAGGACCCACAAATCAGAGTAGACTAGCCACACCACAGTAGGGCCATCATGAGGATGTGTGAGCTTCCCCTGGCACTCTGGCCAGACTTTTGGAAAAAGGATAGAGCCCTGACAGAAAAGTCAGTCTTTGAATCAAGTGAACACTGAGAAGACTGAGTTAGATGGAGAGGGTCTGCTTTAAATGAGAAGAGATTGAACTATTTTTAACTTGCAAGTTTAAGTTTCTTTTCTACAATCAATAGGAGAGGGGGCTCAAGATCACAATGTGAGCAGTAAAAGTGACAAAATAGATTATTTTTTTCACTGAGGCATCATGTAAATTTTGCTTTTATTACAGTGTTAGGTCTACTAAACCCCTATATTTCTACCCGTCATTATTTAACTATAAGTAATGGAATGGGCACGGGTAAGGTCATAGCATGGAATGAGACAGGTGTCTCGACAGGTGTCGACTGGGAAAAAAACACAATGTGGGAGCTGTGAGTTCAGTTTCTTTAAGGCTCTGTAGCCTATAGCCCAGGAGACAGCCTCTCAGACAGCTTTGAGGAACTGCTCCAAAGGTCATTATATATGTGATTTTGGTGAAGAGGATACATGCATCCAAACACACATCTCAGTGGAAGTGATAGGGGCAGAATACACGGATGAAGTGGGCAATTAACTAGTCCAACCAGAGGATTGTAAATAGAGAAAAAATATGAGAGACCCATGTAAGTTAATGATCAGTCAAGAAAGCAGGTTGTTTAACAACAAAGCCATGTAGCAGGAGCATGAGACTTGCCCCCCCAAAATAAAACAATGGTGGCATGAGCCCCACATCCTGCCCACTGGAAGTAAGTTAATAATTCCTAGGACATGCTTCTCTGGGTTCACCAAAAACAGAAACATAGAGATAAGATGACATTATGCTGAAACCCGAGATGATTTACTATATTTTAGTGTATGTTCTGCTTTTGGTTCAAAACCACCCTTCTGCTGGTTTGAATAGCGTCATGACAGTCCCGGTTTTGAGGCAGGAGATAGTTGGGCTCCTGGGGCAAACAGCTGGAGTTGTTCTCTGTAGACTGATACTCCAAGACAAAAACGAAATCAAGGGAAGAGGCTGGGTCCTGCCTGGATTGAAGAGACCACATATTTCTCATTCTCAAAATCAGGAGACCTCCCTGACTACACATGCACAGAAAGGCTCCTGGGAGGTCAAAAAGGGAGGAGGCGCCAACCCTGCAGTGAGCCATGCCAACTACCCATAAGCCTTTTTGTTGGAATCCATCTGGACTAAGAGATGCACGTATACATGGGAGGGCCCCGAGATATACGAATTATAGACTCAGAATCAGGCAAAGCAAGAGGGTTGGTCAAAGTAAATCTGGAAGAAATGTTCCATAAAAGTGATTCAGACTACCTCATAGTTTGACTGCTATCTCTCTGAGCCTGCTTCTGTGTTTCTCCACATGTACTATACTCTTTTTCCTCCTAATAAGCACTTTACTTGTTTCACTACTTTCTGTCTCTATGTGGAAATCCATTTCTATGCAGTTGATGGGCCAGGGCCTTGTCAGTGGTCTAGGATTCAGAGCTCTCACTGTCATGGCCTGACTTCAATCTGTGGCTGGAAACCGCAACCCTGCTTCAAACCACTGCTGCCCGAGGCCATCCGAGATCAGTCTGACTGTATAGGGACAAGAAAACTGCTGCCCGACGTGAAGGAGGAACTAATAATGGAAGTTTGATGTCTATTTTAGAGTGAGGAAGAAGGTGGTCTTCTCCCTCAACTCCCACTTTTCCTTTGATTGTAAAACTGTAGCCCACTAAGTTCTTGGGGTGGTACTACCTTGCCCATCCACTTGTGTCTTTCACAAGTGTCTTTTTCCTTACCTGTCACTCTGCCTTTCATTGAGTTCTTTCTGCACTGAGACAGAAGAACCTGTGCTTTACCAAGTCCCGAGATGTATTCTGTGGTTTCAGAAGGCTGCTGCTAGTCACTAGGAACAGATGTCACTGTTAATGATTTTAATGCTTCTCTAGGCATGAGAAGATGTAAGAATTTGGACTCTAAATTTTCTCCTGGAAATATCCTACTATCTGATGGTGTGTTCTGCCAGTTTTCCCCCAAGCACAGAGGGCCTCATTCTGATATATCTCCACCTCGAAGTCCTTTCAGGGTGGGTTGAAGATTGGTGACTACAGTAGTCGGTGATTTCATTCTTGTAGAACTAGATGGCAAGTGACATTCTTTAGTTGGCACAGGGATAGTCCTTTCCCTAAGCAACTGGTGCATCTTTGGGCTAGAGGGAGGGGCAGGCCATTCTTCTTTCTGGTGAAGATTTGTCATTGTTGTTCACTGCACAGTGTGTATTTTCTGCCCACGTTATATAAGAAGGTAGCACAATTTATGTATTGGGCAATGTGGAAAGGCAGAGTTAAAACTCCAATTTCAAATTTATTCCAACAAGAATTTGTTGATTGATCACTATTTACCCAACAAATATTTGTTCTGCTCTACCTCATGAGTTCTCAGCTGCCAGAGATACAGAGGTGGATGAAGCCCTTTCCCTCCTCAGTTGTTGACTGTTTATTGGAGGACATGAATAAATCAGCAGACGTGGAGGTCGGAATGCAGCTGCCTCTACCTGAGTTGTGTGGTGGGGAGGAGGCAGGGCTGCCATTTATGTTGTGCCCTGCACAAGGGTGCCAAGCCAGGGGACAGAAACCCAGCCCAAGGACCCTGATGCAACACGACATACACCCAGGGAAGGGTTGCATTTTATGCTAACACCCAGAGGAAGTAACTCCTTTCTAGTTTGCACAGTCATGATTTCCACGCTATCATGAGAGAGGAAAGGACGTTTGAACTGAGTTTAAAATATTGAATAGAGTCACAGGTGTGTAGAAAACAAACTTAGGATTAGCAAGGGTGCCTCAGGTGGCAAAGAATCTGCCTTCAATGCAAAAAGACCTGGGTTCGATTCTTGGGTTAGGAAGATCCCCTGGAGAAGGGAATGGCTACTCACTCCAGTATCCTTGCCTGGAGAATTCCATGGACAGAGGAGCCTGGTGGGCAATAGTCCATGGTTGGGGGGCGGGTCACAAAGAGTTGGACACGACTGAGTGACTATACTCTAGTAAAGAAAATTTACCTTGAATAAAAAAAACTGGATAGAAATGGACTGAAAGACAGAAGTGTGGAGAGTCTTGCAGGCACAGGGAGTAGTGAGTGCAGACGAACTGGGGAGGGAGAGAGGACAGGTGTATTGGCAGAAAGACACACAGTTGGGAGAGCCTAAGATCCCAGACCAGAAGCAGTTCTTGAGGGGGTGGGTGTGCTGAAGAGTTCGCCCTTTGCCTTGCAGCTTTGGGGGCCTTTAGAGGAGAAGGCAATGGCACCCCACTCCAGTACTCTCGCCTGGAAAATTCCATGGACAGAGGAGCCTGGTAGGCTGGAGTCCATGGGGTCACTAAGAGTCGGACATGACTGAGCAACTTCACTTTCACTTTTCACTTTCATGCACTGGAGAAGGAAATGGCAACCCACTCCAGTGTTCTTACCTGGAGAATCCCAGGGATGGCGGAGCCTGGTGGGCTGCTGTCTATGGGGTCGCACAGAGTCGGACATGACTGAAGCGACTTAGCAGCAGCAGCAACAGCAGAAGAGGAGTTTAAGTCTCACCTCCAAATCAATATATTCGGTATGGCTTCATGCTTTCTCGCAGGCAGCCCCTCTTCCCCACTGACTTCTCAGTTTCTCTGACCTCTCCATTTCTTCCCTGCCTTGGCCACACGCTTTGGGATTTAATTAGTCTGCCTTGTTCATCTTCTAACTGCTTCCTGTGAAATCTTCCTCTCCATTTATCTCTCACAAGATGGAAAACTTTGTGACTGTGAAGACTGTGCCTTGTACTCCTAAAGAAATCTCTTTTTTAGCAATATGTCTCCAAATATGGTGTACACACCATTGGTGGTAAGTGCGGCGAGTTTAAGGGGGATGTGAACAAATATTTTTCTCTTAATATATTTATTTTATGGCATTATGTTTTATAAATATTTTAATTCTAATGTCTAATAAGATAAAAACTACCATGGGCACATCAAGTCTGTAATTTCACTGATATGTCTGTTTAGAATGAGGCTGAAATAAAGTTGAAGTTAACTAGTTAATTTAAAGAAAAAATATACTGATTATTCAGGGACTTCCCCTGGCGATCTAGTAGTTAAGATTCTGTACTTCCACTGCAGGGGCACAGGTTTGATCCCTGGTCAGAGAATTAAGATCCCAGCAAGCAGTTTGGCATGGAAATATAAAAAAAAATAAAATAATAGCAAATAAACTCAAAGAATATTAAAAAAGATTAAGGCAGAAATGATAGAAATGAGCACATCAACAATAAATTTCAAATGAAAGTTTTAAAAACACTGATGGTTTGGACACAGGAAAATTTGCAGAGGTGATATACAAATGACTGATACTTGAGAGCCAGCCCAGTGTTGCACCGGCCATTAAGGGCTTAACAAATAGCTTTGGAAAATCATCTTGATTTTAGTTGGTTGAGTACTGCATATTCAGAATATTGTTTCCCAAAGTAACAGTATAAGAACTTGGAAGGAAGGAGAGGGGGAAAGAGGGGAGGCAGAAAAGGATGGGAGAGAACAGGGTCAGTGGTGGGCCTCGCAGCCGGGAGGAGCTTCAGGTCCCAGCTGCTGGGCTAGGGAGGTGGGCTGAGTCCTGGGATTTTAGGGACCAGGCAGAGGTGGAGCTTTATCCCTTACGGTTGAGAAGGTTACCCAGAGCAGGGGGCAGGACTGTGTTATCATCTGCTTGTCTTCCCCTTGTGTAACTCTGCTTTGACATCTCTTTCATCCTTAGAAGTGACACTGTCCCCCTTCCTCCCCAACACACACACACACTTTCTCCTTCTCTCTCAAACACACACACACATATCTCCTTCTCAAGGTCCCGCTTGTTCAGAGTGTAAGGGAGCTGACCCTCCAAATTGGATCCCACCTGAAACCAAGTCGTGTTCATTTCAAGGTGTCTGATACCTGATCACCTGATTGACCACTCTATCTTTGGTTACAGTAACTTCAGGAAATAGCTCAGAGAGGGGAGGGAGTGTGGGATTGGGGAGCAGGCCTCACCTTTGGCTTTGAAATCATAGTCCGCCTTAGGTGGTGAGGGGATAAACACACTGTGGGGGGTGTAGGGTGCCCAGCAAGGCTGTCACCCAGCCCCCTGATCCTCTCTCTTGGTTTCCATGTCCACAAGTGCAGGGGGTCCTAGGCCTGTTTACACAAACCTCTTGTATTAGCCAGGATCATGCAAGGGACACATGGCATGCTCAGAAGGTCCAACGGCAGAGTTTAGTGAAGGGGCCATTTCCTCAAGGGAGTCCTCAGAGGAGGTGATGCTCCCCAGAACTGGCAATGGTGGTACCTATTATTGTCCCCAGGCTTGATGAAGCTGGGGTGGGACAATGTTACTGAACCCATGAGATGGGAACTGTGGCCATAATGGGATGTAGCCACTGCCAACTCTGTGGCTGGGCAGGGAGGAGTGGAGGGTTACACCTCTTGTTTCTTTTTTTTCCTGTCCTTTCAGTTCAGTTCAGTTCAGTCACTTCGTCGTGTGTGACGCTTTGCGACCCCATGAACTGCAGCACGCCAGGCTTCTGGGTCCATCACCAACTCCTAGAGCTTACTCAGACTCATGTCCACTGAGTTAGTGTTGCCATCCAACCATCTCATCCTCTGTCTTCCCCTTCTCCTCCTCCCTTCAATCTTTCCTAGCATCAGGGTCTTTTCAAATGAGTCAGTTCTTTGCATCAGGTGGCCAAAATATTGGAGTTTCAGCTTCAACATCAGTCCTTCCAATGAATATTCAGGACTGATTTCCTTTACGATGGACTGGATGGATCTCCTTGCAGTCCAAGGGACTCTCAGGAGTCTTCTCCAACACCACAGTTCAAAAGCATTAATTCTTCGGTGCTCAGCTTTCTTTATAGTCCAACTCTTGCATCCATACATGACTACTGGAAAAATCATAGCTTTGACTAGATGGACCTTTGTTGGCAAAGTAATGTCTCTGCTTCTTAATAAGCTGTCTAGGTTGGTCATAGCTTTTCTTCCAAGGAGCAAGTGTCTTTTAATTTCATGGCTGCAGTCACCATCTGCAGTGATTTTGGAACCCCCCAAAATAAAGTCTTTCATTGTTTCCATTGCTTCCCCCATCTATTTGCCATGAAGTGATGGGACCAGATGCCATGATCTTAGTTTTCTGAATGTTAAGTTTTAAGTCAAGTCTTTCACTCTCCTCTTTCACTTTCATCAAGAGGCTTCTGAGTTCCTCTTCATTTTCTGCCATAAGGGTGGTGTCATCTGCATATCTGAGGTGATTGATATTTCTCCCGGCAATCTTGATTCCTGTCCTTTAGTCAAACCGAAACAGAAGCCAGAGACCAGGGAGGCTGGGTTAGGGTCAACCTCTTGAGGAGGTGGGGAGCCCCCAAGAAGAAGAGGAAGATGAAGGATCTGACAGGCAGGTGAACAGCTGGCATCCATCTGCCTGTCCAGTTTCTGGAGACTTCCAGCCCCACCCACAGCTTGAAAATCACAATGCTCCCCAGAAAGTCAGATTCCCAGGATTAGGGGGAAAAGGGAAGAAAGAAATAGAGGAAACCTACATATTTTATGCCTTATAGAGCTCAGTAAATTTTTTGTTGACTTTTGTTTATCTCACAACTTTGTGAAAAACATATTACAGAAGTGAAGTAGATAAGTGTGTCTTGCTCAAGTCATATTTACTGGAATCAGGCCTTGATTTAACCCTCAGTCTCCAAACTATTTGCTTTGGGCAACTGTCTTTCAGCTGTGGGTCTCCAGGCCTTGGTAAGCCTTAAATCAACTCAGTGGGTTATGACCAGCATTTGGAAAATAATGAAACAGTGTTAGATTAGAAGATTTCAGAGTTTATTACCTATAATATGGGTAGATATTGTTTCTTGAAACTTTCATTTCCATTGTGTACACACACACACACACACACACACCCTTATGTGCTTGTGTATACTGGGTTGTGATGTCAAATATGATTTTTCCTGAGGTGTCTGTTTGAAGAAGTCTGAAAATACTGTAGTGGACTATCATACTGCTCTTCCCAGTCTAAGAGGTTTATTCTTTTATTCACCTGTTAATTCATTCCCGCTTATTACACACCTTCTATGTGCCACACTCTGAACTTCCTGTGCTGATGGGTGCACATCTCTTTCACTGCAAATTCCTCCTCCATTCCCTCTTTACACTTCCTGCTTCACTACTTTCACTTCCCTGAACAATCCACGCTGTCTTTCATCGCAGGGGCCTTTGCAAAGCTCCACTCATCCCTGTGCTCTCTCTTTGAGCTGAAGAGTCCCTCCCCTGTCCTCAAAGACTGGCTTTCATTTCTAAAGCTATTTTTTAAAGAAGGCTCCAAATTTTTGGACACTTGATCCATAGAGAGGAGGAGACCATGTCACCTCCCCTTGAGTCTGGGTGTACTGGTGACTGGTTCAGTCAATAGAGTAGGGTGCAGGTAACTTCTAAAGCTAAAGGTCATAACAGTTCATGTAATTTTCACCTTATTTGCTAGAAATATTCACTTTTGGAGCCCTGAGATGCCATGTAAGAAATCCAAGTACCCAAGGTCACCCAGCTGGAGAGGCCACATGCAGATGCCTCAGTGGACTGTTTCAGGTGGGCCCAGCCTTCTGGCCATCTTTACTAAGGTGCTAGGCATGTGGCTGGGCTGCCTTGTACCCACCAGAACAGCCCACCCGTCAAATGCATAGCAGTGAGTGACCTCCATGTATGCCATGATGAATAGAATCACCCAGCTGAGTGTACTTCTGATGACAAAACCATGAGCTATAATGAAATGGTGATTGTTTTAAGCCACTAGCTTCTGGGGGGGGTTGTTACATAGCAGTGTGTGCGTATGAGCTCAGTCGCTTCAGTTGCATCCGACTCTTTGTGATCTTATGGACTGTAGCCCACCAGGTTCCTCTGTTCATGGGGATTCTCCAGGGAAGAATACTGGAGTCGGTTGCCACACCCTCCTCCAGGGGATCTTCACAACCCAGAAATCCAACCCACATCTCCCGAGTCTCCTGCATTGCAGACAGATTTTTTACCACCGAGGCACCAGGGAAGTCCATGTAGCAGCAGATAATTGCAACGATACTATCTGTGCTGCTATAGTGTTCTATTTTGTCCCCACCAGAGACCTTATGACACTGTAGTTTAATTTCTTAATAGCTATTGTCTGTCTTTCCTAGTAGAAAATATGAGGCCAGAAACTACATTTTGCTGCATATTATAATTCTAATATCTGGCATCAGTTCTGCAAAAAAAAAATAGGCTTAGTAACTATGTTTTTTAAATTTGGCATGAATTGAATTAAATGGAATGAACCAGAGCTGATTACAGGTAGGCTGTCCGTATGTTCATGTTTGCCTAGAACCTATTGACATGATATAAATATACAGGTGGCTCAGTGGTAAAGAATCCACATGCGATGCAGGAGACGGGAGCTCATCCCTGGGTTGTGACGACACCCTGTAGCAGGGAATGGTGATCCACTCCAGTACTCTTGCCTGGAAAAATCTCATGGACAGAGGAGCCTGGCGGGCCACAGTCCATAGTGTTGCCGAGTCGGACATGACTAAGCGGCTGAGCACAGCATGCAAGTACTAATAAACTCCTCTGTCACTCTCAAACTTAAAGTATAAAATTTGGGGGCACCCTAATTAGAGGGGTCTTTGTAGGATCAGGGCCGGATCCCGAGCAACACCCATCAGATTCATTAGAAAGTTTGGACCTGGCTCTAGGTGGATAAGAATGTTGGATTTTTTTACATGAGAAACTTTGAAGAGTGGCTTATTAGTCCTGTTGCCATTATATTTTGATTATGTGCTCTATGATTAGATGTTGAAAATGCTAATGCATATTAATACATGATTGATTTGATTACCCATCCTAATTATACTTTGATCACTTTTGATACATATATTGATTCATATTTTATTTCACAGAATTCTTTGTATAACTATGCTTTGATAATATCTGATTGCATCTTAATATTTGATTGCTTTGAGTAGCTCTTGTTTTAACCATTGGGAAGTTGAATCATATTAGCTATGATATATTTGACTAGGTGGTGCTAAGTGATTAAGAATCTGCCTGCCAATGCAGGAGACACAAAAGACACGGGTTTGATCCCTGGATCAGGAAGATCCATTGGAGTGGGAAATGGAAACCATCTCCAGTATTCTTGCCCTGGAAAATTTCATGAACAGTGGAGGCTGGTGGGCTACAGTCCATGGGGTCACAAAGAATCAGACACGACTGAGCATGCTCACGCACACACACACATATCTGACGAGTGGTTATAAGCATAATATGCAAAACATGCCTGAGTGTGATAATCCCTGCTACTTGTCACTGTGTTACATTTGGTAGATCACTTCTCTGGCCTCATCTGAGAAGTGGACATCATAATAAAATTTACTCGTAAGAGTGCCAAGTGGATTAAATGAGATAATACATATTAATAGGGTAAACTGGCTGAACCCTGGTTGACATTCTGTACAATTACAATGTGTAATTGATATTCCTTACTCCCATCCAAGTGTCTGTTTGCATGAGCTGACATGCATTAAAGTTTGTATAGTTCATGTTGCTTCACGGGGAGGCTCAGGAAAAGGAGAGGGGTAGTTTGGGGTAGGGTACTGGTTACAGGGAGAAAAGAGAGGAGAAGAATGAAGGGGCTGGTGGCATGAACACCACCCTCCCATGCCAGCTACATGGTCCAGGTGTTCACAGTAAAGAGATCCTATCTAAAGGGGCAGGTGGGCTGGAAATCCATGCCCGGACACAGGGTTGTGTCAGCTTTGAAAATTCACACAGAGGGGCCATAGGAGTTATTCAGAGGAGCCATATAAGAAGAGGCTTTGTTCCCACCGGTTTGAGATCCAGTAGAAAGAGAGGGAATGGCTGAAAGACTTGACTGAGTGAAAGACCGTGCAAGTTTAGGCACAAGGAGGGCTGTTTTGGAGCCCCCACTCCATGTGCTTCGTGCTGTGGCATTCTGCCCTGGCTTCCAGGGCCGCTGAAAGAAGAGGGCTGTGTCTGGGAGATCAGCATTTTCAGGAAGTTCAGAAACCTGGGTGGGGGGGGGTGGTGTTGGTGGGGGGCAGAGTAGGGGGACATGGAATGAGTTAGTGTAGGGGGTGAAGGGTGAGTCCTTTAGCTACTGTAACAACTGAAAGTCACAGGTTCCCTTACTCTGCCAACACTTTACATACACGATCACTTTTAATGGTCACAGCAATCTTATGACAACAACCACTGGTATATTTATAATCCCTGTTTACAGATGGGAAACAGAGGCAAAAAGGGATTAAATAATTCCTCCACTGTGATAGAGAGTAACTGGCAGGACCTGTACAGGTCTACCCTGCTTTTTGAATGTTTGCTTTATGCCACTTTGCTTTTATGAAAAACCTCCATTAGTATCTGTTTTTGCAAACTGAAAGAAATATAAAGAGGATTCCATTTCTAAGAAAACAGGTAAAAAGTGCAGGTCGAGTTTAGTGTTTGCTTTGCCTTGAGCAGTTTTAGAGGCAGCATGCACCCCCAGCAGAGAGTGGTACCGCCAGCCTCCTTCCCCAGGAACTACGCTCAGTGTCTCAGCATCAAACCACCATAGCTTTGGACTGTGTCTGTGAGCGTCTGTGCTTTATCCCAACTGATTTTGTACATCCATTAGCAAGATGTGTCCTAAGGTAATTGCTTCTTCACTTTACACCATTTCAGCTTAAGAAAGGATTCACAGGAAAACTTTGCTTTCAAAGAGCAGGGAAGCCTGTATCTGAATCCAGGTCATCAGATGCCAGAGCCACCACTCTTGACCCTTACTCCAGATTGCCTCCTCACCAGGGACCCTGTCAGGGTTCCTGGGCACAGATGAGCATCCCACCTCTGCCCTTGGAGAGCCCCGGAGTGGGGAGGAGCTGAATTCCTGCAAATGTGTTGTAGTTGCTCAGTCGTGTCCTACTCTTTGCGACCCCGTGGACTATACCCCACCGGGCTCCTCTGTCCATGGAGTTCTCCAGGCAAGAATACTGGAGTGGGTTGCCACACCCTTTTCCAGGGGATCTTTGTTACCCGGGGATCGAACCTAGGTCTCCCGCGTCGCTGGGTGATTAGAAAACTCAGTGAAATCTGGGCATCTGCATCAATGTGACCTCACGTCTTCCCTCAACCTGGGGACCCTTTGTGTTTTTGGATTTATAGTACATTTGCCCAGGACCTAGCCCACACTTGCAACTCAGTAGAGAGGTCCATTTTCAGTTTTGTGGATGATTGGTGTGGCCGCTCTCTTCTGCAGTTATGCTTTTAGAGATGAGAACACAGAACCCCTCTTAACTAAACGAATGCCCTCTGTGGCCTCCTGTTGAGCCTGTCCCTTCCTCTGACCTGGTTTGAACTTCACGGGATACAAAGGAGACCAGAGAGTGGGTAATGGTCCCTGCTATTGGGCCATCAGACAAAGCCATCAACTGTCAGCTGGGGTCTCTGGCTGCCTTCCAGAAGATTCCAAGACCCTGAGAGTATGCAAAGCAATGACCAGACAGAGCACATGTGCATGGAGCCCCAGAATGACCATCCTGAGGCTTAAAGTACACTTTAACAGAATCCCATGTGAATAACCATAAATTAGGAAGTACCTTCTATTCTTTCCTTCACAAAAAATCATTTTACCCACGTCCTTGACACAAGATGCTATCTTTCTTTTCTGTTATTCTATTTTATTCCTTTTTGAGTACATATAGTATGACTTGACCCCACTCCAGTACTTTTGCCTAGAAAATCCCATGGACAGAGGAGCCTGGTAGGCTGTAGTCCATGGGGTCGCTAGCGTCAGACACAACCAAACGACTTCACTTTCACTTTCATGCATTGGAGAAGGAAATGGCAACCCACTCCAGTGTTCTTGCCTGGAGAATCCCAGGGATGGGGAAGCCTGGTGGGCTGCCGTCTATGGGGTCGCATGGTGTCGGACATGACTGAAGCAACTTAGCAGCAGCAGCAGCAGTATGATTTTTAATATGTTTGAGATTTTCAAAATTAAAATGACTTTCTCATTTATATATGAGGAGAAAATTAAAATTAATTTTTTTGCCATGAAGAGATTAAAAAAAACTTGGAGGAAATAATAGTAAAATGCTAGCAAGTCTGTGGGTGATGTGATTATGGGTTATTTTAACATTCTTTTCTATCCTCAGTAAGCATGTTCTGCTTTTATAATATGAAAAGAAGTAGAATTTATTCGTATGTGTGGGTGTTTTTTTAATTTTTAAATTATGAGAACAGTTGTTTCCTTCAGTATAGTACAGACAACTTTTATTTCAAATAGTTATGATATTTTTTGTTTGTACTTTGTTTTACTCCTGGGAATTCCTCCACGGCAGATGTGTCCAGCTGAGATGGAGGTAGATTAATGACCAAAAGTACAGACCCAGCCAACTTCTCATCTGAGAGTTGAATGGAAAGAGTTTTGAATTAGGAATTTCAAGGATGAGTTCTAGTTCTGACACCACCAAACACTGAGGGTCTCAGCCTCCTGAGAGGTAGTAGTCTAGGTAGACAAGTAGTCTACCACCCCTTCCAGGACTAGGCTGGAGTGAACCTTTGGTGCCTTCTGGAAGTCATTGGGGAAATAGGGCAACCCATTAGCCTCAGCTGACTTTGTTAGACTAGAGCGATTTAATTACCTGGAAAGTTGGCAGTTCAGATTAAGTCCGAGAATAGCTCTTCCACCTGCTGAGTAAAGGAAGTAAAGTCTTGTGGTGGCTCTTAACAGGGTTTCCTGGAATTGGTGTTTGGAGTGATGTTTTTAAGGTAGTGTGGGGCATAGATGGATATGGAGGAAGGAGGACAGCCTAGGACTTGAGGGTAAAGGAGCAGCGGTGGCAGCAAGCCCATCATGTGTGGATGATGGATGGGAGACAGAAGGGCAAAGTGCCAGGGAGGAAACGTGAAATGTCCCCAGCTGGAGGGGAGCCCAAGAGCTTGGGAGTCCATCGTCTCGCTCATGGTGCCCTGCAGTAGCCACCCAATAGCAGTCTCCATATATTCTGTGACAGTTAACTCATAAACTTTGTTTTTCTTTAATTTAGCTGTAAGTTTAAAGTAAATATTGATATTTTCTAAGATATAAAACCAGTCACTCATCACAATGCATTTCAGTAAAACCAAACAGTTTGGTGCCCTAGACTTAAAGAGGTTTCTCTAATTGGATAAAAAGATGAGGTCTGTGCTTTTTCATTTGCCTGATTAATTACTGCTCTGAAACCCTTGAAAATAGACATGGTCTGTAAGTAGTATCTGTTATTTAATCGAGGACAGATGTTTTCAGAAATCTTTTAAATAGGCCTGGAGAGTTACTGGCTCTTAAGCGAAGTGAATCACTGAAGTGTATGTTTTAAAAGTGACTGAAACATGCCAGCACAGAGAAGGCAATGGCACCCCACTCCAGTACTCTTGCCTGGAAAATCCCATGGACGGAGGAGCCTGGTGGGCTGCAGTCAATGGGGTTGCTAAGAGTCAGACACAACTGAGCGACTTCACTTTCACTTTTCACTTTCACACATTGGAGAAGGAAAGGGCAACCCACTCCAGTGTTCTTGCCTGGAGAATACCAGGGACGGAGGAGCCTAGTGCGCTGCCATCTATGGGGTCGCACAGAGTCGGACACAACTGAAGCGACTTAGCAGCAGCAGCAGCAGCAACATGCCAACAAAAAGCAATTTTTACTAATGTTCAAGTTATGGTCACTCTAATTGTGGTTTCTCCTAAATCACCAGCATCAAGAAGCAGCACCAAGATAAAGCCAGGAAATGGCATCACCACCCACCCGGGGGTCCAGGCTAAACGTCATTGCACACAATGGCTGCACTTTTTCCTACCTGCACTTCCCTTTCTGTCCCTGCTGTGTCCAAATTTTGTTGTCAAGTTCATCCTGTAAGCACCTCTACAGGGATTTCCTTTTGTCTATTCCTACCACCACTACCCAAGTTAAGGCAACAGTATCAGTTGAGTTTAATAGAAAAATAAATTTCACCCCAGACAAAGCCTTCAATGGGAAGGCAATGTTAGGGGTGTGGTCAGGGCTAAGGAAGCAAATGAGCGAGAGAGAGGTACCCAGGGAACAGGAGTGTTGGGTGCCATTACCACTCCCAGCCAAGGGACCCTGCGAGGATACTGTGCTCCCAAAGCCCAGTGAGAGCCCCAGAGGAAGCTGCTGTGGTGGAGAGGGGGATCCGGAAGGGAGTGCAGCATCAAAGTGGGGAAGGCGGTTCCTTTTCTCCTCCCCTTCTCCTGCCTTCCACTGGCACCTCCTGCTGGCCAGACCCAACTGAAAGCCGTGTTGAGGGAACCCCCAAGATGCAGACCTCATGGACAGCCTTGAGTGTAAAGCAGGGCACGGTGCAAATCTGGAGGCTCAAATGATGAGTAAGGAAAACAGCAGGCAGCACCACCAAGGCCTCTCCAAAGCTTCCCACCTTATTATTTTCCATAATGTGACAAGAGTGCTCTTTCTAAAGCGGAACTCACCAAGTCACACTGCCTGCTTACAACCCTTGAATGACTCCTGATTGCCCTCAGGGTAAAATGAAAACTCCTCAACATGGCACCATGGATTGAATATTTGTGTGCTCCCCAAATGCATGTATTGAGTCCTAATCCCCAGTGTGACAGTATGGGAGATGGGGCTTTGGAAGGTGATTAGGTCATGAGAGTGAAGTCCTTGTGAATGGGATTAGTGCCCTTATAGAGGAGATTCAGAGGGTCTTGCCCCTTCTGCCCCATGAGGACACAGGGAGAAGAGGGCCACCTGTGAGCTAGGAAGCTTGTTCTCATCAGAATCCAAATCCTCCAGCTCCTTGATCTTGGTCTTCCTAGCCTCCTAACCCTAACTGAGAAATAAATTCCTGTTGTTTATAGGCCCCCTGGTCTGTGATATTCTGTTACAGCAGCTCAAGCTGACTTCACTAAGAGACACAGTGCACAACGTCTTATGAGTCAGATTTCCATCTGCTCCCGTAACCCTTTGCACTCAATGCAGTTCTGAGACTGTGAACTGCTGTGTCTCATCACCAGCCGTAGTCCATACTGTCCTCTGCCTGTGACATTCTTTGATTTCTTGTGCCCTACTCTCTATGACTTTTTCTTTTAAAGACTCTTCAGGGTTCTTTCTATTTTTTCTTTTTTGAGATCTTTTGTAGACTTTATTTTCTAAAGAAGTTTTGATTTTACAGAAACCTTGAGCAGGAAGTACAGAGAATTCTCATGTATACATTTCCTTTCTAGCCCTCTCCACAGTTTTACCTATTAGTAACATCTTGTATTAGTGTGGTATATTTGCTCCCATTGATTAACCAATTATGCTACATTATTATTAACTAAAGCCCATCATTTACATTAGGGTTCACTTTACTGTTGTACAGTTGTATAGTTCTATGGTTTTGACAGAGTACATCATGCGAAACGCTGGGCTGGATGAAGCACAAGCTGGAATCAAGATTGCTGGGAGAAATATCAATAACCTCAAATATGCAGATGACACCACCCTTATGGCAGAAAGGGAAGAACTAAAGATCCTCTTGATGAAAGTGAAAGAGGAGAGTGAAAAAGCTGGCTTAAAACTCAACGGTCAAAAAATGAAGATCATGACATCCAGTCCCATCACTTCATGGCATATAGATGAGGAAGCAATGGAAACAGTGAAACACAATTTTCTGCGGCTCCAAAATCACTGCAGACAGTGACTGCAGCCATGAAATTAAGAGACAGTTGATCCTTGGAAGAAAAGCTATGACAAATCTAGACAGCGTATTAAAGAGCAGAGACATCACTTAGCTGACAAATGTCCCTCTAGTCAAAGCTATGGTTTTTTCCAGCAGTCGTGTACTGATGTGAGACGATGTTTAGCTTTGTAAGAAACTGTCTTCCAAAGTAGCAGTACCATTTTGCATCCCCAACCACAGTGATGAGAATTCGTGTTTTGCCTCACGTCTTCACCAGTATTTGGTGGTGTGAGTGTTTCGGTTTTTAGTTACTATAATAGGCAAATAAGTGGTATCTTATTATTGTTTAAATTTGCATTTTTTAAATGACACATGATGTTGAGTGTCTTTTCATATTTTTTTTTGCCACTTCTGCTGTAGTTTGAGCTATCAATTTAGTTGACCCTTTCTACAGAAAGGTTACTTCCTCGTTAAATGACTAAGACTGTTGAAGATGTGGTTGAGAAGACCAACTGAAATTTTATTCCATTATTTCCCTATGCATAGTTTTAGGGATTTAAGTAACTTAAGATTTGTATCAAAATATATACTTAATAAAATAATTTATAACAAATATCTTGGTAGTAGGGTGTTGAAATAGATATTTTAATTTCTCCAAGTCTTTCTAAGTATTTCAGGTTAAACAAGGTGTCTTTCAGCAAAAACACCTGTACAATTAGTATAATTAGCAGCTAACATGTAAGTCCTAAGAAAGTCTTTTTAGAATATATCACAACCACTGAGAAAGAAAATGACTAATGTCTGGGTACAATCTTTTGCAAATCTAATGGTTTTGAATTCTTTGCACTTAAGTAAATTACAATAGAGTTTAACTGGGTTTTCAATTGATATAATTTTAAATTTAGCTTTGATAAATGGTTACTCTGTGATCTGAGCATTTACTTCAGAAGAATTTCAAAGAACTGAATGGCATGGCTTTAACCACCTTCTTTCCGTTCCCATTAAACTACATTTAAGGGCACAATTTTCTAAGCACATATACTGTTATAAACAAAGAAGAAAATAAACTGAGGAAAAGAACTTCGTGAGTTTTTAGAAATGTCTTTTATTGTTGGTTGCTGTTGTTCAGTCACCCAGTCATGTCTGACTCTTTGTGATCCCATGCCCTGCAGCATGCCAGGCCTCCCTGTCCTTCTCCATCTCCCGGAGTTTGCCCAAGTTCATGTCCATTGCAATCAGTGATGCCATCTAGCCATCTCATCCTCTGAGGCCCTCTTCCCCTTCTGCCCTCAGTCTTTCCCAGCATCAGGGACTCTTCCAGTGAGTCATCTGTTTGCATCAAATGACCAAAATACTGAAGCTTCAGCTTTAGCTTCAGTCCTTCCAGTGAATATTCAGGGTTGATCTCCCTTAAGACTGACTGGTTTGATCTCCTTGCTGTCCAAGGGACTTTCAGGAGTCTTCTCCAGTACCACAGTTAGAAGGCATCAATTCTTTGGCACTCAGGCTTCTTTACAGTCCGACTCTCACAACTGTACACGACCACTGGGAAGACCATAGCCTTGACCATATGGACCTTTGTTGGCAGAGTAATGTCTTTGCTTTTCAACACACTGTCTAGGTTTGTCATTGCTTTCAAGAAGCAGTCGTCTTCTAATTTCATGGCTTTAGTCACTGTCTGCAGTGATTTTGGAGCCCAAGAAGAGGAAATCTGTCACTGCTTCCACCTTTTCCCCTTCTATTTGCCATGAAGTAATGGGGCCAGATGCCATGATCCTAGGTTTTTTAATATTTACTCTTAGACCAGCTCTTTCACTCTCCTCCTTCACCCTCATCAAGAGGCTCTTTAGTTCCTCTTCGCTTTCTGCCATTAGAGTGGTATCATCTACATATTTGAGGTATTTCTCGCACCTATCTTGATTCCCACCTTGTTATTTATCCAGCCTGGCATTTCTCATGTGCTCAGCATATAAGTTAAACAAGCACGGTGACAGCAGACAGCCTTGTTGTACTCCTTTCTAGATCTTGAACCAATCAGTTGTTCCATACAGGGTTCTAACTGTTGCTTCTTGACCCGCATACAGATTTTTTTAGGAGACAGCTAAGATGGTTTGGTGTTCCCACCTGTCTAAGGGCTATTCTTGTCTACTCATGTGTCAAAAATTCACTTGGTACATGCCTCTCTATATCTGTCTTTCTCTCTCCGTGTGTGTGTTTATATGTGTGCTCAGTCGGGGTCTATCTCTTTGTGATCCCATGGATGGTGTTCCACCAGGCTCCTCTGTCCATGGATTTTCCAGGCAAGAATACTGGAGTGGTTTGCCATTTCCTACTCCAGGGGATCTGCCCCACCCAGGGATCAGACCTGTATCTCTTGCGTCTCCTGCACTGGCAGGCAGATTCTTATCTCTAGCACCACCTGGGAAGTCTCTCTCCAGGAAAGTGAAAGTGTTAGTTGCTCAGTTGTGTCCAACTCTTTGTGACCCCATGGACTATAGCCCACCAGGCTCCTCTGTCCCTGGGATTTTCCAGGCAAGAATACTGGAGTGGGTTGCCATTCCCTTCTCCAGGGGATCTTCCTGCCCCAGGGATCAAACCCAGGTCTCCTGCATTGCAGGTGGATTCTTTACTGTCAGAGCCACCAGGGGAGCCCTTTTCTCTCCACCGTTGCTGTTAATCTGAGCATATCAGGTTACTTGTGGGACCATGCCCTTAAGTTTTTTAGGAACCTTGGCTATCCAGTCAAAATTATCTCATCCTAGACCAGGGCTATTTAAAGATGCAGCATTGGCATCTTGTGGAGCCTGACAACAATACAAGTTAAGCTCCTCCCCAGATCTATGACTCAGAATCTCCGGGGGTGGTGCCCAGGTGTCTGTGTTAACAAGCCTTCTAGGTTACTCTGGAGTGTGCTGAAGTTTGTAAGCACATGAGGATACCACCTTATTTCTTTTAGAGTTTGGTAATTACCTTGAGGACTTGACTTAACTGATCGTGCCCAGGATTGGTCTTCCATGGTGTGTCTTGATGGCCATATCTCCCAGTCTGTCTGGTTTTTGAGAATCTTTAACTGGCTAGAAAGTCGGACAGTGATAAAAAGTTTGTTTGTTTGTTTGTTTGTTTTTTCCAACCCAGGTAATTCTGAGCCCTAGGTAATTCTGAGCTGTCTATGAGCCCTCTAAATTCTGCTTACAATCTCACCAGTTCTCTGAGCAGTACTGTATCATATGCAGCTGAAAGCAGCCAGCTGCCGGTTGTAATTTTCTGCCTGGCAGTCTCCTTGCCCAAGATCAAGTTCATTAGATACATTTTCTATCTTCTAAGATAACTTAGGTGACGGTTTTTCCTAGTCTTTTTAATTGTTCCTTGCTAATTTTTTAAGCCTCTGCCAGGTGGCGCTAGTGGTAAAGAACCTGCCTGCCAGGGCTGGAGACACAAGGAACGTGGGTTTGATCCCTGGACTGGGAAGATCCCCTGGAGGAGGGCATGGCAAACCACTTCAGTATTCTAGCCTGGAGAATCTCATGGACAGAGGAGCCTGGCCGGCTACAGTCCATGGGGTTGCAAAGAGTGGTACACGACTGAAACGACTTAGTCTGCATACACATGTCCGCGTTCTAAGCCTAAAGCTAATACTATGTATTTTAGGCTTTTATTGAGGCACCAGTTTGTGCACGGGTTTGTATTACTGCATGGCAAACCACTGCAAACCTTAGTGCCAAATCAGTAATATTTATTATTGCTCACATGTCCATGGATTGACTGGGCCTCAGCTTATAGGCTCAGCTCCACGTCTCACCTTTTCCTTGGACCAGTCAGTGAGACCCTGGTCCCCATTGCTCTCATCAGAATGGTAGATGTGCAAGAGGGCACGTGGAAACATGTGACACTTCTTAAGTCCTAGGCTTAAAACTCACACACCATTACTTCTGCCCACATGCTGCTGGCCAAACAAGTCACATGGTCAAGCGTAAGGCCTAGGGACACCCATCAGAAAACCAAGACAAGAGTCTGGATACAGGGAGGGGTAAAGAATTAAGGACACTATGTCGATCTGGCATTGCTTCCAGCATAAAAATAGGAATCTCTTCTACGTGCTGGCAAAACTCGTAAAATTTTCCTCTCAGAGCATTGTTTTCACTTCTTTCTCTCACCAATTAGACTGAGTTTCAGACAGTACCTGACATATAGTAGATACTCAATAAATACTTATGGACCAAACAAGTTGACTAGATACAGGAATGAATGCTTTCCTGAAGGGCAGCTTGCCAAGTCAGAGCTACAGAGACAAGGAATTAAGTCTTGATTTGGAATGTTGTCTAGACATTTAATTTGAAACTTCGAGATTTTCATTGCTATGTCTTCTTAGGAAAATATTAACAAGAACTTAACCTTTTGTTTGACCTTCATTAAAGCAAGGTGATGCCTAGCATTTGGAAGACGTGGTAAACGGAAAAAGAGTAATCAAAGAAAAAAGATGGAACCAAAGGGACGTTGTTGAAAGGGAAGAGCTGATGATATACCTGTGTGGGTTTTCATGCTACTTTTTCCCTTTTTCTCAAACGTCTTCTTTCAAAAAAGATGAGCGAGAGAGTCTAAGTAGCTGTCCCAGGGGTGCCCAGCCTGTCACTGTCTGTTATTTGTAATCTGAGCCAAGAATCAGTCAGGGAGGCGGGTGGTGGTGTAGTAAAACCTCCCTGTGAGATCTTGTTGGCAGGCCGTGTGACAGCGTCAGTGGGCCATTTGGGACGGTCCTGTCCACACCATCCTTCCATCTGTGCTCACAGCCTGGCTGTCGCCGCCAATAAGAGCAGCAATATTTCTTCCTCTCATAACCCACTCTTCTCTGTTCTGCTCTTTCAGAATTTTATTGTTCCAAATACGTTGCAGTGCTTGGAATGAAAGGAGAAAGAAATCTTTAAATTCCACTTGACTACCATCTGTGCAAATCAGACGGCTCCTTCCTTCTGGACAGCCTAAGCCTTCTCTGCTTTTCAACACAAGCCCTTTCCTTTGGTTAAGCATCAAGATTTTGCTCATGCTGTGCCTGGCCTTTCCTCCCAGGTTCAACAGAACTCACCCATCCAGCCTTCATGCGGGGAAACATCACATAGAGCACAGGCGAGGGGGTTACCCTCGTGTGGATTCACATGCCAGCGCTGCTGCTTACGAGCTGTCTTATCTGAGGGAAGTTAACCTCTCTGAGCTCCATTTTTCTCGCTTATGAATGGGAAGAGCAGTAGATTGTTGTGGTGTTAGACCTCACATGGACATGAGTTTGCGCAAACTCCAGGAAATAGTGAAGGACAGGGAAGCCTGGCGTGCTGTAGTCCATGGGGTCGCAAAGAGTCAGACACGACTGAGTGACTGAACAACAACATATTTAGCATATCAAGTAATCAGTGTGTGACTTTTTAAAAAAGAGACTCATCCTGCCTTCTCCTTTCTCAGACTTCTCAGGCAGTATCTGCTATCTTATATGGTTTTCATTCAGGAGACATAAGAGACCAGGGTTTGATTCCTGGGTCAGAAAGATCCTCTGGAGGAAGGAAGGCATGGCCACCCCCTCCAGTATTCTTGCCTGGAGAATCTCCTGGCCTGAGGAGCCTGGTGGGCTACAGTCCATAGGGGTGCAAAGAGTAAGACATGACTGAAGCTTAGCATGCACACACACATACAGTCTTCATTATTCCATGGACTTATTCTTGCCTGTCACTCCAGATTAAATTACTTTATGAGTGGGAATCATTGACTGAACTCTTTTGAATCTTTTATGGTACTTGGTGTATGGTAGGTGCTGATTGGCTATGTACTGCAACACGATTAAATGTTTGTTTGTTTGTTTTTTTAAATAACCAACCTATTTTAAATATTCCACAATGTATTCTGTTTTATGTAAAGTTTCCAGGCGTCTGAGGATACAGGCTAGGGTTTCAAATATCTTTTGATGAATATTTCATGTTGACCTGTGATTTTTGGATTAAGAAAAACATTAAAGGAGCCAGGGATTCTGACACATTTTGGTTTGTTTATTTGACACATTTTAATTTATTGCCTATTCTATGCCAGGCTGGCTGTTTCAGGTTCTGAAACTGATAAACAATATAGGGGAAAAAACCAGAAATAAACAGGCAAACCCCACTCTGCCTGCAGGGAGCTTATATCCTAGTGGTTTATGGTATTGGAAGATGGCATAACATTTCTTGGATTTTTTGGTTAAGTCAATGCCTTTGAAGACACTGCTTTTGATGTATCTTCTGAATTATCTTCTTTCAAACAAAATACCAGGAGCTGTGATACCTGTGAAAAAAATAATTACAAAACTTACATGTCTACTGTATGCCAAATATTGTTCAGTTCAGTTCAGTTCAGTCGCTCAGTTGTGTCTGACTCTCTGCGACCCCATGAATCGCAGCACACCAAGCCTCCCTGTCCATCACCAACTCCCGGAGTTCACCCAGACTCACGTCCATCGAGTCAGTGATGCCATCAAGCCATCTCATCCTCTGTCGTCCCCTTCTCCTCCTGCCCCCAATCCCTCCCAGCATCAGAGTCTTTTCCAGTGAGTCAACTCTTTGCATGAGGTGGCCAAAGCACTGGAGTTTCAGCTTTAGCATCATTCCTTCCAAGGAACACCCAGGGCTGATCTCCTTCAGAATGGACTGGTTGCATCTCCTTGCAGTCCAATGGACTCTTAAGAGTCTTCTCCAACACCACAGTTCAAAAGCATCAATTCTTCGGCGCTTAGCCTTCTTCACAGTCCAACTCTCACATCCACACATGACCACTGGAAAAACCATAGCCTTGACTAGACAAACCTTTGTTGGCAAAATAATGTCTCTGCTTTTGAATATGCTATCTAGGTTGGTCATAACTTTCCTTCCAAGGAGTAAGCGTCTTTTAATTTCATGGCTGCAGTCACCATCTGCAGTGATTTTGGAGCCCAGAAAAATAAAGTCTGCCACTGTTTCCACTGTTTCCCTATCTATTTCCCATGAAGTGATGGGACCGGATGCCATGATCTTCATTTTCTGAATGTTGAGCTTTAAGCCAACTTTTTCACTCTCCACTTTCACTTTCATCAAGAGGCTTTTGAGTTCCTCTTCACTTTCTGCCATAAGGGTGGTGTCATCTGCATATCTGAGGTTATTGATATTTCTCCCGGCAATATTAACTTGTTAATTCTCATGGTAACATGAGAAGGTGGATACTACTTATCACGCCCATCTTAGAGATGATAAAGCTGAGGCATGGGAAAGCCCAGTAAATGACCCAAGGTTGCATCCAGAGGTGATGAACAGCATCTTAGCTGCAGCATCATCTTGAACTTTTATTGGAAAGAAAGCACCGTGGTTTTTGAGTTTCCTAAAGAAAAAGACCTCAAAGCTAGATTTATTTGACCAGAAAGTCTTTTCTCTTCGTACCATCTCATCCCATCTCTTCCAAGGCAGGGAAGGAGAAGTTGGTTTGGGAGGGAGACAGTAACAAAGTAGGAGGTAAGTGCAGCAGGTGAGGAAGGGGTGTAAGTGTGCGTGTGCTGGCGGTGGGGATGTGAAGTGGTGCAGGTGCCATGGAGGCCAGACGCTGGTTCCTCTAAACTAAGCATAGAATTGCCATAGGATTCAGCAATTACACTTCTGGATATACACCCCAAAGAACTGAAAGCAGTCCTTGAACAGATATATGTACACTCATAGCATTATTCACAAGAGCCAAAAGATGGCAACATCCCAAATGTCTATTGGTAACTGAGTGGACAAGATACGTTACATACATACGATGGAGTACTATTCAGCCTAAAAAAAAGGAGATTCTGACACATGCTACAATGTGGATGAACCCTGAGAATGTTATGCTAAGTGAAATAAGCCAGTGACAAAAACACAAACATCGTATGATTCCATTGTATGATTCTCTGGAATCATAGAGACTGAAAGCAAGCTAGTGGTTGCCAGGGGCTGAGAAAGGGGAGATGGAGAGTTATTATTTAATGGGCCCAGAATTTCAGTTGGAGAAGATGAAAAGTATTGTAGAGATGGATGGAAGTGGTGATTGTACAACCATGTAAATGTACTTGATGCCATAGAACTGTACACATAAAAATGGTTAAAATGGTGAATTAGGTGCTATGTGTATTGGTGGCTCAGTTGGTAAAGAATCTGCCTGCAATGCAGGAAACCCAGGTTCAATCCCTGGGTGGGGAAGATCCCTTGGAGAAGGAAATGGTAACTGTCCTGCCGCTCACATGGTTCACTGGACCCAGGGTAGATTAGGCGCGACCAGGGAAGACTGGAAGAAGACTCAGGGTGCTGTGGGGACTGCAGACAAGTTTATTTTCTCTGGGCAGCAGCAGCAGCAGAGCAGCAGCAGTGAGTCTTCAAAGACTACTGATATACAGGACAGACAAAAGTGGCCCTTGGCCAGTGGGCACGCAGGCCCAGTGCTACCAAGGTCAGCAATATAGTTGTTTACAGAATATAAGGTGTGAGGCCATGAGAGAGCGGAGCAGGAGAGCCTGGCTGACGCCATGTTGTCAGATACTTTCTCCACAGCAACCCACCCCAGTTTTCTTGCCTGGAAAATCCCACGGACAGAGAGGAGCCTGGGGCTACAGTCCATGGGGTCACAAAGAACTGAACATGACTTAGTCACTAAACCACCACCAAAAAGAAAAGGAGAGCTCTGGGACAGATTCCTTTACACTGGGTGGGGGGTTATAGGTTAAGTCTGCCCTCTTCTTTCCTGAGCTCAGAGGGCTGCTCAGAGGGCAGGGACGAACCTGGTGCCACACCTGAGAAGCTTCAGCTGCAGCCCTCATGGTGGAAGTGGTTGGTATCCAACTTGAAGGAATTCGCTGCCTCAAGACTGAGGGTGGTCCACAAGCCAGAGGGGGTCTCTCGCCCCTCAGATCTCAGTGCGGTAGGAACCATGACCTGCAGACAGTGGGGTCAGGCGGCCTGGGTGGGAGGGGGATGAGAAGCTGTTAACCCAAGCAGTGACCTTTCCCTGCAAGAGTGTGGAAGTGCTCACTGACTACGTGAGTGTGGAAGCAGAGCCCTCCCCCAGGTCATCAGGACGCTACTTGAGATAAGGCCTGTCAGCGAGGAAACAGTAGCTGTGTTGAGGGAGAAGCCCAGGCTTCTGGGAAAGGACGTGTCCTCAGCCTTCCAAGCGGCTGTGCATGGGGCCCCAGAACCTACAACACCTCTCAGGTAGATCCTGAAGCCAGGGCTTCAGTGGCTGCTGGGCTCTGAGTCTCTTCCGTTTTCCCTCAAGCTAAGATGGGGATTTGTAGGGCTTAGAACAAGGGGGTGCCTGGGACAAACCAACCCCTTGGAAGGTACCAGCCGGGCTAAGATTTGCATCAGCTGCTTGGCCCACAGAGAAGATGGGCATCAGCTGGGCTGCGCTTCAGGAGGCCTGAGAAAGTCGGCATCCAGCCTCTGCTTCCACGGTTGCCAAGTTCTAGACTCTGCCCTATATGACTAAAGAGAGTTCTAGACAATAGATCAACATACTCTGGGAGTAACAGATACCAGGCCACAGTGGCTTGCTCCAGGTTTGTGCATGTTTTATTTAACCAACATTTCCCTGGCACTTCCAAGTGCTTTTCAAATGTTGTTGTTATTGTTCAGTCACTAAGTTGTATCCGACACTTTGAGATCCCCATGAACTGCAGCACACCAAGTTTCCCTGTCCTTCACTATCTCCCACAGTTTGCCCAAACTCATGTCCACTGAGTCAGTGATGCTATCCAACCATCTCATCTTCTGTTGCCTCCTTCTCCTCCTGCCCTCAATCTTTCCCAGCATCAGGGTCTTTGCCAATGAGTCGGCTCTTCGCATTGGGTGGCCAAAGTATTGGCACTTCAGCTTCAGCATCAACCCTTCCAATGAGTATTCAAGGTTTATTTCCTTTAGGGTTGACTGGTTTGATATCCTTGCAGTCCAAGGGACTCTCAAGATTCTTCTTCAGCAATTCTCCTAACAACCTTATGAAGTATCTGTCCCATTGTACAGATGAGGAAGCTGAGGCACAAAGAGGTTCAGTAGCTTGTTGAAAGTGACCCAGCTTGTGGGAGGACACTGTCGCAAAGTAAAGAAAAGTGAAAGTGAAGTAGCTCAGTTGTGTCCGACTCTTTGCAACCCCCCTGGACTGTAGCCTACCAGGCTCCTTCGTCCATGGAATTTTCCAGGCAAGAGTACTGGAGTGGGTTGCCGTTTCCTTCTCCAGGGATCTTCCTGACCCAGGGATCAAACCCAGGTCTCCTGCATTGCAGGCAGATGCTTTACCATCTCAGCCACCAGGGAAGCCCCTGGTATCAAATGTATTCTCCTAACTACCATGCTTTATTGCCCTTCCCTCTGGACCACCAGCTGTAATATGGAAGGAAGACCTGGGAAGGCTGGCAAATCCTTCTGTGGCTCTCTTGTTAAGAGCTGCAACATTGGGTGCCCTCTGATGCATCCACTCAGCTTTACAAAAGCAACCACAGCTTCAGCACTGAAGGCTTACTTTTCTGAGGCTGAGCACACTCTAAGCACACTCCATTTTTCGAATGGAGCTGGCCTTTGGTGAAGCAAACACCAAAGCATCTTGGAGCTGGGGATTGGACTGTGGGGATGAATGGTGTGCAGGCTAGCACACCAACCCCCAGATGGCAAAGACCTGACTAACGCTTATTAAAGAGACTGCTGCTCAAAGTGAGTCCTCAGTTTCTTGACGGAGCCGAACAATATGATAAGAAGAACAAAGTTTGGAGATAGAAGCCCAGCTGCGTGACCTTGAATAAGACACTATCTCTTTAAGACCAGTTTTCTTGCTACAGAATGGTGCCAATAATATCTTCTTCCAGGGTGTCTGAACAGATGAAACAAGATAATATATGGCTGCTCTGATGATCTGACATTCAACAGGGAGAGGTGACAGCCCCCAGAGCTGTACCATAAAAAGACTGGGAATCTGGAAGTGTGCTCTGGGATGCAGATGTTCCTGGAAGAGCAGAAACTAAGTTCGCTGGCTGAGTGGTGCCGCTGAATGAGAGAGGAGGGACTTGGGGGTCAACCACTTCAGGGGTCAGCTCCTAGCTCTCTGTCATTTGCTAGCTGTGTGACCCTGGGAAAATATTTGAACTTTCTAAACTCAGTTCTCTCTTAATAAAATTGGCATATTAATATACAACTTTCAGGACTGTTGAATTTTATTCAATAATGAGTGTAGAGGGTGTTAAAAATGCTACTTTTCCCCAACTCCATAGTCTATGGCTTCACCTGTAAAATAACAGTATTAATACCATCTCAACAATTACAGCAGTAAAGCCCCTCTCCTAGTGTTCAGTGTACCTATCATGGCTGTTATTTTTAGCCATAAACCTCGTTGAACCACTTACAATTGCAGAAAGCAGGGGGGGAGTCACACACAGTGACTGGACCTTACCAGAAACCACTCTAGTAGCCAAACAATGGGGTACATTTTTCCAGTTTCCCTCCTGCCAAGTCATTCCTGTGTGTCATTGCATCTGATTAACTTTTGTATAGGGACACAGAAATCTAGGTTTCTGGGGAGCACAGAGCAAGTATGTCTCTCTTTCCTTCTCTCCTATCTTTTGCTCTATAAAGTGTCTTCTTGACAACATCCTCCAGTTTTGACCTCAAAGAGGGGCACTTCTGTTCCAATAATTATATTATCCTTATAGGATCTCTATGATCCTTATAGGATCTCTTATATTATCCTTATAGGATCTCTAGTGGGTCCACAAATGGGTTTTAAGTGGGAGTGCATGGGCCCCTGAAACTGGTTTACATTTCTCCAGTTAGAGGCTCCACAGCATTAATGGGGTTCTGTGACACCCCTCCCCAACAAAGGATAGGAAACACTTTTCTGAGAGAAGATGGATGTAGAAATTCTACCCCACTTGGGACCTAAATACAATTTATTTCTGCAAGAGTATGGGAGGCAGATTTAATTGGAACTTTTCCCACTCTTTTTAACACAGAAGTTGTAGCAGTAAAAAAGATCTAAATTTTTGTGCAGCTCCTTTCCCCCACAAATGTTTATTTTTGCCCTCAGGAGAGGAAGTCCAGTGTCTTCGGCCCAGTGGACCCCCATCTTGGGACCTGCCCACAGCTCAGGTAAACTTGCCTTTTCTAGGAGATCTTTGTCCTTGAAACCCTTTACTCAGTGATGAATGTTGTCATTAAAAGTCCACAGCCAAGCAGAAGCCCTCCTGGATTCTGAGTTATTGAGTCTTTCTGCCTCTGTGAGATGCTTCCTGGTTAGGTGGCTCTAGGTGACCTTGTGAACTTCCCTTACGACTGCAAACAGCCTTGCCCAACATGAGTGAGCTCCAGATGCCAGAAATCTAGTTGCATCATTTAAAGAGGTTTCTTCCTCTGCAGCTTCTAGAGGGTCCTAATTTGTGGCTTTTTAAAGCAGCTTGACCCCATACAAGCACTGTAGACTGATTGGCTGTCCTTGGCATTTGCTTCTCATAAATCCAGCCTGGTTTAGGTGAACCTCAACTTGGACTGGTAGAATTTGTTTAGTTATGTGGGGTTGTAGGCACTAAATTGGGCCATATTGACACTTTTTTTGGTAACACAAACAAGCCCACAGACTGCTCAGCTTTTGTCAGTGACTATGATCGGTCAAGTCTGCTTGGTGAGCTGTAATTCAGAAGGAAAAAGTCCGATAACTTAGTCTGAGCTTCACCTTTCATGAGCCATCAGTTCATACATCACCCATGACATGAAAAGGGCCTCATTCCCACAGAGTTAGCCCCAGAACGTTTTTCCTGGTGTTAAGTTCTTAAAAACAGCATCTGTGCTTCAAACATTATTCTCTAAAATTTTACACAAGTGCCAATGATTCTACTAAATCAGCCTTGCAGGGTAATTCCTCAGGGTTCCTTATGTTTGTTTAGGCCAGAGTGAATATTCAGGAAAGTAATATTCTGTAGGTCACCATTTTATTGCTTGATCTAGTCTACAGTACGTACTACACCCAGAGCACTGGTCAACAGGGGCTCAGAGGGTATAGGTTTGCCTGCTTATCATTTAGAACATTCATCATTTACCACACATTGAACATCTGCTCTGTGCCAGGCATGGTGTCAGACACAGGGGCTAAGGCAGAGACAAGGGTGGGCAGACACTTGGTCTTCTGAAGCTTGTGTTTGTATGGAGAGGATAGACTAAGTAAACAGAATAATTATGGATCGACAGTAGACCTGTGAAGGAACCAGCTAGGATGATGTAATAAGGAGCAAGGAAGATGGGGATGGTCAAGGAAGGTGTCTCTGTCACAGGACCAGCTGACCTGAAGGAGGAAAAGGGGCCAGCTGGGCCAGAGGGGAGAGGCCAGCCAGCAAGGGACTCCTTTCTCTTCCTAGTATATTGTGGGATAATAACAGTCATTCAGGGCTCCTTTATCCACCGGATTACTGGAAACCTGAAGTCGACTTAAAATATTGCTTGAAACTAGCTCGTTGTGATGTTTGAAGATTCAGAGCGTTACCCTGAGTAATTGAGCATCTCCTTCTGCAGAGCCCCTGCGGGAGCCTGGGGCGTGTTCTGCCTGCAGGAAGGGCGTCCTCCGTCACCCTTTCCCTGGTCACGGCAGCCCAGAAAGGACACTGAGAACAGTCTTTGTTGATCCACAGGCTCTCAGTGGAGAGATTACTTCCTGGTTGTGAATTAGTCACCAGGGGGAGTTGGTTTTCCTTCCAGGGGTCAGGCGTGCTGTTTAGTACAGACAGTCCCAACTTGCTAAGAAGTGGGATGTCCTAATGTCATTTGTTAGAGTTCATGGTTACCTCATGCTCTGAAAGTGTCGTGAGGCTCGTTTTAAATATTTAACTGGATATAAAATTCATTTCACTTTGAGGATTTTTTGAGAAATTGATGAAACCCCAGGTGTTACAAAACCGTTTCTAAGAATTGAATAATACAATGATCTATTCAGGACCTTAACAGCCAGAAAGAATAACTTGTTTCCTAAAATGCTCATGTAGCTCAGGAAGGGAGGCCATCTAATTATCTGCAATAGGAGAAACTGAATAAAAAAGTGTGAGGCTTATATTTGCATAAAATATTTGGGTAAAACAGTGGTGATTTGCCCCACCTTTGAGAAGTACAGTCAGTTCCTGGATTTATCAGCACTGCTGCTGCTGCTAAGTCACTTCAGTCGTGTCCGACTCTGTGTGACCCCGTAGACGGCAGCCCACCAGGCTCCTCCGTCCCTGGGATCCTCCAGGCAAGAACACTGGAGTGGGTTGCCATTTCCTTCTCCAATGCATGAAAGTGAAAAGTGAAAGTGAAGTCTCTCAGTTGTGTCTAACTCTTCGCAACCCCATGGACTGCAGCCTACCAGGCTCCTCCGGCCATGGGATTTTCCAGGCAAGAGTGCTGGAGTGGGGTGCCATTGCCTTCGCACAGATAATTCCCAGAGTGCTGCTTGCCGCAGATGGTAATGATGGCACTGGGCCCCCATTGCTCCCACTGGATGAAACAAAGTGATAATGGGACTATTTGATTACAGGTTAGCAGGATGGGAACTAAATTGAAGCCGGCAAGCTTTCAGTTAGTACAGACACTGACGTTTACAAATTAAAAATAGGAGTGACAAGAGAGGTCCCACGAAATCAAGTAACTACAGTTTTTGGGTTGGTGAAAACGGCCATTGCTGTTCTCTTTTCTCCTTATAGATATTTTATCCAGAATAAAGAATAAGAATAATCATGATTAATTAATGTACAGAATAACTTTTTTTCTAAAAACTTAAGAAACCCTATAACTAAATTACTTAAGAAAATTTAATCATAAAGTTGGTATTGTCATGGATTAGTTATAAAAGTTGGGAGAAGGCAATGTACTTCAGTACTCTTGCCTGGAAAAGCCCATGGATGGAGGAGCTTGGTAGGCTGCAGTCCATGGGATCTTGAAGAGTTGAAGACAACTGAGCTACTTCACTTTCACTTTTCACTTTCATGCATTGGAGAAGGAAATGGCAACCCACTCCAGTGTTCTTGCCTGGAGAATCCCAGGGACGGGGGAGCCTGGTGGGCTGCCTTCTATGGGGTCGCACAGAGTCAGGCACGACTGAAGCTAGTGTTTCAGGTTTAAAAATTAAAAAAAAAAAAAAGTTACCTATTAACTAGTTCAGATGATTTTCAAATTTTCTTGGCCAACATATTTTTGGAGATACTGTATTAATCAGATCTTAATGGTACGCAAATCTCAGAAGCATAAGTCAAATTAATTAAAAAACATGTGGGGGTGGGGAGGAAGTGGAATTAATCAGGTCACCTAATTGAAAAGTCTAGTGTAATCTTTGTTACTTAGTAAAGACAGATGTTTGACCCTCCAAAGTAACCAGTCTCACCTGTTGCTAATAAAAATGTGGTATGAACATAAATCTAAATCTGATAGTTCTCTGTACATTATCTTGGGATTTTAGGAGTATTAAACTACCCCAATGTCAGTGGAAGAATGGCAGCTTAAAGATAGACTGTCAATTTCGTGGAATATTTTTGTTACCATAAATATGTTGAATGTCTTGAGAGGCATTTTTAATTTTGGAAAAGTTTAAATTTGCTCATGAGAGTTACTTTATCTTTAAATGTTAGAAAGAATGGAAAATGGGTACAAAGTTAGCGGAATAACTCTAGCACTTCCAAAGAAAATATCCAGCGTATCCCTAGATAGCACTTGACCTTCATCATGTGCCTGAAAATGGCCAGCTTTGATGGAATTGCATCTGAGCTGCACAATTCTTTGAAGGCATTTTGCTGGCATGTTGGATTCCTGCAGGTAGGAGAATGCCTCCTGTCTTACCTTTAATGTCACATTAATATGATAGTTTTATACACATGTCCCTACATGCTGCTACCAAACCTAACTTTCATGCTGTGAATTAAAAGATGTGGAGACGTGAGTTAATAGGTAGATCTTGCTGTTAGACAGGGGGAGAAATGCCTCTAAAGTAAAGATATTTTCTTTTTTCAGAGTCATTAAACTTTAAAGAGCCAAATTCTACAGACTTCATTTTGCAAACATTTCGCTCAGGACTGCTAAACACTTTCCCAGTTAGGGGGATACAGTGGGGTGACATGGAGTGCAGGAGTGAGAGCCAGGAAACTCAACAGTCCCAGTCCTAATCTCCATTCTTCCACCATCTTGGAGGCTTTTCTAGAAGGATGCCATTCACCAGGGCAGAAAGTATAGGAGGTGGAGAAAGAGGGAATCATGCAATTCTACAACCATAGCAGAGCTGCCCAAATTTCCATCTTATCTCTACTTTTGCCTCGTTGATCATCACAGCACTGAGGTGGTTCAGTAGTCCTGTTAAGAGTGGGAATAACAAGACTCTCTCATTCTTATATTATATTCAACCAAGGGGTAACCAGGGCTTCCCTGGTGGCTCAGATGGTAAAGAAACTGCCTGCAATGCAGGAGACACAGGTTCGATTACTGTCTTGGGAAGACCACCTGGAGAAGGAGGGAGTGGCTACCCACTCCAGTATTCTTGCCTGGAGAATTCCATGCACAGACGAGACTGGTGGGCTACAGTCTGTGAGTTCACAAAGAATCAGATATGACTGGTGACAAACACTCAAGGGGTAACCAGGGGAAAACTACCATTACTGAAACTCTGACCAGTCCTTCAATAAATGCACACCCACAGATAATGACTCCAGGGCAAATGCCTGGGTAGTTGTGGTGTCTTTAGTATGGACTACTCAGAGGCCTCTGCTCACCTAGGTTTTCGTGGGTTCTCTGACATTCTGAGTGAGGCTTTCTGAATAGAAACCACAGGATATCTTCTAATAGTCTGGTCTCTGTTGGACTGAGACCGGTCTATTGCTTTGCATATTCCTGGTAATGAAGATAGGGATTTAGAGTAAAAATTCCTTTTCTCCAGGAAGTTCAACCATGTTAGGAATCTGCATAGACACATACTTACACTTATCTTTAGTCACCATCAAGCAGCCAAGTCCCCAGTGAGAAGGGGAAAGTTGTGAAAAGTAATTTCCAAATACACCATTGGGGCCACCGTTGGCCCCACCATTGTAAGGCCTCTTACATGTATTTCAGCCTCAAAATTCCTCACGTTTGGCAAAAGTGATGCTGATGAGGAAAGACAGTAGGTCTTTCAGCAGAAATGACACTGTTCATGACAATGTGGTTACTCCGGTTTTCTCATCCAACTGTCCACATGCTCTGGCCTAAGCAAATCACACAGCATATTTTACGGTCAGTAATGACCATAACGTTGTTAAAGTTCAAGCTGGGTTGACAGAGCAAAGAAAGAAATGTCAAGGTTTTCAATGGGACACAGGATAGATAAGTACTTTAATGATAGCCATGAAATGAGAGGCATATGCAAAGACCAAGAATGGAGCTGCTCATTGAAAAGAGGACACAACTCTCTTATTTCTTCTCTCCAGACCATTGAATGGGAGAGTGACCATGGCTGTGTGTGTGTGACTTCTTGTTGTTGTTCACTTTTCTCTTCTTGTTCCCATGATCCGATTCCATCTCTACAGGATTCTCAGGAAACAAAGTCGCAAAGTGGGAGGAGGTTAGAATTAGAATCAGGTCCACAGACAGAAGCCAGGAGCTTGAACATATTAGTTGTGTGACTTGAGCAAGTCTCTTATCCCTGAAAAATGAGGGGGATGGTATCAGACATTCCGTGTGCTGGTTGTGCGTATCAAATGAGATTGTGTATGAGAAAATGCCCTGTAAGACAGAAGGCATTGAGCAAATACTCCTTGCTACTCCTAGTCAACTTGCAATGGAAAATCATTCTACGAACTTAACTGCCATGGGCTTTCTTGGTCCCTCCTTTAGGATCGCTATCTTCTAGTAGCTACTGACAGGTGTGCCCAAGCATAGGAATAATCTCATTATCACTCACCTACCATAGAAATGGTAGGGAAGCTCCCAGGCTCTCAAGAACACATTTGTAGTAACATTTCTGGGCTTCGTATCAAGTTGAGAATACATGTCAAAGACCTGTGCTTGACCAAACTGTTTTTTGGTCACTCTTTTCCAGTACCTAAAAAGGATCATATAGTCCTAATTAGGCCTAGAGAGGCCCACAAAAGAAACGTGTTTCCAAGAGCTTTGGATTTATGAACTGAAAACTGTGGGCTACTGTGTATTTTAATATATTCAGAGAGACAATTAAGATAGCTTTAGTTATGGTTTTGGAAAACAGTCTGGGCAGCATTCAATGGAACATATAGCCTTTCTCTGTCAAAACCCAAACTGAAATGACATATTTGGAATCAACTCACTCTGTTAAAAGCAACCAACCATCTGAAAACACTCAATGAACTGGAATAAAGTTGTACAAAGTTTTGTGATTCTCCAGAGAGGAACAAAACTTTAGAAGTAAGTTTAGCTGCCAAACTGCAGGAATAGACAGTTCACAAAGAAAGGAGTTAAATGGCCTACAGCATGTGAAAAAAATGTTCAACCTCACTGAACAAAGAAACGTCAGTTAAAACAACGAAACATTCCATTGACAGAGATAAACACAATTTCCATTACTCAGTATCAGCCAGATTCTGTTTAAAAAAATAAATAAAATAAAAAAAAAGGGCACTCTTGTACACTGTGGTCAGGAATGTATATTAGCACAATCTTCTTGGATTACAATTTGGCAAGATCTGAAGTGAAACTTTCCCAGTCTGCTTCAAGAACTTTGTTTTCAGAAATGTATCATAGATTTCTTAAAAATTTCAAACCAAGGTGTTTCACTGCAATCTCGTTTAGAGCTTGGGAAATTGGGAAAACCTAACTGGGCAATAATAGAAGAGTTAAATACGCTGAGGTTAAACATCTGCTATGAACTGCCTGTTTGTGTCTCTTCGTCCATGTATTGAAACCTAACCCCCAGCTGGATGGTACTGGGAGGTGGGGCCTTCGGGAGGTAATTAGGTCATGAGGGTGGAGCCCTGTGGTATTAGTGCCTTTACAAGGAGAGGAAGAGCGTTAGCTCTCACACTTGTCACGTGTGGGGATGCAGGAGAGAACTGCAATCTGTAAACCAGAAAGAAGGCCTTCACCAGAACCTGGCCATACTGATATGGGTACTGCTTGCTTTACAGAAGTTCACTTTACACCACTTCACTTGTAGGGAAGACCTATATGTACATGTTTTGGCTAACTGAAAGAAATCCTACAGAATTTTCACTTTTATGAAAAATATGGAAAAAGATTATTGTTTCTTCACTTTACGCCGTTTTGGCTTATGAAAGTTTTCATAGGAACGGTCCATTTTCTGACAGCGGGCAATCTGTATCCTGATCTTGGACTTTCAGCCTCCAGAACCATGAGAAATAAAAGTTTGTTTCAGTCATCTAGTCCATGGTATTCTATTACAGCAGCCCCCACGAACTAAAATATTATCCATATATAAGGGGTTCTACAGTCTTTAAATTTTGTTATTTTAAAATTTGCTAAATGATGTGGGGAATATTGTTCTATAATATTAATCATAATAAAGGACCATGCAGAACTGTGTGTGTAATGCCTAGCTGGGAAATCTATGTATAAAAATAATGAAAGACATTGTAAGAAAATGTTAACAAGAGTTGCCCCTGTTAAGTAAGAATACACAAGGCTTCTATTTTCTTTTAAAAATATTTTTGTACTTTCCAAATTATATGTGATTAATAGTGACTCGGACGGTGAAGAATCTGCCTGCAGAGCGGGAGACCTAGGTTTGATCCCTGGGTGGGGAAGATCCCCTGGAGAAGGGCATGCCAACCCACTCCAGTATTCTTGCCTGGAGAATGCCATGAACAGAGGAGCCTGGTGGGCTACAATCTGTAGGGTCGCAAAGAGTCGGACACGAATGAGTGACTAATAACACAACTCACAATATATTATTATTATTTTAACAATAAATAAAAATGTAGTACTAAAAAGTGTAAATACTTGTTGTCCTTTCAAAACTTCAGGATGAGCTAGCTTAAGCCGACAGTGGAGCATCCACCTGCCCAGCAAGGTGGGCCAGTTTGACCTCTGCTCTTTCTGAGAAGGATTCCAGCTGGAGCTGGAGATCCATCATCAAAGGGAATACTGGGACTTTTAGTTCTGTCAGCCATCAAAATCCTATCGAGTACATACGACAAGAATTAAAAGAGAAAAGGGTGAAAAACATCCCTTTGTAATATTTCCATTCTTTTTCAGGGTTTTTCCTTCTCTTCAGAGTAAATTCTGTAAAGGTTTATCTTTTCCATTCTGCTCAGCAGATGACCTGAAAACAGAGATAAAGAAAATAACACATTTCGAATTTTCATGACAAAAGTTAATAACAGTGGCCTGGGAAACACGACTGAGATTTCTTTTCATTTAGGTTGGAGATGAGGTCGTGTATTGCCAGGGTTTAGTTGCACATCTGTGAGTCTAGTTGTTTTTAGTTTTGCCGATAAAAAGGGCTTTCTCCTTCAGGCCGGAAAGAAAACGACTCTAATCTTGTTTAGTACCTCTGAAAAACAGACTCCAAATCATGATGCAGAATCAAGAAGAAAAAAGCTAGTTGGCTTCTGTGCTGGATGTTTTCCATTTGTCTCCCCAGATACTCTTTGCATCCCTCAGCCTGCTCTGTCTGAGAGGACTACATTTAAGGACTGCATCTATGGTCCACACCCTCCAAATTCCATCTGGGTTTGGCCAGTGGAGTCAGAGGAAGGGGAAGAGGAAAAACGCTAGTGTACTTAAAATATTGGAGTGAGTTGCCATTTCCTTCTCCAGGAGATCTTCCCAACCCAGGGATTGAACCCGGGTCTCCCACATTGCAGGCAGATGCTTTACCATCTGAGCCACCAGGGAAGCTCTACTTACTCCCCTGGTTCACTGCCGCTGGGCAGGGCTTGTCGGCAGTTGCATCTCCCAGGCAGCCTCTGCTGACAGCTACAGCCCTCTTTGGGTTCCAGTAGCTGATTCTGTGCTCACTCCTTCAAGAAGTAGGTGGTATCAACTTCCTGTTGGCGTAAGCCCTATTTCGTTACCATCCTTGTTGGCTTATCTTAAACCCACCCAAGCCTTTTAAACAGTGCCTTCATCAAACCCTCTTCAACGTCCCCTTTTGAGTTTGTCATCTCTTTCCTGCCAGGACCCTGAGCTTTAAAACATGTTAGGGGACAGTGCAGCTTCATTCTGTGTCATGACAATGCATGAGAACATTCTGATGACACATTGGTCAGAGTCCACCGTTCATAATTAATGCGGTGTGTGTGGAAGAGTTTGTGAACATCTCCCAGTGTGACAGTGGTCAGCCGTAAGTTCCCAGGGTCGGTCAAAACGGCCCTTAGCAACTGGGTTTCACAGAATTCTGATGTGTCAAAACAGATGTATGCTGGAGTACTGTGTTAGTGATAACGAAGAACGGAGTTTTGTGTGTTACAAATTAATTAGAGTAGATGTGCTATTTTCATCACTATGCCATTCTTATTCACAGACATTTCAGGGTGTTTTCTGGAGACATGGGGAAAGGGCATAGAGAGTTCCAGCAAATGCACCTGAAATTGCCTGTCATCTGCATACATCCCTAGCTGCATGCCTGTCCATAGGCGTAGTCCCTGAGACTATGTCACACGTGTGATATCACCCATTTTATATGTGGTGGTGGTGGTGGTTTGGTCACTAAGTCGTGCCAGACTCTCAGGACCCCAAGGACAGTAGCCAGCCAGACTCCTCTGACTATGGGCTTTCCCAGACAAGAATATTGGAGTAGGTTGCCATTTTCTTCTCCAGGGGATCTTCCCTGACCCAGGAATCGAACCCACCTCTCCTGCATTTGGCAGGCAGTTTCTTTACCACTGAGCTACCAGGGAAGCTCATCTTATATGCAGTCATAGGGGAAAAGGAGGGGAACTATTATTGGGTCACATAGCAATTTATTATGGCAATTCCTTTCACTTAATAGCTCTACTCTTTGTCCTCTGAGTTTTCTTATCAGTCTGCAGTATGTAACTGATATTTTACTAATATTTTAATTAATATTTCACATGTATCTTAGATCTATTATCTTACTTAATCCTCGTAACAGTTCACATTTCATTGTTGTTGTTTAGTCACTAAGTTGTGTCCTACTATTTTGGGAGCCCATGGACTGTAGCATGCCAGGCTCCTCTGTCCATGGAATTCTCCAGGTAAAAGTACAGGAGTGGATTGCCATTCCCTTCTCCAGGGGAGCTTCCCAACCCCAGGGACTAAACATGCATCTCTTGTGTCTCCTGTATTGGCAGGTGGATTCTTTACCACTGAGCTACCAGAGAAGCCCCAGTTCACATTTTTCCAACTAAGAATTCACCAGTAGGCTGAAAAGGAGCCATGCTTTGGAGCTCATTGCATACTTCCATCAGAGAGCTCTACCTTGGGTCTCATGGTGCAAATGAGAGCCAGGTAATACTCACAGCACTGTTTCCTGCTGAGACTGTAACTAATGGATCTCAAACAGTGAACAGAAAAAATAAGTTTAAGTCTCTTCCTTTGGTCAGTTTAATTTATTTGCTGTATCTCGAGGATCTTGAGATGAATGAAAGACATTCTGTCCTCCAGGAATCTGAATCCTAGTTGGTAGAGAGAGGATATAAATAAATAAAGAAAGAATTGTAGTGAAGTGTGATTAAAATGATAATAGAAACATGTTTAAAATTTATTGGAAAAACAGATGAGGGAGCAATTACATCTTCGAGAGGTGGAGGAGTGTCATGAAAAATTATGTACCAAAGCTTATGGTTAAACTTGATCTTGAAGGGTGTTTAGGAGTTCAGCATTGAAACTGATTGAGAAGGAGGTGTTACAGGCGAAGGGCCCAGCAGGGGTCTTGCTTCTCATTCCTGCCAAGGCTTAGAGTCTCCAATTGCTTTTTCAACATAGCATTTCCCGTGACCTGTCTAGATTTCTTACTTAGTCCTCTTTGGGTCCAAGGGATTAAAGTACCTTTGGAAGAAAGGTGCTGGGAGGGAGGAGAGCTCAAGCTGGCCTTGAGTAAAATCTAGCCACTGATCTTGGTTTTAGAAGGACCGTGTACCAACCACACCTGAGAGAGCAGCTGGAGACCCCTGAGTCTGAAATGCACAGAAATGCACAGCCTGAGATGTGTACCACAAGTCACGGGGCCTGGCTCTAACATGCTTCTGCAGATAGCCTTGGAGACTCTCTGAGACAACGATCTATCAGAGATTCCTCTGGCCACATGGAGTTTAGATTATGAAAGTATTAGGGAAATACTAGGAAAGGAGAATTTATAGAAGGGATTTATCAACTCAATACTATTACTCATAAGTATACTGTATTATATCAGACCAAGAAGAGGAAAGAGGATTTAGAAGACTGTCTAAGATGTCATGAAGATTGATAGAGTTTACTTGACTGAGAAAAGCAGACCAGTTAAATCCAATTTAAGATTTTTAAATATGCGAGAGTCCTGCAACTTCTTATCTTTGCCCCCAGACAGATGTGAATTCTTTCTTGCTAAGACCTGGAGACCTTATTCACCACTGTCTTATGTCGTCTTGTCTTAAACCCTAGACCTACTATTATTTCTTATTCTCCCAACGTGGTCAATAGAGAGACCCTCAATGCCAAGGAGACAAGGGAAAACAAAATGAGGGGGTGGAAAAGAATATGTTACTCCTTATTGAGAACCCGAGATCAAGTGCCTGGATCAGCGTGGCTTCAACAAGTAATGGGATGTAGCAACAAAAAAAGATATAACACTTAGGAATGAACTTAAAAATGATTTGCAGATTTTATATAGAAAAAACCTTCAAAATACTCTTGAAAGGCATACAAGTAGACTTGGACAAATGGAAAGAAATAGTTCTTGGATAACATGGTTTCATATCATAAGGATCATAGAGATGTAAGCTCTTTTTAAGTTAATATGATTCCCAATAAAAATACCAATAAGCCTTTTTTCTGGAACTAGGCAAGTTGATACTAAAGTTCACACAGAAAAACAAAACAAGACATGCAAGAATAGTTGAGAGCTATCTACCAGATATTATAATGTACTATGCTCAGGTATGCTCAGTCGCTCAGTCGTGTCCGACTCTTTGTGACCCCATGGACTGTAGCCCACCAGGCTCCTCTGTCCATGGAATTTTCCAGGCAAGAAAACTGGAATGGGTTGCCATTTCCTACTCCATAATGTCCTAAAGCCTCTATAATTAAAATGGTGTGATACCGGCACTTGGATAGATAGTGACACCAATGGAGTAGGATAGAAAGTCAAGAAAAGGACCCAAATATAAATGGAGATTTAGTACATGATACAGATGGTATCTTGAACTTTTTAAATGAATGTTAGGAGGGGCACTGGATAGCCATATTCAAGAATAAACTCCAGATGGATCAAGTGTTAGAGGAAAGTGTTAGAAGAAAATGTGGGTGACTTTCTCTATAATGCAAGTTTGAGAAGGTGCTTTCTAAATACAGCTCAAAATACAGATGCAACAAAAGAAAAGACAGATAATTTGGACTGAAAAATAAAATATATTTGCACGTGAAATAAAAAAAAAAAAACACACATGTCAAAGTCCTAAGACAATGGGGGATGGGGGAAAACACTTGGAGCATATATCACAGTTAAGGAGCCAGTCCTCCCAATACATACAAAGTAACTGGTTGTGGGAGGTGAGACGGCTTCTCAGGCTTTCCCCGGGCTTATCGTTCATTCTTCACCCTGGTTTTCTACAGAGGCCACAGTAATTAGCTTGCTATTGGTTTCGTCTGATTTAACATTTCGTGTCTACTTTGTTGTTATTTTTTGCTGGTTTGTACTTTCACTCCCTGGGACCTGTTTGATTTATAAGTGTTTTCCCAGATCACATTCTGTGTTGGGCTCTGCACCTGGTGTTTTCCCTGGGCCGGCAGCCGATGACTGGTTTGCTGGGCTCTCATTTCACTGAGGGTTCCTAGTGAGATCCACCCCTGTGTGTGGGCAGGAAGAGGTTCAAGGAGGGGGATTGAACTGAGGGGATTCTTTAGCAGGGATGAATATACCCCAAAATACACTTAGTTTATAGTCTTGGGGAGTTCCAGGTGTTATCAGACACACAGAGTCCTTTATGGTGTCCCAACAGGAATGGATATGTTTTCACAGGACTGTGGTAAAATAAATAAATTTTAGGTGTAGATATCTAAACACAATCTTCATTTTCATCTGTTACTTGAGGCATCATAGTTGAATGCACACAGACTAAATCTCATTGTCATCTAATTTGGTAAGGTGTCCTGGATGGATGAGAGAAAGATAATGATGCTCTGGATTGAAAGAATGTTCTGGAAAATTAAAGGAATGGTGCTAAACTGCCCTATCCCCACCCCCTTGTGATGCTGGGGAGCAGCCTTAAGCAGAGATTTATGGTCACATCAGGACAGACACATGCATTTCCTAGAAGTGTATTCTTGGAGATCTAGAGTCTGGATTTTGAGCTAGGTTGACCCACAATTGACCTGCTAATACTACTACAAGAGCACTCTGCTCTCTGCTTTATGAAAGCTTGTATTCCACATCACTGACCTCACTTGCTCTTTGCTCAGCTCTGTGAAACAGGCAGGAGCAGATATGTTTTGTCCTCATTTGCAGGTGAGATAACAAGGGCTGAGAGAGGCTAAGAGATGTGGGTTGAGCCCAGTGGAGGAGGACTCTGAGCCAGGAATAGGGCACCTGGGATAGAGTCCCACCTGGCCGTTCACAGCCTGTGGTGTCTTCAGCAAGTCAGTTATATAAAGGTCTTTGCGCCTCCACTCCGGCGTCAATTAAATGAGAGGTTTGCACAAGACAGTCATTGAGGGCCCTCCCAGGGTGACTGCTCCAGGATTTTATCACTTGCTGGACTTCACTAGGAATTAGTCAGTGGATTAGAAACAGTATACATGGCCCCTGAGCTGCAGAATTCTACCCCACATTGCGTGGAACCTGGGACCCACTTGGGATCAGGGGTAGGCTTTTTCCTTCTGCAGGCTACAGCTGGATTCCCTAATTACAGGAAGTTTTTAAAGTTCATGTTATTGTCTTGTAATCTTTTCTACTTCTCCTATGTCTTTTTTCCATAAATATTTTCCAGCTTTACTGAAGTTTACTTTGCATACCATAAAATTCACCCATTGTAAGTATATAACTCATTGCTTTTTAGTAAATGTATAGAGTTCTGCAACCATCACAGTCCAGGTTTAGAACTTCTCCTTCATCTTAAAAAGTTCATTTGTGCCCACTTATTTCAGTCTCCACTCACCTCTCAAGCCCCAAGCAACGTCTGATATACTTTCTGTCTCTATATATTTGCCTTTTCTGGACATTTCCTATAAAGAGAATCATACGATATGTAGTATTTTCCATACGACTTATTTTACTTACCATAATTTTTCAAGGTACATCTGTGTTGTAGTATATATCAGTACTTCATTCCTTTTTATAGCCAAATAGTACTCCATTGTGTGGGTTTGCCATATTTTGTCTATCTATTCAACAGTTGATGGATATCTGGGTTGTTTCCACATTTTAGCTATCACGAGTAATACTGCTATGAGCACTGTTGTACAAGTCTCTATGTAGACATACATTTTTTACTTCTCTTGGGTAAATTCCTAGGTGTAGACATGCAGGATTGTTTTATTAAGATTTTATGTAGTATTTGAATCTCTGCTTTTAACTTTTATACTTGAATAAAAGATTCAGAGAAAATGTGTGGGACAGTAAATGTGTAACCTGTTTTAATAAGCTTTCTTAATTCTGGGTAATCTGTCTTGAAGGAATGTAGTTATACAAAATAGTGGTTGTTATGGACTGAATCATGTCTTCCTAAAATTCATGTGTTGAAGTCCTAACTCTAAATACCTCAGAATGTGACTATATATGGATAGAGGGCCTTTAAATAGGTGATTACGTTTTAATGAGGTCTTAAGAGTGGGGCCCTAATCCAATATGATTAGTGTCCTTATAAGACAAGGAAGAGACTCCAGGGGTGCCTGTATACAGAGAAAAGATCACATGAGGACACAGCAAGAAAGTGGCTATCTGCAAGACAAAGAGAGAGGCCTCAGGAGAAACCAGACCTGCCCACACCTTGATCTTGGACTTCTAGCTTCCAGAACTGTGTGAAAAGGAGTTTCTGTTGTTTAAGCCACCCAGTCTGTAATATTTTGTTATGGCAGCAACAAATGAATCCATGGGTCTATATTTTAAGAAATTTGCTTTTCAATGCCACAGGAATGGTGTTTGTATCATATCAATTGCCTTTACACATTGTATCCTCTATTGTCCTTCATGAACCTTGTTATGGCTGGTTTCTCTTCTGTTCATCCACGCAGTGGGCTCCTCCCTGTTTCACTCTAGTTCATGGGCACATCTCCAGGTACCTCCTGTGGCAGCCCAAAAGCCACCTCTTCCATGAACACTTCCTCCCACTAGGAAGCAATTCTCAGAATCCCCCATCTATTTCTCTCTGCGTCTCCTATGGCAGAGGCTCTAAATACACGGTATGCTGGCAGTGGGTACACGTTATCTCTCGTGATAGACTAAGAGTTCCCTGTGGACAGGGAAAGTGGTGTTTATATTTACTGTCCCTCTAACCTAACCTCTAGCTCAGTGTCTGATGCAAAGTCAGAACTGTTTTAATTAATTAAAACAAACAACTCCAGTTACCAAAATATTTATGAAGTATCAGAACTTTGTGAAGATTCATAAAATACTGGTTAGTGAGGTAGGAGTAGAAAAAGGATTTGGGAAGAGCAAAGTGTGGACCTTACAAATTTAGGAAGAGAAAGTGTAGACACTGGAAAGTCACTGCTCGTGACCTTCAGCCAACTCACTTCCATGCCTCAAAGTGGATTTGTTTTCAGGGATCACCACTTATCCCTGAAAGTGCTGATCAGTTAAAGGTCTGCTCTATTGTGAACATTTTGTACCCCTATAGCTCTTAGTGAGTTCTGCAGGATTCCTTTCTTTGAAGGAATGAGAAGATGATTCCTCTCTCCTTAGTTATGTGGCTGGCTGAAGAAGTTCAAGGTCTAAATTACACTGCAACTCAATTAAAATGAGCTTAACATGAATTTTGAGTTTCTGTTTTCCACAAAAAACTTTTCCAAATATCTAGAATTTAGAAGTGCTGGTTGTTACCTTCCAGAGGCCTAAATCCTTAAGAGAAGATGAAGGCATATGGCTCTACACTGTCCTTTTGACAATGAACAATTTTTTAAACACACACACACACACACACACACACACAACCAGCTTGGAACCATAGATCATCACATTCAAATCAGACCCCATTAGGAGAATGGGTTGTATGGGAATTATACCATAAAATAAAACAAAACAGAAAATTCCCCCAAATGATAAGAAAAAACAGCCTGTGTGGTAAACAGTCCCAGAAGGAGCTGCTATACTTCTGGACAAGTGGCCTCTGACTTCTTTGGCCCAACTTTCCACTTCTCCTTTGGGTTTCTTTAATTTTTCCTCCACTCTTCCTACAAGTCTCCAAGGATTTGGAGATCGTTATTTCTTTAGGTGGAGGCACAGAAAAAAATCCTTGTTTTCTTTCTTCACTCTGCAAATTAAAAAAAAACAAAAAACAGCTAGGAGAAATCGAGAAGGGAGGGCAGAGAAAGGCCGTGCCCCTGGCTGCAGTGTACAAGGCTTTGATTCAGGGGATTAAGTCCCTATCCCAGGCTAGAGGAGCTGCTAGTTGTTCTTCAAGTTCTCCCGTGATCCTTTTCTCCCTACTCCTGTCAGCTGTCAGTCTATAATGCCATTTCCCTGCTTAAAATGAATCCACTTAGTAACCCTGAACCATCAATAGCAAGGAAGACCAGTTACGTGACCCTTAGGAAGTTCCCTAGTCCTCAGGGACCTCACTTGCCAAGTTGTTTTTTAGCTTCTATTTATAGCTCTTGTTTCATTGGCTGCGTGTCCATAATTGATGCTATTAAAATCCCATCCCTCTCAGTATGCTTCTCAGCTCCACACAACAGCTTAGATGTTCTGGTTTGCCAATGGTGAGAAAGAGCAGGTTTCCAGCCATGATTCTGTTGGCAAGACTTGACATCCTTTTTCCCTCATCTGTCTCTGATGGGAAGGGTCTCTTTGGTAAAGAGTCTGGGACTTGTCTCTAAAATAATGTCTTGTTCAGTTCAGTTCAGTTGAGTCGCTCAGTTGTGTCTGACTCTGAGATGCCATGAAGCGCAGCACCCCAGGCCTCCCTGTCCATCACCAACTCCCGGAGTCCACCCAAACCCATGTCCATTGAGTCATTGATGCCTTCCAACTGTCTCATCCTCTGTTGTCCCCTTCTCCTCCTGCCCTCAATCTTTCCCAGCATCAGGGTCTTTTCAAATGAGTCAGCTCTTTGCATCAGGTGGCCAAAGTATTATGTCTTGAGGTTAAAATAAATAGATAATATCAGGAAGGAAAAAAAAAAAGTTTGTCTTGTTTAGAAGAAAATGCTAGTGGTTCTTCAAGTTCTCCAAGCGTGGTCCCCAAGCCAGCAGCTTTAGCATCACCTGGGAGCTCGTTAGAAATGCAAATTCTCAGTATCCTCTTAAGGCCTTCTAAGTCAGAAACTCTGGGGATACAGTGGTCTGTGTTTTTAAGAAAATTATTTACTTTTGGCTGTTCAGGGTCTTCATTGCTACATGCAAGTTTCCTCTAGTTGCTGTGAGCTGGGGCTGCTCTCTAGTTGCGGTGTGTGGGCTTCTGATCTTGCTGGTTTCTCTTGTTGAGGAGCACAGTCTTTAGGGTGGGCGGGCTGAGTAGTTGTGGCACATGCGCTTCGTTCCCCCCAGCATGTGGAATCTTCCCAGACCAGGGATCGAAACTGTGTCCACTTTCCTGGTAGTCCAGGGGTTAATTTATTGTTGTTCACTCACTGAGTCATTTCTGATTCTTTGTGACCTCATGAATGGTAGTTAATAGTCTATATTTTAATAAGCCATACAGTTGATTCAGACACTACTCTGAACCACTGGGTTAGATATTATCCATTCTCTTCCTTTTTATTTTTTTCTCATAATAATAGGACAATCAGGGCAGCAATGTGTTCAGTTAAAAGACAACATTCCTTATCATCCTTGCCAATAGAGGCTTCCCTGGTGGCTCAGATGGTAAAGAATCCACCTGCAATGCTGGAGACTTGGGTTCAATCTCTGGGTCATGAAGATCCCCTGGAGAAGGGAATAGCAACCCACTCCAGTATTCTTGCCTGGAGAATTCCATGGACAGAGGTTTCTGGTAGGCTACAGTCCATGGGGTCGCCGAGTCAGACACGACCGAACAGCAAAGCACACAGCACATGTAATGTCATTGGATGAGGCTTCTGGGAAAGCACATAAAAGGGGACCACTTCCACTGGCAGAAATGCCCTTGTTGTTTTTTCCCCCTTCTTTCTACTTTCTGGTTGGAACTAGAAGTCCAGCAGCCATCTTGGATCTCTAAGATGGAAGTGACAAATGAAGGAAAGTGGAGAAGAGAGACTGAAGGAGCATTGGCCCCTTCAGAGATGCTACTATATCAGCCCTGGACTGCCCCCCTTCAACTGCTTCAGAAGAGAGAGAAAAAAATCTCTGTCTTGTTTAAGCCATGTGCTTTCTGCAGTTGAATCCAATCCTAAAGATTTTGTATTACAGTTGACCTTGAACAATGCAGAGGTTTAGGGGGGCTGGCAGTCAGTAATCAAATACCCACATATAACTTTACAGGTTGTCCTCCTTCTCTGGGGTTCCTCATCCACAGATTCAACCAATCTCAAACCATGTAGTACTGTAGTATCTATGTATTGAAAAAAAATCCACGTATAAGTGGATTTCAAACTTGTTCAATTCAAACCCAGGTTGTTCAAGGATCAAGTGTATTATTACTTTGTTATTGCTACTCTGAAAAATATAAGAGCTAAAAGACTTCTTCAGCAGCACATGGTGAAATTAAGATATCATTTTCTAGGGTGAGGCATGGACCTGAAGAAAGGAATGAGGAGGAAGAAAGATAGAAAGGACAGTGGGGGATTAACGGAAGGTAAGACCATAGAAAGGGTCATTCTTAGATATCCAGCCAACATAGACTCTTCATGGATTGAAAGTTGACTTCATAAATAAAAAGATTATTTCTTACCATCATCTGGACTTTATATACATCAGCTGTTGTCTTAAAACAAATAGACTGCTAGAAATTTCTCCAGCAGAGATGGATTTATTTGGGATAAGCAGAGAATTGCAGTTTGGGGTCCTTTAATGATTTTAAAGGCCCCTGTGCTGTAGTCCATGGGGTCGCAAAGAGTACGACTAAGTGACTGAACTGAACTAAATGACTTTAAATTTAATGAAAGGGAGATAAAGGATGAACAGAAAATTGGAGATTAGGAGAAAAGGAGAGAAAGAATAGTTGGAAATGCAGGGACATAGAGCTTCTCTGCTTAGAAGAAATCACAAAGCACAGCCCTTTGAAGGGAGACTCAGAGTTACAAATCTTTATTTTATGATTTCATTTTCTTAAAGCTCAGTTTGTAAATTAAGCAATTAAAATATTCAAATTAAAAAGCCAAAGTAAATCACAATCATGAGCTCTTAATCTAGTTAGATTTTGTTTTTCCTCCCTCCAAATGTTGAATTACACGTCATGCCAATGTCCATTGAAATCCCAGTAACAAAACTGTTTTCCATGGAAGGGAAGCTGGGAGGGGGGGTCTTTTCATATAATGTGCCCTCAGACACAAGTCCTGAGAAGATCATGTATGGGGCAGTCTGATTATTCATATGGACATAAGTGTAGAGAGGTATTTTCAAATTAAATACAACAGTAGAAGAAAAGAAAGGCTATTAGGAAAAGGGTATCTCTTTACTCTGACCCCAGCAAGATGTCAGTTATGTGGTGTGTTGAATTTGTAAACAAACAGCAGCATCTTCATTGGAGCTTGTAATGAGGGGAGCTCAGATCTCCCAGAGGGATGGGGAACCCAAGCAGGGGAGGGGAGGATTTTATCAGTGGTCAAGAGGAAAGGCGCACAGGACTTTCTTCTCCAGCCTAATCCTCTACCAGCTACTCACCAGCCAGATGCACAGATAGGAGAGAAATTGCAAGCTGTCCTTTACCGCAATCCATCTCCACTGCGGTTATGACATGAGATGGCAGGGTTCGGGAAAGAGCAGTGAGAGCAGGGTGAGAATCAGGGCTGCCCCAAGTCCTAACGTTCCTTTCCACCAGCGATGAACTGGAGTCTAGCTTGCCATCAGAGGCCAATCAGCCAACATATTTCAAGACCACCTTGACAATTTCCAAATGCCCTTGAACCAAGCCAAATTCTCAAGAAGCTGCCAACTTAGACTATATTGTCCTCCTCTATTTTAATTAAACTGTTCTAATTAAATTTCTCACCACCTTAGAGCATGTGGTCTGGGACTCAGACTTCATTTGATGTATTAAAATAATGTGCTGTTGAGTGAAATTTATATCTGTCTCATTAGATTTGTCTGTAGATGGTTTACACAAGCCTGACCAGGAGAGGGCTTCTCCCTCCATTCTTTCCCCAGAAGCACAGGCTACGAAGTTCCCTGTTCCAACTCCCTCGGGAAACCTGAACAGAAGCCAAATTAAGAAGTGAAATAGCAGCAGCAGCAAGGCCAGGGATGCAGAAAGAGAGCCTGAAAGACCCAAGGGACTCTGGAGAGAGGACAGAAGGAAACCAGAGAGGAGAAACCAGATTAAACTCAAGGAGAAGAGTTGAGAACTCTTTTACCATCTTTCGGGTTTTGCGTTTAGCCTGAGTATCTCACGGTAGGATTTTCTGTCTGCTAATGAACTAAACATTCCCAGCCTTACAGTCATTAGGATGATAGCAGGTCACATGACAACCCCTAGACTCAGGCGAGTGAGACTATTGTCAGGCCAATTTCTTCTATGGGTTGGCCTTCTTCTTTCTTCCTTCACTTGATCCTTTCAGCTCAGAAACTCCAGTAGGAGAAAACTGCTTTGTTAATATCCACCTTATAATCCCAGGGAAGCATTCTGATCAACTCTTCTTGGGTAATCCAGCAACAACTGCTCCCGGAGACCACTGACCACAGCGAGGACAACAGTGTTGAACAGTGTGGTAATTATAGTTAACAAGATGCACCATAGACTTAAAGTTGATAAGAGAGTAGATCTTAAATGTTCTTACCCCAGAAAAGAAATGGTCATTATGTGAGGTGATGGAGGTATTAGCTGATACTACTGTGATAATCATTTCACAGTATATAATTTTACCCAGCCAGGATGTTGTACGTGTAAAACTTACACAATGTTATATGTCAGTTATATCTCAGTATAGATGGTGGGGAAAGAGGTTTGGCAGGTTTCCAGACACACTCCTGAAACATCCATTCCCTGCCATGAGAAGAGCATACCCCCCAGGTAACTGTTACTCCTTTGCTCTGGGTGAAAAGTGAAAAATCTATGGAGCAGATCTCAACCCAAAGTCCAGCCCAGCCTGGCTAATCCCAGAGGAGATCAGCTGAGTTGCAACTCATTGATGTGTGCTGTGTGCTAAGTCACTTCAGTCGTGTCTGACTCTTTGTGAAGCTATAGACTACAGCCTTCCAGGCTCACTGTCTATGGGATTCTCCAGGCAAAAATACTGGAGTGGGTTGCTATTTTCTTTTCCAGGGGATCTTCCTGACCCAGGAATTGAACCCATGTCTCCTGTGTCTCCTGCTTTGCAGGTAGATTCTTTATTACAGAGTCACCTGGAAAGCTCATGCAACTTATTGGTAGGCCTATTATAATTATTAAATAAATGCTTATAAGATGCTGAAAGTTGAGGATGTTGGTTATGCACATTATTACAGAAGAGATCTAATGTACAAAGAATAGAGCCAACAATTACAGCTTGAGTGATTGGGAGAACCAGGGACTGATTGTATTGACAAAGAGAGACTTGGAAAAGAGAAACAGAGCAGATCTGGGGGAAAAGAAGAGCACTATGAGTTATGCTGTGTTGTGTTTTGTTTTAATTTATAAGTAATTGATAATGTCCTGACCTTAAGCTCTACTCAGCTATCAGATCTTGGAGAATGGAAATGGTATTTTGATTATTGCTGTACTTCAGGGTCTTGCATCATACATGGCACATCACAGACACACAACAAATATTAGTTAAATAAATGAATAAGTGAAATGTAGGATGATAACAGGATACTCAAGAGGAAAGTCTCTAAACAGAAATGTGAATCAGAACTCGATTGAGAGAACTGAATTTATTGTAATGAGTTAATTAGTGTAGAGATGATGGTTAACCCATGGGAGGCTATGCATTCCCAAGGGAGATGCATAGGGACAGAGCAGCACACAGCTAAGGATAGGCCCCTAGGGGTCTAGTATGAAAGCATGAGAGATCTAGTAGGGGTCTGGGAAGGAGACAGAGAATGATTAAAGACGGAGGAGGAGCCCGTGTGTGTTTTCAGCTGGTCAGCCATGTCTGACTCTTTGCGACCCCATGGACTGCAGTCTGCCAGGCTCCTCTGTCCATGGGATTTTCCAGGCAAGAATACTGGAGTGGGTTGCCATTTACTTCTCCTGAGGATCTTCCCGATCTGGAGATGGAATCCACACCTCTTGTGTCTCCTGAATTGGCAGGAAATTCTTCACCACTGCGCCACCTGAGAAGCCCATTGTAGGGTCACTCAGACCAAAGAAGAGGAGGGTTTAAAGGGTCAACAGTATCAGTCTTAGGAGAGAGGTCAAAAAGAATGAGATTGGGGAAGAAACCTAGAATTTCTCTCAGTGGGTCAACTTAAGCTTTCTATCAATGTAAATTTCTATTAAGATCCAACAGAAAAGATATAAAGATAACTGAAATCATATTCAGTTCAGCTCAGTCATTCAGTCGTGTCTGACTCTTTGCAACCCCATGACCGCAGCATGCTGGGCTTCCCTGTCCATTACCAACTTCCGGAGTTTACCCAAACTCATGTCCATTGAGTCAGTGATACCATCTAACTGTCTCATCCTCTGTCATTCCCTTCTCCTCCTGCTTTCAATCTTTGCCAACATCAGGGGCTTTTCAAATGAGTCAGCTCTTCGCATCAGGTGGCCAAAATATTGGAGTTTCAGCTTCAACATCAGTCCTTCCAGTGAACACCCAGGACTGATCTCCTTTAGGATGGACTGGTTGGATCTCCTTGCAGTCCAAGGGACTCTCAAAAGTCTTCTCCAAGACCACAGTTCAAAAGCATCACTTCTTTGGCGCTCAGCTTTCTTCACAGTCCAGCTCTCACATACATACCTGACCACTGGAAAAACCATAGCCTTGGCTAGATGGACCTCTGTTGACAAAGTAATGTCTCTGCTTTTTAATATGCTGTCCAGGTTGGTCATAACTTTCCTTCCAAGGAGTAAGTGTCTTTTAATTTCATGGCTGCAGTCACCATCTGCAGTGATTATGGAGCTCCCCCAAATAAAGTCAGCCACTTTTTCCACTGTTTCCCCATCTATTTGCCATGAAGTGATGGGAACGGATGCCATGATCTTAGTTTTCTGAATGTTGAGCTTTAAGCCAACTTTTTCACTCTCCTCCCTCACTTTCATCAAGAGGCTCTTTAGTTCTTCACTTTCTGCCATAAGGGTGGTGTCGTCTGCATATCTGAGGTTATTGATATTTCTCCCGGCAATCTTGATTCCAGCTTGTGCTTCTTCCAGCGCAGCACTTCTCATGATGTATTCTGCATCTAAGTTAAATAAGCAGGGTGACAATATACAGCCTTGACGTATTCCTTTTCCTATTTGGAACCAGTCTGGTGTTCCATGTCCAGTTCTAACTGTTGCTGCCTGACCTGCATACAGGTTTCTTAAGAGGCAGGTTAGGTGGTCTGGTATTCCCGTCTCTTTCAGAATTTTCCACAGTTTATTGTGATCCACACAGTCAAAGGCTTTGGCATAGTCAATAAAGCACAAATAGATGTTTTTCAGGAATTATCTTGCTTTTTTGATGATACAGCGAATGTTGGCAATTTGATCTCTGGTTCCTCTGCCTTTTCTAAAACCAGGTTGAACATCAGGAAGTTCATAGTTCACGTATTACTGAAGCCTGGCTTGGAGAATTTTGAGCATTACTTTACTAGCGTGTGAGATTGTGCAGTAGTTTGAGCATTATTTAGCATTGCCTTTCTTTGGGATTTGAATGAAAATGGATATTTTCCAGTCCTGTGGCCATTGCTGAGTTTTCCAAATTTGCTGGCATATTGAGTGCAGCACTTTCACAGCATCATCTTTCAGGATTTGAAACAGCTCAACTGGAATTCCATCACCTCCACTAGCTTTGTTCATAGTGATGCTTCCTAAGGCCCACTTGACTTCACATTCCAGGATGTCTGGCTCTAGGTGAGTGATCACACCATCGTAATTATCTGGGTTGTGAAGATATTTTTTGTACAGTTCTTCTGTGTATTCTTGCCACCTCTTCTTAATATCTTCTGCTTCTGTTAGGTCCATACCATTTCTGAAATCATATAGACCTTAATTAACAGTAGAGACAGGGGTCTGTTGATTTCAAGCACCAAACAGAACTGAGAGCAACTTTGGCTTCTGGGGTCATTGTCAAGAAAATCATAGGAAACTGGATGCACAAAAATCATTTTAAAAATAGGAAATCAGACATTTTCACCTCCATCAAATACTCTGTATTTTTTCTTTTTCTATTTTTTTCCCTATGGAAACAAAGAAAGCAGCTACAGAGAATTCCTGCAGAGAAAACATATATTTTATTCTAAGCCAAGTGTTTGGAAACCAGAGGACAGTTAGGCTCTGTTAACAATGTATTAATTCACAACAGGACAGGCTTCATAAATAATAAATGAATGTCAAGGGGTGCCTCTACCATGAACTAGAACTGAGATGAAAATCTGAGCGCAGTGTAAAGCTCTTTAGTGAAAATGAACTTGGGGTTCCACTTTAAATGAGTAAGTTTACTTACTTGGTTAAAGGTAGTAATTAACCAAAGAGTGATTATGGGGTCTAAAGGATCCATTTATTTGATAGAGAGTAAAAAGTCAGTTTCACTAAGCTTTGTGAAACGTGCTAAAGAAGCATTAAGAATATTTGCAAGCAAGCTGATACCAAACTGTCTTGTGAGCAGCTAACTTCAGATAGATAGCCAGGAGCCTCTGAGAGAAAAGACTCCGTTGAAATAACAGTAAGAAATTCTACAGCCTAATAAATACCATAGGGAGAAAGGAGTTAGAAATAGTGATATTTTAAAGTTAAAGTATAATGAAATTATTAGTAAGTTAATAGTAATAGAGAAGGAAAGAAAACAGTAACTCCTTAAAAGAGATTGGCCAAAATATCCCAGAAGAGCAATATAACATGCCCATTTGTTTTTTGGTTTCTTATCGTTATAAATGATGGACCATCAAAGCAACAGCAAACCCATTAATCAAGACTGTAAACAATTAAAATCTCTTTCCAGATCCGGGAAAGCATCCGAATGATCATGACAGTGCCAAAAAAAGGAACATAAATTTGAGTCAGCTCTTTGGATCTGGGAAGTGTTTAGGCTACCCCGCCAAAAAGTCAGAGAGCAAGAAGTCTAAACTAAGCTGATAACAACTGATCATTAATTAGAACTGAAGCCAACTATCTCAGTATAGAGAAATGTCTTGGCTACTCAGCTAAGAGCCAGAAAGCCAAAGGTCCAACTTGGGTTCACGATGATTAATCGCAGGCAAAACCACTGCCCAGAAAAGCCCCTATTAATGAAGGGGCGCCGTTGAGAAGAAGCAGCCCCGAGAGAAGCTGGCAGGGACCCCCCTGGGGAAAGAGAAGATAGGGGATCTTGTCCTCTCTGATTAGGGGCTCAAACTAAGGCTGAGGCCCTCGAGTGAATTATAGTTTATAACAAAAACCAGGATTTCAAGGCAAATTGTGCATCTGATAACTCATCTTCTCATCTTCACTTAATTTTTTTTAAGATTCTGATTTTTGAATATTATTGAAATAGAAGGAAGGTACAGGTAGGAGAGCAAGAGAGCAATAATGGAGATTATTTAAATAAAAGGTGTCCAAAGGGAAATTAAATGCTGATGCCACCAAAAGTCAGACTCCAAATGGAAATATGCAAAAATGACAGTGTGTGACCGTGGCAAGGGACTAGGTAGGGATAATTTAGAGGGATTTAAGAACTGGATGTCACTTATCATCTCATGCCTACTGATATTTAAACTCATTTCTGCATCTATAAAAAAGCATTTTCCCTATCTAATCAGAGAAGGCACAAGGACCTTCTTATGCCCACATCCATTTTCCTTATAATAATTTGGTATTTCATGGCTTCTAGGCTGCACATTATTTTTACATTTAATACCTCTGAAGTCAGAGGGTATCTTACAATCATGACATGTCACATATGATTGGAGGTGTTTTTACTTTCTTATTGGAACCAAAACACTGACATTTCTCACAATTGATGCCATTTAGATATGATGTAGTTCATGGGTGATGTGGCTACACATACACAATTTGGTGCTCCAGAGGACCCTAACCCTCGCTCTGTGAGGTCTGAAATAAAGAAAGCTGGGGGCATACGTGAGGGCCATGGGCACATGCAGAGAGCTAAGCAGTCCTGAGAAAGGTTTGCCTGAGTCTCATATAGAGAGAATAGAGGTGTTCCGACTGTGCCCTGAGATCCTTGCATGCAATGCGATTAGTGAACTTGCCAACTCATCCTGTATGCAGCACAGATACTTCTTGGGAACACAGGAGAGGTGACGGGCTACACTTGGATCCTTCCCTCACACTATATACCTGTACTGTTCTCGGGACTCATACAGGTCTCATAACAACACAGTGAAGTTGGCATTACAGCATCCTCTCCATTTCACAAATGAGGAAACTGGGGCTGTAAATAATCTGCCAAAGGTCACACGGCTAATAAGTGTGGAAGTCAGTAACTAAGCACAAAACCATGTGGCTTCAGAGCCCACGTGCTTAACCATTACATCACCCTGACTCTACCAAGAGAGTCTTTGGACAATTCATGGCACTGGTGATTCACACGGACTGGGTAGGAAGGGAGAGGGTGGAAGAGAATCGGAAGACTGAATTTAGGCAAGAGGTGACCGTAAAGGTAAGGGTAATACGCACCCCCGAGTTTTGATACTGCCTATAATTAAGGGTTTTCATTTTATGAAGGTGGCTTTGTGAATGGTGAGGCTGCTGGTTCTAAGCATCCTCCTTCTGTATCCTTGTAGATGGGTCTCAGGAACCTGATTGAGTAAGTGATTAGTATTTAGTCCCTGGGATTCAGATGAGGTGTAATAAAATCTGTGCCATTTTTCCATCACCTGAAAATGCAAGTTTTATTCCTGGAAAAGTTGGTAAAATTTTCAGAGTCTTGTGGATGGATATAGAGTCTCTCATGCAGAGTGAAGTAAGTCAGAAAGAGGAAAACAAATAGCATATATTAACATGTATTTGTGGAATCTAGGAAAATGGTACAGATGAACCTATTTGCAGGGCAGGAATAGAGATGCAGATAGGGACTGGACATAGGGACATGGGGTGGGGGACGGGATGAATTGGGAGACTGGGATTCACATACGTGCACTGCCAGGTGTAAAACAGACAGCTAGTAGGAACCTGTTGCATAGTGCAAGGAGCTCAGCTAGGTGCTCTGTGGTGATCTAGATGGATGGGATTGGTTGTGGGGTGGGGGTGGGAGGGAGGGACACGAGGGAGGGGATATATGTATACATGTAGCTGATTCATTTCATTGTACAGCGGAAGCCAGCACAACATTGTAAAAAATATATATATATATACTGCAATAAAAATAAAAATTAAAAAAAAAAAGTTCAGTGTCTTAATTGTCCTGAGAAGGAATCATGAAAGCATTATATTCAAATCTGGACTCTAACTTGTGTGTGTGTTCTTTCAGAGACACATGCCATTTTAAAAGCTGTAAAATATAATTTCTTGGGTAAGCTCTGAACATGTGTGATATTTCACAAATATCACTCTGATATATCTAGGTTATGTTTACACACTTTAAGACACATTAGGGTAATTTCCATGGGAAAGTGTGTATTTTCCCCCGAATTCTATGTAAATGGTAATTTTGAATACATAAGTACATTTTTGGTTAAAGAGAACATCGTTGTCACTTAATATATTACTGGAGATATACACAGATGTTGTTTATGTTTGCGTTTTATGTAAATTGCCTTTCAGTGGAGAAGAAATGTATACATAAGATTTCAACTTGTTATGTTTTACATATTTAGTTTGTGTAGTTTGTTTATGTTTCACAGAATGCAAATATAAGAAAGCAATAGAAACCAGCATATTGCATCAAGCTTTTTGATAGTTTTAAATGAAGTGCTCTGCATTTGTTAACCTTTACAAATGGTGCAGAATTATGAGAGACTCCAGGGAGATTGTCTTCCACCGTACTCCATGGAAAGCCGTTCTAGCCTTCAACTGGTTTTTTCGCTGTCCCTGAGGGCAGTCATTCCCACTATTGTCTCTCTGCTCATGATATCTCTTCAGATTCCATTTTCATGTCACCATGCGCTTCCTGGGGTTTTGTCAAATCTAACCCATATTAGACACCTAACCATGTCCTGATGCTGCTGTGGCAAATTACTACAAACTTGGTGGCTTAAATGAACAAAAATTTACTCTCTCAATGTTCTGGATGTCAGAAATATGAAATCAGTTTCTTTGGGCTGAATCAACATGTCAGCACAGCCATGATCACTTTGGAGGCTTTAAGTGAGAACTCATTCCTTGCTTTTTCAGCTTCTGTTGGCTGCTGGTCATTCTTTTAAAATTTTTTTATTGGAGTATAGTTGTTTTCTGCTGTACAGCAAAGTGAATCCGTTATACATATATCACTCTTTTTGAAAGATTATTCTCCCATATAGGCCATTACAGAGTATTAAGTAGAATGTCCTGTGCTTACAGTAGGCCTTTGTTATCTCTTTTACACACGTGCGTGTGCTCCATCGCTCAGTGGTGTCTGACTCTTTGCAACCCCGTGGACTGTAGCCCGCCAAACTCTTCTGTTCATGGGATATTGCAGGCAAGAATATTGGAGTGGTTTGCCATTTCCTACTCCAGGAGATCTTCCCAGGGATCAAATCTGAATCTCTTGCATCTCCTAAATTGGCAGGCGGATTCTTAACCACTGTGCCACCTGTGTATATGTCATTTCCACTCTCCCAATTTATCACTCCCCTGCTGGTACTTCTTAACTTGTGGCCATGTCAGTTCAGCCTCAGCCCCATGGTCATACTGCATCTGTTCTGTGAGTCTCGTATCCTTCTGCCTCTCTCTTATAAGGAAACTTGTGGATGGGTTCTAGCCCACCCAGATAATCTGGGATAACGTCCCCATATGGTAAGATACGTAATTTAATTACATTTGCAAGGACCCTTTACCTCGTGTGGTTGTTTTTGTTCAGCTGCTAAGTCATGTCCGACTCTTTGCGGCCCCACAGACTGCAGAACACCAGGCTTCCTTGTCCTTCACCATCTCCCGGAGCTTGCTCAAACTCGTGTCCATTGAGTTGATGATGCCATCCAACCATCTCATCCTCTGTCACCCCCTTCTCCTCCTGCCCTCAGTCTTTCCCAGCATCAGGGTCTTTTCCTTATGTTAGATCTTAAAAATGAAACAGCCAGTTTTATTACCAGTTATTTGACCAGCAAAAGGGGTTTATTTGGGAATAGTAGAAAACTGCAGTTATGGACAAGCATGTTGTGTTAAGAGCTATAGGCAAGTCTGGAGAAATAAAGGACAGCAAGTGTGCTTGTATAGAGGAAAAGGGGAAGCTGGAAAGGGCTGGTATAAACAGAGTCCACTGGGGGAGACTGGGAGTCATTGTATAGCAGGGCTCTCCATTGGCTGAATGTGACGGTCTCTCATGGGCTGGGCTGTTGCTGGATGAGCAAAAAAAATCTTCCTCCTGCTCAGCAGTAAAGGTAGTAACCTTCCTGCCCCGAATGACAGGTAGCTCTTGCCCTGTTGGGGTCTCTAATTGACCTTGAGAGGTAGCCTGTGAGACCTCCCCCTGCTGGCCTCCCAACTCCATTTTTTAAAATATATTTTATTTATTTATGTATTAATTTATTATTTTTGGCTGTGTTGGGTCTTCTTTGCTGTGCGTGGGCTTTCCCTAGTTGTGGTACACTGGCCTTTCGTTGAGATGGCTTCTTGTATGGTGGAGCACGGGCTCTACGGTGCGTGGGCTTCAGTAGTTGTGGCTCTCCAGCTCTGGAGCACAGGCTCAATAGTTGTGGTGCATGGGCGTAGTTGCCCTGTGGCACGTGGGATCTTTCCAGATCAGGGGACAAAGCCACGCCCCCTTCACTGGCAGGCGGATTCTTAACCACTGACCCACCAGGGAAATCCCCAACTCCATTTTAAATGTGGCTTCCTTTATTTAGATTCACACATTTAAATTTACAGGTTTCAGGACATGGGCCATTGCCCCACCCACTTCACTACCCATCCGTCTAACCCATCTCAAATGCTACGTTTTACACTGAAGTAAGAAAAGGAAAAAGCTCTGAACTGGGAACCAGAAGATCTAGATTCTAGTTCTGACTTAGAACTAATTGCTGTGTTACCTTGGACACCTCACTTCTTTGATTTCAAACATGTTTGGTTATAAAATAGTTGAGTTAGATGCAATTTTGTCAATAGGGATGCCTCATCATTTTGGGTAGGATAATTCTTTGTTCTGAAGGACTTTAATATCCTGGCCCTAATGTGCATAGGGATCCCAGTCAGTATGATAATCCCCACCCACATTTCCCAGAGTTCTGAGGTGAGGTGGGGGAACCATATTGTCCCAGTTGAGAGCCATTATAATAGAATATCTCTTTTAAAAAGAGTAATATTTTTATTGATATTTCTTCCTGATTTAGAGGTCATGCCAGTGTTTAAAAAATATTTTAAAAAAGAGTGTAAATATTAACAAAAAGTAATTGCTATAAGCATTTTGACATTATCCATCCGGAATATTGTGCCCCTACTCCCACCTCTGAATTTGTAGCTTTCAGAGTTGTCTGCATCTAACTGCCAGGAATTCAATTACAGTCCTGGTTTTCCTAGTTTTGTCCTGGTTCTCATGGGATTTCCACTCCTGAGTCTGATCCACTAAGCTATGATCCACTAAGTTTTCAACTGTCATTCTTTCTGGTCTTGGAGGGGCAGTGTTTTGCCCTGTGTCCTTCCCTCTCTTATGGGTCCAATAAGAGTTGTTGACTTTTAGTCTGTTCAATTCTTTACTTGTTATGACAGAATGGTAGGGCTTCCCAGGTGGCATGGTGGTAAAGAATATGCCTGCCAATGTGAAAGACACAGGAGATGCACATTCAATCCCTGGGTCGGAAGATCTTCTGAAGGAAATGGCAACCCACTCCATTATTCTTGCCTGGAAAATTCCATGGACAGAAGAGCCTGGTGGGCTACAGTCCATGGGGTCATAAAGAGTCAGACATGACTGAACAATTGAGCATGCATGCATGATAGAATGGTGACTTCTAAAAGACACTTGCTTCTTGGAAGAAAAGCTATGGCCAACCTAGACAGCATATTAAAAAGCAGAGACATTACTTTGCCAACAAAGGTCTGTCTAGTAAAGCTATGGTTTTTCCAGTAGTCATGTATGGATGCAAGAGTTGGACCATAAAGAAAGCTGAGCACCAGAGAATTGATGCTTTTATATGGTGGTATTGGAGAAGACTCTTGAGAGTCCCTTGGACTACAAGGAGATCAAATCAGTCCATCCTAGAGGAAACCAGTCCTGAATATTCATTGGAAGAACTGATGCTGAAGCTGAAACTCCAATACTTTGGCCACCTAATGTGAAGAACTGACTCATTGGAAAAGACCCTGATGCTGGTAAAAATTGATGGCAGGAGGAGAAGGGACAACAGAGATGGTTGGATGGCATCACCAACTCGGTGGAGATGAGTTTTAACAAGCTCCAATAGTTGGTGATGGACAGGGAAGCTTGGGGTGCTGCAGTCCATGGGGTCACAAAGAGGTGGACATGACTGAGTGACTGAACTGAACTGAACTGAAGCTCCTTACACGGGGAACCAGAAATCTCCAGAGGAACAAAAGAAACATTTTAGTTTCTGCTCTCAAGAATCTTAAGGGAAGCCTAGAGGGGAAGCCAGAAAACAACCAAATAAACCTAGGTTAGACTCTCAGGTCATGATGGCTATTGGAAAGAAAAATAAAGCGGCAGAAAGAGGACCAGGTGGGTTGGGATAGGGGATGGAAGAGGATGGCTATTTAGATAGGATGGCCGGGTGACATGTGAGCAGAGCCTGGAAGGAAGGAGCAAGCCACACAAACAGCAGAGTCCCAGGCTATGGGACCCTCATGAATCTGACAAGATTAGAAAGCCAGTGTGACCGGAACTTGATAGGCTAGGGGCAGAGTGGCCAGAGCTGAGACTGGAGAGGATTCAGAAGTTAGATCACGCAGGACCTGAATATATTGTCAGAATGGCAGGAAGACAGTGACGGATTTTGAATCAGAAAGAGATTAGATTTGATTTTCATGTTATACCTTTGTTACAGTGCCACGTGGAGAATGGATTATAGGAGGACAAGTGTGATAGAAGCTGGGAGATTAAGAACCACTGCGCTTTTCTAAGAGAGAGGTGACATGACTTGACTGGGGCCCAGTGGAAGGAGTGAAAAATGGTCAGATTCTGAATATATTTTAAAAGTAGAGTTGATGGACTGGAGGTAACAGTGTGAGAGAAAAAGAGGAATTAAAGATACTCCCTGTCAGAGGTGGGCTTCCCAGGTGGCACTAGTAATAAAGAACCCACCTGCCAATGAAAAAGACTCAAGAGACACGCGTTTGATCCCTGAGTTGGGAAGATCCCCTGGAAGAAGGCATGGCAACCCACTGCACTATTCTTGCCTGGAGAGTCCCGTGGATGGAGAAGCCAGGCAGACTATAGTCTATAGGGTCGCAAAAAGTCAGACACGACAGAAGTGACTTAACCACATCGCCTGTCAGGGGTAGGTACAAGGTTCTACTGTTTATTGTTTAGTTGCTCCATCGTGTCTGACTCTTTTGCAACCTCATGGACTGTAGCCTGTCAGGTTCCTCTACGGCTCTCTCATGGGATTTCCCAGGCAAGAATACTGGAGTGGGTTGCCATTTCCTTCTCCAGGGGATCTTCCCGACCCAGGGATCGAACCTGCATCTCCATTCTCCAAGTCTCCTGCATTGCAGGTGGGTTCTGTACCACTGAGCCACCACGGAACGCCCACAGGTGGAAAGGGATGCCAAAACGAAATCACATATTAAATCTGGTTTTCCTATTAGATATCTAAGTAAGATGTTGAATAAGCATTTGGACAGGGGAGAGTTTCATGTTGGAGATCTAATTTGGGGTAGATGTTATTTAAATCCATAAAGCAAACGTCTCATCTAGAATTGTGCTTTCCAATGTGCTAGCTACTAGTAGCCACATGTGGTCACTGAGCACTTAAAATGTTGCTAGAGGAACCAGGAGCTGAATTGCATTTAACGTTATTTAATTTACATTTAAATGTAAAAACAAACACAACTCAGTTACTGGAAAACTTAGGAATAGTTTTTAACTGTAAGTGTTACAAAATAGAGTATTTCCTATGAAATGGAGAGCAGACTTTTTTTATGAAAGTGGAGATTCTAAATTAAGATGTACTAAATGTAAAATACATACTATATTTCAGAGACTTGGCATAAAAATGTAAAATAACCCACTGCTTTTAATATTTATTGATTACATGCTGAAATGATAATACTTTGGATATACTGACATAATAAATATGTCATGAAAATTAATTTTACCTGTGTCTTTTTTTTAAACAATCTGGCTACTAAAAAATTTAAAAATTACATATGTGGCTTGCATTAGCTTTCTCCTGAATAGCAGAGTGTGTAATGAAAAAGAAATCTCTGGGGACTGAATCCTGGGGTAGGTCTATGACTTAGAGGTTTTGCAGAGAGGGATAATCCTATGAAAAAGCCTCAGAAAGAAGGAAGACCAACAAGGACAGTGAAGTGTTCTACAAACCTAGTGAAAAAATATGTATTTGGAAACAGAGAGTGAGCAACTGTATGAGAAGCTGCTGAGAGGTTAGGTACAACATGGACTGAGAATTGGCAGCTGGATTTAGCAACATGAAGACTTTTAGGGAACTTGATGGTTTCCTGTGTGGGGGGTGGGCACAAAAGACTGACTGGAGTAGATTATTAAAAAATCAAGTACTGATTATTCCTTCAGGAAATTCTGATTTGCAGAGAAGCAAAATAATTGAGATGTTGGAGAATAGGGGCTCAAGGAATGACTTTTTATTTAATGAGAAATATATTTTTATAATAGTTACTTATTTTTTAATTCTCTATTGTTTTTGACCTAAATAAGTCATTTTGTAAATATCCATTAACTAGCAGGATAATTCTAATTTTATTTAATCAGAGTTGGAGGAATGTTAAGAATTTTAAATGAGTACCTGTGTTTTACTTGGTCCAAAGAATCATTATGAACTAAGGTCTAAGATTACTAAATCTGACACATGGATTGTACACAGTTACCTAAAACAAAAAAACCTGACATTATCTGGGTTGCAGTAGAAGTGTGTGGAATTCTAGAACTTTGGAATAGAACACAGATGCCAAGCTTGTATTCAACTTTGGTCATCATGTATTATCTTAATTTCCATAGTACTTCATGTAGGTTCTGGTGCATTAAAAGTGTTATTAATGGTATAACTGAATGAATGAGTAAAGATAATCTTAACATCCTGAAAATACTAAGTGGGCTAGCAATACCCAAGAATTCACCAACAGATGGCATCGTGCTGTTTCCCATATGAGTTTATATGACTTAGCAGCAGCAGCAGCAGCAGGGATGATGTTAATACATTTAATTCTTGATTTCTAGGGCTGGTTAGGAGGGAAAATGGGATCCCTGAGAATATATTTTGTTCATTTAAATTTATAGTTGAATTATTCAAGCATGTTTATATGTATTTATTTATTATAAATATCTATTATTTTTTAACTTTAACTTAGACCCTTTCCTTAGGTCAGACCTTGAAAGAAAAGGAAACAAGATTAACTTGAGGATAAGAGAAAGAAAATAGTCACAAGTTATCACTATTAAAATATTTGTGAATCCTAAGAAGTCAAGCTGCTAACTCATTCTCCCTCAGAGATTAACATCCGTCAACGGCAATGAAACCCACGAGGTTTTGTAGACATTGGGAGCGCTGGCATGATGCTTTAGAGAGCAGATGTTGCATTTTGCAGTTCCAGTGTGTTCAGACTGAAAGTGACAAGGACTAAACACACAGTGTGCTTAAAAAACCAAAACAGACGTAACAACTCCCAAGCCCGTACGGTCTGCGCATCCAAAGTGTAAAATATTCATTTGAGTGCCATATGTAAATAGTGTTTCCACCATGACCCCTAATTACTTTGATTTTCTGTAGAATTGCTTGTTATTTCCATAAGTTCCTGTGACTGTTATTTCACCACCTGCAGACCTGAGATGTGAATGGATGTGTCCTGAGACAATAGTGTGTGAAAAGTCAATCCTGGCAGCTCCCATGAGCGTGGAGTGGTGGTCACACATAAGAGGATGGGGCAGCAGGGCATCATGACTCACAGTGTTCAGTTATTTGCCTTAAAATTCTAGAAGAGTGGCTATGGCCACCGTCATTTTTTGGTCTCATCAGGAAGTCTCTATCTCAGATGTGGATACGTCCCTGAAATAATTGTGATGGGTCAAAGGTAAGAAAGTAGGTACTTTCAAAGTGACTGTGTCTTGCTGTAAATGGAGCAGGACAATAGACACCCACAGTGCTCAGCGCTGCCAGCACCCCACTCCCCATGGAAGCCTGCTGGTGGAGGTTTCAGAGGGGGCCAAGCAGGACTACTCTGAGCCTTCCTGGAAGATCTGTAAGATCCACCCATGTTCTGGTGTATCTGAAATGGCCACTACTTTGCCAGGAAGGCTATCACTGTATTTCTGGAGAAGAGCACCACAAATGAACTTTAAAATGTATGCACACTAGTGGCTAAATATTTAAATAATGCAGCAATCATTCTCCGTGTGTTCTCTTCCATCTGAGCATGCTCCTCAGTTGCCCTTTTGGCTTTCTTCTGTCCTTCTTTAATGGAGGCTCACCCCAGGGCTTTGTAACTCACTCACTGACTCAATTACCACATGCAGGATGAAGATTCCAGGTCTTTCCCGAGCTCTTGAGTCCTGTCTCCACCTGCTGAACCTTTCTTTTCGAATGTTCCATCAGTATCTCGAATGCAACATGTGGGGAAAGGGAAAAAACTCATTATTCTCTCCCCAAACCTATTGCCCTTCTGCATGTACCTTTGTGGGTGTGTCTCAGTTATTCAGTATAATATTTTATATTTAAAAAAGGAACATGAGTTATGTAAGTTATGAAGAATAATTATGAGATAGATATTCATGAAGATTAACAGATGACTTAGCACATTAACCAATATTGTTGCATTTGTATTGGACTTCACCATCCCAACCTCTTGACTCCTTCTCATGATATATTCATTTCCTATTGTTGTCGTTCAGTTGCTAAGTTGTGTCCAACTTTTTGCTACCCCATGGACTGCAGCATGCCAGGGTTCCCTTTCTTTCACTATCTCCCAGAGTTTGCTCACACTCATGTCCATTGAGTCGGTGATGCCATCCAACCATCTCATCCTCTGTCATCCCCTTCTCCTCCTGCCCTCAATCTTTCCCAGCATCAGGGTCTTTTCCAGTGAGTCAGTTCTTCACATCGGGTGGCCAAAGTACTGGTGCTTCAACTTTAGCATCAGTGCTTCCAGTGATTATTCAGAGTTGATTTCCTTTAGGATTGACTGATCTGATCTCCTAGCTGTCCAGGAATCGAACTCAGCTCTCCTGCATTGCAGGCAGATTTTTTACTGTCCAAGCCACCAGGGAAGCCCATTGGTGTGAGGTAAAAATCCAATGTATTTTTTTTCCTATGTGGATAATCTATTGTTCCACTAACATTTGTTGAATTTCATGAAAAGTTTTTATAGACTATCAGTTTAGTTCAGTCGCTTAGTCATGTCTGACTTTTTGCAATCCCATGGACTGCAGCACGCCAGGCTTCACTGTCCATCACCTACTCTCTGAGCTTGCTCAAACTCATGTCCATAGAGTCAGTGATGCCATCAAATGATCTCATCCTCTGTCATTCCCTTCTCCTGCCATCAATCTTTCCCAGCATCAGGTCTTTTCTAATGAGTCAGTTCCTCGTGTCAGGTGGCCAAAGTATTGGAGCTTCTGCTTCAGCATCAGTCTTTCCAATGAATATTCAGGACTAGTCTATATAATATTTATTGTCTTTGAAATAGGTAATATTTGGAGATGACTTATGAATTAGTATGTGTTCAAGTTTCAAAATATTCTACATGTATTCTAATTTTTTTTTATGATTGTGTTTTCTTTAACTATTAAAGATAGGGTTTTTTTTTAACTGCCTAATAAATCAAACTGATGGTTCATTTTCAAATTTTCCAAAGACTTATTCTTGACTTGTGAATAATTGAGATAGGTGTATTGAACTCTCCCAATATGTTATATGTCAATATTCTTTTGTGATCCTATTGAATTTTTCAATGTACATGAAGGTTTCATTATTGAGAACATTCAAGTTTAGAATTATTCTATATCCCCAGTGAATTTATCAAAATATAATGTCAGTTAATATTAACTACATGCAAACACCATCAGGTCTTGTCTTGGTGGAGCCCAAGACAAGACTTGATTCCCTAATAATGCCTTCATCTCTAAGTTTACTTTGTCTGATATTAATATAACTTTATCTGCTTTATAAAGTTAGTATTTGCCTGGCCTTTAAAAAAATCTTTTTACTTTCAACAGACTTTCTTCTTTCAACAGTACTTTCTACTTTCTAAGTCTTTATGTTTTAAGTGTGTCCTTGTAAAGAGAGTCAAATTAATTTTTTGTTTTTCCTTCCAGTCAAAAAGTCTTCAGTAGTTTTAGTTAATTTATATATATTTTTTGTGATTACTGACATATATGAACTTGTTTTAATTATTAGATAGAAGATACAAGGAGCCTCTGAAATCTTTGTGGGTCTAAATATTTAATATATATTTTGTTATATCTGCTCTTACTTATGGCATTTTCCCTCCCAAGTAGGAAGGAAATTTCCCTCCTTGAAGATACTTTTTTTTTTCCTGTGAGGATATGCATTTGCCAGAGGATCTAAAATACCTGTGGCAATTTTAGCCTCTTTCTAGTTTTTTCCAGCCTAATGTGAGGGTTTGCAGTTCAGCTCTCTCACTTTGCAACGAGTCCAGGCTTGGACTCACCAAGACACGACTTGATGGCAAAGTTTTGCATGTAGTTACTGTTAAAATTTTCTTTCTTTTTTTCCTTTTGAAAAATTTCCCTCATCTTGAGATCCCAGTAATGCATGGAAAATAATGTTTTATGCATGATCTTCTTGCAGAGCATCTAACACACCAGTTAGGATATGGACTTATATTTGCTTTTTAGTGGAAATGCCACAAAACTAGACCTGGCTGTTATCCTAAATACACTTTCAAACGTATCTCCCTCAGCTTTTTCAGGTTTGGACTGATTAATTTTTCTTGGATTACTCAGAATCTCTCACCCAGTCTCTGTTTCTCCAACTCCATACCTTGTACTGTATCCCCTACAGAATTACTAGACTTAGTGCCTAGAGTGACGTTTTCAGAATGTGAATCTAGGGACTTTCCTGGTGGTCCAGGGGAAAAAAATCCCCCTTCCAATGCAGGAGGTTTGGGTTCGATCCCTAGTCAGGGAGGGAACTAAGGTCCTACATGCCTCAGGGCAACTAAGCCCATGGGCTGCAACAAAGATCTTGTGGACTACAGTTGAGACCCAATGTAGCTAAAGAAACAAACCTTTAAAAATAAAAATGTGAATCTCATGGATACCTTTTCTATGATAAACATCATTTAATGGCTTCCCAGCATGTTCTTAATAAAATGAAAATTCCTTAGCCTGATACACACGTCTCCATCTCTGTCTCTTGCTTCTCAAGGGCATCCTTTACCCCTTGCTCCTCCATGACCAGGCTCATGGCCTTTCCACAAAGTGTTCTTTGCCCTCTCTCAGGGAAATATGATTTCAAGCTAGATATAAGCTATCAGATCCTTTTATTTGGGAGTCTGCTTATTCTTCTCCCTACATAACAACTCTCCTCCAGAGGCCCTTTTTCAACCCACAACATTTAGCGAGAGTTGAGTATTACACAAGTGTGAATGAAAGAAGAAATCCCCAAAGTCAACTTTAATATACTGTATAACCGATCTATTACTGAAAAAAATTGTTTGTAATTGCAGAAAGAAATATCTAAGGATGAAAACTTAATTCAGTTCTGATCCTTGAAATCTGAGCTTTTTAATTAAAAAATGAAACTATGGAATGGCACTCCCTCCAACACTAACACGTTTTAGACTGTCTGCCAGGCTAAGGTGTGTGTAATGTTCAGTGTGAAGGGGCTGTTGGAGAAGTCTAATTTTTTAGCTTTCTGCAAATTTGCCAAGTGACTTAAGAACTGTGTGAGGGCCTGGGCTCCCCAAGTAGAAGCTAATCAATATATTAAATCTTAAACTATGTTGGGTGAATTGAGTAAAAATAAACAAACAAAAAAAGATATTCTATTTTTTGGAAGAAAAGGAATCAACTAGAAGTTTAATATCCCATACATCAGACAGCCTTGATTAATTAAATATTTCCCTATTTTCATTGTACAGCAAGCTCATAGTGAGTAGGCCACCCAGGGAATGAATTTAGACTCGAGTTGGTGAGAACATGGCACATTGGGCAAGTTACTTAAATTCTGAGTCTTACAGGGTTGATGTGACCATTAAGCAAGGTAACATGGCAAACAGGTACTATAGTACCTAACACAAAGTAGGAACGTTGTGTATTATTCAGTAAGATCCTCCCCCTCAAAGAGTGTTTTATAAAATTAACTGTCATTTTGTGACCTTTATACTCAGGGGAATTAAAAAAAAATCTATACCAAAAACTTAATTCAATGCAGATAAGTTAATGTTTCATTTACAAAAAAGTGATCACAAAGAAAGTTACATTTAGTGAATCAAAGCCCCCCAATATTCACTGCTGCTGCTGCTGCTGCTAAGTCGCTTCAGTCATGTCCGACTCTGTGCAACCCCATAGACGACAGCCCACCAGGCTTCCCTGTCCCTGGGATTCTCCAGGCAAGAACAGTGGAGTGGGTTGCCATTTCCTTCTCCAATGCATGAAAGTGAAAAGTGAAAGTGAAGTCGCTCAGTCGTGTCTGACTCTTAGCGACCCCATGGACTGCAGCCCACCAGGCTCCTCCATCCACGGGATTTTCCAGGCAAGAGAACTGGAGTGGGGTGCCATTGCCTTCTCCACAATATTCACTAGTTATCATCAATTTTATATAAAGTTCTCCTAAACAGTGTTTCTTGTGTGAATAACTTAATTTTTCCTTCTCATAATGAAACTTCTGATGTCTAGCTATGCTATCAAGATGTTAGAATATTTTCATTCAATTAACTTAAATTATGTAATGTGAAAATGAATGATGGCCAGAAGGCTGATGGCCAATAATTCTGGTGAGAAATTATATTTCACACATTGGTTTATTTAGTTAGAATTTTCTTTGGGTAATAAAAATTTTTTGGGTAATAAAAATAGTGTTATATAAAAATTAGTTGTATCTAACCTCACACATACTGCCATAAATGACTCTGGCAAATCCTACACTCGGAGTGACAGTGACAAATTTCCCAGAAGGCAATTTTGCAGCAAAGTAGGGGTATCCCAGACCCGCTCAGAGTGACTTGTTTTGGATAGCTGAATGTTCCAGACAGCTGATTTAGAATAACAAAACAGTGAACACTTCCACTATTTGGATTGGAACATTTTCTAATTGTGTCATACACTTATTTTTTTCCGAAACAGGTTGCAAAAGATTATGAGGCAGACTTTTCTTAATGACTAATTGTGACCTGGATGTTAAGGAATCAGCTCTAGATCTTGGTATTTGAATGATTCCCTCCATGTTACTCCTGGTTGCACTTTTTTTCTATAAATTGTCCAAAAGCTGAAGACTATAATTCCCTTGACCAGCCACAGGAGACGGTTTCAGCAGGGATACCGTCCACATCAGCAAAGATGAAAGTTCCAGCAGAATAATGTTATACCACGTTCCCTTTTTGCATTTTCGCAGAGTCCCCCATGATCTGGCCTCTGTCTTTCAGGGTGCAATTAGGAAAGGAACTCGGGGGACTGGTGCAGAGGCATCAAGAGCCATAGCCCTTGTCTCCAACAATTTCTGTGGGTCAGTTGACTCTAGTTTGCAAATCCAGAAGGATGTCACCCAAAATGTCCAGGTCACAGCTCATTTTTAGTGCAGGGGTGTGATAGCACTTCTCTTCTACATGCCAACAAGCAGAGAGGCAATGGTAAAGCTAAAACTGGCCTTGGTTGTTGCCATTGCTACCTTAACTTGAATCATAAATGGAGGAGCTGCTGCTGCTGCTAAGTCGCTTCAGTCGTGTCCGACTCTGTGCAACCCCATGGACTGCAGCCTACCAGGCTTCTCTGTCCGTGGGATTCTCCAGGCAAGAACACTGGAGTGGGTTGCCATTTCCTTCTCTAATGCATGAAAGTGGAAAGTGAAAGTGAAGTCGCTCAGTTGTGTCCAACTCTTAGCGACCCCATGGACTGCAGCCTACCAGGCTCCTCCATCCATGGAATTTTCCAGGCAAGAGTACTGGAGTGGGATACCATTGCCTTCTCCCAAATGGGAGGAGAGCGAACATTAAAATGTCTAAATTTCAAAAGGGGATCTAAGGCAGGGCCTGGCAAGTGTAGCTTGAAGGATACATCCAGCTTGCTGCCCATGTCATACAAGCCATGATAAAGAATGATTTTAATGTTTTTAACGTTGAGACAAATCAAAGGAAGACTATTTTGTAACAACTGACAATATCATGACATTCAAATTCCAGTCTCCATAAATAAAGTTTTATTGGAACACAGGCACATCCATTCATTTATGTTCATCTATGGCTGTTTTTTTGGGCTACAACATCAGAGTTGAGTAGCTATGAAAGAGACCATATGGTCCACAAAGCCTAAAATATTTACTATCAGACATTTTTTTATAGAAAAATTTGCTGACCACTGGTTAGAAAGATAAATTTTCTTTGTCTTCTGTGTAGAAATTTCTTTTTTTTTGTACAGAGAAGTAGGGCTATTCCCATACTTATAAAAGCCCACTCACTCTTATAAATAATGAGTGAAGAATTACCCCTAAATTCCTGGTGGAAATACTAAGAATGTATGTATGTGTTTATGTGTACAGAAACTAAGTATTTAAAATACCTAAGTGTAGTTCAAGCTGACCACCACATGTGATGGTAATTATGAACATAAATTATTCTTGTAAAAGGATAATACTTATTAAAATATGTCAGTAATTTAAACAACATATCTCAATTTTTGTAGTGTTTCCCATAGCCATCCAAGGGCATCCATTTTTCCCAGGGTGTTCAGACTTTGTTAAAACGGGGGGAAAAAGAGAAAGGAAAGGTCAATGTCCAGGTTTAGGCTACCAATATGGCATTTTTCAAGTCCATAGAGAAAAATGGTCCTGAATCTTGAGGATTTTTAAAATTCCTTAAGCTCTTCTTTATTCATTAAGAGCTATCTTGTGTGATTTCAGGCTTATGGTAGGTCATTGGTAGAAATAACTCAGTAAATGTAAGGGTCCCCTGACCCATGGGAAAAAGAGAAAGCATCCTCCACTGGAGCCCAGGGAAGTATGGATAACACTGGGATGTTGTTTAGTCTCTCAATCATGTCTGACTGTTTGCAACCCCCTAGGCTCCTCTGTTCATTGGATTTCCCAGCCAAGAATGCTGGAGTGGGTTGTCATTTCCATCTCCAGGGGATCTTCCCAACCCAGGGATTGAACCCTCGTCTCCTGCAGATTCCTAACCACTGAGCTGGGGTATGTGGTAGCAGTTGTGGTCCAGGGGTTAAGACTCCACACTTCCAAGGCAAGAGGCACAGGTTTGATCCCTGATTAGGAAACTGGGACCCCACATGCCACATGGCACTAATAAAAAAAAAAAAGAAGCAACTGGTGAGACAGTGTGTTCTGATTGCTGCTTTCCAAGCCCTTTCCCCAAAGAAAACAGAGATGGAAAGGAGTCAGAAAATTTGGAGTGAAGTCAAGAGCAGAGTTTGCCTCCTTCTCTCTTTGGGACTCTTGGGGTAGCCAATCATGGTGTGTGTGGTCTTGCTCCTATATAAGGAAGCCAGTTAAGGTGGCAGTCAGCGTGAACAGGCAAAGAGTGAGACTGAGTTAGGATTCTGGAACCTCTCCTGGCACCTGTGTGTTGTGGAAGGATCTAAAAGCTCCCTCGAACTGAATGGAGAAATGGAAAATAGCTGATGATGCTGGTGGGGGTGGGGGCGTTTCTGTGCTGAGGGTGATTTACTCATTAACCAAGGACCAGGGATCCACGACCCAGGACAAGCTAGACCTGAGGTAGCGTATGGGAGAGGGGAAGATAGAGATGTTCACATCACTGCTGAGAGCCGAGGTGGGGCCGGGAAAGGCAGAATACATCGTGTGCTTGCCAATCACAGACTTCTCCAGTAGACCAGCACCCCGAGAAAGGTGAGCTGTGAACATCTGCAGAACAGGTTGAGCATTCCAGACTCTCTGTCCTGCCCTCGAAAGCTGGGGTAAGTGGCCACTCTCCTCCACCCCTTATAGCCAAGGGGAGGACCAGGGGCCAGAACAGCCCCGAGAAAGAGATGAACTGCAACTGAATAAATGACTCACAGGAAGCAGTCTTACTAGAAGAGCCTCACACCTTTACTTAACTACTTTAATGCCATGCATGACTCCTACCTTCTTGCCCCGTGCATCTCTAGCAAGGTCAGGACTGAAGGAGTAGTTATGGAAGATGGGCAACCACGTTTTCTTGGAACACAGGAATAGTAACATGCTAAATATTTTGATTCCTCTGCTTTATTCAGCAATTTGGTATAGTTTTGTTCCAAGCAGTGACTTTCAAATGTTTCGATCATGCCCCTCAGTGAAGAAATATTTTATATCCCTATCTAGAACATAGATACGAACATAAATACATGAAATAAAATGTTGTGAAATCAAACCTACCTTTACTATGGTGACATACTCTCTATTTTATATTATACTCTATCTTTTAACAAATGCCACTGATGTCCTGGTAAACTGATTTCATGATCCACCCAATATGATGTGACCAAGAGGTTGGAATGTACTATCCTAAAGGCCTGTAATGCAGGGCTTCCCAGGTTGCTCTAGGGATAAAGAGTCTGCCTGCAATGCAGGAGACACAAGGGACATGGGTTTGATCCCTAGATCAGGAAGATTCCCTGGAGGAGGAAATGGCACCCCACTCCAGTATTCTTGCTTGGAGAATCCCATGGACAGAGGAGCCTGGTGGGCTACAGTTCATGGGGCTGTACAGAGTCAGACACAACTGAGCAACTAAGCACAGAGGCCTAATGAGGTAAATAAACATTTGTCCCTTCACAATATAGCTACAGATGTTGTGCTTTCCTGTTCTATTTCAAAACTTTACTGCCCCTCCTAATTGCAGGCAGCAGTTATTTATTAAAGCCGCCCCCATAATATTTATTGTAGTAGTCAAGATGCTTTCCATCACATGTGATCAAATCCCAACCCAAATTGGCTTAGGCCAAACGTGAATGTATCCTCCCACGTAACAGAGAAGATCAGGATATGACAAGCTTCAGGCAGTGCTGGATCCAGGGGCTCAAACATTTTAAGTCTCTCCCTTTTGATTTTTCTCCTGTCTCTGTGAGTTATGTTATTCTCAGTTAGGCCTGCTTTATAAGGCAAAGATCTTGTCTTTGACTGCTCCAGGCAAACATCTCCACCGTTCACAAGCTACAAAGACGGGAAAGTGAAAGTGAAAGTGAAGTAGCTCAGCCGTGTCCGACTCTTTGCGACCCCATGGACTGTAGCCCACCAGGCTCCTCCATCCATGGGATTTTCCAGTCAAGAATACTGGAGTGGGCTGCCATTTCCTTCTCCAGGAGATCTTCCTGACCCAGGGATTGAACGCAGATCTCCTGCATTGTAGGCAGACACTTTACTGCCTGAGGGAAGCCCTCTGCATACCTCAAGAAAGGTCTCTGATTGGCCCCGCTTGAGTCAAGTGCACACCCCTGAACTAATCACAGATTCCGGAGAGACAGGGATTCTCATTGCTTCACTAAAGTCTCGTGCCCAACCTTGGCTAGGAGTAGAGCACCAAGACAGTTCCTTCAGGCTCACATGGAATGGAGGGTGGTGGAGTAGGCTATTAGACTAGGGGGAGAAATTCTGCTCAGGTCAGGTCAAGAGAAAAATCAAGAGAGATGAGTACATAGAGAAAGATATGCCCTGTGTGAGAGTGTAAACCACTCTCTTATCAATGTGCTTAGTCGCTCAGTCATGTTGGACTCTTTGCTACCTCATGGACGATAGCCCACTGGGTCCTTCTGTCCATGGAATTCTCCAGGCAAGAATACTGGAGTGGGTAGCCGTTCCCTTCTCCAGGGAATCTTCTCAACCCAGGGATCAAACCTGAGTCTCCTTCATTCCAGGCAGATTCTTTACCACTGAGCCACCAGGGAAGACACTCTTTTATTAATAAAATTAGCTAAATTTGGTGGTTCAGACAGTAAAGCATCTGCCTGCAATGTGGGAGACCTGGGTTCGATCCCTGGGTTGGGAAGATCCCCTGGAGAAGGAAATGGCAACCCACTCTAGTACTCTTGTCTGGAAAATCCCATGACAGCAGAGCCTGGTAGGCTACAGTCCATGGGGGTTGCAAAGAGTCGGACACGACTGACTTCACTTCACTTCACTTGTAACTTCTTAAGCCTTCTTAGGAAAACAAGGTGCTGGAGGATGGAGGTGGGGACAGTGAAGATAATTTCCTAGATTTCCTCTGTCTTCAAGAGGGCCAAGGCTGTCATATAGCTAAGCTGTGGATGGAAGAGGCAGATGGCACACACACTGAAGTATTGCTGAATTCTAGGTTTTTATACTGGATTGGAATAACCGTGCAGACAGCTACAAATGTCATCTCTACTTCAAGCCCAGTTCATGAGGAGAAACCAAAAAAAAAAAAAAAAGATACCAAGGATGAGTTTTCTTCTTGTCCTTGATATAAAAAGTATGTTGAAGAAGTATAAAGTGGAATGATTGTGCAAAATGAATGGCCATGTAAAATGAGATGGTGGAACATATAAAGCAGAATTCCACAGCACAGTTCTGAGAATAGGATGAGCTGTGCATTAGGAAGGACGCTGTGGGCCCGTGTGCTGTGAGTGTGGAACACTCAGTTTATTTTCCATGCTGCACAGTAGCAGTGTCAGTCGCATCCAAGTCCTCTGACTGGTGCCTTCAAACAACTCACAGCAGGTGTCTGCCAGCGAAGGTCAAGTGTGCATTCTGTATCCCTGAGACAGAGGAAACTTAGTTGACCCACAGGGATGGAAATGATGACCTTTGCCTCGTTGGCCCTTATGTTGCCCACAGAGCTAACAAAATATGGGCTATTTAATAAAGGAGAACACTTGAACGATACCTTTGACAGCCATTGTATAGTGGCTTTCAGAAGAATTCTATGTGATTTCCAAACTTTAAGGGTGACTTAAAGTTTTTCAAAACATTCTGGTGTGGCTGGTAAGAGTGAGAAGGGGAGTAAGAAGACAGAAATAAGACAAGCACCCTCTGTGTTTTCTTTCTCCTCTGTAAACCTTTCCCCCACCAAAAGAACACATGGCTGTTGAGCAGCAACTTACCATTTTTCCAGGGTCAGTTCACTTTCCGTGCTGCTCTAAACCCTGCTGAAAGCCAGCTCCCTGGGGAGCTCCAGGAACTGGGGCTGGCCTCTCTTCAGTCTGCAAGCACTCAGAAGAAAATGCCCCTTGCTGAGAAAGGGGTGGCAGTTGTGTGTGTGTGTGGGGGGGAATCCATCTACTGTCACGGAAGTTTCAATTAAATACGGATGCCAATTAATTTAATTTATATTTCTGCATGAAAAAATATCATTCTATTATACATGCACTGGAAGGATGCCAGGAACCCAGGTTAATAAATTACATCTCCACTGACATAGTATGGAATCACAGACTAATCGGATACTTATTAAATGCCCACCTGTGCTTGGGGTTACACCTTATATAATAGAAACCCAACAGAAATAAGATCTGTCCGGGAGGGCCTGTCCCAACCCTGTGATCATCTGACACCCACCCTTATTCCCTCTGCTCTGGGCTTTGGTGCATGTCTCAGGAGAACAACTCCAAAAATGAATAATCGATATTCAATTGCCAGGGGTTATGAATGGGCACACTGAATGAATAAGGGAATGAATGATGGAGAACTGTAAATAATCCACTCAAGTTAATCAGGGCATAGGCCCATACTGGTTAGCAGGAAACTTGCCATGATTATTTCACTGGAGATTCAAACCAGCTGGTGGTAGGTAATACCTACTGGTTCTGAAGCCCTTACTCAGAGCCAGAATTGCTATGTTTTATTTTGAATCCTTCCAACCATTCTTCAAGGTAGAGGTTATTCCTTCCCAACTCCCTCATTTTAGAGACAGGAAGCTGAGGTTTCAATAAGTGGAAAATGACCTTGCTGAAGGTCATGTGATCAGAAAGAGGCACACTCAAGACTAGACTTTTCTGACTCAAAGCTGGAATGTTCTTTCTATTGTGCTGGTTGATTTTCTCTGCATCATAGTTCTGTGGTTTTCCCATTAGTCACATATGGATGTGAGAGTTGGACCATAAAGAAGGCTGAGTGCTGAAGAGTTGATGCTTTCTAACTGGTGCTGGAGAAGACTTAAGAGTCCCCTGGACAACAAGGAGATCAAACTAGTTGGAAGGACTGATGTTGAAGCTCCAATACTTTGACTCCTGATGCAAAGAGCTGACTCATTAGAACAGACCCTGATGCTGGGAAAGATTGAAGGCAGGAGGAGAAGTGGGGGGACAGAGAATGATATCGTTGGATGGCATCATTGACTCAATGGACATGAGTGTGAGCAAGCTCTAGAACATAGCAAAAGACAGGGAAGCCTGGCATGCTGCAGTCCGTGGAGTCACAAAGAGTCAGACTAAACAACTGGCTGGTGACTGCCCTATTCTAAGCAGTGCTGACACTCTGGGTAAGTCTTGATGAGCTACATTTACAATTAAATCACCAGAATTGACTCCACAAATAGTCCCTGCCCAGGAAATTCACCCTGCTGTCCACTAATCCAGCTTCCACTCACTTTATATGGTGGGGAAATGAGTATCAGTCAGTTGCCACAAGTTCTTGCCGGTTGCCAATTACTTACAGTCATTCATTCAACATATACTGAGCACTTATTATTTACCAAGGGCTTTCCAGATGGCTCAGTGGTAAGAATCCATCTGCAAATGCAGGAGATGCTGGAGACCTGGGTTCGATCCCTGGGTTGGGAAGATCCCTTGGAGTAGGAAATGTCAACTTGCTCCAGTATTCTTGCCTGAAAAATTCCAAGGACAGAAAAGCCTGGCAGGCTACCATCCTTGGGGTCATGACGAGTCAGACACTACTGAGTGTCTGAGCACACACACACTATGTTCCAGGCATTCTGCTAGGTCTCAGGATGCAGTAACAAAAAAGGAGGTCAAGCCAACGGAGAAGATGGATTGGCCTGTCATAAAACTACCATGAGGTGTGGTAAATGTTTGGAGTTACTAAAGGAAAATATTCATTTCATCATTCATGCGATCATTCACTGATTCCCTCTATGACTATTTATTTACTGAGTCTCTGGGCTGTGCCACGTAACAGGCTCCCTCTGCCATGTGTGAGTCTGGGCACTGGTAGAGGCTACCAGCCTGAATCTGCCTATCCTCCTTCCCCAGTCCATCCCAGAGTCCCTCTTGCACTGCAGGGGGCTTCTCACATCCATGTTTGGACACCCTAGCCTACCTCTGGGGCTTCCTAGGTGGTGCTAGTGGTAAAGAACCCCGCTGGCTAATGCAGGAGACCTAAGAGAAGTGGGTTCAATCCCTGGGTCAGGAAGATCTCCTGGAGGAGGAAATGGCAACCCACTCCAGTATTCTTGCCCCGGAAATCCAATGAACAGAGGAGCCGGGTGGGCCACAGTCCATGGAATCGCAAAGAGTTGGACATGACTGAAGCGACTTAGCACAGCCTGCCTTCACAAGAAGCTTTTGCAAACCCTAGGAGCCAGCTTGGGTCTGTTTGAGTAGGGAGTGCTTAAGGCCTAGAGGGTGGTACAGGCTTTGGATGGGCCTGCTTCGTTGGCTTCACTCATTCATTCCCCTGTGAGTGGGGACAAGGGCAGAGGAGGCCAAGAGCATGCAGGGGTTGGTCCTCAGACAGCAGCCTCGGCATCACTTGACAGAGCTTGGTGGAAAGACAGAATCTCAAGCCCCTTCTCAGACCCTGGGAATCAAAATCTGCATCTTAGCACTCCAGGTGATTCGCATGCGCGTTTGTGAAACACTGCTCTAAAGGCCCTAATATCTAATCCCCTCTTTACAAACGATGAGTCTGAGGTCAAAGAACATGCAAGGGGAGGGGCACAGCTTGGGGCTGGGCTGCTGGCGGTGTTTGAAAGTACACTTCTGGGCACCTCATATTCTCTAGTGGTGAATATGTGCCAAAGCAAATTTGAGAAAAATGTACCTTTTCAGTATCTCAGATTGACAGGGTTCTGGATTAAGAGATTTATAGTAAGTAATCTAAGGAAGAGAATTCTAAGTCCCAGGCAAAGTAATGAAAGGAAGGGTAAAGATAATACATCACTCAGGAAAAAACTTGAGGGGGGGTTGAAAACCTTTTTGTTTCCTATTTCATATCTGGATTCACTGCCCATGAGCTGGAGGGGATTTCCATAGCCAAAGCTAATCGTCTTTTAAAAATTCTTTATTTTTTCTTCACTTCTGCATTCCTTTGGCCTTTTCTCCCTCTTTCCTTAGGATATTTTAGTTCCCAGTCCTTTCTGATGCATTCATTTTGCCCTGTTTTTCCATACTTCTCTGTATTGCTTTTCTTAAATCTTTCACTCTGCTTCAAAGAACATAAAACAAAAAGAAGTGAAAGGGACAAAGGTCAAAAGTATGGTCTGGTGCCAACTTCATGATGCTACCGATTCCAAGCTATTAAATTTTTTAAAATATATATATAATTTTTGTTCATACATAAAAATAGAATTGCATTTCAATTTTGCAAGTGCCCTTCACCCAGTTACAATTATCAACACATTGGCTATTGTGTGTTAGCTGCTTTATTCTGTCTTCACATTGACATTTCTCCCCTAACTTTAATTTCCCCTTTCTTTCTCCTTCCCTCTTCTCTTTCTCTCTCCTTTACTGTTTTCTCTCTCTCTCTTTTCTTCTCCATCTCCTTCTCCTCCTTGCTTCTTTCTCTCCCCCCTAATCTCCCCCTTCCCACTCTCTCTTTCTCTGGCGTTTATTAAAGCAAATCCCAGACATCATATCATTTAACTCATTTCCTATACCATTTCCCGGAGGCAGGGAGGGCCATAAGAGAATATAAGCTGAGGAAATGATCTCTTATGATTATTTGCTTCACCAAAATATGGAATTTGTGTTACTGCGATAAGGGAAAATATAGAATTTCCCCAAACCTCTACAGGATACCCCAGATGGTGCAGATTTGATTTTCCATCTTTAGGTCCTCTGCCTTGAGTCTTTGAGGGGGGTCTATGAGAACTTTTTAATCTTCCTTTACCATTCAAGTAGTAACAAAATAACAGCAATCTTGGATGTTTATAAACCCCAAAGGAAATGCATGTTATCTTCTTGTTTCAAAGAGCATTCTGAGAGCGTCGCTTTTGCAGTAGAAATTTGTAAATGTGCAATTGGAAGAGAGTTTCTACGACAGGAACCAACACATTTCCCCCCCAGTGCAAACCCCCTGAGCTGACTGTTATGATGGTTTAAAGGTGCTTTGGATCAAGACCTAGAAAAGAAAGCGTGGTGTACAGTTGCTTTCTGCTCACACACATCAGATCTAAGGAGTATCAAGTAATTTGGAGGTGTGGTTATTTTCTATGAGTAAATGTCCAACTAAATTTGAATAAAATGCTTTCTAAATAAGTCAAATAGGCAGGAGCTTTGAATGAGGGAATCAATTATATATAGCCAGTGTCCTAAGGAAAATAATCCCAAGGTGGCACAGAGAATGTAATTATTGGGAGGTATGTGCCAACAAATCATTCCCTAAAATATTAATGCTATCAAAGAACAGCTGGATAATGAGAGAAACTTGACCCTTGAGGGACTAGCAGAGGTTGCTGCAGAACTGTGTGTAGTTGTGATGTCATGAAATTCCTCTAAATTTAACAAAAATATTATTAAGAGGTGTGGTTCTGGGAAAGTTATTAGCAGTAAACATGTCTTTGTAGTTTTGTCATCTTATCACGATCATTATATCTCACTGGTGCTGTGTGGTTCCACACTACTTTCTTCCTTAATTGCTCAGGATTTATACAATCCAAACAACACTCCTTAAAAACAAACAAACAAAAAAACCTCTCTAAGTCTGGCAAGGACTTTTCTTTTTTGTAAGTAAAAACACAGTACCTAAGAAATTTCTGCAAAAACAATTTCCCATATGCTTATTTAAGTTCTTTAACTCAAGAAAGACTGTCTCATTGTTTGTTTGTAGATAAAAGCCGGAACTTAATTGGGTTTTACTAAATAGCGTATTATTGTCCCACGTAATATCTAACAGAGCAATAAAGTTAAATATTTACACAGTCCTACCTAACATCTGAAATGTTGGGCATTATTTTTACATTCTTATAACTAAATGCTAATCCCTATATTTAAAGTCAGAAATCAGAAGTGAATCTTTCCTTGTAATATACTTGAACTTATATTTTAAAACAGAAACCGTTTTACTGAGTTACCAAAAAAAAAAAAAGCTTCTGTGAACCGACTCGGACGCTCGCGAAGCCGCGAGCATGGTGAATGCTTTTGACCGCACACTTTCAAGTCTGCTGAGCAGCAAACTTTGTCTTTTTGTTTCACTCAACTTGCCAACATCTAAATCAGTGACACGGGCATTCAGCGTTTCCTTGGACAAATAGGTCGAGATACGCGGAACATATTCACACGAACCAATGCATGGGGAGAGGAAGTTCAAGATGCCGTAAAAATAAATTCTTGAGTTGAGCGCAGGTTTCACATAACGCCAGTTCCATAGGGCACTTACCGGCTGAAGGCGCAGTGCCCCAGAAAATAGCACACGGGGGACACATCATTTAAATAAATGTGTTTCTTTGCCCGAACAGAAGTTCAGATCTGCTCAGTTATCATTAATTTTGCTCTTTTATATCCTTTGCGGGCGCGAATGGAGAAATTGTGCTCTTTGAGGTTCTGTGAGTTGCCCAGGGCAGGCGGAGGTGACCCTCGATTTTTCACCCGGCGGCACGCAGGTTATGCGGACGGGGGAGAGTGCGAGTGTATGCGCATTTGTCAAACGTGCCGTCCCTTCTGGAGAAAGTGGAAACCCAAGGGGAAAACGCAGCGCAAATGTGGAGGGCCTGAAAAGTCACGCCATCCGTCCGGAACCCTTAGAACAGGCGTCCCAGGAACGAGGCCGGATCTGTGCAACAGGTGACAGATGATTCGACAAACCTCAGCCGCCCAGTTCATATTTGATTACATCCCTAAAAAGCAAACCTCAGGTCCCCACTCGCGCGCCAACTCGCGTGGGTAGACGGAGACCCGGAGGCCTTGGCCCTCTGCGGAGTTTGCAGGACTATGCGGTGTGTGTGTGTGTGTGTGCGCGCGTGGAGAGGGCCTGATCCCCCAAGTTTAGGGTCGAGTCGAGTCCCGGGGGAGTGCCAGAGGAGGAGGTGGCCCGGGAAAGGCGGAGGAGGGCGCACGAACCAGAGGGCGCGCAGGACTCGCAGCCGCGCCGCGCGCGCTCGGGCGGCGCGACCCGGGAGGCGGACTCTCTCTTAACCCTCGCTGTCTCCCCCTCCCTCTTCCTTTTTAAAGGACGTCGTGGAGGCAGAGCTGTCAGCAACCGGGAGGCCGTTTGTACTTGGCCCGGCCAGGCTGACTCCCGTGACAGACAGGGGCGGGGGCTGAGGGGCTGCCTGTCCCGAAGCCCCTTACGTGGGCATCACACATTCTCCTGCTTTGGGCTCCGCTCTGGACCCAGCGACGGCGGCGAGTCCAGGTGCTGTGCGGCCCGGGAGTTGCCAGCCCCGGACGCGATGGCTCCCGTGAGGAGTGGGGTGGGAGGTGGCCGAGGGCTGGGCGAGCCCCTCGCGCCCGAAGAGTTATGAGCGGGGCAAAGGACCGCAGCATCAGCCCGAGCCGCAGCCCCGGCCGGCGCCTCCCGCGGGCCCTCGCCAACTCGCCCCCGCGCACCATGCAGACCCCCGGCCGGCTGAGCCCGCCGCGCAGCCCCTGCTTCCTCCCTGGCCCCCGCTAACCCGCAGGGGACGGGTTTTGGCCGCCCGGGCAGCTCCCCAGGCCGCTCCCCAGGAGAGGCGGAACCGCGGGGCGAGCGGAGCCCCGGCTCAGCCCTTCGCTCTCCAGCCGCGTCCCCCTCCCGGCCGCCCGGCGCGCCCGCGGCGATGGGGGCGCTGCTGGCGCTCTGCCTCCTCTTGGGCTGGCTGCGCGGGGGGCCGGCGGGCGCCCAGCAGCCCGGAGAGTACTGCCACGGCTGGGTGGACGTGCAGGGCAACTACCACGAGGGTTTCCAGTGCCCGGAGGACTTCGACACGCTGGACGCCACCATCTGCTGCGGCTCCTGCGCGCTGCGCTACTGCTGCGCCGCGGCCGACGCCAGGCTGGAGCAGGGCGGCTGCACCAACGACCGCGGCGAGCTGGAGCACCCGGGCATCACGGCGCGTGAGTACGGGCCCAAGCTGGGGCAGACCCTGCCCGGCCGCGTGGCCGGCTGCCGTGTGTGCCGACCTGTGCGCGCGCAAAGAGGCGTGCCAGGCCTTCCCGGGTCTACGCAAAGGGGACTCTAGAAAGTGGGGGGATCAAGGGAGAAGTGGGTGGTCGCGTTTCAGGTCAGGGGCGCTGTTCCTTTGCAGTCCCTATTCACGCCACACGCGGTCTCCGCCGGTCTGCCCAGGAGCTAGTTCGCAACGGACCGCGAGGACCGCGGGGCTTGTGCCCAGTGACTCCCGGCGAGAAAGAGGGAGCCCTGGGCGCTCACGACATTTCAGAGAAGGGCTTTGGGGGCAGCGCCAGGCTGGACTTGAGTTTTCAGGGTTGGTGAGGGTGCCCTACTCTGCGCCCTGGGAGCTCCGGGAGCTTTGAGAAGTGCTGATGGCGCAGGGAACGCAACTCTTGGGGTGAGTTTATCTGTAGCCCCAGGGCAGTAAGGAACTTAAGCCACATTTGTGAGTGTGTGTGGCCGTTTGGTGGTGTTTCTAAGCCCCATTCTCACGACTTCCTTTCATTTCTCTGCATCGAATTACCCACTCCGGCCCACCCCCTATTGTCACGCTTTTCAGAAATGCCCAGGTCCTCCGGTTGGATATTTAGAAACCGGGGTCGCAGGGGCTTCCCCGCCCCCTATTCTCACGTCGGAAAACACGGGTCAAGTTTCCGCTTACTTCAGAGCGGAATAAATCACAACCCCAGCAGAGGAACTTTACACCTTAAAAAACAAACAAAAAAAACTTTCCACTCGAATCGGAACTTCAGGGAAACCATTTAGAGCTCCAGGCGATGGTTTTACGGCCGAGAAACCGGAGGAGCGGGGGCAGGGGACTGGGGGGAGCCGAGAGAGAGCCTTGACACCCCAGAACTCCAGAGCGGGGGTCTGAAGCCGGCCAAAGATGGTCCCCAGGCAAGGCAGGAGAGGCTGGAGAGATGATTAACGGTGCTGGAGCTCCAGTCCCCTGAGACTGACAACCTAAAGGAAAGGGGGTCTCTCACCTTAGAACTCCATTAGACCTTCAAGGAATTTAACTTTGGAGTGCAAAATACCAGTCTAGAGGATTGAGGAAGTGGCTTCTGGGGGAAAGATGTTCAGTGGAAAGTAGGGAACTCTAAGGCGGCCTGGCCTGTTTGGAAAGTACAAACTGGCTTCACAGTCACTCCCCTCTCTGCAGAGCAAGTGCTAAGTGCCGGGTCTACCTTGGGGACCCCATCCTGGCCTCCCGCAGTGCTCTGTGGCAGGAAAGGGGGCAATCTACGCATCCACCCAGACTGGGGTCTGGCAAAGCCTCAGGACCTTCCCTTGCCAGTTTGTCATTTTGGGCAAGTTACTTAACTGCTCTGGGCCGCTTCTCAACTCTAAAGTGGGCATGTTGCTCTCAGAAGAGTTAGGTTGTGAAATAAATGAGTGTATGGATGCTCAGCAAGGTGCTGAGTGAGTAGTCACTTTAGACTTGCCTTCTGCAGGGCAAGAAGTAGTAAGAAGTATTAGCAGTAGAAGTAGTAGTAACCTTCTTCTAGTAAGACAGGGCAGAGTGGGTGGCACCCGGAAGAGCTTATACCCAGGAGCCCACAGATCTTAGGGTGGATAGTTCCCTGTCACTCATCGCCTGTGTGTCTTTGGGAAACTCAGCAACTCTCCAATATGTTTCCACATCTGGAAACTAGACCATATCATTCCTGCCTCACAGGGTCACATGAATCTAATAAATACAAAATAGGCACACAGTAGGGTCTTAGTCAGACATGACTGAGCGTCTTCACTTTAACTTTTCACCTTCATGCATTGGAGAAGGAAATGGCAACCCACTCCAGTGTTCTTGCCTGGAGAATCCCAGGGACGGGGGGGCCTGGTGGGCTGCGGTCTATGGGGTCGCACAGAGTCGGACACTACTGAAGCGACTTAGCAGCAGCAGCAGCAGCAGGGTCTTAGTCAATGCAGACTTGCTTTCTTCTACCTCTAAACCAGAGGTTTGCATCCCAAGGCAGCTCTATCAGGCAGGGGCCACACCTGGAGGACTGCTTGGGAGGTGCCTCTGGGTGGGAAACATTATGTCTGCCTTAGAGAGAGAAGGGAACTGGGGTTAACTCGGTCAAAAACGTGCACTCCCAGAAAGTGTGGGTCACCAACACCAAGGACCACACCGCAGTCTAGCTAAAGTTCAGTCTGACCTTCCCAGAATTTGAGTGGGGATCGAGAGGCAGGAGCGTGATGGTTGAAGGAGGCATCCCAAATTGAAAGAGGTATCCAGACAGGACAGTCTGTCATGTGGTAGGAGACAGTTAATGGGGGCCTGCTATGGATTTCTTTATACTGTTCTTTCTGTAGTCTTGTAAAATCCTGGGGGTTTCACTTAACAGGTCCGGCTCTCTTTGCTCAGATCGGAGATTCTTGGTTAGGAGATGGATTTTCAGCCTTAGCGTCCTTAAGCACCCCACTGTGATAAAACTCCTAAAACCTGGATTGAAAGCCAGTGTTATGGTAACCCCCCAAACTCATCTTTTCCCTCCCTCCAGTGCGTGGACAGGATAGAGTCTGTTCCTTCTGATTTCCAGATGTGCAATATGATGGCTAATTGCTAACAGAGTCTACAGTATCAGTCTGCTTCCTCCCTGCTAGGAGCAAGAATATTCTATTATCACAGTTTACAATTCAGAGGTTACCAGTAACAAGCTCTGAGAAGCCGGGCTGACAAGGTGGTTGAATGGACCTTCCACCTCCTACCCATGAGCAGCCTAGAGTTTGGGAATCTCTCGTCCGAGTACCTGTGCCTGTTTTTGCCTTCTAGAGCCTGTCTACGTTCCCTTCCTGATTGTTGGCTCCATCTTCATTGCCTTCATCATCCTAGGCTCTTTAGTGGCCATTTATTGCTGCACCTGCTTGAGACCTAAGGAACCCTCGCAGCAGCCAATCCGCTTCTCACTCCGCAGCTATCAGACAGAGACTCTCCCCATGATCTTGACTTCTACGAACCTCAGGGCACCTTCCAGGCAGTCCAGCACCGCTACCAGCTCCAGCTCCACTGGGGGCTCCATCCGAAGGTTCTCCTTTGCCCGGGCAGAACCAGGCTGCCTGGTGCCCTCACCGCCCCCGCCTTACACCACGGGCCACCCAATCCACTTGACCCAGCCGTCCGGATTCCTGGTATCACCCCAGTACTTCGCTTACCCGCTCCAGCAGGAGCCCCCGCTGCCTGGGAAGAGCTGTCCAGACTTCACTTCCAGTTGACAGGCCATGGCTACAGATCCATCGTCTAGTGCAATGGCACGCCTGTGGATGCTGCTGCCATGGCCACCAGGAATCCCAAGACAATTTCACTTGGACCAGCAACGTCATGGAGGAAAGTGCAAGGAAAATACAGCGCCTCTTAGCCTTGAGGTTCCTGGCTGCAGTCACAGAACGGCTGTATGAAGAAAATTGCTTTCTGGCTTTGAAAGCACAGTGACTATTACGTTTCAACTTATGCTACTTTTATTCAAAATATGCAGTAGTCCGACTTGAAAGTTACAAATCGGCTGAAGCTGTTTTATTGGACAACTCAGCTATCCTACATAGGTCTATGCGTTCTTTTTTCGTTATAAGTTCTTTAGTGAGTCATAATACAAATATATACATAAATAAGCAAAGAAGTTGTACCTGATTGTAATTATCGAAGGTTCATTTGAAAAATTAAGTGCTAAGTAAACTGAAGAGACAGTGAACAGCCTGTTTATAATTTGGGGAGCAAGTTAACTGGGAATAATATTAGCATCATGAGAACAGTTATTTTTTAAATCAATAGCTAAATTTTGTTGGAAATATAAGAGTGTCTTCAGAAGATTTCAATAACTGCATGAGAAATTTAATATTTTAAATATTTACTTAGATATTCATTGTAACAGAGATCTTATGTAAAAGCATTTCCCCCACCTGCCCAAGGGAATATTTATTGCAGATGTTTTGTTCAGCAACATTTAGTGTTTAAATGAAAGTTGAACAGTTGGGTCCTAAAACATTTATTTGTAAAATGAGTTATGTACAAATGTAAAGATTTGTAATTTAATGTATTTACTACACTGATGGTACTAATTATTTAGTAGTCACACTGTAATTTTTTATGTTAATAATAAGCATGGAGTTCAAAGTTCAGCTTTGGCTATAATCATCTGATAGTATGTATCTTAAGTGCCATGGAATTCCATGTCTGATGACTAAATATTTGGGCATATATCCTGCTGGATTAGAATAAATAAAATGCTTTATGTTTTCATGAAATCTCTTTGAAACTTTAGATCAAAGTGCTTCATTGTATCTCCTTAATGGTACTCTCTGCTATTCAATAAAAGGAAATGTCTTTATCTAACATTTCATAATTTGAAATGAAAAAAAAAATCTTACATTAATGTATTATGTTCTAAAGCTGTTTTCTACATTGGGACGCCTGAGAGCAGCCAAGTAAGTGAACATTTATAGAGACATCAGCCCGTGGGCTGCAATCCTCAGATGTGTTATTTGCATAGATTTAAAAATTGGGACATTTCTCATAAGAATCTGAATTTTGGCTTCTCATGGCATGAAGAGGATGCGGCACCAAGGGAGCTGTTTTGCCGGGGGTAGGAGGTCCTTTTCAGAGAGGGTCCTTGCCTTCCACCAGCCTTCTGCCTGGTCTCCCTGGCCTGGCCCATCTCCCTCAGTTTTGTTGCCTCTTGGCCCCTTGGGTGTCCTTCGGAAACCCAGGTTTATATGGGTTCATACTATTGTATGTCATCCTCAATAGCTCTTGTCAAATACAGATCTTTTAGAGGTGGAATGCTGACCTAAGAAAAGTCATTTGGCCTTGGCTTTTTGTTTTCTAGTTGAGGAAGCAAGCTGGAAGATGCTGTGTCTTTGCCCAGACTGATGGCAGGAGCTCTGACTTCTGGTCTCCTGCTTTCTCCTGTAACTCATCCAGGTACCCAAAGTTAGCCCAGATAATTAAGGAATAAACATAGGAAGGAAGGGAGGGAGTGGGGAAGGCAGGAAGGAAGGAAAGAAAAGGAGGGGGCGGGAGAGGGAAGGAGGGAGGAAAGGCTGAACGTAAAGGATAAACATTTGTGTGAAGCTCTGGAATTCACTCTCATGTCATTAGGCTGGCTTTATTCATGTTTGTTACATATGGCTCCTTTGCTATTTTAATCTTTACTGGGCTCTTATGACTCAAACAGTATTCTCAATATTTATATGCACTAACTCTTCCCCTGCCACCAACCCCAGCAAACAATGCAATGTGGAGGTATTATAATTCCTATTTTATAGATTTGGAAACCAAGGCACACACATGAAGTAACTTGCCCATGATCCCTCAGCTAGTCAGTCCTGGAGCTGTCTGCATAACCAGATTCCAACAGCAAGGGAACACCAGCTTTGAGGTTTCTTTAATCGTCTCTGGGCACACAATCCACTGACAAATAAAGCATGAGGCTCAGGGCCTCTCTCCATGACAGTGATTATTAACTCTGTTGGATCTAGTGAGTTTTCCTTACAACAAATACTTTGTGTCATGCCTTTAACTGTCCACAAGCTTCGCTGGTGGCTCAGATGGTAAAGAATCTGCCTGCAATGCAGGATATCCAGATTTGATCCCTGGATTGCAAAGATCCCCTGGAGAATGGAATGGTAACCCACTCTAGTATTCTTGCCTGGAGAATTCGGTGGAGAGAGGAGCCTGGCGGACTGTAGTCCAATGGGGTTGCAAAGAGTTGGACAGGACTGAGCGACTAACACTTTCACTTGTAACTTTCCTAAAGTGAAATTCCTAGATCATATTACTCACTACACATATACTTGAAAACAATCAACATAATGTCTTAATGGTAAATAGAAAGGAGAACGAAAAGGAGAATTATTTCATAATGTAAAAGCTTCAGCAGATTTAACAGATGACTCACAGAAGAACCTCTTCACCCAGGAATCACTGAGATGTGACAGCTACCCGTCCAGACCTACGCAGGTTTACAACACTATCAATTTACACTCCAGAGTCGCCCTACTGTTACTGAGATTTTTTTCCCAAAGTTTGATATTTTAATCTGTACCATAGTTATATATCTGGAAAATACAGTGTATATTTAAGGCAGCACAGAAACAAAAAATACTTAGATAAAATGGGACTAGATTTTTCCACTGATAGGAATGGAGGGTATTTCAAAGTCCTGCTCATGGACATCAAGTCTTGTTGGGCCAACTGTCTCATGCACTGTAGGATCTCTGAAGAACAGAAGTTCTATATTTTGAAAGGTAGCTATGCAGTTAATCGGTTCAGTTCAGTCACTCAGTTGTGTCCAACTCTTTGTGACCCCATGAACCGCAGCACGCCAGGCCTCCCTGTTCATCACCTGGAGTCCACCCAAACCCATGTCCATTGAGTCGGTGATGCCATCTCATTCTCTGTTGTCCCCTTCTCCTCCTGCCCTCAATCTTTCCCAGCATCAGGGTCTTTTGAAATGAGTCAGCTCTTCGCATCAGGTGGCCAAAGTATTGGAGTTTCAGCTTCTACATCAGTACTTCCAATGAACACCCAGGACTGATCTCCTTTAGGATAGACTGGTTGGATCTCCTTGCAGTCCAAGGGACTCTCAAGAGTCTTCTCCAACACCACAGTTCAAAAGCATCAATTCTTTGGGGTTCAGCTTTCTTTATGGTCCAACTCTCATATCCATACATGACCACAGGAAAAACCAGCATTGACATAACGGACCTTTGTTGGTAAAGTAATGCCTCTGCTTTTTAATATGCTGTCTAGGTTGGTCATAACTTTCCTTCCAAGGAGTAAGTGCCTTTTAATTTCATGGCTGCAATCACCATCTGCAGTGATTTTGGAGCCTCCCAAAATAAAGTCAGCCACTGTTTCCACTGTTTTCCCATCTATTTGCCATAAAGTGATGGGACCAGATGCCATGATCTTAGTTTTCTGAATGTTGAGCTTTAAGCCCACTTTTTCATTCTCCTCTTTCACTTTCAGCAAGAGGCTCTTTAGTTCTTCTTCACTTTCTGCCATAAGGGTGGTGTCATCTGCATATCTGAGGTGATTGATATTTCTCCCGGCAATCTTGATTCCAGTTTGTGCTTCTTCCAGCCCAGCGTTTCTCATGATGTACTCTGCATAGAAGTTAAATAAGCAGGGTGACAATATACAGCCTTGATGTACTCCTTTTCCTATTTGGAACCAGTCTGTTGTTCCATGTCCAGTTCTAACTGTTGCTTCCTGACCTGCATACAGGTTTCTCAAGAGGCAGGTCAGGTGGTCTGGTATTCCCGTCCCTTTCAGAATTTTCCACAGTTGATTGTGATCCACACAGTCAAAGGCTTTGGCATAGTCAATAAAGCAGAAATAGATGTTTTTCTGGAATTCTTTTGCTTTTTCCATGATCTAGCGGATGTTGGCAATTTGATCTCTGGTTCCTCTGCCTTTTCTAAAACCAGCTTGAACATCTGGAAGTTCATGGTTCACGTATTGCTAAAGCCTGGCTTGGAGAATTTTAAGCATTACTTTACTAGCGTGTGAGATGAATGCAATTGTGCGGTAGTTTGAGCATTCTTTGGCACTGCCTTTCTTTGGGATTGGAACGAAAACTGACCTTTTCCAGTCCTGTGGCCACTGCTGAGTTTTCCAAATTTGCTGGCATATTGAATGCCGCACTTTCACAGCATCATCTTTCAGGATTTGAAATAGTTCAACTGGAATTCCATCACCTCCACTAGCTTTGTTTGTAGTGATGATTCCTAAGGCCTATTGACTTCACATTCCAGGATGTCTGGCTCTAGGTGAGTGATCACACCATCGTGATTATATGGGTCATGAAGATCTTTTTTGTACAGTTCTTCTGTGTATTCTTGCTACCTCTTCTTAATATCTTCTGCTTCTGTTATGTCCCTAACATTTCTGTCCTTTATTGAGCCCATCTTTGCATGAAATGTTCCCTTGGTATCTGTAATTTTCTTGCAGAGATCTACAGTCTTTCCCATTCTATTGTTTTCCTCTATTTCTTTGCATTGATCACTGAGGAAGGCTTTATCTCTCTTGCTATTCTTTCAAACTCTGCATTCAAATGGGTATAGCTTTCCTTTTCTCCTTTGCTTTTCACTTCTCTTCTTTTCACAGCTGATTGTAAGGCCTCCTCAGACAGCCATTTTGCTTTTTTGCATTTCTTTTCTTGGGGATGGTCTTGATTCCTGTTTCCTGTACAATGTCATGAACCTCCGTCCATAGTTTATCAGGCACTCTATCAGATCCAGTCCCTTAAATTTCTCACTTCCACTGTATAGTAATAAGGGATTTGATTTAGGTCATACCTAAATGGTCTAGTGGTTTTCCCCACTTTCTTCAATTTAAGTTTGGATTTGGCAATAAGGAGTTCATGATCTGAGCCACAGTCAGTTCCCTGTCTTGTTTTTGCTGACTGTATAGAGCTTCTCTATCTTTGACTGCAAAGAATATCATCAGTCTGATTTTGGTGTTGACCATCTGGTGATGTCCACGTGTAGAGTCTTCTCTTGTGTTGTTGGAAGAGGGTGTTTGCTATGACCAGTGCGTTCTCTTGGCAAAACTCTATTAGCCTTTGCCCTGCTTCATTCTGTACTCCAAGGCCATATTTGCCTGTTACTCCAGGTGTTGCAGATAATGGATAACATTTATTAAACACCATGTGTGTGTTGTATTACATGTATCATTTAATCTTCCTAAGCCTGAAGTCGGGACTCTTACCATACTTGTTTGGCAGATAAAGAGATCAAAGCAGAAAGATTGAACACTGTGCCCAAGACTGATGATAACAAAACCAAGATTTGAACCCAGGCCCGCTGTCTGCTTTGAAACCCTACATTCTTTATGGTGTGTACCTGGAAGTCCTAATTTTCTTAGAAAAAAAAATATTTTTTTTCTATTTGTAAAATGGAGATGTTAATTGTACCCTACTGCTGAGGGTTGTCTGAAGGAATCAGAAGTCAGAATCGTTGTCCCAGTGACTTGCACTGGGAGGGAGTGGGGAGGGAGAAGTGTCATCAGTCCATGGTCCATAATAGAAAGCAGATGAAATATCCTCACATATAAAAGCAAGGCTGAGTACTGTGGAAGGGGAGATGTAACACTGATCGGAGGGCATGGAACGGAGAAAATGGCCCAATGGTTTGATAGACTTAGTCCCTGGTAATCCATGGCCTCCTATGATACCTGGCCAACTCCTTATTGCTTGAGACAGAGCAAGCATCCTTCCACCCTGCACTCAGAAAAACGTCTTTAATAAACTTGCCTTTATTCACTGCAAAGCTAACATATTGTAATTTTAATTGTCCCCAATACATAGATTTTCCCTTATTTTTCCACCCTATATTTCACTGATTTTTTTTTTTTTAGCTTCCCCATGGAAGAGAATTTGCCAGATTGAGTTAAATCTATAGGAAAATTTCTTTCTAAAACCAGTTAGCCAAAAAGGTTCCTGAGAATATGTACAATCACAATTAGGAGTATGATGCATTTCACTGGGTCTGGATCAGTTTACTTGTGCATAACCTAAAAGGCTTATTTAGTATATGTTCAGGAAAAATAAGGATTTACGAGCATGTTAAACTATTAAGGCAACAAACACATATTTTTATATGTATAAGACTTTCAAAATTTCAGTTAAACAGTTGCTAATGAAGTTATTCTGACAAGAGTTTATATTTGAATTTCTGGTTACTAGTCTGTACTTGAAATAGAGACTGAATAATAAAAAATATTACATTTTCCAACAATTTTTATTAGCTTACTAGTGAAACGATCCAGGTTAGAAACATCTTTCTTCATTAAAATGAGTGGTTCTGTATACTGAAATAGAAGCTTTAGGTCTGAGATGCCTTAAGCACATAAAAACAATCTTTAAATGGGGATGATGTACTGGATTCATGTATTTCAAATTTGCTGTTTCTTTATGGTGGTGTTAGATGGTGGTGCTTAAGAGGCATGATGTTGAACGTGAAAATATTTGGCATAATTCACAGGTTACTTTTCTGAACCTTGTTTTGCTGTGATTTTGCGTGGGGGACCCATACTCAATTGTTGCCCCAGGAAAAGGTTGTGGGGAGGGAAGTGGGGTCCCAGACAGGGATGCATACACCGCCCCTCACTCTGATGAAGCCGGAGGCTCTTCACGTTGCTTCCCCATTGGGTCTCTGAACTCATCCTGTTCTAACAGTTTTTCAAATTGCAGTTTCCCCTGTTCCTTTTATCAGATGGTGATTATTTTGATTGTCTTGTCCTCATTTCCAAGGTTTTCCTATATTTTGTCTCACGTGGCAATTTTACTATTTTCTGGTTACTTCCTTCAAATTTTATTGGCCAAATGTGGCCACTCTGTCATAACACTTAAACAATTTTGGTGGGGCTTAGAAATCTTAAGAACTTCATCCTGTGTGAAAGAAGGAGCCATGAGTTAGTTGTTGACTTACAGGCTGATTTAAACCTGTAACAAGGACAATCTTGGAGGCTTTCTGATTGAAGAGTCAAAATATAGTAATTTTATTTAGAATTATTTTATTTTTGTCATTATTTTGGCCACATTGTGTAGAACGTGGGGATCTTAGTTCCTGGACCAAGGATTGAACTCACAGCCCTTGCATTGGAAGCTTGGAGTCTTAACCACTGGACCACCAGGGAAGTCCAAAAATTATTTTTTGATAATTATTGAACTACCAACTCTTATAAAATTAGAGTTAATATACTCCACTTTATATTGCATTGAATGGGATTTACAATGCAGGGATATTTTCAATTATCATTGGGGTTGTAGATAAAATGTCAACATTGTTATTAAACAGATATACACCTTCTCAAACTATAGTTATTGCAGTTTTGAAGGTTTTATGAAGAAATATAGTTTCTAAAACTAGCAATTAAAACGAACACTTTTCTTTATGTAATGGTATAGTTTATTTCATTTTTAATAAGAGGACAAAAATGTTTAAAATTTGCAGTTTAAAACATGCACATTCACAAAAGGCCAGTGACATATAACACTGCGTAGAACTGAATATTACTCGACTTTAATAACTATTTATAAAACACAGTGCATTGAACATCGAGATAAACACACCTGAGAAAACTACTATAAACACAGGTTTGGTACTCTCCACTCATGCAGCTTCACAATTTCTACAGCAGTTTCAGCAGGAATGGTTTTTCATGGAGCTGAAAATTCTATTTTATTTTGAATGCAAACTGCAATTTTCCATAGTAGCTGCCTTCCAAGGCTGCCTTTTTTAATTTTAACCTAATAAACTTGAAAATGTGAAAAATGAAGCTTGAAGTAGTAAAACAAACAACAAACAGTATTTACTGTATTTATGGCTTCTAGTCTAGAACTATGAAACAAAAACACGTACTTTTAAATATTCTGCTCACATCTTTGCAAGAGCAGATTTACCTATGGAAAGTTGCTGTTAATTCAAAGTAAGCAAGTATGAAATCTAGCTTTTTTTTTTCCCCTACTTAAGGGAGATTTATTTGCTGAGAAATTTTGTGAGCTTTATTAAGCAAAGTTCTTAGAGGCAAGCGAAACAAAAGTTTCAATTAAATTAGTTCAAATTTGTTTGTAAAATAATTTACTTATTAAAAAAAAAAGTTGTGTGGAGGACCAGTTAATTTGTCCATTGAATATTAAGTCTCAGGTAGGCCATGAGAGAATTTTATAAGGCAGAAATAAACATCAAGATTTACAGCAATAGCCATGCGTTGGCCTAGACCACTTTAAATATTAATTCATGCAAACCATAAACCTATCAAAAACACAGCTGCTCTCATACAGAAAATAAATCAAGACGAAAAATGGAAAACATTTATTTCCTTTCCTTCAAAATTCAACTTACATTCCATTTTAATAGCTGTTGAAGGTTAATTAAAATGCAGCAAAGTATAACAGTTTCACAAGTGACTTCACTTATTTTAATGTGAGAAAAATCAGACTGTGGTCTCTTTAAGAGGCATTATAGAAATGTTCATCATTAAAAAGCATTTATTAGGCACCAGACTGCATGGTGTTTACATTAAGTAATTTACAAAAAAAATTCCATGGGCCTGGTTCATATGATGTGAATAGGGTGGCAATTTGCTCAATAAATTTTGTACATGATTATAGATTTATCAGATGATATAAGTCTTAGAACCAGGACATATCAAAGGGCAAACTGCACAAAAATAAACACTAATGATTATTTAGCTTTGTAATAATGATGATTTTGTTATACATAAAAATTTGTGAATATGCAATCTAGTACATTCAGATTAGTATTCATTTCCTGAAAGAACATTTTAAGTGACAGATAAGTGATGTACAGCATACACAATGCAGAACAAATTATCACATGATTTTCACACTGGATATTTAGGATGCAGGACTGCAAAATTAAAATATAAAATGTAATGACCAGAATAAATGTAGATTTCTTGAATTCATTTTTTCCCCCTGGAAACTAAGAGGAATTGCTGATTCCATTCAGTGACCACACAATTCATGTAAATGGCTAATACTGAATATAATACACATTCACCTGACTTGATTAGAAGAAGTTTTCCATTAACTTCACCACGTTGCCCAAGCAGGCTCATGTCAGCCAGTGTTGTGTGGGAGGGTGGATGGCGCTTATTCCATTTAAAATTTACTACATTCCTGAGAAACACCATTTTTCCTGCTCATACTTTCTACCATATAGCATCTTTCTGGGTGTGAGATACCAATATATTTTTATATGTATATATAAAACATTTAGAGAGTTCATGCTCAATATCACTGTGTACTAGTCAATGCTAAAGAAGCAACTTCCAACTTTTCAATGCAAAATAAATGAGGATTTTCTGCTGTGAGTAGTATTTTCTGAACTGTAAACATTGTAAAGCAATGGTGTTAGCTTTTGCGAGAGTCCCTATAAGGGACTTTTTAATTGAAGAATGTCCCTTATTTCAGAAAATACACATTAAAAGTCACTTCAACTATTTATTTTAATCCTGGTAAAACTGTGTTACCCACCCCCACCCCACCCCACTTAGGAAGGTAAAGAAAGGAGGGTTTTCTCTAACACTACCAAGTCGCTGCAGTTGGACTGTTGTCTTTTAAGTTTTACCAAGGTGGTCACTCCCTGCTGCCCACCCCTCAACTCCCTACCGAGAAGCTAAGAGGTTTACTTAATGTTGATAACTCAAAAACAGGTCCATGGGACAAAAGGGCATAAATCAGTCATGTTTCAGATCATGCTCTTTCACATTATTAACCATGAGTCCGCCACTCATGTTGAAGAGCTCCACAGAAACAAATCATGTTTCAAGGCAAAAAATAAAGCTTCCAGTTTTCTTAAGTCAGAAAATTCAGTTCTATTACACTCATCACATTTTTACATTAAAATTATGGAGAAGGATGTCACCTGTGAGGTGAGGGGAAATGGAAGCAGCCCTTCTCTGGAACTGCTATTAAGTGTTTCTCCCGAGGGATGTACTTCATTCTTCTTTTTTTTTAAAAAAACCTTTATTCCTTTTACTTGATTCTTGTTTTCCATTTTTTTGTGGTTTGACTTCACCTGTCATCACGGAGGCCCAGATGCTCTGAATAGCCATTCAGTAACAAACACTGTGACATCTGAGTTTTGAAGATGATCTTAGACTCTTAGACCTGTGGTCTTGCATATTTGAATTCATGCTTTTCATAATCTGAACTCCGAATGGAAAGGGTGTGGAGAGTGAAGTATGTCACCTTCTTAACCCTTTTAAATTTCAAGTTATGTATGTCATAACCTCTCTTATTTGTAGAAAATGTGGGAGGCATACATGTAACTAAAGAGCTAAAAATTCAGAGAAGGAAATAATATATAGACTAAAATTTTAAATCTAGATTGAGAAAAAGGGTGAAAAAGATGTGAAATTATTAAACTCAAGGAGTGATTTGAAAATCACCTCTCTTCTTAATTGTAGTTGACTTATTTTTTTAAAGAGGAAGTTCTATCTGTTTTGCTGGTAAGTCCACTTAAAGGCAAACAGGCTTTTGAATACAAGGCAAAAAGTTTGCTTCAATCTCTGAAATGTATCTGAAAGCTAGAATTCTTTTTATTTCTACATGAAAGCATTATGTTAAAAATAGTGTAGAAAACTGGTTGTGGTTTTTAAACAGCCCCTTCTCCATTAATTGTTGGCATAGCAAAATAGGCATTTTCAGGAGATATCTTGGAAATGCCGAAACAATTAAATTGAATCTATATTTTAAAGCATGTTAACAAAATCTACTCATGATGAACAGATCTCTTTGTAAAGTTATAGGCTTGAATAAAATAGGTGTTTTTAAAACGGGGGGAAAGTACTACTTATTTGTTCCAGTTAGCAGCATGTGACTAATTTTGGGAGCTGCTTGATAGGTGAACTGTTAAGCTATTCTTGGTTATAAGTTCAGGGTAGTCATCTGGAATGGGCACTACTAGGGAAAACCAAAACACAGGACAAAAAGCTGAGCCTACAGGCGTTACAAAAGCCCAGGCGTTTATCTGCCATGGTTTTTCAAACACCTCGACAGAAGTATTGGAAATCTCACATAAACACTTAAGTACATTTTTCTTAAAAATAAAAAAAGAAAACTCAAAGACAAAATGACATCACTTAATCTACAGCAGAAGCCAGGTTGTAAGAAAAATCTCAATGATGATGAAACCTCATTAGAAAGGACGGAGACACAATAAGTACAGTTTTAAAAATCAGTATTGTAACGACAGTCACATAACCACTTGTGCGCTTCCACTTGAACAAATAGACAAGACAAACGAGAAAGAAGCATTTGTAAGGCCAAAGGTGCAACATCACAGATATTAGTAGCAAATGCCTCGAAATACTCATTTTTACAAATCACCCTTAGATTTGAAAAGTCAGGCATGCAGATCTTACAGCAGAACTGGAGGTAAACTTTCTTGTAAATTTCTGGGCAAATGACTACTGAAGGAGAAATAGTAATACATTTATTGAACTTCTTTGGCAGACATTTATCAAGACAATTTTTGACACAAACACTTATCATTAATGTCTTGTTTAGAAATTTTGCTCAGTAAGTTGCTTCCTTAAGAAGGCTGTTTCCCGCCCCCTCCCAGCATGTTCTGAAATCTAAATTTGGATATCAAGAGTCCCTCTAACTTACTACCATTTTACAGATTTTTAATGGTGAATAGCCTTGTGGTGTATCCAAGACACTGTTACAGCTCCAGAGTAACAGCAAAAGAATACTGACCTTTCCTCAGTTGAAAAAAACACTCTGGCAAGATACAAGGTCATTTTCAATGTCTGTTTACAAAGACTTAGCAAATACTTTAGAAAATCTGAAAGAGATGGTGTTACAGTATAGTTGCACAGTGCTTACGTCTATAATATACATGAATCTGAATGTCAGTCAATGAGATGAGCTCAGATCCACTTCCCCTCCTTGGACCAGACTGGAATTGGTCAGCAGATTCTGGTGAAGACCTGGGACTCCCCTTAGAGACGTAGCCAAGCTGGCCTTGCAGCCCCTCGACCTATCACCACTCATCAGGTCTCTGCTTTGTGGTATCATACGCTCTAATCACTTCAGACTGTGAGACGATTCCATTTTCATCTTGAGAGAAAGCATACCCATCTGTAAATTAAAATAGAAACGGTGAGCTTGAAGTTACAGGAAGTCTCTGTTATTCTGAGTTTTGAGTGTTCATTTTCTAACTTGGGGAGCTAATGCATCCTTCCCTGCCTTTGAAAGCATAAAGACACTAATTTTTAACGTCTGGAAACGATACGGATTCAACTGCAAAATGAAGAGTGAGACGATGGTAGCTTAGATCCTCGGCGTTCTGCTCCCTGGATGAACAGATGCTGTAGCCCCCCTCCATTCTCCCTTCAGCACATCATGTCCAACTCCTCCAACGTCTTGCTTCCTGCTAGCAGAGGGGTGGGGGGGTGGTGCAGTCAAGTGGGAGCGTGTATTCCAAATAGATCAGGCGGATGAGAGTGAAGGAAGAATAAGAGCGAGGAGATAAACACACACAACTTCCCGCAGAAGATATGGTTCTGGACTCTCAGCATCTACAAATAAACTCACTCATGCCCTAGCCTGGTCACAGGGGGCCTGGGGATAAGAGATGACCCCCGAAGGGATCACATCTTTAGAAAAGGCCTCTTGAAGCATAAAGAGCAAAAGCATTAAATATGAGTATATGTACATGAAAATAAATTACATGTGGAGACAACATGAAACAAAAGACATATTACCAACACAAATGCATTTACTACAGGGCTTTATATATCATATTCTTTCTGAGATCCTTCAAATGTTAAGAGGGCATGATACCTAATAATTTCTTACAACTCTAAATATTCATAAATATTTTTGAAGGGGAAAATATATGTTTCATTGTGTGCTGTTTCACACACATGTCATTGTGTATGAAAGCTGAAAAGGCTCTTGCAAAGTTATTCAAGTAGAAAAGATAACAATACCGAGTAAGCTTTTAAGAGTTAAGATTTATTTTACTGGTTCTTTTTTAAGATTTAAGGAGGTAAGGGGCATGCAGAAATATTTTTTGTGAAGTGAAAGCAGCAAGATTTTCAAATGCTCTATCTTTTCTGCTGAAAGTGAGATGGCTGTGGTCAAAAGACTCTCTAAACATTTGTTATTAATATTTATACACTATGTTGCAAGTGTGCAAAATTTGTTTTAGGTGTTAATTGTAAATAGTTAAATATCCTTCAAGTCAAAATACTGCTCTTATACATGCTGTGAGGTAATGGCGGAGAATGTGTTTAAAAATCAGAACTCAAATACTTACGGAGCAGGTTTTGTTGCAGTGATTCTGACCGGTACAAGTTCACGTGGTTCTTCTTAAAGACGTTCTTGAGCAGTTGCGCCCTCTCTGTGAGGCTGCAGAGCAGGTGCAAACGTGTGAAATGAATTATCAACTCGGCAGAGACCCCGGCGTGCCCACAGGACCACCAGAGAGAGTCAGACTTAAACAAAAGACTGTTTGAGAAATCTGTAGTCTACTCATTCTTTTTCACCCTCTTTTCTCAGACAGCAAATGAGGGTTCAAGTATTTAGACAGATACTTTAGAGGCCAGTTTCCCCTACAGTTCAGAAGAGTTTTGTCCCCAATAGTGCAGGCAAAAGATGTCCGCAACCCCAGTTTTTAAGTCAAACAGAGATACAGAACCTGCACAATACAATTAACAAAAAACACAAAATCCACCAGTAGTGACGGTACCTTCTAAAATCTTAGCTGACTTACTACATATAGCAAGTATGGCATTTGAGAATTAAAAAAAAGAACCATTACTATACCTTTTTCCTACTTGGCATATATTCTGGTATAAATTAATTTTTTTATACAGAAAAATCCAAAAAATTATGTAAAGAAGAAATCTCATAGACTTTTTAATTAGAAAAAATTCCATTACCACTCTAATATGGTATGAAATGTGCTCCTTAATCTCATTTTAAAATAAAAAAAGTATTTTCAGAAAATAATTTACTAGGTAAAGTGACAAGGAAGAACACTTATTTTTCAATAAACATTTAGAATAATCTTTTCTGCAGAAATGAATCCATGTAATTATATAACTTCTAAAAGCAGAGTGCAAGAAATACTGCGTCTGTTTTTCTCTCCTGCTCATAGAACGCTGTTTCACACAGTGGGAAGTCAAATATCTGTCAAATAAATAAATTTGAATAGTAATTCTGAAATGCACTTTTAAGCACCATCAATCCTCCCAGTCATGCCATTTCTCCACTGGTTGATTTATAAAACTTTGCTTTGATATTAAACCACATAACAAGCATGAAGAGCTAATAAGTAATCCACATGTGTTGCAGCAAATGTTTATGCAATTTTGTTTTAATCACTGGAACTGACTCAGTGGACAAATTTCCATCTTTTAGCTTCCCTATTTTAAAGCTTTGGTTAAACTGCTGTAAGTTATGTTAGTTCTGTATATTGCCAATTTTTTTTAGACCTTGAAATGGAACAATATTTATCATACACAAAAAAAGAGGATCATCTGCAAAATGAACTCATTGTAATTACAGAAACATTTAGGCTTTTGCTGAAGTAAAATATTTGGAAATGTTGACATTTGTAGTAATCTTCCACAGATATTTTTTAAAAGTCTAGGGGTGTTAACTGGTACTTATTAGACATACTTTATTGTCACTGGGAATTAAGGCAAGAAAGCTAATTAATCTTAAAACTCTAGCAGTTTTGCAAAAACTTGTAAAACTTGTTTTTGCCAGTGAAATAAACAGATATGGGGAATGAGAGAGAGCCATTTTTACAGACTTTTCTTACTCTACTCTTAAAATGATCTACCATTACAGACCTGGGGACTCAGAGGGACACTAAAACATCTAACTGCTTTGAGGAAGTCAGCAGCTTTAGCAGCAGGTGGTCTGACTGTTAGCAGAGCACTGTGGATGGGGTGCTGGGAAGTCTCTGGTGTTTAAAACCGAAATGAATGACTACAGAAGACTAGAGGACAGCAGTGTATCATGATGGAGCTTCTTCTTCCCAAAATACGTTTTCCAGGTTTTAGGCTGGCCTTCTTAAATGCATGATCCTTCAATATAGAAGTGCCCCTTTCATATTATGGCAACCAAAATATATGAGACAATGTAATTTTGTTTTGTAATGGCCATTTAAGGCTATATTTTCACTCAGCTGTCATGTCGCATTAACATCTAGGGTTTATTTGAAGAAAGAAGTTTCTTTCTGGGGAAAGAAGCACACTACTGTGGAAAGAGCCTGGGGTCTGCAGTCTTTGATTTAATTCTGTTATTTATTAGCTGGATTGCCTTAGGCAGCCGTTCTCAGACATCTCATGGAGTTTAGGAGAACAGTTCCTAACCTCGGGCTGATGGAAGATTCAGGAAGATGGCACTTAGGAACCACTCAGCCACTTAGAAATACTAGTTCTTCCCACCCTTACTATTCCCTAGATCCCCAAAAAACAACAACAAACCAACTACCACAGAGATCATCACAAGACAAAGATACTTTGTGAGGATCATTTCTGATGCCTGGGTTCATATTCAACATTGACTCAACAAGAGAAGTCTATTGCTAAACATGAGTTTTAATTTATAATGCCCCCCACTCCACTTCTTTAGGACAGCTACTAGGTTTTGTCTTTTGCCTTAGCTACATCGAACCTCTTGTTTCTCATTAAGATAAATGACACAGAGAAAAGCTAGGAGAGACCACCATCACTGTCTCCATGACCAAATTATCTGACATCTGTACTTCCCTACTTTAAAAAGTTTAGGCTTTGGGCCAAACAGTGGTGATGAACAAGTTAATGAGGACTGACCTGAAGATCCTGGGCTAAAATACTATTTAGTAGAGGCTGATGATGTTATACTGGCTAATATCTATAGATATGTGTAAAAAATTATGACTCTTATTATTCATACTTGGCCTTACTATAAGATGCATTGCTTCACACCCACAGGAAAGATATCCAGTAATAACTGCCTGTCTCCAATGAGCCCAGTGTCCGCAATCCATTACTTTAACACTTTGGGGTTCTTAATTCATATTTTTGTTTTGTTTTAGGAAAGTAATATGTTACACACAATTTATATATGTAATACTCCCAAGTGAGACCTTAGAGACCCGTATTCCCCAAATTAATATTTCTGCTATAAAACACAGACATATTTACACTACAGAAAAATAAACACCATCAATGTCCTTATATTTCGAGAACAAATTGTTTTGAAAATCCAGCAAATTTCGCTATAAGCTTGTGGAAAAAATTGAATTTCAAAGCTTGTTGGATTTTGGAAATGTAGATGCTTCTGCTCCTTAGTGTTGGAGCATGTCCATAGAAAGTAACAGCAAAGGACAGTTTCATAGCTTACGAGTTAGTTTCTTTACCCAAAATAACCAGCCATGGCTACACAGTGATCTGGAGGAGGAAATGGCAGCTCACTCCAGTATTTTCGCCTGGGAAATCCAGGATCGTCTTGACTCAGAGATTGAACCCGGGTCTCCTGCACTGCAGGCAGATTTTTTTTTACCATCTGAGCCACCAGGGAAGTCAGGATAATAATATGATAAATGGCATACTTATTTCTATTAAAAAAAGACTAATTCTTTTAACCAAGATGTTTTAATTTTAGAAAATGAGTAGAGATGAGAAAGGAATTATTGTAAATGCTAATCTGGATACAGTGCTTACACGTTAGTTTCTCTGACACAGAGAAGCTGTGTGTTTACACCTAGTTTGACTCCATAGTAATGCTTAGTGAAGATCAAAAAATTGGGGTGATCAACTTATAAGGTCGCTCCTAAGAACTGCATCCTTCTATGACAAAAAGTAAACGATCATTACACTGGAGCTTGCTAGCTGGGCAAGTGTAACCTAGACAGTTCTATGCCCTTGTGTATCACATTTCCCGTTAACTACCCACAGGTTGGCCCACTACTCAACCAGCCTTTCACCTACCCTTCCATTAATGAATTTATTCTTTGGTTCCTTCTCCTGACCCATTCAGTAAATATTAACTGAGTGTTACTACGTTCCTGGCTCTGTGGTTGGTGCTGGGTTGCCATTAAGACTGAGACAGAGGCCTCTCCTACAAGGAGCTCAGTCTAGTAGGGGACACAAGCAAACACAGGTTGGAGACACACACTCTGGTATACTGTGGCAGATGCAGAAACAGAAGAATAAACCAAATGCAGAGACAGCGGAGTGGGAATTGGTTTTATCTGTGGAATGCTGAGGTAATTGCGTTTGGACTGGATTTTGAAAGCCAGGAACTGGATTACAAGTCTGTAAGAGGGTCTCAGCTTCTAGACAAGGAATCAGCACAGGCTGAGGCCAGGAAGCATAAAATAATGTGCATGTTTCAGCCCTTAAGGAAGTCTGGTGTCACTTGAATACACAGAAATCACCGTTTTTCCCTCTTTGAAAAATGCAGATGAAATCAGCTCATGTTTGAAAATTTGACATGAATCTCATTCTCCAAGGTTCCTAAAACAATTCTGTCAATAAAATCAATCTGACAATTGCTAAGCTGCCTTAGAACGCAGTTTGATGTGAAGGCTTTGCCGACCAGTTGCTTCTTTTCCCCTCTCACAGATCTTCCTCTTTAGCTGCCACTCAGCAGGGAGACACCATGGCTAGGCTGACCATCACCATCATTTTGCTCACCAATCAGCAGCAATGGCAACATGGGGTCCATACCAAATTAGGGGTTTTTGACTGGGCTATTCAGCTAACAACTAACTTAGTCCTGAGTCCCTGAAATAAGCTGAACCACTATTTTAGGCAAATGAGCTGAGCAGCAGCAGGAAATTTATCAGATGCATTTTCTATGGAGAAGTTGGTGGTCATTTACACAGAATCCACTTCTTTCTTTTTAGGCTCTCTGATTTATTTAATGTAAGGGATTACACATATCACAGACTCATTGACTCTTTAGGACACAGAGACCAGAGGTCATCACATCGAACCCTCAGTCTGACTTATGAATTGTTGAAGTCACTGAAATACTATAAATGATGAAAAAGAGTATCACGTGAAGGGGCTTAATGTAAGTTTTTTTTTTTTTAATTTTATTTTTAAACTTTACAAAATTGTATTAGTTTTGCCAAATATCGAAATGAATCCGCCACAGGTATACATGTGTTCCCCAAGTTTTATTAACATACAAATTGGAGAAATTTACTAAGTAACAGTACTATCAGTGGACTTTCCCTAATAATTGTGAATATTTTTATTCATGATTCTGTGAACTATTAATAGAACTCTTTTTAAAAAAAAAAATAAACATTTTATATTGGAGTACAGCTGATTAACAATGCTTTGATAGTTTCATATGCACAGCAAAGGGACTTGGTCATACATATACATGCACCCATTCTTTCCTAAGAGCGAGAACTCTTACCATATCCTTTTTATAGCTAGAGGGAAAGCGAGAGGAAACATTTGCTGAGGGACGGTTTATGAAAAACAGTGGAGTTGGTGTAGAGTTGGAGGTGAAGGGAAGAGATGAGGGGAAAGCGCGGGGAAGATGCACTACTCCTGTCATCTGAAGGTAGGTGTCACCAAGTCATCATGTGCCCAGGGACACTGACACGGAAGGGTCAGAACTGTCATGCTACAGGCAGGCTATGTCTGTGCCACGCCACTACGTTCCTGAAAAGCAGCCAAAGGAGGCAGAATAGTGCATGCTTAGGGTTTCTAGACTCAACTGACCCAGGCGCAAGGCCCAGCACGGTCACTTCTGACCTGGAGAACTTGGGTCTCTCTAAGCCCCGGTTTCCTCATCTGGAAAAAATGGGGATGATGGATTTGTCCATGAATGTCATGGCAGTTCAATGAGACAGTAGCTATGAAGTGAGGGGTGCAGTGCCTAGCCTGCGGTGCCCGCCCCGCAGATGCCAGTGCTGTTAATTTCAGGAGAGAGGTGCAGACTGGCGTATGACGTGCCCCTTTGGCCTAATGAGAGCAAGAGCGGGCTGGAAGCCAAGGTCTCAGCCCGAGTTCCCAGTCTGACACTTACTCCATTGTGTCAAACTGAGTAATGACAGTGAATCATGATGAAGGTGACACAGGCCAGGGCGAGACGTTTCCTAGGGTCGGGACAAAACGCCAGCTCACTTTAGTGTGAAGAGAGAGAGGGAATAAATTCCTGGTATTTTCATCAGAATTGTGGATTATTATAGAGTGCTTTCGAATAATTTTAGTTTCTTTTTTGTAATGCTTTATGAAGTTTAGTAAATTCAATTAGCTTTCTAACCTTGCTTTTTTTTTTTTTGGTTTGGGGGTGGGTGGGTGGTGGTGATGAAGAGGACTTGGAAGACATAACTCACTTCATATATGACCCCCAGCTCAGTTCCCAATAAAGTACTGAACCATGAAGGTAACAGAGAGATCTGACTCTATGTCAACCTCTGACTTTGATGGTATTCTATTGCATTATGAATACTGCATTTTCTTTTTCAGCTTAATAATAAACACTATCTGTAGCCACCATTTATTTAGGGCTCATTAAGCCCCAAGCCACCTGCTTCACTGACACTATTTTCAATTCTCATGACTGGCTGTGAGGGAGGTACGACCACTCCCATTGTATAGATGAGGAAATTGAGGCTCAGTGGCACCAAGCAACCTGGCTGAGGTCGCAGGCAGCTCAGTGAAGAGAGATTTGATTTGAATCTGCATCTCTCTGATTCCAAAATCTCTCATCGACACTGCCAGCTCCATGTTAACAGATAAATACAAGTTTAACTGCTTATTTCCAACCGCTAGCAAAAGAAAAATGTAAAGCTCGCTGAGAAAAGAACACAGTGTGTATTTTACCTTTTTCCAAGCACAACTGCTCCTGGGTCTTGAGATTTTGCCTCCAGCTCCTGAACTTCATCTACTAATGTTTTAAAAGCAGTCCTCTTGATACTGTAAAAACATAAAAGGGAAAGAAAAGAAAAAGGATAGAAGTATTTGTGTGAAGATTTAAAACATTATAAAACAAGTTTTTACCATGCTGCTTCTCAGTACAATAGTAATCAGAGTACAAGGAATTTTTTCATAGAATCTAAAAAATTATAGTAATTTTGGGCATTAACATAATTATAGAAACAATAGTCATAAATGGTTTAGGTTGACAGTAATAAATAGTTATTGAACAAGCATCACATTAACTAACTTTAATGATATCTTTTCTGTGGAACGAGAGAACATTTTAAAACTTACAATCCTTGAGAAGGATTAATAAAATTGTGGATTCTTCTAGTCTCTATTTTATATATGTTTAGAATCAGGCAAGCAGAAATTTCCTTTCACAACTATTGTTCACTAAAAATTTATGTGTGTGTGTGTATGTGTGCATGTGTTTGGAGATAACAGAATTTTTTCTTCTACCTTGAAGGGGTTTTTCAGGCTGATTAATAAAAATGTTAATTGAAACTACTTGCTTTACTTCTGCTGGCTCTTTTAAACTAATATAGTTTTCTAGTTCCTCAATCAGTCCTTTCTCCTGTATTTACATAGAATTAATTAATATTTCTAATTCCTATCTTGTAAGCTCTATATTAGAGTTGACGTTACAACTAGAGAAATCCGAGGATTAATATGCCATCTATGTTGTTATGTGCATAACTGAGTATTATACTTACACTTTATACACCACATCAAGGAGCAAGGAGGCCACAGGGATAAATAACAGGCCCATCCAAAAGACTCCAGAGCTGAACAACATGGCTGCCTAAGTACCAGAAACAGTATAACTTTAAAAACCATAAAAATACGTCAGCAAATAAAATTTCAGTTGTTATATGATTTCAAGTAAAATAATTTTAAGAATCTCATTCTGCAAGAGGGCATAAAATAACTCTGAATTCAAACTTGTGAAATATTTGGAATTAAAAGCCTAATTTATGAAAACATGCCTTTCTATTTTTCCCTCAGTAGCTAATACAGAAAAGTTTTATCATGTACCAAATCTTTTCATATTTTTATATGAATTTTTTATTATTGTGACCAAAACACGGAGTAATAAACTTTGACCTTCTTTTATAACTTAGAATATAAAAAATTATCTTTTTGAGCAAACTTCAAACATATGCTGAATTAAATTCTCTTACAATACAATACATAAAATCAATCCTAATTAGAAACTAAATTTACTATTTCTGGAAAATAAAAATTTACTTTTTCTAAAATATTACACGATACTAAAACATCATCCAGATATATCATGAATACAGTATAAACAAGTTAGGGTATCTATGAAAAATAACAACTTGATATTATGTAGGAGAAGGCAATGGCACCCCACTCCAGTACTCTTGCCTGGAAAATTCCATGGATGGAGGAGCCTGGTAGGCTGTAGTCCATGGGGTGGCTAAGAGTCGGACACAACTGAGCGACTTTCCTTTCACTTTTCACTCTCATGCATTGGAGAAGGAAATGGCAGCCCACTCCAGTGTTCTTGCCTGGAGAATCCCAGGGACGGGGGAGCCTGGTGGGCTTCCGTCTATGGGGTCGCACAGAGTCGGACACGACTGAAGCGACTTAGCAGCAGTAGCAGCAGTAGGAATAATACTAATTTTTGTTCAAAGATTTACATAATTTGTTTCAGTGTATTCTTAAAAATTATTTTAACACACTTTCATTTGTATTAAATCCCAAATTGCTATATCAGAGCCTTTGGGGTTGCAAAGAAAATGATTCTATAATAAAAATTAATAAATTCTGTTAGCTGCTTGTGATTATAATAAAAATCCCTTTATAATGTCATCAGATTACCTAGAGCTTAAAGTGGATAGTGTCATATAAATAAATAAAACCAAAAGTAATATTTTATTTCCCTTTGAGTCTATTTGTTTATCAAGAACAAATTTGCAGTACCTATTTAAATCCATAAACGTATTGTTATAACTCCGTTATACAGTAGCCAACTAATGCACACCCATTTACATCCCACTAAGTATCATACAAGAAACTTTTTTTTTTAAACTAGGTGTGGGTCAGGAATTAAAAATGATCTAGAGTTTAATTTATATAGGTGGTTTCACAATTATACATAAACAGACAGTCCTAATCAATCCATCCTTATCAAATATAAAGACTGCTAATTTTAAGTTGTGCTTCAGATTACCTATTCATTTTGACTCTCATTTGGAAACTGGGAGCTGCTATTTAAAATTTTTCTACATTAACACAAACTTATTGATACCGACTCTTGGTGCAGAGTACTCCAGTATCTAGGATGAAACAGCTCTGAATACATTAAAAATAAGAACATGCTACTACCCCAAATTTCAGAAAATAAACATCGCCACGTGGATTCAGTGGAACAGCACCCACTTTCCAGACACCACCAAGACGAAAGATATTCACATAAAAGTCATTTTATTTTATAAGCAAAACATGATCTTCGACATGCTTGCTGACATCCTCAATAGTGAAAACCAACAATAACTGTGTAATAGGAAATGTCCATCAAGTCAGTGGGTTTTGTTTAGTTGGAGGGAAGCTTTTGAGTTAGGTAATGACTGCAAAATGCCACATTTCTTTTTCCTTTCGCGGGAAAAAGGTAAGATAAGTCTAAGTCATGTAACTGAAAATAACCTCGTTTCTTTGGTTTAATTTTAATCTCTTTTAATTTGGGGGGCAAGAGAAGAGAGATTTATTCTCGCCTTTGCCACCTTGTATTAAATGTCCCCTGGTGGGGACAGAGGCTGCTAATTCTGACCATTGTGATGTTAACTATGACGGGGAGACTGGCGCCCACTATTCAGTCCACCAGCCTTTGGCTTTGCAAATGCACACCATGAATTGAGGGGAAAAAAGTTTTTCTGCGTCATATCTGAAAGCCTGTCAGATTTTTTTTTTCTTTTGCAGAGTTAATCCAAACCTAAGAGATTTAAAGCCGACATTCGCATTAAAGACAGAGAGTCTCTTTGTATTTTTTGGATGAAGAGGGGGGGAAAAATAAAATCCCACAGAGGTATTTCCTTCCTTTCTGTACAAGAAAGCTCTCTCTCACTCTGTAGAGACCATTTTTGTCTCTAACTTTTCACATCTCTCCACTTGCAGGCAGGTCAGCTGGGAAAAGACGCCGGGTCCGCAGACAATGGGGGGAACAGGGGCAGCCTGTTTGGGGCTGGGCTCGGGCTCCCGCCAGGGCAGCCTGCAAGTCACTCTTAACGTGGGAGATTGGGGGGATCACGCCAAGTGGCCCCGCCGCCCCTCTCGAGGCCCTTTGAAACCAAATGGAATCTGCCACAAAAGTGGCTCCCGGGGGACTTGAGAGGATCAGCCCAGGGAGCTGCAAAGCCGGCAAAGCGGAGGGCACAGGCCCTGCTCTGGGAACAAACAACTGTGTGTCTGCAGAGCAATGCTGCCTCGGCATCGGCCTCGGCCTTCAAAAGTGAACCATCGCTGCCTGAAGACACAGAGGACCAGGGAATTGTTCTGAAATTTCCCTATGAACTTGCGGAGAAAGAACATTTGAGAAAAGCCTAGCTCCTGTGCAGTGAGCGGATGGGAAGGCTTACCTTCTGACCCACAGTGAGGTGACCCCTTGGTACCCATGTTCTCACACAGACAGGAACACTCACTCTTTCACCTGCAGGGTCCTCCAAGTTCAGGCTCGGAAGAGAGAGGATTTCGATGTGCTTACCTGCCTACAAACTTTCAGCAATGCACTTCTTAAGTCTGTCCTCCCTTTTACCCTATAAATGTCGAATAGGATGCTGATTCTTTGCTAAAGTACAGATGCTGTAAGAAGGCCCCTTGGGGAGTGCTAAAACTATATCCGCAGACCCCAACTGGACCAGGGCTGGTGATAAACAGCCCTGGAAGCGGTCCTGGCTCTGTCTGTCCCGGCTCTCAGGGCCAGAGGAAGTCACTTCTGGGTCTCTGCTTCCTCAGCTGTAAAGTGGATTATAAGAATTAAACCAATAATGTTTATAAAGTGGCTGCTTTCATTACTAACATCGATTATTAACAAACGTTCCTTTCTTCATTTTAGTTTTCAAATTCCTCTAAGCTCTCTAGTCTCGTGTTCCTTTTAGTGATCTCTCCCATGAGCTTCAAGGAAGGAAGTTTTTTATCACAACATCAAATTAAATGCAAGTTTATAAATGTCATAGTTTTCATCACATTAACATCTACTCCTCTCCAGACTGAAATTGGCCAAGTAACTGAATCTTAATAAATTGCCATTCATCTCAATTTGCTAATTTAATAAATGGAGATAAATGTTTTTTATTTCATAAAAATTATTCAAGATTGTATGGGTACTATATATTAATTTGGAAGGGAAAATTATTCAGAGAATAGTGCTGTAAAACTTGGTTAGTTTTCTGGGAGGGGGAAGGGTGTAAGATAAATTAATATATTAATATATACCAGAGGGGTTAAGAGTTAATGTTAACAACAACAGAAAACAAGAAGTGATTACTAAATGTCTAGATAAAACTTTATAAAAGGATTTTCTAAGCCTTAAAATGGTGAAAAAAACTATAGAAACCACTACAATATTGTAAAGTAATTAGCCTCCAATTAAAATGAATAAATTAAAAAAAGAAACCTACTCAAAAAAAAAAAAACTACAGAAAGAAATGCTTTAAAGAACTGATCCATGAAAATGTAGAAGCACCACAGGTTCAAAAATAATCTAACTAAAAAATAAACGATACATAAGAACTTGGAAAATGGCTGCCAGAAGTATATGAAATTCTGCATTAATAAATGATTATAAAAATAGACCACTTATTTTCATAAGAGTAGCTAAGATCCCAATAGACAGGCAAAGGATCTGAGAAGGTATTCACAAAAGCAGTAGCAAGTAATCAATGACATGAGAAAACGTCGAGCCTCTCTACAGTTGCAGAAACATTACCAAATTAGATCAGATTGGAACAATTCACAGTCACACCTGGGGGAGTGGGAAGGTACGGTGAAACAGGTCTGGGTGGTAATTCACACTTCCATAAGCAACATACTCACTTTGGGAAAGGCAACTGACATGTGCATCAAGAATATAAGCATTCATTCCTGTTAATTTGATAGTTCAATTTCTGAAACTATGTGTTGAAATTTGGTACAGTTTTTGGGTAGAGGTTACTATCCCATTAAACTGTTTGTGGTCACTAGTCCTGAAAGCACTTCCTCCAAAAGCTTGTCATGGCTCAAACAAACCACAGCAGCCTCCAGTCCTGGTGAGTCACAGGGAAGAGGAGCTTTTTTAAGTCTTTGAGAAATCATAATAAAGAACCTACTAAATAGTTTTTTAAACCAAGGTTTCAAAGATGTATTTATTGACCATGGAATACTTTTCCCCATATATTGCTTACTAATATCCCAAGGAACTAATTTTGGGAATTGCAAATATTCACTGTGAGATTTTTAAAACCAGTAAAACACCAGTGAAACTCAGGAAAAACTACATGGACATTCCTCAAGCGGTGGTGACCAAGCCCATTCCCAAGAAAAGGAAATGCAAAAGGCAGAGTGGTTGTCTGAGGAGGACTTACAAATAGCGGAGAAAAGAAGTAAAAGCAAAGGAGAAAGGAAAAGATATACCCATCTGAATGCAGAATTCCAGAGGATAGCAAGTAGAAATAAGAAAGGCTTCTTAAGTGAACAATGCAAAGAAATAGAGGAAAGCGACAGAATGGGAAAGACCAGAGATCTCTTTAAGAAAATTGGAGATACCAAGGGAACATTTCATGCAGAGATATTAAGGACAAAAACAGCAAGGACATAACAGAAGCAGAAGAGACGAAGAGGAGTTGGCAAAAATACACAGAACTGTACAAAAAAAGTCTTAATGACCCAGATAACCAAGATGGTGTGATCACTCACCTAGAGCCAGACATCCTGGAGTGTGAAGTCAAGTGGGCCTTAGGAAGCATCAGTACAAACAAAGCTAGTGGAGGAGATGGAATTCCAGCTGAGCTATTTAAAATCCCCAAAGATGATGCTGTTAAAGTGCTGCACTCAATATGCCAGCAAATTTGGAAAACTCAGCTTTGGCCACAGGACTGGAAAAGGTCAGTTTTCATTCCAACTCCAAAGAAAGGTAATGCCAAAGAATGCTCAAATTACTGTACAGTTGCACTCATTTCACATGATAGTAAAATTATGCCAAAAATCCTTCAAGCTAGGTTTCAGCAGTATGAGAACTGAGAGCTCCCAGATGTACAAGCTGGATTTAGAAAAGGCAGAGGAACCAGAGATCAAACTGCCAACATTTGCTAGATCATAGCTAAAGCAAGGGAATTCCAAAAAAATCTACCTCTGCTTCACTGACTACACTAAAACCTTTGGCTGTATGGATCACAAAAACTGTGGAATATTCTTAAAGAGATGGGAATTCCAGACTACCTTATCTGCCTCCTGAGAAATCTGTATGCAGGTCAAGAAGCAACAGTTAGAACTTGACATGGAACAACAGACTGGTTCTAAATCAGGAAAGGAGTACGACAAGGCTGCATATTGCCACCTTGCTTATTTAACTTTTATGCAGAGTACATCATGAGAAATGCTGGGCTTGATGAAGCACAAGCTGGAATCAAGATTCCTGGGAGAAATATCAACAACCTCATGTATGCAGATGATACCACTTTAATGGCAGAAAGTGAAGAGGAACTAAAGAGCCTCTTGATGAAAGTGAAAGAGGAGAGTGAAAAGCTGGCTTGAAGCTCAACATTCAAAAAACTAAGGTCATGGCATCTGATCCTATCACTTCATGACAAATAGATGGGGAAACTGTGGAAACAGTCTTGGATTTCATGTTCTTGGGCTCCAAAATCACAGGTGACTGCAGCCATGAAATTAGAAGACACTTGCTCCTTGGAAGAAAAGTGATGACAAATCTAGACAGTGTACTAAAAAGCACAGTCACAGCTATGGTTTTTCCAGTGGTCATGTATGGATGTGAGAGTTGGACCATAAAGAAGGCTGAGCACTGAAAGTTGATGCTTCTGAACTGTGGTGCTGGAGAAGACTCTTGAGAGTCCCTTGGACTGCAAGGAGATCAAACCAATCAATCCTAAAGGAAATCAACCCTAAATAGTCATTGGAAAGACTGATGCTGAAGCTGAAGCTCCAATACTTTGGGCACTTGCTGTGAAGAGCTAACTCATTGGAGAAGACCCTGATGCTGGGAAAGATTGAGGGCAAGAGGAGAAGGGGGTGCCAAAGCATGAGATATTGAGTTGGATGGCATCACAGACTCAACGGACATGAGTTTGAGCAAACTCAGGGAGATAGTGAAGGACAGGGAAGCCTAGTACATGACTTCATGACTGAACAACAACAAGATAATATTGTCCAAGCTGTTCACAGAATGTAATTATTAGGAAGCTGATTGTTTGGATGATCCCTGAATGAACAGAGAGGTGGATTATCCTGGCATTCTCTCGGGAGTCTTCTGTTATCACATATATACCCTCCCTGGGAAGGTTGACGGTTTCTATTATCTACAAGGGGATCAGTCATGGTCCCTCCCTGTGGCTCACATCTCTTGCTTCTGCTTCAAACACAGCTTATCCAGTTCTGAACTTGAATGTTACATATGGTGGTTTATTCGCTAAGTCGTGTCTGACTCATGTGATCCCATGGACTGGGGCCCTTCAGGCTCCTCTGTCCATGGGAATTTGCAGGCAAGAAAACTGGAGTGGTTTGCATTTCCTTCTCCAGAGGATCTCCCTGACCCAGGGGTTGAACTGTGGTCTCCTGCGCTGCAGGCAGACTCTTTACCAACGGTGCTACATAGGTACTTCTGAGAGGGTAACAGGCAGGAAGGCCAGGGGTCTCCAAATGGAGGAAATAGCCTGCAAGTGTCAGACATTTTTATCTCTCTTAAGCGGCAGGAGGAAACAAACTAACAATATTTTTTTCCTTCTCTATACAAATTTAAAGAGAGGTTTCTCTTAAAATACTGTGTTGCCATAATGACACTAGAGATAACCAATGCCTTTTTCTTATGGAAATGTTTGTCTTAAGCTATGCTAATGTACTACGCCTTTACCCCAAACTCTGTCTCCAAGTCGGTTCCGCCTCTTGGCCCAAAACCTACTTGACAAACCAGTATGTTATACTCAGATATTGTTCCCCTAATCTATGTAAATGAAACTATTTGTATGGTGGTCTGTCCTTCTTTAAGATTCAAGTTAATTATTTTATGGCCCAAGATAAACCATTTGGTGCCATTCTAAATTTTAAGACATTCCTTTCTTTCATTAACAGACTGCTAGTGACTATATAACATCCAGCTGAAGACTAGCAAGGGGGTACTCTTTCTGCCCCCTTCTGATGCCTATGTCAGAAGCTTTCTCTATCTCCTTTATACTTTAATAAAACTTTATTACACAAAAGCTCTGAGCGATCCAGCCTTGTCTCTGGCCCCGGATTGAATTCTTCTCCTCCGGGAGCCAAGAATCCTGGTGTATTCGCGTGATTCAACAACAACCTTTCACTTCAAACTTAATACATCCCCAGCACACATTGTCTCCCTCCTAGACCTTCTCTTCCTTTGTGCAGTCTCTTCAGAGAACAGCTTCACTGCCACCTGGCTGAGATAGAAACCTGGACTGTATTCATGGATTGTCTCTTGGTACCACATCCCTCATATAGCCTGGTTCTCCTATGTTCTAGTAACTTTGGACCTGTCTGCTTCTTTCTCACCCGCTGCCGTTATTCCAGTCCAAACTTTGCCTGTCCTCCTTATAGATGCATGGGTGGACTTGTTGACTCCAGTCCTGCTCTGCTTCTAGTCACTCCCCACACTGTAGCCAAAGGGATGTTTCCACAGTGTAAATTAAGATTTGAGCAGTTCTTGGATGAAACCCTTTCAGTGGCTTCACACCACCCCCAGGATGGCATACAAAATTCCATAATATGATTTCATGACCTTTCCTATTTGACTTCTGATTACTTCCCCCATATCATCTCTCAAGACAGCCCTCATCTCTAGCTACACCACGTGTTTCAGATCCTGGAAGCTGCCCAAGCTGATTCTTATCCTGAAGCCCCTGTGTCTATGATTCTTGTTGGCTTTTCAACTTTCACATTGGATGTCACTTCTATCCTTAGATTTGGGTTAGCTGACTCTACTTTGCGCTTCCAATTTGGGTAATTATTCCAAAATGGGTAACTATTATCCATTTTTAAATTACAGACTATGATCCTTATAAGAAGAGGGAATGCATCTTGATGAATTCTCACAACTCAAGTGCTTATCCACCAATCAGGTGTTAATAAATAATTTTTGAATAAGTAAGTTCTTACAACTTAGTGTTTAGAATGATTAAAAGCCAAAAACCATCAGAGCTTTGGGACTATATTCCTGAGATGTTCTTGGTTTTCTTGTGTTCTGGCATGGAGCTATTGTGGGAGAAATCATAATTAGATATTTATGTGATCTGGGGAGAGAGAAGTAGGGCTTGATCCAGCTCCCTGCCCATCTTTTGCCAGTGGAAGTCCCCTCCCTCCCTTGCTCTGCTTTCACACTCTGGCCTCATCAGTGTTTGCTCCTCCTGTCTGTGACTCTCTTCATCCAGGGAGCCATAGGTCCTGCCCACCCTGCCCTGGTCTTTGCGCAGAGGCCATCTTCAGAGCTCTCCCACGGCCACTCCACCTAGAACAGCACCCCACCCCTCTCCAGGGCTTTCCATCCTCTTTCCTGCACTGGGGTTCTCCATAGCACTCACCATCCGTGTGCTGGAGAATATACAGTAAGTTCACTACATACAAACGAGTTCCATTCTGAGAGCACATTTGTAAGCCCACTTCGTTCATAGGTCCAGTGAAATTAGCCTAAGTACTCAGCTAACACGATCAGCTATATAGTACTGTACTGGGATAGGTTCACAATACTTTGAAAACTCCCAAAGCTTGTATTACATACAGTTATATATCCTATCATGTGCTGCTTAGGATTCAGTCGAGTGTGGCTTCAGATCCAAGAGTTTAATTGCTTTTTTTGGCTACAGCTTCCCTGAAACAGTTGGGTAGAACAACTATTCAGAGATGGTCTGTACTGTGATATGGTTTTGTGAGCCTCAAAGCCCACAACCTCCACTGTTCTCTTTTCAGAGCCATCTACCCAGTTAATAGATAATTAAACTCCTCTTATCTCCCTGGGTTGGGAAGATCTCCTGGAGAAGGAAATGAGATCCCACTCCAGTACTCTTGCCTGAGAATCCCACGGACAGAGGAGCCTGGTAGGCTACAGTCCACGGGGTCACAAAGAGTCGGACACGACCGAGCAACTTCACTTTCACTTTTCCATCTCCTCTTATGTCTCAGTTCACCCTTCTGATCTCCTCTGAAAGCATCTTCTTCATGAAATCATTTTCATTAAAATAAACAAAAATCAGTGCCCAACTTCAAGTTTGCATTTATTGCTTCTTTTCATACAAACTTTCTAGATCTTTCCCACCAAGCTGTGGATCTTCCCTTCCTATTGCTCTTAAGTGTTTTGTCTCTGCTGTATGAGTTGAACGTTTCTTTGGAGGTTTCTGTTGCTGTGTTTCACTTTCAGTCCCATCTCATTTAGCCTACCTGCACTGTTACATTCTCCTTGATCTCCCTTTCTCAGGGGATGAGAGGAGCTGATTCACTGAACCTGAGACACAGTGATATCCTTTAGAATCTTGAATGCTAAAAACCACACAGAAGAACTATACAAGAAAGATCTTAATGATTCAGATAACCACAATGGTGTGATCAATCACCTAGAGCCAGACATCCTGGAATGTGAAGTCAAGTGGACCTTAGAAAGCATCACTACGAACAATGCTAGTGAGTTATTTCAAGTCCTAAAAGATCATGCTGTGAAAGTGCTACACTCAATATGTCAGCAAATTTGGAAAACTCAGCAGTGGCCACAGGACTGGAAAAGGTCAGTTTTCATTCCAATCCCAAAGAAAGGCAATGCCAAAGAATGTTCAAACTACTGCACAATTGTACTCTTCTCACACACTAGCAAAGTAATGCTTAAAATTCTTCAAGCCAGGCTTCAACAGTACGTGAACCGTGAACTTCCTGGTGTTCAAGTTGGATTTAGGCAAGGCAGAGGAACCAGAGGTCGAACTGCTAACATCTGTTGGATCATTGACAAAGCAAGAGAGTTCCAGAAAAACATCTACTTCTGCTTTATAAAGTCTACTTTATAGACTTTATAGGCTGTATATTGTCACCCTGTTTATTTAACTTATATGCAGAGTACATCATGAGAAACGCTGGACTGGAGGAAGCACAAGCTGGAATCAAGATTGTCAAGAGAAATATCAATAACCTCAGATACACAGATGACACCACCCTCATGACAGAAAGAGAAGAACTAAGGAGCCACTTGATCAAAGTGAAAGAGGAGAGTGAAAAATTTGGCTTAAAACTTAACATTCAGAAAACTAAGATCATGGCATCTGGTCCCATAACTTCATAGTAAATAGATGGGGAAACAATGGAAACAGTGACAGACTCTTTTTGACTCCAAAATCATTGCAGATGGTGACTGCAGCCATGAAATTAAAAGACACTTGCTCCTTGGAAGAAAAGCTATGACCAACCTAGGCAGCATGTTAAAAAGCAGAGACATTACTTTGCCAACAAAGGTCCAACTAGTCAAAGCTATGGTTTTTCCTGTGGTCATGTATGGATGTGAGTTGGACTACAAAGAAAGCTGAGCACCAAAGAATTGATGGTTTTGAACTGTGGTGTTGGAGAAGACTCTTGAGAGTCCCTTGGACTGCAAGGAGATCTAACCAGTCCATCCTAAAGGAAATAAGCCCTGAATATTCACTGGAAGGACTGATGTTGAAGCTGAAACTCCAACACTTTGGCCACCTGATGCGAAGAGCTGACTCATTGGAAAAGACCCTGATGCTGGAAAAGATTGAAGGCAGGAGGAGAAGGGGACAACAGAGGATGAGATGGTTGGATGGCATCACTGACTTGATGGACATGAGTTTGAGCAAGCTCTGAGAGTTGGTGATGGACAGGGAAGCCTGGTGTTCTATAGTCCATGGGGTCACGAAGAGTTGGACACGACTGAGCGACTGAACTGAACATCTATATTTTTATGGCAAAATATCAATGTCATATAAATAGAATGGTTTTACTGCATCAAAATTGTGCCTTCTCCTGGCAACACTGCCCTTGATGTATGAAAACCTGATATGAGCTCATCAAAATCAATCTGCTTTCAGGTAATACTGTGTTACTTGAATTTAAACTTGCAAAGGTTTCATAAGTGTCTTTGTGTCCAAGGCCTGGGAAACACCATGGTGTGACAGAGGTCTCCAAGTTGTGGGAGCCTTTCTCTGAAACTTTACCCTTTCTGTCTGAATCTGTTATGGTACCTGGGCACGGAGTTGAACTCAGAGGTACATAACAAGCATCACTGGGTCAACACTAAATGATGAATTCATCACTCTGCACGTTAATCAGAGACAAATTTCAAGCTCATGTGGACTTTGGCTTGAAGAGATGAACTTCCATGGAAGGTTTTCAGTGGCTGCTCATGTTGGGTAGCGAGGCTTGAAACTTCCCTCTGATAAAACCTGAAGACAGAGGAATGCACATGCCAAGTTCTATGTTCTAGTGGTTATCACTGAGATAGGTCTTTGATGTCTTATTTTAGCACAACAGCATTCTCACAAAATTTCAATTATGTGATAGATATTCATGCCAAAATACAAAATTTTTTAATCACTCACTGGCTTATTACTAGCATTTATATGCCATGTCCTCTGACCCAATTTGTACTCTATGGCCTCAGGTACTTTCTGGAATACTATGTATTTCATAAAGAAAAGCAATCTGCCATGGTTCAAGGAAATGATGTAAATGATAACTGGGTAATTTTCTGTGACCTAGTCCTTGCTAAACTTTTCAGTTCTAGCTCCAACCATCCCCTCCCTCAGCAACTCCAACCTCCCTCTTTGCTTGGGCTGCTCTCTACTTTGAAGGGTTTCCTTGTTTGCTCAGGTGCTAAAGAATCTGCTTGCAATGCAGGAGACCCGGGTTTGATTCCAGAGTTGGGAAGATCCCCTGGAGAAGGGAATGGCTACCCACTCTGGTATTCTTGCCTGGAGAATCCCATAGACAGAGGCGCTTGGTGGGCTATAGTCCATGGGGTCACAGAGTTGGACATGACTAACACACACTGCTTTGAAAGTCCTTCTTTCTCTTGCCTTCCTGAACAGTGTGGGGAACAGTAGTTCCAAGAAACTGTTCTAAAGTCTCCAAGCTATAGTGTGCAGAGTGGCCTCTCCTGGGCCAGCCCTTGTGCATCCTGATCATAATAACTAGTGTCTTACATTCTAATGTTCTGTTGATCTGTTGGTTTACTCACAACTCAGGCTCCAAAGAGGGACTCTATTTTGTCAACTTTGATCCACTGACACCCAGTATAGGTCCTGATGCAGAGGCGCTCCATAAATCTCAGTTGCACTGAGCTGAATTGGGCTCTTATACAGGATGAATTACTTTCTCCATAAAAATAGACAGGGCAGAACACCCAGAAAATAACTAAGGAGAAGGGTGTTTCGGATAAACTTCAATATGTTTGCAATTATTACCAGAAGCTCTTGATTACTCTGAGACAAAGAAAGCCCTTCGCTTGGATTATCCCAAACAAACAAAAATTTTAGAAAATATGCAAATTGTTCCAAGCAAAGAAAATCTGAGAAAACATGCAAATGAGATGGCAGTTGACAGCGTTTCTGTGCTCCCTCCCCCTTGGACATTCCTGGGTGGTGGTGAAGAACTGAAGAAGGCATGATCACCCTGTGGGACTCAATCAATATTCAATCCAGCTGAATAGTGCGAGAAACAACCTTTGTATCTCCACTCTCTGCAAACAAATGATTAAAAAAGATTATCAGAGGAAAAGGAGGAAGAGCTACTTGGGACCTAGATCAATCAGAAGCTAACTTTTTTTTTAAGTAAAAGTTGACTGTGTATGAATGTGTTGTGCTGTGCTTAGTCGCTCAGTCCTGTCTGACAATGCTACCCATGGACTGCCTGCCAGCCTCCTCTGTCTATGGGGATTCTCTAGGCAAGAATAACAGAGCGGGTAGCCATTTCCTTCTCCAGGGGATCTTCCCAACCCAGAGATTAAACCCAGGTCTCCTGCATTGCAGGGAGATTCTTTATCATCTGAGCCACCAGGATCAATCAGATCAATCAGAAGCCAACTTTATTTTTTTAAAGTAAAATTTGACTATGTATCAATAAATACTGAGAAATGAACATGCAAAACAGTCTTTTTAAAAAGCAATCAAGAGCATTAGAAACTGTACAGCTCTGAAACTTTTCTAGGGGTGTAGTTCCCGGAACAGTAAAAGTAATTAAGAACAGAATTTGTTTCGCTTTGTTTTATTTTAATCTTCTTCACTGTGCTATTTAAAAAACTTAAAAGTACCAGAAAAATGAGGACAAAATTAGTAACAAAATATTCTTTTGGCTATGAGAAATACAATTTTAAAATATTCTGATGCTACTGGAGAAGTTATATTAAGATAAGGTACCGTATATCAATGGTCAATTTGTTTACTTGTTATATCATTCTTACAAGTTTTTATAATTCTGTGACGGCTCTATATTTTATCTGCTTAAAAGCCATCTCAAAAAAAAAGGTAAAAAAAATCAATACCATGAGATAGGTACTATTTTATTCTCATTTTAAAGATGAAAAAATAAAGGAAAGTTCAAACAAGCAAAAATAAAAAAACAAAAAACCATCTCATAAAGCATCAATTCTTTGATTACTAGTAACTCAATCTGTGAAACATATATGGCCTATATTGCAGATGGCAGGAAATTTTTTTCTTTAAAAAATTTATTTTCCTAATTTATTGAGATATAATTGACATATAACCTTATATAAGTTCAAAGAGTGCAATGTGTTGATTTGATACATTTATATATTGCAAAATCACCACCATCTAACTAACATCTCCATTTATCTTCTAATTACCATCTGTTTTAGGAAATTATATTTTAAAAATTCAAAACTTCAAAAAAGATTTACCTATGGCAAGACATAAACTGACATATGGCTTATGTAGAAACATTGTTGACTATCACGGCAGAGACTTCTAGTTGCCTCCTAGTATGTCTCTGCTCACTTTCTTAGGTGCAACCACTTGAATCTTGAATCATCTTTTCCTCCAGCTCAGACTATATTCCTCTGGCTGTCTTATTGTAGCTAAGTATGACCATGTGACTAGCTTTGGTTAATGAGAGCTAAGTAGAAATATGGTGGGCAATGTCTAGGAAAGAACTTCAAAGAGAAAGGGTTAATTTTTTCATGTTGGCTGGGATGTTGATAAAATGGCTAGAGCTTAAGCAGCCATTTTGGACTATGAGGAAGTACACCAAGGTTCACTATGCAGCAAGATAGAAGAAATCTGGTCTTTGATGACTGTGCAGCTGCCACACCAGTCCTGAACTATCTGGCTCCACTGGACCTTTTTTTTTCATATGAGAGAGAAATGTTTCTATCTTGTTTAATCCAGTTACTTTTTTTAACATCAAAAATATGCCATAAAATAACTTGCTTTGCATGATACACACTAGGGGGGCTAAGTGATAATTTGGAGCCAACTAGCTTTTGAACTCATTGACGATGTTTCTTACCATATCACAGAATGCAAGAGTTGTGTCCAATTATGAGCTTTATTGAAGCAGATGGCACAGTGACATTCATGGTTTATTTTATGAGCATTTCTGATTGTTCCCTGGCATGCAACTCAAAAAACAAGCTGTACTGGACTTCCGAGCTAGAGTGATAAGCCAGGAGTGCTGATCTACTTTCTGCCCATCTCGCTGGCTCCATTTCATAGTGCTCTTTCCTACTTTTTCAACTCCAGTGACATTGACTTTTCAGTCTTCGAACACCCTAGCCTCAGTCCTGCCTCAGAGCCTGGGCATGAGTTGCTCTGTCAGCCCTGGAATGCTCTTCTTCACTTGAAGCTATCTCTGGATCATTTAAACTTCAGCTTAATTGTCCCTTCTTCCAAAAGACCTTCTTGGAGCAGCCATTACAATCCTGTCCCTTATCATATCACCCTGTTTTCTTCCTATCACCTTGTGAAATCATCTTTAATCATTCAACATTTAGCCATTTGTTAACTGATTTAGTGAGTTTTCCCCCTCTTACTCCCTGGTCCCCTCAACCTGAACACTCATGGGGATCTTGCCTAATTAATCCATTATGCAGACACCATGCCTAGAACCAACTACATACTTGATGCATAATTATGGAATGAATGAATGCAAGAATGTACTGACTCTAGAAAACAAACAGCCAAAGTTCTGTCATACTAAGAGCAGCTTTGTTCAGCTTTCCATGCCTTGCTCCCTATCATGGCACTTGGGGTGCCCTGCATCATCCCTCACATTTATGACATCCATATCCCATTATTAAAAACAAAATCCTTAAGGACCTTGACCAATTCTGTTCACCTGTGCATCCTCCACTGCTTAATACAGAGTAACACACGTACCCTAGATGCTCAATACATGTGTGCTCCATATTGTAGGAAAAGGTGCTGTGCTTACAAAAAGCAATGCCAGCTCTCACAGCGACTCTAAAGAGCACTCTATGCCCATGTGTGTGCCCGTGTTCTGATTTGCTGTTAGTCACATTGATGTCTCTGCTTCTCAGCATTTCTTTAAGACTTCTCTTTACAAAATGGGCTTGGAAGTGGCCATGTGGCCAGTTTCTTTAAGATCTGTGATAGTCTGCTTGTCTCATTCACTGTCAGGGCTCTGAGGACTGTGACCAATGGCACGTTTTATTGGATGGGATCCCAACTGTTGGTTGACTGAAGAACATCTGATAGTGTTTGGAGAAGTTGTTCTCCCCGGGCTACTTGGCTAAACCCAGTAATCTTGGATGAAACTCCTTCATATCAAAACACTGCCCCACCCTATCCACCAGGGCAGGTCTTAGGACCTATAAATTATTACATGCTATCTAGGTAATTAAAAGCTGAGAGATGAATAAGGACTATTTGAAACCAGGAAATTCCTCATATGTAAAGTAAATCACTGTGTTGGTAAAATGGGCAACAGCACAATTTAGGAAAATCATATCGCTAATGTGGTTTATTAATACCTTTCCTACACGGGTGACAGTAAAGGGTTCAACAAAGATTTTTATTGTTTTTCAGAGAGACTTTACAAACCTCAATCAAGAGATCTGAAATTCTGTAAAACACATGCTCGTTCCTTAACTTCAATTTCCTTCAGTAGTTTTATAGATCCCTCAGGCCAGGGAGAGCAGAACCAGATGGCGCTCGGGAAGACTGTGTGTCTGCGCGGCCGCGATGCCCTGGAAAGTTCTGCCACTGCTAACCTCCTGGTATTCATCGTGATATGAAATGATCCTTGATGGAACTTGCTTTTTATTTTGTAATCTGGTGTACTAATCAGAGTGCCTAAAACATTTCCTTCTGAAACTTCAAGAAATACTCAGTAATATCATTGAGACAAGTCAGAAAAAGCAGGCCAGCATGTGTTTATATAACACAGCACTTCTCCCCAGGGTCTACCTTGCCCCATAAATTGTTGTACTGGTGTGAAAAAATACAAGTCAGGTCTGAAAAAAAAAAAAAAAGTCCTCCCCTTAAATCACAACCATATTTGTGAGAGGAGGGGAAGACAGTGACATATTTAAAGCTGCAGTCAAGCTTGTCATGCTATTTTCTCTTTCTTTCCCTTTTCTAAATAATTTCTTATTGTCTCATTCTCCACCTTTGCGGATTCCACCCTCCCCCTGCTGTGATGTAATTCCTTCTTAATAGCTAAATATTTCAATATTTGTGGTACTGGAATGCTTGTTAATCATTATCATTTGAATCTTATTATGGGCAGAGATGTAGAATTACTGTAGTGGAAACAAAACTATAAGGAGGAATGTTTCCCAAATGGCAACACCCTGCCCACCAACTGTGAAGAGCCCTTTCTGGCCCTGGCTGGAGTGGCTCATGTCTGCCCTAAAGGCTCAGATATCTAGGGGATGGATTTCTGGTAATTTCAGGCATGTAGAATGTGTTGAAGGAAGGAGGAAGGTAACAATGCCTGATTAGTGATACAGGCAGCTGAGCACAGCTGAAGATGGAAATATTATATGCAGATAATGCATGGCTTAGTTGACCAACCAGATGGAAGTAAGTACTTTGGGGAACTGACATTAAAAGGCATTTATACGAACGGCTGGGAGAAAAACGCAGAGAAGTGAAAAGGCGAGAGGAAAAATGTAAAAGGGACAGAGAACAGTGTGTATAGTGGTAAAGGGGAAAGACTGGCTGCATTCCAAAGGCAGCTCAGAGATGACTTACAGGCTGTGTGACCTTGAGAAAATTATTTAACCACTCTGTGTCGGTGAAATGTGTTATAGGAAACTGCCTTACAGTGTTGTGTTAAATGTTCTCGTGTTAAGTGAGTGAAGATATGAGAAGTATTTGTGACAATGACTGACCCTTAGTATCATCTGAGTGGCAATTGTACATTCTCTGATGATGTGGGTTGATTGGGTTTTCAATTTTATATATATATTATACATATATGCATTTAACGAGTGGGTATTAGACACGCTGATATTGCTAAGAGGACATGAGAAGTTGGGATACGAAGTGAGACACAGTCTCTAGAAGCGTGTTGAGGGAGTTAGGTGGTGTTGAGAGGGGAGAATTAAAAATCTAGGCACTTTTAAAGAGAGATGGGAATGCTTTTGGATCTGACAAACTGGAGGAAATTGATCAGGGCTCTGGGTATCCTGGAAAATAGCAGATATATCAGGGAAATCAACAGAATGCAAGGAAAACGGTTGCAAGGAGAAAAGAAACCGTCCTCATCTGAGAGTAAGGAACAGGAATGGGTGTTAAAGAGAAGGTATTTAGTTCCTCAGGATGTTAGAGCAACCGAAGGGATTTGAGAGGAAAACCTGGGATGAATTCTCTGGGTGACTTGCTATTGCTCTACTTACTCCATAGCTTTGTAATATGGATTTAAATGAAACAATGAACGCCTGGGATCAAAACCAGTGCCCGGAGAATAAAAGGGTGTACCATAAATGCTAGTTCTCTTCCCTTCCCTTCTTCGTGAACAAGGGTTTTCTTTCAATACACTGAGAGAAATGGCTCTGTCTCCAGATGCCTGAAAGGACACGTCAAGAACACAGATTGGAAACAACTATAAAACCCTGATCAGTGTATGAGTCTGCGTCCAAGCTGAATGTAGAAGCCTGAGACCCATACCTGTAAGTGGTCTAAAATTTGCACCCTGTGCTCCAGTTAGCGCTAATTAGAGCAGAATAATCTGTGCCCGTCAACATGTACGATGTCCGTCTGAAGACAAAATACTGGAGAGAGGTCCATAGAGCACCTGAACCCCAGGAGCGGGAAGGAGCTGCACAGCGCAGATGATCATGGCTCTGCCGAGCAGCGCTAGTGGCAGGGGCTGCGGTTGGGTAAGAGAGGCCAGCATCCTGTTCTGCTGCCGGAAAACCTCTGGATGTCAGCAGCAGGGTCTTATCTGAGCCGAACTCTGTCTCTCTGTCACCTCCACGCCACTGTTTCTCGTGTGTTTGTTCAAAACAAACAAGCATGGGACAAAAGCAGTTTCACCTCGCAACCATTTACTGAATACTAATGGGGCACTCGACATCTTTATGTCAGAGCAGATCAGTGAAGACACGAAGGGGCAGTGGACACGTGAGAAGGAGGTGGAGCTCAGCAGCTGGGATGCCGAGGGTGGATGGAGGAAGGCCAGGACACTGCCATGCCCACAGGGAGAGAAGCACGGAGGAGACACTGCTGTCGGGAACTAGAAAATAGAGATCTCATCCACACAGATCCTTGAAATGGCTGCAACGAGGGGGAGTCCCCTCAGACTTCCTCTGAATAAACACGATCAGAGGAGCAGCACGGGGCAGCTGACCATGGACCACATGGCTAAGTCTGTCCTCTGTCACTTCAGATTTGGTTATCAGATGAGGCACTTACTTAACTTCTCTAGGCCTCTGTGTTCTCATCTGTAAAACGAGCATGGTAATAAGTTTGCTGGGAGGATTTGGTGAGTTGAGGACAAGCATGTTCTAATGGTCACGACCAACACCATGGTGTCCCCCTCGGCTTCGTTTCCTCTCACTCCTCACATCCAATCTGTCAGCAAATCCTACGGGCTCTACCTTCAGATTAGCTTCAGACTCTGACCCCTTTCACCACGACCGCCCTCCTGGCCCAAACCACCGTTACTTTTGGCCTAGGTTCTTGCAACAATCTCCTAGGTGGTTCATAACACCGTGGTCATAGTCCTGGTGCTAAAGCACAAGTCAGATCATGACACCCCTCTCTCAAGCCCCTCAAGAGCCTGTGACTGGACCATGAGTGAAAGCCACAAGGTGTGGGAAACAATGGGAGTCATGGTTCTCAGTTTCTCCTGACTGCTGTGTTCTCTCTATAGCACTTATATCCATCTATGTTTCACTTATTTTGTCTCCTTCCAGTAGAAACATTGAGAAGGGCATGGATTTTTATTTATTTTATTCACTAATGAATCCACAGTGCTTGACCCACAGTAGAATCTCAACAAATAGCTGCTGAATCGATAGAATAAATGCATATAAAACACTCAAAGCATTCAATAGACTTTATGCATTTTTAGCATTGTTCTTCCCAGATCTTAGCTGTCTTTTTAAAGGACTTCTCTATTGTGTCAATTCCTTTTAAACCCCTAGTACCTCATCCTCCAAAATACCACCTGATCCAGGATGGGGGGGACTGGGGTTGCTGTTTTTAGTCTGCCTAACCATCTCTATTAATGCTTTACTATGCCGGATGGCCTTGTTATGCCTTTTAGACAACCCAAACATACACATGTATTTAATTATTTACTTTAGGGAGGAGCTGCCACCAAATCAAAACAGGAGAGGTGTGGAGTCCTAGGGGTAGGGTCCTTGGATTAGACACTCACGACCCTGTTGCTGGTGGGGACAGAAAGTTACCTTCATAGCACACCAGGAATCCTTTGGAACAGCGTTATTATTTTCTGGAAAATGCCTGGGGTTGTGTTTCATTATATGGATTACGTAAAACATGTCAAGTCAGGGAACGCTAATATTTGTACTTATCCCCGTGTTATTTAGAACACTATATTGCTACTTGCACTATACAATATATACACTGTAATAGTATATTGCTGTGAAAGTTAGAAGGATGAACAAGTAAGTTTTACTCAAGATAGTTGGCCAATGATATATGTGTGTGTGTATATATATGTGCGTGTATATATATACATACACACAAGTATAACTCCTGGCACATAAATGAATTTTTCACATATATGCATTTGGCTACATTCTTGGTTGAAATGTAGAATTTTAAGATGAAGAATGCAAATCTAAGGGTAATTATTTCTTTCTGAAATTAACTGGATTGTAATAGAATTAGTGACTGTGCACAATAAAAAGATTCAAAAGTAGAGTATTGCTATAACATTTTGGGTTCTAAAACCCTGGTGCCCAGGAAACCGTGAACGTAGACTCTCTCTTCCAGAGAATGTCAGTGGTGCTCTTGCCATCTTCCTTTTCTGGAGTGGCTGTGAAGCTCATTTACACATATATGCACACCAAGACACTCTGCAAGCACCAAGTACTACATAATTTTAAAGTATTACTCTTTCCTTTAAATACATTAAACAAATTTACATCTTGGACAAGTTAGCCAAGCCAACAGCTGAATTAATCCATTCTTTCTATTTTCCATGGGGCATTAGCTATTTAAACATTATATTCAAAGTATTAGTAGCAATAAAACAAGAAAAAGAAGCCCTGTTAGCACTTCCCACTGTATATGAAGTGAACAGAAATGTGATGGGGTACTGACATTCATTTCACTTTGAATTAAACACAGCATCACCGCAAATCTCAAGAGAAGATATTAAGTTTTGTGTTTGGGTAATACCAGGAATTCTATAGGCAAGGGTAGAATTATATTTGGTTGGCTAAAAGCCAGTCAAACTTCACACTTGTCCTAGAAGTAGGTGGTCAAAAACTCTGTTCTTGTCTTCAAAGCGATTGGCTACAGCTGCTCAAACTATCTCGATTTCAAAATCTTTTGTGTCATTCATTTTGAAAATAAAACATTCAGACATGAGGCAAAATGAGGTCTAATGAAAAAGGTATTAAGTTAGAATCGACCTTGGGGAAAAGCAGGTCCAATCGGATAGTGCACATCAAATAAAAACAGTAGGACTGGAATTTCCAGGTGGCGTAAGTGGACATATGCAATCTTTGATATTATTCCTTCAAGAAAAAAGGACGCAAATCAAGGGAAGGAGACATATTCACAGCTTTCTTTCTGTTCTCCTTAAAATACATGCTGTAAATTTTCTTGAGTTCACAGTCCATGTTTCAGAAGGAGCCTTCCCTTTGGTGGAAGGAAGTACATACTCCTCAATACGTCTGGCTTTGCTGTAATAGTATATAATGCCTCTCTCTAATAAATTTAGCCACAAATTTTTTTTTAATGTGTCTGCATTCTGCTAATTTATAAAAAGCAGGATGCTGTCAGATAAAATTTCATGAAAATGATCTATAAACCAGACTGTCAAAAGTGAAAGGTACTCAGGCAGTACTTAGGGAAACAAATAATAGAAACCCCTGGAAAGGTTTCCTGTGACTGCGGGAAAACAATGTACTGTAACGGAGCTCACGTTACCTCGATTTGCAAGTTACTGTGAGGTCACAGGAAATCCTGAAATGTTTTCCACATTTTCTTTTATACATTTTATGTCAAATTTCCTGCAATTGAAATAATACACTCTCCTACTGCTGGAATCCCTTCTGTACGAAAGGAGATCTTATGACAGTCCCCCACGAACACCTAATAACTCAATTCCTACCAGTATAACGAGAAAGTGACAGATGGAATTGAAAGTGGACCATGATAAGGCTAAAATGTCAGATAGCCTAACTCTTTCAAAATGAAAACCAAACTGATGTCATTAAGACAACTCTAAAAGTGCATTTAATACAGGACAGTAGCCTTTTTTTTTAGAATGAAAGATAACAAAAGAAAAGACAGACTGTCCCAAGACATAAACTCACCATTTCCCCAAATCTCTTATTCAAAAAGTATGTGTGGATTGATGGTCTAATTTTAAAATGGCATCTTCTGTATGGATAGTCTTAACAGGATTCAAGCTCCTGACAACCATATTTTATTATCCCAGCAATGCTTATGAAAGGGTAAGTCAGATTTAAGTAAAATGTCCAAGTTTAAAATATTCTCTCAATTTTTATCACTCACAACTGTGGAGTTTAAAAACAGCTTTTTAAATTGGTGAATACTGTTTTAATATAAACCCAAGCCAAGCAATTAAGGCTCATTAATGAATGCCAATTTTTATGGTTTGCCAGATTATCTGTTATTAGGATACATTACCTCTCCTGACATATCAGGGGCCATCGGAACAGCAGGCCACAGAGATGAGTAGATTCCAAAAAACACCACCCAGAGTGCGATGCTGCCCCAGATGGCTATGTGGCTGAACTGTGGAGGGAGGGAATCTGTGTCAGAGACTTGCAGGTGGACAGAGGACTCACACACTGGTGAAGCTTTCACAAATTTCCTTATTTTTTTTACTGTATCCATAAACGTTATCTATGGCACTTATTAACTAAATATTTACGTGTTTTAACTGGCTCTTGCATGAAATACATCTCCTCTATGACGATATAATACCTGTGGTATGTTCCTTTTCCACCTCCTTTGGTGGGTCTCAGCTTTCACTCATATCAGTTTTATCTGCTACCATCTTTAAGCCTCCCTAAGTTTTTGTCTGTATGCTCTGACTGAAAGATGCTAAGACACTTGTGCAAATACTAATCTCTGTGCTAAGGACTGTCAAATCCAAATTTCTTGCGCCCACCTTTCCCTTGAACATCTAACTTTCTTTTTGTTTACTGTGTCTCTTTACCTGGACGTGAATGAACTTCAACACTAACGTATCTAAAATGGAACTTCTTTTATTCAGGCTGGAGATCTGCAAGTGTCTGAGGACAAATCTTTCACTAATATTAGTGGTCTTCAGAATCGTTTTCCAATGGGTTTTCCAATGAGCATGTCTTGTGACATACTCTACCGTGAAAAGATTCCTAGTCAATAGGTTTGAAGGCCTCCCACTTTCAGGCGTTTTTACAATGTACAACCATATATTAAGGGCTCTGAGAAGTCTTGTGATACATACACTTATTTTTTACTCAATGTTTCCAAACTAGAGTCCCCTGTTTTCCTCCCTCCAGTCTCAAACCCCCACAGAACCACCTGTGGAACTGGAGTAAAGGGACACATCAAGTTATAATGAAAAACAACGAATATTAATGATAATGCATAAATAAATGTGATATTCCTTGGTTGTGACTAAAGATCCTCTTACCCAGGTCCAATATGACGTCTCCAATCCAGCTTTCAAACACACAGTTATCACCACAAACTGGAACAGAAGGGAGATGTTATTTTACTTCACAAATAAGATAGTTCATAAGATGGGCTGGTAGACTATTCACAGCTGGACTTGTACGTCCAACCAGCAAAGAAATGAGTGAGTTAGCTGAGGGCTGAACATTACGACTGTGGCCCGCTGGAACTGCCACACGCAGCCTTACACTCCTGCCTCTTTCCCCTGCCTTCTCCTCATCATCGTTGTCCGACAGTCCAGCCACAAGCCTTCTGAGCATGGGCTTGCCTACTTCTCGTAAAATTCATGAGTAGTGATCGACAACTGTCTAAGATCTACAGTAATCTTGGATTCCTGAGATTGCTTTAAGTTTATTTTACATCATCTGTAGTATAAGACTTCATTTTCTAAATTTTAACGATGAATTATAAAAGTCATATAACTGGATATTTAGAAATCTGAACACTTATGCTGTAACTTGACTTATTAGAAACTCTGCGGAGTGGCATGTAGGAGCGTGTTACATCTCCACGCGGTATATATCCATTGTCATTGGTGGCCATGCTATTAATCCTACAGCAGGGGACCCAGATTTAATGAACTGCCCTGTGTTCTCCATTGGATAGCGTAACGTTTAAATGGAGTTAGACTACATTGCCCTGGGGTCAGACTACATTGCCCTGGGGTCAGACTATGTGTGCTCAAGACTCCATCACTTATTGGCTGTTCTGATAAGGAACAAGGCAGGTTACTTGAGCTCTCTGGGTCTCATCTCCTTCATCTATAAACTGGGATCTGATAAAACTTACCCCTTTATAGGCAAAATACCAAGAATGGCGCTAGGCACTGCAGCATTATCTATGATTATCTATTTGTGATAAAAATAACATACTGGATACTGCAGTAGTCAAAGGGAATCGGGGCACTTCCAACAGTTTGCCAGGATGGAAGTGTGTGCTTGCCTAGCGCTGGTGATTAGTGAGTGCTTAAGTGCACAGTCCTACTTTTGCTTACTGTAGGGTTTATACACAGTATTAGATGCTGCCCACTGGGTCATAAAGTCAGGATAAAGTGAAGCACTTGGGCTTTCTCAGCAGGATATCTACTAGCAATTCAGGATAAAGAGCTGTAGAAATAAAACATTTACTAAAATTTAAATATTTAATTTAGACTATATAAAAAATTCCAAAATGAGAGAGATTTTGACACACAATGAAGGAAATACTCCCTATTAAGACTTGGATACTTTAAAATGTCTCTGAGACATCCAATGACATCTACTGATTTATATCTAAACTTAGTCCATCAAGTATTATTTGTTTTGCATTCATGTTGTACGAGAACAAACCACTAGGCTCCCAAATGTATTTTTCCTTTTTTTTTTCTTTTACTACTTGAGTGGGTTGATGTCAATGGAAAGGAGAGCCTGGATTTGCCAAAACCTTTCTCTCTCTGTTACTCAGTAGTCTTAACTTCCTATTAATCAGTTATTTAAACATCACATTATAGTTTTTCCACCAACGGAATCAGCTGTATCAGTGCCCGCTTAACATTTAGGACAGCACACGGTCCCCACTTGTGGAGCCGTGGAGGGGTCACAGGTCACAGGAGAGGAAAGGACACTGGCCTGAGAAGTCAGAGTTGAAGGCTGGAGGGCACATCTTTTGGAGACTAACTATATGATCTTTGGCACTAGTATCCCAATGCAGCTTTTGACTTTAGATGAAAAAATGGTTTTAGAACATTTTTTGGCTCTTGAGTGGCAGGGTGGGGCTCACACTCATCTGTGCATCCCTCACAAGCGTTTACACAGTGATTTCCTACAATGGAGTCCATGTCTTGCGTGGCTTAAATATCTCAAAAAAATGGAGATTTTTAAAATTTTTCTTTGGCATTTTATTTTTAATGCGACTCTAGAATAATTAGCTGTTAAACACCCAAGTCTAGTATGGTAGTATTTGCCATGAATTTAGGAAAGCAAGGAAATACGAACAAGGGCAATAAAACAAACCTGAGGAAAAAGGGACAAGGGAGACAAAAAGGGAAAGTGAGGCAATAAGAGTGAAGAAGGAATACTGAAAATAAGAACAACCAAAGGCCTATACAGTCAGTGAACCTAAATGACATTTTTATAAGCTAATATAAGATAATCTCTCAACAGTCAAAACATCTCATCTCATTTTTAAAGGGATGTGTGAACAACCCTTAAATACAGAAATGCACACATTTAAATTTGAAAATAAAATGAGCTCGTATGAAGTAATTCAATTTCATATGCAAACGAGGCAAATGTCCCGCACTCACTGTGTAAACAAAGTTTCCCAACAGCAGGTAATCAGAAGTCTTCCCATTTTCAAATACGGTGCCTACATGAAAAGAAGAGAGGTTTGTTGGGAAAGGAAATAAATTCAGAATCCATTCAAAGATTAATCAATTTAGGAGTGTTGAACAAAAGGAGGGGAACCGGGGTCACACAATGGAGCCACTGGAGTGGGTTGCCATTTCCTTCTCCAGGGGATCTTCCCGACCCAGGGATTGAACCCAGGTCTCCCGCATTGTAGGCAGATGCTTTACCGTCTGAGCCACCAGGGAAGTCCTCACATATGAGGGAAATCCAATTTCACAGAGAGATGGAGTTATAAAGGAGAGAAGTATTTGATAACCTTTTCTAGTAACTGTGGCTATTCCCTGATACTACTTAAAAACTCAAGTCATTTCTTAAAGATGTGGAGGTAGTTTTCTAAAGGTTAGTTGCAGTGGAATCTGAAACTGCTTTGCTGGTGAACACGCTGCAGCACATGCAAAACTAGTAGAGATATACTGCTGTACACACGAAACTTACATAGTGCTCTAAACCCATGTTACAAGAAAAGATACTCCTAACATCCCCTGGAGGAGGGCACGGCAACCCACTCCCATACTCATGCCTGAAGAATCCTGTGGACAGAGAAGCCTGGTGGCCTACAGTCCTTAGGGTCACAGAGAGTCGGACACGACTAAAGTGACTGAACACACAACCTTAAAAAAAGTTCATTGGAAAAATTCATTCTGAATGCATCTTTTACTTATGCATGATTCTGTAACCTCATGGATGTAGTTGGTTCAGCTGATAACTCAAACAATCCCCCAGACATTCTAGTGGATAAAGCTGCTGCCTGTTGATGTGCGGCTGAAGTACTTCATGCATACTTCCCATTTGGTCATGCAGAATATTAGTCAGATGTGTATCAAGTTTCGGAATTTAATAAAAGTATTAGGTTTATAGCTTCTTCAAGGGTATTCTTAAGGGAAACTTTTTTTTTTTACTGTGGGTGTGTGGTAGTGAAGAATATAATGATTTCTAGTACAATTGTACCACTCTTTGTGTCAAGGTACCAGTAATTTTGCCCACTGCTGCTTTTGCAGCAGCAATGAAGATGACAAATAATGTTTCGATAATATAAAAAATTTGAAACTATGAAATTTTGACCTCATTCATAGACCTCAAAAGGTCTTGACTATTCTCAGGCGTCTATAGACCATACTTTGAGAAACACTGAAGCAAGTGAATGAATGTTTACCCATATATTATACAACCATTTCTATCTCTTCTCTATCTCATCCTTTCAAAAGCTAAAGAAAACAAAAACTTCTTATTTGAAAACAAAAAAAAAAAAAGGGAAAAAAAGTAGAATGTTAAAACACAATTTATGCTATATGTCATTTATCTCTTGAAAAGAGGAAGCGCATGTTCTCTGGACTTGGCTAGATTTGGGTTCCCCAGGCAGCACCCCTTGTGAATTTCTTCTGCTGAGGCTGGAGGGCTTGGCAGTTCCCCAGACAAATGCAAAGGGAATCCTGGGATCTGTTTTTCTGGGGCTGGAATTAGTTGGGAATTCCTTTCAAACCTCTCGTTGCTAAAGTGTTTTGAATTGGTAAGGTGTTTTGGATGCTGTCTGCTTTGTGCTACTTAAAATTTTTTTTTTTCTAATTTAGAGTACCTAAAAGCCTTCCTCAGCGATCAATGCAAAGAAATAGAGGAAAACAACAGAATGGGAAAGACTAGAGATCTCTTCAAGAAAATTAGAGATACCAAGGGAACATTTCATGCAAAGATGTGCTCGATAAAGGACAGGAATGGTATGGACCTAACAGAAGCAGAAGATATTAAGAAGAGGTGGCAAGAATATACAGAGGAACTGTACAAAAAAGATCTTCATGACCCAGATAATCACGATGGTGTGATCACTCACCTAGAGCCAGACATCTTGGAATGTGAAGTCAAGTGGGCCTTAGGAAGCATCACTACGAACAAAGCTAGTGGAGGTGATGGAATTCCAGTTGAGCTATTCCAAATCCTGAAAGATGATGCTGTGAAAGTGCTGCCCTCAATATGCCAGCAAATTTGGAAAACTCAGCAGTGGCCACAGGACTGGAAAAGGTCAGTTTTCATTCCAATCCCAAAGAAAGGCAATGCCAAAGAATACTCAAACTACCGCACAATTGCACTCATCTCACATGCTAGTAAAGTAATGCTCAAAATTCTCCAAGCCAGGCTTCAACAATACACGAACTGTGAACTTCCTGATGTTCAAGCTGGTTTTAGAAAAGGCAGAGGAACCAGAGATCAAATTGCCAACATCCGCTGGATCATGGAAAAAGCAAGAGAGTTCCAGAAAAACATCTACTTCTGCTTTATTGACTATGCCAAAGCCTTTGACTGTGTGGATCACAATAAAGTGTGGAAAATTCTGAAAGAGATGGGCATACCAGACCACCTGACTTGCCTCTTGAGAAATCTGTATGCAGGTCAGGAAGCAACAGTTAGAACTGGACATGGAACAACAGACTGGGTCCAGATAGGAAAAGGAGTACGTCAAGGCTGTATATTGTCACCCTGCTTATTTAACTTATATGCAGAGTACATCATGAGAAATGCTGGACTGGAAGAAACACAAGCTGGAATCAAGATTGCCAGGAGAAATATCAATAACCTCTGATATGCAGATGAAGCCACCCTTATGGCAGAAAGTGAAGAGGAACTCAGAAGCCTCTTGATGAAAGTGAAAGAGGAGAGTGAAAAAGTTGGCTTATAGCTCAACATTCAGAAAACGAAGATCATGGCATCCGGTCCCATCGCTTCATGGGAAATAGATGGGGAAACAGTGGAAACAGTGTCAGACTTTATTTTTTTGGGCTCCAAAATCACTGCAGATGGTGACTGCAGCCATGAAATTAAAAGACGCTTACTCTTTGGAAGGAAAGTTATGATTAACCTAGATAGCATATTCAAAAGCAGAGACATTACTTTGCCAACAAAGGTCTGTGTAGTCAAGGCTATGGTTTTTTCCTGTGGTCATGTATGGATGTGAGAGTTGGACTGTGAAGAAGGCTGAGCGCCGAAGAATTGATGCTTTTGAACTGTGGTGTTGGAGAAGACTCTTGAGAGTCCCTTGGACTGCAAGGAGATCCAACCAGTCCATTCTGAAGGAGATCAGCCCTGGGATTTCTTTGGAAGGACTGATGCTAAAGCTGAAACTCCAGTACTTTGGCCACCTCATGCGAAGAGTTGACTCATTGGAAAAGACTCTGATGCTGGGAGGGATTGGGGGCAGGAGAAGAAGGGGATGACAGAGGATGAGATGGCTGGATGGCATCACTGACTCGATGGACGTGAGTCTGAGTGAACTCCGGGAGTTGGTGATGGACAGGGAGGCCTGGCGTGCTGCGATTCATGGGGTTGCAAAGAGTCGGACACGACTGAGCGATTGAACTGAACTGAAATAGGTTCGATGATAGACATTCCTAGTTTTTCATGCCTACACTGATTTTGCATTAGGAAAATAAACTACGTAGAAAACTTACCTAAGTCCTATATTGTACCCTGGATTTCAACACCCCATAGCTCCCCAAAGTGAAAGCAATCCAAATGTCCATCAATGAGTGAATGAATAAACAAAATGTGTTCTATCCATACAATGAAATATTATTCACCCATAAAAAGGAATGAAGTCCTGATTTATGCCACAATAAGGATCAGTTAAAGTCTTGTATCACAACTCCATTTTTATGAAATGCCAGAATAGGCAAATCCACAGAGACAAAAATCAGTGGTTGTCAGGGGCTAGGGGAGAGGGATAGAAAAATGAGGAGTGACTGCTCATGCATAAAGGGTGATGAAACTGTTCTGGCATCAGAGAGGGAGGTAGTTCTGTGCCTATACCAGAAACCACTGAGTCATATAATTTAAATTTTATCTAAAAAATGCTATTATGATTCTCCTGGCCCACTGGGTCAATATTTTATATTTAATTAGATTTTACTACAGCTATTTCCAGGGTCTAGTAATGAGAATCTATTCACTTTGTACTGGCAGAGCAATGAATGTAGGAAGGAGATGAAAATCTCCGACCAGGACACGAAGCTACTGCCTTGTCTACGATACGCACTCCCCGACTCATGCCGCAGCTTCTCATGAAGGCATCTGTGATGGACTGGGTGCCCACAGTGAACCAGGCACTGTTGTGGGCACTATGGAAACAACAGCGAACTTAACAGACAGTACCCTGCCCTTCTGGAGCTTTGGTTCTAACAGAGCAGAATGGTAATTAAAAAAAAAAAAAAAAAGCAAATATATCACACCCACTAGGCAAGCACCAAGAAGATACAAGAGGATGAGGAGAGAGGGTCAGGGGCAGAGGGCGCGGGGTTGGAGGGTCTCTGAGGCAGGGTGATCTGCGAGTGTTTCTCCAAGCACAGACCTGAGGGTGGGAGGAGAGAGCTGCTGGGACACCTGGTGAAGACGAGGAAGAGCAGATGGATGGCCTGTGGGCTGGAGCACAGCAAGGGTGGGAGCTGGCAGGGGCGGCGGAGGTGGGGCGGAAGGAGAGTCAGGTGGGGTTGGCCAAGGCTGGAGCTATGGATTTGGTTCTAAACGTGTTCGAGTCTGTGGGGTTCTGAGCAGGGAGGCACCTGGTCTGATTTATGTTTTATGAGGATGCCTCTGGCAGCTTGGAGAGGAGGCTGTTGGTGGGACAGAAGAGCTGGCCCTGCACCTTATGGGCCAGTGTTAACTCAGCCGCGAGGACAGCTAGTACCTCTGAAGGGCACTCAGACCTCGGGTGGCATGTGTGTCTTGTTTGAGGTACATGTCTGTGAGCTGAATGTTCAGCCGTCTTCCTCCGGATCCCAGGGTAAGGTCTGCTCCGGACATAGCAACACCACCTTAAGCATCCCAGGGACCTCTTCTCTAAAGTGACTACTTAATCATTTTTATGCGTATAGGAAATTCACCATGATCCCATCTCTCAAAACTGACACAATAACATCACCCCCTCAAAACAAGCAGAGATAAAAGCTTACACTCCAAGACGAACATAAAAACATACTGAAAATCTCATTCAAAGCTGCAGCTCAAGAACTTGAAAATACTAGCATGTCTGATGAGGTTCAGTATAAAGAGCTGATACAAGTCTCACAGGTATAATAAACAGACGACGTAAAATATCAGCACTGTTGTCTCCTAACTATACGTCAACAGAGGGGAAAAAAAATCCTAAAATTTCACTCTCTGCAAGTTTGAAAAACATGAGAAGTAGAGAAGAAAGGCTTTGCATATATTAAATCACTTTGCTCCCAAAGGAATAGTAAAAATCTTTAAAGTGTGTACAACTTTTAAATGCATGTATTTTAGGTTAAGGAAGAAACATCATAAAATGAAACACCGCTATAATTTTTAACATATATTGACAATGAATTATTTTTCTAAAAAAGTAAAAAGTCACATCTTAGCATTCATATCCTTCCTACTTACCATATTGAAGGGCTTTTAGTGGAAACCAAAACAGAATAACTGAGTGGAAGAGGCCATTTAAACAATGAACCCAGAAAACCTGAGGGAAAACAAAAATCCATGAGAACCATTTGCGATAAACTAGCTCTGTGAACTCTGACCTTTCTTTTTATCTGTGAGCTAGATTCACAAAACGTGTTTCTGTCGGGCCACCACTGTGAATTAATAGAACTGACAGACACTTTCTGCCTCTTAGACCTTCATGGGTCATTTATTTATTTTTATGTTTCTCTAAATGTTTTTTCAGCTTCACTGAAATTTTTTCTACTTTCTAAAAACCAAGGATTAAAAGTTTAAATTTCTGCCTGAAGAAGAAAATAAAATTTAAAATTACTGTTAGATCATGAAATTCTTTAAGTGGGACTATTTTCATAATTCCAGATGAACAGACTTTTGAAAAGATTGTAATTTGGTGAGATCCCTACTTTTTCTTTTCCATGTGCAATAAAAGTGTAAACTTTTAAATGGTAAGGATATAGTGCATTCTCTTTTTCCACACACACCCACACACACAACACTAAAAATAACAAGTGTAACATTTAAATTGCATAGTTCCTCAAAGCAAAGCCCTTTTACCAGGACTGAAGTTACAAAAGACTTTCACAATTTGAAAACACCTGTCAACATCAAACTTCATACAATTATAATATCATTTAATAGTTATTGCTTTCTCATCTATTGTATTTCATTAACAAGAAAGCAAGTATCACTGGTCTTTTCTTTGTAACATGGATGTAAAAGATTAAGTTATAGAAAAACTTGTTTAGAACTCTCACAGCCCTTTGAAGGGCTGCAGTTTTGTCAGTCAGAAGTGCTTCTTGCAAACAAAATGTATGCCAAATAAAACTGGCATGTATTAAAATAGTTTTAAGCTGTTCAAACAACAGAAATTAAGTTGCCTGCCTCCCAAAATTTTCCACTGTGATCTCAACCTCCTTTGTTAGCTCACCCAGCCACACTGGATTGTATGATCCAATTTACGCTCCAATACATTACACATTTGAACTTATGTTACTCATTAACCTTTGTCTCTTCTCCTCACTATGTCATTACTGCAAGTTTTTATTTGACAGAAAGCACAGGTGGGTGCAAGAAAAATTAGTTCTACTTTTCCATTTTCCTGACCGATACTTATTGTCACATGTTAATCCTTTAACCCCTGTCACGACCTCAGCACCTCCGACCCTTTTTACCATAACAAACGTAATCGTCATCATTCAGGGCAACAATGCTTCTACACTGGGGACCTGGAGCAACTGCTGTGTATACAACTGTGCATTCTGTAACCATTTGTTCCTGAATTTTAAAATGTTTATATGGGATTTATTCAAACAATTTTCACTGAAATCATTAGAAAAATCCATAAACCCTATAAAAATTGCTGGCAGCTTGTGTATCTATAAATATTTAAATGAATACAGAAGTTGTATACTCTATTTGGATTGATATGGTGACTTTTCTAAATGCCAGGGCTTTGCAGACTATGAGATACTTTGTATACAAGAACAGCAAAAAATACAAGGAAGGCTGCTCTCACTTTAAAACTTTATATGACCAGTTACACTTTCTCACTGGCCACAAGACTTTCCAAGTTGCCATATACAAAGGGTACAAAAGGATGTGACTTTCTAGGAATGGTTTTGGGTAATCCCGTGACGATCGGTTTATAAGCAACAGGAGCAAGGTCAAGGCAGTGGCTGGGGAGCTAACTCTCAAGAGACACCACAGAGCCTCAGCAACGGGAGATGGGGACGTGTCGCTGAGGTTGATGTAACTCTGGGCTGGTGAGGGTTATTGTTAGGCCTGCCAGAAAGTCTGGAACCTTCCTAGCTCTCAGATTACATTTTCAAGGAAACAAGAGCTCATGGTCCATTGTATCTGCCCCAACTGTGGCTTTCTGTCACTTGAAAATATTCACCATAGGTAATGGAAAACTTTTTAGCAAGGCGGTAGAATTTAACACAAATTGGGCATCAAAGGTAAATTTTTAAAAAAGCAAAAAATAAAACATTAAGAAATTAAAGCACAGACATTGCATATTATAAATAGCAACAGTTTTAAAAGACCACTAAAATACTTTATAGAACCAGTGGGCTCTATAAAAACCCACTTGTTCTCCACTCTACAAAAAACTTTTTAGTTTTTTTTTTTTAATTTAACCAAATTCAGTTATCCCATCCCTCAAGTTGTATGCATCTGCACACTGGGACATGCATGCACAGTGCATTCATGAAGACCTCATCTCAGAAGATGAATAACATCCTGGCAATAAACTTAGCACCATCATTTACTGTATGAGGTTAGAGGTGCTGCCACACCAATCTCGCTCTATTGCCCTGGTATACTGAGAACAAATGTCATTTGACAGTTTTATGAAATAATAAAATTTAAAATATCCTACACTAATTTCCTAAATTCAAAACACCAAATTAAGGTTACATATAATTATTGGTACCATAACATGCATAACATAACCAACATGTACTATATTAAATGAGAAAAAATTCTGTGAAGGTGTATTTGATACTTTTATTATAGTTTCAAAATTACATCTACCTTGAATGTTACAAAACTTTAAAAAAACAAAAAAAAAACAACAAAGAAAACTCCTCAGTTACACTGGATAGAAACCCGAATTTCTAACAAACACTAGTGGAAACACTTTAGAATACATAATTGCAGGAAAGTGAACTATGCAGGAAATAGATATTTTTGTTGCTGGGATGAAGAAATACTGTGGATCACAAAGATGACAAAAGTCTGTGGCTTGCTATATAGGCTATAAACTCGGAATATGATTTTAGATAAAATGTTGGATATTTTATTTTATATTAAGTTTTATGGCTTAATAATGATTGTAAATAACGATTATTATTGGTAAATGAGTTATCTACCAGAGACGATATTTTTAATGCTTAATACAATCTAATATTCCAATGAAGACAAAGTTATTTCATAAAACAGAAAATGAGTAAAGAATGATATATCATCCCTCATCACTTTGTATGTGTAAAGACTGTCCATGCCAGTCCTGGATGACTGACCTCTGAGAACAGTGCGCATTTCCCCACAAAACTGCAAAAACAGAAAGTCAGAGGGCCACCCCCTCTGCCTGCCAGGCCCACTTTACTGCTGCCTGGCAAACTCCAGTGAATTGTGGTTACAGTTTAAATTCACAGCAAAACCAAACACCTTCTCAGATCATATCAGAACCTTAAGCAAATCTGGCCTGCCATGGTCAGGACCCTGGAGTTTCCTTGGCTTTAGAAGACTGATGCCCCAAGCAACTGGAGCAATAAAGCAAGTTCCACCAGGGCACTGGTTCCTACCTTGGTGTTGAAGTCCAGGGCATTCTGAGATGTTTTGTACAATTCAGGATACTTCAACATATTCTCCTTTCTGCATGATCTCTCAAATATTCCCAGAGTTAAGGGTGGCATTGCTGTAAACATCTAAAGTACACAAACTAGTCATTATACCAGGTAGCCAAACGCAGGGTGATCTTCTATCTCAAAGTATTCAATAGAACAGGAGTAATTAAAAGTCCTAAACTTACCACATTATAAAGACCTATGCACCATCTCTCAAAGAGGATCTGTCCAGAAAAGCCATTCACGAAGGCAAACCAGATCTAGGAAGAAAATAGTCCAAACTCCCAAATTAGAATGCAGAAACCATAAAGTCAGTGTTTAAAATCTGCTGTTACTCAACCAGTGCATAAGAGCTTCACATAGTACTTTCATGATTCTCTTGAAAATGGCGTTTCTTTGCTTTACTTTTTAATTTGAAGGGATTCTTTCGTAAGGTCTTTGCTATTTAGGTCAGGATTGGTTCCACTTGTTGAATCAAAAAAGAACTATACCAATAGGCAATCATAGATTAAAAAAAAATTAGGTATAATCTTGTTTCCTAAAAGACACTTTAGAGAGTATATTTTATGCCATTAAAATTTTAGACCTTTAATTCCCCTTTAAAATATCTATCTTCTGGTAGTTAAAGATTTTTTTAATCATAATTAAAACTTTTGTTTATTTAGAAAATAAAATAATTTCCTATACTAATACCATCACCATTTATTGTCTTCTGCTTTGGTTATAGTCATGTAGCTCATTTATATACATTCAACGATTTATCTTACTGGAAACCTGTATGCAGCATCATGTCCTGTTCCTTTTCTTCTTAACATTGTATAATACATATTTTCTTAAGTTGTTACATACCCTTTAAAATGATGTTAATGGAAATGGATATATATCTCCTACTATTTTGGATATTTAGCTTGCTTCTGTTTTTTTCTACTATACTTAATTCAGAACTGAATATTCTTTCAGAAATCCTAAATATCTCAATTTCTTAGGCTGAATTACTTTGAGTAAAATATAGCTTAGTTGAGGTAAAATTGACATATAAAAATGACACACATTTAATGTATACAATTTGGTGAATTTGGACATATGCATGAAACCATCACCTAATCAAGATAACAGACATATCCCATCATCTCCCCAAATTTCCTCCTATTCTTTTCCCTTTTTCCTTTTGGAATGAATTCTTAGAAGTAGAATTAATGTGTCAACGTATTTAACCTTTTAAAAAATATTTCTTGATAATTATAGCCATCAGAATGCAAAATTTGAGTTTATAATATTAAAAATATTTTGTAACTTCAATTTATACTTAGATTAAAAACTAATCTTTAACTAATAGAGCGACATGTTCTTATATATTTTGCAGTTTTTTAAAAGCAGAAAACTGAACTTTGCCTACAAAATTAAGGGACAATAAAGAGAAACTTTCTCCAGCATATTTAAGACAAGTGGAAAATTTAAGTGAATGTTAGTAAATCAATAATCCCTATGTTAGTTTAAAAAAAGCAGGACTAAAATGTAATTAAAAATCATATTGATCTGGAAGAGAAAAATGTCTGGCCCAACAAGACATAAACACAAACACAAAGCCAAACTATCACAACAACAACCAAGAACCTGTTAGGGGACAGCAGTCTGGACGTGCTGGTTACGTGAATTTTTGAACTGGAGTTGCACGGACTTTGCTACACTTCACGTTTCATTTAACCTCATTATGGAAGCATGAATTGCTACAAATTCCCCATTTATCAATATGTACCCAGGCTGGCCTCCCTATGAACAGTTTCTGTACACACATTGATCTTTTTCCTTTTTATAGGGAAAGGAATGACTGAGCATATATAAAAACCAATGTCGGCTTCATGAGATGGAAAAGAGAACAAAGCAGTAATAGCACATGAAAAATAAGTCCAGATTGTGTCAGGGTTGTAACACGCATTAACGACAACAAGAACAAAAGCATAGAAATGGGAGGCAAGTCTGAAATTCTCACTTGCTTGCCACATATATTTACAGAAAAGATTTGAACTTGTGCTCTGAACTAGAAGCCAGATCATTCATTGCTACATGCAAAAGTACTTAGCATCTTCATGCGAAGTTCAATTTATTCCTTGGAGACTTCCTTTATTCCTTGCAGACTTTAAACTTTTTTTTTTTTTTTTGGAAAGCGTTAAGTAGACACAAACTGACAGGAGAGACTTCAACGCCATCTATTGTGTTTTCACATTTGGTCCTTTTGAGATGTGGATTCTGTAAATACATATTTGTGATACTCTGGGTGATGGTAATGTTTTCCCTGTAGGTGACTGTGAAGCTCATTCAGATTTCTTATGGTATGATGGTAATATAAGGAATTTTTAAACACAGACTTTCAGTTGTGGCCTGAATAGTCTATGAAGACGCAGCCTAATCTTCGTTGGTCTGAAGAAAGCTGAAGCTGCACACATACCAAATTCCTTTAATGGACATGATTCGGCTCAAAGGTTAGTTATAAATGCATTTGCAAACATCAATACTGTATAATAGGAGACATTTATGTTAATAAATTTGTGTGTGGATAAACATTTGTAAATGTGAATGGTCTCCTGGTCTATGTAAATTTGGTGATTAAAACACCACTATGAGCTTGAAATCGAGGAATCTAAATTTGAAATTTAGGAATCTAAATCAATGGATACTTATATTCAGTTTCCAATTCAAAATAACTTGCAAATAAGCTAACACACTTGCAGTCCAAGTTTATTTTAAAATGCACTACTTAACTAACTGCTTTATGAGAAAAATGTAGACATTTTAAAGTTGAAAGCTATCAAAGCATTTTTGCCTTTTTATTTTTCCTACTGAAAGGTATGTGAACATGTTTCTAGAAACTCTCTTCCTGTGCTTTAAAAAGTTAATATTTTAATTTTTTTTAAAGGAGAAATGACTAGATAGGAATTGACTCTTCTAATATAGTACCCACATCTTAATATAAATATTTTGGCACTGAAGTTTACATATTTTAAAGGAAAGAGAGATTTTTAATAGTGAAGACGTCTACCAGAAGGCTGATTTCAAGTTAGTCTGAGATTTGCAGTTTAAAGACACATTAGAAATGCATCCCATACTAAATAAAACAATACCTAAATTACTATAAACACATAAAAGTCCCTCCCTTGACTCAACAAAACCATGGATGCAGAAAGAAAACATGAGTCCCTCTGGGGAGGTATCTAAATTATTTAAATTCACAGGAAATCCATATCTCAGCAGAACTTGGTGGGAAAGTATCACCTCATTGACTTTAATCAAAGCTTCTGGAAATCAGAAACGCTACACTGCCTTGGGATCTTACCAGAAAACCTGGATGTGACCAACTGTTTGAGAGAGAAGGTCTTACTTTGCTAGCAAGGAGTCAGATGTTTCAGAGAAACTAAAATCTCTCGCGAATGCCAGTCATTCCAATGAACACCTAGAGTCGCTGCTGAGTGGCCACCACTAGCAAGTGCTTTATACCGCCACCTGCCAAATCTGTTTTTATTTGTTTGGCTATAATTTATGGCAATGGAGTAGCTAGATGGTGACATTCCTGGCAGTACAGCAATGGGAAAAGCAGTTTTTACAGATAGTCTCTAAAACCCATAGTGTTCCATACTATTTCTTTATTAGCAAAGAAACTTCAGACCTGCCTGTCCTGGTATTATTTTCTAACTTTTGCGTCCCAGTAGAGGCGTGGCAGTTACAGCTTCACAGACATTTCCCTGATGGAGCATTTCTGCATATTAAACAGCAGCTTACAAACAGTCAATGAGCCCTCTGCTCCCACGCCCGATCAGCACAAAAAACTGAAAGGGGAGATTCGAGACTGGCAGTTGTCCTCACTAGAGACATTCAATGATGTGTTTTCTGTCTATTCATTCACAGTATTGACATGAGCCATTAACATCTGCAGAACTTGTTTTAGCTGGCAAAAGTTGGGTATCTGGGAATTGATTTAAAAGGTCAATTCATTTCCAAGATAGTTGAATTATATTCAAAATACATTTCCATAAACTGCTAAAATAAAAATAACTTAAGAATGAGATTTCCAGTAAAGTTTAGGACTGACTTCCTTTCCAATGTGTAAAGAATTTGATCAGTGTTAGTTATCTCTCAAAGAGGCTTTAAATTCAAAGCCAAGTGAAATTTAGGGCTAATCAACCACAAATTGCATAACTCTGGATTTGAAACAGAGCGTGCAGATTTAGTTTTTCATTTGAGTTTGATATATTTTATGTCTCCCATTAGTCCGTAATTTTGACCACTTCATTGTTGATTGTCAAATAATCTAGATTTAAAAAGTGGCAAGTTGAGTACTCATTTCATTTTACACAATTATATTTTTGCAAGCAGATTTATTGCTGCCAGTGGCTTTAAAATCCCAGATACTTCAAGATTATATGTAAATCAACTGTATAAATTGGTATTCTTTCTAATGCCGATAAATGTTGAGGGATGAGAAAAAAAATCTAACTAGAAAAGTTAGGACTATAGAGGGGACTGAGAATTGAAAATAATTTTATTAGAAAAGAATAACAAATTTATATAAACAGAAAATATTTTGTATGATCTCATATGCTATTTTGGAAGTGTATTTTGTTTCAAAACAGACTATTTCAGACCAAATTCAGCAGTAATGAACAATAACTAAATTCATAGATTATTCTGTTTATGTTCCCAAGTATTTAATTATGGTATATGATTATTTTACCGAATGGGTTGCAATCTAATTACAGATTTTTAGTGACCAACAAATAAAACTGCCCGCATACTTCGAAACTAAAAAACCCAGGGATCGAACCTGGGTCTTCTGGATTGCAGGCAGATTCCTTGCCGTCTGAACCATCAGGGAAGCCCTTAATTTTATTAATCTGACTCATAATAAGAACTATGCTCAGTCAACATTTTGATAAGAAGATAAGCATTCTGACAGGCATAAAGAACAGCTGAAGCAAACATACAGCAGTTTCCAACGAACATCTCAGCAGGGGAAATGTAAAGTCTACAGACTGTTTTGTTTATAGTGTTACTTTTGTGGCATAAAGTATGAGATATTATTTTCAAATGGCACATGGGAAGGTTCTGCCTCTTCTGATGGATGTGTAGAAGCAGTCAACTGAGTAGAGGGCAAGGTGGCATAAACAAACGTGTAAGGGAGCCCAGGGCAGATTTATGAAGGTGTAGGCAGGTCCTCTGACAGGAGTGGAAGATGGAGGGCTTTCTTAACAAGCTATGGAGCACTCCTTGTTGGGCTCTGTGAAGCTGCAAGAGGAGCAAGGAACTGGTAACGCCTAGAGTTTAAGCATTACGAATACAGCTTCTTATGAAAAGATGGTCATATTTTTTCTTTTTAAATATAAAGAACTTACTTATCGCATCCTGAGTGTTCAGTTTACTTATTCACCTACTGGTGCTATGCTACCCAGAGGAATAGCCGCTGGCCATGTGGTTCTTGAATACTTGAAACGTGATTAGTCCAAACTAAGATACGCTGTATGTGTAAAATACGCACTAGACTGTGAACACTTAGTTATGACGAAAAGAATGTGAAATATTGCTTTAATAATTTTTTATAGAGATTCCAAGCTGAAATAATAATATTGAATATATAGAGTTAAATGAAATATAATTTAAAATTAATTTGGGCTTTAATTTTTACTTGTTGTTGATGTGGTTCCCAGAAAATGTAAAATTACACATGTGGTTTGCTTTATATTTCTATTGGCAAGTTTTTGGAGGATAGAAACCTCGCGCGATTTACTTCAGTTACTGAACTAACCCTGGTGCCTGGCAGCCTGTGGAGACTGCAAAACATGTTTGCAGAATAAAATGCATCCTTTCAGAAATGATATTCCTGACCCAGGTTAAGTTTACATGTTAAAAATGTTATATTTGCCATATGAAAAGGAATATAGAAATTCCTTGTGATCCAGACACAGTAATCGAACTATTCTGATAATTTTTAGACAAATTCCTCATTATCTGGACTCTTGTTTCCTACCAAATCCAGACACCAAAACCGATCTGAAGAGCAAGGAATACTTCTATCCAATTATGTAGGCCTGAAACATAATAAGAACTATAGGATGACCAATACTAGAAAAACTACCTGTGTATTTTTATTGATTAGATCCCTTAGTTGGAGAAGGCAATGGCACCCCACTCCAGTACTCTTGCCTGGAAAATTCCACGGACGGGGGAGATTGGTAGGCTGCAGTCCATGGGGTTGCTAAGAGTCGGAGATGACTGAGTGACTTCCCTTTCACTTCTCACTTTCATGCCTTGGAGATGAAATGGCAGCCCACTCCAGTGTTCTTGCCTGGAGAATCCCAGGGACAGGGGAGCCTGGTGGGCTGCTGTCTATGGGGTCACACAGAGTCGGACAAGACTGAAGTGACTTGGCAGATCCCTTAGTAAAACTGACATCCTCAGTTTTGTCCACTATTCCTTTCCTTTTTTTAAAAAATTGATTTTTATTGCATAGTTGCTTTACAATGTTGTGTTATTTTCTACTGTACAGCAAAGTGAATCAGCTATATGTGTATCCCCTCTTTTTTTTGGGATTTTCTTCCATTTTCCCTTCCTTTTCTCTTTAAACACAGTTTTCCTCATGTGCATCCCTTAACAATTTACTGTTTTCTCTCGTATGTTTGTGAACTTTATAAAAACTGCTATGTAGTTTGTAGTTTTTTAAAACTGTACACATTACTTTATTAGCAATTATAATTCAACATTCCTTACCAAAGCAACATAATGTTTTTAGCCAGAATTTCAATATTATTCTCCACAGCTGACAAACTTTTTAACATATTCAGAAGTTAAAAAAGTGGGCTGATGAAGGGTTCATTAAAATTATGAAGAAATGTCTTCCCCAAAATGTTTCAAATATATATGCAAATGACAAGGATTTTTAAACTTAACTTGCAATTACCTCGATAATATAGAGGACTATATTCTTGTAGAAGCAGTATAAGATACACTTGGAGACTCTGTTATAGTTCCAGGCACCATGAACCATCAACAAATTCTTCAAATATTTGAACTAAAATAAGAATGGAAAAAATTAACATTTTCCTCTTCATAGTGTCAGCTGACAAAGATGAATGGTGTGTTTGGCAGAAATGATGGTTTACCTGAGCTATGGAGTAGTCAGAAGAATTAGCTGCCTGAAGGCCTTCATTGCCACTTATTCCTACTCCAACATGTGCCGTCTGTATCATACTGACGTCATTTGCTCCATCACCAATGGCGAGTGTTATGACTTTAACTTGTTTCTTAACCATCTCCACAACTTCAGATTTTTGAAGAGGAGAAACCCTTAAATAACAACAAATTATCACTTTTTTTCTGAAAAAAGGAATTTTAAGATGTCATTATCTTGAAGAATGAAAGCAGCAGAAGAGCTAAATGAATAGGTCTCTGAAGAATCATCATGGAAAAGTCTTACGTTTAAGTGTTTAAATCTCTGTTAGCCTGGTTTGCCACTTTAAGGGAAAAATAAAGTCACAGAAGCAAAACTCTAGGTGACAGATAGAAGCTACAATGGCCTTGTTAAATATTAGTTTCCCAGAATGTGTGCATAAATTTGTTAAAAGATGACATTTGTGTTCAGAAATCCCATTACTTCCTAACAAATAATATCAAGATTTCTGATTCTTCACTTTTGAATGAGAAAGAAAGCCAGAAAGGCTGTTGAATGATAGTTCAAATACCAATTGTTCTACTATACCTCGAAAATTAAAGTTTTGGACCTCCATAAGCTGATCTTAGATGATTCTTATACATTTAAACAATTTAAATAAACAATAAGGAACTGGGTACCTTCCCTACCTGTTCTCAGACACCTGGGTGAATCAACTAAAATACCAAGTACTTGATTACATAGTTCACGTGCCTGTTTCTTTTCTAAAGCTGCTGACAATGGCCAAGTAGAATCAAGCATCCTTTTATATAAAGGTGGGTCAGGAATAGAGAACACCAGCATCCATACTAAAGTTGTATGGTATTAATATAAACTTTGGAGCAACTTATCATAGACTTAAAACCCCACAAAAATTACAGTTCAATGACAAAATATTTATTTGCGTGATTAACTTAATCTAGTATCCATGCTATCTCGGTGCTTAGACAGAAAGAAAGGAAAACTGAATAGTGATCTGGCTCAGCAAACTATTAAGACAGTAATGAGCTACTGAGAAACAACTAATAGAGACAATGTTAGTGAGCAAAAGAAATAACCCAGAACTAAATTCTTTATCAAGGTTAAGTGCAGTAAATACCTGCTGGAACATCTGGTAAACCATTTATTAGCCTACTTAGAAATGAAGATCATTGCTCTGAGACTCAATACATCTTTGCACATTTTCCTGATTATTTCGTTAGGAAAAATTCCTAGCAGTGGGTATTTTGCTCAAATAAGTGCCTTCAGGAGGCCCAGCTGTCCCTTCTTAAATGCTTTAGCCAAGAACAGATTCAGTCTTTATTTCAAGTTTGAGAATCATTGTGTTAGAGTGTGAGTTGCCTGCAGAGTGAACAGGTCTCCTCATCTTTGTATTACTTGTGCTGATCCAGGATAAGTACTCAATAAATGCTTGCTATATGAAAGAATTATTTTTAATTCTTTCTCTGAATTTCCTTTCAGAGTCTGGCAACAGTACAAAGTGACACAACTGTGAATACAGGGAAGGAATGGATGAGTATCATATCATCAACAGGCTTTTCCACTGTTAGCTCTCATTTTTCTTTGAAGCAATTTTCATTTTCACATTTTATTTAATTTTTCTTAACAGGCTATTATAAATTGGTCAGCCCACTGGCTCTAGGCCAATGTTTCAAATATGAACTATAGCTGACATTTAGTAAATGTCAAAAAAGAATGCTCACCAAGAAATGATCTAAAAAGCAAATGGGAAATGGGCATGAAAAGAGCAAAGCATTTGAAAACATTTGTCAAATTCCCTTTACAACTTTACAGGCTCACAATGCAAATACATTGTGAAGTCACACTATGGGATCAATGGAGCTGAGAAACGCAAGTTTTTTTTTTTTTCCATAAGCTGAATGTATAATAAAGGATAAATCTCTGCATGGTGAACTAATATTAATGATTTAGAGAATCATCAGAAAAAAGCTGGACTAAACTTTGTTTTCTTTTCTTCATGACTATTACAACTAACCACTGCTTTCTTTGCTTGACATCACAATTTTTAATATCCCCAAATTAAAACTGGCTGAGGATTTTTACCAACACTATGAATGGAATGCCAGCCAAGCTATTTAAAATCCTAAAAGATGATGCTGTTAAAGTGCTGCACTCAATATGCCAGCACATTTGGAAAACTCAGCAGTGGCCACAGGACTGGAAAAGGTCAGTTTTCATTCCAATCCCAAAGAAAGGCAATGCCAAAGAATGCTCAAACTACTGCACAATTGCACTCATTTCACATGCTAGCAAGGTAATGCTCAAAATCCTTCAAACTAGACTTCAACAGTACGTGAACTGAGAACTTCCAGATGTCAAGCTGGGTTTAGAAATGGAAGAAGAACCAGAAATCAAATTGCCAATATACATTAGATCATAGACAAAGTAAGGGAATTTCAGAAAAACATCTACTTTTGCTTCATTGACTACGCTAAAGCCTTTGATTGTGTGGATCACAACAAACTGTGGAAAATTCTTAAAGAGATGGGAGTATTGGACCACCTTACCTGTCTCCTGAGAAACCTGTATGCAGGTCAAGAAGCAACATTTAGAATGGCCATGGAACAACAGACTGGTTCAAAATTGGGAAAGGAGTATATCAAGGCTGTATATTGTCACCCTGCTTATTTAACTTCTTTTTTTTTATTTAATTTTATTTTTAAACTTTACATAATTGTATTAGTTTTGCCAAATATCAAAATGAATCCGCCACAGGTATACATGTGTTCCCCATCCTGAACCCTCCTCCCTCCCCATACCATCCCTCTGGGTCGTCTCAGTGCACCAGCCCCAAGCATCCAGATACTGGATGCTTATTTAACTTCTATGCAGAGTACATCAAGGGAAATATTGGGGTGGATGAATCACAAGCTTGAATCAAGATTGCTGGGAGAAATATCAACAAACTTAGATATGCAGGTGATAACACTCTAATGGCAGAAAGTGAAGAGGACCTAAAGAGCCTCTTGATGACGGTGAAAGAGGAGAGTGAAAAAGCCGGCTTAAAACTCAACTTCCAAAAAACTAAGATCATGACATCTGGTCCCATCACTTCATGGCAAAGAGAAAGGGAAAAATGGAAACAGTGTCAGACTTTATTTTTTTGGGCTCCAAAATCACTGCGGATGGTGACTGCAGCCATGAAATTAAAAGACGCTTACTTCCTGGAAGGAAAGCTATGACAAACTTGGACAGCATATTAAAAAGTAGAGACATCACTTTGCTGACAAAGGTCTGTATTGGTTTTTCCAGTAGTTATATATGGATGTGAGTTAGACCATTAAGAAGGCTGAGTGTCAAAAAATTGATACTTTCAAGTTTTGGTGTTGGAGAAGACTCTTGAGAGTCCCTTGAACAGCAAGGAGATCAAACTAGTGAATCCAAAAGGAAATCAATCTTGAATATTCATTGGAAGGACTGATGCCGAAGCTCCAATACTTTGGCCATCTGAGGTGAAGAGCTGACTCATTGGAAAAGACCCTGATGCTGGGAAAGACTGATGGTGAGAGAAGTGGGTGATATAGGATGAGGTGCTTGGAGAGCATCAATGACGCAACGGACATGAGTCGAAGCAAAATCTGGGATATGGTGAAGGACAGGTAAGCCTGGTGTGCTGCAGTCCGTGGGACTGCAAAGAGTCGGACACGACTGAGAGACTGAACAAACAAAAAAACAAACATGGATGTCTAACTCAGGTCTTAAATCAGAGTATGAATTCCCTAGGCAAGAACAATATCTGTTTTTCTTTAAGAAAAGGCAAAGATGTAATGAGAGACAACCCAAATTACATTGCAAGTAGCACAAGTAAGGATATCTGCTTCCATTATCAAGATAAAACAGGACAACTGGAAGGACAATCCTTGGAAGAGGATTCAACAAACAGCAGAAGCTCTGGTATCTGATGGGTTTGAAATAGTAGTTGGTTGCTAAAGAAAGAGATCAGGTTTAAGTAGAATTCATAAAACAAAATATATATACCTTATAAAATTTAACTCAGAATATAAATGTACAAGCTTGTGATGTTAGGCAAAAAACCATAATCTGCAAAGGAGTTTGTGTTTGAAATTCTGCATATTTTTCTTACAGAAACCTCACTTTGAGGCACAATCCATGTCTTGTTTCATTAACTGGAAGCTACAGTGTCATGATGCCATCCACCCCAGTTTATTGTTATCTTGTCCCCAGCAATGTTTTCCTGGCAACTCAAAAAGTCTTTCTAGGCCATTATATTTGGTTTTCCTACCAACAATTTTGGCTAGACTATTTTTTGGTGGCTTATGAAACATCTAAGTGATGATTACTTTGAGAAGTACAATAAGAATAAATAGATTAAAGAATGAACACCCATGGATTCCTAGTAAGCACCAAGTCAACTCATGGAAGCAAAAGTGTAGGCATGTACTAAAGACTGTCCTTCCAGCCCTGGGTATGCTGTGCTGTGGGCAGGCTTCAGCATGTCTTAGGGAGGGGATGTGGTTTAACGGGACCCAGGTTAGTCAAGCTGAGATCAGTTAAACAATCTTCTACTATTCGTACAGCACTCATTTAAAAAATTATTTCTTGGTACAAGAGGTATTCAGTCAGATCAGTCGCTCAGTCATGTCCAATTCTTTGAGGTCCCATGGACTGCAGCATTCCAGGCTTCCCTGTCCATCACCAGCTCCCGGAGCCTACTCAAACTCATGTCTATCATGTCAGTGATGCCATCCAACCATCTCATCCTCTGTTGTCCCCTTCTCCTCCTGCCTTTACAAGATAGCAAAACCAAATTAGAAGACATTAAAAATGAGTGTTGCGGAAAGCTTTTTGATATACTTGTCAGTACTTAATAATTTCCGAGGATGTAGAAGTTAGCATGGGTAGCAAGAGCCTCCCTTGATGAGTCAGAATTTGACAAGGAGAGGCGAGTTCATGTCAGGTAAAAGAAATAGCATACATTAAATTTCACATTAAAAATTCTCCAGAATACTTTCCTTTCCACTGTGTATTTCCACCATATAAAAGTCCTCTCCTTTACTCATTAGTTTACTTTCTTAACTTTTATATACTTGCTTCTATATGTGTACAATTTTCTGAATAGTCTGGAACAACCTTACCACACTAGTTAATCTTCCCAATATCTATCAGAAACCACGAATTCATGGTTGAGAATATATGAAACCTAAATTTTATAAATACTGATAGTGATCCAATGCATAACTCATAGACATCATAAAAGTGCTCTGTTTTCTACCCTAGATGTATTTTCACCACCCAAGGGTCTGCATCAGTACTTAAATTATCCATGGTTGTCTTCTCTTCCACTGTTGCTCTTTCTTCTTTGGAAGAAGTCAGAGCCTCTGTGGAAAAGGACTGCGCATCGAGCATGTGCTGTAAAGTCCAGTTTTCTTCCCTGTGGCTCCACAAACAGAGGGTGGTCCTTTGCGATACAACCTAGCAGTACACCGGGTGCAGAATGCTCTTCAGATATTATCTTGGCTGCAGTTTCTGCATGTGTTATTCATTAGTTTTCTTACTTGCTATGTAGTAACTCTCACTGCCCTGTGAACATTAGTTTGGAGTACTGGAAATTTTTACCATTTAATCTAGAAAGTATATACGGTGGCCCATCTTACGTGAGCCTCATTTTGCACTCTTTTAACGGGATAAGCGAAATGAATCACCTTTTAGAATGGAATATGGATAAGGATTATATGTACACGTGTATATATATATATATATATATATATACAGTCACATAATAAAGAATATTTAAAGGACTTTTTATAGGTAGCTAAAGTATGATAATTTATCTTACTGTATTGTGTATTTAGGTTAATAACCTAGAAAAACCTATTATATATACTAAAAATTAGGCCAATAATACATTAACTTAAAAACTCATATTGTAAACTTAAAAATTACTATAAAGTTGCTTTCAGAAAGTAAATTTAGAAAACACACTGAGAACATGGAGGAATACAGTATTTCTTCATTATCCTGAAGCGTTTTGTATAATGACCTTGTATTTGTACAGCCTTTGCATTTAGGAAGCGAGAGAGCTGCTCCTGGTGACTATTTAGAGGTCAGGATCATTAGTGGGGAATCTGCTGTACTTTCCTTTGCAACAAACTTCCTAAGTTTTCTCTTTGTGAATATCAGTCTATTCCCCATTGAGTCATATTCTGCTGACTAATAAAGAAATTACAAAAGGAGAAATACCTAAGAGAAAAATTTATGAGACCGAACTTAACTCTTCTTTGAACTAAAATTTGTAGGCTCATTTATAAAGTTTTGAATTGAGGAGGAGTTAAAACATGGCAAAAATAATTTGGGCTACACATGCTAAAATTATATAACCATTACAGTGCTTCCAGAAACTCACCATCAATTTATTACTGGAATGAAAACAGCCATTTATATAGCAAATCCTAAAAATGATTCTTAGCATAGGGTATATAATGAAACATTCACCCATTACTAAGTAAGAAAGTTGTGTTATTCAAATGACTGATGAGTGAGTGCTTTCCTAGTCTCCAAAAGCAACATCTGCTGATACACTGTGAAGTCAGAGCCATCAAGGGCAACTTGTAATTCAAGGATTCAATCTACAGAAACAAAATACAGACAGCCCGGCCACAGGACACAAAAGGAAAGTATCTTTGATTCCTTTTGTAATGCATTTTAGATGTAAAACTTCTCTTTTGTGGAATTATGTGGTTATAAGTAACCTTCAGTTTCAATGGTTCAGATATTTTAAATAATGACTGATCACATTGACAGTAATATATGTTTGCATATGCATGTATGTATGTGTGTATAGGCACACTGAACTATTGACTGGCAAATATACCTTACAAAAGGCACTAAAAAGAAGATACTTACTAGTAGAAATATTTATTATAGTATTCACACCATAGGACAGTTTGTCCACAGTGGTACTGCTCATTAAAAAAAAAGAGAAATCCATCCATCCATCCATCTATCCAGTTATCTGGGACCTAACATTGTATTTAGCATATAGCAGACTGCTGTAAGCAACAGGAATCAAAAAATAATACAGTAGTGGTGCCTTAAAATATTAATTTGGATCACTCAAAAGATATATACATGCCTTAATTAAAAATACTTTTCTTGCTAAAAAATGGTAACCATTATTGGACAACACAGGGTTGTTACAACCTTCAATTTGAGAAAGCACGAAGAATCCAGTATTCATTACCTAGTTCCTCTATACTCTAAATATACAATAGGCTGCCTCTGAACTGTGAACTGTCAAATATGAATAAGAATTGTAATCTTGGCATCATGGATGAGATTATTTTCTCTTTTTTGGCAAAATGTCCATTTACTCAGTTCCTTTACTACATGGTGAAATTTCTATGGAAGAATATAAGGAGAAGAAAGGAAAAGAGAGTAGATATCAGAACCCTCCTTCTGCCCCTAAGAGATATTAACTTAAGGACTTTTATTGAGCTATTGACCCAGGAGTTAAATGTTAAGAGCCTATAGACAGTGGTTTCTCTATGGACTCTTGCTACAAGGAGACGGAAGTTTCTCCAATAGGGACCGGCCCAGCCACCTCTGTCTAGGAGCCTCACATGATAGCATTGGTGGGCTTTCCACTGGGAAGCACATCTACTCAAGAAGGATGACTGCCCTCCCCCTTCATGCTCTGCCCGATGGTGACCTTGCTCTCAAGAGTGGTAAGACCAATGGCCCCAGCTCCCATTCACTGGATCTGTTTGGAGACCACGTGGGCACTGATTCTCTTCCCTTTTCCCATGACTCTGGGTAGGTAAGGAAGAGCTGAAGCATCTTAGTTGTTGCTGTTTAGTCACTAAGTCGTGTCCAACTCTTATGAACCCATGGACTGTAGCCCACCAGGCTCCTCCATCCATGGGATTCTCCAGGCAAGAATACTGGAGTGGGTTGCCGTTTCCTTCTCCAGGGGATCTTCCTGACCCAGGGACTGGAGCTGCGTCTCCTATGTTGCAGGCAGATTCTTTACCACTGAGCCACCTGGGAAGCTAGAGCTTCTTTAAACTTAAATAAAATCAGCTTGCCCGTCTTTCTTTCCTTCCTCCACTTCCCCACTCCCTTGTTTTTGAATTTTCTCCTATGTAGATGGGCTTCTCCAAGGAACCTTCTCTCAGAAAGACCTAGTGGAAGATGGAACATGTGGTAGCAGATGGTACCGACAGACACTGGAATAAAATCCTGATGATGCCATTAATTAAAAAAAGGAATTCACTAGATTTCAGAGTCACAATTACCTGTCAACACAAAACCTGTGAGAGTCCTTTGGGGAAACAGGAAATGTTGGATGACTATCAGCAGATAAATGGCATGGAGAGAAAGAGTGGTGTGCCAGAGGACACAGAGAACAATCAGGTGGGGAAAGCTTTCCACCCTCTCTATGGCGCCCTGTGCAAGCCTGGGGTGACCAGTGTGACGGGGCTGAGACTGGGCTGGATAGAGCTAAGGGGTTCCTCTCTCTTTGCAACTGTGAACTTTGGCTTAGGCTTAGAATCTCTGGAAACTCAAAGTCCACAAAATAATGTGAGAAACAAAACATGCCAATTTCAGGATTATCTCCAAGGTTCTAAAGCTAAAACCTCAGGACAGTTCTAAACTCTTGCCTAGGAAGAAGAAAGTCACACCTTTCTGGTCAACCTCAGGGCGTGAAGCCAGGGCAGGGACAGGTGCCAATATTATGGATGTGCTGAGAACCCTTGATTGTTACCTCATTAGGGCAATTCCATCAGAATGTGGCTGTCTCTAACAAGAGCAGTGCTTGGGTAAAGACACTGGGGTAAAATAGGGATTCCCTAAGCTCAGACTGAACCCTATTTGAACTCTTCCAAATTTGCCTCAACTTAGGACCCAGCTTTCATCTTTCCTCCGAAAGGAATATTACTGCCCCATAGGGCAAATGGGGAAAAATAGTTTCACAGGAATATTTATAAGACAGGAGAAGCTCATGAACACAAAGAAATACAGTAACTTATAAGAAAACAGAACTTGTAAAAACAAACCTAACAAGAATTTAAAAGAAGTATGAGGGGGAAAAAACCCTGGAAAGATATGGGAAGATACTGGACATGTGAGACTGAAATAAGCAGTTATAAAGAAGAACCAATTAAAAATATGTTACATAAAAATGTAACTGCTAAAATAAAGAAACCAATAGGAAACTGATATAACCTGAAAGTGTAAATTAAAAAATTTCCCAAAAGATACCAGGAAATTAAAGGATAGATTGTGAGAAAAATTAAATGAAGGAAAAAAGGTGACTACACATATATAATGGGAATCCAAGAAGAGAACAAAAAAGGATAAATGAAAAGAATGATGAGTAACTTCAAAGAATTAAAGATATATATCTCCTTAGACTGAAATGACTATATTAATATAGCACCAAAATGTAAGAAAAAAGTTTCCTATCACCAGACATATTATGGTTAAACTAAGATTAAGAAATATTTCTATAGCCTCATGAGAGAAAAAGTAGATTACTTACAAAATAAGTAACCTGACTAATCCTGGATGCATGTACAAAATTACTTTAATATCTTCAGTTTTTGTCTCTATGAGGGAAGGGAAGAAAGACTTTAATACACACAGACAATAAGCACAAGTATGGTTATCAGAACATTAGAGATAATCAGCACAGTACAGATATAGATTGTAAAGCTTTCAAACCAGCTAAAAAATTTTTTTTTAACTTGTATGCAGAGTACATCATGTGAAATGCCAGGCTGGAAGACTCACAGCTGGAATCAAAACAATCTCAGATATGCAGATATCACTCTAATGGCAGAAAGCAAAGGGGAAATCAAGAGCCTCTTGATGAGAGTGAAAGAGGAGAGTGAAAAAGCTGGCTTAAAACTGAACATTTAAAAAACTGACATCATGGCATCTGGTTGCATCACTTCATGGCAAATAGATGGGGAAGTGAAAACAGTGACAGGTTTTATTTTCTTGGGCTCCAAAATCACTGCAGACAGTGACTGCAGCCATGAAATTAAAAGAAACTTGTTCCTTGACAGAAAAGCTATGATAAACCTAGACAGAGTATTAAAAAGCAGAGACATCACTTTGCTGATAAAGGTCCATATAGTCAAAGCTACGGTTTTGCCAGTACTCATGTACGGATGTGAGAACTGGACCATAAAGAAGGCTGAGTGCCAAAGAATTGATGGTTTCGAACTGTGGTGCTGGAGAAGACTCTTGAGAGTCCCTTGGACTGCAAGGAGATCAAACCAGTCAATCCTAAAGGAAATCAACCCTGAATATTCACTGGAAGGACTGATGCTGGAGCTGAAGCTCCAATACGTTGGCTACCTGATGCAAAGAGCCAACTCACTGGAAAAGATGTTGCCACTGGGAAAGACTGAAGGCAGGAGGAGATGAGGACAACAGAGGATGGGATGGTTGGATGGCATCACTGACTCAATGGACATGAATTTGAACAAATTCTGGGAGATAGTGAAGGACAGGGAAGCCTGGCGTGCTGCCGTCCACGGGCTCACAGAATCAGAAACAACTTAGTGACTGAACAACAACAATGAAAATCTGTTTCACACAGTGGAAGTTATGGGGAGAATATAGAAATAAAAAGCATAATAAATGGAAAACCCAAAATAAGACTAAAGAAATAAGGCTGAATATGGCAATAAATATAATATGTACAAATGGGTTAAATTCACTGATAGACAACTTATTGACCAGAGATGTATCAACATATCTTATTTTGTTGTTGTTGATTCTTTTAAGATTCAGGGATGATTTCCTTTACGCTTGACTGGTTGGATCTCCTAGCAGTCCAAGGGACTCTCAGAAGTCTCCTCCAGCACCACAGTTCAAAGGCATCAATTCTTTGGCACTCTGCCTTCTTTATGGTCCGGCTCTCACAACTGTATATGATCACTGGGAAGATTATAGCCTTGACTATACAGACCTTTGTTGGCAGAGTGATGTCTCTGCTTTTCAATACACTGTCTAGGTTTGTTATCGCTTTCCTGTCAAGAAGCAATCATCTTCTGATGCCATGGCTGTAATCACCATCCGCAGTGATTTTAGAGCCCAGGAAGAGGAAATCGGTCACCACCTTTTCACCTTTTATTTGCCATGGCAATTAACATGTCTTTTGTTACCCAAATATTATTGACTGCAGAGCTTTCAGTATTCACTTACATAACTGATTGCTGGCCACAGGTTTAGTTTCTTCAAAAAATCCCTCAGTCAACAATGTGTTAAAAGACAGAGATTCTTCCATTATTAAAACAAAAAGACTCAGCAATATGGTGTTTAAAAGAGATACACTTCATAATAACAGCTAACATAACATTTATTTGCTCACTATGTTTTGAACTCTTTACTTGTTTTAATTTTTTCTATTCTCAGAAGAACACTATATGAGATTGGTTACTAGTATTGCCAGTTTACAAATGAGGGCAGTCAGGCACAGAGAGATTTACATAGCTTAAGATAAAATAGCAAGTAAGTGGTAAAGCCAGAGTTCAATACTCAGTTGAGTTCAGTCGCTCAGTCATGTCCAACTCTTTGTGACTCCATGGACTGCAGCACGCCAGGCCTCCCTGTCCATCACCAACTCCCGGAGTCCACCCAAACCCATGTCCATTGAGTGGGTGATGCCACCCAACCATCTCATCCTCTGTTGTCCCCTTCTCCTCCTGCCCTCAATCTTTCCCAGCATCAGGGTCTTTTCAAATAAGTCAGCTCTTTGCATCAGGTGGCCAAAGTGTTGGAATTTCAGCTTCAACATCAGTCCTTCCAATGAACACCCAGGACTGATCTGCTTTAGGATGGACTGGTTGGATCTCCTTGCAGTCCAAAGGACTCTCAAAAGTCTTCTCCAACACCACAGTTCAAAAGCATCAATTCTTTGGCGCTCAGCTTTCTTTATAGTCCAACTCTCATATCCACACATGACCACGGGAAAAACCATAGCCTTGACTAGACAGACCTTTGTTGGCAAAATAATGTCTCTGCTTTTTATTTATTTTTATTTTTTTTTTTGTCTCTGCTTTTTAATATGCTGTCTAGGTTGGTCATAACTTTCCTTTCAAGGAGTAAGCATCTTTTAATTTCATGGCTGCAGTCACCATCTGCAGTGATTTTGGAGCCCCCCAAAATAAAGTCAGCCAGTGTTTCCACTGTTTCCCCATCTATTTGCCATGAAGTGATGGGACCGGATGCCATGATCTTAGATTTCTGAATGTTGAGCTTTAAGCCAACTTTTTCACTCTCCTCTTTCACTTTCATCAAGAGGCTCTTTAGTTCCTCTTCACTTTCTGCCATAAGGGTGGTGTCATCTGCATATCTGAGGTTATTGATATTTCTCCCGGCAATCTTGATTCCAGTTTGTGTTTCTTCCAGCACAGCATTTCTCATGATGTACTCTGCATATAAGTTAAATAAACAGGGTGACAATATACAGCCTTGACGCACTCCTTTTCCTATTTGGAACCAGTCTGGTGTTCCATGTCCAGTTCTAACTGTTGCTTCCTGACCTGCATACAGGTTTCTCAAGAGGCAGATCAGGTGGTCTGGTATTCCCATGTCTTTGAGAATTTTCCATAGTTTATTGTGATCCACACAAAGGCTTTGGCATAGTCAATACAGCAGAAATAGATATTTTTCTGGAACTCTCTTGCTTTTTCGATGATCCAGCGGATGTTGGCAATTTGATCTCTGGTTTCTCTGCCTTTTCTTAAACCAGCTTGAACATCTGGATGTTCATGGTTCACGTATTGCTGAAGCCTGGCTTGGAGAATTTTAAGCACCAAGCAGTGTAAATTTAGACAGGACAGCATCCTTAGCCACTACATTATATAGAAAGATAGAGGATTTAGAGGGAAAAAAAGACAAGGCCATATAAAACAAAAGAAGTCCAGGTTAGCAATTTTAATATTAGTATAGAATTTAGGGCACAGAAGAGTCCATACTACTCAGAGAAAAATCTTTATATTCTTCTTATCAGAAATGATGTAAAAGTAAATTTGATAGGATTTCTAAGAGAAACAATTTTAATAATAGATACCAATGCACCGAGTATATTAACCTATTCATTCCTCATAGATCTATAAGAACAATTATTTTAACTCTATTTTGTTTTTCTTATTTATTTTATTGGAGTTTGATTGCTTTACAATGTTGTGTTAGTTCCTGCTGTGTGACAAAGTGAATCAGCTATATGTATACATATATCCTCTCCCTCTTTATCTCTATTTCAAAGATACAGAAAACTGAACTGGAGAAGTTAAGCAGTGTGTTATTTAGCTAATAAGAGGTGGAGTCTGAACTTGAACCCTGGAAAGTTTGGCTCCCGAGCTTGAGTTTCAGATCATACGGCATTATAAATAGAAGGAAAAGGATGGACTGTTCGGTGTTGAGACTGAACCCAAAACTGTTCAGTACTGGGTATTGGGAGAATTTGCTTCCTATGTAGAAATGAATAATATTGGATCCCTTCTCATTCACACCACAAATATACATTAAAAATAAGCTTAAAGACCTATGCAAAAAACATAAATGTGTCAAGTTAACAGAAGGAAATGTAGGAGAATATCTTTGTAATTGGGAAGTTCTTACTATCTCAAAGAACAAATCATAAAGGGAAAAGCTAATGGAATTTGACTGTCTCGGGGTCAATTATTTATGCTCAAGGAAGAGTACCACAGACAGAAGAAGAGAGAGCCAGATTAGAAGACATCTGCCATGTCTAGACTCAACAAAGAATCAATATCCAGAACACACATATAATTCTTATACGAAAGCAGAAAGAAATATAGGAAACACAATAAAAAAAAACCTTCTTCAAAGGGAGAAGGAAATAGCAACCCACTCTATTATTTTTGCCTGGACATTTCCATTGACAGAGGAGCCTGGCGGGCTTCAGTCCATGGGGTTGCAAAGAGTCAAACACGACTGAGCGACAAACACACAACCTTTTTCAATGTGTTACTTTTCTTCACAGCAAGTAGAATCACTGACTTTATGTCTAATATATAATAAATCATTACCATTCACAGACACACAGTAGTTATTGCCTTTTGAATATGCATGTGTGTATTTATTTTATTGAGTAACAGCTATAATGTGAAGGCAGGGAGCATTTTTTTTCTTCTGTCATTCACTGCTCTGTTTATAGCACATATAAAGGTGTCTGGCACATAATGGGTTCTTTGAAAACGTTCCTTGAATGAATGAAAGAAAAAAAGGAAAAATGAATGCACTTCAAAAGCAGAAATCCAGAGAGGTAAATGGTTAAATAAAGAGCTACTCAGTCTCCCTAGCAATCACAGAAACAAAAATTGAGACAAAGTGCTACTTTTCAAACATCAAATTGGCAAAGTTATAAAATAAGGAATGCCAAGTGCAGGTGTTAAGGTAGGGAAATAGCAGCCTTCCTCCATGGCCTGGGAGTACACGCTAGTTCAGCTGGTTTGGAGCAATGAGACAATTCTGACTGAACTGATATCAGAGCCAAGCATTCCCATTGCTGCTGCTGCTAACTCACTTCAGTCGTGTCCGACTCTGTGCCACCCCATAGATGGCAGCCCACCAGGCTCCCCCGTCCCTGGGATTCCTGTTGCTAGGTATTAAGATATATCCTACTGTGTGGGTTCAAACACTGGGTATTCATTTCAGCACTTTCCATATTAGCAAAGATTTCGGGACAACCCATGTGGTGATCACTACGGGAATAGATAAAATGGTGTTTATACATTAGAGCAATAGTTAGCAGTGGTGCGAAAAAATAAACTTGTTCTACACATGGTAAATGAAAATGTCTTGGAAACACGTAGAAAAATAGAAAAGGCAAAAACTTTATGCTGGGATGTCATTATAAATAAGTGTCTATTCTTCGATTCAAATCACATATAACAATATTATATATTTTTTATAGTTACACAGATACACAAATAAGTATCACAGATAGATAGGAGCGTACTAAATGAGAATGCTTGTGTAAAGAGGAGTGAAAAATGACTGGGAATGTAGGGCAAACACTAAAGTAATATATAAAGATCCAAGAGTTCAAGACTCTATGATGCTTCCAGCTTAGGGAGAAGGTGGGAAGGAATTCAGCCTGATTCCTTTGTTGCTCTTTCCTTTCAGCACCTCGCTGGCAGTTTTCCTTAAAACAGAGGGAAGGCCCTGAGGTGACAGAGCAGGATCCACGTTTGTGGTCCTGGGTTCTTTTATTTCTTCATGTTTTTAGCTGTGCTGTGCCTGCGTTGCAGCGTGCGGTTTTTTTCTAGTTGCAGGGAGTATGGACCGCTCTCCAGTTGCAGAGCCTGGGCTCAAGGGCGTGCAGGCTTCAGCAGTCGCCACACATGGGCTTAGCTGCTCTGTGGCGTGTGAAATCTTCCCAGGCCAGGCATTGAACCTGTGTCCCGTGTGTTGGCAGGCAGATTCTTAACCAATGTACCACCAGGGAAGTCCCAGTCCTGGGTTCTTCATACATCTCTTGTCATTTACACTTCATTTTGAAACAGACTGACGTCAGGACATACCCAGTTTTTAAGGGGTTTGCTTGAATCCAAACACATGGAAAGATTGAATGGAGATGCCAGACTGTCACCACAGAAAGAACACCAGTCATTTTTGAGGAATCGGGGAGGAAGGGAAACAAGCCAGGTGAGGAGAGATGGGCAACGTCTCAGCTTTCAAGAAAAGAAAGAGCCTATAAATTACAGACTAGGGAGTCTGGGGTGAATTCCATCAAAATTATGGGAAAATTTCTGTCAGAATCAACTCCCTCTACTGTTCATTTATGAGCCACAGACACCCTCTAAAGAGCTGGCTGACTATGGTCCCAGGGTCAAATCCAGGCAGCATCCTATTTTTGCTTAAACTCTTGAGAGAACATAGTCACACCCATTCATTTACATATTATTTAGAGTTCCTCCCAAGCTACAATGTCATAGTTAAGTGGCTGTGACAGAGATTGCATGGCCAGCAAAGCCTAAAATACTATTTGGCTCTCTACAGAAACAGTTTGCCCACTTTTGCTCCATAAAATATTCCCTTCTGGAAAATGCTACCTGGAACCATCTCGTCTTTCATGCTTCAGTAAAAAGTCTGTTGTTGTACGTTCACATCTTTCTTCTCGCACTGCTCTCTTGGCAACATGCCTTTTGTTTTGAAGTAGGATGCTGTTTCTCTTTTATCGTCACTCCATGCCCCACAGCTTCTAGACTGCCACGACCTACTTACTATTCTACCTGATCTTGGCTCCTGGAACCCTAGTCTGGCTCGAAACACCAAACCTTTAATTTGCCCTAAGTGGGGCTCACTCACATAGGCTTATTCAGTTCAGTTCAGTTCAGTCGCTCAGTCGTGTCCGACTCTTTGCGACCCCATGAACTGCAGCACGCCAGGCCTCCCTGTCCATCACCAACTCCTGGAGTCCACTTATTACCAAGAAGGTAATCACTAGAATCCATCAAGGGTTCAAGGACAACCAGTTAAATCAAACTAACTCTGCCCCACATGGTGCGATCACTAGTTTGACAGAACAGAGAACATATATCATGTCCTTCGTAAACTGGAAAATGAAATCCTTTCATTCTCTCATGGTAGAACTGAAGGAGGACTGCAAGTCATCTCTTTGGTGGATCTGTATTTGACTGAAGAACACGTGAGAGTACTGATTTATTGACTGATGTAAAGCTTTAGGGAGGCCTTTAGTGGAAGGCCTCAGAGCTCTGTACTTAAAACTGCTCAACAGAAAAAAGAATTTGAATATAGTTATGGAAGATGTACATTTATTCCAAGTAAACAAGATACAAAACAGAGAGACTGAAATGAGTATGATATAACTTAAGAGGAATGGTGGCAGAAATCAAGATAGCAGTTATCCTTGGGAGGCTAATAAAATAAAGGTAGCATGAAAAGTCATCTGGGGTGCTGGTTATGTTTGGGTTATTGACACGAGAGTATGTTCACTTTGTAAAAATGCACTGAACTTTACACTTATGCTTGATGCACCTTCTAGGACAGTCTAACTCTGTTATATCAGAATTATACAATCTGTGGTTCTGTATGTTTATGTATGTAGGCTTCCCTGGTGGCTCAGATGGTAAAGCGTCTGCCTGCAATGTGGGAGACCCAGGTTTGATTCCTGGGTCAGGAAGATCCCCTGGAGAAGGAAATGGCAATCCACTCCAGCACTCTTGCCTGGAAAATCCCATGGATGGAGGCGCCTGATAGGCTACAGTCCATGGGGTCACAAAGAGTTGGACATGACTGAGCGACTTCACTTTCACTTTATGTATGTATACTGGTGTTGGTGGTTTGAGTAAATTGAGTCACATCTAAAACTATACAATGCTGTATTACAGTGGGATGCTATAGCATTTAGATTTCTCATAAATTTTTAGATATTTTGCCATCTAATATGGACTTCTCTGATGCTGTACATTATGATTGGCTACCAGGTTGTAATATGGCCACGTAGTTCCTTTAACATTACTCAGTAGAGGTAGAAAAGCAAATGAGATGATAATATTATGATAATATTATTATATTAAAGCAAAATATATGCAGTTATGAAGTTATAAAATTTATTCAGTGTGTCCTCTTTTAGCCATGTATGAAAGAAATATTCTCTCAACATTTCCAACATTTATTCATATTTCCTTGGAAGCAAATATAGGGTTGACATTCATTAAGAATTTGTAAGTCTTCTCAAAGCCAGACATCTGCTTGGCATTCAACGTGTTCACCAACTTCTTTCTTTAAAGGGATGTCTGTTGAGCATTTAGTAGCTTCATTTGTGCTTTATGGCTACCCTTTAAGTAGAACATTTATTTAGAGAAATCCTTAAAGTTTAAGACAATCCCCAAAGATTCGAGAAGCAGATCTGTCTTGACCCTTTACTTAACACACTAAGGCAATGACAAAGAGTATCCAAGGTGTCCCTTTAGACCCCTTCTTGGAGGGCCCCTCGATCAGACTAAGGTGAAAGGTTTTGCCTGGAATGCCACTCCCGAGCGACGACACGCACTGAAGTCAAGTGTTTTTTTATGCACTATGGGGAAAATGGCCTAAAAGGGGGTTAAACTTTGATTAGAGATGTTGCAAGTAGGGAAAAATGCTTACTTCAATTTAACTTCTGCTTCTCAGAAGACATGAGTACATAAATTATGTAGGAGAACGGTGATTACTAGACAGTCTAAAAGCTTGGAGGCTCTAGGCCAATTTTCAACCAACTGTCACAGAACATAAGTTTCAAAATATGTTTAAACTAAACTGACAACTGCAGAAAAAATGTAAGATTCTTTGAAAGGCTGCCTTATGTGAACTGACGAGGATCTCAGAAACCACATGCCATTTAACACACAGCAATAACTCCACTGCAACGTTCCCACTCTCTTCTGGAGGGGATAGTAAAAGAGGTTGACCAGATGCTTCCCTGAATTAGGCAGTTCCAAGCAGGAGACAGATTCTTTCTTGCATAGAAGTGGCCAACAGAGGTAGGGTTCATCCAAAGTCTGACAGGGCGAGAAGTCACCTGGCTCAGTGGCTTTCACGTTGGAAGGAGCTGATCCAGGAAGGGTGCGTGTGTGCATGGGCTTCACACCTTTCTATGCCAGAGAAGCTCCAATCTTAACTGCTGCAGACAGCTAGGCTCCCTGGAAGACTTCACTGCTATATGGCAACCTCTCCATTTTACAAGTTACAAAACCAGAGAGGTTCCATCAGGTATCCAAAGTGCCAGAGAGGTAAAGTCGGAACAAGTATTTCATGAATCCCCAACTATACAAGCTGTAAGACCTTAGGGCATAAAATATTGGTCACTGAGATGAGAAATTATTACCTGGTACAGTTAGTTTGCAGAATACCTCTTGCTTTTAGCTGTGTACACACATCTCCATGAGTCTTGGAGCAGGCTTTTCCCCTCTACCTGTCCAAGGAGTTCCAGGGAGCCTGTGAAATCTCTAACATGGCAAATTCAATTTTACATGTTTGTGCAAAATTCTTCAAAAGTATCTGTGATCACACTGAATGGAAAAAAAAATCAATGTACTTCAAGAAGGGAACAGAAGGGAAGGACCACAAGAGGAGTAGTTTATAACCAGGAAAACTTACCCTAGCATAAGATGCACATTTGCTATTGAACTACTCAGGTTATATGGATAAATTTGCACAGAGGTAAAAGCAAAAACTGCTTGTGGCATCTACGAAAATACAGTACTTGGAAGACTGATAAAAACAGATTTTATTGTACTTCTTGGGTTTTCCATAATTGAAAAAATTATCTGATGTAGAACATGCAACTTCATTCTGTAAACCAAAACCACGACTCCAAAGCCCTGAATAATTTGGGGGCCAGGGGATCATTCCTGTCTCTGAGTATTCCCTTTAGAAAATGATGGTGAGTAAGAGATGTAATGACAGCTGACAGAGAACAACTGTTTCTTTCAATTCAGCTGTAGACTCTTCAGGGAAAACGCTCATCTTTATAACTGTGTCAATTAGGCAAACACTAAAAACTGCCTCCTGCCCTTCATGCTGATCATGTCAGGGAAGAAAGTGGCTGATGTAATCCTGAAGATGGAACTAATGGCCAGAGCCTCGTTATCCATTAAGGGAGGCTTTCCCCCTATTCCACTCTAGCAAAGAGAAGATGGCAGAGGAAGAGCAGATTCTGAATTATCTTCACCTGTGGAATGACAAGAACTAAATTGTAAAGTAGTTTAAGGGGAAAACCCAGAAAGCCATCATGAACATAAACGAATTTGGGAAACAGTGGCCCACTGTATTTTGAAATAATATTCGGTATTTATGTGGAGGGTTTCTTATAATGGAGTGAAATAGAGAATTTCCTGAGGCAAGGAGATTACAATCATCTGAGAAACCAGGAGCCAGAATGCATGCATTCAATTTCAAAGAAGGATCTATAGAACCACCCACCTACTACTCCTCCCAGCGAGGAATCATCATGGAAAGGATGCTTCAAGGTCAGTAAGCGAAATAACAAGAAGATGGTCTGTGCCCATAGTTTAAATGCCAAGAGGCACCACGCCAAGAAGGTGCACAGACATAGATCGGGCAGTGGCACTGATGTATTGATAATTATGGGCTTCCACAAATTCCCAAAGCCAGACGGGAAGCTAAACCACAGTCCTTATGGGAAAAGACAGAATATGATGGTAATGAGAAAAAAGCAGAGCAAAGCGATTTTACTTTTAAAAAGTCCCCTAAAACTCTACATAAAACTCTTAGTGTCTGCACAGGGACCTTCACAGTCCTCCAACATGCATAAAACAGGACGGAGGGAGGAAGGGGCCACACACACATCTTTGTAAGTTCAGTGTCAGAGCTGAGCTGCATGTTCAGTGCAGAGTGCGAGTCCCTCCCAGGGGGCCTGGGATCTGGAGGAGCCCTGAGGTGCCTGAGACTTGTGGGCTTTCAGAACAAGGATCTCAGGAGGGAATTTCACAAGCACAGAACATATTTTTTTTTTTCTCCCTTGATTCTGCTTTCTAGTTTTTCTCTCCCTCTGCTATTGTTTAATTTTGTGGTTCGACTTTTTGAAGAATGGTGGGAGGTGCCGAGTTAAGCAATACTCTAGGAATGAGGCTCAGCTGCGATGAAACTGGCCTCCCACATCTTTCAAACCGATTGCGAGTCTGTTTAAAACAAGAGGCAGACACAAACACGAAGGAGAGCAGGCAGGATGTCTTATGTGTCCTTGTGTGTGCAGCATCTCTGCCCAGCACACAGCAGGCACAGAATGAATGCCGGCTCAAGGGAACTGGTCCTGCTATCTGAACAGCTCTGCGTTCTGCTTCTGAACAGGAGCCAACAGCCACACCACTTAATGTGTTTTTGAGCAATCTTTTGTTGATCCTTGTGATCCGGTTAATGAAAGTGATTAAACAACCAAGTCTGGAACAAAATTATCCTGATGGGAGAGTGTCAGAGTTGAACATTACTGAGACTTGGTCAAGAGATCGGCAAGGAACCAAGAAAAGTGCCTGGAAAAGCAGATTTAAGAAATCATGAGTATCCTCATGCTTTTAAAATGAGACAGGCAAGATAAAATAATTTCTATATTTTTTCTTCATGGTTAAGCTGAATCTGCTTTCCTGGTGGCTCAGAGGTTAAAGCATCTGCCTGCAATGCAGGCGACCTGGGTTCGATCCCTGGGTCGGGAAGATCCCCTGGAGAAGGCAATGGCACCCCACTCCAGTATTCTTGCCTGGAGAATCCCATGGATGGAGGAGCCTGGTGGGCTACAGTTCATGGGGTCGCAAAGAGTCGGACACGACTGAGCAACTTCACTCACTCAAGCTGAATCTGATTATTACTAATATTAAATATCTAATACAATATTGCCTAAAAGCTTTAGAGTAATAAATAGTATTTATTAATACATGCCATAGACAAGAAAAATTAAATGACTGATATAATTAGATTTCTACGAATAATAAAGGCTTCCCAGGTGGCTAAATGGTAAAGAATCTGCCTGTCAATGCAGGAGACTAGGGAGACTCGGGTTTGATCCCTTAGCTGGGAAGAACCCCTGGAGGAGGAAATGGCAACTTGCTCCAGTATTCTTGCCTGGAAAATTCCATGGACAGAGGAGCCTGGTGGGCCATGGGGTCACAGAGTTGGACATGACTGAGCAACTGAGCACAACAACAGGAATAATAAGCAACTCTTAATGCTCTGAGTATAATTTTATAGGCTGAAATGATACTTATCAGGGAAATGTATTAAGTATGAGTTAAACTATATTTCACAAAAAAAAAACCCACTGAAATTTAGGAAATATCCATAAGGCATGGCTTGTAAGTCTGGTGACAATATCATATATAGGATATTTAAATAAAGAAACAAGTAAAGCCTGGACCAAAAAGAAAAGTTTAAAAGCAGAAGATTCTTTTATTAGTAAATATATTTTAAAAGAAAAAGAAAGGCCAATAGTACAGTTTTCAAGATAATGTTAAAAGCACAGATTTTGAGAAATTCTTTAGAAGTCTTGCAAACATTTCACCTTCCATTAAAAGAAAGCAATTTGAGAAACTGCTACCCCAGACCTAGTCTGACCAGCTGGTTAGACTCAGCAAGTGGGTCACAGAGAGGAAAATCTTTGCGTTTCACGGTAACCAGAAGGGAAGAGACTGCACGTGGGCATAGATTTACTTTACACTTTACAAAGACATGAGAGAGGTTCTTTGCCAAGAAGTTTAGGAAGCACTGGAGCTGAACAGTTCACAGAAGCACAATTCTATGGAGTAGGCCTTGATAACTCAAAACAGACTTTAACTTAGGATATATGCAATATTACAAATTAGAGGGCAGAAGATTGTATGGTCAATAAATAGCCTTCAGAAAAATGCTTGGCTATTTGGAAAATGATTCAGTTAGTGCCTCCCACCATGATTTCCCCACAAATAAGTCCAACTCACAGAATCAAAGATATAAGTGTAGAAAATAGAACTTTTAGAGAGACAACCCCAGACAGAAATGCAGATAGTCTTAAACATAGAATGGCAAGAAACCTGCTGATTCAAATTATGAACAATTATCATTAATGATGGGCTTCCAATCAGGACTCACTTTCAAAACAGCACCTTCGCTAAATCCATTCTCTCACAGCTCCAAGTCAATGAACGAGCCTCACCATTTCTGCTCAATGAGGGATTCCTGCCAGACAATCCTGAGAATAGACCTATCCATTGGCTTGGTCACAATGTTCTCAAAGCTATCCCAGTTTGTGAACCCTGAGTCCTGAATGAATGAATTAACAAATACCTGACATTTACAAGTTCGAGATAAAATAACTTCGAGGAATGTTAAAAATCAAGAGCTCAGGATCTAGTTGCTCTTTACTGAAATTTGACAAATCCCAGAGACTTACCTGCAGCAAATAACAGCTTTGCATGACAAAGCTAAGTCCAGGAAATACTGCCTCACTCCAAAAGTTAAGGCATATTTGAGGGTTTTCCCATCAATTATAAGAGCAAAGTCATTCTCCTTCCGAAGAGCATCACCCAGGGTGGTGCAGTGGCGACTCAGAGTTTCCCGTGTTCCCTGTAAAATTAAACAAGAAATGCCCTCAACACTTACTCCCATTTGTTCTTTCAAGATGTCTTAAGGTTGTTCAGCAACTACACTTAGTTATTTTTAGTGCTTTTTATGTTTCAAATTGCTTTTACATACCTCCATTCATTAGATTCTCACAAAAGCCCCATCAGAGAATATTGGACAAACATTATCAGAAAAAGTAAGTGACTTCTTTTATTTTATTTATTTATTTTTTTAAATTTTATTTTATTTAACTTTACAATATTGTATTGGTTTTGCCATATATCAAAATGAATCTGCCACAGGTACACATGTGTTCCCCATCCTGAACCCTCCTCCCTCCCCATACCATCCCTCTGGGTCGTCCCAGTGCACCAGCCCCAAGCATCCAGTATCGTGCATCGAACCTGGACTGGTGACTCATTTCATATATGATATTATACATATTTCAATGCCATTCTCCCAAATCATCCCACCCTCTCGCTCTCCCACAGAGTCCAAAAGACTGTTCTATACATCAGTGTCTCTTTTGCTGTCTTGTCCCTGTTCCTCCCAGGGTTGGGATCAGATTACATGTCATCTATTCCCCTGCCATCTTTGCTCATTATTCCAACCACATAATCAAAATCTTGTGAAAATATTTTCAGTACAGTATCTTCTTAAAGCACAACAACACTGAACTAGTCAAATGCTGTAGCTGAAGTGCCAATACTTGGGCCACTTGATGCCCACTCATTAGAAAAGACTCTGATGCTGGGAAGGATTGAAGGCAGGAGGAGAAGCGGACGACAGCGGATGAGATGGTTGGATGGCATCACCGACTCAATGGACATGAGTTTGAGCAAGCTCCAGGAGCTGGAGATGGACAGGGAAGCTTGGTGTGCTGCAGTCCATGGGGTCGCAAAGAGTCAGACGTGACTGAGCGACTGAACAACAATAAATGAATCAAGAGGAAAAGTTGGAGAATATAATTTAAATAATTAATGGGTTTTCTTTCAGAAGTATTCAGTGCTATTGAAATTAATTCCCAGTAACTCAGAAGAGGAAGGGCAGTATCTATAATCCCTTGCCACTTCATGAATTGGCATCTGTAATTTCAATCATGATTTTATGATGTGTATTTCAGTTGGGGAGGGTGACATGTGGCCCTAGTAATCTTGGCAGATCCAATAAAAGAACCCATTCCATCAGTGAACAGTTCACTTTCAGGCAAAATAAGAACCTTTAGTGTCAAGGAAGGCTTTGTTCACCTCAACCGTACAGAGGGGTTGTATCTCTCTCCCTCTGTTAAGAATTACTGCTTTCCCAGCTCCGCAAAGGCAAAAAGTTTTAAGATACTTCGTATTTCTTTCCAAATCTTGTACTCTTCCTATAACCTAATAGGGACAGTTTATTTCAATAGACCTCTAAATATGATTATTATTATTTTTAAACAATTATTTATTTATTTGTTTATTGCCTTGTCGCATGTGGATCTTAATTCCCTGGTTAGGGTTCAAACCCACGTCCCATGCATTGGAAGCGTGGAGTCTTAACCACTGGATCACCAGGGCAGTCCCAAGTCCTGACAATACCAAGAAACAGGACACACGCTCTGCACGAGGAGGTGTAAGAAACAACTGCCTTCCTATTAGACTTTTGTTCTAAGTGCTATAGTAACAGAGTCTGTAGTTATTTATATAATAAATTTAACAAATCCATATTTATAGAATAAAATATACCTATAGTAAAAACAATACTTATAGAATAATTTTTGTTATACTCATGGGAGATATAATTATTGTTCCAATTTAAGACTGTGGTACAGTTATCTGAGTTATCTTCACAAAGAGGGAAGCAAAGGCAGAGGTAATTAAAATTTTATGTTGTGGATTTTTGAAGGTGGTTTTGCATTTGTATTTCAAATGTGGTTCACACTCTGCTCTGGAATTTCAGAATCTGTTTATCAAAATAATAGAACTGTGCTGTACTATAAAGTAAGACTGCCCAATCGTCCCAACACTGGGACTTTGTTTAACACTTCCCCTGTTCCTTGTTATACACAGTGACATGAAGGACCACCATATAGCAGCATTCTTTGCAAAATTCTCTGTTCACACTTTACATCAGAGGGGAAAGAGCTGTTTTAATTTACAGACCTCACCCTCCTATTTCCTGCTGGAAATTTTTGGCCCAAGAGAATTTAAGAAAATGAGGCAAAAAAAAAAGAAAAAAAGTCAGTAAAATTATGCAAGCAAAATTTACCAATGACTATCCATAGTTGATTACTCTTACTCTGGATTGTCTTAGAAGCAAACTCCCATAGAAATGAACAACCAAGCAAATTAATGCACTGATAAAAAATGAAAATAAAACAATATTTAGCATGTACCACACACCAGTCATGATTCCAAGGGCACACACATAGATACAACACTTCAGTTAACACTTATTACACACCTATGCAGGAGGTATAACTACTGCCCCATTCTGCAGATGATAAGCGTGAGACTTTAAAGTTCCTTGCCCCCAAACACACAGCTACTAAATTGTGAAACCCAACTGAGAGTTAAATTTCTGTGCCAGCTTGTCTTTCTCTACATTATCCAGCAAAAACAAAACCAACAGTACCAGGCCTAGAGAATTATAAATGGAATCCCCAGACCATTCCCTCTGTTGACTCCCCCGAGCCCTCATCATCTGTCTCTCATCTTGTCTTTACCGCCAACAGAGACTTCTCTTCACAAAACAAGCTTGAAACACAAATCATGCCTCTTTCTGCTCTCAAATTTTTCAATAGCTTGCTACTACTTACATGATAAAGTCCAAAACCTAAGCCCAACTAACTTTTGTTGGCTTTTCTCTTTACAATCTTGACTCCTTTATCCCCTCTCTGGACCACTCTTTTCTCCTGAGCATATCCCACTGTCTCTTAAACCAAGCTTACCTTCTCAAACCCTCCCAGATGCACTCCATGCTACTAAGTCCCTCTATGCTACCAAGACCTCCAGATCCTTGAGGAGCAGACAATGTCTAATCTCGTTCCCAGCCACAAACACAGCTCCTGCAACTACAGATGCTCAGGAAAAGTCATGTTTATGGAATGAGAGCACTGATACATTCTGATTTCACCCTACTTGCAGCAGTCCATTTCCCCTCTATTATCACTTCTGGTTTGAGAGAGAGAGAGAGAGACTGACAGAGAGAGGTGTCAGACTTCTCTTTCATGCTCTTTAATTTTCTAGAGAATAATCCCTATTACTTCAACCGTCTTTCAAACCAAGGCACTGCCCACTAAAATGCAGGTGTGTGTATTTGTGAATCTATTTGTCTCCCTGCCTATCTTCCTACTTATCCATCCATCCATACGCCACTGTGTGTATTTTTTTAAGCTTTTGCCCATGTCCCTCCTGATCTGAAAAGGCAAATGAAACCTGAGATGCACCTAAGGAGGGCTTCTAATTTCCTTACAGACCAGCTGCAAAGTGAGACTGGAAGGCAAGTGAACTCCCGAGTTGTGCAAGCTCCCTCATGAACCAGCCTGAGGGCCACAGTTCTGGGCGCCCAACCTTCTCTCCTTCCAGGGTGTTCTCTAACACCATAAGATGTGTTGAGAACTTATTTGTGGTGTCAGGACCCCTGGGTTTGCTGGGTGATTATCACAGATCTTCGGTGAAATCAAAAGGTGTCAGGAGATGTGCTAGAGGTCACAATTCAGAAGGTGAGTCAACATCTTTACACAGTGAATTCTTTAGTCAGCCCACCTCGGGTGCAAGGTAACAACCACAGAAAAGCTGCAAACATTTTCTTATTTTAGTTTACAGTTTCCTTTTGTAAGCAGATCTGTCGTCGGCTTTGTGCTGCCAGTTACACGTTGCATTTGACCCTGATTTATACTGCCGGGAGTATTTTAAAATTCCTTTATTTATGAAAGTTTATTGCTTCTCCCTTAAGCCTAGGAGCCATACTTTATGGCCATATTGCATTGGAGCTTATCTCCTGTAGCTAGAAATAAATTTATTACTACATTAGCTGTTGCTTTGTTTTCTTTTTGGCTACTGAAGGGGGAAATGTTTAAACATTTAAACTTAGTGACATGTGAAAGTGAAAATATATAAATGAAAAGCTAACTCAGAAAAAGGATAAAAGACCACAGAGTACAACAAAATAAGAGCTCTGTCTCCCTTATGCTACAAAGTCTTAGTTGTGGGTGGAAAGAAAAGGAGCATCTGTTGCTATAATCAGGGAGAGTCAGAAGCACAGGCAGTTTGGGGAGACAGGCAGGGGTCCAGGCGTCTCACCAGATGGGGATCCAGGTACGGGAGGGAGCTGCAGAGAAGGTGGGATCTGCCTGCACCTCCAGCAGACTGCATCCCACGTGGACATGCATTTGAACACTCAGCTATCTGCTCCCTGCTCACGGCCTGCCCCCAGCCAACTGCTCATCAAGAGCCCTTAGGCGCTTCCTCCATGCCTTCCTGCTTTGCCAAGTCACAATCCAGTCCCCCATCCACACTTCTCTACTCTTAGTTCCGACCCCACAGAAAGAAAGAAAATCACCTCCCCCAGAGGACAGGCTCTAGCCAGCTCTCCTCTTTTCTATGGGTGCTCATTGCTATGGATCGCTCCTTTCCCCCAGGTCTAGCCAATTCCACTCTTTCCTGAGGCTACCCCAGACTCCAAATTTGCCCCCTGATACTATAGCTAAAAACATTTAGTTAAGAAAGAATTCTCTTAACTTTCCTCTCTCAACTTGAAACACTTCCCTTTCCCTAATCCTTGCTGACTCCTGAGCCAGGTAGTCGGGTGGTGGGGGAGACTGACTTTGCTCGTCTCTGTTCCTCCCTCTTCTCCCTAGTATCTTTATTCTCCCGACCGTCATGCTCTAAGACTACATACTGAAAACAATGAACAAATAAACAAACTGAGACAAGTCCCTCTGACTCTGTTCTTTGAGTCCTCCAGGTGAGATGAATACCTCCACCTTTCAGACTCTCTAAATACTTGTTTATACTTACATAATGCGGCATGATGTATAATTGCTTATCTGTCTATATCTCTAGGTCTCTTTGGGACTGAGGCCCTTGATAAAGAGATGAAATACAATTAATATGAGCTTGGTGGAAAAGGAATAACCAAATTATTAATGACTGGAGACTCTCATGTGGGAAGTTACAATCCTTTGTTGTGTGATTATTCTGAGGATTGTTTTTCGCTGCCCGTAAAACTCCCGTGTAATCTTGGCTACTCTTAATTAGGGCAGTAAATAAAATGTTAGTGTGTTTATTTTATGACAGAGGAAATGGAGAACAAAGTGATGGTTATGATCGAGCATCTCCTTCTATCTTATATAACATAAATTATCTAATGAATATAATGGAATCAGCACCTAGACTAGCTACTTAGTGATCAAGCCGGGTTATATAACAGTGGATTGATGAGAAGAAAACAACTTGTATTTGGTTTATAAGAAACATACTGGAAAAAGAAAAAAAAAAAAAAAAAAGAAAAGAATGATGCTTGGCAGATAATTAGATTAAGCAGAATTTTTCACAAAAGATAACTCTGACCAAAGGGCCCTAATAAATTTCTATGTGAATCTTCAGGGCATTGCCCGGCCCAACAGATGACATGTTCATATAACACCTAACACAGTGGGGGAAATTCCCCACCCTCTCTTTCTTGAATTCTTGAATTGGCTGGTTTAATAATTAAATTGGCACAAGAGAGATTAACATGGGAAAAAACCCCTTAAATTTAATTAGTGTATATGGAGGTCTCTAGAAATGGGACCTAATAAGTGGCCAAAGCATGCAGCTTTTATGCTTTTTAGAAAAAGAAACAATAAATTTATAAAGACTTGACAAGATAGAGAAGTTTAAACTTTGGTAGTAAATTAGTGAGGAAGTAACAAGTTTTGTTTAAACAGCCTTCTTGGCCCTAAATTTCCTATCTCTGATGATAAGGATGTCTCTACCTCCTGGAGCAGAGAGGCTACCTTCCAAATGGGAGATTTATTTCTTGCTTTCTAAAGACACAGGAGGGTCAGAATGTTTTTCTTGGATTGGTTGGTTTTTCTAGAGTAACTTTAATTCAAAACATTTGATATGCCAGTCTGGAATATTTTGAGAGGATCTACCCTGAGCCACAACATACCCTCCAATGAAATAAAATAATTTTTTAAGAAATCAGAGACTGGCAGCTTTATGATAATTTTTTTTTAATATTACTTTTACATGACCTTTGCCAAGGAAATCCTTGATAAAAATCACTGCGGGCACCCTAGACAATGAATGTGATTTTACAGTGAAATAAACGGAAAGCCCTGACTTGTCTGGAAAGTATCCTAGCATGCAAGATGTCGTTTTCATTCTGGCAAAAACTCTGCTTGGAACAGCCTAAGGAACCCAGAGGCCAGATGTGCAAAGAACATGTTAGGCCACCTAAGAACTATGTTTCTGATGGCCCCAAATGTAACATTGCAGAAAGCACCTGCATAAAAATGGCCCTTCTCAGCTTCTGGCTTTTCTTTCTGATTCCTTTAAGGGGTTTACAGAACAGTTAGTCTTACTTAGGAACGTACCCAGGAAACACCCTAGTAGAGAATGAGGCAACATCCCTAAGCAGAGGAAAATGAAAGCCTCTTGTCTTTGACTAGAAGACTACCCTATTCCAGTCTAACCAGCAGAAATGAGGTGAAGATTACACACAGTCTAAGATGTAACACCTAAATGTCATGGCTCCCACACCCTGCTCCAAGGCTGCAGTTACTTACAGCGACAGAAGGAAATGTGTGATCACTCATTTTATCCCAGAGGGTGTCATCAGCAAGGCTAAGCCAAACAGCAAAAGTTAAAAAAGTATACATATATACTTATTGAGTTCAAACTATATGTTGGTGTGTGGGTCTGAATACAAATAAGAACTCAGCACCTGTATTTTTCCTGGGAATCTGTTAACTGTGTGCAGGTCAAATGGTAAACTTCTGCTTACCATCATTTTATCATAAATTCACCACCAGTTAAATGACATAAGCATAGAATTTTGGCTAATGTTGAATTACTTTTGGAAGACACAACTTTGACCCTTGTCGGAATGGCTTAATAAGTGTATGAAGCCTGTGCTTTTCACTTTAGTATTAGCCCCTCTGGTTTCAGTTTTCACTTACTTTCCACCATAAGGGCAAAAGTCAACATACTATTACAGGAAAGTATCTTTTTGAGCAAGATGGGGACTCTGATGAAATAAGACCATTTACCAGAGGTTAAGTCACTATAAAATAACTTTTCAGAGCTTGTCAGCTGATGTGCACAAGTCATCAGTCAGTGTAGAGAAGGCAGCCATCAACATATGACAAATGAAGTGAAGGGAAGGGAAGTCGCTCAGTTGTGTCTGACTCTCTGCGACCCCATGGACTGCAGCCTATGAGGCTCCTCTGTCCATGGGATTCTCCAGGCAAGAGTACCGGACTGGATTGCCATTTCCTTCCCCAGGGAATATTCCTGAGCCAGGGACAAATGTGTAACCATAAAAAATGGGGCTTCTTTAGTTGGAAAGTCAAGAATGGCCATGAGGGTTCAGATGGTGCTTCTGGGCATTGATAACATTGATGCAAACAATGGAGCCACATTGCAAAGAACTTAAGTTTCAGAAGACGAAACATACGCCATGGCTAAGAACTCAAGGTATTCCTCAACTTTTGGTAGCTGCAGAGTATAAGGTGAAAACAAGGTAATCAAACATTTTTCATCTTCCTTGGAAAGGAAATATTTATTTTGAAAAAAAGTTCCTTAATGCTGTGAAAGAAAAAAAACTAAATTAAAAATAAGGAATAGTTTCAACCACTAACAAGTAAAAAATACCAAGAACTTCAAAATACTTTTAGATAAGGTGGCTACATAGGCTCAGGGTTCTAGAAAGGATTATATCCCACATCACATGTCACAGGTAAGTTCATTTCATGGTGTATCAATAAACTTTTTGCCAGGAGTACATGTATATTCCAATCTACCTCCTTATTTATTTTTTCATTTGACTAACTCTAGAAGGCAATCAGGGGCTTCCCAGGTGGCACCAGTGGTAAAGAGCCCAACTGCCAATGTAGGAGACATAAGAGACATAGGTTTGATCCCTGGGTTGGGAAGAGACCCTGGAGGAGGGCATGGAAACCCACTCCAGTATTCTTGCCTGGAGAATCCCACGGACGGAGGAGCCTGGAGGGCTACGCTCCATAGGGTTGCAAAGAGACATGACTGAAAAGACCTAGCATGCAGGCACGCAGAAGGCAATGATACGGTATCAGAATGGCTTGGGTTGAATCGTTGCTCTCCCACTTTAGGCAGGTTACTTCTCTGAGTCTTTTTTTTTTTTTTTTTATAAGATTGGGTTAATATCTTTCATAGGGTTATTGTTGTGACAAGATGTGCTAACTCAGGTGTCCTGTCCAGTGCTTGGCTCAGAGGTGACATCTGAGAAAGACTAGTTCTTTTCCTTCCTCTGACATCAGATCTAACTGTATTATCAACACCTGATGAAGAATGAACACTCTGCAACTTGTCAATCACCACACAACATCAGTGCAAACCAAGTGGTATATTACTGAGAGGATTTTCAGTTTCTTTTTGAAATCTCCTAACAGCAATTTTATTTCAATATACTTTTTGATTACTAACACTCAACTCTACTAGCTACGACTTCTTTTATGTAAAAACTAACTGGGAACCTGTCTTCCCTCAATCATAGAATAGATAGCATTATCCCTTCCCACATGATATGTGGCTCTTGGTAGAGAGTAGGAGGACAAATATTTATCAAGTTAACCTAGACTTTTTCTTTATCTCTAAATTTCTGTCTCTAACCTGAGATAACTCTTGAGCAGAACATAAATTGAAAGTTACAAATTGACTGGCATGTCTCTCTTACTATCTATGTTTTTTGCAGATGACCACATCAATATATGTTAGACTTTAAGCTCCCATAAAGAATGTAAAGTTATATATATATATATATATATATGCAGAGTAAATAGCATTATATGTAAATGAGACCCTCAGAAATAGTAGGCTGAAAACAATGATAAAGAAAACAGTGAGGACTCACTTTGCTGGCATATTTTTCAGCAATCACACCATCACCTTACTTCTTAGGTACTGATTATTGTTTAAACCAGATTTATAAATATTCATTGGCAGGGGGAAACCTTAGTTGACCTACTTAGTTTTAAAACCTACTATCAATTAACATAAGATGTCAAATAAGAGGACATATATAAGAATCTTAAACTAACATATTTCATTAGCTGTTTTGGTGGTTTGTGGCCCAATCTCATCACCATTTATGACATGAGGTGTTTATAAATTTATGGCCAAATAATGTTTCATTCTTTCTCTATTTTTACACTCTCAGTATTCACAACCTAAAATTACAAATTAACAGAGTATTCCAAGGACATTCTTAATAATACATTATGACCATAACAAATATGGACCATGTTAGCATGTTCTTAAAGAGTAAGTTATGATTCCCATAAGAACAATGTGGATAAATCATTGGGTATTATTTTTTGACAATGTGTTATTGATTCAGAGAACCACAGGACATTCCATATACCCCCATGCAACACATATATCAACTACTCCTTTACTGCAGGCTGTACGTTGAACTGATCTGTACGCTGTAAAGATCATATACCTGGGAGTAAAGAGAAACTATATTCATATACAACTGGTCCATTTAGTATTCATCCCAGTCAGGATCACTAGCTCTCTTGGACAGTTTCTGACCAAAAAATCTGGTGTTTCTAAACTCCTAGGCTATATTAGAACATAACCTTCAAAAAACATATTCATATAGAATCAAACCAACATAGAGTAATTTCGCAAAATGGGTAAAGGCAGACAGAAGGTGAAATCATGGACTATGTGGAAAAAGGGGAGGGTGGGATGATTTGAGAGAATAGCACTGAAACATGTACATTACCATATTAAAATAGATGACCAGTGCAAGTCTGATGCATGAAGCAGGGCACTCAAAGCCGGTGCTCTGGGACAACTCAGAGGGGTGGGGTGGGGAGGGAGATGGGAGGGGGGTTTAGGATGAGGGGACACATGTACACATGTGGCTGATTCATGTCGATGTATGGCAAAAACCACCACAATACTGTAAAGTAATTAGCCTCCAATTAAAACAGATATATTAGTTTAAAAAACATATGGTCAAACAGGCCTTCTAAAACAGCTTAGTGGAAAAGAGTCACATGAATGAATTTAATCAAAACATATTGCTAAACATAATGGAAAGGGAAACAAAAAAATCTTGCTCATGCTTTGCTGATATGCAGATATGAGCTTTCCAGGGCAGGTGTAGATATACAACACTATAATTGAGGAAGTGGTCCAATCTCCCAATAGGGTCATGCCATGTGAAAAAGGTCAAAGGTTACAGGATGGAAGAAGGTAGGAAGAGGAAGTTGTAGAGCTAGGTAAATTGCTCTTGGCCCCTGGGCAGAGGTTTGGGATTTGGGGTTATGATAGGTTCCGTCAGGCAAATAACTCCTTGTGAGGCATCTAGTCTCGTTTGGGGTACCCTAGAGAGAAAGGCTGAGAAGTGTCTAATCTGGGTCCAAGTCTGTCTTGCAGTGTAGGATGGAGGCACCAAGCAAAGAAAGACAAACCCCGGGAAAGGAAGGAAGAGTGAGGCAGGGGGTATAATTATATAATTTAAATAGTTTTGTGGATAAAGGCTTTTACCAAAGCCCTCATAGTAATTATTTGAAACCACCACTGAAAGCCTCCTGAACACTCATTTGGAGTTTGGTATTAAATATTCTCCAGCGGCGGCAGTGACTCAAGTGCACGAGGAAGCGTCCTGGAGGAACGGGGTGGGCGACGTCCAGTCTCTCGTATGGCCTTCCATTCAGCCAGAAGAGACTGCTTGGAATATACAACCATTTTTTGGAAAGTAAGCAAATTACCAAATCAACGGTTTGGAGAAAGTAACAACTGGTGTCTGTGAGAAATTCTAACCAAGAACCACAAAGAAAGCTAAGGTTGGGTCCATTTTCCTAATGATTTGAATTAATTCATGTAGGAATACAGAGGGATCATTATCTACTGTGTTTTCTCACTGCACATTCCAAAGGCACACCATTTCCGTTATTTTCAACATCCATTAAAAAAAAACCCATGTACAACTGTCATAGTACAATGGAATATAGGGTCTTTTGTAAATTTCATAAATACAAGATACCCAACATCACCAATTCCCAGAAGAGCACTTCTTTCCCAGCTGCTCTGGAGCCTTGGTGGTGAGTAGGAAGGGAGGCAAAGACAAGTTGGAAAATCTGGGGGGGGAGCTCCCGGAAGGCTTTTTTCTGGGACTAAGGCCCTGTTATTTCTGGAGAAGGAAGGGTTGTTTAAAAACAAAAGGAAAAACAATTTTGGGATTAAAGTCATCTAGGTCAAAATTTAGGATCCCACATTTGCTAATCCTGTGAACCCATAGTCTCCATCAGTAATTGAGACAAACATCATCATTCATGTAGGAATGGAGGCAAAAAGCAACTATGTGCCAATAAAAGAGTAAAAATGAAAAAAGGAACAGAGGCGAACGCATACAGACACACCTGGGACATAGCTTCCTGCAAACTGTCAGTTTAATAACTCATCAAAAGACATGGGTGGCAGAGATGCAAAAAAGTCCCAAGGCACAGCAGTCTGTTCCCCTCAAAACTGCCCACAAGCTGTGAGGAAATGGCAAGAGGGTAGACTGGTTAGAAAGGATTTACCGGTAATTCTAGGTCTCAGAGAGCTCTTGAAAGAGCTCAGATGTTTAGCCAAAAAAAAAAAAAAAAAGAAGAAAAGAGAGAGAGAGAGAGGGATAAAGACTATTCAAGCTTGTGGCAGGAAGAATTTCTCAAAACAGAAATACTATGCATTTGTGAACAACTTCACTTTGGGTTCTGCACACAAGCCAAGATTACTGAATTTTGTTTAAGAAAAGGGGACACATTTAGTTTTTCTGAGACCAAACAATGGACTTGATGGAACTTTTTCAACCACAAACTCTGCTTTGTGGCAGACACTATCTTAAATCAGAGGAAAAGAGAACAGATTATTTGTTCATATGTTATTTTCATTTTTGTAATGTTTACATTTTTTTTTTTTAACTAACCCATTTCTCTCAAATGTAACAAAGTTCACTTTCTTCACTGAGCCCTACTTGAAGCAAGCTGTGTGCCAGACAGTATTCGAACAATCATCCTGCAATGGGACATTACAAAAACATATCTTTGCTTCTGATAGGGACACATTAACACCTTAAAAGTTAAACTGAGCTCTTAAACATTTTCAGGCCAAAAAGCTGAAACAACTTTGCTAATGGTAACAGAGAATTCACAATCCTAAAGGTCCAAAGCTGGCAGTGGAAGAAAATTCACTGTGGTTTAAAACCTGCCTGAACTATTTTTCAAAGCAATACAAAATGTATTGTATTAGACTCATGGGACATATCAAGACAAACCTGAAGTAGCCTCAATTCTCCTTTTTCCCCTTCTTTTTCTGGAGCCAATTCAATAACTTGCTTATTCTGGATTTCTTTCAGAAGCCATTCAACAGTGATTGGTTTCCCAAACAGTAAGGTTTGTCTGCATAATACATGTAAGATGAGCTTCAAAGGGTACAGATGACAACTTCGCCATTTATGTAAGTTATATTTGAAGCTTACATGGTGTTATAAAACCAAATTTAGCTAGAAAAAAAATGCACAATCCTACAAAGGGCTTTCTTTTACCATGGTGTTGAAAAATATATATTCTTATGCTTGTTAATATCAAATGTGGTTAACAATTCATTTTCTGCATAATATACAGGTGAGAGAAAACACTGGTATCCATAATCAAACCTAGGCTGGCTTAAGTTCATATTTGCAAATTAAGCAGAGAAATTTAAGTAGTGAGGAGGACGGCTATTTAAAATCACCTCTTATCGCACTTGGCAAAACGAAACTCCCTCTACCCCCGGGAATAAAGATGTTAAAAGAAATAATAATGAAGATCACGAGAATGGTTCATAGTTCTTAACGTGCTTACTAAATGCTAGTCATTGTATTTAAAATGTATTGTTTGGTTTAACCCCCACAACACCCTAGAGATGGGTATTATTATTACTCTTGTTTTACAAATGTCACTGGAAACTAAGGTTCCAGAAAATTCTATTTGCTTAGACTCCAGAATCCAATGACTTACATTCATCCTTCAGAGTTTGCTTAGCACTAGAGGTCAAGTTTACTTTCAAGATTGGGCATAATGGTGAAGTGAAAGTCGCTCAGTTGTGTCCAACTCTTTGTGACCCCATGGACTATACAGTCCGTGGAATACTCCAGGCCAGAATACTGGAGTGGGTAGCCTTTCCCTCCTCCAGGGGATCTTCCCAACCCATGGATCGAACCTGGGTCTCCAGGTTTCTTTAACAGCTGAGCCACAAGCGAAGCCCGGGCATAATGGTATCTGCCTACTAATGTTTTCAGGTGTAAATGTGATTGTCCCTGTAAAATCTTTAGTCCAAATATAAGTTAGTGTTTTCTTATTACTCTATCAGCCATGCATAGAACCCTGCAGGGGCAGCAGAGCTTCCTCTTCACATAGTCAGAAGCCTGCGTTTTTCTTTGGGATCCATACTCTGCACTTCCCATACACTGGGTACTGACTCCTCATCAGGCTAAATGTGAACATCAACAGAAGCAGAAACTGCAAACCAACTGTGCCCAGATGATCAGAAGGAGAGGCAGGCAGGGTTTCTCAGGAGTTAAATTTGGGAAGACTGGAAGCCTTTTGACTCTAAGTGGAGGAAATTTATTTCTCCAAATTCCTTACATACATATTTAACCATCATTCCTGTTGATTCCATAAATATAATTTTCCTCTCTGCCCCTTTCTTTTTCCCAGGGAATCCAGACAGTAGAAAAGAGGAGAAGAAACAATAAGAACAAATTTAAGGTCCAGCGCTGCCTCCCAGGACAGATGCCACGGTTGTCCTAGGAGGTGCTAGAAGGAGGAGAGGTCAAGGTTACAAGGATATCATGTGAGACTCAAGAAAGATCATTTGGGCACCTACAGAGTTAATGGCTTGAGAAATTATGGTTCCTTCCACTTACCCAGACTTGACAGATGAGGGTAGTGAAATCCTGAGCTATCTCAATGAAACAGTCTTCACTTTCTCTCTACCTTTTACACAAAGTTAGATAATATCCATTAAAAAAATATTCTGGGTCACCTGAAGTATTTTCAGAGCTTCACAGAATTAGAATGCTATGGGGGATTTGAATACTATAATCATCATACTCTTTAATATAACATAAACCCATTATACTACATTTTAAAATATGTTAATTAGACAATGGCAGCTAAAGATAGGTCACATGGGAGATTCCCTAGTTCTTAGCTCACATTTTTAGATGTTTCCAATTTTAACAGATATATTTTGAACACTTTACTTCATGGCAAACCAAAAGTATAAAAGAGATGCTGGGGGATAAATTGGGAAATTGGAATTGACATATATACATTACTATATATAAAACAGATAATAAGGACCTACCATCTAGCACAGGGAATGCTACTCACTACTCTCTAATGGCCTTTATGGGAAAGAATCCAAAAAAACAGTGGATATATGTATATGAATAACTGATTCACTTTGCTGTACAGCAAAAACTAATACAACACTGTAAAAGAACTGTACTCCAATAGAAATTTAAAAAAAGAGATGCTGGAAGAATCTGGATCTAGGTCATCAAGCCAAAGGGGTTTCTGAGAATTTAATGGGATTATTTCTAGGCATTTCTGTAGACTTAGGGGAGAAGTACAAAATATTCTTCAAGCCAGTAATTTAAAATTCTTGCTTTAGCAGACCCTTAAGAAAATGTCTCATAGCAATATCATAATCAGAATCCTTAATAAAACAGCTCAAAGTTACATGATAAAAAGTTACATGTTACCTAAATTATCTGCTTATTATAAATATCTAACAGATTTTTATCAAGTACATGATTATTAAAGATGCTTACCCATAAAATTCTTACTTTATCAATTAAAAGCAATATGATCAAGCTTCCTAAGAACCTCTCTTGCTGACACTGTCAGTATCTGGCAATAGTTGGGTAGGTGACTGAGTGAGAACCCCCAGCTCTGCACTCAGGCATCATGCTAGCAGGGAGTGCTGCTCTTCTGGGAGAGGAGCTGGGAATGCACAGAGGCAGAAAAGTCAGATTTCCATATTAGGTCTATAAAGCAGGATTTCAACATGGGCTATTTTTCTACAAAATTTTGTAACATTCATTTTATATGTGCTATGCCCTGTGCTAACCATACCAATCCTATGCCAAGGGTAACATTATCATACCTCAGAGGCAGTACAAGTGGCTTAGAGAAGTTCTCTAATTTCCGTTTGTTCAGAGTCCACCACTCAGGTGGGGCAGAACTGGGCCCTGAACCACTGTGCTGCTGTTCAGAGTGATCTGAGTACATTCATCAAAATCGTGATTTGACAAAACTTTGCACACCTACAATTTATTTCCTATTATATTATTTCCTAAGGCGGTGTGTTTCCAAGTTCATTACTTGAAAATTAATTACTCTTTGTGCTGATGGAATGATAACCCTTTTATTATTATCAGTACAAATGTGAACACAGAGGATACTTTGCTTTTCCATGGCAATGAAAAATAATGATTTCCCTAGACTCATTCTAATGATTTGCCTGAAATCTCAGCCGTGGGTTGTATCACACAAGACCTGGAGGAGCTATGATGCAAAGTGGGGTTTCCTTTCCTGCTGCGAAGCAAATGAGTTCACCTGGCAGGTCTGACCCCAGACAGCCAGATCTGTTTAAAGTTACCGCTTAACTGCCTGGGAGAAAAAGTCTCCTCCAGACACCAGTGCGAGAACCAGAGGCAGTCCAATGCTGGATGAATCAGTGTCAATCTGCTCAGCCATAGCGTCTGCCTGTGATCTTTCACACCAAACCGACACAAATTGTTAAGGCCATTTCCAATCACTTTGCTCTTTAAATATCAGATATGATCGACTATTACCACATTGAAAACTGATATACAAATTTTTAAAAAAGGGAGCCCTTAATTAAACATTATTCAGTAACTCATTTCTCAAATATTTATGGCTCAGTGGTAAAGAATCCGCCTGCCAATGTAGGAGATGTGAGTTCGATCCCTGGGTCAGGAATATCCCCTGGAGAAGGGAATGGCAACCCAAGCCAGTATTCTTGCCTGGAGAATTCCATGGACAGAGGAGCCTGGTGGGCTACAGTCCATGGAGTCACAAAGAGTCGGACATGACTGAGCAACTGAGCACGCCCACAACAATGAGCTAGGCAGCTTGCTGGAGACTGACAGAGATCGCAGACCAAAATAGACACACGGGGTCCTTGCTCTCATCGAAACTGAGCATTCCCCTGAGACTATTCATGTTTGCTCCTGTAGCAACACAAAGTGCAAAAACCTTTGAAGTGTTTATGACTTTTGAGTTACCATCTTGGTAACTTCAAAATGAAAATAAATGCCTCTGTCTTAACAATACAGGATTCAGTGCACAGAATATTGTCTGTATTTCAGTTTTCTCTTTTTGTTTTTTTCTTGAGATTACTGCTTATATCATTTGACACTAAAAACACTTCAAGAACGTTTGGATGTGTTTATCCAAGAGTTGGAGAAAAATGATGAAACAGGTGAAAACGAAAGGAGCAATGCCAGCACGCTGTACATAAGGTAAAAGCCTAAATCCAGACAAAAAGGAAAGGATATCACATCAAGCATGTGATCAACCATGCTTTCACTTCAGTCTCACAGGTCCCACTTCTGATGTCCTTCAAGTGTCAGAAAGTCTGTGCATCACGTCTAACCTATGATGCTGACAAAGGCCTAAAGGTCTATGGGGATTATGGAAATGTTCACACTGAAGTTTTTGCAAGGCTGTGAACAACTGCAACCCAGTTCTGGAACCATCTAGATGGCTCCTTTTCCAGGGACCCCCATGGGGATAAGTATCCCTGAACTTTACATCACATCGCTGGCACTGTGCCCCCATTTCTTCCTCTCTGACTCTTATCCTGGTCCCTTGTCTGCACCCTTCCAACTTGCCAACTGCTTCTATACATCACACCTCTTTTAAGAGGCTGATGAAGTCACACCCCTTGCCTATGAAGGCAAACTCTCAAACCTGGCCTAGCTTTCCACAACTGACCTGAGACTACCTCTCCAGGTTTAACCCCCTCTGTCACTTTTAATGGATGCCTTATAAATACTGTGCCCACTGTTAAAATGAATTGGGTAGCTTCATACGGACCATTATAAAACAACTGTTAAGATATATTAAGTGAGAAAAACAAAGTGCAGTATCAAGGAGTGTGGACAGGATGCTGTAATATGTGGTTAACAACAAGGGATGTGTCAACTGACATGCACATAAATCCCTTAGATATGGCAGAACATCTCTGGATGAACACATGAACTGGAACTAGTGGTCTTCCCTGGGGAGGTAAACTAGTAGCTTGGATATAAAGGTGGGAGATTCATAAACAACAAGGTCCTACTGTACAGCACAGGGAACTATAGTCAATATCCCGTGAGAAACCATAATGCAAAAGAATATGAAACAGTATATATATATATGTACATTACATACCTACATATATGTATGTGTGTGTGTCTATACATATGTGTGTATATATATATATAAAACTGAGTCATTTTCCTGTACAGTGGAAATTAGCACAACATTGTAATCAACTATACTTCAATAAAATAAAAAAATAAAGGTGAGAGATTCACTTTTTATCATCTATATTTTCTCTTTTCCTAACTTTTAAGTTTTACATTCTGTGCCTGTATTTATTCAAACAAAACATACTTAAAAAATTATAATCTTGTGTTCAAGTTTAATGTTCTCTCAGGCCCCAAAAGAGGAACTGAACTTGCACTAACTTTCTGCTTCCGCTCCTCTTACTCAGTGACTCAAGTTTTACTCACCTTTATGTAACTAAATGCCACTTACTTTGTAAATAGTTCCTTAAACTTCATGATATTTTCACAGCAAGTTATCTACCTTACTTCCCTATTTGTTTTGTATTATTACTTGTATGCAATTTACTTCTCTTAATATTTGTAAACTTTTGGAGGGCTGGCTTTTTTTGTTTTGTTTTGTTTGTGTTTTTAGGATTAAAGCCTGGTTCACAAAAAGCACTTCTCCAATAATCAAAGGCATAAGCAGTTCCCATGATTGCAAAATCATATATTATTCCTCAGGCTACAAGGTGCTCAAAGATTTCACAAGAAAGGGAAGCGCATTTTAAGCACAATAATAAAGAAGAGATCATTATTCCAGTCTAAAAATCAGAAACAAAGTACTTCTTACATGTAATTTCCTGTCTATACCCAACTTCTAAACATCTACTTCTTCACCATCCCTTCCACAGAGCTGGCCTCTCAGCTTCTCCAACATCCCGAGTTATCAGGTTTCCTCTGTTCTGCTCTTTGCGTCACAAGGGCTATTTCAAGCAGCTGTATATCACCTTTCCTGTTCTGTCTTCCACCTTAAATTGCAAATAGTCATCTTTCCTTTGAAATATTTACAGGCCATGACCTACATTTTGGGGGGTTAACTTTTATCTTTTATACTCCTAAAAAATGTTTCCCTCTTTTCCAAATATAACTTCATGCGATCATAGTCATGAAAAAAGACATCCTAGGAATTTCTATGTCAGCTCTGAACTTCAGACATTAAAAAAAAAGTTGACTGTTGGCTATTTGGTGTTGTTCAATAGCTTTCACTTTTTTTAAAAAAAGAAGCAAAATATTAATACTGAAATATTACATATATAATATGTAGTAATACTGAAATATACAAAATACTCAGGCAGATACAAAGAAGCTGTAGTCACTCAGCAATCTCTTGACATAATGCTTTTGTAAAGCAGCTTTTTGGTCTCACAACGTTTAGCAATTTCTTTTAGCTGTTAAAGACACAAAACTAGCATCTATTTACATCAGTGGTTCAAAACAGTGTACATCTGTTCCAGCAGAATGATAGTAATAAGGCACCTTTTAACCCAGGAAAACAAAATATCTCAAGTTAGCTGAATATAAAATACAAGGTAAGTTACTAAAAGTCTTTCAAAAAGATAATCTTACTTACATCAAGAGAGCCTTCATTTATAACAATCATTCCCATGTTCTTCCTCAGAAGTTTGCAGGAGTGCCCTATGTCCAAACAGAGTAAATTGGTTGACATAATTAATTTCTCTAGAGAAAGAAGATGAAGATGTTAAAATGCTAAAACTACAAAAATTCTGAATTTTATCTATATTATTTGGTAAAATTAAAATGCTATCTATTTGAACAAGAAAGATGGCAGTCAGCTGTCTTCTAGATCTGCAGAAGTTTGAAAAAGAAATACTTTGCTTGCTATAAAAGAGGGATAAGATACAAGGACATCACCTGACAGGTTAAGGCTGCCTTAATAAACGAACATGGAAAGAGAATACAGTAAGGATTCTCAATGTTCTGAAAACTGTTAAATGCCTATGGCATACCCTTCATGATGACCAACATGTAGAGCAGACGATGGGCCAGCGGTTGTTTGGGAGAAGGATGCAGGAGGTTGTCTGGGTTTCTCTTGGACCATTGATCCCACCACTATCTATCTTCCTGCCCTTGGACTGTTATCACATTTTCTTTTCTCCTGCTCTCTCTTGCTTTGCTGTACTTGGTGCAGGGCAAACTCACCTGCTGATCAAACCAACTCTGCCCACTTGTGTGCCTATAGCTGAATGTGGCTAGACAAAAATAGGCAACCTTTTTGGCCCAGCTCACATTTAAAACAGTACCATCTACACTTAGTTCTTTTGTGATCTCATTCCTCAGTTTTCATTCCAATCCCAAAGAAAGGCAATGTCAAAGAATGTTCAAACTACCGCACAATTGCACTCATCTCACACGCTAGCAAAGTAATGCTCAAAATTCTCCAAGCCAGGCTTCAACAGTACATGAACTGTGAACGTTCAGATATTCAAGCTGGATTTAGAAAAGGCAGAGGAACCAGAGATCAAATCGCCAACATCCAATGGATCATCCAGAAAGCAAGAGAGTTCCAGAAAAACATCTATTTTTGCTTTATTGACTATGCCAAAGCCTTTGACTGTGTGGATCACAATAAACTGTGGAAAAGTCTTCAAGAGATGGGAATACTAGACCACTTTACCTGCCTCCTGAGAAATCTGTACGCAGGTCAAGAAGCAACAGTTAGAACTGGACATGGAACAACAGACTGATCCCAAATCGGGAAAGGAGTACGTCAAGGCTGTATATTGTCACCCTGCTTATGTAACTTATATGCAGAGTACATCATGAGAAATGCTGGGCTGGAGGAAGCACAAGCTGGAATCAAGATTGCCAGGAGAAATATCAATAACCTCAGGTATGCAGATGACACCACCCTTATGGCAGAAAGTGAAGAAGAACTAAAGAGCCTCTTGATGAAAGTGAAAGAGAAGAGTGAAAAAGTTGGCTTAAAGCTCAACATTCAGAAAACTAAGATCATGGCATCTGGTCCCATCACTTCATGGCAAATAGATGGGGAAACAGTGGAAACACTGGCTGACTTTATTTTGGGGAGCTCCCAAATCACTGCAGATGGTGATTGAAGCCATGAAATTAAGATGCTTACTCCTTGGAAGAAAAGTTACGACCAACCTAAACAGCATATTAAAAAGCAGAGATATTACTTTGCCAACAAAGGTCCATCTAGTCAAAGCTATGGTTTTTCCAGATATTCATGTATGGATGTGAGAGTTGGACTGTAAAGAAAGCTGAGCACTGAAGAATTGATGCTTTTGAACTGTTATGTTGGAGAAGACTCTCAAGAGTCCCTTGGACTGCAAGAGGATCAAAGCAGTCTATCCTAAAGGAAATGAGTCCTAATATTCATTGGAAGGACTGATGCTAAATCTGAAACTCCAATACTTTGGCCACGTGATGTGAAGAACTGACTCATTGGAAAAGACCCTGATGCTGGGAAAGATTGAAGGCAGGAGAAGGGGACGACAGAGATTGAGATTGTTGGATGGCATCACTGATTTGATGGACATGAGTTTGAGCAAGCTCTGAGAGTTGGTGATAGGGAAGCCTGGCGTGCTGCAGTCCATGGGGTTGCAAAGAGTCGGACACAACTGAGCAACTGAACTGGACTGAAATGTTGACCATTCTAGATCTCATAAATCCCTCTTTCCTGAACTCTGGACTCTCACATGGCAGTGCTTACTTTACAGCAGAAATTTAGGTGTAAAATAAACATCTCCAACTTAACACATCTAAAATTAGGCTCTTAACCTCCCTTCAGAAAGAAGGAAGTTTTCCCTCCAGAAAACTCACTCCTCCTTTAGTCTTCCTCATTTGGTTAATGGCAACTCCATCCTTCAATTGCTAAGGCTAAAGCACCTTGAAGTTACCTGGGATTCCTTCCTTTCTCCCATACTCTGTGTCTAATCTATCAATCAATCCTGTTGGCTGTACCTTCAAAAACACATTCAGAATCCAACCATTCCTCACCACCTCTATTTTACCACCCAGGTCCAAGCACCACCATGTCCTGCTTGGATTAATTCAACAGTGTCTGGCCTTCCTGCTTCAATACTTGCTTCCCTTTGAGTCTACTCTGAGTCTAGCAGCCAGACAGATACATAGAGTTTTTTTTTTTAATAGGAAAGTCAGATCAAGTGTTTCCTGCACTTAGTTCAGCACCATGCAGTGGTTTTCCATCTGAGAGTAAATGCCAAGACTGGACAACAGTGTAGGTGGCTGCATCCAACCTGAGCCGTTGCAGCGCGCACCTCGCCTCCTCTAGCCCTGGGCATATCTGCTCTTTCTGTTGCACAGAAGACAGCTGTCCCGAATCATTTGAGTGACAAGCTCCCTTTCTTCTCATAGGTTGTTCCTGGGCTTTCCCTTTTTCAGTACTTCTTCCTGACTTCCTGATTTAAAATGGAACCCCTCTGTGTAAAGTGAAAACGTTCACTTTTCCCTTTCATGCATTGGAGAAGGAAATGGCAAGCCACTCCAGTGTTCTTGCCTGGAGAATCCCAGGGACGGCGGAGCCTGGTGGGCTGCCGTCTCTGGGGTCGCACAGAGTCAGACACGACTGAAGTCGACTTAGCAGCAGTAGCAGCAGTGTAATGCCCTCTTCTCCTTCCCTGCTTTATTTTTCTTTAGAACAATTATTGCCATCAAGTATATTACGTGTTTTTCTCATTTATATTATTGTCTGTTTCCCTGACCAGAATCTGAGTTCCGGTGGCAGAGGTTCTGATACGTTTTGTTCTGTGTTCTTAACTGATGCCTGGTACCACAGGCACCATACTCATTTGCTGAATGAATGAATCTTACTTTCCTTTTTCTAGGAAGAACTTTTAGGATTCTAGAAGTTAAGGGTTACTAGAAACCACCACCCTTCTCTCCTTTTCATAGGTATTTTCACACTGGCTACATATCCAGGACCATCCTGAGGACTGTTCATCTTCCCCACAGATCACTCTTAACCACCATACATTCCCCCTCTATCTGTAGTTACACTACTTTATCATATTTGCATTTTCCAGGTCTCCTGATATCCAGGAGATCAGTCCTGGGTGTTTTTTGGAAGGAATGATGCTAAAGCTGAAACTCCAGTCCTTTGGCCACCTCATGCGAAGAGTTGACTCATTGGAAAAGACTCTGATGCTGGGAGGGATTGGGGGCAGGAGGAGAAGGGGACGACAGAGGATGAGATGGCTGGATGGCATCACCGACTCGATGGACATGAGTCTGGGTGAACTGCAGGAGTTGGTGATGGACAGGGAGGCCTGGCATGCTGCAATTCGTGGGGTCGCAAAGAGTCCGACATGACTGAGCAACTGAACTGAACTATGAATTTATAGTATTCATAGTTTAATATAAATACTATATTTATAAGTATAGTATTTATCACAGAATATACTGATTACTCACATTTATAAAAGGAATATTAGCTAAAATCTTTTCTTTTTAATATATGATACTTAATGACTTTCAAAAAAGATGGTTTTAGTTTGTGAATACTCCTAAAATGGTTTCTTTAATTTTGGGAGAGTTTTGTGTGTAATTTGTATCATCAGTATCATCCAGAGGTTGATGTCAGGGTTCACAGAGCTCAGGCAACATACTACTGCTGAATTTGGGGGGGAAAATGACTATTTTTCTTGCACATTATTGGTACTACAGGCCTCTACCAGCAAACATTACCTTTCTCCTCTGTTACAGACTGAATTGTGTCCCACCTCCCAATTCATATGTTGAAGCCCCAGCCACCAGTGTGACAGCATTTGGAGACAGGGTCTTCAAAGAGTTAAAGTTAAACGAGATCATAAGGGTGATCCCTCATCCAACAGGACTAGTGTCCTTATAGGAAGAGGACAGAACACCAGATGCGCTGTGAGCATCCACAGAGGAGAGGTCAGGCGCGGACACACAGAGATGTGACCATCTGCAAGCCAAGAGGGGAGGCCTTGGGAGAAACCAACTTGCTGACATCTTGATTTGGGACTCCAGCTCCTAGGACTGCGAAGAGATAACTTTCTGATGCTTAAGTCACCTAATATGCCATATTCGATTATGGCAGCCCGAGCTGACTAATATAAACTCTTTTTGTGAAATCAGAATTAATTGTTAGATCAATGAAAACTGGCAAAACCTTACTTCCTATCTCAGAAATAACCTTTGGTCACATAAACAAGTGTCAGTATAGAAGCTTGCCATAATTCTAGTCTCCAGACTCCGGCAGACAACTGCAGAAAGTTCATTCACGTGTGTCAATTATGGAGGTGAATTAGGGGCAGGCAGAGTTCAAAGGTGAGAGAGGGCACTATGTGGCTGCAAGAGCTAAAGTTTGGCTGTATAGATAATCACTGCATCTTATAAAGGGGGCACTGGGGCCATAAGTAAATAGATAAGCTGAGTGAAACTACGAATAAGGAAATCTCAAAACACTAAATCTTTCAAATTTTGAAATATCTCAAATCTATCTTCTAAAATGTATCAAAACATGTTAAAAAGCACCATGACATAAAGTTTAAACTAGCTGAATTACCAATGTTAATGGCAGTTTCCTGCTTGTCTCCCGTAAGGATCCAGATTTTGATGTCTGCTTTCATTAGAGTTTCTATGGTTTCAGGCACTTGATCTTGTAATTTATCCTCAATGGCTGTGGCTCCCAGTAGTTGAAGATTCTGAAGAAAAAGAGCAGCAACATTTTTAAGATTAAGAAAATGGTTTAGAGTCTTTAGGAACAAAACATTAAAGTGTTTTAAAATCAGAGACTAAATGATAATCTATGAATTCAGTGTGAATTCCAACTATCCCACTGAGTTTTTTCTCTCAAGGATTCCTAAATCTCAACCAGTACTTCTGACAGAAGACTGAAGCTACTTTCCTCCCCACTAAGGTAAGGAACTGATTCTAAACACACATACACACACACACACACACACACACACACAGGTAGAAGGAGGGAATCAAAAACAGTTAAATAGGAGCAGGCAGCTACTAAGAAAAAATAAAAACACAAACTATGGAAGGTCACCACAGTGAAGAATAATCCAAGTGACCTGGTTGAAAAAGAGCAAAGTTACATGCTGACATTATTAAATGACAATCGGATACAGAGTCAGGATATGTAGACACACAGTACAGTTAGGATGAATAAAGGCGCAATAAACAAAGCGACCGCATTGGTCTCTGAAAGAAAGAACAGGCTGAGTGTTTTTTACATGGTTCCACGTCGGAGTCCATTAAAGATCTCTTGCTTATTTGATGGTATCTTTCATATAAGACTGAACACAACCAAAACACTCTGTGGAAAGCTGTTCCAATCTCGGACAAAGAAGAATGGTTTCTTCTCTCAACTTCCTAAATGGAGGGAAAGGGAGAACAATCTCCTGGCTGCTAGGGAACCCTGGCTTGCCAAATGGAAACAGCTAATGGTGTTTTTGTCCTAAATACATAGGTATGTGCAACGATGGACTAGGATTTAAACCTATCTATCATGTGACCAGGCATTGTAACCACTTGGGAACCCTTCCAATGGTGTTCTGCAAGCCACAACAAACTAATTCCTAGTCTTAGGCATTTCCCCATAACCTAACCTCCAGAATGAACTACTTCAGCATTTATCTTTCTTCTCAACCATTCTCTTCCTGCTTGCCTTCATGTTTCATTTCCACTATCAGACAAGGACAGAACAGATACAAGGGAAATTATTGCAAAGGATAGTGTCTGGGTTGGTAATAACGAAGAAGGCATTCCACTTTCTATTTTTTTCTCTAACATTAAGTCCTATTTACTTTTCATCAAAATCCAAGTCTAAAAATAGCCCCAAGTCTTGGTAGGTATGGAAAATAAAGTTAAATATATATACAAACATGTAAAATTGAGAGAGTGTGTGTGGGTATAGTTGCTGAGTCTATTACTTAGGAATGTTTTTGGCTATAAATAATAGGAAAATCTGACTAAAAGTAGCTTAAGTAAAGTTCCATATTTCTTACATCATTAGTACTGAAGTGGGTATTTTGGGCCAAAGATGGTTGGCTTGACTATATTTTCTCTCCTTCTCTAGATCTCTCTCAGTGTCTCAATGAGACTGTCACAGCTGCAACCTCCACTGTGAGACAAGAATAAGGAGGTGAAACCAAATGCATCCATCTCTTATTTGAAGAGCAAATTTATAAAATTCCTCAGCGTATTTCCAAAAATAGCAACTTGCCAGACGGTGCTACACGGCCATCCCTAACTATCAACATTTAACTTTTCTAGACCTAGTGGAGGTGGCAAGGCAGAACGGGGATGGGAGTAGGTAGTAAATTAGCCAGTTAACAGTCTCTGCCACAATGCTGAAACGTAGACGTGTGCACATGCATCCAGTCCAGTTCAGTTGCTCAAGTTGTGTCCAACTATTTGCGACCCCATGGACTGCAGCACGCCAGACTTTCCTGTCCATCACCAATCTCAGAGCTTACGCAAACTCATGTTCATCAAGTCGGTGATGCCATCCAACCATCTCATCTTCTGCTGTCTCCTTTTCCTCCCCCTTCAATCCTTCCCAGCATCAGGGTCTTTTCCAATGAGTCAGTTCTTCCCATCAGGTGACCAAACTACTGGAGTTTCAGCTTTAGCATCAGTCTTTCCAATGAATATTCAGGACTGATTTCCTTTAGTATTGACTGGTTGGATCTCCTTGCAGTCCAAGGGACTCTCAAGAGTCCTCATCAACACCACAGTTCAAAAGCATCAATTCTTCAGCGTTCAGCTTTCTTCACAGTCCAACTATCACATCCATACATGACTACTAGAAAAACCATAGCCTTGACTAGACAGACCTTTGTTGGCAAAGTAATGTCTCTGCTTTTTAATATGCTGTCCAGGTTGGTCATAACTTTCCTTCCAAGGAGTAAGCATCTTTTAATTTCATGGCTGTAATCACCATCTGCAGTGATTTTGGAGCTCCCCAAAATAAAGTCAGCCACTGTTTCCACTGTTTTCCCATCTATTTGCTATGAAGTGATGGGACCAGATGCCATGATCATAGTTTTCTGAATGTTGAGCTTTAAGCCAACTTTTTCACTCTCCACTTTCACTTTCATCAAGAGGCTCTTTAGTTCTTCTTCACTTTCTCCCATAAGGGTGGTGTCGTCTGCATATCTGAGGTTATTGATAGTTCTCCCGGCAATCTTGATTCTTCCAGCCCAGCGTTTCTCATGATGTACTCTGCATAGAAGTTAAATAAGCAGGGTGACAATATACAGCCTTGACATACTCCTTTTCCTGTTTGGAACCAGTCTGTTGTTCCATATCCAGTTCTAACTGTTGCTTCCTGACCTGCATACAAATTTCTCAAGAGGCAAATCAGGTGGTCTGGTATTCCCATCTCTTTCAGAATTTTCCAGTTTATTGTGATCCACACAGTCAAAGGCTTTGGCATAGTCAATAAAACAGAAATAGATGTTTTTCTGGAATTCTCTTGCTTTTTCGATGATCTAGCGGATATTGGTAATTTAATCTCTGGTTCCTCTGCCTTTTCTAAAACCAGCTTGAACATCAGGAAGTTCATGGTTGACATATTGCTGAAGCCTGGCTTGGAGAATTTTGAGCATTACTTTACTAGCATGTGAGATGAGTGCAACTGTGTGGTAGTTTGAGCATTCTTTGGCATTGCCTTTCTTTGGGATTGGAATGAAAACTGACCTTTTCCAGTCCTGTGGCCACTGCTGAGTTTTCCAAATTTGCTGACATATTGAGTGCAGCACTTTCACAGCATCATCTTTCAGGATTTGAAATAGCTCTACTGGAATTCCATCACCTCCACTAGCTTTGTTCGTAGTGATGCTTCCTAAGGTCCACTTGACTTCACATTCTAGGATGTCTGGCTCTAGGTGAGTGATCACACCATCGTGGTTATCTGGGTCATGAAGATCTTTTTTTGTATAGTTCTTCTGTGTATTCTTGCCACCTCTATCTTGCCACCTTAATATCTTCTGCTTCTGTTTGTGTTTGTATATACACGCATGTATATATTTACATGTATACGTATGGACATCAGATCAGATCAGATCAGATCAGTTGCTCAGTCGTGTCCAACTCTTTGCGACCCCATGAATCGCAGCACGCCAGGCCTCCCTGTCCATCACCAACTCCTGGAGTTCACTCAGACTCATGTCCATCGAGTCAGTGATGCCATCCAGCCATCTCATCCTCTGTCGTCCCCTTCTCCTCCTGCCCCCAATCCCTCCCAGCATCAGAGTCTTTTCCAGTGAGTCAACTCTTCGCATGAGGTGGCCAAAGTACTGGAGTTTCAGCTTTAGCATCATTCCTTCCAAAGAAATCCCAGGGCTGATCTCCTTCAGAATGGACTGGTTGGATCTCCTTGCAGTCCAAGGGACTCTCAAGAGTCTTCTCCAACACGATAGTATGAACATAGATACACACATATCCTCCACTGCCCTGATATCCCCCACTGCCCTGCTCTGGCTCACCCTATAAGCCCAAATTCAAAAGCTACTGCTTTTTTGAAGTTTTCATTTACTTCTTAACTCAAGTTTTTCCCTCTGCTGTGCTCTGATAGAGCTTTGCCATTTTTACACATCTTGAAAGTGAAAGTGTTAGTTGCTGGGTCTTATCTGACTCTTTGCAACCTCATGGACTATAGCCTGCCAGTCTCCTCTGTCCATGGAATTCTCTGATCAAGAATACTGGAGTGGATTGCTATTCTCTTCTCCAGGGGAGCTTCCTAACCTAGGGGTTGAACCCAGGTCTCCTGCATTGCAGGCAGATTCTTAACCATCTGAGCTACTAGGGAAGCCCTTAATTTATCATATTAAGGTTAACTGCTTAAATGTATGACTCTGGTACTTTTGTTCAAAAGTAGGGACCATGTCTCCAAGCTCCTTGTTTTACAAATGAGGTGACAAAAGCCCAGATAGGGGCCATGATAAACGAGAGTGAATACTGGGGTAAGATTATAGAAGGGTAGGGCTTGAACCAAGATTTCCTGTATCGCCCATCCCCTTCTTGTGCCTTCTGTCAACAACGGTGTCCAGAACAACAGTCAGCTCTCAGTCTCATAAATATTGGCTGAAGTAAATGAAATGGGCATCAGTGTGTTAAGGGCTAGTAAGGACTTCTTTATTCAAGTACTTCTCTACTCAAGTAATATTAGGGAGAGGAACAAATGGAGGTCTCGCTCTGGTTGCAGGCTGATGTCCCAATTTGGCAACAGGGAGGGAAGGGCCCTGTTTTGGGTATATTCCTTGTAAGAATGCTGGCCTGAGCACTAAGTGCTGACTCAAGGAAGAACCCTGTAAGCCCAGGTACTGAGGTGATGCTGAAGAAGGGCTCTGGGGAGTCTTTTATAAAGAAACTGAAGTTTTAAATTGAAAGAGAAAGCATGGACCATGTCTTATTCATCTTTATATTGTATCCCCAGAACACTGATAGTCAGAGTTTGACATATTTGCAGAGAGTGAATGACAAAGAAAAAAAAACAACAAAAAACCCCAAACACCCAAATCCAAATGTTCTAAAGTACTGTTGCAATCTAGACCATTTTCCCTTCAATATACTCCAAATAACTTACGCAGCTATTAGGTGCACTTGATGCATGACTTCTTAGTATATAATATATACGACAGGAAGGCAAATTTCCTTCTTTAAAAACATGGCATTACTTTATTATCTTTAATGGGAAGCAGATTCGAAATCTATCAAAACCTGATGAATAATTATCATCAAGAAGTTCAAGAATGAAAAGGAAGACCAGTTCAGCAGCAACTATGCTAGTCTCACAATTGATGAATTTCAACGCTGAGACAATGATTTCATCAATTCTTTCAGCTACTCTTAGGGCATTAGTAGCTAAATCATTCTGGCCCACATCCCAGCAAAGACCAGGATAGAGCTGTTTTCAAATGTTAGATGTTCTACAGAAAGCATGATAAGATTTTTAAAGGATCTCATGAAAATAGTTGAGTAATACATGCTCTCAAAAATTTTAAACCAAAAAGTTATTTTTTCACAAAACCCTGGGGAAGATAATATGAAAGCCAAGATGTGAATACATTAATTAGAAATAAATAAACAAATATATTTGTATGTTTTCTAGTTCTACTCTAAGGGGATAAATGAGCACAGGAAGTACATGGGTATCCACTGCCGTGAACAAGCCTAATAAAAATAAAATGACTGCACGGTGGAGATTATATTGAAAGCACATTTGAAAGAAGGAAAGCAGCTGGTTTTGTACAGGTAAAAAGGAAACATTTTTCAAACCAGGCAAAAATAAAGCACCAAAGATGTAGGGCCAGCAATGTACATGTTGAGAAATGTCCTAGCAGGTTAATGTGCAGCGTGTTGGTGGCTATGAGAACCGGAATTTCTAGTGAAACATTTCTGAATAGTCAGCAAAACTGCAGTGGGTTTACCTTGCTGCCTGTAAAAGAAACACTGCATCTGAAAGCTGTTCATTTCCCCTTTATCCTGAGAGCTCCTCGAGCAGGGCACTTACTAATTTTAGTGGACGGCTCTGCGGCTTCCTTTCCTTTGGCTTCGATGTCATTTGTTGTGAGATTAGATCTTGAGTGATAGACTGTTCAGTCTCTGGAAATTAATATCTTTAGCTACATAACAATCATTAGGAAAAAAGATTTGAACTTTGCGTGCTTTTCCTGATCTTAACACAAGAGTGTTTAGGCCGTAATCAATTTCATCCCAAACATGTATTACCTTACACAGATGGCCACTAATGGTCACCATGGGAATTACATATTCAGCTAGTGTTGAAACGTGATAAAATTCCCATGGCATTTACGGAATTAAAAAAAGAAAAAAGCCTAAAACACTAATTTTACTTTCAAAATGTAACTGTGCCAAAAGTTATAAAGGTTTCAGTTGATGCCTCTTTGACATAGATTTAGTTATCACTGAAAATTATGAAATAATATTTATTTACCCAGTAAAGTCCTCAATAATCTTATTTTCTCTTTTAGATGTTTCTGATGTAATTTTTTTTAAAAAAGATAAAAACATAAAAGTTCTACCCTAGTAAAGATAAAAAGCTTCATGCAGAGTACTTAAAAACTAGGGGAAAATGTATTATGACAGATTTAGAAATTACATTTTTTCCCCAATACATGTATATTTTACTAAATAACAGAACCTCAAAGTGATTTATTCCATGTTAACAAATATTGTCTCAGGGTTTAGATCTATTTTGGATTTTTTTTTTAAAGTTTGTGATATGTTTCTAAATGAGAAAAAGCACAGTAACTTGGGCTTCAGATTACAACACGGACTATTTGGCAGAAGTTTCTTTGAAGACAAATAAAAGAAATAATACTGGCAAATAAATGTTATCACTGGAGTAAATATGGATAAATACTAGTAACATTTGGCAACCTTTATTACAACATAAAATAAGATGTGATTCGGAGAATGAAGAAACATTTCTGTAGCCGAGAAATATCAGATACTGTTAAGTGCTCACAGATTCCTTCAGTTAGCAGGGAGGTTGAGTAAACTATATAAGACTGAATCAGGGTGCAGCTGAGCTGGGATGGTAAGAACAAGACACCAAGAATAATACACATCCCAGGGCAGCGAATGAGGAGCGAACCTGAGATTAAATGAAAGTTAGAATCTTATATAAACCATCACGCTCTGAAACATTTGTCTCTGTTGCTCAGTTCTTAGTTCTCATCTGTTTCTATGAAGGGGTTTCAGCCTCAGTCCTGAGGCTCTCTGGCCAGGGGCGCCTGCTTCCTGTTTTCCACCTGTATGCCCCAGATTCACACTCTGGGACGGACTCCCTTCCAATCACACACGCATGCCTGCATTCACACACACACACCCCTATGCATGCCTGCACTGTCTCTCTCTCACACACCCACACACCCTTGCCATTCTGGGCAAGACAGTGGGACACAACCAGAGTCCCTTCCTTCCTGGGATCTGTGCTTCAGAATCTGTTTTTTGGGTTGCTCCCTGCCTTGTTTTCTGACTGTATGCTCCTTGCTTTACATTGGTATCTGTTTCTCCTAGCTTCTGCTGCCTGGCAGTCATCAAGCCCCAAGTACTTAGCCACAGGAGTAGGAATGGAGAGCAGGGGTCTTCATATTCTACCTGAAGGGCTTATTACACAGATCAGCGGACCCTATACCCAGAGCTTTTCACTGAGTTCGTCTCTGGTGAAACCTGGAAATGTGCACTGGTAACTAAGCTGCTGGTTTGAGGACCTAACTGCTCATCTCCAGCAAGGCTGACAAAACTCCTTCTATCAAGTGACAGATGGTAAATATTTTCAGGTTTGAGGGTCATACACTCTGTGCTGCAATGACTCAATTCTGTCATTGTAGAGACAATTTGTAAACACATGGGTGGAGCTATGTTCTAATGAAACTTTATTTACAAAAACAGGTGGTGAGTGGAAGTGGTTCTTGGGCTGGAGTTTGCAGACCCTTGATGTGGAATAGTGGCGAGCAGCCCATCTCTGCACCGGCCTCCATTCTGACTGATCAGTCTTGATACTTCCTTGGTCAGCTCCAACCCTTCTTCCTTAGCCTGGCCTTAGGTCCTCCGGTCCCATTTCTCTCCTCTCCTTCCAATCCCAAACTACAGACAAAGCCTCTCAACTGTAATATATGATTACCATCAGAGAAAAACAGTACTCTCCCTAAATAATCACATGACTATATGCTATATACGATCTTAAAAGTAAACACAAAATTTTCTGTGCATACAAAAGATAAACACAGGAAATAAGTATTTTCTTAGTCTGGGTGGCTCAAAAAACCCATCCAACATCAGTTAACATCTGACCTTAAATCCTAAAGAAGAATTAAGACTTAGCCAAGCACTAGGGAGAGGTGGGGAGGGATGGGTGAAGAAATTCCAAACAGAAGACATCACATGTGCGAAGATGTAGGTATGCTAAAGCATATTGTGTTTGAGAAGCTGCCATTTAGTCAATATGGAACCGATAAATGAAGGGAGGTATGTGATGATTTAAATAACGCTAATTTAATAGGGTGGTTCTGATGATAAAATTGGATCAGTCATCTCAAACTCTGAATAGTAAGTTAGGAAAACGATGAGCCTGGAAGAGCTGGCAGGGAATGAAAATCAAAGTGGTTATTTTTTTATGTTGGGGATTCCAAAGGCACAGAGCATCTGGAGAAGAATTTCAGAAGGGGAGGGACAGGATCAGATTTATATCTCAGAAAGTTCACTGGTGTCTAACTGGGGATGGACTGGGAAGAACGGAGGGTGCAAGACCAGTTCAGAGGTTAAGGCAGTCATCACACTTGTTAGCTTTAAAATATGGGAGCTCTGGAATACAGAGTCCCTGATGGCCATGGGCCTCTCAGAGGCATTCCATAATGCTGGCTCTCCAAGACTGCCGCATTCCACTGGACATCATTCACTCTTGGGCTTCCCTTCTCAAAATCACTTTGCACGCAACAAAGTGGTTGCATTTAAGAGAAGAGAAATCTTGTACCTCTGTCCTTTCAGCTAAAGCTGGGCTAGACTGAGTGTTAAATCACTGGCATGCCTCATTGACCTAGTTCTGGAGAAATCGTGCCACCCAGGCCAAGAAGGAGCTTTTATCTTGGTGCTTTTTAAACCAAGAAATCATATTTGGACTCTCACACAGCCAAGGGCTTGCCAAATAAGGTCAGAATTCACACACCCAGCTGAAAAGAATCAGGGTTTGAGGGGCCATTGGGTGTAGCCAGCAAAAACAACACATCCATCTTATCTGAGTGAGAAGACAGCAAAACCCATTGTGCAAAGTCTACCGCAAAGCATTCATAATAAGGGTTTGATCAGCCAGAAAGGAGGAGCGTGGGATTAGAGATCTAAGGGAACACTAAGTACTTTCAGTAAGAAGACTCTAAAAGAGAAGCTGAGGGAAAATCACAACAAGCAAATCCCCACCTTCACCCTGAAGGAGGATAGAGTATATTACATCACACAGGGCACACACAGCTTGTCTCATTTCCTAAGCGGATGGGTCCTGAACACACCATGTCTCCCAATTCCAAGAGCTGATTTCATGATGACTCAACTGTATGAGTAGTTACATTTTATTTTTCAAGATGCCAATGTTTTACATACATTCTTGCTTTCTTTTAAACCACTAGCAGAATGACATATGGATTAGGAACATGCGATTTGGAATTAAGACTGAACTGCAATTTGAATCCCTGCTCAGCCAACTACTGGATATGCTGCTGCCGCCGCTGCTTAGTCACTCAGTTGTGCCCGACTCTTTGCAACCCCATGGACTGAGCCCGCCAGGCTCCTCTGTCCATGGAATTCTCCAAGCAAGAATACTGGAGTGGGTTGCCATGCTGGATCTTCCCAGCCCAGGAATTGAACCCTGGTCTCCTGCATTGGGCTTCCCTGGTAGCTCAGTCGGTAAAGAATCTGCCTGCAGTGCAGGAGACCCAGGTTTGATCCCTGGGTTGGGAAGATACCCTGGAGAAGGAAATGGCAACCCATTCCAGTATTCCTGCCTGAGAATTCCATGGACGGAGGAGGCTGGTGGGCTACAGTCCATGGGGTTGCAACAGTTGGACACGACTCGGTGACTCAACTCAACTCAACTCACTCCCATATTGCAGGCAGATTCTATACCACTGAGCCTCCAGGGAAGCCCACTTAGCAAGATAAGGCTAATAATATGGCTGTACTAAAGTTGGTATAAGGATGAAAACAGATTGTTTATCTCAACTTCCTCTTTTTTTTTTTGTTTTATTTGAGTAGTCAGGTAAAAAAAAAATGTTGAGTACTTAAGACCTAGGGATGTCTATATTTTTTGTATAGCCCACTTGCTTTGTTAATATTAATAAATTACATGTATTGCAAAATGCAACAAATTATAAACAAAAAAAGGTGAGATAAAACATTAGTAGAAACAGAGGTTATAACGTTTTCTTGCTTACCCCAATGGCTCATTTTGCGCACCCTATGTCAGAAGCCCTGGAACTAAATAATCAAGTTAAGGAGCAGAGGAGCAGGGGACGTGGAGCTTAGTAAAGTCTCTAAAACTGGCAGGTCCCCTTAGTAGATAAGCTGACAGACTGCGAATGTTCTTAAGCAAACAGTAAAACAGGAAACTACTGGAATTTGAAACCACGAAATCACCAGCACATCATGTAAATTTTCATCTAGTACATTTCAGGTTTTAGTACAAATGAAAGTGATATTGGCAGCTACTAAGAATAGAACGGGGCAGTTTTATCTGAAAAAGCGTTCAACGCGAATACAGAAGTTACTGTGAATTTGGCAGTCATAAATGCTCAGGAAAAGTTCTGTTTTTCATTAAGCTTTATATTTCTCTAGGAATCCTCTACACGGCTCGCCGCCACACGTTGGGAAGGGTGCTGGACTGCTGTTAGTCACCAGAGTGTAATGGTTGATCTACATTCTGCCACATCAAGGCAGGCTTTAACAAAAAAACAACCCCAGAAATGTCAACCATATGTGGGGGGAGGAATCAAGGAAATAATGTAAAAAAGACCACGAACTACCTCACTGTCCTCGCTCAGTGCCTGTCGCAGCACCCAGGGTGCGAGGTCCTGTCTGCCACGACATTTTCCAGTGTTCAATACTACCTCATGCTCAGCACTGAAACGAAGACAAGGAGTTTTCCATCCTCTTCCCCTTCTATGCCCCCAGAGCCCACAACAGCACCTGACAAGCGCTGGGGCACGGGGCATTTGCATGTGCTTCCCACATTTATATGTTAAATAACTTGGAAAACAGGGTGGTTTTTTTTTTTTTATGACTGAGTCTAAATTTGTAACGAATGGATTCTTTAAAATCCTTATCTGTCTTTTCTAACTGTCTGACTTTTCTAAAGTCACATCCTTAGTGACAACACATTTGAAATCAACATATTCCACGTGCAGAAAGCACGCACTATGTGGGTAATAGAAGGCAGGCTTTCGTTAAGCAAACACTAAGTAAATTTAGCCTTTGAATTAATTATTTAATTGACTCATTAATTTATTCATCAAATATTTATTCAGTGAGGCAGTTCTTGGAGCCACAGAGACAAATAAGATAAAACGACCCTGGTCTCATGAAGCTTCAATCTAGTGGAGGATAGATATTAATTGTGAATTATAAAATTTGTACATATAATACACAACATAGCTTGATTCAAAGGGGAGCTAAACACTGCCCAAACTGTAGCTTCCTGATTAGTATTAAGTTCAAAAATGATCCTCTCTGACCCATAATTAATCAAAAAAAAAAAAAAAGTTGGCAGAAGCATAGCATAAATTTTCATTTTTCAAGAAGCATATTTTGTAATTTATGCCTCAAAATATGAGAAGAAAACAAGAACAATGTCATCATCAGGGAAATACTGTTTTGATCATTGCCCAATCTAGACATGTATTATATAATATATCTCATTATTTTCTGCAATGCTCAAGATAAATAAGTTGCTTTTGTAAGCATCTCAAATGACTACAAGGCAATTCACATAATACTAAAGATATAATTGCATTTTCCTATTGAAGCAAATAAATATAAAAAAATTTTCAAAAACTCTATTTACCATAAAGGAACACCTTCATGTTTCAAACAATGGTTTAATTATAAAATATTCCCCATAAGTAAGATCAGAACTCTTTGTACTACTAGTTTTCAAAGGAACTCATCAGGAAGGTGAGACATTTCAGAGAAACCACTGCTACAGAAGTATAAGGCTTGATAATTATTCTGCTGTTTATTTGCAATTTCTCCCTGACAAAATACAAATAAATAAATTCTTAACTTAAAAAATAATCTAACATTTAAAGACACAGACCAACACTATAAGTGGTTTCATAATCTAAATTATAAATCCAAATACGCTGCCCTTCAAAAGAAAGAGGCTAAAGAAGGTAAAGCAGGTCAAGTGTGTTGTCTGAAAAATGAAACAACTGTAAATTTTCTCAAGTGGTGATAAACAGAGACAAAGAGGTGTTTCCTGTCCACAAAACCCAAGCGATGCTACAATTATCCTCAAACTGGGTCAAGACACCTCGAGTATATGATGTGATTCTCATAATCCCTTCTGCATTTTAACTATGTGAACCTTCTTGTTCCTGAACGTCTTGGGTTTCCCGGTAATAAATGTCACCTTCCTGACCTTTATTTAGTAATAGAAAAAAATGTTTCAGGAACATCTTGAAACAACTCATAGCATTAGAAATGATCTCTTTTTAATCCTGAAAAGTCTAACATCTGAATGAAAGTGCTGGAGTCCAAACTATCCAACCGTGTAGCAGAGATGTTGATGACATTACACAGATGGATGTAAAAGTCCTAAATCCTCTAACTATGACTGTCACTAGGGAAAAGCCCATCAGGAGCATTTTGTCCAGCCTCCCACATTCCCTCTCCTTTACTGTACCCTGGAGGTAAAGGGGGACCTTCCAGAGCTCACATGTGCTGGGTAGAAACGTCAGAAAGCACTGTGCCACAGGACAGATGGCATAATCTCCTGGGAGGTTCTTGGCCTATTTGGATATATTTTTTCAGATTATGCTAGGAGTCACAGCCCCCAGGGAAAAAAAGGCTTTAACTAAATTTTGAAAATGGAATTACTTGTTTGAACGAACACTGGAGGGATAACATAGACAGCAGGGTGTAACCTTAAACATATTACACAATTGTCATTTATTTTGTAACATTAAAATACATTCTTGTTTTCAGGAAGAGCTCTACAAATCTTTTGTATTTTGAATGTCTTTAATACAATGCCACAATACCATTAATTGGTCATCGCTACTGCAAATACGTCCAGCAATGTCCTATGTATGACCACAGGATGACCTGATTTTTTGTTGAAAAGTGAGGGAAAGTATCTAGAGCAATTTTGAGAAGCATGTTTCCTAAAAAAATTTCACAGACAAGAGGACTATCATCCGGTTTCCAAACTGTGCTCCACAGAGTCTCAAAGTCCTGAAAAGCCTCTCATGGACCATGATGAGGGCAAGGTAGGGTTGTCAGGGGAGAGCCAGTTAGGGGCTTCTCCCCACTCCTCCGCTTGTTAACCAGCACAGTTTTGCTTTTATATATTCTATGTATTAAAAATATGTTAAGTATATTTAGGTTCCTATGCAATATTGCTCTTTACAGCATCGGACCTTGCTTCTATCACCAGTCACATACACAGCTGGGTATTGTTTTTGCTTTGGATCCATCCCTTCATTCTTTCTGGAGTTATGTCTCCACTGACCTCCAGTAGCATATTGGGCACCTACCGACCTGGGGAGTTCCTATTTCAGTGTCCTATCATTTTGCCTTTTCATACTGTTCATGGGGTTCTCAAGGCAAGAATACTGAAGTGGTTTGCCATTCCCTTTTCCAGTGGACCACATTCTGTCAGATCTCTCCACCATGACCCGCCCATCTTGGGTTGCCCCACAGGCATGGCTTAGTTTCATTGAGTTAGACAAGGCTGTGGTCCTAGTGTGATTAGATTGACTAAGCCAAATTGGAAGTGGCCAAACAAGAGATGGCAAGAGTGAATGTTGACATTCTAGGAATCAGTGAACTAAAATGGACTGACTGAATTTAACTCAGATGACAATTATATCTACTACTGCGGGCAGGAATCCCTCAGAAGAAATGGAGTAGCCATCATGGTCAACAAAAGAGTCCGAAATACAGTACTTGGATGCAATCTCAAAAACGACAGAATGATCTCTGTTCGTTTCCAAGGCAAACCATTCAATATCACAGTAATCCAAGTCTATGCCCCAACTAGTAACGCTGAAGAAGCTGAAGTTGAACAGTTCTATGAAGACCTACAAGACCTTTTAGAACTAACACCCAAAAAGATGCCCTTTTCATTATAGGGGACTGGAATGCAAAAGTAGGAAGTCAAGAAACACCTGGAGTAACAGGCAAATTTGGCCTTGGAATATGGAATGAAGCAAGGCAAAGACTAATAGAGTTTTGCCAAGAAAATGCACTGGTCATAACAAACACCCTCTTCCAACAACACAAGAGAAGACTCTACACATGGACATCACCAGATGGTCAATACTGAAATCAGATTGATTATATTCTTTGCAGCCAAGGATGGAGAAGCTCTATACAGTCAACAAAAACAAGACCAGGAGCTGACTGTGGCTCAGATCATAAACTCCTTATTGCCAAATTCAGACTTAAATTGAAGAAAGTAGGGAAAACCACTAGAGCATTCAGGTATGACCTAAATGAAATCCCTTATGATTATACAGTGGAAGTGAGAAATAGATTTAAGGGCCTAGATCTGATAGATAGAGTGCCTGATGAACTATGGAATGAGGTTCGTGACATTGTACAGGAGACAGGGATCAAGACCATCCCCATGGAAAAGAAATGCAAAGAAGCAAAATGGCTGTCTGGGGAGGCTTTACAAATAGCTGTGAATAGAAGAGAAGCGAAAAGCAAAGGAGAAAAGGAAAGATATAAGCATCTGAATGCAGAGTTCCAAAGAATAGCAAGAAGAGATAAGAAAGCCTTCCTCAGTGATCAATGCAAAGAAATAGAGGAAAAAAACAGAATGGGAAAGACTAGAGATCTCTTCAAGAAAATCAGAGATACCAAGGGAACATTTCATGCAAAGATGGACTCAATAAAGGACAGGAATGGTATGGACCTAACAGAAGCAGAAGATATTAAGAAGAGGTGGCAAGAATACACAGAAGAACTGTACAAAAAAGATCTTCACATCCCAGATAATCACGATGATGTGATCACTGACCTAGAGCCAGACATCCTGGAATGTGAAGTCAAGCAGGTCTTAGAAAGCATCACTATGAACAAAGGTAGTGGAGGTGATGGAATTCCAGTTGAGCTATTTCAAATCCTGAAAGATGATGCCATGAAAGTGCTGCAGTCAATATGCCAGCAAATTTGGAAAACTCAGCAGTGGCCACAGGACTGGAAAAGGTCAGTTTTCATTCCAATCCCAAAGAAAGGCAATGCCAAAGAATGCTCAAACTACCGCACAATTGCACTCATCTCACAAGCTAGTAAAGTAATGCTCAAAATTCTGCAAGCCAGGCTTCAGCAATATGTGAACCGTGAACTTCCTGATGTTCAAGCTGGTTTTAGAAAAGGCAGAGGAACCAGAGATCAAATTGCCAACATCTGCTGGATCATGGAAAAAGCAAGAGAGTTCCAGAAAAACATCTACTTCTGCTTTATTGACTATGCCAAAGCCTTTGACTGTGTGGATCACAATCAACTGTGGGAAATTCTGAAAGAGATGGGAATACCAGACCACCTGATTTGCCTCTTGAGAAATCTGTATGCAGGTCAGGAAGCAACAGTTAGAACTGGACATGGAACAACAGACTGGTTCCAAATAGGAAAAGGAGTACGTCAAGGCTGTATATTGTCACCTGCTTATTTAACTTATATGCAGAGTACATCATGAGAAATGCTGGACTGGAAGAAACACAAGCTGGAATCAAGATTGCCGGGAGAAATATCAATAACCTCAGATATGCAGATGACACCACCCTTATGGCAGAAAGTGAAGAGGAACTCAAAAGCCTCTTGATGAAAGTGAAAGAGGAGAGTGAAAAAGTTGGCTTAAAGCTCAACATTCAGAAAATGAAGATCATGGCATCCGGTCCCATCACTTTATGGGAAATAGATGGGGAAGCAGTGGAAACAGTGTCAGACTTTATTTTTTTGGTTCCAAAATCACTGCAGATGGTGACTGCAGCCATGAAATTAAAAGACGCTTACTCCTTGGAAGGAAAGTTATGTCCAACCTAGACAGCATATTAAAAAGCAGAGACATTACTTTGCCAACAAAGGTCTGTCTAGTCAAGGCTATGGTTTTTCCTGTGGTCATGTATGGATGTGAGAGTTGGACTGTGAAGAAGGCTGAGTGCCGAAGAATTGATGCTTTTGAACTGTGGTGTTGGAGAAGACTCTTGAGAGTCCCTTGGACTGCAAGGAGATCCAACCAGTCCATTCTGAAGGAGATCAGCCCTGGGATTTCTTTGGAAGGAATGATGCTAAAGCTGAAACTCCAGTACTTTGGCCACCTCATGCAAAGAGTTGACTCATTGGAAAAGACTCTGATGCTGGAAGGGATTGGGGGCAGGAGGAAAAGGGGACGACAGAGGATGAGATGGCTGGATGGCATCACTGACTCGATGGACGTGAGTCTGAGTGAACTCCAGGAGTTGGTGATGGACAGGGAGGCCTGGCGTGCTGGGATTCATGGGGTCGCAAAGAGTCGGACACGACTGAGTGACTGAACTGAACTGAACTGAACTGAAGTATATTCAGGCAATATTTACTTTGGGAAAGAGGTTCTACTCTTTAAAAAAAGAGAGACTTGAAAATAATTTGAAAGTCACTAGCTCACATGCTAAAGTCCAATGTTATGGTTGATATAAAAAATAGATCCTGATCACAAGAAAAACAGACTATATAATAAACAAGTCTCATTTAAAGTAGCCAAGGAAGAAGCCCCAATGGATGAAACTTGGGCTTCCCTTGTGGCTCAGAAGGTAAAGACTCTACTGGCAATGCAGAAGACCCAGGTTCGATTCCTGGATCAGGAAGATCCCCTGGAGAAGGAAATGGCTACCCACCCGAGTATTCTTGCCTGCAGCATTCCAAGGACAGAGGAGCCTGGTGTGCTACAGTCCATGAGGTCACAAACATTCGCACACAACTGAGCAATGAACACTTTCACTTTCAGGACTATGGCAGCTAAATTTACAGTCAGTGACACAGCAGCAGAATCTGCTCTGCTATGTTGGAACCTGCCTCATTACCACGTGTGAGAGCAGCTCCCCACAGCTTCCACTGAATACTAACCCCAGCTGATTTTAATAAAGAATGGAAGCTCAAAAGGGAGACATACTAGCACCCTGACTACCTACAGTTTCCAAAGGGTTGGGAAAATCATTTTTTTCAGAAAAGCTTTTAGTTGCAGGGACCCCTCTGTGTTCTTGTTCCTATTCGTTTTCTTCTAAAAGACTTGTGCTCTTCTTCAGTGGGTAAAATAATCTTTTGAGGCTGATTTAAAAAACTATCACTTTCCTGAAAGCTTGTCAGTCACTCCTGGATTTCCTGGAGGAATTAGTTTAGACCATGACACTCAGAGTGTTCCTTATTTGGTTGGGCATCCCTGATATCTAGCATTTATCAATCACCTAATGAAAGTTAATTAAGTTAATTACTGAAAGAAACTATAGTTTCAGGGGATATAGTCCTTATTCAGAACAAGTTGGCTGAATCAATCTCCATCTTTCTGATTTTTCAATAAAAATTAAGAGAGCATGACTTATCACAAAGTAAAAAAGGAATTAGCTATAAATTCTCTTTTCATTTATTTTAGGTAAGAGGTATTAAGAGAGACTTCTGTATCTGTAAACTAAAAATATGTTAATATATGTAATGGATTTCCCCAGGCAGCTTAAATTTCAATGTGACTCACGATCGCCATCTGCTGGAAGAAAGGTTGAATATCTGTTATGTTAAAAGAGGGAAGTCAAAATTTAGTAAGAGTTATTAAACACACACAGAACTGTTAAACCTATAAAACTGAATCTATAAACTCTAGGACATTCTCAGTAAAAACATTAGTCACATTAAACATTCAACTCCAGAATGTGCTCCAGAGCGTTTCAAGTAGAAACAAAATTTAATGGTTGGAATCCACTTAAAATATATTGATTGTTAGTTGTTATATATTAATTCTATCATTGCCACGTGAGAAAAGACTACATTATATTCAGGCTGTGTAGGAAATGCGACAGGAGGAAAAGAATCATCTCCAAGCAGAGTAATCTTTTTTAATTTCTCAAAAGATTATGTGTGTGTGAGTCACTCAGTCGTGCGACCTAATGGACTGTACCCGGCTGGCCAGGCTCCTCTGTCCATAGAATTCTCCTGACAAGAATACTGGAGTGGGTTGTCATTCCCTTCTCCTGGGAATCTTCCCAACCCAGGGATAGAACCCCAGTCTCCTGCATTGCAGGCAGACTCCTTGCTGTCTGAGCCACCAGGGAAACACTCTCAAAGAGTAAGAAAAGCCAAAGATTAAAAATTAGTAATACCATTAGTGCTTTTAAACAATTTGTGACTTTGGAGACAATGAAAGAGATTATGGTCATGGTTTCATAAAATATTATTTTATGTCACTATATGATATTCCAAAGACTTAAGGTTATATACAATATTAGAAAAGAAAGAGAGAAATTCAGTAAGTGGATTGATAACAAGTCTCCTGGTGGGTGTACACATCTAAAATTGGTGGTGGAGCGGGGTTTATCAACTTGGAAGGTTTCATACATTCCATCACAAGTCTTCTGAGGAATAAGGACGATACAAAGTAAGTTCAAATATAAGGGAGAAACGACAAACGAACTAGCTTCTAGGGGGATCTCAGTCTACTGAGGAGATAGGAGGGCAGTATCCAGAGTCACAGGTAACTACATAGCAGAGGACACCACCTCCGGCTGGAGCATTCCAGTCCTGGGGTTACACGGAACAGAGGGCACGTGGGGAGAGTCCAGGGACGCATCCATAGTGCTGGCTACCACGCAAGACAGGAAGGACCAGGAAGCATGTTGACAGAGGAAGAAAAAAAACATGCCAGCCATGACTCACCCGAAGGTGAGATCAACTGTGGCTAACAGGCAGAGCCTCAGTCTATGCCTTACAAGCAGGAGTACAGTTGAAGGAATTATGTAAGTAGCAAGTTATTTAACGGAAACTTAAGAGCCTGAACTTGAGCCAGAGTAAGAATTCTGACTTACATTCTTATGTGCCGAGGAATGCCCTCCAAATCATTTAACCTCTCTGGTGCCTTAATTTCTCCATTTATACGGTTGTGATAATTAACACTACCTACCTCAAAGGAATGCTATGAAGATTAAGTAGGTTTTTAATTAAGTAGGTTGAAGATTCAAGTGTTCCAAATAGCACCTGGCACACAGTTAGTACAACCTAAAAATGTCTGCTATTCTGAATTTGGGAAGCAAGATTTCTTGCTGTTTATGAAGCATCAATCATGGTGTATCCATGGCTTTTTGGCTGAATAGCCTTGGTTTCTTTATCAGTAAAGCAAGAATATTTATAGTTGTGGTACAAATGATGGATGTATCTCAGTGAACAATGACAGGCCAGGTATAAGCACTGGATTGTTCACTTGTACATTCTTTATTATTGGTTATGGAGTAACACGTATACTTATTACATTATTTCGTATTATACATTATTGCTTAGTTGCTCAGTCTTTGCAACCTCATGGACTGTAGCCCGCCAGCTCCTCTGTCCACGGGGATTCTCCAGGCAAGAATACTGGAGTGGGTTGCCATGCCTTCCTTCAGGGGATCTTCCTGACACAGGGATCAAACCTGGGTGTCCTGCATTGCAGGTGGATTCTTTACTGTCTGAGCCAGCAGGGACGCCCACTGCATCTATACACACTTATATGCAGCTTTTATGCATGTTTGTGTGTGGGGAGAGGGCGTGCGATGAAGACGCAATGGAAGATGTTGCCAAGGAGCTTGCTAGACTGGATCAACCTCAATTTGATCCAAAACTGTGAAAAGAGCTAAAATCTATACCAAGTAAGTCCACAGAATTTTTGGAAAAAACTGAGTTGTCAGTGCTTAGACCAGAGGAGATTCAACAGTGGTGTGTCAAGACATTTTGATTTTTATTTTACTGGCCCCTTGAAACAAGGCTGGAGTTTTCTGGAAATCAAACTTTCCTCACAAGCAGAAGAGTTGTACCTTTTCGATTAACTCGTAGCTCTCTTCAAGTTTGAGCAGCCTGTTCTGCACAGATGTGGATGCACGGTGATAGACGGCTCGCCACTCCTGAAAGTCGCTCTCTGAAATCTCAGCCACGGCAAAACACAAGGTTCTTAACCCTGAAAAAAGGGAGCATGCCCCCCCCCGCAACATCAGATAAGATTTTGTTCAGAAAGCTGACACATTTGTTTTCAATGAAATCTCATTTCAAAAGCACTGATTCAGTATGCTGAAGTCTGACTCAAGCTTGATGGAACCTTAGCGTCAACTGTGTATTAACAGTCCTCTGGCCTTTACCACCGGCACCTGGCTTTTAATTCCCCAGCTCTTTCAATCCATCCTTCATGCCTCGAGTAACTTTTCTAAAATCCTAATCTGATAAGGTTATTCCTTTGCTTGAAGTCTTTTAATCAGTCTCCAGGATGAAGTTCAAACCCTAAAGTCTGGCTCAGTCACCACGTATCAGTTGTCTTCAACCTCATTCTCTGCCGGCCACTTCCCATGGTAGGGTCTTTGCACAAATTTATCTTTTTTTCCCCTCCATTCCACCCTCCCCCAATCCCCCTCCAAGGCCTGGCTTGCATCTACTTTAAGACTCAGTTCTGAAAATCATCTCTTTGAAGCCTTCTCGTCTCACCCAGACCCCAACACTTCTGCGGTGTGAAGGACAATGTTTCGTGTTTTTTCTGTGATCTCCTACATGAGCTTGAAGCTTCTGGAGTTCCAGGGTCCTGGAGTTCTTCACAACTGTAACTCCAGCGCTGAGTACAGTGGCTGGCTCATTAATAATGGCTTCATAGATGCTTATGAAGGAAGGAATAGAGGGACCCCAGTGGGGTGTACTGGGAGAGCCACCTTCCTCCAACTATATTTATTACAGTGGATTTGTAGTATAAGGAGTCTAAAGAATTGAGGGACAGTGACAAGAAAAGAATACCCATCAGCAACACCTGGGAAAACAATCACAGCTGATGTCTGAAGTGACCTACTTCCTGTACTCAGAGTCCATCAGTTTTCTAACTCATTTGGAGGTGACCCTGAGCCAGAAAAAAGTTTACAGACTAGAAAAACGAAGAAGCGGAAGATTTGCCAGTCACGATAAAAGCAGTTAACTAGGTTACCAAGAAGACAATGTTCTCACTCAAGGTCGTTTAGCTCTCAGAATAATTAGGTGTTAGTGATCTCAAGTCAAATCAAATACGGCCAGGACCATGTCAGAAAAAGCAGCAAAGAACACAGGACATAAAATGCCCGGAAGACTCCACGTTCCAAGAAAGGAGTATATTGTCGCTGCCACAGCACTGCAAACAGAACTTAACTCTGGGCCATATTAGGGATATGTGTTTCTCTTCTGGACACTTGGCTACAGACGTGAAAGTCACTCAGTTGTGTCTGACTCTTTGCGACCCCATGGACTGGAGCCCACCAGGCTCCTCTGTCCATGGGGATTCTCCAAGCAAGAACAACGGAGTGGGTTGCCATTTCCTTCTCCAGGGGATCTTCCCAACAAGGAACTGAAGCCAAGTCTCCTGCATTGCAGGCACATTCTTTACTGACTGAGCTATGGGGGAAGCCCGCCAGCTGGAGACTTACTCTGGGGTAGCCATGGTATGGGAGAAGGCAATGGCACCCCAGTCCAGTACTTTTGCCTAGAAAATCCCATGGGTGGAGGAGCCTGGTGGGCTGCAGCCCACGGGGTCGCTGAGGGTCGGACACGACTGAGTGACTTCACTTTCACTTTTCACTTTCATGCATTGGAGAAGGAAATGGCAACCCACTCCAGTGTTCTTGCCTGGAGAATCCTAGGGACGGGGGAGCCTCGTGGGCTGCAGTCCATGGGGTCGCACAGAGTCGGACACGACCGAAGAGACTTAGCAGCAGCAGCAGCAGCAGCAGCAGCCATGGTATACGAGTGCTGCTTACCCAGGGTGAGAATGGGGTGGCGGTGGAGGCCAAGCCAGCTGGAACTGGTCTGGGAGCTAGAATATCCTTAACATCAGAGCGAGAAAAAAGGAAGACGCTCCTCCAACCTGCTCCTTCCTCAGTAAAGGAACCTGCAATATGTGCCAGCTTACGCTGTACCCGCCGTCCCCTCCGAAGTCCTACCTCATGGAATCTGAACTCAACAGATGTGTGGGTCTCCATGCGCTTCCATTTTTGGAGGAGAAATGGTAGCAGGTTCATTATGTCCCCGCTTTTCAAAGCCTAGTGCTTTAAAAAACATTCCTATCATTTTGCTGCTTGGATCGAGAGGAAAAGGTTTGGCTCAGAGGTCAGGCTTGGTGCCACCAGCCACAGTTCCGGCAGAAGCAGACCAGAGTGAAAAACTTAGATGGGAGATGTGGATACAGTACTGGTGACTTTTGTTAAGTTTAGAGGTAAGATTCTACAAATTCCTGTAGTAACTGACCCTGATTCTTAACGACTCTCACTTCCTTTCATCTCATCTAGATCATCTCCCTAGACTACATTTTGGTACAAACAGAGCATCAGGACTATTACGTTTACCACGGATGCTCAGGCCTCCCATAAAGCCTGGTGTGTGGCAGGGGCTTAATAAAAAGTCCTGAGTTAATGCTGAATTGAAGAACTATTTCAGTAGTTATAGAGGTTTATTTATTTCTTCTCCTCTTTCTTACTCAGATTAGACTATCCAATTCTTTAACTCTTGTTTCTTTCCTTCTACATTGCTGGAGATGTAAAGTATTTAAACTGTAAATGGTATCCATTCTAAAAAGTAAACAGATTTATAAGCTCTGCATCTCCTTAAATGTGCGGACAAAGTCTTTCAAAATGTTAATAAATACAGTAGAGCAAAATAAAAATAATGGTTGAGGACAGCATATAGTAAGATCTAAATGATCAACACTTATTGTTATCTTACATTACGACTCTCCAAGTAAAATAATAAGAATAATCCTATAAGATAGTAGTAATACATGATTTCATTTTATTTGAGTCATGTTTACTATTGTATTATACTCACCTTCTGTAGCAAACTGCTCCAAATGTTTTAGGGTAATTTCTTTGTATTTTGAAGTTTCTGCCAGTCGGTCATAAATTACAGTGTCCTGGAAAACAAACAGAAGGTATGATACACTTAAACTAAGCATTCTGAGTTGACTAAAGTTGATGTTGGCAACATTATTAGCAGTGAATGAGTATTTAAAAAATCAATTTTGAAGCACAAAATATTTTTCCTTAATAATACTGCTTTCTTGTGACACTAAGAAAGATGGTCTAGTCCTATATTTTCATCTTTTCCTTTCTGAATAAATCCAGTTACTCCAACGTTCAAAATCTCATATTCTATCAACACGTCACTTACCTGTCATGTGCTGTTAGACCTCCCCTCACTGCCCCCCAAAGATTTTGCAGAAGGCTTCAGCATTCATCCATGCTATGAGGAAGAATGGTACGGAACTCAGACAGCATGGGAGATGTCAGAACAAAGCTAAAGAGCGCATCCTGCTGCGGTGCCTCAGGGCCTTCAAAATGCTAATGCACAGTGGCTCCAAGGGAGTGGGCTGATAGACGCCCAGACCTAACTACTGAACCTTTTAGGACTCAGGGCATCGAATGGGGTTGGTGCCCACAAAGGAACAGACTCTGAGAAACGCATGTTAAATGCATGGAGCAAGCTGGTGGCTATGGCAGGGAGGACACTGGACAAGCTGAGCATTGCCTTACAGCTGAATATTTCTGATTGAGTCACCTTAGCTTTAAGAGTCAATTTACTTGGTCTGTAACATTAAATTACTGGATTATCTTTAAAGTTCCTTTCGGCTTTAACTTGGGGCATCACTGCATGTCTCTCATTTTTGCCCCTTTATAAATTGCCTGTTGTTCCTTTAGTTATTCTTTAGCTTGGGTTTAATGTTTTAAGAATTTTAGTATTTGGCCTTCATGGTTTTATTAGACCAGGAAAAAATAAATCATTTACCTGCAATTACTTTCTCAGTGGTATTACCCATTTTGGGGTCTCGAGTCTCAGGGCTTGAGTTGGAAGCAGAGTAGTGAGGTATGATTTAGAACTCTTGAGAGAAACAGAACTTAGTGACCTCAGAACAGATGCAATATTCCAGGCTCCAATTATGAATTTCTTTTCATTTCTCAGTTGGTGAAATAGGAAGCGGGCAAAGCAAAAGGAAATGATAATTTCCCCTCATGGGTCCTTTCTGAGAATGAGAGTTCTGTGTAACTTACAAACTCTATTTTTTTCCCAGAGGTTAGTGAAATTTTCAGTGAAATTAAAATAGGCCATTTTAATGCTAAGAAAATACTAAAAAATTAAAATCATGAAAACAAAAGTGATGAGTAATAAATAAGGCTAGGGAGATTAAACTCTCAAGGTAATTAAGCATTCTAGTGGAAGAAATTGTGGTCAGACTAGGGGAATTTTCCACCTTCTCTACAGTATCAAGGAGAGTAGGGGGCAGAATGCGGCCTTCTGCATGAATGGTAATGTGTTAGTCTCTGTCATGTCTGACTTTTTGCGACCTGATGGACAGGCTGCTAGAGCTTATTTCATTGGTTGATGAAATGTATTTATCATTTCTAATTGTGTTTATGATTTCTAATGTATTTAATGTATTTATGTATTTATGATTTCTAAATGTATTTATGATTTCTAATTTATCTTACATGTAACCCATTCTCCCCCCCCTCAAATTTCTTTTTGATTAAAAATAACTGCAATTTTTTATCATGTTGAGCTCTAACATCCTCTGTCAGAACAGTTTATACAAATGATTTCACCTGGAGCAAGTTCACCCTACAGTTACATGCTTGTTCAACAACCAAAGAAACTCTAAAACTAAACTCATGAGACGTCATGAAATTATTCTCTCCCAATCTTTTAAAACCAAGGCATTAAAAAATTATGTTCCAATGCATTAAAACCAAGGTATTGAAAACATTCTCAACAGAAATTTAAATAATAAGCTTGGGCTTCTTAACAAGTTCATCTTCCAAGTTCCACATGAGAAAGCAAGACTGTTGATTATATTCGAAATTGGAAAGTTCCAAGTTTGTAAGTTACCTGATTACTCCAAGTATATACTATGTACATGGAAAGGATAAATCTGAAGGGAAATATTAACTAATTTCAAGAATAAAAAAAGGCCCTGGAGAGTAGATTTCTTATTTTTCCATGAGCATAAACATATTTTAACTAGGGAAATTCGGTTAGAATGACAAATTACTGCCCTGTCAATAAAACCTGCCAAATACAAAAGCTAACCAATAGTTAGAAATGCTGTTATAATCAAAACAATGCAAATACAATACAAATGGTAATCAACCACATGAAGAAATTACAGCAATAACTGTAATCCATTTTCCCCATTTCTATGGCCTTTAAAAATCAGATTCAAATTGGTATAGGTTGCTACATTTCTAATTTAATTTAAAAATATTTTCTGTATTATTGTCTTCTAAAGTATTTATAATATACAAACCTCAAAAACTGAATTATATAAATAACCTCGGCCAAACTTTTTCAAAGCACCAGATTTACCCAGAAGGAATTCCGAGTTTCACCAGAAGAGGCTGAACACTATTACTATAAAACACCTCCAAAAGTGGATGTCAGCAACTTCAGGCTAAACATCTGTGTTACATTTCCATAGCAGAATGTTTAACATATACATTATAAACCATCATAAATCAAAATCATAAAAGACAAAAATACAAACTTACGGCTCCTTTGCAGTAAAGTCGTAACTTCCCGGATGGAGTGCGAACGATCACTGACATTCTTTTTCTAGCGCTGAAAGAAAGGTTTTCCACAATGTGTCATCATAGTGAGAAGATGCATCTATATATTTGTCCTGTCTCACATATTTTAATGCTCACACTGAAAAAATAAATTTGACCAAATTATGAGGCTGATCCCTCCACATACACAAACCATCGCCTGAGTGTGTAGCTGCGTGCCTTTGAAAGTCACATTATGTTTTTTAAGATATGCGGGTACCATCTGCTGCCCTAAAGGAATAATTTACCAAGTAGCTCCCAAGAAACCTTTAAGAGTTAATACCCACCAGGGCAGAGAGAGGAGAGTTCTGACGAGCCAGAACCTTTTATGATGAATTATTAAAATGAGAAATGATAATCAATTTTAAGTATACACCCAATCAAAAGGCATATACTAGCACTTTAAAAACTTACTTAAGCCTTCACAACTATCATTTTTTAATTACTAGCAAACCACTGGCATCACGTAAAAAACCTAATTCATATTACAAACTCTAGTTAATGAGCACAAACAGCTTAACATTGTGTTGGTGATACAGACTGATAAGAGTTCTTAGTTAAACATACACATCTTTCAGTGGATTAGCGAAGAGACTACAGGTTAACAATGAACAGAATAAGCATGTATGGCATTGCACGGGATAAGCCTCACTTGGAATCAAGTATGCATAAGCTTCTCTCCAGAAATAAGGGGTAAAAAAGACTTCTCTAGTGTCAGTGCCTATTCATGCTACCTTATAATGTTCTGCAGCTAAAAAACTGAGATGAATCCAATACAGTAGTTAGATATAGCGTAGTTGCCTTTAGAAATATCTTGGACTGTTTAGTCCTCTCTTTCTCCATCTAGTATTTGCACTGCATTAGTGTCTCTGATCATTCCTGTGCTTTAGGACCACACTTGATTGGGCCCCCTTTGTAACATCTCTGTAGTCTACCTCAGCCCTTCCTGATTCATGTTTCTCTTAATCCAGCTTTGATGGCCTGGTCCCTGGTTCATCAACTTCCTTGCTCTTTTCTTCTGACAAAACTCCCAAATCATGGGTGAACAGGAATGCCTTTTGTGGTCCAGCAGAGTAAGTGGACACTGCTGGAGAAAAGCCGCCCTGTCACAGGTTAGTAAATACTTGGTCACAGGGTCACAGAATGCTCCACACTGCCTTGTCACCTACATTTCTCTAATAACCCTGCTCCCATTTCCTCACAGGACTATGAGCATTCTCTTATGGTCTCTCCATTCCTTGAGTCTCCAATATGTCCCTGTCACTCCAGATGCAGGATTTTTGCAATCACTTGGATGGAACCTTCCAACAAGGTATTCCTATTCATTTGGCCATGAACAGCTGCACATTTATCCACTGTGGACCATCCCTTCTGTCTATATTCCTACTATATGGAAACTACTTTTATACCTAACAGAGAGATGAATATGAGTTTTTGAAATCCCTATGACACTTAGATATTATAATGAGCACATAATTAGAATGGCAATTTCCTGATTCTGATTCATTTTAATTCTACATAAATCTTGGTGCCCCTAAGTATAATGTTTTCAGATCACTACCCAGGCCTGTACCCTACAGTTGTGATGCAGATTGTCATGTTCAGAAATATTATTACTTGCCTCCAGAAGACATGTCTTACAAGACTCTGAAGAGAACAGTTTATGATTTTCTTACAAATGACAATTAGAAACTGTATTGAAAATTTTAATTTAATATTTGGTCTAAGTAAATTTATTTAAATAAAATAAAGCACATTTTCTTCTTCTTTAAAAGGGAAAAACTTTAAATGGAGGGAAACATATGACATACACACAAACCACAGAGCCGATGTTTTACCTGGTGAACTCCAGCACATTGAGCAATTCATATCTTTCTTCCTGCCCCAGCTATGAAGAAAAGGAAAATATGATTACATACAGTAAGAAGTAGCTTTGGCTTCTTGGAAATAAACTCCAGTTATGAAGTTTTAATGTAAAAAATGTCAACTCAAATTGTCTTTTCTGAAATACATCACCCTTAATAGAACTTATTAATTTTTCAGGTTCAGATGGAAGATTGAACAAACCAATTACTTTTCATTCTTCCCAAAGCCCCACCAAAACTACAAAAAAAAAAAAAAATTAAAAAGAAAAACTTACAATGGCAGGAAAATATTAGAAGAGACAATGGCATTAAAAATTTGGAAGCTAGAAAACAGATAAGTGAGATATGCTTACTTAGCAGATGCAAGAAGTAGCAAATGCTATTATATACACAGTTGTTACGGGGAAAAGGTGAGAACCAGCCTGACCTGTGTTGGATAATCCCTAAAAGGCCTAGGGAAGAGGAATAACAGGGAGTTCTAGAACTGGAAGGTAAAGGAGCGCCCTAAATGGGAGGACTAGGGAAAAAGCTGCTGTTCTGGGCACTGGCTTTTCCTGCATACTGGCAGAAGACCAGAGGCTCTGCTCCATAAAGTTTCTTTTGTCTAGAAGTTGGCACACCTGAAGATATAGTATTGTTATTGTATTTGTACTAAAGGCTAGGCCCCAATACCCCACAACTCATTTGGCCCCCTACATTCTGGCAACCAGATCTTTCCTGGCAGAAGGGTGGAATACTGTTCTCTCGGGAATCTATAAGCCCAGGTTGAGTCCTAAAGGTACAGACAACCATGATTTCCCAAACGAATCCCACCAGACCACCCCACAGTGAAGCCCAATGTTGACAAATACCCTCTTATACTCAGAACTGCCATGCTGCTGCTAAGTCGCTTCAGTCGTGTCCGACTCTGTGCAACCCCATAGACGGAAGCCCACCAGGCTCCCCCATCCCTGGGATTCTCCAGGCAAGAACACTGGAGTGGGTTGCCATATCCTTCTCCAATGCATGAAAGTGAAAAGTGAAAGGGAAGTCGTTCAGTCGTGTCCGACTCTTAGCGACCCCATGGACTACAGCCTAGCAGGCTCCTCCATCCATGGGATTTTCCAGGCAAGAGTACTGGAGTGGGGTGCCATTGCCTTCTCCAAGAACTGCCATATCAGCTTGCAAATTCTTTACTCTTAACCATGAGAAAACCAAAGATGAACAGATATCCAAGGACAGCTATTATCATGGATCAGAGATACCCAAAACAAAGAGATAAGAGCAATTTGGAAGAAAGAGAATTCCAAAAGAAAACACTGGTGTCGGCCTGGGCTTCCTGATGGGCACAAAGGGCTGGTGGACAGGTCCTGGATGCCTCTTCCCTCTATTTCTGCACCAGGATAAGGTGGTTTGTCATATGCTTTCTGCGGGGCATTTTCTGTTGTATCATTGGAACTGGATGGGTGTGGATTCCTGGAGGCATAAAACCTTCTGCAGTGTTTTACACCCTTGGAAATATTGCTAGATCCACCAGTATATGCTTGTTAATGGGACCCATGAGAAAACAAAGACAATGTCTGAGACAAAAAGCTGCCTGTAACAATGGTTATGCTTCTGTGATTAAGATTCAAGTCCTGTGCTGCTCTTTGGTGGCATAGGAGGAGACTGGCCTTATTTCTCTGCATATTGCAGCTCTCATCAAAGATCTTGCATAGCCTATTCTGCATCTCATATGCAAGTGGTGCAGTAATTAAATGCTCTTCTTTTCTCCTAAGTAGAGAATGAGAAACTCCAGAAAGGAATATGTGAAAGTTGATGTTTAATTTTTGGTGAAGTATGCTTCTCCCAGTGCAATAATCAAAACAACTATAATGACAGCTTAATACCATTTTATGTTCCAGTAAAATGATATGCTTATTTAAAGTGTAATTTTTTAAAAAAAGAAAACATAAAAAAAACACAAAACTATCATTATTCCTCTCAGAGAAGTAACATTAAGTACAACACCTATGAAGGAAAAACAGGATACTATTAAAAAAATAAATATTGAGAAAACAATAAAAGCTTCTGGAAGCTAAAACATGTAATATTAGAAACAAAAAGAAAATCAATTGAAGTCTAAGAAGATAAAAGAGAGGAAAACTTCCAAAAAGTAGAACAAGAAGGCAAAAACACGAAACGCAGGACAGAAAAGTTAAAAGATATGCTCAGGAATTCTAAAAAGAGAGAGCAGAGAAAAAAAGTGGAAGAAAAATGAACAGACTCATTCAAGAAAAATTTCCAGAATGGAAGGATGTAGATTTCCAAATGGCAAAGTGTCCACTCAGTTCTCAGTACAGTGAGTTAAAATATTCTCACTAAGGGGACGACAGAGGATGAGATGGTTGGATGGCATCACCGACTCGATGGACATGAGTTTGAGTAAAAACCCCGGGAGTTGGTGATGGACAGGGAGGCCTGGCGTGCTGCGATTCATGGGGTCGCAAAGAGTCGGACACGACTGAGCGACTGATCTGATCTGATCTGTGAAATTTCAGAATTCTTGGGATAAGGAAGATCTTGCAAACTTCTTGAGGGAGGCAGTGGGCAAGTCACAAAAACTAGAGTCACAGTGGTTTCTGACTTCTCAATCAGGCATACAGGAAGCCAGGCAATAAAAATTCCTCAGGAAACTGATTCCCACCCTGGAATTCTCTATTCAGCAGGACCACCAATTAAGTATAAAGGTCAGATAAAAATGTTTACACTTAAAAGGGCTAAACAACAAGTAATTTCCCATGTGCCTTTTCTCAAGAAACCAATAAGGAAAGTTCTCCACAAAAACAAGCATAGGCCAAGAACAAGGAAGACATGGGATTCAGGAAACAGAAGATCTAACACAGGAGAGAGTTAAGGAAAGTCCGCAGGGAGACAGGAAAGCGCTTCCTCTTGAGAACCATGAGTGAGACTGAGCTGTGTGTGCACCACGGCAGCGTGGAGCCCTGAGTCAGGAGCTGGGCTTGTTGAGGGCTCTCGCTACTGTGACTTCTGCTTCTGTAACACCTTTTCAACAGGATAAAACGGACAGAAAACATGTTCTGTCAATGTCAGGTTCTAAGAAAGAAGTTTTGACTTACAGGAAATAGCAAGTCCAAAACAGGAGACAATCAAAAGGAATTCCAAGTGCCATAGAAGCTGACCTCTGAACAAAACTGGCCCAGAGTAAGGAGAACAGGGGTGGGGTGAGGTCTCAAGGGAAAGACTGCAACTGCCCACTGCCCAGATTATCTGGTGTAATTGTATTGATAAAAGTGCACTAAGAAGTTATGAGATCAGCCCTGGGATTTCTTTGGAGGGAATGATGTTAAAGCTGAAACTCCAGTACTTTGGCCACCTCATGCAAAGAGTTGACTCATTGGAAAAGACTCTGATGCTGGGAGGGATTTGGGGCAAGAGGAGAAGGGGACGACAGAGGATGAGATGGCTGGATGGCATCACTGACTCGATGGACGTGAGTCTGAGTGAACTCCGGGAGTTGGTGATGGACAGGGAGGCCTAGCGTGCTGCGATTCATGGGGTCGCAAAGAGTTGGACATGACTGAGCGACTGATCTGATCTGATCTGAAGAAGTTATGAAACAATTAGAACAATTAGTAATAGGTAGAAAGAAAATAAGAGATTTATTTTTAAGAATTAAAGAAAAAAATTATTTTCAGGAGATAATTTTGTATCTGAAAACACAAAATTAAAAACAAAGAAATAAATACTGAATAAAACAATGTTTTGCTAGGAATATCAATACAGGCATAATAACATAAACACTAAATAAAAATGCTTAATGAGATATAATTTATATACAATACTGTACATAGATCTTAAATATGTAGTTCAATGAAAATTCTATAGTTTGATAAAGGTATACTTGGTGTAACCACCACCCCAATTAAGACAAAGAACATTTCCACTGTCCTATAAATTCCTTTGCCCCCTTTTCCAATCTCCCGCCTGTTGTGGAGGTAACCACTGCTCTGAATTCTAAGGCCATAAGTCACTTTTTCCTGATCTCAACCTTGATGTAAATGCAGAGTATGCAGCTCTCTATGTCTGGCTTTTTTTCCTTTTTTCTCAGCTTGTTCCTGAGACTTATCAATGATGGTAATGAATCAATCATTTTACTCTTTTTTTTTACTATTCAGTTATTCCTCTGTGTATCACAATTTGTCAATCCATCCTCCTAGTGATGGACATTTGGTTTGTTTCTAGCTTTTGGCTACTCTGAATACAGCTGCTATGAACATATCACAAAACATCTCTCTGCAGACACATGCTTTTACTTCTTCTGGGCAAGTATAAGTCCAACTGCTGCATCAGGCACATGTTTACCTGTACTGGAAAACTCTAAAACGGTTTTCCAAAGGGGCTGTACCATCTTACACATCTACTAGCAACATATAGGTGAGCCCCTTGCTCTGCAGTTTCATTAACATTAGGTGCTGCCATAATGTTTTTTTTTTTAATATAAATTTATTTATTTTAATTGGAGGCTAATTACTTTACAATATTGTATTGGTTTTGCCATATATCAACATGAATCCGCCACAGGTGTACACGTGTTCCCCATCCTGAACCCCCTCCTACCTCCCTCCCCGTACCATCCCTCTGGGTCATCCCAGTGCACCAGCCCCAAGCTTTCTGTATCCTGCATCAAACCTGGACTGGCGATTCGTTTCTTATATGATATTATACATGTTTCAATGCCATTCTCCCAAATCATCCCACCCTCTCCCTCTCCCACAGAATCCAAAAGACTGTTCTATACATCTGTGTCTCTTTTGCTGTCTCGCGTAGAGGGTTATTGTTACCATCTTTCTAAATTCCATATATATGCATTAGTATACTGTACTGGTGTTTTTCTTTCTGGCTTACTTCACTCTGTATAATAGACTCCAGTTTCATCCACCTCATTAGAAGTGATTCAAATGTATTCTTTTTAATGGCTGAGTAATACGCCATTGTGTATATGTACCACAGCTTTCTTATCCATTCGTATGCTGATGGACATTTAGGTTGCTTCCATTAATGTTTTTAATTTTATTTTTCTTGGTGGGTATGTTGCAGTGTCTCACTGAGACTTTAATTTGCATTTCCCTGATGATTAACGATGTGTTTTCATGTGCGCACTGGCCATCTGTATATCTTCTTTTGTGAAATGTTTGCTCCAGTCCTTTGCCCGTACAACATCTGGGTTAAACATACAACTTGTTTAACCAAGCATTGTAATATAATTATACTACTACTGGAAAGGGATGGTGAGTCAAGAGAAATAATCCCTCATTTAATATAACAATAGAAAGTCAGTAGATATGTCTAAAATTGAAGAATTGAAATATATTTCATTCATCAACACATTAAAAAAGGATGTATAAATGTCTGAAGAAACAGCTAAAAGAACAGAAAAGTCATTGCTTCTGGAGAGGAGAGCTAGAGTAGGGAACCTCTGTTTTTATTGTGAGCTTTTTGGTATTATTTTATCTTTGAAGCTTGCATGCGCATTGCTTTGATAAAAAAGAGAATTAAATAACTTACTGAATCTATAATCACTGAGTCAGGTGTTCTTCCAGTGAAAACAAAATTCAGCTGCTTGGCTGCTCTGACCAAGGCTCCCTCATCTGTTTTAGGCAAACAGAAGAAAGCAAATACATGGTGAAAAAACTCATCCCAAATATGAGAGTGAAAGAAAAGTGAAAGTGAAGTCTCTCAGTTGTGTCTGACTCTTTGCGACCCCATGGGCTGTAGCCTACCAGGCCCTTCTATCCATGGGATTTTCCAGGCAAGAATACTGGAGTGGGTTGCCATTTCCTTCTCCAGGAGATCTTCCTGATCCAGGGATTGAACCTGGGTCTCCCGCATTGTAGGCAAACGCTTTACCGTCTGAGAGTAAGATATCCCAAAGTATGAGAGTAAGACTGCAATACAATAATCTGCTTAACTTTAAAATGAATTAAAGTTCTTTTTATTCTGACTCCTGTTATTGAAATCCATTTCTTTTAAAATCATATGACAACGCCCAGGGTTTGAGTAGAATGATCTTCAGAATCTGAGACATGTATAGATCCCAGAGGCATATTCTTGAGGGCTAAGTCTCACTGTTAGCCAAACAGAGGATTAACTTCAAAGTATGTCTTGGTCCAGCATATTCTCCACAACACTTTTCTTAAAATAAATGATGTGTACAAATGAGGAAACCCCATAATAGAACAATACGGATAGACCATGAAGGCATCGTGCTAAGAGAAATAAGTCAGGCAGACAAAGAAAAATACTGTATGATCTCACTTATATGTGGAATCTAAAGAAAAAAGAGAAGAGAAACCCAACCCCCTCAAACTCATATAAAAAGAGATCAGATGTGGTTATCAGAGGTGGAAGGTTGGTGAAGGGGAAGAGGAGAAAGGTGATCAAAAGGTACAAATTTCCATTATAACATAAATAAATACTAGGGGTATAGTGATGTATATCAATTATTTTTTAATTGGAAAAAAATGAGTGGCACAAAAGTGCCTTAAGTTTTATCCTTTTCCTCCTAAAATGCTCACTGTAGGAAAACTATTAATAACACTATGAATATTGAGGGGTCAGATGGTAAAGCGTCTGCCTACAATGTGGGAGGCCCAGGTTCGAGCCCTGGGTTGGGAAGATCCCCTGGAGAAGGAAATGGCAACCCACTCCAGTACTCTTGCCTGGAAAATCCCATGGACGGAGGAGCCTGGTGGGCTACAGTCCATGGGGTCACAAAGAGTCGGACATGACTGAGTGACTTCACTTCAAATGAATTGATGTTTCATTGTATTACATATTATTTACTCTTGTCACCATGTTATATCAGAACTTTTTTGTTTTTGGGGGAAGGGTGTGAGATAAAACATCCATAAAGTGTCTATCTTAATGATAGTGTATCTCATGGTTTTTAGGAATCCGGTATATTCTACAAGGTTGCAGGTGCTGGTTTGTAGTACAGTTTAAAACACAGGGGGAGGGGATAGTTAGGAAGTTTGAGACTGGTCTGTACACACTGCTATGCTAAAAATGATAACCAACAGGGACCTACTGTATCACAGCACATGGAACTCTGCTCAAAGTTATGTGGCAGCTGGATGGGAGGAGAGTTTGAGGGGAATGGACACATGTATATGTACGGCTGAGTCCTTCTGCTGTCCACCTGAAACCATCACAACATTGTTAATTGACTATACTCCAATACAAAATAAAAAGTTTTTTTTTAAAGGAAACTTATAAAAAAGTTCCCTAAAGTGTGTTTCTTCTTTCCTGAAATCTTAGTCAGCAAATTGGCTATTTACCCAATTTTACACTGAAAATAAGCCTAAGTATGGAGTCTCTTCTCTAAGTGTAAAGCTCTTCTCATTCAAGTAAATATACAGCGAACTCCTTGATTATCATTTCCAAAAGAAGAAAAGTTGGTATTCTAAAATCAACACCATTCAGGTAAACAGATCTTCCTTTTCCTGCCAGCTTATGTGAAAAAGCAGTTTATGACCAATAGTTTTTTCTTAATTATTTATAAAGAAGGGAAAACTTACTGTGCACATAGAGTAACATTTTTTTAACTTGTATGAATTTTGATATTCAAATTTCCATGTAACATGTTATATAACAAATATTACAGTTATAGATTTTAAAATATGTACATATATGTATAATTTTGAAAGCCAACGTTTCTAATTAGTAAATAACATTTTTAATCTGAAACTAAAGAGACTTGGTTGTTTTACTTCTTCAAATTAAATTTTTCTGAACAATCTCATATTTCAGAACAATTTTCAACCAAAAAATACATCACAATTGCTTCATTGGTACCTGGAGATGCTGCCTGGTAAATAATCTTATCACCTTCCCGCTCCGGTACCGCTGTGTGACATATGGCCATCATTGTAAGAAATTCACATATTACTGGTGCAGTGGGCTGTAAGAAATAAACACACAATCTAGCCCCTTTCATTTGACCATTATGACACAATGATAGTAGTATTACTTTGTGTATATTTATTGAGCGCAACTGTTAAATATTGAGGGTGAAAGCCAAGAAATCAACACTATGAAGAAAAAATATTTTTTACTAAAATCCTTCATTTTTGCAACCTCTTCATTCCTTTTCTAAACATTCATATAAGGCCACTTTGTCTTGTTGAATAGAAACAGCACAGTGAAAAAGGCAGAGATAGTTGAATCCTGTTATCAGAGGACAAGAGAGGAATTCTAAAATGTTCATTTACCTGGTTCTAATTCCTGATCAGATCTAAATCTTAGGCATCTAATCTTACTGCGGTTCCACTACTTTGGGCCACAGTGATGATGGCAGAGGATTCCTCTATGATGCTTTGGCCTCTCTTTCCAAAAACAACAACCATAACCTGACTAGTGTCCTACTAAATAAAAAAGGGTTGACTGAGCAAGTCCTGTGTAGTTATGGCCTGAGGAAGACAGGATCCTTTCTGCAAGGAGTTTTTGAGTTTATAGGAGAATAGCAACCAGATTTTTGAAATTAAACATCTTTTCTGGTTCCTGATGAAGAAAATGGTCACTCGAATTAATAACGGAAAAAAATTCCTCCATGATCTTGGAACAAAAAACTAAAATGACTGGAAAGGTACATCAAAACATTATTTGAAAAAAAACAAACAAACTGGTGTTCAGGCTAGAACAGCAGACAAATCAGACAAGGTCCCTGATGCTTTGACTTGTGGGGAAAAGAGAACATAGATAAACGGTACAAAAGTATCATTTATTTATGGGCTTTCCTTGTGGCTCAGCTGGTAAAGAACCTGCCTGCAATGCGAAAGACCTGAGTTTGATCCCTGGGTTGGGAAGGTCCCCTGGAGAAGGGAACAGCTACCCACTCCAGTATTCCGGCCTGGAGAATTCCATGGACTGTATAGCCCATGGGGTGTCGCCAAGAGTTGGACACGACTGAGTAAATTTCATATCATTTATTTATACTGTGAAGAGGGTTACAAAGGATAAAATGTATGAAAATCATACAATATGATTTGGGTCAGTTTGTGGTTGTTCTCAAGACAATGTGATCTTTAAGCTGATAAAGTTTTAGCCTCATGAAGTACTGAGCACAGTTTTCCATCAAGCAGGAATAACACATGACTGAAAAGGTCCTAAAGGAGGAAAGAATGAAGCATGTATGAGAAAATAAAAGAAAGCCAGTATAGACTGAGGAGAAAGAAAGGGAGGGTAGGTCCAAGTGAGGCTGGTGACTTAGGCAGAGGTTGGATCACGCAAATTTGTAAGTTGAGAGGGAAGCCAGAGAGTGGTTTTCAACAGGGGTGTGTTGGGACTTGATTTCCACTGGCATCATTCTAGCTGCCATGTGCAACAAGGATGGGAAGGGGTGAAAACAGAAACCAGGAGAATGGTTAGGAGGCTGTTGTGGCAATTTACCTGGAGAATGCTGGTAGCCTTGACTGGGGTAGAGAAAGTGAGAATGAGGTGAAGAAGACATTTAGGACATGTTCTAGAAAGTCATGGGCTTCCCAGTGGTGCAGTGGAAAAGACTCTGCCTGTCAATTCAGGAGGTGCAGGAGACGCAGCTTTGATCCTGGATGGGGACGATCCCCTGGAGGAGGAAATCACAACCCACTGCAGTGTTCTTGCCTGGGAAATCCCATGGACAGAGGAGCCAGACAGGCCATAGTCCATGGGGTCGCAAAGACTTGGCAACAACTGTGCGACTGAGTGCATGCACGTGTACACACACACAAGAAAGTTGTATTGACAAGGGCTTAGTGATTGATTACAGATCTGGAGATGGAGAGAAGAGACGTAACAAAGCAACCCTAAGTTCCTAGACGGAGTTATAAGATAGTTGATTGTGTAACCTGAGAACACAAGAAGGAAGAGGTGGGTCTAGGTCTAGATTTTGTGGATCTTGAAGCTCATGTTCTGTTGAAAGCAAAAATATCCACATGAATGCACTGCTAGGGCCCCGCCCAGGGGCAGAGGTGGCAAGTCCACCAGTGCTAGGAAGGGACTAGTTTTGGGGTGATGAGCATGAGTTCAAGTTTTGATGCACTGAGCTTGAGGTGATTGTGAGAAAAAGTTGGGGATTTAAACCTAGGTGTGCATCTGACTCTTTATAGGCCCATGGAACTGCAGCCCTCCAGGCTCCTCTGTCCATGGAATTTTCTAGGCAAGAACACTGGAGAGTGTTGTCATTTTTTCCTCCAGGGCATCTTTCTGACCCAGGGATTGAACCCAAGTCTCTTATGTCTCCTGCATTGGCAGGCAGATTCTTTACCACGAGTGCCACTTGGGAAGCCCTTAAACTTCAGAGATCATATCATTTGATCAGATGGAATTTTAGTAAGTATCAGTAACTTTATAAGTGGAATACTCACGTTGGGTGGCAGATGTCTAAAGTTCTTATTGTATAGATTTAGCACTGGCCTATAATTTTGATTTCTATAGATATTTTGAAGTTGTTAACAATGAGTTGTTTCATATAAATAGAGCTCTAAATTATATAATATTTTTAAAAAGCAGAGTATCAATAAATGACAGTGTTAAAAGTAAATTTCTAATAATCACAGATCCGTGTTGGCCAAGTAAAAATAATTTAGAGACAACAGATTTTTATAATTATTAAAAATGATCATGAAAGTAAAAAATGGAATATATAAGCATGGAAGGTAATTCAGAGAAACACTCATTAGTTTTCATTTATTAATGAAAAGATAATGGTACTATGCTTCTTACATGATTATTTTGGAGGTTTTCCAGCAACGATGAATCACTAAATGTTTTTTCATCTCCAAACTGTGAGTTCTGCCTAAAGGAGAAAAAATGGAGCATATTTGATTCATTTATACAAGCCCGCAGATCTATGTGTAAGTTACTTTTAAAATAAATCATTATGCCTACAAACTCTTAATAAATTAAATCTAATAAATTAAGTATAATTTAGTCCACATTTCAAATAAGATACCACATATTTCATGATTGAGTCATAGGATATTTTCAAACATTATAAACTGTGAAAGCCTTTTTCAGTGTTAATAAAAAATAGCATTTTATCGTTCATTTTCCTGGAGTAAAATTATGTTGTAGCCATATGAAGTTTAAAAAAAATTTAATTAAAAAAAATGTAACCAAACTGCTAATATACATGGAATTGAATTTTTCTACTTTCATAATTTTTCCAAGGTTTAAAAATTTTGAGAATTAATGGAGTTATTATAAAAATAATACTGTTTTACTTTAGCCATGAAAATTTATTTGCAGTGAGTAATACTATATGATTACCATATGAAACAAAAATATGAATAAACTGATTACACATTTCATTAACATTTATCACTAACAAATATCTTATATATTTATGTACATATTACAGTTACTCTGTAAAGGAGAAAAAAGCCATAAAAGTATATATGTGGTTTTGTGTTGTGGCTGTCTTCAGATCAGCAAACTTGAACTTCATATGAAACAAATCAAATGAGAATTGCCTTTATAATCTAGCTATTACTAATTTCATAGCCATGCAATTTAATATCAAAATGTTGAGATTCAAAGGAAGGACAAGGAACATTTAAGTGGAAATGTCAAACCCCAAGAGTATACTTATTATAGTTCAGTGAAAATATATAGATCTAAAGCTTTTGTGCACAGAAGGAAATTTCAGAAGTCATTGAGGAAAAAATAATGTGTTCAATATTAAACAGCTGTAATCTAGAAAGCTTTTAATCATAATTTTTACAGGTTACAAAGAGAATTATCAGTGCCAATGTGCCAAATACCAGGAGTTTCATATTTTAAAGCCAGCTGTTTGAAAGGAAGGAGAAATCATTGAAGAAAAAAAAAGAATGTAAAATAATTTAACCTAAACCAGATCAATATATGTAAATATCTTTTTAACCATACACCATAAAAAGAAGTTAGAATTTTACAGTAAAACACATCTTTATTAACGTGTAACACTTTGATCTATTAGTTCTCAATATTATAATGCACCTTTATTAGCACATAGATTAGAATTCTCAAAAACATCAGTAGGAAACAGAATGAACACATTTCATTATTATTTCAATAATAATAAATAATTTATTTATAAAATAATAAATTAATATTTATTAATTAAAACTCCTCCTCTTCTTAGTTTTAAAGATGAAAAGAACTTTTAAACAACTTGTCAATTGGCAGGCAGAAAAAATTAACATACATTTCTCCTCTAAATATTATCATTCTCAAAAAGTTTATTATTCAGGGCTCTATAAAATCTCCCTATTATTTATAAAATGTATTCATTATTGGTTCTTAGTTATATTTTCGCACTTATTTGTTAGATAAATTGAAATGTCAAGGAATATTCACAGTAACAACTTGCATGTGGAGGTCTATCTTCCTTCTAAAGAATTCTGGACTAAAAGCTTTTATAAATTTGAAGATGTGTCTTATTAATCTCACCAGTAATTCCTTCACTTCATAAATCACAGTTATCACAATTGATAAAGCTTTCAAATGTATTTATAACAAATAACACTAGATATGCAACTGAAGTGTTTACACGGACACATCCTTCCCTCCATTCACCAGTGAAACCTTATGACGCAGAAAATGCTAACTTTTCTCCCAGAAAGGAGCTTCCTTTCCAAGATCATAAACCCACCAGCATTTTATTTGCTAATTACGCAGCTTGGTCTGGATAACTTAGACATGGTGCTCTCATCACCCCTGTCTGAAATCTCACAAAATGTTCACTTTTAGTAAAAGTAAACATAAAATTAGGAAGCTCAAAAGTCATTTCAAAATAAGAACCAATAAATTGCTAGCTGACAAAGCTATTTGAATTTGCAAACTGTGCATACATAAAAGTGTAAGCTGACATCTACATTTTGTTAAAACATTCCATAGAAGTTTTCAAGTGATACTTTGCCTTAAAAGGAGACAAAGAAATTATGGTGTTTTGCAAAAAGCAATAAGGCAGGGGGTGAAAGTGAAAAATGAGCAGTTAACCCACAGTGTCATATAATTTACTGCTTCTTGTAGGCTGATTTAAAAGCTATGATACATTGCAAATAATTATTTCCTAATCATCCAAAAATGAAGAATCCTAATAGCAATAAAAAATGAGAAGATTCAGAATTTTATGGATAAACATAAATTACAATAAGTGTGGCCTGATCAGTATTAGGAACCAGAGAAGATCAAATTGCTAACATCCATTGGATTATAGGAAAAGCAAGAGAGTTCCAGAAAAACATCTATTTCTGCTTTATTGACTATGCCAAAGCCTTTGACTGTGTGGATCACAATAAACTGTGGAAAATTCTGAAAGAGATGGGAATACCAGACCACCTGACCTTGAGAAACCTGTATGCAGGTCAGGAAGCAACAGTTAGAACTGGACATGGAACAACAGACTGGTTCCAAATAGGAAAAGGAGTACGTCAAGGCTGTATAATGTCACCCTGCTTATTTAATTTACATGCAGAGTACATCTTGAGAAACCCTGGGCTGGATGAAGCACAAGTTGGAATCAAGATTGCTGGGAGAAATATCAATAACCTCAGATATGCAGATGACAGCACCTTTATGGCAGAAAGTGAAGAGGAGCTAAAGAGCCTCTTGATGAAAGTGAAAGAGGAGGGTGAAAAAGCTGGCTTAAAGCTCAACATTCAGACAACTAAGATCATGGCATCTGGTCCCATCACTTCATGGCAAATAGATGGGGAAACAGTGGAAACAGCGACAGACTATTTTTTTGGGCTCCAAAATCACTGCAGATGGTGACTGCAGCCATGAAATTAAAAGACACTTACTCCTTGGAAGGAAAGTTATGACCAACCTAGACAGCATATTGAAAAGCAGAGACATTACTTTGTCAACAAAGGTCCATCTAGTCAAGGCTATGGTTTTTCCAGTAGTCATGTATGGATGTGAGAGTTGGACTATAAAGAAAGCTGAGTGCCGAAGAATTGATGCTTTTGAACTGTGGTGCTGGAGAAGACTCTTCAGAGTCCCTCGGACTGCAAGGAGATCCATCCAGTCCATCCTAAAGGAAATCATTCCTGAATATTCATTAGAAGGACTGATGGCTGAAGCTGAAACTCCAATACTTAGGCCACCTGATGCAAAGAACTGATTCATTTGAAAAGACCCTGATGCTGGGAAAGATTGAAGGTGGGAAGAGAAGGGGGACGACAGAGCATGAGATGGTTGGATGGCATCACAGACTCAATAGACATGAATTTGAGTAAACTCCGGGTGTTGGTGATGGACAGGGAGGCCTGGCGTGCTGCAGTCCATGGGGTCGAAAAGAGTTGGCCATGACTGAGCAACTGAACTGAACTGAATCAGTTAATTTCATACATGACAGTGTGGACTATGAGATCATGTCAAATGAAGAGATAAATAACAATTTTTATTTAAGTTAAAAAACAATTTAGGAGTAGAAAGGCCTAGTATTCAGAAAACAAATAGAAAACATGGTCTGCATAAAGCTAAAATACTTCTGCATAGCAAACACTACTACAAGCAAGTCAAAAGTCAAACGACAAACTGGGAAGAAAACTATTTCCAACACATAAAATGGTTACTTTATTCAAAATGAAACATTAAGTCACTCAGAATAAAAAGGGCTTATAGAAGCTAACACTAAAAAGATCAACAATGCAATAGAACAATGAGCAGAGGATATAAACACACAGTTCACAAAGAAAGAAGTGGTTTTAAATATACATTCAATCTTACTGCATGATGAGAGAAATGAGATTTAAATTTATCAATGTTGCAGAAATTGTTTGACAACTCTGCTGCTATAACCTTGGAAAAACAGTTAAACCATCCATCATTGATGAGAATGAAAATTGGTACAATTTCTAAAAAGGAATATTGGCAATGAAAGTGAAAGTCGCTCAGTTGTGTCTGACTCTTCGTGAGCCCATGGACTATATACAGTCCATGGAATTCTCCAGGCCAGAATACTGGAGTGGGTAGTCGTTCCCTTCTCCAGGGGGAATCTGCCGAACCCAGGGGTTGAACCCAGGTCTCCCACATTGAAGGCAGATTCCTTACCAGCTGAGCCACAAAGGAAGCCCAAGAATACTGGGTTGGGTAGCCTATCCCTTCTCTAGCTGATCTTCCTGACCCAGGAATCGAACCGGAGTCTCCTGCATTGCAGGCAGATCCTTTACCAACTGAGCTATCAGGGAAGATCCTGATATTGGCAATATCTAACAAAATTTAAAATCAGTATAATCCTTTGAGATCCAGAAATTCCAGTTTCTGGAATTTCAGTCTATTCTGTACTTACACTGTCTGGTGCAAAACTCTGTATGTGCAAACTCATTCTTTGCAGCACATTTTTAACAGCAAAAGGTTAGAACTAACCCAAAGTTTTACTAGGGCGGTTGCTTAAAAAGACTGTGGTACATCCATAAAATAATAATGGAACACTATACAAAAAATAGGAGGCTGTCCATGGAGTATGGACAAATCTCAAAGGTGTATTGTCAAATGAAAAGCTGGTACCAAAGTGTGTACAATATGTTTCACTGTTGGTAAAAATGAGAAAGCAAATATATGCATACACAGTAGAATAGATCTGGAGAAATAAACCTGAAATGGGTTACACTGACTGCCTTCAGGTGGGGAAATGGAGGGTCAAAAATGGGGAAGAGATGTCCTACTGCATTATGAGCTTAAATCAAATTTAAATTAAAGATTAAAAACCAGAACAAAATCCAATCATGAGCTGAAACATACATTCTACATACAAACTCAACGTATACATTATATACACACAGACGCTACACACATGCATACATGGGAAGACAAAGGCAGTGTGGCTGAAAACACTGTTTTCTGAATGGATCTGTACCTTCTGGCTTTGAATAGTGCTACTGTTCCAAATCAAAATTCCTAAAAGGGTGATTTAATTTTAAAAAATGAAATTGTTGTTCAGCATCAGGTCAAGTCCAAGAATATAAACAAGTGGTTGAGTTCAATAATAATGTTTTTTTCTTAGACACTAGTTTTGATCAATGTGGTCTGCTTTTCTGTGTGGTTCTAAAGTATTTCTGAGGGCAATTACAAAAGAGGAGTTCCAATAACACTCTGTGAAATGGTCGCTTGACTGGAATAAATAAATTACTTGTCCAAGTGACTACTCTGAAGACTAGCTAATCTGGATGTGTTAGATTTCATTACTATACAGTCATACCTGGAAGAATGTTTTAGTGAGCCCAGTAATGGCAGCAGAATAAATAAATATCGCTCATTTCATACATAAATACAGACCAAAATGAAATGAGAAAAGAAGACCAGAAAATGGTACCATCCAGTGATACTGTGCTAACACTAAAAACCACAGTAAAATGAGTGAGCACAGAATACTTTGGGATTTTCCTCAAAGTAATAGTGGGGGAAAATACAGATGAACTGAAATTGGCTTTGAGTACATATTAGTGAAGTGAGTGAATGAGTACATCTGTTTCCTACTGTTATTTATGCTTGAGATTTCCACAAAAAAAATCAGAAAAAGAAAAAAAAATGTAACAAAATATATAGCTTTGGAATATAATCATATCTTAGGGCTACACAGATGCTTATAATAAGCTAATATTTTTGTGCAATCCTCCAAATATTGATACTGTCTAAAGAATGGTAGATTTTAATAGAAATGAATTAACCTTCAAGGTTATATGTCAGCTGATGGTACTTGGCAATAACAAGAAAACCATCCCAGTTCTGGAAGCAGTGGCTGCTGGTTGGGAAATGATTTCATCTCTGTAAACTATATTAATAGATTTAAGCAAGTAGAGTTACAGCCATTATCCAATTATTTTTAATGTCAAGAAAGTGTTTTTGAAACTGTAATAGTTTGCCATCAAATTTGACCAAATGTAAATAATCTACATATTTCTGTTTTTAGTTGCTGAGTTGTGTCCAACTCTAAAAATCTACGTACACTTATGTGTTAAATAAAAAGTATTTATTTACTTTTTTAACACTTATGTGTTAAATAAAAGTATTTTTAACTTGGTATTTTTGTGGCAAATATGGTTGAAGAATGATAGTGAAATACACAGTACAGGTCACAGATTTTATCTATGGAGTCAGTGAACTTCACATTGAAAGGTGAAGCTGCTGACAGTCAGTAAGAATCACCTTTCAGATTTTGGATTTACAGTCAGCTGTACTCTCCAGTTTACCCCTGAGGACCAGCAGCATGAAGATATAGCCAGGTTCCTGAAGCATACACTCAGTCAGGCCCACGCTTTCAATCTTGGTTTCTCTGGCAATATGAAATCAAGTGGATCAGATCTGGCAAATGCCAGATTTAGGATTGGGCCAAGTTGTGTCCCCCCCAGGCTAACTTCTCGTCAGTCAGTTAAACTATACTTGCTCTTGCTACCCTAACAAAACGAGAAAGAAAAAATGAAATAACAAATAGTAAGGATATCTTTTCTCTAAATGCAGATATTTCTGAAGCTCTTTAAAGTCTATTGGAAGTGATATAACCACCACCTACTTAATATCCAGGTTGAGCAAAGTTTTAACTTTTTCTCCCATGTTTACTGGTTGTATACTTTGAGGGAAGTTACTTATTGGCTTCTCTGCCTTAATTTCACCAGCTTTAGAAGGCTCATGTCAATTACAACTCCTCAAATATGTCTTGAGGATTAAGTGAGGGACATTAGAGCTAACACTCAGATACTCTTTTAAGCACTTTAAAAACAGAATTCATTTAATCTTTGCAACCTCCCTATGATGTCTACATTCTACCCAATGAGGACCCACAGGCAAAGAGATTAGGTAGCTGGCTCAAGAGCAGCATTAGGGCCAGGATGTGAACCTGAGTGGTCAGAATTGAAGTCTGCATCCTTGACAACTGCTCAGGACCCAGGACACAACTAAAGTTTAAGTAGTAGCTGTTCCTTCATCTTTGCTGCTTATAGGTAACCATTTGATAGATGAGGAAATCCAAGTAGATATTTAAAATAAAGCTTACTTTATTAAACAGTTGGCAAAAACCTTCCCTAGGGTTTATTTCTTAAAATATCATTAATATCTAAGTTTATATAGAACTGCAATTGGAACTATACAAAAATTTATGAAAAACTTGACATTTTAAAATTTGGAATTACCCAGTTTAGAATATCAAGTTTCCAGAAAGGGTGTTTTACATAAAAAACTTAAATAGATAAAATAATGTCTCTTCCCAATAGTGATAAAAATCATAAAGCAACCTCTACTGAAAGTAGAATATTTTAAATGACCCAGATAAACAACTGTTAACATTTTCATCCAATCTTAATAAGAATAAGGTGAAGGTAATTTCCTTCTCAAGAAAAAGTGATTTATCTTAGAAAAAACATATATTCTAAAAATAAAAATACATATTCAATTCTATTGAAAAGCAACAAGTAAAAAGATATAACCAAAATTTTAACTACATTCTCAAAAGATTAAGTAGAAGAGAATATCTACATCATTACACTTGAATTATCTACCAACAGTAAGATGTTTTGGCACATTTAAAAGACACTGAAAATTATTCAGTTGTGGATAGGTGTTGAAATGCATGACACTCCAAGCAATGAGCTTAAGTGTAATGAATCATCAGTTATCACATGGACCAAACAGCTGCCTCTGTCATTAACTGTAGGTAGTGTGAGGCTTATTGCAAATTGTTACCAAATCTCCACTTTATTGAAATAAAATCCAAGTTGAAAAATAAGGCTTAATCATAAAATACCCTGTGTCATCTGAAAATAGAAATGTAATCACATATAAAGCCATACTGTTTTTTACAGTTACCAGCATTAAAGAAATCTGCTTTCTGAAATTTCATTTGCCACCAGATTGCAATGAATTACTGAAATAAACTCATGTCATTCTAAATGAAAATGTAAACCATGGTGAGGATTTTAAAGTAAGACCAAAACCCAATATGTACTGAAATTAAGCTTATAAAATGCTATTCAATAATTCTAAAATTAATTATATTCCTGTTAACCCTAGTTATTGGTAGCATACTTTTCCAACATTTGTTCCAGATATTTCCTTAAAAAATGTTTATGTTATAGCCTCCAAACAGATTTAGCAAATTAATGAAAATAAATGTAAAGGAAATTTATACTGTGTGGTTGTTTCAGTGGCATTTTTCTGTAGCTCTGTCGAGTATACAAACAGTGGCAGAAGGTGGCAGTGCTGAGCTAAAAAAAAATAAATAAAATTTATGGAGCTGTCCCTGAAATCTTAGGCAGTCCACAGCCCAGGGACTCTAAGTTGATTGTTATAGATTTTATTATAGATACATAGCTCCATGAAACCAGCAAGCCTAAACTTTGAACTAAATGTTCATAAAATGATTAAAGGTTATTCAACAGGACATCAGGGCTATTCAACAGATTTGTTTTTACTCAGCAGATTTTAAGAACTATTTTACAGCATTGTCATCCTGCCTGATTAGTAATTTTTTTTCAAAGTAGCGAAATGCATCTAACAACACAATAAAATGCAAACCTTTTAAATGGATCAATGAGACAGAAAGATCCATGCCGCTTACCATTCATCAGGAGAGCAGCCATAATCCTCAGGTTCAGGGACATGGCTTCAGAAAGCAAGAGGAGGGACACAAAGAAAGGAGAAAATAATCAAAGAAAGGCTGGAAACACAAAAGCATGAATAAGGGAAGTACTGAGATATGAGTCAGTTAAGGAAATAAACTTTTAGCTGATTTGGAAAGAATGGCAGTTAGTATAGAAAGTATAATTTATGGTAACTAGGCAGATTTACAAAGTTGTTCTTTCGTCGAATAGCCAACTTGCCTCTTCACCATGAAATTTCCCAATTTTATGCACAGAAATCAGTATTCAGTAGAAAATATTAAACTTAGAGTTTAAATACAGGCTATAGCCAATGGAAAATTCATCACACAATGCATAATGAGAATAAAGTGTTTTAATTAAAAAAAGCATGTTACTAAGAACAAACTATCACACTGATAAAATCTGCCAAGTGCACTTCAGAAACAAATTTGACTGCCATGCAGGGGTGGCTCTTTACACAGGTATAGTAAAGTAAAAGTTAATCACACTGCTACAGCTAAAGAGCACCACAGTGTGAAAGATAAGCATTTTAAAAGATGCTAAAAAATGCTCACTTAAACCATAACTCAGCCGTTAAACAATTTATTATGTCAAAAAGAAGACATTCATCAATACTTCATTTTCATCCATTAGCTCATCGGAGCACCGGATCTACGTATAGCTTTCAATTCAACCAACCAGTGATGTGACAGAGGGGTCCGTAATACATGACACAGCAGATTTTATTTTACTTATTTATATATTTATTTACTAAAATTTTCTTTTTATTGTTTAGATTTTTTTCTCGCTGTCTTGAGACATACAACACTGTGCAAGTGTAAGGTATACAGTATGATTTGATACTAATATAGATTGCAAAGTGATTACCATCATGTGCCTGTGTGCTAAGCTGCTTCAGTTGTGTCTGACTCTTTGGTACAGGCCCTATGGACTGTAACCCACCAGGCTCCTCTGTCCATCAGATTTTCCAGGCAAGAATACTGGAGTTGGTTGCCATGCCCTCCTCCAGCAGATCTTCTCGACCCAGAGATTGAACCTGCATCTCTTACATCTCCTGCATATCATAGTTTTAGTTAACACTCCCATCCATCACCTAATCACCATTTCTTTTTTTTATGGTGAGAACACTTAAAATCTCCTCTCTCAGCAGCTAAAACTGATTTCCTTATCTCTTGTTTCTTTCATTATACAAGGTCATTCAATAGTTTTCCTTTAAATTAAATTTATTAGATGTAGGTAGAGTTTAAAGATGCCGAGTTCAGTATAACATCACTGTTTTTGATAAATATACAATGTTCACTGAAAACTGGGGAAAATCCTCTCACTTCCTAAGTGGCCTCTATTTCTTACCCTTCCACCAAACTGGCCATGCACGGACCTCATCACTCTAAGGTACCTCCGAAGCATCAGCTGTCTCCGGTGCAGGCTCCACCCACCACCTTCACTCCAATCACAATGGGGGCAGTCTCCTTACTCACTGTCCTCTCTTCTACCAAAGGATGTTTTCAGATGCTTGAGGGGAAGGACTAAATGAGCCCTCAGTGAGCCCAGAAAAAGCCATGGCCTCCTGCCAAGCTCTGTGAAAACTAGCTGCAGCCCAGTGCTCTAGGCAATCACTTCTCATCAACTTCAAGGCTTAGATGAGTCCCTGAACTACAGGAGGGGAGGGTCAGATGCTACCCAAGCAAAAACACGGCACCAAGGTTCTTCCAAGTTGCCCTGGTGGTGTTCAGCAGCCCTGGATCTCCTACTGGGGAGGGGCTGGAGCCTCAGAGCTCAAGGCTCAGGGCTGCACTCCCTGGGTGTGGTTCAACCTTGGCAGATGTTCAGGGCTATTCTGAATGAGATGAGCAGCGGGCGATCCATACATCTGTTACTTTATTCTGTCTGCATGAGTTTCCCCAAGATCACTGCTCTAGTAGCTCTGATATGTGCCTTCCGTCTGGTTCTTTACCATGGAACGTCAATGCTGTTACATCTGCTTGGTAAGTTCTTAAACTCCTTCCTGATCTCAGTGTTAAGCATCCCAGTGCCTGGTCTCAGTGATTAGATCACACCCCTCCACCCTGTCCCCAATCACAGCCTCATATAGACCATTGTACTGCATTATGATTTTGTAATTGTCTGCATGATGATTTAATTACATCCATTAACCTCCAATTAGACTATAAACTTCAGGGGGGTGGAAGCCAGGTGAACTTTGGCTGATCCTTAAATCCCCAACATCTAACAAAGTACTACATACTGTACATAGAGATGAACACTTGTTGAGGCATGAGAATAAATGAATGGTTTTTACCCAGCTTTATCCACCAGTCACAGTGAGAAGTGAGATACATTTATTGGTTATAATATAGACCTTGGGGCAATTTTTATAATTGTGAGGTTTCTCATGGTGAATTTCCTCTCAGACTTAAAGAAGTCACCGATTCTTTCAGCAAACATTGCTAAACAAAATATTGTCAAGTAAAACTACTCACATGCTATTTTCACATGTAAATAAAGATTATTATTAGGAGCATTTGGTATTCACTTAAAGGGAAAAAGTCAATGAAATGTTTTTAATACTGATTAAAATGACTTGCCCATATGAAAATATAATATTAATTTCCTTTACAGACTCTTAAAAAACCAAAACAAAACAAAAAACTTTTCCCAGTTCATCAGCTCATTCTAATAGTAAGATTTTAAACTATCAACAAAGACAGTACTTAGGACTGTAGCCGAGAATAGTCACTGCATTGAGAATTCTACCCACTGAACATAAAAACCTCATTACCTATTTCTGGCTTTCAAGTAACTATGATAAAACTGAATTAGTATAAGAAGTAACTTGTTGAAATTATGCTTTAGTAAATGTTTAACAGCAGAATTTCTAGTTTGTAATAAGTTAAATTTATAAATATGATATCACAATTTATTTACATTTAATTAAAATCTAATGAAACAGTCTAAGAAGTTTAATCATGGTGGTACTTCTGACAAAGTTAATCTTTACAAAACAAACATCATTGCTACGTGTGTACTAGGCGTGTACAAATCTTGTATTTCATTGACCATCATGAATCCAATTTAGGGCCAAAGTTAAAAGAAATGAGGGAAAACTTACTAAGACTAAATTTTGGAGCCTTGTTTTAAGTGTTAAATATCTTCTTCCTACAAATCTATAAAATGCACTGAACGAGGCAAAGATTATACTACCAAGAGACTTCAAGTCTTGTCTTTCAAACTGATAAAAGCCAACAGAACTCATCTTGGACTCTAAGGTAGAAAGAGATTTTATTTTCTTAAAAAGTGCTTAAGAAGCATCAGCTCTGAAATCATAACCCCAAAGGCATTTGTTAGTATATAAAACTATGTGTTATTTTCCTTTGTTTTGCTAAATTCTGAGGAGACAATCTCTATGTTTTCTTCTTCTGGAGGTGAAAGTATACATGTGTATTAATAAGAGCTTCCCATATTAAATAATGTAAAGCACTTCCATGGGCAGACGGGACAGTATAACCATGTCATGGTTCCTTTAACCCAAGAGCGCCCAGAGGAAATGCACACAGAAAGGTGGTTCTCAGTCATTTCTTTTTCCTGTGGAGTTTGACAGAATTAAGTAATAGCTGTGTGTCTCTCCTACTGTAGTCAACTGAGTAGTCTAAAGTCTCTGTTTCTCTAAAGCTTTCATGTATCAACAACTCTCTGTAATGCTGACATCCCAACTGTCCATCAGAAATGCTTAGGGGAGGGGATGGGACAATTACTTGTGGTGTCAATAACTTTACGAGTTTTCTAGTATTGTTTCTTAAAGAAAAGGAGCCTTTGTACTTTTAAGTATTGTATAAATTTATCATATTGGGTGAGAGTCTGAGGTTTCTGAACTGGAAACTTCCAGAACATCTATATCTCTATGCAGGTACCATAAATATAAAGTAATAAAAGGAAAAAAAAATTCAATCAGGGTTAAGGATCCTATAAGCACATACATGATTTACTGGAAGTAGTTTAACAAGTTTCACTCAACAAGGCTCTTGGTATTCTTGAAAATATGATATATTATCCAAAGAGAAACCCATTTTTATTTCACAGTTAAAAACTGCAAATAAAGGAATCACTATTTTAAAATTTCTAAACATCACCGAATTTCAGATCTGAAAAGAATCTTGGAGTATGGAGGTCTCACCATACTCGTTTTAAAGAGTTCGGAATATTTGAATGGAACTGTCTAAGGTAATACAGTGAATTAATGACAAAGTTAGGACTATGACGCAAGTCTTGAAACTGCAGCTCAATGTTAAGAGATGTGGATTTTCCCAAGAGGAAATTTGTTTCATTGGAAACAATCTAAATCATGACAATACTTACCTCTCTTTAACATTTACCAGTCTCAAACCCAGTCTATCATAATATATAATACATGTGTTCATGACAGTATTACCAACAGACGCATGAAAAACATTGTTCTTTAGAACTACTGCCTGTAAGTGCTTAAGAACTTGTTCCAGGAATAAGAAAACCTTGTAAAATGGAAAAGAACACCTAGCTGTTATTCTGGTTCTCTGTTCTGATAGGTTCACAATCAGTAATTACTAATTTGAAGAACTGGCTTATTCAACTGAACAAAGTAAAAAACGGACGTCAATTCCCAAAACAGAACCCTCTAAAAATAACATTTATGAATGCCAGCAGAATGTGCATAAAAACAAACATCACCATAAATTTGTCAGCAAGTGTAACACAACAAACTCTAGAATCACAATAGGCTCTTCCTTCTCTCATCAGGGATAACTGTGGGTCAAACACTTAAGTGCAAAATGTCAGAGAGTGTGGCACACCTCTTCTTTACCAGCAGGAAAACAAAGAGGCCTGAAGCAACTGGGGGAGGAGAGAGGAAGGTTTCTTTTGTTTAAAGGAACTGGGAGATCTTCAGATAAAGAGGGAAGATGCAAAAGGGTATCCCGCCCTGGAAATAGATAGTAAGCATGCTTCTTAAATTAGCAGCTTGTCCTTACAGTGTAAAATAGCCATTCAGTCTTTAGCTTCACTTACCCACAAAGTTTGAAGTCACTTTCAGTCATCCTCTCTACTAATCCAAAGAACAGAGATAGCTGCCTCCATCTATTCCCCTTTACAGACCATGTAGGGGAGTAATCACATACTTTTAGAATTTTTTTACCAAGTGGTTATTTATTTATGCTTTTACCTAAGGGCATTTTCATAATTCAGCACACTATTTTACTAGTGTTTACTAGTGTTTACTAGTATTTATACTAGTTTACTGCTTAGAGACAGAGCAGGAGTGGGGAAGGGGTGGGTACAAGCCAGAAAAACCCCAAAGCAAGTGTCCTTGCTTGCATGATTAAGATACCAGTCTTTCGCTGGGAAAGTTGGTAAAAGGCCAAGATCAATCAACCAGAAGGATGTTTCATCTTTGATCATGACTTTTCAGGAGATGTAGAAATTAATTTTCTCACATTACCCTATAAAGAGTTTCAAAAAGGAGGCTTTTGAAGTTTAGGCAAGCATACCTAGAAGTAAGAAAAAAATGGGTACTCAACAAGCACATTCTAAAGGATAGATTCTATGACTGCAAAGAGGAGAGGTGATAAAAAGAAATCGAAGGGCTAACTTTCTCAGAGAAACAATGTGCTTTCACACAGGCAGGCCGCATGGTAGGTTTATGGCAGTGGAGAGGGAGTGTATTTATACCTTATTACCAGATAGAGATCTGCAGGGCAGCTCTAAATACTAAAAGATTATTGGGTAGGGCGCCTACCTCATAGTAATTCCAAATGAAAAACAATACCATAAAGCTATAAAACATAAAATGTACATGTATGCTGAAGTCAAAATAGCTGCTTTCTAGATTAAAAAGAAAAAAACACCTTTCTAAAAAGAACTCCCCCAATTGTACCAAACTGTTAACACTAATTAAATGTGTACATCATAACTCTGATTAAAGGGAAAAAACTCACCCGTAAGCCACTCCAGCTATGGTGCACTTCTTAAACTGCATTACATTGCACGTCAAAGTACCAGTTTTGTCAGAAAATATATATTTTACCTAAAAAAATTAAAAATTTCTCATTAAAATTTCAGAGATCATTTTAAGCCAGTCTTTTATTGAAAGGCTTAAAAAAAAAAAAAACACCCTTTCATTACTATTCTTTTAACCAATTTTGTTGCACCGCAGGGTCACAATGTACTGTGCTGTGCTTAGTCAGTCATGTCTGACGCTTTGCGATCCCATGGAATGTAGCCTGCCAGGTTCCTCTGTCCATGAAACTTTCCAGGCAAGAATACTGGAGTGGGTTGCCATGTCCTCCTCCAGGGGATCTGCCCGATCCAAGGATCGAACCCAGGTCTCAAGCACTGTAGGTGGATTCTTGAATGGTATTAACTGACTACTTTTTGCACATCATCAAGGAATATTTTTAACTATTTCTTCTAGATTTTCAGCAGTGAATCATATATGAAATGAAATTCTCTCAAGCTAGCAGAGAAACTACAGCCATACAGAATCTGTCTTAACAGTCTGAATTTGCACTAGTAAGTGCCTCTATCATTACTTAACATGCGCTTGCCTGCATTAGTTGCTTCAATTCTATTCGACTCTGTGACCCCCTGGCCTGTAGCCCTCCAACTTCCTCGGTCCATGGGATTCCGAGCACTAAAATCTCTTTCAACACTTCTCAACAAAACAATTATGGGATTGGTGATGGCTTGCTTGATTAAAAATAACTTCATACAACATCTGAATTGGTAAGGAAAAAAAACAGCTTTGGTTTAAACGCTACCTTAAGAGTAAGACTTAGCAAATGGCAATGGCATAAGAAGAGTAGAATCCTTTCTTAGCTAACACATATAAATGAATTACAAATATATTTACTCCTTGGAAGGAAAGTTATGACCAACCTAGATAGCAAAAAAGCAGAGACATTACTTTGTCAACAAAGGTCCGTCTAGTCAAGGCTATGGTTTTTCCTGTGGTCATGTACGGATGTGAGGGTTGGACTGTGAAGAAGGCTGAGCGCTGAAGAATTGATGCTTTTGAACTGTGGTGTTGGAGAAGACTCTTGAGAGTCCCTGGGACTGCAAGGAGATCCAACCAGTCCATTCTGAAGGAGATCAGCCCTGGGATTTCTTTGGAAGGAATGATGCTCAAGCTGAAACTCCAGTACTTTGGCCACCTCATGTGAAGAGTTGACTCATTGGAAAAGACTCTGATGCTGGGAGGGATTGGGGGCAGGAGGAGAAGGGGACGACAGAGGATGAGATGGCTGGATGGCATCACTGACTTGATGGACGTGAGTCTGAGTGAACTCCAGGAATTGGTGATGGACAGGGAGGCCTGGCGTGCTGCGATTCATGCGGTCGCAAAGAGTCGGACATGACTGAGCGACTGATCTGATCTGATGTGAATATAGTGTGAATTATAAATTTGAAATTCCTGTTTGACTTGTACAACTTCATTGATAAACTTCCTCCCCCCCACCCCCCCTCCTTCCTTTCTGATCAAAAGCTATGAACAATTTTAATACTGGGAGTTTATAACTCAGAAGCAGCCAATACTCTATATACTAATCAGATTATATACTAAAGGACATGTCTCTGTGAAATACCTTATCCTGAGAACAGAATATTCACTAAAAATGAAAATTGACAGTTAGGTACTAACATGCACTTATTTATGCCAATCATTCAAACAATGGAAAATCAGGAGCTGTCAATTCCAAAGTTGTCACATACAGTGGAAATTACACCAAATCTGACTTCCAGTTCAACATATCAATAAGAAATTTAGTTTACCTGGCCAAGTTCCTCATTCAGATTAGATGTTCGAGCCATAGCAGCAGTGTCGGTTGGTTCATAGTGCATGTCAAGATCCTTAAAAGAAAAAAAGAGAGAGATATCATCAAATACAACTCATAATAAGAGATTTGAATACAATTTTATTTAACTGGTGAGCTATGGATGTAACACGCATCTCTTGCCATCTCTAACCATTTCATTATTTCCTAAAAAATACTCAATACAGAGTATCATATTTCTTAGTAAGGACAGACCAGATCGAAGTCAGAGCATGTCTCTGGAATCAGGCAATCTTGGCTTACTATCATTCCACCATTTCCTAGATAAGTGACCTACTATAAGGATTAAATTAGATAATGGAGGTAAGGTGCCTCCTCTAGTGTCTGACACAATGCTTTATGTGAGCTAAAATAACAGTAACTAAACACTGCTCAAATAATTAAGACTTCAAATCCCTGAAAAAAATTACCAAAGGAATTCCATCTTGTTGTACTGTCTTGACCAAATTCCTTCTTACACTGTATATACTTGAAAATAAAGTATATACAAGCCAGGGTTTTTATTGACAAAACCAGGGTTTACTGATTCATATGTCAAATGAAAGGACCAAATCTGATCTTCCCTGCATCTGTACTTCAGGCTAATCAACACCAGTTCTGGAATAGGCACCTCGTTTAAAGAAGGATAGTAAACAAATATGGGCAATGTTTAGAGAGTGGTGACCACAACAGGGTTGAGATGGAAATTATGTCAAATGAAGAATTGGAAGGAGACAGAGAATATTTAGTTGGGGGTGGGGATGATAGAATAGGCATGGTAGCCAAGTTCAAATGTTTTGTAAGGTTGTCATCTGGAAACAAGATTAGCCATTTTCATAAAAGATCAATTGGGAAGAACCAGAAGAAAAGGAAGGCAGTTACTCATCTCATTTTCACCCAAGGAAGAAGCTGCTTGGTACGAGACTATCTGTCAGGAATGTCAGAAAAATCTCTGTATATCAGAAAAGCAGTTGAAAAACATAAGCCTTCTAGGTTCATTCAAAACTAAAATTATGTAATTATTTGAAACAAATATTACTTTTGAAAATCCAAATTTAAAAAAGTGACTAGTTATTTGATTTTCATAATGAGCTACTTGTTTCTATATGTAGAAAACCTTCAATAAGTTTTTATTGTACTTATACAAATTTTATTATATAATTTTTTCAGTAACAAATTGAGCTATGCCTCCAACTCACTTCAGATTTCTAAATTAAACTGATCTTTACCAATGAATTAGAGATGAAAGGTTGAAGTGGATCATTCACCATTGGAAAGACAATGAACAGTTGCAAAAGTAGCATATTTTAAAAATCTTAATATTGTTCATATTGAAAGACTTTCAAATGATTGAAAAATCAAAAGATACTAAAATTTCTCAAAATAAAAAATTATACTTTCTGGTAGATTATGTTTAAAGACTTAATTTACATAAATTTATTAATTTTAACTTTGGTGAAAATAACTGAAATTTAGTTGAAGAAGAGTAACATTTTATAAACAAAATACTTAGGAAACAGATGTCTAGAACACTTCTCTAAGATTAGAAAAAAATAAGAAAAAAAATTAAGAATACAAATTCAAGCACAGCTGAAACTGTTCATAGTGTAGAAAAATAAACTACAAAGATGAATTAAAACATGATAGACAACCTGGTTGCTGTGAGAAGTTAATAACATTATTTCTATAGTGCTCAATTGTTTATAATGTTGTCTGCTATGTCACAAGAGTCCCTTGATCTATATAAATATTGTGAGATGCAAGTAAAGCTTGTTTTACTATTCCCATGTGACTGGCCAAGAAAACAAGTCTCAAAGAGGTCAGGCAGCTTGGCAAAGTTCATACAGCTAGTGTATTACAGAATTAGAACTAAAATCTACTGTTTTTAACTCTAAACCCTATGGGTTTCCTCAACCACAGACCTATTTTTCTCGAGCATGTCTGGTCTGTAAACTTGTGTGATTCTGACATGAGAGATTCTGTTACAATTTTCACATGTCAAATGAAATTTGTTACCGTTAGATTATAATTAGGCTTATAAATATTTTGAAATGTAGTCAATAAAAAGTAAGGTATAAATAAGATATTTTTTCTGAAAGATCAAAAGATCCTATCAAGAAAGAAAAGACAAAAATGTATGTTGAGCATAATGAAGAACAATAGTAATTCATATTTACCCAATTTATGAAGTATGCCTGGGTAAATTTCACCACTTCTAATGTCACCAGCAAGCTGATAGGAATGAGGTTATTGAAAAGGATGATGAAGGTCAAGAAATTCAGTCCAAAATTATTAGCACCACCATCTATTGGGGGAGGTAGAAAAAAGGTCATTTACAGTTTTACATTTTATTTGTATTAACCAGAATTTTAGCATAATAAGAATTTTTCATATTATATATCTAGAAAGTTGGACAGGGACACTGTGCTGATAACATATTCATATTATCAAATACAGTCTTCAAGATGGAATAGCATTATTTATATTCAAGATGTTGTGAACCCTATTAAGAACTGCATAATGGTACTAAAAAGAGAAAGTGCCACCAAATATTTCAAACTCATTCCAAACATGAAGTATTAGGGACGTAGAAGTTTAGACAGATTAGTTGAGGTAGAATCTCAACTGGGTAGAACAAATTTTTGCAAAGCATTTCTAACTTGAAAGATGTCTTAAAAGCAAACAAACGAAATAACAGCAGCAAAACCAACCCAAATAGCAAAAACAGCGTAGGTCTGAACCCTAGGTAAATTATATTCTTATTCTTTAATAATGTAAATAAAACAGTTGTCCCAGATAAATTGTAAAGTATATGAAGAAAGAAAATGACGGTAGTCTTAGCAGTTCTAATGTTGAAACAGCAAACCAATGACTTATTAAAAATCAAGACCCTTGAAATAACTACAAGGCTAAATCAATATCATAAAGAAAAAAAAAACAGAAAAAATATCTTTTAACATAAAATTTTACTTGAATTTGTTTACACAGTCTTGGAACTTAAGTATTTATTGGTCAAGTGCTCACCAAAAGGAAATGTAAACTTATTTCCCAGAAATATTCAGTAAAAAGGGAAATGCTAGAAAAGGAAACTAATAGTACTTTCCCTAAAAAAAGATGATTATCAACACAGAACTCACTGCAGTTATGAGTTCAAATGAAAGTACCTTAAACATTTAAAAACATGTAAAATACTTTTTGATGATTTAAATATATTCAATCTACTTTCTTTACCAGACAGCTATATAACCACTTGTGTTAAAAATAAAAGAAATCAATACATTTAAAATAACATTAATAATATAACTATTTTATAGTAACCACTATATTTTTTAGGATTCTGAAATTTTAGAGATTGTAACATTTTACTTAACTTTTACTGGAAAGGGCACTGAAAAATAAAGATTAGATGTCCTGTTATCTTGGCAACAAAGTTTTCTTTTTAGAAACAGGAAATTCCAAAATCAGTTGTGAAACAAACACTTGTTTTTATGAAAGTAAAAATAAGTACAATAAGCACTTCAATGCTCACAGTTTAGATTGAGATACCAGTCCCTTCCAGAATGCCTTCGATTCCAAATGGCTGAGCCCACAGAACAGACAAGAGACATGGCAATCAAGATACAAAATAAAATCAAAATCTGTACATTTGTAATCCTTTCGACATTTGAGAGTTTAAGTGGTGGACTTGTTGAATTCTGTAAAAAGAAAACAAAGATGAGTAGTAATCAATGTGTACAAATAATCTAGTAATGTGTATCCAGTATTTTGGTGAGCATGACAAAGTCACAACTCAAAATCTACATACAATTCAACACATGAGATTTATGCAGAAAACAATCAGATGTAATAAGCTGTCACAAGCTAACCACCTCTTTTCCTGTACTACATCATGCAGTCCTTTTTCTACGACATAAAACAACAAGAAAGAAGAGAAGGAAATAACATGCCTTTTGAAGACATAGCTTTCGCACTGTGGCAGGTAAGATGCAACAACCTAAGCAAACAGGGTAGAAGAAGACCTCTAGCATTTCAGCTCCCAGAGAGAGGCAGAGAAGGTGACCTATGACCCATAGCCAGAGATGTGGAAATTCCAGACCATGAAGACACTCTGGTTTCCAGGTTTTTTGATGGTATTTAGTAACTGTTGTACTTAGCACAGCAGTAATCTAAGTAGCGCTGGCTATCGAGAATCATTAACAGCAGTCCTGCTTGCCTGTGGATAACATCTTTGTGCCTTTACAAGGAACAGAGTTATCAGCCCGAAAGCAGATTTTCATTTAGTATCTTAAGAATGAATTTTCCACACTCATGTAACCATTGAACACTCATGATGTCTTAATGTCGAGAAGGAGCACCCACAGTCCTGTGTAAACATTATAAGTGCCAGGATTAAAGCTGATTAAAAATGGTTTCACATAAAAATGCTGTGAAAAAGTAGTCAACATCTGACTCACAAGTTTTTCTTTCAATTCTATTTAAAAAAATAAAATAAATTCTAAAATTTGATTATTGTAATAAAATTATAAGATAAACGCTTTAATGCAGAGCACTCATCATTAAACAGACAACTTTTGCCAATCACTGCAATTGTTAGTAAATGCTGCCAATGGACTGATATACAAAATCATCAGGTGTTCATGCATTGGTGATCTCTGGTGGAACCTTCTAGTGTTCTTGCATGGAGTAAGCCATTTCACAGCCCCACCCATTGAAGAATGAGATCTAGATGCAGAGTGTAGGGCTCAAGTATCAATAACAGATGGTCCACTGCATGTATTAGGACTATAGCATGGAGAGCTACAGACAGTAATTTTGAAAACACCTAGGTCCTTAAGGTTTTCATAGATAAAAACCTCACCTGCATTAGCTTGGTGTCATGTCCAGTGTAGACAACTATTCCATGAACCCACTGTGTATTTCTCAATTGAGCACCTCGCAGAAGAATCTGGTCTGCTCCCAGGGGAACAGTGCTATGACAGATTATGTTGACATTAGAAATGACATTTCCCCAAATGCTTAAGAACTCTACAGCCACTATCTAGTTCTAAGAAAGTTTCTGTTATGACAATAACCCCTTTCATTCTTACTTTATTTTTAGAACAGAAGTAATTTTCCTACCAATAAGAATAATTTTCTGTATGGAATTCAGAGGCTCATTCTCAAGACTGTTGAAGACTTTTCCTGATTTAGCAAGTCCATTTAGGTTTCTGAGATATTTAGGAGTGGTAAGATTAGGGGATCTGTTTCCCTTCCCTCACCTTCCTTCAAGTTAAAAATAGCTTGTGTAAAATAAAGGTACAAAAAAAAATACACAAGGTAAGAAAATGTGTGGATCTCATCAGATACTTTGTATTGCCATCCACAACCCCCCATCCAGAGATTAAGTTTGTATTAAAATCTCTAGACCATTCATTTATTGTATTTGAAGATCAGTTTTCTGAGAACTGGAAACAGATTTTCAATAAATGGTAGCATCTGAAAGTCTTAAACAGTCCTTTGAAATGACAGGAAATTGAGATTCTTCAGTCCATAGGACTTAAGCCACATTTTTTTGTGAATAAGGGTCAAGCTGGGTCTTTTGTGGATTTTTTGCAAAGCTACCCACTATGGTAAGTTGTTGGTTAATTAATACAACCTCTCACAGAGCTATCACAACGGTACAAGCTATCACAAATACAGTGGGATTCTTAATGGAAATGTACTACATAAAATTTAATGACTCAAAGATTCCTATTATTATTCTTCACTTTACTGATTAAAAAAAAATCAAAAAAGGTCAAATATAATGAAAAATTCATAAAAAAAAAAACCTTCCAGAAGAAAGAGGAAGCCATTTCCCCAAGAAAAGTCTCCAGAAACACAGAATTTGTTTGTCAGAGAAGCAAAGTGAGACTGAAGCTTTCATTGCTGGTGAGACTTTATAATCCAGTAGGGGATCCAGTTGTAGTTTGGGGCTGGGACCTTCTTTTAGGAGCTACAGAAATGTCACTGGCTCAGCTGAAATCAACCCAGATGGGTGGGTAATAACAGCTCTTGAAGCCATCTACTTCAGTGAGTACACCCTTAGGAATTTGTATTCCAACTTAAGAAAAGAACACAGCAACTATAACTCATTCCTTATGCAAAACAACATGACTTTCAGACCCATTTTAAAGTTTGGGGAGCACTTCAGAAGTTGCTGGATTATGCGCTAGGGCACATAAATGCCAACTGTTTCTCATGTATCTACGGGTATGACCTGGCAACTGTCAGCTCAGCATTTGTGGTATAGATTGACTGGAATGAGAGACAAACTCTACAAAAGCAAAAACTACTTTTATTACAAGGACTCAATAAGAATTGGTTATTAGTTTTCATCAGAGCTGGAATTCTGAAGTTCCTAGCAATAAACAATGACCTTTATCCTTAATATGATCAAAATACATTCATTCCAAACTAAAGGGGCTCTGAGAATACTAGGTAATTACTGTAAAAGTCAAATGTGCTACAAACACAAAGATATGGAAAATCTATGTCCACATTTCATGTAAATTGAAGCATATTATATAAATTCTATCTGCACCCCAAATCTTGGCACCATCATATAAGGTTTCTCCTTCGCTGTATGCATTTGCTTGGCATCGATTTGCTGGGGAACAGATAAGAAATGGAAGCTGGCCAGTTAGGAACATCAGACTACAGAAACTTTACTTGCATAAATGGCCAAATCTATCATTAGTCTATAACCATATATTCATGGAAAGATCACTCTGAAAAATTTAGAACAATATATAATTACTTCAAAACTTACAGGAAGACTGGTGGATCTGTTCAGGGTATTCAATTGTCCTTTATGTTTCCAATACTATAATACTGGAACTACAAAATACTGAAAACACTGATAGTCTCTCAGGCTGGCGGGGTGAGCTAGAGCATTTAGCTACATTTAGTTGGCCACTCCAAATGCCCACTAGAAAAGAAGGGAGGCAGAGGAGACCCCGCTCTTCCTGCTAAGTTCTGCCTCATTTCTTTGCTCCCCTTCGTAACAAAACTCCTTGAAAAAGTTGTCTATTTTTTAACTCCTTCCATTATCTCAAACTAACTCTCATCAGGATCTACCAGTCCTAACAGAGCTCAAGGATTTTCACTTGCTAAATCCAGATGTAGGTTCTCAGACTCACTGTACTTGATTTCATTGTCTTCAGTCACCTGTCTGCCTTGATATGGGTTTCTTCACTCTCTTGGTTTCTATGCTACCAATTTGATCACAGTCTGTTTTGCCAGTCCCTCCTCTCAGTCTTCATGCTGTCCTAAGACAGCCCTCCCCACGTTTCTAATTGTACCCGTTCATCCTCGGTGATTTCTTCCAATCCCATGGCTTTAAATATCTATGCCAAATACTCTTAGATTTGTCTCATGAATCTGGACCTCTATCCCGAATTTCAGGCATATGTGTTTAAACTGCCTCCTGATATCTCTGTTTGGACATTACAAACTTTTTAGGTCCACAACCAAACAGCTGATATTGCCCCTCAAAAAATGCCAGCTGATCCCCACTTCACTCAGGGTAACACCCTTACAATGACATACAAAGCCTAGTATGACCTGGCCCACTATTACCTCCCTGTTCTTCTATTACCCTCTCCCTCAATCATTCCACTCCAACCACGCTGGCATCAATGACATACCATCATCAATCCAGGTACTCTCCTTCTTTCCAATGATGTAACCATACAGCTGATAATTTGTACTTTCTATTCCCTCTATCTAGAATCATCTCCCTTCAGATATTCAAATACTGACTTCTTTATCTCCTATTCACCTTTGCCTCAATGTTACCTTCTCAATGAAGCAATATTTGCCTTCCTGCAGCCATATTAACTAAAAGTGATTCCCTCCCAAGAATTCCCAATCTGTCTTGTCCTGGGTAATTTTTTCAAAAGCATTTATCACTTTCTAACACAGTATAAAAATTTCTTGTCATTTTATTGTTGGTCTGTTTGCCCTTCCCTTACTGCAAGAAAGTTGTTTCTCAAGGTCAGGCAGATTTGTCTGCTTTTTCCATTGCATCTCCTTAACATCTGCAACTGACCTGGCCTCCTGGGTACAGGGTGACTGGATGAGGGAAGAGGCAGGAAACAGGAGGGGAAAAGAAGGGGATGGAGAATGGCAGGAGGCAGGTATAAAGGTGACTACAGATAAAATGGCCTAGAAAAGGGCAAATGCAGTTACACAGAGAAGAGAAGAAACTATCCAGCACAACGAACCCCTGTGGGCAGAGTCTGAACTCCTCGAGGCATTAGAGATTCCAGGAAAGGACCCAGGTCATAGAGAATGGCTAAGTCTATAAGGATTCTGGCCAAAGAAGAAACCACTTAACAATGTGCCAGAAGCCTGGCATATCCAGGAAAATATCCAACTCCTCGGCTGACAGGAACCCTCGGAAGCCTTCAGCTGTATGAGGTGTACAGGGTTAAGAGCACTTTCACAAAAGAACTCTGGGTAGAAGTAATACAAAATGCTTAAGAAAGAGAGTTTGCGTTGTCAAACTTAGAGAATAAGAAAATATGTACCTATTTCAGTAATACCCTACAGCAGAGTGACTTGTGTGTTTTTATGAAGACCAATTTACATACCTGTGTCCATCAAGCCGTATGTTTCCAACAAAATCATAGAGATGTCTGTTTGGACTTTCACACTCAATTCTGCCAGAGAGTCTCATCAAACTGTCAATGTCTTTTATATCTGATGTTGCTGGTAAGCCCTGTTTAGAAATTTGTAAATTAGCATAGAGTATATTAAATAAGTTGTATGTGGGAGGGAGCAGGGAATTCTGAATAATTCATCCACATCTTAAAATCTAAGAGATCCCACTCTTTTAGAACAATTATTCCCCCCTCTCTTTGTCAGATCAAAACTAGCAGATATCTTCCTCTCAACTTGCAATAGGTTTTTCTTTGAACGTAGGTATTTAGGAGAACAGGGCAGATTTTGTGAAAATTCTAAAATATCTTAGAGAGATTATAAACTAGTCTGCAAGGATATTTTGAATTAAAGTCTTCAAAGAACTGTTTGCTTCCAAAAATAAGATATTTAGCATTATGCAGTCTAAATCTGTCTGCTGAATCTCAGAAAGGGAATGTAAGACAACTAGAATCTATGCCAAGAGAGTAGTTATGTTTTTATTCTTTCAGGCCATGGAGGAGGAAAACTCCTAAACAGTTTCTCCCTCTGTCCACCAAGCATTGGCGGGCACTGAGCAGCCTTCACTTCCCGTGGCAGGTTGAGTTCAGGTGCTGTGATGAGCCTCTGCTTCCACCACAACCCAGAGTTCCCACGTCATTTTCACCATTTGTCTAGAACCCAAGAGGATACTTTCTTTAATGTCCCTTTTAAAACTTTAAAACCTTACAGTGACTTTCTATTAGGAAAGATATGAGAAATAAATACAGAAATCTAACCAATTCTCTGAGATTAGGGAGCCTTTAGGAATCTTTTACATATGGCAAAACCAAATATGGGCCAGGTAAAAGGGAAAAATAAACAAGCTAACACATGTAAAAGTACTTAGAACGACTAATATTATCATCAGAGTATTGATTTTTACATAAAATATTAAAAATATTACAAAATCGTTCTTATCTGATGAATCATATTTAATTAGGCAAGTAAAACTGAATTTTCCATAATACTTAACTCTTCCAGTTTATAAAACCACTTCATTGTGGCTCAATGAGAGAAGACTTGCAAGTGAACAGAACTGCCTCAACTCAAGACAATAATATTCAGTAATAAAGCTATAGGGGTTCAGAACAAAACTCAAAAATGTTTCACTTTTGTATGATTATTATTTTGAGCTAAAGGCAGTGGAGATCCTGAGGGTTCAAGAGAAAGTACTGTCCATCCCTTATCTATCTAAAAGAACTTAAATTATGGGTTTTTCCCAGAGAAGAGTTATTGCAAGAGATAAACTTTATTTAAAGTGGGCCCATTCATCTGGCAGGACACACATCTAATTACCAAACATCTGCTCTTCCTATCATCCTGTAAATGACCCTCAGGGCTTCCCATTACTTAGCTCAGATTGGCATCTCTGTCTTTGAGCCTCTCATGTATGTGGGATTCCATTATGTATGAAATTAAATTTGATTTTTCTCCTGTTAATATGTCTCATGTCAATTTCATTCTTAGACCAGCCAGAAGAACCTAGAAGAGTAAAGTTTTCTTCCTCTCCAAAAAAGTTCTCAATTCCATGTAAGAGAACAGTAATAATTCCATAAACCGATATTTGATCTTACCTGTCTAATTTTCAGGTTTGTTTCACCATCTAAGTTGGATGTTTCAATGTAGCACATGGCCTGGGGCTCACTGTTTTTTTTTTTTTTTTTAACGGAAAAGCACAAAGATTTAGTTGGGGAAGGAAACCATAATAATAACTTATTTAAAATGCTTAGACTCACTGAAGCCTTTCATTGTAAACAAAGGTTTAGTTACCTAGTTTCTTGATATCTTTCATTCTAACCACAAAATGCTGCGAGGCAGAACCCATGCATGACAACCCATGGATCAGATGTTCAGCCAGAGGACCCCAAAGCAATATCCTGACAACAATCAGTACTGACCTTCAAGATTATGTAAATAATTAGATTTGTCACACTATACTTAAATCTTTCCTCATATAGACACAACACAGACTATATCTGAAATGTAAAGCAGCTTTGTGTCATATCTTTAGCTCAAAAATATCAAGTGAGATCTCATGCTCATAGCCCACATGTAAATTGATTGAGATGGATTAGAAAATTCCAGATTGTTGCTTCTATAAACTTGCATTTGCACGTTTGGGTCGTATGATACTGCATCTTTAGAAAAGATGAATAGGCTTATGTGGACCATAATATTCAAATTTTAAGGCTACTTTAAAAAACTGTATGAACATATTTTACAGTGAAAGTGGATATACACTTTCTTTCCCTTATTTTTTCTGTTCTATTTTTTAGAGTTGCTTCAGAGATTAGTGAGGCAGCAAAAAATCAGCCAACTTGGCCATGACCTGAACCTAGAAGGTTCACGCTATGGGTCCCCACCAGAGTGTTTTAGTCAAGCTTAGTGTGCAGTGGCTGGTGTTCAGGGGCCCCGTTCTCCAGTGTTGTCACAGGTAGGCTCCCCTGCACGTCCTGTGATCTGCCCCTTCATGTGCTAATTTTACTTGCTCAGCAACTACAGCCAGGTGAGTCTGCAGCCTCGTTGTATAAATCTGATCCTCAACTATAAGGAAAAGCATTTTGAAGTTAAGTCAATCTCAACAGCACTTGCTTATATGAAAAGCCAATCAATTAACATCATATAGTAACTATGAATGTAATTTCTGATAAGTATGTATACTCACAGAAATTTCTAAGTCACAAACACCTGGAATTTTCTAATCAACTTCCAATTTATACATGTGTAAAGCAGAAGATTCTGAGTTTCAGACATGAGCACACTGCTTAGTTTTACAGCTTGAAGACTTGTGAAAGATACTGAAATTCGTGGTCATTAATCAAATATTTTACAGATTCATTTTAAAGAAAACTCACAAGTCCTTTAATTTCTCTACGGGCTTTTTTTTTTCTTCTTCCATAAAGCTGATACTTTTTTCCCCAACTGGATAAGTTTTTTGATATATATATTTTCACTTTATCAATTAAGGTTTTAATTTTTATTACTGTCACAATAGTAATTTAGTTCTATCACTTGCTCCCAATTTGTAATTTACTTAAGTATACACTCAAAAATGGTTTATAAAATGTTATAAAACATATCTTCTGATAATACAGAAGGATGACAAATGCTAAATGACCATTGCCAATTCCATATTTTAACAGTGAAAAGCATTAAATTTCTACTGATCAATATAGCCAAGGCCATTCTCACATCAAATGAGAATAATGGTCTTTTTTTTCTCCCATGAAACCACTTTTCTAGAACCTTAAATGGCAAGCAAAGTAGAAAGTTAAATGGCTGGTTTCTCTTTGAAATGGGGTAAATAAAACATATATCCAAATTCAGAACATTCTTAATCTCTTAAAAAAACTGTTTTTGCAGGAGTTCTTGACAATGTTATGAAAAGGCAGCAAGAAGTCTCAGATAAGGAATCATGCTAGATAATTATTATTTCAGCAAATTATGATGACACTCAAAACACAGACTACCGAAAGGCAAAGCAGGCTTTTAGATTAGTAAGTGGAAAGATGAAACAAGATGCTTATCACAATACAGACACTAGTAGACGGCTGAAGTTGATCAGAGTAACGTGCACTTTGTCACGAGTTACAAGTGGGATAAATACTGATCCCAAAGCATGCAGTATCAACTGTACAACATCCAGCTTTGTGCAGAGGGTCCTCTGTAAGCCCTACAAGCCCAAATTATAGCCACAACTGCTATGGGATTCTACTGAACTTGTACAAAATCTCAAATATATGACAAATGTTTAAAATTATAAAAATTTCTCAATAACAGTTTTTCATGTAAATCTTAACATTGTTCAGAACAGTATCCTAGAGAGGTACTAAATGAAGCCTTAGTATTTAGGCAAGTTGTTAAAATGAATATATAGTAATGATGCATAGGAAATTAAAATCTACCTTTAGTGGCATGCCTCATGGACTCCGACTCCTGTTGATAACAACAGGAGCTGAATTTGCCCACTCGAGGGATGAACATCATTCAACAATGTATTCATAAAAGGACTTTGAAACATCTGTGAAATATCCATCACCAAGAAGTATAAAATGTTTGTGTTTTCAAGGAAGAGATACAAAGCTCAACCATCTTTGGGTGCAAGCTGCTTTCTGGTGAAGGGTGAGGATCCACATACACACATCCTGTACAACTCAGTGGTTCTAACCTTGAGGACAGGCTGATGAGATCTGCTGGGAGATGCTCCCCATTGGTCACTTTCACTATTTCCCCTACTGCCACCTACAGGTCCCAGTTTAAAATAATTAAAACAAAAAAATGAATAACAGAGGGGGAAAAAAAAACAAAACAAACAAATGGACAAAAGAGACAGAAAGTTTGAAATTATTATAGAAAATAATACATGTTAATAAAAATGTCTAATGCCAATTTTTTCAAAACTTATTTTGATCAGGTCTAAAGGCACAAGAAAATGGAATATTTCAGAATGACTTATTTGCTTTTAAGCCCAATTTTCAATTTTTAATACAGAAACTTTTGATTTCTAAAATTTTACTCATAAGCATATCTGAGCAAACGAAATAAAAACATGTTTTTATATAGAGAGCTACTTTATCTAATAGATTTTCCTTTCTCCAATTCCTTACTCTCTTGCCATCTATTGTATATCCACTCCTATCCAAGAAGAAAAGAAATAATGGTGAAAACTACTTTTAGGCTTTTGAAAAACAAAGTATACTGTACTATCTCTCCCCCTACACACATACTAAAAAAATCTTCATTAAAATGTTCTGATTCCAAAACATTTTAAAGGTTAACTGCATAAACAGCTTAATATATTTAATGTAAAGCTACAAAGGCATAGATCTGGGAAGTTATAATTGTAGACTTTTGAATTATTTACTACTAAAGTTTTGGTAATGAACAGTTTGGGAGAATAAGTCTTTGAATCTAGGAGAAATTTTTCAAAGAAGGTATGAAATTGATATGGCAAGAATCTGTCTGAATTTGCATTAATAGCTTGGTTTATTTTACTGTATTTTATACTTTGTGAACTCATATATGTGTTTTTGTTATATGCTAAAATTTCAGTTTCTTCATTTCAAAATGAAAATAATGAAATACAGTAACTTTCAACCATGTTCATACTTTAATTTCAAATTGTCTCTAAGAAGATGTACTAATACTCTTAGTATTAATAAATTAAAAATTTAGAAATTAGAATATTATAAACTCTTGTTTTGCTTTTTGCTAAATGGTGCTCACTTGCTGGTGAAAACCACCATGTCCTTATTTTGATAGGGGACAGGGTAGTATAATGAGATGCTAGTTTAGGAGTTAGGTATTCCAACCCTGACCCAGCCAATGGGTAAAGTGAAATGACTGAAAACAAGACAAAGTCAAAATTCATCTTTCTGTTAATGGTGGCAAAAGCTTCTACCTACTTATTGAGGCTAATGTAGGTTCACAAGAGCCAAGTAATGCAAAAATAGTTTGAGAAAAAGAAATTTAAAAAGCAATAAAACCCCCCAGAAAGGTGGCATTTTGTCACTAGGTAGAAATACTTAATAGCACAGGCTTTATACTTTACTTTAATTTCATTGAATAACAAAAAGCAGTGAATCAGATAATCTTTTTAAAAGTAAAAATCATCTGAAGGAAGTTAATCATAGTAGATGTATATTAAGATACAGAAACCATCTTGATCTACCAATATTGATAGCCACCAATATATGCTTTTAGTGCTGAGAAAAGAAATCCTGTAAAAAATGTCCTCAAGTTTAAGAAACACAAGCATATAGCTTATTAGGAGTTTGGACTGGATAGAGACAGATGAAAAATATCTTAAAAACTTTCAACTTAGAATTAAATATAAATTCGAGGTAGCATAGTCAATTATCTTCATATTTCTAAGCATATAAAAATGAAAATTGTACTTAATGTTTCCGCACATGATGGTTTCTATGATAAGTTATGTCTCTATAATAAGTTTGATCAGGAAAATACCAGAAGTTTCCTAAAGTGCTAGAATGCTTCACTATCCTTTTGAACTTTATTGTATGACATTCAGATGGTCCATCATTATTACATCTATCAAACTTTTACGTAGTACCACCAAGTGCGTATCATTCTGCTGGTTAGCCATTCTTAAAAGACTATCAGCTTAAACTGAAAGCAGAATCAGGGAGTATTAAGATTCTGATCATTTAATCCATCTTCGTCACTTTGAAAGAGTTGAAGTCAACATTTGAGACAGTAAGTTTCTGGTTCAAAATCACCATGCCAAGATAAGAACCCTGGGATTTGCTTTCTAAGCAAAGTTCGCTAGGACCTGACGATGACAGTAAGCGTACTACTGTTGACCCATTCTCCAGGGACCATTACCAGCATCCTTCAGTTTTAGAAACTTGCCCTGATAAAGCTAGAAGCAAAGGGAACTAAAAGCATACAGGTTGGTTTTAAAAGCTATTAATTTTAATCTTTCTGGAAAAAAAAAACCAAACAAAACACCAATAGGTAAGTGGCACAAAAAGCTCCCAGCTATAAAATACAAAAAAAATTACTATAGTTACTTCAACTACCTGTAGACTTCTATAAATATCTAGAAAACTCTTATTGCTCAATTAAGTTTCCCTAATTTGTCATAAATTCAATCAGTTTAAATGATGACCTGATTAAACAGATTTTGAAAAAAGGACACTGTCCATATTTATATGTGGATTTTACAAATAAAACTGTCCAAGGAAATGATGATAAACAACCTCTAACATAGTAAAAACATTTTTCTTACTTTATATTAGGACTAGCTTTACAGTTTTTAAGCCTAAAGCCATTTGAAAGTCACATTCTTTAAAGGGTAACAGTGCCATATGACCAATTTATGACTATCTTAAATATGATCAAAACAAAAATGCTCTAAATTCAGTAAGAAAGACCTTAAAAGAAAGAAAAAAGTGCTTTAATTTTTGTTGGAATATTTCAAAAGACATGATGACAAAAAAGAAGTCATTTATCCATTTTCTTGTACCAATGCACCATAAAGATCAAGAAACTTTGGAGGGATACATGAATGCATCATAAAGGGATTTATCATGAACAAAGATTGCAAGATAAATCAATAGTACCCAATCCATGTATTATATAAAATAAGTGATAGGAAATCTTACAGGAGTTAGTAGTCTATGCAAACAGATCTGAACACATTCAGAGGGAGAGTTGACTCTTAACTGTAATTATAATTTCTGAATTTTAAAGCATAGTACCTATCACTTATTCTATATGGCAAACATGAAAGAGTCCTCTAAGTCCAATCTTTTTAACGTTTAGTTCAAAATCATTGGAGAGGCTTAAAATTCTTCGTTTATTCCTTATTTCCTTGGAGAAATCACAAGGTCAATGCAGGGTAGAGAAACCATCCTCTACACTGTTGAGCATGAGTAGGTATCTCTACCTTGATGAGAGAAGTACAGTGTCAGCAGGTATATACTCTTTGCCTTTTATTATAACTATATCTCCAACATTTACCTGAAAGAAAACTGGGAATTGGTTAATTATCTGCATTGAAAATAGTTACAAATACACAACCCATTTGTATTTAAGCAGAGAATACAGTAAAAAATGCTTATTGGCAAACAAGAATCACTTATCTTCCCAAAATGGCATAAAATTATCTAGAAGTGAGGCCAAGGATGGGGCAATCCTTTAAAAAGAAAAAACAAATATGGAATCTGTATTGTACCACCTAAGTAACATAGCTTAATAAAAATAAATTTCATCCACTCTGATCACTTAATTGACATCTCATCTTCTCATGATTCTCTCCCTATGACATAAAAATAAAAAGGAGGAATTTTCCAAATGAAATCATTACCCTGTTTAAGGGAATCTCAATACAACTGGAAAAACTATGTATGTATATATCACTACTCCTCAGATGATCTTAGTTAAAATTCATAATTTAGAGAGGGAAAAAAAGAGTTTTAGATTTTCAGTTATTTCCCAGGATCATAGAGGAAGAGCTTAGACTCAAACCCACATTGAGCTGTCTGCAAAGTCTGATTTTGCATAAGCAAATATAATGAAATGATCACTGCATTTTAAATTAAAAAAGAAAAGCCAGTTTAAGTCTCTTTCTTATTTTACTACCTGTTAGCATTAGTGTGAGCACCATCTGAAGACAAGTCAAAGATATACTGCATCCAGAAACTTAGAAGTAATTTAAAGGATAGGTTTGTCACAGAGCTTTTGGCAGAGTAACTCCAACTAAGTAGCAATTGGTGTGCTGGCCAAGTTGAGCAAATTATACTGATAGCCACGAAATTAGACCTCACTCTTAGCAGCCAAGAAAACCTAAAAGTTTTACTATTTAATCAAGTGAAGAAAAGCCCTTTTTCTTGTGGGGGGTGGTGTTAAAGCCTTTTTGTTCTCTCCCCTCTCTACTTTTCCTTGAATCCCAAAATAACACTTTTCTGCACAGGCCAGGGGGAGGTGGTGCTGCGGGGAAGAGCCTGATGTCCTCAGTGGGAATCACAATAAGAGACAGCCCACTGTGGTCTAGTATATACCGCAGGGGAGCCAAGTTAGGGAAGGCTGGCGGAGACCTTCTCATCTACGGTAGGTATGCTGGTTATCCAGGTAGGGAAACTCTGAATACCTTGATTCCAAAGAGATTTGTTTCAAATGAAATCTGGACTATCTGAGATTGACAAACTGTCAGGGACCTTGGAATCAAACATCCCCTTCCTTAAAAAAATGGGGAAACTGGGAAAACAAAAAATAGCATGTATAGGTATATACTGGCCCTTAAAGTAATGTGTTGTGACGGTACTCTGGTAGCACTCACTAAAAGCAAGATATCAGAACAAAGATCTCTGCAGCCAGAGCACCAGGAGAGAATTCTACACAGGTAACCATTTAACTGCTGCTTAATTATCTCCTGTGTGTTAACACTTGTTCTTCAATCAGACTATATTCTTCATAAAGTCAGAATCACATTTGCCTACACTACAGTGTTAGGAATTTTCCTGTTAGACACTAACAAATTGCACTATTTTCCAAAATCTTCATTCATCATAAGACCAATGCTTATAGTTAGTAAACTGAAAACTAAAAGAAAGTATCAGCATCTTACATGGTCTCACATGGGTATCCCAAAGGGTTTAAGAAGACCAAGGGCTCAGTGAATGCTAAGGTTCTCACTGCACTGCGAAGGGACTTACTCCTTCCTTCTGATGCCTAGGTTTTAGCTCACTTTGTCAAACACCTCTTTCCTAATGTGCCATTCATTTCTGTTTTCAGGCTGGTATGTGCATAGGAATAGACAGAACAGAAAGTCAAGACGCCAAAAATTCTTTGACCACGTTGTTCTAATGAAAGTTATCATGACAAAGCACTTTTAGTCCCCAAAATACTTAAGTTTAAAAAAGTACTTAGGGCTTCTGGCCACTACCTTGAGCCTTCTCATGTGATTAACATTAGAGATTACAATTGAGGATTATGAAAAAGGTTATCAGACTATAATTGACTGAAGATCTGAATTGCAGGCTCCAGCATATTTATATTTTTACTAAGGAATTTCTGATGATATGAATTCTTAATCCAAAGACCTAGATTTCATGGTGGAAACTTCAGGCATTAAAGCAGCTGTATAGAGTAATTTTGCAGGGGCATATGGCCCACTACTTCATGCTTTTCTTTAAAGCCTGAAAAATATGTTGATTCTAAGATTCTTCACTTAATTTTTCAGCCTGCTACTATTTCAAAAACATGTGAACAGTCTCAACTGCATCTTAACTTTAAGAACTGATCTCTGTGGTAAGAGTAAAGAAGACAGCTGTTGACTTTCAAGAGTGGGGATGCAACGCCTTTTTCAGGGCTTTGTGACTGTAATATTTTCTTAGAAAACCAGATACTGGCAATTTAACCTTGTGCAACAAAAAAGGCTTCCAAACAAAAGCTGGAGGGATAAACTGCCAGTGTTTGACAGCTGAAATCTGCCCATCTATAAATGACAAGGTGGACACTGTGCAAATTTGTAGGTCCTCTGAGAAACATTAAAAAGCAACCGCAGCAGCCACACACTCAGAAAGGCCAAGAAAGAAAGAACCCTGAACTTAAAGCCCATTTGCATTAAAGTTTATCATATTACACTGGCAAATGGATCAGACTCTTGGTTTTGCTTTATTGATTTTATTTTTAATTGCACAAAATATCACATAAGCTAAAGAAAGCACTTGCCTTCCAATCTGGCTAACACAACAGCCAGCCTGTTTTCACATCAGTTCCCTTAGTGTTCAATAAATCATTTCTACGTCACCAGCATCTTGGTGTACACCATCCCAATCCTTTAGCCTCTGATTATTCTGACACAGTGACTCTATTGTGAGCCTACTGCTTAGCAGATATATTCAGTAAGTATTTGCTGAGCGATGCTATAAAATTTTTCTGTGTGTTGCCACAATATTTGAAATTACAGCTTTTACTTGTCACAAAATATACCAGAGTATAGAATGTCATAATTTATTTACAAAATGGTTTCACTATTTCTGGATATCCATATATTGTTAACTTTTTGCTATTATAAATAATGTTATATGATAATATTTTCTTGGGATAAATTCCAAGAAATTTTTTTTCCCTTTTTCGTGGTTGTCAATATGAAGAACTAAATTGCTAAATCTACAATATTATGTGAATAAAAGACTTCATAAAAATTCTGAAATATAAAAATTTCTCCTTGATAGCAAATGAGACCTCAATATTGTTTAAATTTTCAACCTGTATTATTAGGTTGAATATTATACTGAGTCTGGTTGCTTATATATTTCTTGTTAGCTTTTGCCAACTTTTATTTCCTATCTAGATAACAACAATTTCAATCTTTTGTCATATTTGGTGCAAATATTTCCATAATTTCTCTGTTTATTTGTGTGTTGCATACTAGATTCAAATTTTATGTAATCAAATTCCATAAATCCTTGAGATGTTGTTCTTGTTCTTCTCCAAATATTAAGATTTTTCATTCTATGTTTTGCAAAAACAGTATTTTAACATTTTCTTCTAGTCAGTTGAAATTTATTTTAGCCTAGGCTATGACTTAGACATAAATCGTACTATTCTTGAAACTGCTAATCTGTGGTCCCGACATGATTTATTAAATAATCCTTTTATGGGTGATTTTCCCCCCTTTTATTAAATATTAAATAGGTTTTAGTTCAAGGCATTCTTTTTTTTGGTTTTATGCTATTCATCAAAGTATATATGTGCAACAGATCCACATTATTTTAATAACTTTTCATTTTATTTATATTTAATCCTTGCACACTGTCAATTTTCTAAAATAGTCTTCTATTTTCTCAACTATTTGTTTTTGAAGTTACAGTGAATAATTTAGTAAACTCTTGAGGAAAAAGGAATGATAATTTCCATGAGGTTATGATATATCATTACTTTTGAAGAAGTGGGGCTTTGTTTTTCTAGGAATATGACACATTTTCCTATTTATGTGAAACTTTAACACTTAAAGTTTCAAGGTTTTCTTTACAGCAGTCATATATATATTTCAAGTTAATTTGTAAGCATCCCACATGCCACTAGGAATGAGATCTCTTTTTTCATTGTATTTTTCTAAATTGTTATTGCTGAAAAAGTCATGTCAATTTCTGAATATTTATCTTGAATTCATCACTGAACCAACTTTTATTAACTCTAATTAGCTAAGTGTCTACTTCCAGCTATTAAGTAACATCAGTTCATTTTGGCTGGATGACTTTTTGCAACATGTTAAATTCTACCCCTCTGTTTCTCAAAGTGGGATATCCAGGGAAGGCGTAGCACTGAACTGCAAGACAACTGAGAATGCTATTAATCATGGGCTGGTAAATTACTTTTCTGTCCATGAAAAATTGGAAAAGTTAAAATAATCTACTCAGTCTTGGAATAATGACTGTCCAATAGGAAAATAAAACATTGAAATGAATTAAAATTAATTTTAGGGTGAGGTAGTGGATTGTTATCTCCTGACTTTACAACTAATTTATTTTCTAAGCAAGCACTCGAGGTAAGAAGAAATTGTTATCAATTTCTTTGGATATGCATTTATGTTAATTACCCTGACAATCCTAGTAAATGAAATATATTTATAATAAAATAGTTTGTCGTACTTGACTACCTCCTACTTGCCTTCTCTCTAGTGTTTAAATCCACAAGTACTATACAAGAGCATAAAGGAAACTTCTTTTGAAACAGTAAATTGAGCTTTTTTGTTTTTTCTATCTTGTGCCTCTGAAAAAGAGGCAACTGACACAGAAATAAGGAAAAAACAAAGTATTTTCCTCTTTGTTACTTTCATGTCAAAAGCCAAAGACAGGGAGAGTAATGACTTTTCAAATATCCAGAAAAGGAGATGTCAATCTTTATTCCGGCCGCTGATTTAAAATCAAAATGCAATGAGTTCAGAGGGCTTCCTGTTACCTGGGAGGACACAGGTGACTGTGAGTGTCACAGGGCAAAATCAAGGGCACGGCCTTTAACTGGGAAAGGCTGGGGTGCAAATAAACTGAGCGTAGTTACACACCTGTTGTCCTCACAATATCAGAACACAAGCTCCCTGGGTGGAGTGGCCTTGTTCCGAAAAGTCTCTTACAAAGTTAGGAAGGTTATTCACTTGAGGATGACTGGAGGTTAAATGGTCTTCCAGAACTAAAGGAGAACTAACAGTCATAGCTTACCTTTTGAAACTGGGGTCTGAAAAGCATACGAACATTTGGATAACACTTGCTAAATTGTGACTCAACTCATTAACTGTCGTGTGAGAGGTCCTATGAGCAAATTAACTTCTTGATGTTATGGAACTGATTTCCAGCTAGTTAGAAGATGATATTTAGTTAGCAAGACTTTAACAAAAAATGAATTAGCAATGTGTTAATGTGATTAGCCACAATAAATGAATTTGAAGTAAGATATACAAATGTGAACTATCAGAATCTAATTTTTGTTTTACTTGGACAGTAGATGATTAAAGCAAAAAAATTACAACTCAAAACAGTCCATGGTTAAATGAAATCTATGAAAACAGTACTCAAAATATACTATGAAAGAAACAAAAAAGTTCTAAACATAACTTTAAGATAATAGTCTTTCTAATATATTGCAGAATTAGTAAATGGAAATGACTAACTGAAGAAGATTCCATGTATGTTTACATCACTTACTAAACAGCTTTCACATCAGTGGAATCCTTGACATTTGCTTATATCATATACAAAAATTACATCTGCTAGAGTACACCTCTATGCATGTCTCCTCCTGTAACAAAATAAAAACCAGTGCATACCTTTTCCCAGTGCACAATTTCCCAAGCACCATTTCTCAAAACTGGAAAGAGAAAAGGTGATAGTTTTAAGAACACTTTTATTACTCATCAAAAGCCTACCTCCGATGAAATGATCATTGTTAAATGAATAGCTTCAAATAAATGAACTGGTAACAATTTTTACAGGTTTAAAAACTAATTGTGACAGCAAAGATACATAAAATTATACAAAGAAACAACCAATGTACATTTTATATCTCACAGTAAAATATTACTAACAAGGTAATCTTTCGCCAAGGGATTTCTTTCTTTAGCACACGAAGAATTACAGGGTTTGGCTGGAGGAGAAAGCCACAAAAATGTTTGAAAAAGGGAGTGACAAGCTTAAAACATTTCAGAAGCCAGAACAGTAGCAATGCTAAAAAACAAACAAACAAACAAAAAAAGATTTACAAGTTTATTTGTAAGCATCCCACATGCCACTAGGAATGAGATCTCTTTTTTCATTGTAAGATAGAAGGAATGGATTTCAAACTAGGTAGTAAAAATTTAATACATAAACTAGTAGATTAAAAAAAATCTGTACTTTTAGCTTTAAAATAATGGAAAATAGCAAATATTTGTATATTTGGTTTACTGAGAAGAAACAAAAGAAGAGGGCTACAATTAAATTATGATTGAGGGGTTGAAATTTTATTACTGATTTGCAGCAGTAAAGTTAACTCGGCTTACTTTTCTTTTATTCCTACAATGCATCTGTGGCATAATACTGAATATACCCATAGACAATAACAGATAAAACAGAAAAGAGAATAAAGTGAAGTAGATAGCACAGCATGGAGTTAAGAAAAAGAGTAAGTCAAGGTCAGTCAACAAATTATCCTTACAGTAAATTCCATGAGGGCAAAGCTAACATTTGCTTTGTTTAATACAATATTCTCTGGAAACAGTACAGTCCTGGTGCTAAGTAGCTGCTGGGTAAATATTTGCAAGATGAATAACTTAAAGGCACGAAAACATTAGATTCAGTTTCTTTTGATATTAGAAGCGATGAAGGCTGAACCTTCTTAAGTAAATCACAATGATAATCTCTAAAATGTGCAATAGCAAACCTAACATTAATTACATACTCACAGATCTGAAAACCAGTGCTATCATATAAAATATTCTAATCTAAATATAATCTTTTAGTGTTTCAAAATTTCCTGAACCCAGGGACTATGTCTTATTCATTTATCTCTAGCACTTCGCAGCATTCCTGGCACGTAAGACACTCCAGTGTGAAATGGATGAGTAACTGCAAGGAGGAGTATCTTACAGTGAATTTTGGTGAATCAACTTCATTATTTAAATAATTCCAAGATGAGGAGCTAACACTAAAGAATTTCCAATAACTATATGAATAAGTTTAAGTTTCAGTGTTTACAGTTGTGGGTGAAGGATCTGAGCCCCAGCATCTAAAACTGATCGCTATGCCCTAAAACACAAGACTCTAAGGCCTGCCGAGTTCACCCACACTGGTGGTGCTAGTGGTAAAGAACCCTTCTGCCAATGCAGGAGACATAAGGGACACAGGTTTGATCCCTGGGTCAGGTAGATGCCCTGGAGGCGGGAATGGAAACCCACTCCAGTATTCTTGCCTGGAGAACCCCATGGACAGAGAAGACTGGCAGACTACAGTTCACAGGGTCACAAAGAGCTGGACACGACTGAAGTGACTTAGTACTATTCCACCAGTAAAACTGCCCCTAGAGTACAAGGGGTTCAGAGCACAATGCTTAAGAGTAAAAAAAGTCCTGGGTTTAGATGCCATCTCCATCAGTGTCAAGCAATATCTTCCTCAAAATCAGTTGTTACAAAGTGTAAACAAATGAGAGCACTTTGCCCATAATCACAGTGGCTACAATATTAAGTACTCAACAAGGAGCGCTGGAAGAGTGCTGTTCAAATGTACATACCTGAATCATGGGGCTAAAATCTGCATAGATTTAAATTAGAAGAAGAATCCTGTTCAATAGCACTATTGTCATTTATTTTCTTCTAATCCCATCTCATACAAGTAAACATTCTCCCACTGCAATACCCCACTGTTTAAAAACCAGCGTCCAGTATTTTTAAAATTAAGAGGTTTGACATGAAAATGAAGACTTCAGGCTCATCTAGAAGCCTGGTCAATTCCTGCACTGTGACCTGCGGCTGGGACAGTAGGAGTCACCACTTTCGACGAGGCGCACCACTCCATCGCCAGGCTCGTTTGTGGTTTCCCACTGCTGGACATACAGCCGACTTCCCTTATTTAGGAGACCTGCCTGGCTCACACACATGAGGTTTTTCTTTCCTTCACTGAGGTATAACTTAGAACCAGCTATATAGACCTTAGTGTTCTGTTCAATGAGTTTTAAAAAACTGTAAACATCTGTGAATCCACTACTTAGAACAAGATATAGAACTCCAGAAAGACTCCTTGTACTCCTTTACCATCCATCCATCCTCCCATCTGCAGAGGCAAATACAAATTATTCACCATAAGTTAGTTTTGCATGTCACATGCAATGAACTACACAATATTTTTGTATTGAAGCTTCAAACAGTGTATCTGAGATTCTGTTTAAAAAAGTTTATTTCCACCATTAAATTGACATGGTACTATGGGAGACTGATTTTTGGATTCTGTATTTATGCCACTGATCAATTTACACATTTTTCATACCAATATATACCACGCCTTGATCACTGTAACTCTACAGTAAGTCCTGAATTTAGGTAGTCTTCCTACATTGTTCTTTTCCAATATTGTTTGGCTATTTTGAGTTCTTTGCATTTCCATGTAAATTTTAAAACTGAATTGTCAATTCTGAAAAACAAAACAAAACAAAACCTCTAACCCCCCTTAAGAATTTGATTTGGGGCTCAAGCGTTTCAATTCATGGGAAGCCGGGACAAGCTATACCTTTCTATTAATTTATGTCTTCATAAATTTTCTCTAGTATGTTTTTGTATTTTACAGTGCGTGGGTCTTTTATTAGATTTACTTCTTGATATTTGATGACTTGTTTCCTTATACTGTAAGTTGTCTTTTTTTTTTACTACATTTTCCAATTAGTCATTGGTGGTATACAGAAATGCATTAAACTTTCATACAATGACCCTGTCACCATTAATTTTGTTAAATTCACTTATTAGTTCTGGTAGGATTTTTTTCTGTTTGTTTCATAGCAATACTTTATAAGAAAATTAATTTCAGTTTGTTAACAATGCTGTATTATTTTTGGCAGTTTTATTGTCCTCATATGCCTCATTGTTCATCTTATTTTTAAACTTATGCTCTTATGCAAAAAAAAAAAAAAATTCTTCCCCTAGACTCCAAGATCTGGGACTCAAGAACGTTCTCTTTCCGTTCACTGCTGTATTCCCAGTGTTTCCATGCAGCAACACAAAGGTGCTCAGTCAGTACTCACTGGATGGAAAGTGGATGCATTGATGTTCTTATGTGTTTGGGGTCACATAAAGCCATAGTAGTAGATTTACTAAAGATACAACCCTGCTCCCTAGTAGATTTCCTGTTAAAAATATACACACAACGTTCAAAAAACAGCTGCAGAGGAAAACACTTTGGCATCTCCTGAAAAGGTTAAGCACAGAGCTATCATGAGATACAGAAATTTCACACCTAAGTGTACATCCAAGAACTGAAAACATATTCATACAAGAACTTGTGCACAACTGTCCACCATATCATTGTTCATAATAAGGAGAAAGTGGAAACAACCCAAATGCCCATCCACCAATGAATGGTTAAACAAGAGGGGTATATCCACACAACAGAATATTATTCAGTCATATAAAAGGAATGGAGTGCTGATACACGTGACAACTGGATGACTCCTGAAGATAAGCCAGACACAAAAGGCTACATATTGTATGGTCCCCTTTATGTAAAAGCCCAGAATAGAGAAATCCATATAGATAGAAAGTAGATTAGTGGTTGTCAGAGGCTCTTGGAAGAGGCAATGGGGACTGACTGTTTATACGTCTGGGGTTTCTTTTTGAGGTGATGAAAATACTCTGGAATCAGATAGTGGTGATGGATGCATAATGCTGTGAATATATTAAAAACACTGAACTGTACACTTGAAAATAATGAATTTTACAGTATATGAATTATAATTCAATAACAAACAGCTACATAAAATGATGCCAATGAACTATTTAAACATTTGCTTAAAATAACCTTCTCAGCTTCAGAAGTTCCTAAATGATTCCAACGCGAACAGCTGGAAATGGTTATGCAACCAGTAGATGCACTAATGTTCCTGTGTGTTTGGGATAGGAACGTCCTCTGATGTCAGCTTTGTGCCACCCTTTCCAGCTCTGGAACTTAACTAACCCTCCTTGAAATGGTGCCACTTGGAAGAGGTTTGTCAGTTCACATCCAAAAATAGCTCTGAACCACTCCACTGGGTTCCCCTTACAGGCTGGAAGAGTCACAACAGGCTCACCAAACTCAGCAGACCATGCCAGGGAGTCTGCTCCACCAGGGAGGTTAGAAGTGTGGCCACTTTCATGGAAACCTGGAAAACCGTCTGAATCTGCTTCAGTTCTCCATCCCCCCCAAATACTCATCCCCTTCAACCTTGCTTGGATGGCTTCTCCATGCACATTTGAGCCCATCTACATCCTCGACCCCCCTACCTGACCCTTCTGCAGCACCCTCTCTCTATAAATCAGCCAGTTCTACCATCTCATAGGGAACGCCTACCTCCACCAGAACAGTACATCCGCCTACCCTCTTCTCTCCTCCTCTCCATCCAAGTGTTTCCTCTCTATTCATCACTGGAGTCACACTGTAAAATATGTCTTACTACAAAAACAGACACACCTAAGAAACTTTTAAATACATATTCAGCCAATAATGTTTTCTACCAAACTACAGAATTGATGTATTACTATCCAAGCCAACCGGAGTTATATAAAATGAAAAGCTGAACGTCTCTCCTCATCTCATGCCACTTTCTCAAGGTAAGGAATGCTAACTGATGCAGCCTCATACTTTCCTCTAGACAAGCATAGACACATGCATGTTTATTTTCTTTCTTATCAGAAAATGTATTTCTCTGCAACCTGGTTTTCCACTTAATATATACTTTCAGGACAAAGCATGGAGACAGTCTATTTTTTGAAAAATAATCCCTTGTATCTTTGCATCTGTTACAAATGGATAGATAATTTGAACAGACTCACAAGACTCCACAGGGTGCATTCAAGAAAAGTTTTAATCAAACTATAGGATGTGGTACAGCTAGAAAAAGAGTGGTAGCTTAAAAGCCCAGGCAAGCACCAGGAGCCTAAAAAACTTCTAGGCACAGCCCTCCAGGGTTTTTCCTCATTCACCGAGGACATGGATTTAAACTCCATGATATGGAGGATAAATCTTAACTTCAGGGAAGCCTGGGAAGATGTTTCCAGGGGATCTTTTATACCCCCTCATCAATTAGACAAGTCAGATTATGTTACAGGTTAAACCAGGTAAGTTACAATTCAATTAAACTACCACTGGTATACATCCTTAAACCCAGCAGAGAAGCAAGTTTTGGGTGCCCCAGGGAGTTTCAAACCCTACAAAGCATCTTATAATTCACCAATTAGTCCATCTTATCCTTCTCTTGGCCAAGTTTCAGCAGCACAATTCCAGGTGTCCCTGAGATCAGCATGGAGCTATTTCAGACCAGCTGTGAAACAACTCTTTCACATAACAGCTATATCATAGTGTATTCAACTATCCTTCTGTCAATGGAAACGCTGACTTCTGCTTTTTCTGCCACCTCAAACAACACTGAAATATATTTATATGATTGTATCCTAGAGAAGATTCCCAAAGGAGCACCGCTGGCTCTAGGGTATTTATGTTCGTACTTTTATCAGATACAACCAGATTCGTTCCTACTGCAATCTACACCATCATTAGCAATATATAAAGTCCCACTGACAATAAACTTAGACAAGCACAAATTGTTATCAGTCATTTGAATTTTGTCAATCTGATGAGTATTTAGTATTTATTCTGAAAGTTACACTGGACTGGATTAATACAAGTGTAAATTACCTTAATGTCTTACACTGACTTAGAATTCTAACTAGGTAGAGAAACACATCTTTGCATATAGTACAGAACCTGGGTACTCAACAAGTGGTCCACAGACCTGCATCATCAGCATCACCTGGAGGCTTTTTAGACCCCGGGATGTTTCTACCCTTTCTATATTTTACCCCCAATTTCATTTGTTCTTGCATACAGAACTGGAACACAGAAATAAAGGCTGGATGCACAGTTTCTTCAAACTTGAGGCTAGACCCACTTTAGGATATACAGAACACCACAGAATTCTGGTGAGGTTAAAAATCACAGCTCACAATATAGAAAAGGTTTCTGTACAATTTAAGGCTTGAATACTGGCTGAGTATAAAAGTCAGTCACAATTCATTACCATTTTTACTTCTGAACTGGTTCCTACAATCCAACCACGGAACAATGAAAATAAACCCTATCACATTATAGGCTGGTGACTGAAACAGCAGCCTAGTTATTTTTAATCACTGACCTCTTCTGACCCCGCTCTAGCCAGGTTTAGAGGAAGCGAGAAGTGATGCTGGGTCCTTTGCTGAGCTTTCAGCTTTCCTGAGCCCAAAGTAAACTTACTTCATAACCCTAGAGAAGGTGAGTCGTGGAGATGACCAGTGATGCCTGGTGAAGGGGACTGCGAACAAGCTAGGACAGAATTATGCCAATGGCCTGTGTCATGACGCTACAACAACTCATTCTTTTAAATGCAAACCTCTTCCACCTCTCAGTAGTTCCCCAAACATACCTGCTATAATTTCCACATGGGCTAATTAGTCTGACAATATGCATGGCAGAGCTCAGATTTTAAACAAACACCTCAAATGTCACCTGTTTTTACTGAGCAGGATGCTACTTAACAGCTTTTGTTCTAATGGGCTGTTTTTGCTGAAATGAAAACATTCTGTTACAGTCCCTTGGGAATTCCCTAATCAAAGGCTCTGGAGAAACCGTCAGTCTTTCAGGACTTGATGAACATGAGGTACAGGGGCTGGCTCGCCTAACTGGGGAAAGAAGCCATTACCGCCACCATCTAACTGGTCTACCACGAGGACTGTTAGAGAACAGTCACTGGGGTATCGTGGGGTGCCTGCTATTCCTGGGCAATCAAGCCACTTCTTGAAGCAGGTAACAAAAGGCAAGTTATCCAAGGGGACGATGGGCACTACCACTGTCACAGAAAAGAGAGAAACCACAGCAAAGGCAGCATGCTGCAACTCCTATACGGGAGTTACCACTGAAGAGGAGCTTTAACGCACTGAGAAGGGTAAGAGTGCTGCTGAGCTTATGGTTTTGAACTGGGCAGAGAAGGAAAACCAACATACACAAATTAAAGCATCAATTCATTCACTACGTAGACCCTTACTTACAAAGATAACCTGAAGGCAAAAACCTCTTGTGGCACAAACTGGCAAATGCACAAAAGTCTCCTGCATAAACTTGCCCAGAAAGGTCAAATTAAGCAACAACCTGCTTGGGGTGTACTAACACAAAGGACAAAGGGAACTTTTTGAGTTCCACTCTCATCCGTATTCTTTTTTAGAGATTTTCAACTAATTAATATTACTTTTATCAACTTGCTTATAGATAAGGAAAAAGTGGAAACAGTGGCAGATTTTATTCTCTTAGGCTCCAAAATCACTGCAGAGGGTGACAGCAGCCATTAAATTTAAAGACACGTGCTCCTTGGAAGAAAAGCTATGAGAAACCTAGACAGCATATTAAAAAGCAAACACATCACTTTGCCGACAAAGTCTGTATAGTCAAAGCTATGGTTTTTCCAGTAGTCATGTATGGATGTGAGAGCTGGACCATAAAGAAGGCTGAGAGCCAAAGAACTGATGCTTTCGAACTGTGGTGCTGGAGAAGACTCTTGGGAGTCCCTTGGACAGTAAAGAGATCAAACCAGTCAATCCTAAAGGAAATCAACCCTGAATATTCATTGGAAGGACTGAAGCTGAAGCCAAAGCTCTAATACTTTGGCCACCTGATGTGGAGAATTGACTCATTGGAACCTCCTTTGCTCAAAATGTTTTCCCCAATCCTGCCTAGAGTCATGAATCATTTGCATTTTCCTTCCCATAACTGAGAAATTCCTTGAAAGAAAAATCTCCCTTCACTGCTTTGCCAATGATTCATTACAACCCTCCCTGTAGCCAGGCTTTGGTTCTCAGGGACTCCCCAGTTACTCTCCAGTTTAGAACTAGAACTCCAGTTAAGAACTGTGACTTTTTATTTTTTTAACTCAAGTATATCTGACTTACAATACTGCATTAGTTTCAGGTATACAGTACAGTGATTCAGGTTTTTTTTTTTTTTTTTTTTGCAGATTATATTTCATTATATGTTACTATAAGATATTGACTGTAATTCCCTGTGCTACACAGTAAATTTTTGTTGTTTATCTATCTTAGGACTTCTTAAATGCTCGTTTTAGTGGGTATCACTGTCCCAGTCCTCTATTAATTCAGCAGCACTTGGTGTTTGACGGGGCTTCCCCTCTGGTGACAAGTCCAGTTGGACTTATCCATTGTGTATTTCCCTTTGACTTCTCATCAACACCGCCCTATTCCTCTTTCCTAATCAATTAAAAGTCAGTCTCCTTTTGTGTCTCACCCCACACCTCCCCATACAGCTGTCACCCTCTTTGTTCAAAAGTAGGACTGGGAACCTAGCCATCCCTTTCATAATTCTCTTTAAGTTTTTCACTCTGGTTTTCAAAAGCCTCCAGATGATGATCCTATCTTGTCTCCCCATTCCTGTCCTCACTGCTCCCTGTCATGTATCCTATGCTATAGTCAAAAGAGATTACACTCAGCCCTACCCACTGCCATTTCCTTGGGTTCTGCATCTGAGACTCACTATGTCATTTTGTATAAGGGACTGGAGCATTGGATGTGGTATCCGTGCGGGTCCTGGAACCAATCCCCGGTGGATATTGAAGGACAACTCTACTTGCTATTCCCAGAATATACCTCACGCCTCCCTATTTTCTCCTGGATCAGCCCTGCAACCATCCCAACAGCTCTGCTTACTGAAAGGCCCCTTGTCTTTATGAACCTTGCACGTGACATTTCTAAATCTCCACCTCTTTCATTTGGCCTTTATTAGTTTTTCTATCTTGTATTGTAATATCAGTGAGCATCTTACCTTCCCTACCAGATTCTAATTTCCTGTAGGGCAGGCACAAAGCCTGATTTCTTTCTGCGTTTTCTGCACTGGGTCTTACACAAAGTAGATGTTCAGTAAGACTTACTGAAGTGAAATAATAAATAGTCTAACCTGGAATCACACCTGTTTTTTTCCTTTATCTATGGCCCTCAATTTCCTCAGTGGGTTTTTTGTTTCTTGGTGTGCAACTTTTATTTCTGGGACAAATGAAAGCCAATCTAGGGCTGTACTTCCCCCTAAATAAATACATCCTTTTCAACCAGAGCTTCTGTTGAAAATATCTAACAAGTTCAATGTATAAAATCCTAAAATGTTTAAATTTTAATTTGAAGATATTAATAATCTTAGAGGTATCTGAAAACATTCTTTGGAAAATAGTGCTCAATTTTTAAGTCCAAATTTTAAGCTCATGGAAACAATATCATCTGTGAACTATTTATAGGTAACTTATGTACACACAGCAGAGTACAGGTCCAGACTTATGGATGGATCAGACATGCAGATGCCTCCAGCGAGACGAAAAAGCTGCACACTGGCTTTTGAATAAGCCAGGAAAATGGTGCTACTTTAAATCCCTTAGCACGAAGCTGAACTCAACCACATGGATTTAGCCCTGGTAGTAGGTCACCACAGCCTTAACAACCTAAAACAAATTCAACCCACAAAAACTCAATGTCTTTTTCATAAAGGACTTTAAAGATGAAATAGCTTCCAGTAGGAGATAAGCAACTATGTGCCCTGCAGGGACGTAGCCTGCTAGGGGTTATCAGCTGCCACTGCTCAACTCCACTACCGAAGAGGCAGATGTGGCTCCGGGGAAGAACGAAGCAGCTGGAGACGAGATCTATTATTTTTAGCTATGTGCCTAGTTAAAAAGAAATGGCTGTTGTCTTTTTCTCCATTAAATTAAAACAAAGCAAAACTGCTTTATTAAAGATTTATTGTAACCCAATAGCTATCAATACCTAGTAATAAAATGAGGTATGAAAACAAACTAAGAGCAGTAATGGTGACCCTCATTCAACAGCAGCATCCAGTCAGGTGACTGATGGGCTGACACCAGATGTCACAGGCATCTCCCAGACATTCCCGCCTGCAGGATGTATGCACACCACCCTTCAGGGAAGATATCCAAACCTGGGATTTTAAAAAAGCAAATCTACTTCCATAAGAGGCTTATTTCATTTTAATTTTTAGATCTCCACCCCTTCCCAGGCCTCTTGATTGTGATTTTATGTGAAACTGTCATTCCTCTTGAAATACTGGCACGCCAGCTACAGTAGTTTCCCACCAAAAAAATAAAAGCATATGCTTACAGTTTAAAAAGAGAACTGGCTCAACCACCAGAGCAAATTCAGATGGGGAACTGGTTTCAACATACATATTATGATGATAATTACAAATGTATCATTTACAAATTTCTGCAGCACTAAATTTGGCGAAGAAAATCCAATTAAGGATCTACAATGAGAGACTGGCTCCCAAGTGTAGGTAAACACATGGAATTGGGTACGTCAAGTACTGTGAGTTCAAATACTGAGGAAGAAATCAGAGAAAACAAAGGTAAGTGTAGATGTCGGGGAAACCGGGGCATCCCGAATATGGCAGTGCTCTGGGGCTTTGGGCAATGGAAGTGGTACGTGGAAACAGCGCTGTGTTCACAGGAGACTGAGCAGAGTAAAATAATGACATAATGACTTCAACAGACAAAGTAAGGAGACAGCAAGAACTGCCACCAGAGTAGTTTCTCATCAGTGCCTGCAAAACAGTCTGGGACACAGTGTTTTGAAAATATGGCTTTCCACTTTGCTCACAGCCTAGATAATGAATTTTCAAGGACGCTCCTTTCATTCCTAGTTTCTTCTTGCTTCCTTATCTGAAGTATCTACAGAGAGAGTGGTTCCTTTACTCACACAAAGCACCTGCTAAGGATGGGCCCCTGGGCTAGAGATGTGGGGACACAAAGATGAAGAAGACCTGCCCTCTGCAGAATCTAGAATTTAATCCCTGCTTGAGTTCATTCACTGGTGAAAATGAGGCATCAGATAGGTACCAGTCCACAGTTAAATGGCTGAAAATGTTGTAAGTGAAATCCTGGGTTTGTGTTTCTGAAGTCACTAGGGAATGACAGAGGGAAATAGTCACCTCTGTTGCCTCAGTGCAAACTAAGGAGAGAAAATATTCATTTTGCTAAGAATATATAAAGATTAATATTTGAATCTGAGGGAAAGATGTCTTCTTATATACTACATGGTCTTGGTAAACACTGAGAAAATGAAATTAAAGTTAAGTACTCCAAATGTCTGTCAAAAATTATCTGTAAAAAATAACTCCCTTCCCACTCCTACATCCATTCCTGCCTTTCAACTCAGGAAAGCAAATCAAATTTCAGTCTGGCCTAATAACAGATGGCTTTCATATAAAGTAATCTGAGTCCTCTGACAGCAAGCGGTATCCTACTCAAACGTTTCTGTTAACTCTGATCAATTTCAAAATCAAAGATGACCAATATTCAAACTGGGCAAAGAAAAAAAAAAGGATACAATTCTCTTAGAAAATATTCAAGTCAAATTAAAGACCATAATTTCTTGGATATGGGCTTTCCAAGTATTCTGCTGACTTAAAATGGTTTTTATATGTAAGCCCTGAGTGCATGCTAAGTTGCTTCAGCCGTGTCTGACTCTTTGCAATCCTATGGACTGTAGCCTGCCAGGCTCCTCCGTCCATTCTCCAAGCAAGAATACTGGAGTGGGTTGCCAGGCCCTACTCCAAGGGAATCTTCTTGATCCAGGGATCAAACCCACGTCTCTTATGTCTCCTGCATTGCAGGCGGGTTCTTTACCACTAGCACCACCTGGGAAGCCCACATGTAAGCCTTAATATTTTCTTTTTGACGTGAAGAGGCTACTATAGAAGCCTTTCCTCTCACTTTTAACCTACAGAGATAATCCTGTTAATCCAGAATGAATAGGTGAAACAAGAATGATAACTAAGACAGAATATTTTTCCTGATTAGTAGGCAAAAGGGAATTTTTTTGGTAGTAGGCAAGTACCTGGAAAATCAGAGAACTGATTAGGACAGGGTGTGGTAGCCTAAAGTAGCAGCTATGATGGCTACTCTCCAACTGTACAATGTTGAATTCTTGGGCCAAGGCTTGAAAATAATTAACTGCTAGTCCCTGAGATTATGGCCCCTCTGCCATAGGATATATTATGCACTGGAAAAAAAAGTTAAATATTTCTGATTTAAAAGCTGTTGCTGAACTTTCTGAGTAACAGGAAAACAAATGCAAAAACTGCACATTGCGAAAAATACCCATACCTGAAACATTTGAGCTTTTCCCCTTTTCAGTATCTATGGCTGTCTTTTTCTGACTAAACTCCTAGAGTAGCTTAATCCTCAGGCTTCTAACAGCCCTATTGAATGACATTCTGCTCTCCAACTTTAATCTGCATATTTATCTTTTCTCTTTTTGGCTTGTAAACTTTCTCCAGCTACTCAGTATATGTAAGAAAAGTTGGTATCCCCTGGCTTGGCACTCAAGGCCCTGTAAATTTAACCTACTTTTCTCAATACGTTGGCCACCTGATGAGAAGAGCCAACTCGCTGGAAAAGACCCTGATGATTAGAAAGACTGAAGGGAAGAGGAGAAGGGGATGGCAGAGGATGACACGGTTAGACAGCATCACCAATTCAATGGAAAAGAATTTGAGCGAACTCCAGGAGATAGTGGAGAATGGGGGAGCCTAGCATGCTACACAGTCCATGGGGTCACAAAAAATCAGACAGGATTTAATGACTGAACAACAGCAGCAACCCTTCTGATCATGTCTTTGCTTTCCTTTGCCATGAATGTTCTTTCTCCATCTGGCACTCTAGCAGTGGTTCCACAAAGCAACCCAACGGCTGTCTTCATCTCTATTCAGAAGACGTCTCTTCTTCCTCAGCACAACAGGCAATGCCCTTCCCAAGTGCCTCTGTTTATCCAAACTTTTCGCCAAATTCAAAATCTAGCTAAAGTTACCCCACAATTCTCTCTCCTGTTTTTGAATCCGTAAAGCATTTGACACAGAAATCATTATTTGTTACAAAAATCTAGGGATCACATAATGCGGACCCTTCATTTTCCGCACAAGATCATTTTTCACCTTTACAGAGTTCCCATGTGATAGTTTTTCATGTGTCTGATAATAAGTATAATCTCAATAAATGTTTAGTTTCTTAGGTAATGCTTTAATAAATGTACCATCTTCAAATGCATCAACTATCAGCAGATAATTCCTTTGGTAGAAGGTGGTGAGAAGACAAATGAGGCATTTTGACAGAAATCCACAAAAATCATAGCTGTATAAAAATACCATTTTTAATTACCAGCTAATTTTGGCAGACATGGCTGATCCTCACCACAACAAGGAACTTCAGAGAGAGATGATATTCTCAGAAGGGGAAAGCTCAGGGATGGGGTAAGATGTCTGTTTCATACGCCCCTGGGTATTTTTTTTTTTTTTAATTGAAAGCAACAGTGATCTATTTGCTTGTGTTAAAGGTCATCTGGGTTTTGACTCTATCAAAATGAGACCCACAGTACAGAGCCATATCAGCATGCCATGTGCTTCCCAGAAGCTGGCTTGGTTCTACTTATTTCTGAAGCATTTATCACCTGTAAGTACAGGATAACTCAAAGTGCTTCCAACATGCCTTGTAGCCAAGTAACATCACACCTGACTATTTTCTATAAATCTTATCTAGAGTAACATCTATAGATCTCACACACACACACACACACACACCTTTTGTAGCATTTAACACTGATAAAACAACTGCAGATTTTATGGACAGTACTTGTGAGTACATTGCTATGAGGCACTTAAATGTATTAAAAACTTTACATTTCAAAAATATTACCTGTAAATCACTCTAAGGTGTATTTAAGTGTTATGCTAATAAACACTCCAAAACAAAACTTAAGAGATACACAGTGTTCTCAGTTGAATTATATTTAATCGAAGTGATTGGTAGATATCACCATGAGTGTTTTTGACAGATATGAGAAACAAAATGTAAAATTCCTACCTTGTGTCTGCTTCTTGTTCACTGCATTATCAGCTTTATGTCGTTTCTAAAGTTCAAAAGCAAAAACAAACACTGTGAAAAAGCGGATGAGATTAACAAAACAAGATAGCACCTGTAACAAAAGTCAGATTTTTTTCCTTTAAACTTACGTTTCTCAAGGCTTTTATCCTTTCACACCCGTATCAATTTTATAAGTAAGCCCAGAGTATGGTGATGGGAACAATCAGAGTACGTGGGGATTTGAAAATGGAAAGTACAATCCATAGCATCTTTATTCCCTTTCTAGGAGTACAGGTGTGTGGCCTCAACAAGACCTTACATTATTGCACAGGTAAGATTAAAATTTTAATGTATTAGAAAAGACAGAGCTAAAAGACTGATTTAGACTTTTGCTTAAATAACTTACTTAAAAGGAAGAGTGCCCAGGAGAATTATCTGTAATAACTACCATTGAACAATGATACCAAAATATTTTTAGTTTCTCATGAAATTCATTATCTAATTAGGCTGAGCACATCCTCTGTAATTTAATGACGTGCCAATGTCTGTCAACAACGAGAACCAACACATCTATCATTGGCACAACACTGCTTCTACCCACTGGTCCCAACAGCCCCTCCCCCACCTTCAGAAGTCACTGCATCTCATTTTCTTTCCTCCCAAAGCACAAAAAAATTGAGCATTAAATAAGCGAGTTAGTCTACATCTAGGTGGGTGAATCTGAAGAGCCGCCGAAGCCAAGACTGTATAGCAGTAAGAGAAAAGGAGGGTCAGAGGAAAGGTGAGAATCTGAGTGGTCAGGGAGGCTAACTTCTCTACAGTTCAACTAGAGGTTTTCCAGGGCTTCTGTCTAAACTTACAGCACTGAGTATAACACAGCTGCCTCTGCTGACGCTGCAGGAGTGTTAAGCGTAACTGACTCTGAGCTCAAAGATTCTATCATATAAAGCCCCAAAGTCAGGTTTAGCTACCCATATTTGATCACAAGGTGGATTGGCATGAATGCAAAACAAATGAGTTAAGAAGAAACATGATTTTTGGACTCACAGGGCACAAATGAAAACATTTTTCCAGACAAAAGCCTGGGCCTGTAGATGAGCACTCCTAGACCCAGCAATGCTCACGAGGAGCAGCATAATAGCTGGTAGTGTGAGCTCAGTTCATCCAAACAATCAGCCACTGAACTGCGCAAAATGCAAATGGGGCATTCAGAACGCCTCTGCGGAAGGCTTGCTGAAAATGATTCTTGCCACATCCACATGTGGGAACACACTACAATTCTCTCCCATAATAAAACACTTGCTAATAAGTGTCATAATGCAGACTTTAAATAGACAAGTTATTGCTTCCAAAAGTAAGCACATGATTTGACAGCAAAGGTTCTCAAATAAATTTTTAAAGTTCTGTTAACTTTATAGCATCAGTGGAGAATATTTCATGATTGATAAAACTCAAACTACTTACTCTTTTTTTTCTTTGTTAAAAAAAAATGTTAGAAAATTAGGAAGCAACCCAAAATAAATTTTGGCCCAAAATAATAGTCCAAGGGAAATTTAGATATTTGAAGGTGGTGCCAATATTTTCAAAACAACACACATCTATGACAGACAATAGTTAGATTTCCAACTGAGGGAGACAAATAAAAGCTAATTAATGAAACATTCTACTTAAACTGGAAATTTAATCTTAGTGAAACTTAAGGAGATCCTGAATATTACTTTCCATCTGCAGAGAATTCTTATACATGAGCCTCTCCTTCCTCAACCTTCTCACCACACAATAAATTAGGTTACTTGTTGAGACATAGTTGTGTTGAATATACATAAGGATCCAACCCAGATAGATTCTAATCATATTACCACAAAAAGAAAGCATCTTTGTTTCCAAAGAAGATCCTTATTCCTTTTAAAACTTACATAGTTTGGAAGAAATGTATATAGCTATTCCTTAAATTAAAATACCTCTATTGAGTTGTAATTGGAATTCATTTAATATCACTGAGAACTAGTGAATGATTTAATATTATCAATATTTTTTGATTGACAGTGCCCCAGTAAACTGTACTGTATAAACCACGTCAGGAACTTTACGGTACTTAAGTGTGCAGTGCTGACCACCCCTTCATTCTGGGAACCCTTCCTTCACAAGGCATGTCTTCAGACATCAAGCCCAGGCGTTCTACTTGCACCTTGGCCCTTTGTTTTTTAGCTCTCAGTGATGGATTTCCTCAACACTTACTCCCTGCCTTCTCTGCTTCTCACTCAATACTCTCTCGGCTCATTTATAATTTCAGTGATAATCATTATCAAACACACCAGTCAAGACTCTCATCTGAGCTCCAGAAGGTTACATTCAGTGGCCTTCTTGACAGTTTCCTTTGGTAGTCTTAAATGCATCTCAAACTATGTCTAAAGGGCAATCTCTGATTTTATCCCCCAAGACTTGCTATTTGTCTCAGACATGGAACCATATAGCAGCCACTTACACAAACCAGGAACTTGAGATTCGTAAGTACTTTCTCTCCTTTTCATTCCCATGCAATCTATTTCTTCATTCAATAAATGTTGGTAAAGCACTGTGTCAGATCCCGTTACTACTGCTGATATGGCAATGAACAAAAGAAAAAAACTCTTGTTCTCAGGGAACTTACACACTAGTGGTTGGAGATGAAACAGTAATAAGATAAGCAGGATATGTAGAATGTCAGATGGTAATATCTTATCAATTTTATTATTAAATATATATTGAATTCATTTTTCTATATTTATCTTTACAATACCACTTAATCTAAGATACTTTGTTTTCATATCAACTATTACCAAAAGTGTTAATTTTAATTGCCACTCATTTCTAACTCCTTGGGAACCCATGAACTGCAGCCTGCCAGGCTTCTCTGTCCATGGAGTTTTCTAGGCAAGAATGCTGGAGTGCACAGCCATTCCCTTCTCCAGGGGATCTTCCAGACCCAGGAATTGAACTGGGGTCTCTTGCATGGCAGGTGAATTCTTTATCAGCTGAGCTACCAGGGAAGCCCATTATCTGGTTCTCCTCTGTTTCCATGGGCAGGGTTTACCTGGTGGCTCAGCGGTAAAGAATCCACCTGCAATGTAGAACACGAGGGTTTGAGATGTGGGTTGGATCCCTGGGTTGGGAAGATCCTCTGGAAGAGGAAATGGCAACCCACTGCAGTATTCTTGCTTGAGAAATCCCATGGACAGAGGAGCCTGGCGGGCTGCAGTCCATGGGGTCTCAAAAGTCGAAAATGACTTAGCAACTAAACAACAACAAGTATCTATGGACACTGAGATTACAGCTCCCTTTTGCCGTATATTCTAATATCGTGCTGTAAGCAGATGGGATATGCACTGTTTCTGGGTCAAAATGTACAAGAAGTGAGGCCCTCCGTTCTCGCTCCTCCTCTGCTCCCCCAAAGCAGAGCCCTGATTCAGCTGCATTCCTAAGTGGCTACATGAACAGTGGGCTTCCCTCCCTGCCTTCCTCCTGGACAAAAATTGCAGTGTCTTCGAGTACATGAAAAATCAACTTATGTTAAAGACACTGATATTTGGGACATGATTTATCACTGCAGCAAAAGTTTAACACATCCAAATACAAATCCTAATGAATAATGCCTGGCATCTAAGCACTGCTTCATACATTTTTGCTGAATGAATGAACAAATGAATGTATTAATAATTACTGATAAAGATACTCTGTCCAAATATCTAGACTATTATTTGATTGCTTTTCCTTTTCTAGAAAGTAACATTTCAATCTTCCTATTACAGGTTGATATAAATGTATTAAACAACTCCTACAGAACATTGTTAGTCAATTTCTTAAAAATGTTTTTACTGGAGAACTACTTCACATGATGCTCTTATTGCCCACAAAACTATTATTATACCCTTCAGGAATTGCCTGGGTACCTGCTTCCCAGGAGTACCCAATTATTATGCTGTGCCAATACGAGTTCTGTTAAAAACAAGCAAACAGATTTCTTGCCTACCATTTTATTTACCATATATTTTCATAGAAAGGGATACTAGAAACAAAAGCTAGAGAACTGGCAGTTTTTCTAGAGAAAAGAGGGAAAAAAAAAAAGGAAAAGCAGCTTATAGCAGTGATTATAAGGCAGAGCTCGTTGGAACCAAACTGTCTGATTTCTGACAGTCTCAGTTATCAGCCCTGTGACCCTGAGCAAGTTACCTTACCCCTCTGTGCCTCCTCTCCCTAATCTCTAAAATGGGGATAATAGCAGTAATCTTTTGAAGGTTGTTATGTCTGTAGTGTGTGCTCAGTCATGCTAGACTCTTTGTGATCCCCTGGACCATCACTTGCCAGGCTCCTCTGTCCATGGCATTCTTCAGGCAAGAATACTGGAGTGGATTACCATTTCCTCCTCCAGCAGATCTTCCCAACTCAGGGATTGAACCTACCTCTCCTCCATCCCCCTTAAGCTAAATAAATGTTATTATTATTGTTGGTGACTCACCACACTAAAACAGAGGAAGAGCATAGGATAGGATGTAATTCAGATTTTAACAGTTTCTTGCACAAGTTACACACCCTCTCTAAGCTTCAGCTTTTTGAACTTTAAAATGAAGCTAAATCTAGCTTTCAAAGTCACTGAAGGAATTAAATGAAAAAAAAAATGCAAAAACAACAGCATAATACCTAGCAAATAAGAGGTACTCAATGAAAATTAGGCTTAACAGAGGAAGAAAGGGGAATGCATAAGGCAAAGAAAGACAACTGTATTAAAGACCAATTCTCAAGGACCGCCAAGTGCAAGTCAAGGAGTGTAAGTCTGCACAGAGTGATAAAGGCAAGAGAAGAGTCTCATGAATTTTCAGCTAGTGGTCCCAGTAAGTAAGCCATTTTCAACTAGAGATTATGATGGTTTATACACAGGCGCATGCACACATACAACCTAGATACTTGGATGAGGCTGATGATCTCTGTGGTCAGTTGACCCATTTCTAATTGGCCTAACAATGCTACAGCTCATGTGTTCTTCATGAGATCCCAATTTGATTCTTTACAAAATAATATCAATATTTGTACAGCTTTACATTGGAGCTTTCTAAAGAATGTCTCAGTCTTTCCTCATCTTACCATCTGACTTGCCTAAGGCTTGACAGATAGTCATTTCAGACAGCCAATGTATTTAAAGGGCATAGAAAAAAAATACTAGCTTCCTCAACTAAAGTAGCTAAAATAATGGTGAAACAGAGGAAAAAGAAAAGCCTAATTTTATTTTGGGCAACTTATTTTATCAAGGGGAAACTGACTTACTTCCCCTTTTCTTTACTACTACAGAATAATAAAAATAGCAAATTTGTTGTTACTTTCCTTTAATAAAATAAAAGGAACTGAGAACTAGTAAAAAAAAAAAATGAAAAAGAATCGAAGGTGTTTAATGAGGTGAAAACTACGGAAAATGGAAAAATAAAAAAATACAAAAAATTTTTTACCTGACATAACTTGGAGGTTATGGTGTTTTAACTTGAAATAACCTTCAAATTGAAACTGAGCATACTTGAAAATAATGTTCAAATATAGTTTTCTCTCTAAGCTAATTACTACATTCAAATTAATTTATTTCATCACAAAGGCACAAACTTAAGAGATTACTGTAACAAGCATTCTGTAATATTAATCCTATAGAAATCAAGAGGAATTAACTCCAGGAATGGGAGCATTATCTTAAACACTTTTAAGATGAATATTTTAAACAGCCTGTATCAAGAATAAAACAACTTAGGAAGAAATTGCTATTTTAAAATATGTACATTAAATAACAGTGTTACATTTATGAAAAAAAAGTACTTACAATATCTTCTATTATCTCTTTGATAGCTGCCACAGCCAAAATAAATAAGAGAGGAACCAGTGTTGTATAGCGACCTGTTGGTGATACATCAGGTATTTGCTATTTGAAGGAAAAAAATAAATAAAAATGGAAGAGAAATTCAGTAAAACTAGCAAGTTTATAATACATTTGAAAACAACAAAGTCTTAATGCTTCTTAAATATGCTTCATTGATTTTACCAACTTGGTGGACTAACACCAGGTGAGCTGGAAGACAGTATATTAGTTTCACGGAAGCAGTCGTTTGTAGGACTAACACCTACTAAGGGGGACTGGTTAACTAAATTACAGCACATGCATTCAATATTCAGTTCAGTTCAGTTGCTCAGTCCTGTCCAACTCTTTGCGACCCCATGAATTGCAGCATGCCAGGCCTTCCTGTCCATCACCAACTCCCGGAGTTCACCCAAACTCATGTGCATCGAGTTGGTGATGCCATCCAGTCATCTCATCCTCTGTCGTCCCCTTCTCCTCCTGTCCCCAATCCCTCCCAGCATCAGGGTCTTTTCCAATGAGTCAACTCTTCACATGAGGTGGCCAAAGTACTGGAGTTTCAGCCTCAGCATCAGTCCTTCCAATGAACACCCAGGACTGGTCTCCTTTAGGATGGACTGGTTGGATCTCCTTGCAGCACAAGGGACTTGCAAGAGTCTTCTCCAGTTAGGTTGGCCAAAAAGTTTGTTCGGATCTTTCCCTAACACCTTATGGAAAACCCTGAACAAACTTTTTGACCAAGCCAATAAAATTTCATAAAGCATTAAAAATGGTATTTTAGAAATACAATGAATTATATGGGAAAAAATATCCATACATTACTATATGGGTAAGCAGATAATAAAATAGATACACTTTATGATCCCCCTTTTGTAAGTCAATTAACAATGCTTGGGATAGAAAAAAAAAAAAGACCAGAAGGATACACACTCAAATTTTAAGAGAGTAGCTGTGTTTTCCTGGTGATGAAATAATAGAGGTTCAATTTTTTTCTTTATGCTTTGTTGTATTTTCTTACTCTTTTTACATGAACATATAGTACTTTTTAATAAAATAAACCTTTCTTTCTGATTACAACTAACCCAAGTTCAAAACAAAAAAAGCTTTAAAATGGTAACTTTTGCATTCTAAAGTTCATAATTGACAATACTGCTGTTCCTAAAATAAATTACTATTTTAAGAAAAAATCCTATCCCTCTTCACCATCCAAAATGAAAAGTCCTTGCCGTATTACTTTACTTCACTTTAAAATAAGCTGATGACAATGAATCAAAAGGCTTTAAGAGGCAGCAGCAGTATTGTGACCTGGCTTACAGCAGGAGCCAGAAATGCCCACCCAAACCAGCTTATCTCTCTGCATTTAGATAAGCTTCAGAAGACTGGTCATGGGCTTAAGAAACACATTTATTAATATCTGAACACATTATTCTGAGCTAAGGTTTTACAACATGACTTTACCTGGAGCAGTGCAATAAAGAGAAAAAATGAATTAGCGGCTCTTCTGAACTGAGAGTAGAGAAATCTTGGAAGGAATGTGATTATGTTGTATTTTGCAGTGCTAGAAAACAAAAATGAAAAGTAGCATAAAACTTAATTACTCCACAAATAGCACTCACATTTACAAAATTCTATTATCACCATATAAAAAATTAGATGATGAACAACAGCTCTTTGTTTTAAACCAGAAGACTACTGCAAATGGTCAGTAACCTCAATGAAAAGGAGTGAAAGTGTAATAAGAAAGAATTTTTTGTTTTCAATTACAATATTACAAGTTAATCACTAAAGGGATGTTTCCTACAAGCTTTAATGATGCATAATAGCCCATCTCTTTGAACCCTGCCTACTAGGTAATGAGCACTAAGCTAAAATACCTTTGTTTAGCTCACAGGAAACATACTGACCACGCCCACTTGTAAATGCCTGCAAGAAGAAATTAACACATTGTCTCTGAGGATGATGGGAACCAGGAAGTATCTGACTTAACTCCCTCCACTTTCAGTATAAAAGCCGCCTGAATTCTAACTCAGGCAAGACGGTTCTCTGTAAGGGCGTGAGCCTACCATTTCAGTTGCTGATTTTCTGAATAAAGTCATTATTCCTTTTCCAACAACTTGTCTATTACTGGCTTGTCCTGAGGCAAGCAGCAAAAGCTGAGACTCAGTAACAAAAGGAATTGTCTAAGTAGTAAGAGTTTAATTTTCTGCATAGTTTCTTTTGTTCTCTTTGGCCAATCCCCTTGTTATCATTACTAGCAATGGCTTACAAAGAAGAGCAACTTTAGCTAAGGTAGTGTATAATATGTTAATAGAAAATAAAATCTTGCCCCCCAAAATCAACAATTTGAGCAGGACCAGAAATATAAAATTGAGATGGCTTCCCTGGACCACTTCAGTGAAATGGAGAGTTTTCTGGGGGTCTGTTTGAATTTTCTTCACTGCTGCTCTAGACACTTGAGTAGGACTCCACACTAAACACATCAGATGTGTCCATAATCAGGAAGATACCATCATTTAGGCCTCAGAAACATCCAATCGTCCTCTTGTTAATTAAATAGAAGATTAACCACATAACTCAAGCTCAGAAAAGTTACTCTAGAATTTGAAGGTGTAAAAATTAATTTTAAATGGTCATTTCACAAATCTAGGAGTTCTGTCACCAGGAGATCACTGGGCTGGCATGTGGTGGTGATGGGGGGTGGCGTTCACTTGGTTCCAGGGGCCACTCTGTGAACAGTGCTTCTAAGAGGTATACTTTACATTATTGTTGGAAGGAAAATAGAACAGTGAAGGAATTCTCACACCCTCCATTCCTGGACACCACACTAAATTCTGCAAGCGTCAAAAGTCAATATTCAAAGACTGTTTAACACAAAGGAGTTCTAAGAGAATTGCAAAGACTTCTTTTGAAAGGTGAAAACCTGTTCATCAAAAACAATAGTTCACAGGTCTATTAACAGGTTTAAGACAAAGGCACCTACCCATGAACTGCTTTCATTACTCAGATACTATAAATAGAATCGGCAGCATATGGCTGCTTAGCCTTTCTGCTCTTTCCTACTTTTATATTCTTTTTAACATCGCTTTATTGGCTAGAAGATAGAGAAACAGCTGATCTGCCCTCCTTCAAGAAGCTCTTAAATATTAAACTGATTTAATGAAAGCTCCTTGCAAGTATTTTCATTTCAGCTGGGCCAGGGAGATGCCCACCCAAGCTCTGTTGCAATAGCTGGTCCCAATCATTCTTTGGTAGTTCCTACCTGACATGGTTATTGCAGAATTTTGTCAGCTGGGGCTGGTTGATGAATATAGTCCTTATTTCTTCCTGGTCAGCCAGTGACGTCTTCTCCGAAACATCATCAGTCTTCTCATAACCTTAGAGAGAGAGAGAGAGACTCTTCTTATTTGATAAGAAATGCTTCATTGTATTATCCAGACCAAAACCACATTTCCTAATTATCCTAGGGCCTAAAATCTGTTAAAAGCTATATGAAAGTGAAAGTCACTCAGTCGTGCCCGACTCTTTGCAACCCCATGGGCTATAGAGTCCATGGAATTCTCCAGGCCAGAATACTAGAGTGGGTAGCCTTTTCCTTCTCCAGTGGATCTTCCCAACCCAGGGATCAAACCCAGGTCTCCTGCATTACAGGCAGATTCTTTACCAGCTGAGCCACAAGGGAAGCCCAAGAATACTGGAGTGGGTAGCCTATCCCTTCTCCAGAGGATCTTCCCAACCCAGGAATCAAACCAGGGTCTCCTGCATTGCGGTGGATTCTTTACCAACTAAACTATTGGGGAAGCCCATATGTTCCCCCCTTATTGGTGCTGTTTCTGTTCTAATAAAAAGAACCCCTCCCACATTGAACATTTCTACTACATTTATTAATAAAAGGCAGCATTTAAAAAAAAAAAAGAACTTTCATGAATGAATAAAAGTTTAAGATGATAAAAAAAAAAAAAAAAGAGTCATGTCAAAGCTGACCCAATTCAAAAACAGTAACATCCATTTTTAATTTGTACTCTTCCCCAGAAATGGTCAACTTAGTTCTTTCATTACATATAAACACGTCCAAAACAGCACATAATTCTAAAATGGTTTATAGTTTTAGACAAGACTAACAACACAGAGGTAATGACAATACATTCTGAAATTTTAAACATACCATTTAATGCATTTCTGGTTTTTGTTCTATCTTTGTGGATAAAGATAGAGAAAAAGATAAACAGTAAGGTTTAAACAGGTAACCACCACAATGATCTAACTCACTATGATCATCTTAATCTTTCCAGTAATTAGAATTTATGTTCCCAGATGAACTTAAGTTTCTTAAGATCAGTTACCCCACAGTCACTAAAACAATGTAAATGGATACAGGCAATTTCAGTTGGGTAACATCTTGCTGCATTGTTGACAACACTTTTACATACAGCTTCAAGAAGAGCAGAAAAAAATTAAACTGCTTATTTTACTTTCTAGTGAGAAATAAATAAGACTGAATTAAATTGGTCCCTTACTCCTTTCCTAGAAAGAGTTGCCAACTGTACTTTATCTCAAAACCCCACTTTTCCTCTCTTTTCTGCCTCGCCAGTGCCAACTCCTCCCAAAAGCCCTGCCAATGGGAGGTCTCTTCTGAAGTATTCTCTGTGTTAAAGGCAGCCTTCCCTGTGTTCCCACAGGCCTCTGTACCTCCCTGTCCCTTGAGTCCGCCTCCTCTTTCAGAATGCAACTCCCCAGGGCAATTACTGGCTTGTCACTCAACTTCTAACACCAGTACCAACAAACAGCAAGTACCTAATAACTGTTTGCCGAACAAAAACCTAAGGACAAAGGAGTGGTTAGGAGGCCATTTTGAGAGCAAGTCAATTCCTCTCCACCCACTGATAAAGTCACCAATCACAGTTACGTGCTGGTAACTACTCGGCAATAAAAGCTTGCTAGTGGGCTTTGTTACTCTAGTGTTAATCGCTCAGTTGTGTCCCACTCTTTGCGACCACAGGGACTGTAGCCCCCAGGCTCCTCTGTCCATGGGATTCTCCAGGCAAGAATACTGGAGTGGGTAGTCTTTCCCTTCTCCAGGGCACCTTCCCAAATCAGGGATCGAACCTGGGTCTTCCACATTGCAAGCAGATTCTTTACCGTCTGAACCACCAGGGAAGCCTTTGTTACTCTGTGAAACCAGAAAACATTTTGGGCTTCCTACAAAGTGGAGGGAACATAGCGTAGGGACCAGGAGGGTGAGAAACAGTGTCAGGTGTGCAGATCAGTGCAAATAGGACAAAGCTGCTGAAGAATACACGAAAGGCAAAGTACAGATGGGGGAGATACGGTGCTGAAGAAGCACGGAGGCAGGTTTCAGGGGACCTCTCAGGCTTGTCAAGAAGTTTGGGTGGCATCCTCTGCTTGGCAGTGAGCCACTGAAAGCTTTTTATGTAGAGACATACAATATGACAATTACATTGTATACTCATCACTCTGGAGGTCACAGCGTTCCAAATCAGATACTGTCATGCTCATGGTACAGTTTTAGACTTATTAGTAGCTTTGTCCATCCATGGTCACACAGTTAATAATTATCAGTCACTATCGACTTAGCTGGAGAAGGAAATGGCAACGCACTCCAGTGTTCTTGCCTGGAGAATCCCATGGACGGAGACGCCTGGTAGGCTGCAGTCCGTGGGGTTGCACAGAGTCAGACACGACTGAAGCGACTTGGCAGCAGCATCGACTTAGCAGCAGCAGCATGCCACATTTTAAACACAATGGATTTTCCTCCTTAGTGTATACAATCAAAATTTCATATAGGGATTGTCTTCTCCAAAAACTCATAGTTTGAAACCCTAACCCTGGATGTGATGTTATCAGGAGGAGAAACTTTTACAAGATCATGGTGGGACCATAATAAGAGGAGTTAAAAGTTCCCCTTTTCAAAGAAGCCCAGAGAGATCCCTTACCCCCTCCACTTGTGAGGACATAGCAAGAAGATGGTCCTGTATTAACCAGAAGGTGGGCCCTCATCAGACACCAGATCTGCTAGTGCCTTGATTTTGGATTTTCCAGCCTCCATAAAGGGCTTCCCTACTGGCTCAGAGGGTAGAAAATCTGCCTGCAGTGCAGGAGATCCAGGTTCGATCCCAGGGTCAGGAAGATCCTCTGAAGTAGGAAATGACAATTCACTCCAATATTCTTGTCTGGAGAATTCCATGGACAGGGGAACCTGGTGGGCTATAGTCATGGGATCGCAATGAGTCAGACATGACTGAATGACTAACACACACACACACACACAGCCTCCAGAATTGTGAGAAATAAATTTGTTATTCACAAACTAGGTAGTCTATGGTATTATGTTATAGCAGCCAGAACAGACCAAGTTATAGATTATCAAATAGAGACATAGCAATATTAAAAGTTTTAAAAATCTTTCATTAGATTTTCCCTGAAGACAGCACAAAGACCATAGTGTACAGCTGATGGTACCTTGCTAGACAAAAAGCCTCAGAAAACTAGCTCCCCACTCTGTTCTGAACTGATATTCTCTAGTTGTACTTAACTTAACATAACTGGATATTCTCAGTGGAGGAGTTAGGTATCACTCCTTACTCTGTAATTGTTATTGCATCTGCTTCCCCTGTTTCATTGAGAGTTTTCTAAATAGCATACCCATGGCTTAGAGTAAGCACTCAGTATATGAAGAACTAGCAGATGAGCAAAAAACATATTTAACAATATATCAAGTACAGATTTTTGTCTTAGATATAGACACAGGTTATCCAAGCCTGTAAGACTGACTCATAAATTCAAAATGACAATTAGTAAGTTTATGATGAGAAATAATTGCCATAGGAACTAGAGTAATTGAAGTCCCACAATCAGTTGAACTGAAAGTCCAATGACCAAGTGATGGTGTCTGGTGAGTACGTGAAGCAACCTACTGGTAGCTAGACGACATGAGCCAAATGGCGTTCAGCCAGCACGGCTTGATGCACTCAACTCCACAACAGGGTCAATGCACTGTAGGACCAAAAAACTCACAGCCTGTCAGAATACCTTGGCAACGGGGCTAGGATACCCGATCTGTTGGCCAACACGTCTCCTCCCCTCCAAAGAGCTGAGGAGAGTACTGCCAGTTTTTTAACTCCATGACTCACTCTTTTCCAGACCATCTCCATCTCCAAATTCAAACTGACATTTAATCTGCCAGTGGGATTACCATCCAAACCTGCAGGCCTAGGAACAAATGTGCCCCTCGTGCACAGAACTCTGCTCCTAGCATGTGCTGATCTTACACAGAAAAAAGAAGGCAAGCTCATTTTCCCCTTTGCAAGTTCTTGGGAGCAACTCAACACAGCCCCCATGTACACAAGGCAACGATGACCATGCCACCAGATACACAGTCCTTTTTCACATTTTGGATTCTCCAGGAGAATCACTCAGGCGTTTGCCCCATTGTCCTCAGTGTTCAGTCAGGCCTGTGACATCCACTAAAGCATCATTACTCTTCTGACACTAAAAGTTCTACAGGGCAAACCTCCGCAGCCACTTTCACATAGCTAACTCTTTAAGGATTACGAATGAGCAAGGGCTCCATAGTGGCTTCTGAAATACCTCAGCTTATTTTGATGTGACACTCCCCAAAGTCTACAGCGTCTTTTTTTTCTCTTTAGTTTTACTATTTAAAACAATTTTTACTTGATATTGGTGCAAAATTTATTAACAATTCAGGTGAATAGTGAAGTTCTTCAGTTATACATATATTATACACACATATATTCTTTTTCAAATTCTTTTCCCATTTAAGGCCAGCAAGAATCAAACCAGTCTCCCCAAATAAACTACTCTGGGCCAGCTTTTATTGGAATAAAGAAAAGGCCAAACAGTATAGACAATGATTCTCTAGTTCAGAATTCTGGACATGCTGAAAATTTCATATTTTGTGTTTTCAATATCCTAATTGATTATTTCCCCCAGCAGAAAAGCAGTTGTTTTCTGAATTATAGTTTATTTCAATTAATGATAAAATTACTTAATATTTCCTAAGCACATATCAACCTGGGGATTTTACTAGACCAAATTCTGCATTTTTGGTTATAAAATGACCAAATGCTACTTCAAGACTTTTGAGGGATCAGTAATTTCAGTATAAGGAAATGGAGTCATACACGATTTTTAGTTACTGAAATGTACTACTAGATATTACTTTGTATTACTAAATAAGGATATAGAAGCAACAACCTCCTGCAGACTATTTCAATTTTCAAGAATAATTTTCATGATCAAGAAAACATAAGATGATTGTGGGACAGCATCTCAATCATGGCCCCGAGGTGAACACTTGGTCCATCCTCCCCTGACAGCATTTATTATTAAACTCACTCAGTAGTTGGGAGGTGAGCTCTAGTTCTTCTACTAAGGACTTACATGATCCTGTGCACATAATCCCTAGGGGCTATTGCCTTTCCTTGTAAAATGAGAAATGTAAGCAAATACAGTAAGTCCCCTACATATGAACCCTCAAGTTGCAAAATTTCAAAGATGTGAACATATTATAAACCTATTACAGTACAGTACTGTATGCCCGACTGTCGGCCCTGTGAACAAACTGAATTTACGAGCACTCTCTCAGAACAGGATTTGTTCCCATGTTGGGATTCACTGTAATCTGAAATTCTCTTTCAGCGTTAAAATCCTGTGAAATTAGAATCTGCTGAGCACCAAGAAGAAAACAGTGAATACCTCATTTGTTCAGATGAACAGGGAAATTAAAAAAAAAAAAAAATCTCCGTACTTGAGCCAGATGTTTCAGAGTAACATCTGCTTTACATAATCAGCAGCCAAAACACAGGCACAGAGTCAAATGGTGCTTTGTACTCCCAGTTGAGTCTCCACATTTGAAAAGATAAGTAGTGACTATAGTTCGCTGCCAGCACCCACCTGGCACCCACCCACTGGCCAGTGGCTACTGGGCTATCAAGGATGTTGACACCTAGTTTTCCTTTCTTCCTCTGCCCAGATACACGGTCATGTGCTTAAATGCACACAGTATGAGTAGAGAAGAAAAATGCTCAACACTTAAGGTGAAAGACTTTGCACCCTCTCACACAATTACAGCAGAAGCACATCTCTGAAAATTTCCATTTCCTGTCATAAACGTCATGACCCAACTTGCTCATTCATTCATTCAACATAGTTAAGTGCCTACGATGAGCCAGGTATTTTTTTTTTTTTTTAAGCTGAAGAAACAGCTTAAAAGAAGGTTCCCTTCTCTTAGGAACTTACTTTCAAGAAGAAAGCAAGATAACTACAGATCATGATATGTAGGATGAAGGAAGGAAAACAGGTGATTGACAAATTATTGACAGAACTCTCTGTGCCTCAGTTTCACCATCAATATAATGGACTTGATAATGATACCGACCTCAAAGGAGGGTTGTGAAGGACATGGTAGTTAATAGGTATGAAGAGCAATGCTTTGCATTCAGTAAGAAGAGCTCAATAAATACTAGCTGTTCCCACTGTTGTTGCTGTTGTCATTACTGCTATTGGAGCTTTCTACTGAGCAGCAAGGGAAGGTCTCTCCAAGGAGAGGCTGAGCTGAGCCCTCAATGAGAAAAGATAGAAGACAGTGTGAACCAAACCAGGGAAGAGCAGGAACAAAGCCAAGGAGGCAAGCATGGCCTTGGCATTTCCAGAAACAGGAGGACCAGTGGTTGTGAGCAGGGGGAGCCATCAAACAAGAAGGGACAGAGCCAGACTGGCAGAAACAATAAGAAACTTGAATTTATATCCTTCGTGTGGTAGGAATCCACAGAAAAGTTTTAGGCAGGAAGATCGTTTTGAGGCCAAGTTAATTCAGGTAAGACAATGAGGCGTGGGTGAGACAGTGGTGACAGGGAAGAAGTGGATTATACTTGGCATTTTTTGCGAGGTGGAGCTGGTCTGCCCCTCATAGCCTCTCTATGTCTATCATCATTTCGTCCTGTCTGATGTCACACGTGCCCACTGTCTGATGCTCCAAACCAAAGCCCAAGACTGGAAAGAAATTTAGCACTTTAAATATAGCAAGTGATTAACCACTTCATAGAATTCTCTTTACAGCCAGAAAACTCTAGCCTTAGATAGCACACATCTTTCTCTAATTATATCAAGTTCAGCAATAATAACAGAAACACAGTCTAATCAAGGAAGGCATTACAGTGCTTGGGGGCACACACCGTGGAGTCAGAGAGATGGTTTAGGTCCTTAGTTGTGAGATATGGTCACCTTAGATGGATTACTTAGCTCTGACTGCCTACCTTCTTTCACAGGATTTTGTACAGACTAAATGAGATAATGGATATGTAAAAAGCACTCCAGACAATAAGTGCCTAGCTCTTCATGCACACATGTAGTTCAGCCACTGTTTTTCCTGTTGAAATCAAAAAGGCAGGCTGTGGGGAGAAGGAACAGGTTTTCTAGTAAGATCTGTGTTCTGATTCAGATTATGACACTTCTATATAGCACTGAGAAAATTATTTTACATCTGAGCCTCAGCCTCCTCACATAAAATAGGGTTCACACGAGGATTAAATGATCATGTTAGCAATGTAGCAAAATACTATCATCCAACTGGTCCCTGTCACCCTATCCTCTATCCAGAGATTATAAAGCTACTCTCTCCTTCAAAACGTTTGAGATGAGAAAAACGAAAAGTCTTAGGGACCTACCGAGGTAGGTACTAATGTTTAAAATTTGGGAGGATAATATTTAATTAATGTTGCGACCAGTAAATAAATCTAGAGAGTAAAATAACAGATTTTACCCTATGATTTTATAAATTAATATCAAATAAGTACATGTTTTCCTAAAATTGTCATCTGTATGGGGTTATGCAACAGAAGCAGGGGTGGGTAGGTGGGAGGGAGAAGAGAACAAGACACAAAACCATTCTGTTGCCTGGTAATATGGTTCTGAACCAGTATGCTTTTGCAGGCTTGGCTTTATCACAATTATAAGCAAGGCTGTAAATGGAATCAGAATATATATATGGCCTCCTAAACATAATCAGGAGAGTCCAACTATTAATATATATCCTTTTACTCAGTGGCTTCTAATATTAGACCATATTGGTTTCTTGCATTTCCTTAGCTAGAATGAAATCTTTAGACAACAGTCTAATATAAAAATACTAACTAGAAAACTAGCCAGAGACTTTAAAGGCACAACTGCAGAATTTAGGTGTGACTCAAGTTAGGTGCTACTCAGTAGGAAGTTATAAGTATTATCCATGGTCCTTTCCAAGGTTTAATAGGTTTTTATTTTGTTCGCTGGGGAAAATAAAAATAAACTACAAGTCCTTGTTTAACAATTTTTTGTTTTTGGTTCCAGTGTCTGGAGTAAAACAATCTTTGGTTGAACAATTTAGACATTTATATTTTAGTTATTGTGTTTTTAGTGGTTACCATATATACTGTTTACATAATTAGAAATACAGAAGCAGTTACTAGAGCTACAAAAAAGACTTGAAGTCCCATATTCTGCATTGTTGGGGTGGAACAGTCGTTTCAAACATTCGATTGTGAGCCTGACTGCAGCTGTTTCCAGACAGAGAGGGAACAAAAGGAAGGAACCACTACTCTGGCAGCAATGAACTAGGTGCTTTAAAGGTTAAAACGTACATACTACAATTTCAAACATGGCATTGAAGAAATAAACACCTTTGAAAGCATGGAAATTAAATAGAAGCTACTCAGCAATGCATCTCAAATTTCTATACCATGACTACAATAGCCAGAGGGGAAATGAAATTTTCAGTTGCATCAATACACCTTCTTGTTCCGAATATTGATTCAGGCTCTATGCAGTGAACATCTGCTGATCATTCCAGTTCAGCGTCTGCTTCTCCTGAAAAGAACTGTTGGTTTTCCTTGGAGAACTCCGTTCCCCCTACTGTAGGCAGTGGGACTGGTCCCTCAAAATACAATTCCCCTTTTTGACTTTAAAGGTGGGCACATGACCCATGCTAAGCTAATCACAGGCAATTTGCCGTTTTGACATATGAAAAGGCTAATAACCATGGATAAGATGGATTCTGAGGCCTGTCCATTAGTCCAGCTGCTTTGCATGCTCCTTTATCTTCCTGGAAAAGCTTTTCACTTGATTCTGGGAACTATTCTACCTACTTGAATATTATGAATTGTATGAATTGAAGCAGAGGCATTTCAGTCCTCTGCTAGACGCCAAGTCCTGTCCCAATGTCCATTTAAGTATGTAGGTGGGCATTGACACTGGACCCAAACCTGGTCTCTCTTCTTCAAGGAGCTGAAACCTATTCTCTGTTCCCAAGTCAAGCTGGCTTTTCTGCTCTGCATGGAACAATGACTTGGAACCATAAGCAATTACCCTGCCCCCCAAATATTATGAAGCTGCCTGGAACCCTTCCCAACACACCCTGCTTGATGGATCAGATCTCCTCTGATGTTAAGAGCTGCCCAATCCAAGTCCTGAGTCCAGTACATTCTATAGGTCTTTCCACCCTAAGGAACTTGCACAACAGTCAAAAAGCTTCCCACACACCCAGCTTCTTCTCTTTTACCCTCTTGTTCATGCAATTGTGATGTAAGCTCATTATCTCCAAGCCCATTTAAGTTATAACAAAATGCCATAACAAAGAAGATCCACTTACCCAGATGATGTAAAACACAGTTATCAGCTTCAAAAAATTGCTTTTCATGTTACAAAGAGTTCACTCCCCACCCCCAACAATTCTTCTCAAAATGATGGAGAAACTTTGCTCTCATATGGAGAACTGCTGATGGTCAGCAGGCCAGTGAGTTGAGAAGCCAGGATAACATTTGGAAATGGGTAAAGTCCAAGTCCCTTCTAGAGCTTTAACACTGAGGGATGCATTTATTCATTCCATAGGTAGGCTTGCCCTAACCTCTCCCTCTGACCCCATTTCTCCTCTACTGGCCCTATTCCACCTCAACACAGTTTTTCCAACCATGACTTTCTCCTGCCTTGTGGGTACTATTAGATGTCAAAGCAGTCTCCCTAACCAATCTTCCTTGAAGTATCATCTGAAAAAGCTTTGAATATACAGTGGTCTTTTGACCACTCCAATATTAATCGGTTCACCTGTATCCTGAGGTATACGTCAACTGAGAATACTACTACTAGATATTACAGATGTACCTGACTTAAACTCTGAGAACAGCCCAGGCACGAGGGCACATGTCTATCAGGTATGCTATTCTGATATGGAATAAATAACACTTCAAGAAAGTCCCTTGCATACAATAAGTGTTTACTAAATTTTCTATTTTATTATCAGGCATCTAAAAATTCCCAGAATTTTATAGTCTTATCTCCATCCTGATACCCATGAATATATCTTCCTATCGGGACCTAGCATTACCATACATGGTCAACTGGTATTTTTCTTTAAGTGTATATACTTTGGGGAACTGATCTAAAAATAAACAAGTGTGAAAATCGACATTATTTCTTGTTTAAAACAGGAAAAAAAAAAGTGGTTTAACACTCCCTGTACTCATGCTGAACTGCAACAAGCTCCAAAATAGCACAACAAATTCTGAGTGATAGACACCGAAAAAAGTATTCCTGACGTTCAGAGGAAAGGCTAATCTTAAGCAATATTACACGGGAACCTACCTATGCACGCCTAGTGTTGGGCCTCACACATAGTAAGCACTCAATTTCTGTGGCTCCCAGCTTTGGATACTAACCTAGAGAAACAATCATCTTGGGCATGCTGAGTTACTGCAAATACTAAAGAAAACACTAATGCCAAATCATACTTAACAGGAAAAGGAGAACAATGAAAGATAATATAAATGTAATGATATCCCCTTAGGGATAGTCCACAGATCCTTCGGTCAGACAGAAGAATAAGTGGTATGTTCCCAATATAGATTAAACATTGGCACAGAAACAGACTGAACTAGCAATGAAGGGTTTCAACCACCAGACACACATCCGGCATCTCCTAGAAGCCTCAATTAGCTAAAAGCATCATTGACTCGTCTTGGCAGCAAGCTCATCACTTGAGAAGGTACAGGAAATAAGATGAGGAATTGTTACCATGGACTGGATTCTAATCAATGCAGAAGTGATAAGGTTTAGAAAACCTAACTGTACCACGGAACTTTTGGTAGTTGGAGGGGAATACCAGGCTAAGCCAGACATATCTTCTAGGTTAAGAGGATGTATTTCAAATTAGTATCAAAACCCAAAAGGGGCAAAAGTCCGGAAAGCTGAAGTAACATGCTGACTAATTGTGAAAGGTCCTGTCTTAGGGGAAAGAGGTGTGGTCAGAGACCACTGTTGCAGCATAACATGGCCTTGGACAAGGAAAAGTAGATTAAAAGATCATGGGAAAGGTTGGAAATAGACTTACATGTTCAATAGCAAATAACAACAGATGCGCAGACACCTAAGAATGGAGGAAAAGTGTTTTAAAAAATGCTGAGTGGCTACAAAAGCGCTTCCTTGCTTCCTTTGCAATACAGTGAATTCATGGGATAGGTCCACTGCCTGAAATGGATGGCGTGATGTTAACAGATCATAAGAAGCAGAACTCAGTTCTTACTTCTCCTCCTTCACTTCATTTGGCATCAAGGATAATTATCCTAAAACTAGGAAGGTTAGAATGAATAGTAGTTGGAGGAACGAATGCAAAAGAGATGGTAGGGAATTATTTTAAAAAGAAAAAAAGACAAGGCAGTACCTAGCTGCTCTAAATATTGATAGACGCTCATGTTTTGTAGCGTGTGTGTGTATATACACATATACAATATTTTTAAATCTATAAAACTGTGAGAACTTGCAGAATAGTTAAATAAAGTATCACTAATCACAGAAGAACCATGGGAAAGGGCAAAGTGTTTTAAAAAGGAAAGTAGATGGATTCTGTACATTATAAACTACTGTTCATGAAAAGTGTAGTCTACAGTCATGCTTTCAAAGTTCACAGATTTTAATAATGGGATCTACAGCTTCTAAAGGATTTATGGTAATTTCTAAAAATAGTTAATTTGAAAGTTAAAAGGAATACTTTCCTTTTGCATTGAGAATTCAGGGGGTCATTGTTTTTAAAGTGGTGTTTCTCATACCCAAAATGTATAGTCAGAGATTGAAGGGAATTTTTTTCCCTATAAAAAAGGTCCTTTGTGCATGTGTGCTAAGTCACTTAAGTCATGTCCAACTCTTCGAGACCCTTATGCGCTGTAGCCCGCCAGGCTCCTCTGTCCATAGGATTCTCCAGGCAAGAATCCTGGCTGGGTTGTGGGACCCTCCTCCAGGTTAAAAAGGTCCTTTACACTACCTAAACCTGAATATTAATGTTATTGGCCAAATCCTTAGCATTCTGTACTTCAACAAGACTAGACGCACCCTGTCCTTAAAAAACTGAGACACTGGATCCCAAGATTAGGCAATGATGTAGATTCACTACTGGCTGACAAACATCCATAAAGGAACTTCTACAGGAGCTTTCCTTTGGCTCCCCACTTCTTTCAAGCCCTCCTGATGGAGCCTTCCCTGGGTCAGCCTTGGCTCCTGCCCCTACTCCCCTCCCCTGGCTTAGTTCTCTGACCCTGGGTATCAGGGTCAACAGGGGCACCTGACCGGCAGGGCCAGCTGGACTTCTTTCTGGGAAAGTGGACTTGTGGTCCGGAGACACTAGCAGACAGACTCGGCACTGGGCAGGGACCGGGCTGGGCACGGAGAGTCAGCGAGTCAGGCTGCGGGGGTGATGGCCCTCCCCGCACCCCCACCCCCATGCAGCCACATGGACGGCAAAGATGTGAAGACAATGGAGTAGAGGTACAGAGAACAAACAAGGGCAGCTCTGGATAGAATTAGAGACCCCAAAGCCTGAGTCCCATGGGGCCCTTCTATGATCCAAGGGGATCCCTGGATAGTTAAAGTAGATGCATAACTTCCTGGGGGATCTGGAGCCAGACTGCCTGGGTTCCAATGAGACAGGATAACATTCTGTCTCATACTGGATAACATGCTGGTACGATTAGTAAATATGCAAATGACATGAAAGAATCAACTCAGGAAGATTTTGGGAGATTGAATAAATTGAAGATCCTACACTAATGCCTAAAAGAATCAACTGTGTAAATATAATATGGAGCATATTTGGCCCAGCAAGACATGTAGGAGACAAATGGTTTAATCGCTTTTATTGCTTTCTTAGCAAGAAAGAACTTGCTAAGAATTAGTACTGTCTGAGAGTGGAAAGGGCTGTTTGACAAGGGGGTGTGACTCCTGTCACTGAAGGGTTTTCGAGCCAGAGCTGAATAACCAAACGCCAGCAGGCTATCTCAGGGACAGTGCACACAGCTCCCTCCAACTCCAGAATTCCATGATGTCATCTTTTTAAAAAGAGTTTTTTTTTTTTTAAAGACAGTTATGAAGTCATCAGAGAACCACTAAGATAGTGTCAATGCACAAGCAAGTTTTAACCACTTTGTATATGGAAAAAAAATTGTTGAATTAGTTGATAAAAATGCTTGCAGAAAGTAACCCCGTTAATTTCACCACAACACAATCATGGGAAGACAGAACAGAATTAAAGTTCTGAATAAGTCAGTCTTTGAAGCATATTGGAAAAAGGAATAATAAGCAATCATGAAGTTATCTGAATTATTACAACTTTTATTTTTAGAGCTACTGGTGCATTTTACAATAGAAAAACAGGTGGATAGGCTAATAGTCTTCTGATTCCAAGGCTAGTTCTCATTTTATCAAAAGAAACAAAAACACCCGTGTACATCATTTTGCTGCTGCACTATTCTCAGAATAAGTCAATGGAATTTGATGGGCGCCTGTTTATCTCCATTGTGCTTTTGCAAGAGAGAAAAATATAATTCACCTTTATTTTTTAAACATTGTCTCAAGTGTCAAAAACAGCCAGTGAAGAAACCAAAGCCTACCTGCTAATTTGTGGTTTGGGAGCAGTCAGCACAGCACACCCAGCACCATGAATCACCATGAGCAAGAACAGCTTTTTACTCTATAGAACTGGATACTACCCAGCATTAGGAAAGAAGTGAAACTTTCCTCTGCCTATTGATGACAAGCTGTGTCACAATCTGGCATGTGAAATATCCAACAAGTCCATGAACCCAGCTAGAAAAATAGGGCATCCCTAAGGGGGCACCGGGGAGCTCCGCCATGACCCTGAGAGCATGGTGTCTGTCTGACAGTGGAGTGGAGCCACAAGTGGCTGGGCGATGGCTCAGCTGCTATGAGCGCTGTGGGGGTGGTGTTAAAGAACCCACCAAGACTGGTTAGGCAAGACAGGCTCAGAGAAAAAAAAAGAGTCAGTGGCAAAAAAGCACGGAAGGCACAGTTGCCTTCGGTTTGTCAGGATGTGGCTCAAACAGGAGAGAGAAACCTCCACTAAGCAGATTATACCGCGATGTATGAATGCCAGCAGGTGGGCTGCAAAGACTTCAAAGGCCAAGCTCAGTGCTGGCTGACATTAAAGGATACCTACATATGTGTGCAGCTGCCATCAGCCCTACCCAATTCACAGGCAGAACAGGAACGATGAGAGGCCAGATTGCTTCAAGATGCTTCAAGAACCTCCTGACACCATAAATAAAAATCACCCACCGCAGAAAGAGCCCCATAATGCAATTCCTGTGCCTCCACATGCTACCACCACTAATTATAAATATGAAATCAGCCCCTTAGGACTTCCCTGGTGGCTCAGGGGTTGAGAATCCACCTTCCAATGCAAGGGATACAGGTTTGATCCCTATTCGGGGAACTAAGATCCCATGTGCTGTGGGGCAACTAAGCCCATACGCCGTAACTACTGAGCCCTTGTGCTCTAGAGCCGGCACTCCTCAACAAGAGAAACCGTATGTGCTACAACAAAGAGCCAGCAGTCAAAATAATGAATAAATTAATAACCATAAAAAGCAAATTTCCCCCATGTCTTTAAAAAAAAAGAAATCAGCCCCTTAGATCTGCTGGAGTATCTGTGGCCATTGCTGAGCAAAGTGCAATGGGCCTGGACATGGTAATAAGAAAACTCCATGAGATTTCAAAACCATGTCAGCATGTTAAAAGCTCAGCTTCCAAAATCTGAACAGCTTGATCTTATCCCTATCACTCACCAGATGCGGATTCAAGTAACATTTGCTTAGCATCTACTTTATAGCAAATGTCTTAATTTTGCACTCTGAAAGATGTTCCTGCAGTGTGGAATACCTCGAGAGCCAAAAGAACACAATGATGACATAAAGACTATTCTCATCAACTCTGATTATGGAGTGAAAAGTCTCTGCAACAGAATGATCAGTTCCAGAGAGATGAATCCATAGAGTTCCTAGGTGTCCAAAAAAACAATAGAGTGATCAGTTCCAAAGAGATGAATCCATACTGCTCCCAGCTGTCGAAAATGCATAGAAACAAGGAATAGGCCCCGATAGCTCAGCTGGTAAAGAATCCACCTGCAATGCAGGAGACCCTGGTTTGATTCCTGAGTTGGGAAGATCCCCTGGAGAAGGGATAGGCTATCCACTCCAGTATTCATGGGCTTCCCTGGTGGCTCAGCTGGTAAAGAATGTGCCTGCAATGTGGGAGAACTGGGTTCAATAGCTGGGTGGGGAAGATCCCCTGGAGGAGGGCATGGCAACCCTTTCCAGTATTCTTGCCTGGAGAATTCCATGGACAGAGGAGCCTGGAGGGCTACTGTCCATGGGGTTGCAGAGTCAGACACAACTGAGCGACTAAGCATAGCACACAGCACAAGATGCTAATAGTTATGTTTACTGAATTTCTAAAGAAAACTAAAAGAAAGAAAGATAGAGGGAGATCGAATTTAGGATAAAAGCAATCGTCTTTCCAAAAAGAAAAAAAAAATGTATTGAAACAAACTTATTTTGGCACATGTGGATCTTCCCACTCTTTTCTAAGATGCAAGGAGGTTTTTAGTCCTTTATCCCAGTGTTTTCTATTTTAATAAATGGTGCCACCATTTTGGGTTTAGGGCCCCAAACCTGCAACATCCTTAACACTCTACTTCCTACCCACCAATAATCTGTTAGATCTACCTTCAAACTATACTATAAATCTGACCACATATGACCACAGATACCTAGTAGTTCAAGCCACAATCACCATTCTTTGATCAACTTCTACCGCCAAGATGAAATCAGAATCTCTTGGGGCAAATTCCAAGGATCAGCTATTTTGAAGCTCCTCAGAAGATTCCAATGTGCACTTGGGCTTGGTCTACTCTCTAGCCAGGAGACAGATGATTTATGGGTAGGTTTTGTTGTATTGGGGGAAAGCGAAACAGGAGTCTTAGAGGGGTTATATGACTTGTCCAAGGGCACAGAGCTCAGAAGACCCCAAAGTCAGATATCGCTCCAGGCCCTTTGGGAGCCCTGAGTGCCTTATTTCCTTTTCTGTCCAGCCAATTATTTACAGAGCAGTACCTTAAGACACTCAGGGAAGTGGGGCAGCACTAAGCGAGTTAGTCTCCAGTTTTGTTTGTGTCACACAACAGATGCACTCTACTTTTTAAGTGGCTACTATGTCAAATAGTCGGGTACCAAATGGGCTAAAGACACGTGAAGTATAAACAGGAAAGATGATGATTCTATTAGTTTGAGTCAACAGAATTATTTTAAAAAGATAATTCCAGCTGAATATATGGGAAAATGTCTGACATCTTATAAAGAAAACTATCAAACTATCAATTCAAACTGAAGACCTTGGTATTCAGACTTAGTTAAAATTAAAACATAGGAGAGCAGTTCACTCACCCGAAAGTCACTTAATAAGATCAAGAGGAATTCAGCACAGTACCAGGGGAAATTAAGAGGGCCTTCTTCCTTCTTTGCTAATTACATTCACTTAGAAGTCAACAAAAGGCCAACCCATGTAATGATTCTTTCACTGAACTTTAAACCAAAATACACGAACAAGCTGCCATCTGGGGTTAAACTGAGCCAGTGATTCAGAACTCCACCCCCCTCTTCCAATCAAATTCTGGCTTCTTTTTAAAAAAAGATTTCCATCTGTGGAGTACAAGTAACATTAGCACCTAAAAATGAAAAGTCTAAATGCAGAAACGATAAGGATAGAAGAGAATTTTTAAAAAAATCCCACAAAGGTTGGACACAATACACTTGACCTAAGGCACAATAGGGGCTTAGTTGGTGGCTCAGGGGTAAAGAATCCAACTCCCAATGCAGGAGATGCAGGTTCAATCTCTGGTTGGGAAGATACCCTGCAGAAGGAAATGTCAACCCACTCCAGTATTCTTGCCTGGGAAATCTCATGAACAGAGGACCTGGCAGGCTTAAGTCCATGGGGTCGCAGGAGTCAGACACAAATTAGTGACTAAATAACAAAACAAGGGACTATGGAGTTTGTTTTCTACTCCTAGAAGTGTGAAATCATCATCATCACATCCTGAAGCCAGACCCCAGCACCCATCCAGGAGGCCACAGAGAAATCACACTGGCTACATTAAGAGTTTCAAAATGAGCTTCGTTTCAGAAACCAGGGAAGGCAGGTAAATTGAGGTTTGTGGTAAGTTTCTGTTTTCTTTACCTTAACCTGTAAAAGATCTATTAACACAGGGGTGAGATAAATTAATAACTATAGACTAAAGAAAATAAACCCCTTGAAAAGAAAGTAGCCACAGAAGTTTTGGAAATTTTTACTGATTTGTTAAGGTATTTCTTCCAGGTGCAAATAACTACACACATGTAGGCTACAAATATAGGGTGAATAAAGAGATGAAGCACAACAACATACTAAAAGTAAGTAGGTTAGCAAAAACCAGAAATGACATTGCAGAGAGGCTCATATTCATCAAGCTCCCAGAGTAGATATAGAACCAGCTAAAAATAAACGGGATGTGTTTACTCTTCATTTGGTTGAACTGAATTGACTGTTTAATTCAGAATTTTAAAGAAATTCTTCAAAACCAAATAACTGAGTAACATCATACAAGCTTCATAATTTCTGACAGGTGAAATTTAGAGAAGTGCAATTAGACCCATTAAGTAACTGGGCGATAGACAAATTTACCCCCAAAAATATCCATATGCTCTTGGTTTCTTGGCTGGCAGTCTATATGACTTTATATAATCTATTCTTCTCTCCACAAGCAAGGAAACTCAAAGATCTACATCAGTATTTTTCAATGCTGTTGGACATCAGAATTATCTGGAAGATACAATATCATGCTTAGTGCATATGCCTTATGGCCCAGACTGATTCCATTGGTCTGGGTGAGTCTGGGCATCCAGTCCCCATTTGATTCACTGTGAGCCAGGACTGAGCACCACCGACGTACAGTTGACCGTGAACCTGCTGACATCACACAAGCCCCCACTGCCCTGACCACACTAGACACACTCTACACTAAAGACGGCAGAGTCATTCTTCCTCAAGTCATTTCTCTAACCCTTGCTCGCAACTGTGGGAAAAAAAGTTATGAAAGTTGAGTGAGTCCACCTGAGAACACTCATAACATCCATTCTGGCATCAGAGTCGACTGAATCCAACTTAAGCTTAAGGTATAAGACAGCACGTCAAATTTGGGTAAAATCTATAGAGAGAGATTGGTTTCATTTCTTTGGTCGGGGAAGGACAGGGCCTGAGTTTAAAAATGAAAGTAGAATGAGACAGACTAGAAGGGGACTGGGAAGGGTCAGCTAGTCATCGCAATGACAGTGTGGTATCACACTGTCGCACTCCAACATAGGCAGCAAGCTTGTCCAGAAGAGCTGGCCGAGAGTAGCGAGGGGGAAAGTGAAAGCAAGTGATACTCAGAGCCCTGGCAGCTGGCTTGGCACCTGAACTCCTCACCAGGGCAGAGTCCTCGAGTCCAGGGTCTCTTCTCTCAGACAGGCAGGGCCCCGAGTACTGGAGCTCTAGTTGCTGCAACAAGCAGTCAGGGTCAAGGAAATGGTGACAGGGTGGTTCAAGCCACATCCTCAAAGTGGTAGATTAGAGCTCCTTGAATGTCTCCTACTGCTAAGGTTTTCTGGACTGGGGTAGGGCTAAATCTACATGGGGGTAAGGGAGGGACAAGGGGAAAAGATGGGCTGCAGATGCTCGAAGGAGATTTCCTCTACAAGTTGGCTTTAAGACCAGAGTTAGCCACAGAGATCGACGCTAATTAGAGAAGCTCAATTATTCTACACTGGTGTCAGAACAAACCATCTCTCTGATTCACCCTTGCGAACCAGTTTGCTTGCTTCATTCATGAAGATTAATCTTGTATTCTAAATAGGTCTGGCCCACTAATGTGGTTTCCTGGTTCAGAGCCTCGATTGACTTTGACCTTCTTAGCAACAGTCTCCACCTAAGCTGCCACATGACTAACCCCGTCTCGTGAAGTACAACCCTGAATGGATCAAGACAAGTCGTCTTCAAAGATGGGCTTAAGCAAAACAATGAAGAGGCTCAATTCAAAACAGCCAGTTACCTTTGCCCAGTTCATTCAATGTGTAAATAACCCAGTAAGCCATATTTGTTAGCCCCTTAGATTAACAAAATTGATGGCAACAATGTCTATAAAGGCAAACTACCCAAAGTTACTATCCTATGCACACACATTTCATGTTAACATTTAAAAGAAAACGAACAGGAAGGTCCTGTACAGTGGTCTTATCAGATCTTTTTAAAAAGAATTACATTTAATGGGTCCAAAACAACAGGCTTCAAACGATGCCATGATGAATTTACATGAAACCTCTAAATTGCCATGAGGGCTGTGTCACAAACAGTATTATTTAAGCACTAATACATTTTGTGAGGTTTTATGAGGACATTTGAGAAGGCCTTCTGTTGGAAGGAAGTAAGGCTTAATCTCTACTTAAGAGAGAAGTATATCTACACATGTACTTTTAATAAGCTTACTTTGAGCCATCATTTCTGTTATAAAATTTTATGTTCTGAAAAACTCAAGTAAATCCTTAAGTCCAAGCTAGAGAGAGAATCTGGAGCTGTGCTGACGAGCACAGCAACCACAGGCCACGTGTGGAAACTCAGCGTGGGAAAGGGGCCCAGTTTAAATTGAGATGTACTGTAAATATAAAATGCAGAGCAGAGTTAGAAACCAGTCCAGAAAAGAATGCCAACGATTTCATTCTTGATTTCTATATCACAGTGAAATGAGATTTTGGATCTATTAAAGAAAATATATTATTAAAATTAATTTCATTTATTTTTTTTTATAGTGTAGCTACTAGAGTATTTACAAGTACAAATGTGTCTAGTGCTTGTGGATCACTTTATTTCTCTCAGTGCTGATCTACGATCTGAATGTCAATTTGATAGGAGTAGATTTTACAAACCATTAGTTAAATCTTAGCTGGTCTAAATTCTGACCTCTAACCCTAACAAAAAAAGGATAAAAAAGATCAGTATCTTGGCTATTGTGTAAGGGCTATGTGAAACCTTAGAAGCAGTAAGTTGGAACCCAAGTACATAAAACTTTAGCACATAAAAATGAACAAATCTTACTGAAAAAATAATGTAATCAAAATATACTTGATCAAATCTGATTATAATTGAAAACCTTGTTTAAAAATACCTTATGATGTATAATTTTAAAACCTATGGAGATGAAAATTAACTGAAAAACTATTTAAAATGAAAGAATTCAGACTGATGGTTAGTTTCAAAATCAACAGCTTCTACCTTACATATTCTGACAGTCATGAGCAAAAACATGATTTTAGAAAGGATTCCATTTACAATATCTTCATAAAACATAAGCTATCTAAAGAACAAATCATTAAAATGGATAGGATTTATTTAAGAAAACTCTCCCCAGTACATAAAAGAAAAACCAATAAATAGAGAGTAAAACTAAGCTTAAATGACTCAGTATATAAAAGATATGAGTTCTCTCAATATAAATTTATAAAATGCAATATCAATAAATATTCCAACACATGAACTTTATTAAATGATGCACTCATTAGTTCAAGTGGAAAAATAAGTATGAAAGTAGCCAGAAAAAAAGTTAGAGGAAAGAACAATGATTAATTGTAATAAAGGAATTTGATTAGAAGGGGCCAAAACAGACCAAAATATAGAAGAGAGGGAGAGAAGAAGGGGAGAGACTTACTCTAACTATGACTCAACTATGTATGTGAATTTAGCATATAGAAGAAACATTTCAAATCAGTGAGGGGAGAACAGATTATAAAATATATGGTTATCATGTCAGATAGACAATAAATTGAGAAAAAAATAAAATTAGACCCCTACCTTACATCTCACAACAAAATAAATCCCATAGGAATTACACGTGTAACTGTTTAATGGTGAAATCTAAAAGTATTAATACTAAAGAACATAAGTGAAAAATGATCATTATCTTGACATAAGAAACATGACATTAAGCCAGAAATTTTAAGAAAGAAATTGAAAGATTATATTTTACAAAAATTAACCATGTACATGAGAAAACATCAAAAAAGTTAAAAGTTTCCCTATTAACAGGGAAAACAGTTCACGTCAGGAGCATATGATAAGCTCTTAAAATTTAATACAAAACAATCTTCATTAAGGAATTTACAATGAGTAAACAATTCAGACAAAAATAAAAATAATTACTAAAACCAATCAAGATGTATTCAATCATATAAGTACATCAATGCAAAAGTTTTTCTTTCTGCATTGCATATTCAAAAGGATAAAGCAGACTATCCAGTGTTGGAAAAGGAGTAGCGGAGTAGGACCTCTGGTTTATTTTCAGTGATGGTATAAACGTGAATCATCTTTTAACATTTTTTTGCCATTATTAAGAAAAAAAGATACATACTTTTGTGCCAGAAATCCCTTTTCCCAAAGAATTTTCAAAGAAATAATCAGAAAAGTGTACAAAGATATATAAAGATGTTTATTCAAGAGTGTTTTTTTTTTTTTTTAAATACATACTGGAAATGACCTACATGCCTACCCACAAAAAATTCCTTAGTTAATTATTATACAATAACATCTATAATGCTAAGCTGCCATAAAATACATGATCTATGCATTCAACAAATAATTATTGAGACTTCCCTGGTGGCTCAGATGGTAAAAGTGTCTGCCTACAATGCAAGAGACTTGGGTTCGATCCCTGGGTTGGGAACATCCCCTGGAGAAGAAAATGGCAACCCACTCCTGTATTCTTGCCTGGAAAATTCCATGGACAGAGGAGCCTGATAGGCTACAGTCCATGGGATCGCAAAGAGTCAGACACAACTGAGCGACTTCACTTTCACTTACTAAGTGCCAGGCAGTGCTCTAGGCACTGAGGATTTAAATAGTGACAGTAGAGAAAAAAATTTCTTTCCATGGTGAAGGTGGTCAAAAGTACAAACTTTCAGCAACCTAGATGTCCAACAACAGATGAATGGATAAAGAACTTGTGGTACATATAGAATGGAATATTACTCAGCCATAAAAAGAACACATTTGAGTCAGTTGAACTGAGGTGGGTGAACATAGAGCCGGTTACATAGAATGAAGTATTCTTTCATTGTGTATAACTGAATGACAAAACAAATATTGTATATTAACACATATATATGGCGTCTAGAAAAATGGCACTGATGCACCTATTTTCAGGGCAGGAATAGAGATGTACACACAGAGAACCCAAAGAAAGGCAATGCCAAGGAATGCTCAAACTACCACACAATTGCACTCATCTCACACGCTAGTAAAGTAATGCTCAACATTCTCCAGGCCAGGCTTCAGCAATATGTGAACTGTGAACTTCCAGATGTTCAAGCTGGTTCTAGAAAAGGCAGAGGAACCAGAGATCAAATTGTCAACATCTGTTGGATCATGGAAAAAGCAAGAGAGTTCCAGAAAAACATCTATTTCTGCTTTATTGACTATGCCAAAGCCTTTGACTGTGTGGAACACAATAAACTGTGGAAAATTCTGAAGGAGATGGGAATACCAGACCACCTGACCTGCCTCTTGAGAAACCTATATGCAGGTCAAGAAGCAACAGTTAGAACTGCACATGGAACAACAGACTGGTTCCAAATAGGAAAAGGAGTACGTCAAGGCTGTATATTGTCACCCTGCTTATTTAACTTATACGCAGAGTATATCATGAGAAACTCTGGGCTGGAAGAAGCACAAGCTGGAATCAAGATTGCCGGGAGAAATATCAATAACCTCAGATATGCAGATGACACCACCCTTATGGCAGAAAGTGAAAAGGAATTAAAAAGCCTCTTGATGAAAGTGAAAGAGGAGAGTGAAAAAATTGGCTTAAAGCTCAACATTCAGAAAACAAAGATCATGGCATCTGGTCCCATCACTTCATGGCAAATAGATGGGGAAACAGTGTCAGACTTTATTTTTTGGGGCTCCAAAATCACTGCAGATGGTGACTGCAGCCATGAAATTAAAAGATGTTTATTCCTTGGAAGGAAAGTTATGACCAACCTAGATAGCATATTCAAAAGCAGAGACATTACTTTGCCAACAAAGGTTCGTCTAGTCAAGGCTATGGTTTTTCCAGTAGTCAAGTATGGATGTGAGAGTTGGACTGTGAAGAAAGCTGAGTGCCGAAGAATTGATGCTTTTGAACTGTGGTGTTGGAGAAGACTCTTGAGAGTCCCTTGGACTGCAAGGAGATCCAACCAGTCCATTCTAAAGGAGATCAGCCCTGGGTATTCTTTGGAAGGAATGATGCTAAAGCTGAAACTCCAGTACTTTGGCCACCTCATGCGAAGAGTTGACTCATTGGAAAAGACTCTGATGCTGGGAGGGATTGGGGGCAAGAGGAGAAGGGGACGACAGAGGATGAGATGGCTGGATGGCATCACCGACTCGATGGACATGAGTTTGAGTGAACTCCGGGAGTTGGTGATGGACAGGGAGGCCTGGCATGCTGTGATTCATGGGGTCGCAAAGAGTCGGACACGACTGAGCGACTGAACTGAACTGAGTTTGGGGTGATTTTTACGGTCCTCTTGACATCTCTGCACTATGAGTTTTTTCCCAATGAGCAGCTGTTACTTCTACAGTCAAGAGAACAAAACTAAGCTCTGTCATTAAAAATAAAGTTCAGAGTTATCTGTTCATCTGACAAAAGCTGTTAAGTGCAAGAATACAGCAGTGAACAGATAACGCAAAAAATCGCTCCCTTTTCAATGGTCAGGTTCCAATTAGGAGGTATCAAGTAGGTCTGATTATAAGGCATCTGTAGATCATCTCATCTTTATTTAGGTCACAAGATTCATTTAAGTCAATCCTACTATGCCCTAGGCAATGTCCTCAGTGTATCAGTAAACAAAAAAGACAAAAATATCCCTGCCTTTAGGGAGCTTACTACTCAGTAGTTAAGAACATTCTAAGATGTGGGTTCCAGGGAGTAGTGAAGAATGAATCTGTTGCCTTTACAACATTTACATTGTAATGAAATTATGTGATTAGAAATCCAATATAGCAGCAAATATTTCACTAACTTCAAAAGCACAGTCTTTATGTATGCAAACTTTCCTTAAGTCTATAAGGTTGGTATGAACTGATTCAGTTTTCATTGTTTTTGAAATTATATAAGTGAAATAAAAGAATAATGTACTATAGATTAAAAAGACTAAAATAATTTAGTTTTGCCACACTTAATAGCTCCAGGATTACACTAGGCAAAATAACATGTTTCAGGAATTCCCAAATATTGACCACATAAAGCATCACTATACTCACATACCCACTCAGTGAAAGAATGTCATGTCAGTTATAAATCTATAACTCATTTTCATGATTACTTTGGGGAATCCTTCATTCGCTATACCTTTCTATCCCACCATCCAATTAGCTGGCACACAGCAGGTGCATAATACATGCTTGTTAAATGGCAACCCACTCCAGTGTTCTTGCCTGGAGAATCCCAGGGACGGGGGAGCCTGGTCTATGGGGTCACATGGAGTTGGACACGACTGAAGCGACATAGCAGCAGCAGAGGCTTATTTGATTTAGCTGCAGTAAAAGTGAAGGGACATATGATTCTTAGTCTTCTGCATTATTTAGCCTTGCTTTCTGGCAAACTTATCTACCAGGATTTCAACTATTATCTCTGAACCAGAGATTCTGATTTGCTTTTCCCCACATCTAACCTCTCAATTTCAAAGTATCTCAAAACATATCCATTTGGATGTCCCTCAATTAATTCAGAATTTGAATTTATGTCTTCTCTTACTATATTGAAACTCCTTCTCAGGTTCCTTATCTTTTAATATATTTTCCCAGTCAATCAGGTTCAAGACTGTAAAGAAGACATCCTTAAAATGTGTTTCACCTACAGTTGAACATTCCAGCAGGTCGTGAAGAATGCAGTCCCATGGCAGATCTGCTGAACAGATCTTCATGATGCAGCTCAAGAAACAGTAGTCTTAATGAGATAGCTGGGATCTTGTAAACATTAAAGTCTGAAATTATCGCTTGAGAATCTCCTTTTATTTTAATGTTTTTTTGTAGTATATTCACTATATCACAATGTTCTATGACATGACCTTAGTCACCTCATTTCCTACTATGTTCCCCTTCTCCCCCCACCCGCCCGCCACCGCATTCCTCAAACACTCCTAACTCTCTCCTGCCTTGGGGCCTGCCTGGAACCTTCTTCCCCCAGATTCCCAGCAGGCTTAATCTACCTCCTTCACATCGACTTTTCAATGAAGGCTAGCCTAATCAACCCATTTAAAGTTGCAATTCATCCACCAACCTTATGCATCCTACCTTCTCTTTATTTGTCCCATAGCACTTATCACATAACAAAGTCTATAACTTGCTAACTTCTTGTGTTTGCTTTCTCTCTTGCCTCACTAGAATCTTAGCACCTCCAGGGCTGGGCTTTTTCTAAATTCTGTTTGCTCACTGATTTCTTTCAAGTATGGTACTTGAAATTGCTTGGAATTTCAAGAATGGTACTTACAGGAGTTCAATAGATTATCTGTTAAACAAGATAATGATTTATTGAGAAATAGCTCTAATTCCTCCCTTTCCAGTCTCACTGCTCCACTCCAATACTAATCCTGGTCTTTGTCATTTTTAGACCTTAAAACACACACACACACACACACACACACACACACACACACACACACACACAAAATAGTCTATTTACATTTCCTACAAACCATCCAACATACTTTGGGGATGTCACTTCCCTACAGTGATTTGGCTCCTAACTGGCCCTTTTGGAATTATCTTACTTTGACCTCATGCTTGAATGAGAACTGGATTAAAAGAACTCTAATATCCTTTTAAAATATTTGATTCAAACTCCAAATGACTCATCCTGGCATTTAAAATACTCTATAATCTAGAAGTATTTATTTATCCAAATGTATGCTCTATTTCTTCTCAGTTTCCCTCTGTTCCTGGCCAGTTTAAGAACTCTCAGGTAAGCCATAGTCATGTTCAGCACTTTTTCAGTTGGTTACTCTCTAACCTCAGCGCCCTCCTGACTACTGAAATAGATGGCATTATCTTAGAACCTTGGTACTCACGCTATGACTTGCTGGTCATCACCCAGCATCACCCGCGAGCTTGTCAGAAATGCATCTGCAGCCCTACTCATCTAGAAGCTGCATCTAACAATATCCGCAGGTGACTGGTACGCACCTTAAAGTCTGAGAAGTATTGTGTGAGGACTCATTTCAAATTATTTCTCAAGGAATGTTTCCTGGCAGGCTTCAGGTTCTTATGTCTGATCTTTCACAGCTCTTTGTTACCCATAGCAAGTACACTGTTCAATTAATAACATCCCCTCCTAGACTATTTCTTATTTCATAGACATTCTTTCTCCTCGATTTGGTTGTAAATAACCTGCACACAGAGCAGCCATGCATCTGGTTAATCTGGTTGCAGGGAATAGAAACCCAGTCAAATTGCTTAAAGTAAACATAAGAGCCTGTCCTAAGGCTACTCGTTGAATTGGGAAAAAAAGAGTCGGGGCAGGGAGGGGGGAAGGTGGGCTAGAGACGGGCCACCCTCTCTCAGCATCTGTGTCTCTCTGCCTCATTCCTTCTATCCAGGCCAGTCTCTGCTATCTTTCTGTGTTCACATGCACACTTTCTGCTTCCTCATACCAGCAGCATCCGCACAACCTAAGACAGCCAGCCATTCACTCCTCCCCCAGCCTATTCTCCTCTGCCCCTTTCTGCTTCAACCTTCACTCTAAGTCTCTAAGCTCAACTTTTCCCATGGGAGAGATGATCACCACAAAGCCTTGGCTTTTAGAGCCCAAACCCAAGGTTACAAGTGTTGAGCCACCTATGGAATGTCTGCTCTTTGTCAGAAGCCTACCCTGGTCCAACCCACTGAAGCCAAGGAGGCTGCAGTTCAGGACAATGCCACCAGGCAGCAGGAGCTGTCAAAAGAGACTATTCTTTAGGAAAGAAAAGTGTGGGTAGAGCAGGCAATGAGCCACATCTCCAGCCCACAGTGTCATTATCGATGTCCTCACCACAGTCCCAAGCCAAATGCTGAGCACATAATAAACTGACTAACCAATATGGGGGAAGAGTCATTCACCAACTGCCACTATGCCTCTGACAGCGTACCAAGCACCTCAATCACCTGGGACATCGTTTCATCAACTATCAGATGGGACCATCTTCACCAACCTTCAGGAGTACTGTAAGGTCCTACAGGGTAATCTTTCTAAAAATGCTTTGAAAAATATACATGCCAATCAAAAATAATACTGTTGCCTCTCAGATAAAATCCTCTCATACGGTAGAAGTTTCACATAGTTTTCCAGTCCTTTCTCTTTTCCCATTTCACACGATATGGAATCCAGCAATTGCTATTATTTGAAAGCACAATCCCAACTATTACCACTATACGTTCATACCTTCATGGCTCACTCAAATGATGATTAAGAAAATTCATTCATTATTATCAAAAAGACAACAAATAACAACTGTTGGTGAGGGTGAGGAGACAAGGGAACCGTCATGCATTTGTCGGGTGGAAATGTAAATTTATGCAGCCACTACTGAATGTAGTACAAAGGTTCTCCAAAAAATTAAAAATAGAGCTACCATATGATCCAGCAATTTCACTCTTAGGTATTTATCCAAAGAAAACAAAAACACTAATTAGAAAAGATATATGTATCACTGTGTTCATTGCAGCAACTTTTATAATAGCCAAGATATGGAAGCAACCTAAGTGCAATCAATAGATGAATGAATAAAGATGATGCAGTGTGTGTGTGTGTGTGTGTGTGTGTATGAATATTACTCAGTCATAAACAAAACAATGAAATCTTGCCATTTACCACAACATAGGTGGATCTAGAGGGTATTATGCTAAGTGAACTAAGTCAGGGAAAGACAAGTGTTGCATGGTTTCACCTATATGTAGAATCTATAAAACAAGTGAACAAACATAACAAAACAGAAACAGTGTCATAAATACAGAGAACAAACAGGTGGTTGCCAGTGGGAATTGGTGTGGGGAGGGTAGAGAAATAGGTGATGAAGATTAAAAGGTATGAACTTTCAGTTGCAAAATACATGAGTCTTGTATATGAAATGTACAGTGAGGCAAACATAGTCAATAATTATGCAATAACTTTGTATGTGGACAGAGGGTAACTAGACATTATGCTGATCATTTTGAAATATTTAGAAATATCGAATCACTATGTTCTGTAACAGAAACTAACATACTCTTATAGGTTAATTATACTTCAAAACAAACAAACTCAGAAAGAAGATGAGATCAGTGGTTACCAGAGGTGGGGTGTTGGGGAGAGGGTGAAGGTAATCAAAAGATACAAATGTCCAGTTATAAGATAAATAAATACTAGGGATGTCATGCACAACATGATAAATATAATTATGTTTATATATGAAATGTTAGAAGAGTAAATCTCAACAGTTCTCATCATAAGGAAAAAATTTTTTTCTGTTTCTTTAATTTTGTATCTATATGAGTTGATGAATGTTGACTAAACTTAATATGGTAATTTTTCATGATGGAAGTCAAATCACTATGTCATATGTCATAATGCCATATGTCAATTATAGCTCAATAAAACTGGAAGAAAAAATAAAGAGAAAATTCATTTCACTCAGAAGTGTAAAAAAAGAATGCACACATTTTTCACTGTGTACATTTAAAGACACTGCATCTAAAAGGTGCCCTGTATAATTTTCATTATATTACAAATGACAAGAAGTATGTATGAAATTCCTAAGCAGGACACAGGTTTTCTGACTCCTGTGTGGCCTTCTCCCCAGAGACGTGCCACTGAGCATTTCCAAAGTGCTGTAAGCAGAAAATCAGAGCTATGAGGGCCCCAGTTTTTGCGACCCCATGTACTCTAGTCCTCCAGGCTCCTCTGTCCATGAACTTCTCTGGGCAAGAACACTGCAGTGGGTAGCCATTTCCTTCTCCATGGGATCTTCCTGACCTAGGGACTAAACCCAGGTCTCCTGCATTGCAGGCAGATTCTTTACTGCCAGAGCCACCTTGGAAGCCCTTTAGAGCCCAGAGGCCCCATTTTTAAAATAAAGGCTCAGAGGAGGAAAAATAATAAAATGGCCCATCTCAACCCCCCTGCAATCCAATTCTCCTAACTTCTATAGCTTTTTTCCTATAATCATTTTACCAGTTGCCAAACATTAAAGGGTGGAAGGAGTGGGGGTGAAGGATGGACACCAGTGACCACAGCCAAGTTCTCAAAAACAAGTTATGAGAACCTGAGCCACCCTTTGCAGGATTCAAGTATGGGTTTATGGGAGAGAAAAACAAAAGAAAATAAAGCTCAAGATCTGTACAGTCTTGGCTTCATCATGAACAACAACAACAAACAAAAATTTACCAACTGACAGCCACATGCTGGGCAGGATGCTGAGGGCTCCTCAGAGGATGAAGAGTCTCAGCCCTCCAAAAGTGTATTTGCCTTTACCCTCGGGCATCTGTTGCTCATTGCTGACAAGTGTAGTCATTCAACAGCTGGCCCTGGATGGAGCAAAGAAAATAGCTTCCACTTTGCTAAAAAGTCAACTCAGCTGGCCAAAGTGCAGGTTATCAGGTAAACGGAAAAACAAAAACAAAACCTCGGAAAGGAGCTGGGTGAGACACCGCTGCAAGAGGCAGAACTGCAGAGACTAATGCACAGCACCCGCTGAGCGCCCAACCCCAATCAAGGCTCCTCCCGCTCCGAGTGGCGAGGGGCTGCGGATCAAACGATCCTGCATCCTGGGAAAGGCAATTTCAGTTCTCGGGGTGTCGTGATGTGGGGGCTGCACAAAGGTGGGCGGCGGGTTCGGGATCTGCAGCCCTAGAATGGAGAAGCAGAGTGGAGACCTAGAGGTTTGTGCGATAATGGGGAGGGAGGTGGGCAAGGCGAGAGCTCAGAGACCGAACAGTCACACTGCGGCGTAAAAAGAGCCGTGGGGATCCCACAGAGGACACCAATTTCGGGGCTCTGCAGCCGCGAAGGGGTCTGAGAGGGCGCCGAAGACAGTGCAGGGAGAAGGGTTCGCCAGGGACCAGGCACAACAGCCAGACATTCCTGGGGGAAGGGGTGGGACGGGCATCTCTTCCCCGACACACACAGACACACACTCACACCGCCCCACTCTTGGCTGGCTCCGAGTCGCCTCCGCGCGCGCTCCGCACCCAGCCCGGCGCTGCGGCGGCCACTTACCCTCGGCGCGGGACCGGATCTCCGACACGGTCCTCCGCATGGTGGGCATCGCAGCAGCCGCCGCAGGTGGGTCCTTAAACCAGACCCTGCACCTGTCACGGCGCCGCGCGGGCGGGGAATCTGCCTTCCCTGCGCCGAGCGATCAGCAGCCGCGCGGGCCCTGCCGGCCACCCAGGGCAGCGCCTCTGCCGGGAGAGGCCCTCGCACACCTGCGGAAGGAGGAAGAGACCACAAAGGTGGCAGTGTCCGCAGCGCCCAGCGAGATCTGCCAGCAGCCGCGCAGGGGGCGGCTCGGCGAGGGGCGGAGCTCGGGGCCCGGCGCTGGCGCCAGGGGAGGGGTCGTCGGGGCGCGCGCTCACTCGCTCCCGCGGCAGCGCGGCGGGGAAGGCGGGAGAAGGGTAGGGTGAGACCTGGCGGAGCCTCTTGTCGCCCCGCCCCGCTTTGGACTGTACCACCTGCGGGGTCGGACCAGGGAGCTGAGGGTTTACTCCACCCCGGGCGCCCTCTTTCCACCCCGAGACTTCGGCTCTTCCTGTCCTTCCTTAGTAGCTTTCAGATTTTTCCAAGCCTTGGCCAAAGAGAAAGGCTGCTCTGGCTCCTTCATCCTTGCAAATCCTCTTCTGCCACCCTCTGGTTTAAATAGCAGTGGGGTCGCCCGTGGTCCGGAGAGGGGGTTTGGGTCTGAGTCGGCAGGAGAGAGGCTAAAGGCGAGAAAGGAATTGGGCGCACATGGCTAACCTCCAACCTGAGCGTTGGAAGGGGTCTGCGTGCTCGCCGCCTGGGTAGAATTTTAGCCTCCCTCACTGCCAGCAGCCCTCGCGGCCCGAGTCGCACCTGCTCTGTCGTCTGGTTCGCAAGCAACAGGCTCTGAGGCCGGGGTCCCTGGGCGCTGATGGCTCCTCCTCCCTACGGTGCTCCGGGCCGGCCTGCCAGTGGCCCGGTGCCTCTCCCTAATGCGTATTCTGCAGCCTGACAAAGCTCTGGACTGGCATAAAATCCAACTATTGGGCCAGGTGCTTCAAAAAAGGACTTTTTTGGTTTGAGTTTTTTTTTTTTTAGTCAAACCTTAAGGAAGTTGGGAGCAGTCGTTTTACCAAAAAAAGGGAAGAGGCATCCAAGTATACAATCCATGAGTACATTAAATTGTATTTTGCTCCATATTCTAGAAATCATCAACTCAGTGGACATGAGTTTGAGTAAGCCCCAGGAGATAGTGAAGGACAGGGAAGCCTGGCATGCTGCAGTCTATGGGGTTGCAAATCATCAGACACGACTTAGCAACTGAACAAATCCTAGAAATAATCGTAACCTCATTACCTTTTATTTTGTATACAGAGATCTATATTAACAAGTTATCAAAAGAAGTGTGATATTTATTGCTGATTTCATCTTTTAGATGTAAGGTTTTGTACAGATCCTGGTGAGCAGCTAAAATGGCAAGAAAGGAATAAATTGTTAGAAGCTCCTTGCCCTCTTCTTCCAGCACTGGGTGGAAGAGGGCTTTACATGGAGTACTCTACTGTAAATTACTTTCAGGTCCTGAAGGGAGATATCTGGAAAGGTCTAAACAGAGATATAAGTGATTATTCCCAAGCCTCAAGAAAAAAGAAAATAAAACTCTGCTCATAGCATCATATCTCTATTTGTGGTATTTTTTCTGCCTCCTGCAGGTAGCATTTGCTAATCAGAGGCCTACCTCTCATTAATTCTGAATCAGGCAGTCAACGCATATTTGTGAAGAACTCATTCTAGTTGTTACTCTGATTCAGAGACTGGGGTTAAAACAAAGAAAATATAATTCCAGTGTTTATGAAACATTGCAGGGTAGAGCAGGACTCAAAGGTGTCTTTTTCAGTGATGGTGTTGATCTGCAAGTATGGTCTTCTAAAAGTAAGAAATGAGCACACAGCCTTTTTAGGACAGTTAACACGGGCCCTTCTTACTCTTTCCAGGTCCAAGATCTTGTATAAAGGCGACTCCCCCTGTCTCAGTGAACACAAATCTGAAAAAATTTGAAAAGGTAAGTACAACAAGGGAATAGTTTAAAAAAAAAAAGAAAAGAAAAATCAATTCTAGAAGTTAGTGAACATAAACCTGAGAAAAGGCAGTGCTTTTGTGATTACTGATTTAGGTGTAATTTTATATAAAGCCAGAACCAGTTTTAGTCAAAAATAGTCCACAGCAACATAATAGTATTTGATTTATGAGCAATAACCTTTGTAATTCCTGTGGACCACCAAATTAAGTTCAGTTCTTATTTGTAAATAAGTTCCAGAGATTATCTGTGTTTTCTGTAGAACAATCTGTTTTATATATGTCTGTGTGTATGTGTGCTTCCTCTTAACAACCCATAAGCAAAGTCGATACAGGAAATAAGTCTTTCATACAGAGAGGAACATTGCATGACCTGGTCAATAGCTTACCGTGTGTCTTTTCCCAAGTTATGCTATCACTTTACCCATAATAGCAAGATTACCCTACCTAACTCATTTCTGTACAATTCATTTCTGATTACTAGACATTATACATGTTTTTATTGGTTCACAACCCTGAGTGAAGTTCAATATTGTACTAATGGCATATTTGTGTATGTGCATTCAGCCGCTCAGTCATGTCCAACTCTTTGTGACCCCATGGATTGCAGCATGACAGGCCTCCCTGTCCCTCACCATCTCCTGGAGTTTGCCTAAGTTCATGTCCATTGCATTGGTGATGCCATCCAGCCATCTCGTCCTCTAATGTCTTTTTCTCCTTCTGTCTTCAATCTTTCCCAGCAGTGGGGTCTTTTCCAATGAATCAGCTCTTTGCTCAGTTCATTTGCTCAGTTCAGTTCATTTGCTCAGTCATGTCCAACTCTTTGTGATCCCATGGACTGAAGCACACGAGGCTTCCCTGTCCATCACCAACTCCCAGAGCTTACTCAAACTCATGTCCTCTGAGTCAGTGATGCCATCCAACCATCTCATCCTCTGTCGTCCCCTTCTCCTGCCTTCAATCTTTCACAACATCAGGGTCTTTTCAAATGAGTCAGTTCTTCACATCAGGTGGGCAAAATATTGGAGTTTCAGCTTCAGCATCAGTCCTTCCAATGAATATTCAGGATTGATTTTCTTTAGAATTGACTGGTTTGATCTCCTTGCTGTCCAAGGGACTCTCAAGAGTCTTCTCCAACACCACAGTTCAAAAGCATCAATTCTTCGGCACTCAGCTTTCTTTATGGTCCAACTCTCACATCCATACATGACTACTGGAAAAGCCATAGCTTTGACTAGACAGACCTTTGTGGTAAAGTAATGTCTCTGCTTTTTAGTATGCTATCTAGGTTGGTCATAACTTTTCTTCCAAGGAGCAAGTGTCTTTTAATTTCATGGCTGCAGTCACCATCTGCAGTGATTTAAGAAACCAAGAAAAGAAAATCTGTCACTGTTTCCATTGTTTCCCCATCTATTTACCATGAAGTGATGGGACCAGATGCCATGATCTTAGTTTTCGAATGTTGAGTTTTAAGCCAGCTTTTTCACTCTCCTCTTTCACCTTCATCAAGAGGCTTCTTAGTGCCTCTTCACTTTTTGCCATAAAGGTGTTTTCATCTGCATGTCTGAGGTTATTGATATTTCTCCCAGCAATCTTGATTCCAGATTGTGCTTCCTCCAGTCTGGCATTTCTTATGATATACTCTGCATAAAAGTTAAATAAGCAAAGTGACAGTATACAGCCTTGACATACTCCTTTCCCAATTTGGAACCAGTCTGTTGTTCCATGTCCAGTTCTAACTGTTGCTTCTTGACCTGCATGCAGATTGTTCAGGAGGCAGGTCAGGTGGTGTATTCCCATCTCTTTAAGAATTTTCCACTTTGTTGTGATCCACACAGTCAAACACTTTGGCGTACTCAATAAAGCAGAAGTAGATGTTTTTCTGAAACTCTCTTGCTTTTTCTTTAATCCAATGGATGTTGGCAGTTTGATCTCTGGTTCCTCTGCCTTTTCTAAATCCAGTTTGAACATCTGGAAGTTCTCCATTCATGTACTGTTCAAGCCTAGTTTGGAGAATTTTGAGCATTACTTGGTTAGTGTGTGAGATGAATGCAATTGTGCAGTAGTTTGAACATTCTTTGGCATTGCCTTTCTTTGGAATTGGAATGAAACTGGATCTTCAGTTTCAGCATCAGTCCTTGTATTCAGGGTTGATTTCCTTTAAGATTGACTGGTTTGATCTCCTTGCTGTCAAAGGGACTCTCAGGAGTCTTTTCCAGCACCACATTTCGAAGGCATGAGTTCTTTGATGCTCTACCTTCTTTGCGGTCTGTCTTTCACAATGGAAAATCGCCACTGGAAAGCCATAGCCTTGATTATATGAATCTTTGTCAGCAGAGTGATGTCTCTGCTTTTCAGCACACTGTCTTGGTTTGTCATAGTTTTCCCGCCAAAAAGATGTTCTTAGGAACACCGAGAATTAAGGATTTGCCCTACTTGGGAGGAACTCATAACTAACTAGGCAACAGAGGCATGCTCACTAACTTATACTTCATAATATACCTAAAAGTGCTTTGGGAACTCATGGCCTGAAGGTAGTTGGAGATGTTCCTGTGAACCCTGCTTCAGATTGAGAAGGAGGAATGCAAAGTTGAATACTATACTACCATGGAATATAGATGCTGGACAGGGCTGGCTGTTATACTCTAAATCCTTTTGGAAAAATACAAAATAATTGGGTAAATTAGACTTAACATTTAGATAATTATTTCTTTTTTGGGATATTAGTTCTAGAAGGTCTTGTAGGTCTTCACAGAACCGTTCAACTTCAGCTTATTCAGCGTTACTGGTTGGGGCACAGACTTGGATTACCATGATATTGAACGGTTTGCCTTGGAAACGAACCGAGATCATTCTGTTGTTTTTTGAGATTGCATCCAAGTACTGCATTTTGGAGTCTTTTGTTGACTATGATGGCTACTCCATTTATTCTAAGGGATTCTTGCCCACAGTAGTAGATATAATGGTCATCTGAGTTAAAGTCACCTATTCCAGTCCATTTTAGTTTGCTGATTCCTAAAATGTCAACGATCACTCTTGCCATCTACTGTTCAACCACTTCCAATTTGCCTTGATTCATGGACCTAACATTCCAGGCTCTATGCAATATTGCTTTTTACAGCATTGGACCTTGCTTCTATCACCAGTCACATCCACAGCTGGGTGTTGTTTTTGCTTTTGCTCCATCTCTTCATTCTTGGAGAAGACTCTTGAGAGTCCCTTGGACAGCAGGGAGATCCGACCAGTCCATCCTAAAAGAAATCAGTCCTGAATATTCATTGGAAGGACTGATGTTGAAGCTGAAACTCTAATACTTTGGCCACTTGATGCGAAGAACTGACTCGTTGGAAAAGACCCTGATGCTGGAAAAGATTGAAGGCGGGAAAAGAAGGGGATGACAGAGGATGAGATAGTTGGTTGGCATCACTGACTCAATGGACATGAGTTTGAGTAAACTCTGGGAGTTGGTGTGGACAGGGAGGCCTGGTGTGCTACAGTCCATGGGGTTGCAAAAAGTCAGACATGACTGAGCAACTGAACTGAATTATTTCTTTTACTTTAAAAATAAAATAAAATAAAAATGGAGGTTAAGATATATCACAAAGTTCTGTCTAGTCAGAAACCACCTGATTATTGTAAGAAAATATCTTGTTACCTTTGGTACATAGTTGATATATTGATTCACTGGATGGTGAAGATATTATTATGGTTAAGATATTATTATGATATTATTATGGCATGGTTAAGATATTGTGTTAATTGGAATTTATGTTATTGGACTTGTAAGCCCTTTTTCTCAAAGCTTCCCATCTTGATTGCTGTTTTTCTGTCACCATCCCTTACATGCACCAATAGCCCTCCAATGCACTAATATGTTCTTTAAGCACAGTTTTAAAAATATGTCTTACTTCAAGCCATGTTTCATCTCCATCTCTGCTGCTCTTATACAGGCCACAATCATCACACACCTATAGTAGTCTCCTACTGATTTCCTTGCTTTTACTTGTCACCCATTCATAGTTATTATTTTAAAACAAATGAATTAAAATTTTTAATTCCTTTGAATTATTTGACACAAATGAATTTATGTCATGTCTTCAGACTTCAGTGTCTTCCAATAGCATTTGGAATGAAACTCAGGCCTTGCCTGCCTCTCAGGCTCATCTCTTTCTACCTCTTATTTGGTCATCTGGGCTCAGATTATTCAGTTCCTGCCCCCCTCCTTCTAGCCCCACCGCAGCTGGTATTGAACATGTTCCCCAGTGCCAGCCACCACCACATTGCCTTAGTCTGTTTTCCTCATAGCACTTATCTCTGAAGTTTTCTTGTTTGTTGGTTTCCCTGCTTATGATAAATAGGTGTTGCTCTATTGTCTTATTTATCACACTTTGTCTAACTGTAAGAACACTGCCTGTCATGTGGCTCTGGATCAATAAATATTTGTGGAATGAATGAATGTGCTGGAAAATGTGTATACTGTGAATGACCTGGTTCCCTAACATTGGAGACTGGAAATAAGTCAAAGAAGAGGTAGTATTTTATTTGAATAGGTAATAAATTATACCCTTCATAAGCATATATACTGGAATACATTACTTTGTCATGAAATGATTTAGAACATATTTGCTCTGACGTACTTGACGCCAGAAAACGTTTCTGAATACTATATTGACTTTTGTTAAAAGCAAGTGATCAAAATTTTAAAACAGTAGACTGATTGGAGTAGCTTGTTCTTGCTGGACTGAGTAACAAAACCCATATAACACTAAGATGTACATTACTCCTGTTTAAATGAAATAAAATTTAAAATATAAATTTGTTTTATATAAAAAGACTCAATAGAAAAAATTTTTGAATATTCTCTGGTACACTTAAATTAGTGTTTGATTCACACATAATTTTTTGGGAAAAAAACATTTACTGAATTTTTTCTCAAAAAGTAAATGAGCATTCAAGACAAAACAGGCCTTGTATTGAGATCTTGAATTCAAGCTTATTTCAAACTGATAAGAGGTTGATTAAATGGCCTGAATTCTACTTTAAAAATTTCTATCTTTCAAGAGCCAGGAAGTGAAAATTAATGTTTAATTTAGGAGTAGTGTTTCTTTTCCAAAAGTTAACAAACAAATTTCCAATAATGCTGAGCGTTTATAAAATATTATTGTCAAATATACTTCATTGATAATACATTTAGAGTGGCATTTTCATAAATTCTGACATTTTTATTTATTTATTTTTTTCTGACATTTTTAAAAAGCAGCTTTATTGAAGTGTAATTGACCCACAAGGAGCTTAATATGTTTAAAGTGTAGAATTTGACAAGTTTGAGCATACATATGGACACCTATGAAGCCATCACCACATTCAAGTTAATAAACATATCCATTACTTCCAGAAATTTCCTACTGCCCCTTGGTATGGTTGTTATGTATAACTAGAGATATATGCACGCTTTGTCTTCATGCATTCAGCGCAGTTAATTGAGTGCCCACCATGTTCTAGATACTGAGCTGGGTATTTAAGATTGAATGGTCAGCTAAACCAATAGGTTCTAGATCCAAGAAAACTTATGATCAAATAATTATGTTCAGTTCAGCTCAGTCACTCAGTCGTGTCCAACTCTTTGCGACCCCACAGACCGCAGCACGCCAGTCCTCCCTATCCATCACCAACTCCTGGAGTCCACCCAAACCCATGTCCATTGAGTTGGTGATGCCATCCAACCATCTCATCCTCTGTCGTCCCCTTCTCCTCCTGCCTTCAGTCTTTCCCAGCATCAGGGTCTTTTCAAATGAGTCAGCTCTTCGCATCAGGTGGCCAAAGTATTAGAGTTTCAGCTTCAACATCAGTCCTTTCAATGAACACCCAGCACTCAATTCCTTTAGGATGGACTGGTTGGATCTCCTTGCAGTCCAAGGGACTCTCAAGAGTCTTCTTCAACACCACAGTTCAAAAGCATCAATTCTTCGGCACTCAGCTTTCTTTATACCCCAACTCTCACATCCATACATGACCACTGGAAAAACCATAGCCTTGACTAGACGGACCTTTGTTGACAAAGTAATGTCCCTGCTTTTTAATATGCTGTCTAGGTTGGTCATAAGTTTTCTTCCAAGGAGTAAGCGTCTTTTAATTTCATGGCTGCAATCACCATCTGCAGTGATTTTGGAGCCCCCCAAAATAAAGTCTGCCACTGTTTCCACTGTTTCCCCATCTATGTACTTTTGTTATATATCTGAAAATATACATAAAATTTTTGTTTTTACTGGATGTTATGGTTTTTATCTTGAAAATGGTGTCATATTTCTTATGTGAAAAGGATAGCCAATGAAGACAAGAGGTTTTATTATAATTTATTTTTTTGATAGTTACCAGAAAGTCAATATCAGAAGTGAAAAAACTCCTAGGAAAATCTCAATTTCTTTTTCTTGCCATGTCATATTAGGTGTTATTTCAAGGGAGGAAAGGTGATAATAATGAAGTAAAAGTATTGAAAGTTAGGAATGTTTACTAAAATTTGAATATAGCTATAAATGAGATAAATAATTATGATTATGTAATATAATTTTTAGTTCCATCACTTTTAATTTGGAAAGAATGCCAGCCTTAAATAAGATGGTTTCCTGATGAATTGAAAGAAGCCATAGCTTTCAAATATGAAATATTATATTTGCCAATTGTACTTGGGCTTCTTGGATGATATATCCTCTGCTCAGGTTCATGACTCACTGCAGTGTTTAGTAGATATATTGGAAAATCACAATGTTGTTGTTGTTTTCCCTCTGACCCTAAAAATTCTCAGAAACAACATTTGCTGGAAAGAGGAATCGTTTATCACTGTAGATTCTTGCCAACTCTGAACTGTGAGGAAATCTACCAAATGGAGAAAGAATCAATAGTTAACCTAGGATTATATTTTGGTATTCATCCCAAAGGGAGAAGCCAGGGGGGAAAACGCTGTAAAGAAAACGCATAAAGAAGGTAAACCAGCTGTAGATTCAGGGCTTGTGGCAGCTGAACACATCAGAGGCAAGAGCACAATGAGCCTGTACCAAGGCTGAGCGCAGAGGCTTGGACCGCTTGGGGAAATCTGCTTGCTTCTTCCAGCCCTGAAATGTCAGCCCCTCTTCTCTGCCTGTGTTCTCTTATCTATTTTTCATTTTGTCTGACCTCTTGAAAGTTGACCTTTGCCTGTTAAATGGAACCTCTTTTTTCCTGCTCCTAATCCATTCTATTCTAACTCCAGCTTGCCTCCTAGGCTTTTAGCAGCTTTATATCATCTAATTGAAGCAGCGACGATCTGTTGCCTACATAGCCCTTCAAAGTTTGCAATGCTTATTGCTTTGATCCTGTGACTAGATCTGGCATCTTTTGGCTTCTCCTCAGTTGCACTTTGTGTGTGTGTGTGTTAATTTCTGTTGTACAGAAAAGTGATTCTGTTATATACATATATCTATGTTTATATATATATATCTTTAAAAAAATATTTTTTCATTATGGCTTATCACAGGATATTGATTGTAGTTCCCTGTACTATATAGTACAGGTAGGACCTTGTGGTTTACCTGTTCTATACATAATAGCTTATATCAGCTACTCCTAGCCTCTCTCTCCATCCCTCCCCAACCTCCTCCCGCTTGGCAACCACAAATTTGTTCTCTCTCTCCAGGAGTCTCCTGACTCACTCCTGATCTGATCTAAAATAACAGTGAAAGAGGAAAAGGGAAACCTGTAGGTTGAGAAATACTGTGAAATAAATTTGAATCTGAGGGAGAAATATCAATAACTTCAGAAATGCAGACGACACCACCCTTTTTATGGCAGAAGGTGAAGAGGAACTAGGGAGCCTCTTGATGAAGATGAGAGAGAAAAAGCTGGCTTAAAACTCAACATTCAAAAAACAAAGACCATGGCATCCAGTCCCATCACTTCTTGGCAAATAGATGGGGAAATAATGGAAACAGTGACACATTTTCTTTTCTTGGGCTCCAAAATCAATGCAGATGTGACTGCAGCAATGAAATTAAAAGATGCTTGCTCCTTGGAAGAAAAGCTATGACCAACCTAGACAGCATATTAAAAAGCAGAGACATTACTTTGCCAACAAAGGTCCATCTAGTCAAGGCTATGGTTTTTCCAGTAGTCACGTATGGATGTGAGTGTTGGACTATAAAGAAAGATGAGTGCCAAAGAGTTGATGCTTTTGAACTGTAGTGTTGGAGAAGATTCTTGAGAGTCCCTTGGACAGCAAGGAGATCAAACCAGTCAACTCTAAAGGAAATCAACCGTGAATATTAATTGGAGGGACTGATGCTGAGGCTGAAACTCCAATACTTTGGCCACCTGATGCGAAGAGCCAACTCATTAGAAAAGATCCTAATGCTGGGAAAGGTTGAGTGCTGGAGGAGAAGGGGGTGACAGAGAATGAGGTGGTTGGGTGGCATCACTGACTCAATGGAGATGAGTTTGAGCAGGCTCTGGGAATTGGTGATGGACAGGGAAGCCTGGTGTGCTGCACTCCTTGGTGTTGCAAAGAGTCAGACATGACTGAGCTACTGAGCAACAGCAAATGGAAACCAAAATTATGGAGGACCATGCAAATAAGCAGAGGTGTTGGAATGAATCATGTGTTGGTGCTCAGTTGCTAGTCGTGCCCAACTCTTTGCAACCCCCTGGGACTGTAGCTCTCCAGACTTCTCTGTCCGTGGGATTTTCAAGGCAAGAATACTGGACTGGGTAGCCATTTCCTCCTCCAGGGGATCGTCCCAACCCAGAATTGAACATGCATCTCCTGCATTGGTAGGTGAACTCTTTACCACTGAGCCACCTGGAAAGCCCCATCAAGCTGAAGGGGAGGCAGGTAAATTTAATTTTTATTTAGGCAGCAGTGTACCTATGTTTTTTTTTCAAATTGTGTTTTTAAATATTTATAAGGAAAAAGAAATAGAGTTTGCCTCATTTTAAAAAACAGACTTGATGGAGTAGCTTTTAAATTCTGGAGCTTAGCAAAGAATTTATTAAATACTAATTGAACATAATATTGAATTGAGCACAGTAGAAACTAGACATTAATTTGATAATGTAGTAACTTAGGTATTAAGCTGACTTTTTGTTTGAAAGAAATAAAATGTAAACATTTATATACCAACATATTGGACAACCTAGAAAAAGTGGATAAATTCATAACATAAATACCACTTACCAAGACTGAATCATAATAAAATAGAAATCTGAACAAACTGATTATTAGCAAGAAAGATTGAATCAATAATCAAAAACCTCCAAACAATCAAAAGTTCAGTACCAAACAGCAAGGCTGGTGAATTTTACCAAATATTCGAAAAAGCACTGATACCAATTCTTCTCAAACTCTTCCAAAATATAAAAGAGGGAGACTCTTCTACACATATTTTATGAAGCCAAAGTTCAGTTCATTTCAGTCACTCAGTCATGTCCAACTATTTGCGACCCCATGGACTGCAGCACGCCAGGCCTCCCTGTGCATCACCAACCCCGAGAGTTTACCGAAACTCATGTCCATTGAGTCGTTGATGCCATGCAACCATCTCATCCTCTGCGGTCCCCTTCTCCTGCCTTCAATCTTTCCCAGCATCAGGGTCTTTTCAAATGAGCCAGCTCTTCGCATCAGTTGGTCAAAGTATTAGAGTTTCAGATTCAGCATCAGTCCTTCCAGTGAACACTCAGGACTGATCTCCTCTAGGATGGACTGGTTGGATTTTGCAGTCCAAGGGACTCTCAAGAGGCTTCTTCAACACTACAGTTCAAAAGCATCAATTCTTCGGCACTCAGCTTTCTTCATAGTCCAACTCTCACATCCATACATGACCACTGGAAAAACCATAGCCTTGACTTGACAGACCTTTGTTGGCAAAGTAATGTCTCTGCTTTTGAATATGCTATCTAGGTTGGTCATAACTTTTCTTCCAAGGAGTAAGCGTCTTTTAATTTCATGGCTGCAATCACCATCTGCAGTGATTTTGGAGCTCCCCAAAATAAAGTCAGCCACTGTTTCCACTGTTTCCCCATCTATTTGCCATGAGTAATGGGACCGGATGCCATGATCTTCGTTTTCTGAATGTTGAGCTTTAAGCCAACTTTTTCATTCTCCTCTTTCACTTTCATCAAGAGGCTTTTTAGTTCTTCTTCACTTTCTACCACAAGGGTGGTGTCATCTGCATCTTTGAAGTTATTGATATTTCTCCTGGCAGTCTTGACTCCAGCTTGTGCTTCATCTAGCCCAGGGTTTCTCATGATGTACTCTGCATATAAGTTAAATAAGCAGGATGACAATATACAGCCTTGACATACTCCTTTTTATTTGGAACCAGTCTGTTGTTCCATGTCCAGTTCTAACTGTTGCTTCCTGACCTGCATACAGATTTCTCAAGAGGCAGGTCAGGTGGTCTGGTATTCCCATTTCTTTCAGAATTTTCCACAGTTTATTGTGATCCACACAGTCAAAGGCTTTGGCGTGGTCAATAAAGCAGAAATAGATGTTTTTCTGGAACTCTTGCTTTTTTGATGATCCAGCGGATGTTAGCAATTTGATCTCTGGTTCCTTTGCCTTTTCTAAAACCAGCTTAAACATCTCTAAATTCATGCTTCATGTATTCCTGAAACTTGGCTTGGAGAATTTTGAGCATTACCTTGCTAGTGTGTGAATAGAGTGCAATTGGGTGGTAGTTTGAGCATTCTTTGGCATTGCCTTTCTTTGGGATTGGAATGAAAACTGACCTTTTCCAGTCCTGTGACCACTGCTGAGTTTTACAAACTCACTGACATATTGAGTACAGCACTTTCACAGCATCATCTTTTAGGATTTGAAATAGCTCAACTGGAATTCCATCACCTCCACTAGCTTTGTTCATAGTGATGCTTCCTAAGGCCCACTTGACTTCACATTCCAGAATGTCTGGGTCTAGGTGAGTGGTCACACCATCATGATTATTTGGGTTGTGAAGATCTTTTTTGTATAGTTCTTCTGCGTATTCTTGCCACCTCTTCTTAATATCTGCTTCTGTTAGGTCCATACCATTTCTGTCCTTTATTGAGCCCATCTTTGCATGAAATGTTCCCTTGGTATCTCCAATTTTCTTGAAGAGATCTCTAGTCTTTCCCATTCTATTGTTTTCCTCTGTTTCTTTGCACTGGACACTGAGTAAGGCTTTCTTATCTCTCCTTGCTCTTCTTTGGAACTCTGCATTCAAATGGGTATATCTTTCCTTTTCTCCTTTGCCTTTTGTGTCTTTTCTTTCCTCGGTTATTTGTAAGGCCTCCTCAGACAACCATTTTGCATATTTGCATTTCTTTTTCTTGGGGATGGTCTTGATCCCTGTCTCCTGTAAAATGTCACGAATCTCCATCCATAGTTCATCAAGTACTCTGTCTAGATCTAGTCCCTTAAATCTATTTCTCACTTCCACTGTATAATCGTAAGGGATTTGATTTAAGTCATACCTGAATGGTCTAATGGTTTTCTGTACTTTGTTCAATTTAAGTCTGAATTTGGCAATAAGGAGTTCATGATCTGAGCCACAGTAGCTCCCTATCTTGTTTTTCCTGATTGTATAGAGCTTCTCCATCTTTGGCTGCAAAGAATATAATCAATCTGATTTCGGTGTTGACCATCTGGTGATGTCTGTGTGTAGAGTCTTCTCTGGTGTTGTTGGAAGAGGGTGTTTGCTGTGACCAGTGCATTCTCTTGGCAAAAGTCTATTAGCCTTTGCCCTGCTTCATTCTGTACTCCAAGGCCTAATTTGCCTGTTCATCCAGATGTTTCTTGACTTCTTACTTTTGCATTCCAGTCCCCTGTAATGAAAAGGACGTCTTTTTTGGGTGTTAGTTCTAAAAGGTCTCGTAGGTCTTCATAGAACTGTTCAACTTCAGCTTCTTTAGCGTTACTGGTCACTCACATACTTGGATTACCTTGATATTGAATGGTTTGCCTTGGAAATGAACAGAGATCATTCTGTTGTTTTTGAGATTGCATCCAAGTGCTGCATTTTGGACTCTCTTGTTCACTATGATGGCTACTCCATTTCTTCTAAGGGATTCTTGCCCACAGTAGTAGATATAATGGTCATCTGAGTTACATTCACCCATTCCAGTCCGTTTTAGTTCGCTGATTCCTAAAATGTCAACGTTCAGTCTTGCCGTTTACTTTTCAACCACTTTCAATTCGCCTTGATTCGTGGACATTCCAGGTTCTATGCAATATTGCTCTTTACAGCATTGGACCTTGCTTCTATCACCAGTCATATCCACAACTGGTTGTTGTTTTTGCTTTGGCTCCATCTCTTCACTCTTTCTGGAGTTATTTCTCCACAGATCTTCAGTAGCATATTGGGCACCTACCAACCTGGGAGTTCATCTTTCTGTGTCCTATCTTTTTGTCTTTTCATACTGTTCATCGGGTTCTCAAGGCAAGAATACTGAAGTGGTTTGCCATTCCCTTCTCCAGTGGACCACATTCTGTCAGACCTCTCCACCATGACCCGTCCGTCTTTGGTGGCCCCACATGACATGGCTTAGTTTCATTGAGTTAGACAAGGATGTGGTCTGTGTGTTCAGATTGGCCTGTTGTCTGTGATTGTAATTTCAGTCTGTCTGCCCTCTGATGCCTTCTCTCAGTGCCTACCATCTTGCTGGAGTTTCTCTTACCTTTGACGTGGGGTCTCTCTTCATGGCTGCTCCAGCAAAGTGCAGCTGCTGCTCCTTACCTTGGACGTGGGGTATCTCATGACGGCCACTGCTACTGACCTTGGACATGGGGTATCTCCTCTCGGCTGCTCCCCACTCCAGCACCATGCAGCCCCCACTCCCCGCTACAGCACTGCATAGCCAAAGTTACCCTGATACCAAATCTGAACAAGGATGCCACAGAAAAGAAAATCATAGGTCAATATATTTGCTGAACACATATGCAGAAATCCTCAGCAAAATATTAGCATAAAAATGTTAGATTTCTGAATTCAGTAATACATTACAAGGATGATACATCATGATCAAATGGGATTTATTCCACAGATTTAAAAAGCTTTAACAACTGAAAATCAATCAATGTGGTATACTGTATCAACAAAATGAAGGCTAAAAATCATATGATCATCTCAATAGATTCAGAAAAAGCATTTGACAAAATTTAACCTCCATTTATGATAGAAACTTTCAACTAACTGGGTATGGAGAGAACATACCTCAACATGATAAAGACCATATATGACAGGCAACAGCTGACAACATACTCAGCAGTGAAAAGCTGAGAGTTTCCCAGCTAAAATCTGGAACCAAACAATGCAGTCCACTCTTAACACTTTTATTCAAGATAGTGTTCGAAGCCAGAGCAGTTAAGCAAGAAAAAGAACTAAAAGGCATCCAAATAGGAAAGGAAGAAGTAAAACTGTCAATATTTGCAGACAACATGATATCATATATGGGAACCTCTGAAGACTCCATCAAAAAGTGTTAGAACTAGTAAATGAATTCAGTAAAGTTGCAGGATACAAAATAAACACACACAAATACTGTTTCATTTCTTTACACTAATAATAATCTATCAGAGAAAGAAGTTAAGAAAACAATTACAATTCTATCAGAATAAAATTCCTAGGAATAAATTTCATTAAAGAGGTGAAATACCTGTGAATTAAAAACTGCTGCTGCTGCTTAGTTGCGCTAGTCATGTCTGATTCTGTGCAACTGCGTGGACTGCAGCCTGCAGGGCTCCTCTGTCCATGGGATTCTCTAGGCAAGAGTACTGGAGTGGGTATTGAAAACTACAAGTTATTAATGAAAAATATTGAAGAAGACCTATATAAATGGAAAAAAACTTTTCATGTTCTTGGATTGGAAGGACTAATATTGTTAAATTGTCTGTAATATTCAGAGCAAAATACAGATTCAGTACAGTCTCTATCAAAATCCAATTGTACATTTCAAAGAGATAGAAAAAATGATCCTAACATTTGTGTGGAACCTCAAAAGACCCTGAATAGCCAAAACAATCTTGAAAAACAAGAACAAAACTGGATTGACTTCAAACTGAATTATAGTAATTAAAACAGTATGGTATCGGCATAAAAACAGACAGGTCAATAGAACAAAATAGAGAACCTAGAAATAAGCTCACACATATATGGTCAATTTATGACAAAGGAACCAAGAATATACCATAAGGAAAAAACAATCTCTTTAAAAAATGATGTTTAAAAATTGGACAGCCACTTGTAAAAGAGTGAAACTGGATCAGTGTCTTATACCATACACAAAATTTAACTCAAAATGAATTGAGCATAAGACCTGGACTGATAAAACTCATAGGAGAAATTACAGGCAATAAGCTCCTTGATGTAGGTCCTGGCAATAATATTTTTGAATCTGACTCCAAAAGCAAAAGCAACAAAAGCAAAAATAAATAAGTGGGACTACATCAAACTGAAAAGCTTCTGCATAGCAAAGGAAACCACCAAAAAAATGAAAAGGCAACCCATTAAATGGGAGAAAATAGTTGCAAATCATGTATCCAATAAGGATATCCAAAATATCCAAAATACAAACGAATACTCAGTACCAAGAAAACACAGCCCAATTAAAAAATAGGCAGAGAATCTAAATAGGTTTATTTATTTTTTTTTAAAAAGACAACATGAATCGATGCTCGTTACTAACCATCAGGGAAATGCAAGTCAAAACCACAATGAGATATGACCTCCAAGCTGTTAGAATGGCTTTTATAAAAGAACAAACAAACAAACAAAACACAAGAAATAAGTTTGGCAAGGATGTGGAGAAAGGGAACCCTCATACATTGTTGGTGAGAATGTAAATTGGTGCAACCGCTGAGAAAATCCTCACTATAAGAAAACTCTGCAGATCTATGTTTAAGTTTTTGAGGAACTTCCATATTGTTTCTCTTAGTTGTTGCACCAATTTACATTCTCACCAACAGTTTATGAGGGTTCCCTTTCTTCACATCTTTGCCAAACTTGTTTCTTGTCTTTTTAATAAAAGCCATTCTAACAGCTGTGAGGTCACATCTCATTGTGGTTTTGATTTGAATTTCCCTGCTCATTAATGATATTGAGCATCTTTTCATGTGCCTGCTGTCAGGTAGGGCTTTTCAGGTGGTGCGCTGGTAAAGAACTCACCTGCCAATGTGGGAGACATAAGAGATGCAGTTTCAATCCCTGGGTCAGGAAGAACCTATGGAGCAGGAAATGGCAACCTGCTTCAGTATTTTTGCCTGGAAAATTCCATGGACAGGGGAGTCTGGCAGGCTGCAGTTCAGGGAGTTGCAGAATCAGACACACCTGAGCAATTGAATGTGCATTCATGCTCCCCTATTGTTGCAGCATTATTAACAATATCTAAGATATGGAAACAATTTAAGTGTCCTTCAGTGGATGTATGGATAAAGAAATTGCAGGTTTTAAATAATAATGGAATATTATTTAGCCATGAAACGAATGAAATCTTGCCACATGTGACCACACAAATGGACTTTCTGGGCATGATGATAAGTGAAATAAGTCAGACAGAAAAAGACAAATATCGTATGATCGCTCTCATATATAGAATCTAAAAACATAGACATGAACAAAAAATAAAAATACAAGAGTCTATTTGCTATCCACCTGAAACTATCATGGGCTTCCTGTGTAGCTCAGTTGGTAAAGTATTTTCCCACAATGCAGGAAACCTGGGTTCAATTCTTGGGTCAGGAAGTTCCACTGGAGATGGAAATGGCAACCCACTCCAGTATTCTTGTCTGGAGAATCCCATGGACAGAGGAGACAGAAGACTACAGTTCATGGGATCAAAAGAGTCGGACATGACTTAGTGCTATTTTTTTTTGAAACTATCACAACTTTGTTAATGGGTTATATGCCAATATAAAATAAAAAGTTAAAAAAAATAAAAAGAAGCTCATAGATACTGAGATCAGACTGGTGGTTGCAAGAGACAGGGGGTGTTGTAGGGTGGGAGAAATGAATCAAATTTTTTTTTGTTTGCTTAAATAAATTTAATAAAAAAATTGTTTTTACTATTTCAATTTTTCTTATTTAAATCAGGAAAGGGAAAAATCAGAGAACAGGTTTCTGAAGAGAAATGCTACTTAATAGCATTTTAGAAGCATCCGTCCCTGAGTTGTGTCCATACTGTGTCCAGGCTATGAGGGAAGAGGTCCAGATTACATTAAGGGGCTACTGTGGGCATCTGGTTGATGGTTATTTTAAGACTAACCAAAGCAGACTTTATTTTTAATATTCAGTGTATTAAATTTATATATTAAAAACATAGTTTTTTTGAGCTTTGAAATTCAATCATTTTATTCTACTTAAAAATGTAGCAAATTTTAAGAATCCCTTTTAAAGAGGTGTTAATATTTAATTCTATTTCTAAACTAAGACTCCCTTAAACATTTTAAACTACTCTATGAAATCAATGCATTTTGTTTTCAAGTCCTTTACTCACCTGGAAGAACCTTCCAAGTACTTAAGTAACCATTGTAATAGGACAAATTTAACTTATAAAAATGAGTCTTAGGCTTGCTTAAATTTTCTAATACTGATGGATTGCAACATAATTTCTTTAACTAAATCAAGTATTCAGTCCTGTCAATTTTTTTTTTTTTGGAATCACAAGATTGAAATATTTTTATCATAGGCAAATTTATTTTAAATACATCGTTTCTAAACTTTGCTAAAGAATATTAGTACTATAGAGGTTTGATTTACTTTATCATATGTATACTTAATTCTCCAAGTTTAAAACTAATAATTTTCTTGGAAACAATTATATTATCCGAACAATCTTAGGGTTAGCATTACAAGCACTGATGGAGTTTACATTTTCAGTTGGCTGAGGTTGAATATTAACTGGAGATGTCATTTAGGACATCCGAGCTCCAGAACTGCAGATACCCTTGAAATTTTTCTCACATCTGTCGCTATCAATGGGACTCATCCTCCAATTTCAAGTCATCCATTACCTAATACTTCTTTTCAGATACAGCAGTCCACATTTCATTCATTTGATTAGTTTCAACTGATCTATTGCAATGTTACCCTATTTTACATTGTTTTCATACTTTTTCCTACCTGTTAGCATTAATGTGTACTTAATGGGATTGGATTGGATTTCATTTATTTTACAGTGCATTTTCTGATTGGTTCCTTTCAGTTTTAAGGTCTGAGCTTATAGTCAAGTTCCCCTAAATGAGGTTGGTGAATTGGAATGAAAACAAACAAATGGAGAAATGGAGAGTTATCCTGAAGAGAGAGTAGAGAGTAGATGTTAAGGTTGGTGATGGATTCTTAGAAAAGGAAACCCTGAATAAAGACCCCAGAGATGACGTGGAGCCCCCAATTCCGATACTTCCTCATCCCTCCAGTTCCCAGGACTCAGCTGTCAAAACAACATGAGAGGTACTTTGTTAAGAGTTTTGGGGGTTACTAAAAGGGATTATATAAAATGAAAAATAAGAGGCTGTTTCTTTTTAGGTTTATGTCATTTAAGAAAGCCTTTTCTGCTAAGTGATTGGCCTAATGACTATCTTACAAAAGACATTGAGGCAGTTTGTTCCTTAGACCTTACAGATTCTTTCCCTTCCGTTATGTGGGAAGCTTAGTTCCTGCAGGAGGTCAAAGTCCCTAATCTTAACAAATTCTATTATCACACCTAAAAACTAATATTAATTTCTTAATATTATTACACATCTAGCAAAACTCAATGTTCTTTAACTTTTAGCAATTCTTTGTAGATAAGTTGAATGAAAATTAGAGGAAATAGTCTCATTAAGAAAAACTCTCTGTGTTAGAACAAATGAACAGTCATAGTGAAAGGGCTTCCCAGGTGGTGCAGTTGTAAAGAATCTACCTGCCACTGCAGGAGGTACAGGAGACCTGGGTTTGATCCCTGGGTTGGGAAAATCCCCTGGAGTTGGCAATGGCAACCTACTCCAGTATTCTTGCCTGGAAAATTCCATGGACAGAGGAGCTTGTTGGGCTGTATAGTCCATGGGGTTGCAAAGAGTCAGACCAGACTAAGTGACTGCACACCCAGGCAGTGAAAGGAAACATTTTACTCATCCTATGAGAAATCTTGTTTCTTCTAGTATATCTTTGTAGATTAGTTAGTGGAAAATTTTATAGAGTAAACCATAGGTATTTCTTTTTCAATGTCTGTTTCCATAACATATTAGACATTCAGGGAACGTGTTGGTAATTAGTTACCACTTTCAGCGAGAGGGAACGGGTGGTATAGCACACTTACTGAAATTTCCATTCTGCCAAAAACCTGGTCCAATGCATGTTTCACCCTCAATAATAAGGGGAAAAGCTCATCTCACATTCTCTCAATTTCATCGCAGCTTGTTTTTCTGGCATTGGGAAATAAATAGGGAGTTTTGCTTTTGTTTCTGTTTTTTCTTATCATAGCACAGTATGTCTTAGAACAGTGGGCAACTGAGAATGTTGTAACTGAGTGAATTTTTTGGGTTGGTCATCTTGAAGAAGCCTCAAGGATTTGGAAGGCATTCAAAAACCAGAGTCTGAAGGAGTTAAGGGTAAAATTGATCTGTTTTTCAGCTTTCTGTCCAAAGAACTACTTCCTTTTGTTGCAGCTTGGAGTCTGTATTCTCTTGTTTAGAACACAAAGAAAATTTGAAAGCTCTGACAAAATCTATCAAGCAAGGTTGAGGAGACTGCTTCATCCCTTCTACATGCAGGCACCCAGGCAGCTTGTTAAAGCATGCAGAGAGCAGCTTAGAGCAATCAGCCTGTTTCCCTTGAGCTCTGTTCTCTTGTTTCCTCTGAGCACATTCAACCGTCTGAGCATCTGACTCAGACATAGCAGAGATACTGTTGCTGCTGGAGGCTAATAGTTTGTTCTGTTATCCTGAAATGCCCTTGCTCTGAGAACATTAGAAGCTGGGGAACTGGATGAATTTCCCCACCATGCGCATTTCTCACTGGCTCTCCCTGCCTCTTATTTCTTCCTACCATCTTAGAGGAAACAGCCATCCCAGTTTTCAGGCCGCCTACTTATCTATGGAATCAGTCAGGTGCATTTAATGAATATGGAAGAGACAACTACAGAGCAGGTAGCAGAAATAAGAATAGAAAGTTTCATTTTTCCAGTCCCTTGGAGAATGAGATATTTCATGTAAGCCTATTTTTCTAGACAGCTGAAACTTCTGCCCTAAACATCAAAGTTTGTTTTTAACTTAGGGAAATGGTATAGGGTAGGGTTAAGTACACACTCTAAGACTCTGAGACAGATTGTATTTAAATGCTGACTCTCCCCCTTTCTAACTTGGTAACTTTGGACCTTGTACTTAGCCTCTCGGGGTCAGTTTCCTCATCTGTAAAGTGGGAGCAATAATAGGCTCTATCTTACAGAGATTTGTGAGGATTAAATAGTATTAAATGGGTTAATGTATGTAAAGCACTTAAAACAATGCCAAATATGTTGTCATAAAAGAGTTGTTACTATTAATTCAACCATTCATATACAACTATTGCCACAAAATGGTACTCACCTTGTTGTTTTATTTTACAGACTACATTGAACATTGAGTACTCAGTACCTTTGCACACAGAGAAATAGTATAGTCATGCCTTCAGGCAGTCTTGTGAAGATGATGATGAAATAATAGTTAACATTGTTTATGGAGGAGGTTTCATGAGTGTTATTGGTAATCCTTACAGTGAACCTCTAAGATAGGTATACTTATAAATAGGTTTGGAGGGTTTAAGTACTTGCTGAATTTCATGTATCTAGAAGCAGACAATTTGAGATGCAAACTCAGAGCTGGTGCTTTTAGTCACGTAGCCGCACTGTCTGGTGGCTAGGACTTCTTGCCCCTATACTGGTGTTTCTTAAACTTGAATGTGCATTAGAATCATGTGGAGACCTTGTTAGAACACTGGCTAGAGGGCTGGTTTCCACCTCAGAGGCTGAGAATTGGTGTATTAAGTTGCTACGCGATGTTGATGCTGCTGGTCAGAGATCAGTCATACTCTGAGAACTGCTGTCCTACCCTGACTCCAGACTATTTTTAATGCTGTTTTTTAAAATGGTGTTTTTACCATCAGTTGCCCCTTGAGGCTAGTAGCGTGTTCTTTTGCTTTCAAATACTACAACACACATTCAGCTGTTTTAAAACCCTCTGTGACCCATTGCTTATGGTATTGAATTTGTAAATTTTACCCAGCAGCTGCCCTTTGAAAGTTTCTTTCACTTGCTGCTCAGTTCCCTGTGGCATTTGGTTCTTCAACTTTGCTAGGAGCTTGGTTTATTTCCTTGCATGTTACTTCTTTATATTTTAATGTAGGAAAAGTGTTGAATGTTTAATGGATTTAAAATCTCGCATCACATGTCACTTTCTCTCCTTTTTGATGCTGAGGGCTTTACACCATCAGAGATTATTCTATAATGCAGCTTAGTAAAATCTAACACACCTGACTTGGGTTTTTTAGCCTGCTTAACAGGAATCCCAAGGACCAAGTGCTTTGTATTTATTTCTCCATATCTAGTCCTGTCTTTTATCAATACAGTTCTAAAGTCTCCTGTAAGCCGTGGAATCATCACAGAATTTGGTCTAGCCAGGTTTTTTTTTTTCCCCTTTGATAAATTGTTTTTCCTCTTATGATAAAAGAATACATACATCCTTGATTCCTGAGCTGTCCATCTATAACTTAACAGTATAAGAGACAGAAAGCTTACAATTCTGGTTTCCTCCAATGGGATACGTAACTTTGATTGTACATCTATGACAAACTGGATCACAGGAGGGAGCTGTAGTTCCCTCACTTGTTCCCTTGATCTCATATTTATCTTTTGCATTGCTTTTTTTGGCTGCTCAATGGTAAATTGAAGTAAACAATCTTAAACATAGCTCATGTCATCATTCTAGATGAAATTTGTGGCCTGGCTAATTCATATTCTCTCCCAGTTTCCTATTATAAACCCATATTTTTATTTCTATATTGCTCTATACTTTAAACATAGGCTTTTCTGTATTATCATGTGTTGGTCATCTTCCAACCTTACTATGTACCTACCTCTGGAATTCATGTTGAAAGAGAAAAATAAAAATGTATTCGTTTAAACCCCTGTATTGAGGTTTCTTTTAACGGAATACATCCCTTAGCTGATGCTCTTAGCAGAATTCTGTCAGGTAGGACTGTTCTACGTGCTAAGTTGCTTCAGTCATGTCCGACTCTTTACGACCCGATGGACCATAGACCACCAGGCTCCTCTGTGCAGGGTTGGCTAATGCAGTGGCTCACAAAATCATTAGAAACCGTGATGCTCGCCATCTTTCTACTTTTCCGTTCCCTGTGCTATGCAGATTCCTCATTGTCGCTTGATGACTGCAGCGGTGCCGGACATTGCAAACGCTGATATGTCAAGAGGAAGGGAAGGGGAAAAGGAAATCTTTATCTTGGATCTCCTTTTAAGAGATGGAAACTATCCCTCCAAAGTCTCAACAGACTTCTCATGTCTCATTGGACAGAATTGGGTCACATGCACAAGCAAACCAAAGCTTTGTAAAGGGATGAGACAACCATGCTGGGGAGGGAGATGGATTTTGTCCTCCCTTAAAAGGAGTGGCTACATGGAAGACAACGAATAAAGTAAAGTTTGGTTAGGAAGAAGTGCAGGTGCTGGGGTAGCAACTGACTGTCTCAGAAATACAACTGATCTCTTTGTAGACCACTACCACTGAGGGGTGATCCTTAGAAAGATATAGAATATTCTGGTAACCTGACATAAGGGAACTAAGACTAGTTTTTATCTGGACAAGTTAATTTAATTAGAAAATGGATGTTATCATATGATCTTATAGAATAGTGCAGGGTGATGAACTCCTATCTAAGAGAGAGAGTTATACTTGGAGGTATTTTGTATAAAAAGTATAATCATTAAAGACATGGTACAAAACAGCCCATAGGGCAGACTTACTTTCACTTTGTTTTTTGAATGGCTTTAGCTTCTTGGAGAGTAATTCCATTCTAAGGCAGGTACATTAATACAAATATCTGAAAAATGAGAGGCTGCAAGGAATGAGAAGAAAGTATGATGATGCGACTTCCTGCTGCTGCTGCTTCTGCTGCTAAGTCGCTTTAGTCGTGTCTGACTCTGTGCAACCACATAGACGGCAGCCCATCAGGCTCCACCGTCCCTGGGATTCTCCAGGCAAGAATACTGGAGTGGGTTGCCATTTCCTTCTCCAATGCATGAAAGTGAAAAGTGAAAGTGAAGTCGCTCAGTCGTGTCTGACTCTTAGCGACCCCATGGACTGCAGCCTACCAGGCTCCTTCATCCATGGGATTTTCCAGGCAAGAGTACTGGAGTGGGGTGCCATTGCCTTCTCCATGCTACTTCCTAGCCATGGTTTATTTCTGAGGTGAAGGTTTGAATTGATTCTTAATTAAGTTTTGCAGAACCTTGCTGAGAAATTTGATCTCAGCACCTGAGATTTGTTCCCAACAGGGGCTCATGAGCTTTAGTGGTTTTGTAAGGATGACTGAAGAGTCTGTCAACCTAAGAACAATGAGGACTCAGTTCAGAGGAACACGGAGAAGGACCCTGGAGTTTTCTCATTAGAAGATAATTAAAAAGAAAAAATTTACAAGTTAGATAGCTAATGGGAAGTTGCTATATAATACGGGGAGCTCAACCCGGTAACTCTGTGACAACCTAGAGGGTTGAGGTTGGGAGGGAGGTGGGTGGGACATATATGTACTTATGGCTGATTCATATTGTTATGGCAGAAACCAACAATACTGTAAAGCAGTTATCCTCCAATTAAAAATAAATTTTAAAAAATTACAAGTGAATAGAACTAGGTAAATATATCATGAATATGTAGGTCAATCTAAGCAAAATTACAAAACAGACGGTAATGTGTGTTTTTGGAGATATCCACTCAAAAAAATGGGTATATTGAGTCCAGCTATTGCTCAAGGCAGAATTAACAATAATTAATTTTTGCCTCTTTAAAAGATTATCTTCTTCCTTGTTTGTGGTTCTTGGTAACAGCCTGTATAATGTTCTTAATGATCTGCATTGGCGTGTTCGGTATAAAATGTGCCCTGTCCCATTTGTACATCGCTATGGAACATTAGGAATGGGTTCTCCTTTTCAAAAGTCATTTTCTTATTCTTCAGTATTTATTCTTTGGCCAAATAGCTACAAAATGATTTTATAGTCTAACCAACACAGCTCTTAAAGCATTTATCTGTTTATTTCTTCACATTTTATAATTTTATTTATAAAACTTTTAATATGAGCTTGAAATCTAACCAATAACACTGAAAAAGCGGATAAAATTTGATTTTGTCAGAGTATGTGGACAAGAAATGGATCTGTTCCTGGCCCCTGTTATAGCCCCAGTTACTCTAAATATTTAGTTCTCCTTGAAACCTTCTACCAGGTGTTATACTTCCTGGCAACCTGATGCTAGGGCACCATAATTTTCTTCCAATATTAAACTATAATCTGTATATGAATCTTGGGCTCAAATTCCAGGTCTGCCACTACTAAATGACTAAATTTGTAACTTGGGGCAAGATACTTAGTCTCTCTGTGCGTCAGTTTCCTCACTTATAAAATGGGAGCTGCTGCTTCTGCTGCTGCTAAGTTGCTTCAGTTGTGTCCGACTCTGTGCGACCACATAGAGGGCAGCCCACCAGCCTCCCCCGTCCCTGGGATTCTCCAGGCAAGAACACTGGAGTGGGTTGCCATTTTCTTCTCCAATGCATGAAAGTGAAAAGTGAAAGTGAAGTCGCTCAGTTGTGTCCGACTCTTCGTGACCCCATGGACTGCAGCCTACCAGGCTCCTTCATCCATGGGATTTTCCAGGCAAGAGTTCTGGAATGGGGTGCCATTGCCTTCTCTGAAAATGGGAGCTAATAATATTAAATATATATACACACCCACACATATATATCTGTATATATCTTAGAGTTGTTATGTGGACTGAATTAGTTAACACAGGTAAAGTCATTTAGAAGAGTGTCTGGTCTAATAAGCATGCAAAAACATTAGTTAATAGTATTCCAGTGGTTATTTAGAAAACACTTAAAAAACAATTCTTAATCCTTGAGAGATATCAAGAGTCTTTTAAAGATTTTTATGGAGAAAATTATAAAACATTTTTATAAAATGTTAATGAAATAATAATTTTAAATATTTTATGTAAATTATTTTATATATGTAAAATGTAAGACCTGAAACTGGACAGATGCCATGTTCATAGATTCAAGGAATCCCATATCATAATGATGTAAATAAAATTATAAATCATTTCCAGGCAAAATACCAATTAGGTGTTTTGCCATGAAATTTGTTGTTGATCCAAAATTTATATGGAAGAATTAAGATCCAAGAATAATGGACAAAGAAAAAGATTGGGAAATTGCCTCATTGGGTATCTAGTCTCATTATAAAAAACTGCAGTAATTAAAATAATGTGCTAGAAGTTAACTGCAGTAATTAAAATAATGTGCTAGAAGTTAACTAGAAATAAACTAAAATTTACCTTACTAAGAATAAGCTAAAAAGCTAGAGTAGAATAGAGAATTCAAGAGGCACTAAATAACATAAATGGAAATTTTCATTTTTTTAAAAAAGTAACATTACAAATTAAAGAATGAAGAATAAACAATGTAGGGACCATTGATTATCTACATTTAAAAATTAAACTTTTTCTCTACTCAAATTGTGTAAGAAAGAATAAAGATGAATGGAAGATCTAAATGTAAATATATATTTAGAAAGAACTGAAAGTATCCAGCTGAAAGTCATGATTATGGAGAGAGAGTGAGGGTAGAGAGTTAAAGTAGACTTCAGTTATATCTAGATTGATTTCTTTTTATAAGACTGGAATCCATTATGAATAGCAAGAAAAGGGATGTTTGCTATCTCAGTAATTATATTTTTGTGTTTTCAAAATTTGTCAAATAGAAAAATGTAAAAAATACAGAAAATGACATCTTGTAATTGATGAAGAAAATTTTCCTGTTTTTTGGACTGAATTTTTGGAGATTTTAACACAGAAAGACGTGGAGTACTCTGTACATAGCATATCAACATTTATAGCAGAAAAAGCTAGACCATCATGGATTTGAAATGTCTACCATAAAAGTAGAGAGTTAGATAAAATGAGCAGAGTGGTGAACTAGGGCCAAGATTAAAGCATCAGCATAGTCATTCCTAGCTAAGAATTCATCTTTGATATTATAGGAGGAATTCACGCAAACCCTATCATCTTGTATGCTTTCATGTATTCAGTCTCTTGAACACATATTTGTTGAAAATCTTTTCTGTATTAGACATGAAACTAAATGTTGATGATTCAACAGTGCAGGACAAGACCCTGCCCTCGAGGTTAATCTGTAGTGAGAAAGACATGTTTAAAATAATAATTACCCAGAGGACTATGTCATTACAAAATTTGATCTTGTTATGAAAGAAAGCTAATGACAATTGTGTGTTATCTGGAATTCATCATCAAATTTACTGAAGAAACCCTTTATAGTTAAAATCAATTCTTTGTCAGTTATCAATTTATTGCCTGTCATCTCTAGTTCCATGCATCATAATCCTGTATACTATTGTGAATAAAAGTCATTATACTTTTTAAAGTTTGTGATTCATTAAAAAAACCAGTATGATTCTTTGTTTAAAACTTTGTTTCAGAGTTAAAACAATGTCTGTGTAGTAGGTTGAATAATGGCCCCCAAAGATATCCAGGTCCTACTCCTTGGGAGTTTTACTGTTCTCAGGAGTATAACCTTGTTTGGAAATAATGTCTTCACAGATGTAATTAAATTAAAACAAGATTATACTACCTTAGAGTAGGCACTAAATTCCTTAAAAGAAGAGAGAAATTTGCAAAAGAAAATTTCAAAACACTTGCAAACTAAACAGCACACTAGAAATAAACCCATATTCTAAATATTCATAGAAGAAGTCTCAAAATGAAATGAAAAAATGGAAAAATTGCATTCCTCAAAAAGGAAATGAAAAAATGCATTGAACTGAATGAAAATGAAAATGTACCATATTAATATTTGTGGGACATTACTAAAACACCTAGAGGGAAGCTTATTGCACTCAGTGCGGAGCTTACCGCACTCAATGCATTGGAAAAGAGGAAAAGCCTCAGATCAATAGCCTGAAACCCTCACCTCAAGAACCTAGAAAAAAGAGCAAAATAAACTGAAACCAAACAGAAGGAAGAAAATAATAAAGATAAAAGCAGAAGTCAATGAAATTGAAAATAAGAAAATCAATGAAACAAAAGGCTGGATCTTTGAAAGGATCCATAAAACCGACTGTCTTCTAGAAAGACTGAGGCAAAAGAAGAAAGGGCATAGATCACCAATATCAGAAAGAAAAGGGGATTATCTCTAAAACCAATGCAGATGTCAAAATGATGGTGAGGGAATACTGCAAACAGTTCTACAAGCAGAAATTTTTTCATTTTAGTATTTTTATCTATTTATTTGGCTGCACCGGGTCTTAGTTGAGGCATGCAAGATCTTTAGTTGTGGCATGCAAACTCTTAGCTGTGGCATGTGGGATCTAGTTCCCTGACCAGGGATAGAACCTCGGCCCCCTGCCTTGGAAACATAGAGTCTTAGCTCCTGGATCACCAGGGAAGTCCTGACACACAGAAATTTGACAGCTTAAATGAAATGAACCAGTTGCTCAAAAACCACAAACTTCTGCATCTCACCTAATATGAAATAATTAATTTGAACAGTCCTATGAATTTTATTGACTATGCCAAAGCCTTTGACTGTGTGGATCACAATAAACTGTGGAAAATTCTCAAAGAGATGGGAATACCAGACCACCTGACCTGCCTCTTGAGAAACCTATATGCAGGTCAGGGAGCAACAGTTAGAACTGGACATGGAACAACAGACTGGTTCCAAATAGCAAAAGGAGTATGTCAAGGCTGTATATTGTCACCCTGCTTATTTAACTTCTATGCAGAGTACATCATGAGAAACGCTGGGCTGGAAGAAGCACAAGCTGGAATCAAGATTGCCGGGAGAAATATCAATAACCTCAGATATGCAGATGACACCACCCTTATGGCAGAAAGTGAAGAGGAACTCAAAAGCCTCTTGATGAAAGTGAAAGTGGAGAGTGAACAAGTTGGCTTAAAGCTGAACATTCAGAAAACGAAGATCATGGCATCTGGTCCCATCACTTCATGGCAAATAGAGGGGAAAGCAGTGGAAACAGTGGCAGACTTTACTTTTTTTGGCTCCAAAATCATTGCAGATGGTGACTGCAGCCATGAAATTAAAAGACACTTACTCCTTGGAAGGAAAGTCATGACCAACCTAGATAGCATATTGAAAAGCCCAGACATTACTTTGCCAACAAAGGTCCATCTAATCCAGGCTATGGTTTTTCCAGTGATCATGTATGGATGTGAGAGTTGGACTGTGAAGAAAGCTGAGTGCTGAAGAATTGATGCTTTTGAACTGTGGTGTTGGAGAAGACTCTTGAGAGTCCCTTGGACTGCAAAGAGATCCAACCAGTCCATACTAAAGGATATCAGCCCTCGGTGTTCTTTGAATGACTCAAATACTTTGGCCACCTCATGCGAAGAGTTGACTCATTGAAAAGACTCTGATGCTGGGAGGGATTGGGGGCAGGAGGAGAAGGGGACGACAGAGGATGAGATGGCTGGATGGCATCACTGACTCGATGGACATGAGTTTGGGTAAACTCCGGGAGTTGGTGATGGACAGGGAGGCCTGGCGTGCTGTGATTCATGGGGTCGCAGAGTCGGACACGACTGAGCAATTGAACTGAACTCAACTGAACTGATGAATATTAAATAAATTGAATTTGTAATGAAAAAAAAAAACAAAACCCTCAAAAGAAATCTCCGAGTCCAGATTGTTTCACTAGAGAACCCTACAAACCACTTGAAGAAGAATTAATACCAATTCTACACTATCTCTTCTAGAAGAAAGAGGAGAGGGAACCAACCCTTCCAACTTATTTTATGAAGCTTGTATTACTCTGATACCAAAACCAAAGACAGTACAAAAAAATAAGAAAACCGTAGACAATGTTTCCTATGACTATAGATGCAGAAGTCCTTAACAAAATATTAATATAATTCTTAAATATATATTAAAAATGACATTCCATGACCAAGTGGATTTTGTACCAGGGATACAATAAGAAATCTAGAAATCCAATGAATGGTTTTATTTTTTGAAAAGATTTGAGCAAAGAATGAAATATAAAACTGTGGAAAAATTTTTTATTTACTTATTTTTGTTCTTTAAACAAAGAGTATGCTCCATAGCTCCACGAAGTGCACTATGCTATTTAGTTATTATGTGAGCTGCATACAACCAAGAATATAATCTATACTGTAGATTCCATTATCTTCTACTAGTTACACACTTTCCTTTAAGGCAAATTTATAACAACTTTGTATATTTTCATAAATAGCATTTATAAGACTATAACATTTTTAAGAGGACTATAGCTATAAAATTGTTTTAAAAATGAATATCTAAAAACACTGCATTGCTTTATAAATAATATGTATATTTGGCTTCTTAAAAATCATTTCTTAGTAAATGATTACACTTACAAATATAAAGTTAGTTGAATCATTGCCTCTACTGAACACCCAGTGATCAAGCATTGTCAATTTCAAAAGGCTCTTAAATAAAAGCAGTCTTTTTCCTACTCTCCCTTAGAAACAAGTTATGAAAATTAAAGGACATGCAATATATTTTTATCAAATATGAAATGAACAAATCTCTAAAAAATTATTTTTAATATTTTACAGAGAATCTAATAAGATCCAGGTCAGAGCACCTTAATGGCTACCTTAGGGTGTAATGGGCCAGTACCAAGCATCAACTTTATTTTCCTGTGTATCTGTGTAGATATTATTTCCAGATATTTGGATATTTTTTTGTAGTAAGATTACCTAGAATATGTCCCAGTGATGAAACCATAATAAAGACAGTTTACATAGCTGAGTATTATCATTTTTCAATGGTGGGAAATATAAAGCAGAATAGAATAACAAAAGCAAAAAAAAATGTCAGAGACAACAATTAAAAACATTTTTTAAACCTTAAAATTACATTTATGAAGCCAATAATAGAATTATTCTTCGTAATTTTATCTGGCAATGAATAAAATATTGGTAGGTAGTAATGTGTAGTAGTTTATTATTGTGTTTAATACTCCTTTGTGCAAAACAGTATTACCATTCGTATTCATAGGACCACAGTGGTTTTTATTTTTATGAAGACCAAGTAGCAAGCACATTTGTAACATGGAAGAGTTGGATTCAGTCCATTTAAATAAACACAACCTCATACACAGAGCTCATTAGTTTATCCTCAATTGATGTATAAATTTTTGAACCAATCTTAATTTGCCAGCTGAGTGGCATATGAGATCTCAACAGGCAATGTTTATTAATTTCGATGAGGACTTCGTATATTTCTACCCTGCTTCTGAAAGATACAAAAAGGAAATTGCAGTTTTTGTAGTTAGTTAAGGAATGAATACAATCCAGTTTACCCTAAACTTCAGAGCAGGAGTTGAACTTTAGGATTTCTTTTGTTGGCTTACCTCCAGCTGCCTCATAAGAACATGTTTTTTGGTTCATATTTATATTTTCATATGTTGACTCATTCCCTTCTTTGAAATTGTCTTTTTCTTTAAGAAAATACCCTTCATGAATGATTGGATTTTAGACTCATGCATCTATTTGCTCCATCTCGTGATTTTACAAAGACTTTTTCTAGAAAATGACATTACGAGATTCCTGGCATATGATTGAATTGGCAAATAATTGAGGTACATGTGAAAAAATATCAATGAGAAATCAGAAAATTTATATATATATATATAAAACAATACCAAGCGCTCATAAGAATGTAGGGGAAGATGAAACCATATTGAATGATGGTTGGAGTGTTAAGTTGGTTGATGACTTTGGAGAGCAATTTGTGAATACCTTGTAGAGGTGAATTTGCACCTACCTCTCCATCCTACCATTATACATCTTTACCCTAAAACCCCCAGGCATTTGTGTACTGGGAGAGTCTGAGCAGGTTTGTAACAAGGGAGATAATCCATTTAACAAAGGATAAATGTATAAACCATTGTTTAGCCAAGCAATTACTAAGCAACATTGAAAATAAATCTTCCAGAACTACAAGAGGAAGTATGGTTAACTTCAAAAATGCAATGCTGAGTAAAAAGCAGTAAGTTGCAAATTATACTTAAGTATAATTCATTTATGTAGACTTAAAAAAATAGTACTATTTATGGATGCTGTGTATGTAATAAAGTAGAAAAACATCATAAATATAATACATACCATCATTAGGATAGTGGTTACTTCTGGGCATGAAGATGGCAGCTTGAGGATAGAGATGTGGGTGTAACACTTCATTCCTTAGTAAACAAAGTGAGAGAGTTGAAGTAAAGAGAGCGAAATATTAGCATATGTTTAATCTTGGTATTTTAGCACTGTCACATATACACCTCACATTGCCCTTTGTACTCTTACATGTTTAAATGGTTTTATAGTGAAGGGAAAAAATCCTGATTACAACTGCAAAGGCTAATTAGTTGAATTCAGGTGAGTTCAACCAGGTGAATGTAACTCTCATGGGGTCAAACCAACAAAGCAGGGAATTGAAGTTTTTCTCTTAAACTGGCTCAAGGGAATAGCAAGAGGAATCAATTTGTCAAGGAATGAACTTTGAAAATAGACTAGGATAAATTGCTCTTCTCATGGGAACTTAATCTTCTCTGAAGTATTCTTCTCTAAAGAAACTTTGAGACATTAACTTCTCTAATGCTTGTATTTTCTCAATAATAAAAATAATGGTAATAATTGCATAAAATTAATAAACACATATTCAGATTCTGCTAAATGATTTATACATTTTTCTCATATAATCATCACAATGTCTCTATGAAGTAGGTATTATTATAAACCACATTTAAAGATGGGCTAAGTACTTTCCCTGTTCATATAGCAGAGCTAGTACCTGGAGAATCCCAGGGACGAGGGAGCCTGGCGGGCTGCCGTCTATGGGGTCGCACAGAGTTGGACACGACTGAAGCGACTTAGCAGCAGCAGCAGCAGTAGTACCTTGCTAGTAAGATTAACCATTAGAATCATTTGCTCTATAGTGGGCTTCCTAGGTGGTGCTAGTGGTAAAGAACCTTCCTGCCAATGCAGGAGATGTAAGAGACCTGGGTTCAATCCCTGGGTGGGAAGGATTCCCCTGAAGGAGGGCATGATAGCCCACTCAAGTATTCTTGCCTGGAGAATCCCATGGACAGAAGAGCCTGGTGGGCTACAGTCCATAGGGTTGCAAAGAGTCAGACACAACTGAAGCGACTTAGCATGCATGTACTCTGCAAGTACAACAAATTAATATCAATCAACAGAACATTAAAGGTGATGCGAAGGGTCCTTTCAATATCCCTCTGCTCTCATTTTATGGCAGACATTCCTTCTGAGTTGCTACCAAAATAGTTTGATAATTAAGAAAGATTAAGCAGATGTACTGACTTTGTACCATCTCTTTTGCATCTAGCATTGAACAGAGTTTCTGTTTATTTCAGTGTTAGGAGCTTAAAAACTACTGAACATGAATATATGAATATTTGAATATGTACACATAAGTTGATACTAACAATGGCGGAGCCAGGCGACCTCCGGGATCTTAGTTCCCAGACCAGGGATCAAACCCCCACTGCTTGCAGTGCAGGGACAGAGTTTTAACTACTGGACCACCAGAGAAGTCCTAAGATATTGCTACTTCTAAATTTTCTTCCAGCTCAAAAAAATTGTTTGTATAGTTAGATTGTTTAGATATTGCTTCTATTCCTGAGAAATAATCACCTTTTTATTAAGAAATAGGATTTGCTCATTTGAGCATTACTATACAGTCCATGGAATTCTCCAGGCCAGAATACTGGAGTGGGTAGCCGTTCCCTTCTCCAGGGGATCTTCCCAACCCAGGGATCGAAGTCAGGTCTCCCACATTGCAGGCAGATTCTTTACCATCTGAGCTACCAAGGAAGCCCACTTGAGCATTAAAAGATTTTAAAATTGAGAAACTGAGTAGGTAGAGTTTTGATAGAATAAAATAAAGGCAGAAAAATTGTCTGAAATAGTCCTTAAGTATATTTATTTCTCTCAGAAATGGGAGAAAGCTGATGATGACAGGATGGGATTTTGTACTGGATGAAAAAGAGCTAGGTTTCTGAAGTTATTTTGGTAGAGATCTACTTCATATTTTAGAAGTAATCATTGAGCCATCAGATGTTCCAATAAGTAATTACTATTTTCCATGCACCAAACTGTGCTGTTTTATGAGTAGAATCTCATGCAGTCCTGACAACCTTATATACTCATTTTGCAGATGGGAAAACTGAAGAGGTGAGAGGAGTAAGGACTCAAGGTCATACAGTTTGGAAACAGTAGAGTCATGGTTCAACCTAGAGCAGGATTCAGATACACTCAGGGAACTCTGCTTTTCTTCCATCTGTAAGTTGTTAAGGGGTCCCAGTGCGAAAATTCCCACAACGGACTAGCTTTTGGGAAAAGCAGGTGAATCTGAACTCTGAAACCTACAACCCACGCCACCCCCCTTTTTATGGCAGGCTGACCATTTTCTGCTTGTTTATGAGAAACAGGAATAAGGGGAGTAACCTAAGACACCTCAATAAGGGAATTCTTAAAGATAGGATCAAGTTGAATAGAAACAAATGTTCTGCTTGGAAGACAAGCTCGGGAACCATGGATAGTATTTTTTCTCCTTTTTAGCCATAATATGATTAGAAGTCTAGTAATCTGAATTACTTTGCAGACAGAGAAACCGTAAAAGACTTTGAAAGAGAAACGGAATTCAGAATGTTGTATTTTGTCTTTTATTACAAAAGAAATACATGCACATGGAAGAAGATTAGAAAACGCTGGCAATCAAGGAAAAGAAAAAAGTTTACGTACGAAATCTGTATCGTTGAGTGATGTACGTCACTATTACCTTGGGGTGCAGAACTGTATATATGTTCTTTAAGAATCAAATCATGTTGTGAAACCTGTTTTGTTACTTGATTATAGCTTTTTAAAAGGTTAAAAGCATTTACTTTCATTCTTTAGGGCATAAATGGAGCTGCAGAAATGTGAATGCAATAAGTGTATATTCATGAGACCTTGAACTACTTTTCATAAATCTGGCTTGAATGCAGTGTTAGTTCCTTCTGTGTTTTTTTTCAAGGTGGTTCATCGCAATTATGATATAGTTCTTGAGGCCAGCTATTGGGTGACTCTCAGGGCCTTCATAAATTAAACTGTGAAACTGACAAACCTTTATGTCAACTATGATTCTTCTTCCAGGTTGGAAGAGTAATCCAGGGCCAAAATTAAAACAGAGGTAGCCATAATTTTTGAAAGGTAAAAGAGATCCTACAGAATACGTATGTATTTCACACATGAGGAAAGAGAGAATTCTGAAACACTATCCAAAGTCATACAACTAGTTATTGGTGAGAGATTGCAACTGAAATCCAGCTGTTCTAACTTCCAGTCCATTGCTTTTTCATCTATTGCACGTGTCTCTCACTAAGGAGATCACTGTGTTGTTGTTTAGTCACTAAGTCATGTCCGACTCTTTGTGACCCCATGGACTGCAGCACGCCAGACTTCCCTGTCCTTCACTATCTCCCGGTGGTTGCTCAAACTCATGTCCACTGAGTTGGTGATGCTATCCAACCATCTCATCCTCTGTTGCCCCCTTCTCCTCCTGCCCTCAATCTTCCCCAGCACAGGGTCTTTTCCAATGAAGAGCACTGTGTAATCTGGTTTATTAGGGGCAGTATTTCCAACCCGCAGACTCATAACCCTACATAAGGAGAGGGTCCTTGGGAACATCTCTACCATTAAGAAATTCCAGGAAGCAAAGTAATTGTTCCCATTAACTCTTTAAGTCCTTTCTATCAAGGGAAGAACATAATGTCCATTTCCAGATCTTAGGATTTAGGACAGCCATTGGAAAGATTTTTTAAATTTAGCTTTTCAGTCCTATGAGCTATGAGGCATGGTGGGATTTAAGGTGGAGGGATAAATGTGTGAAAGAAGCTGGCCAGAAAATAGCCACAGATTTAACTTCACCAGTAGGAATATTTTTCTTTTTTGTCCTCCCTTTGTCAGTTGTCATCACTTCTTCATCATAACTATGACTTAAAAAAAAATCTATTTCATGCATACTATAGTCAGATACTGAATTCGGTGTTTTCATATACATCATCTCATTTAATTTTATAAACCAAGTTATGTTATTTCCATTGTATACATTAGAAAACTGAGGCCCAAGAGACCTTAAGTAATTTGGTCAAGGGTTTCCTACCTAGTAATCAAGCTAGGATTCTAACTTAAATATTTGAGTCTCTAGAACCCATGCTCTTTGCAATCTATTATACTGTTCTGATAAACAGATCAAATTGCCAACATTCACTGAATCACAGACAAAGCAAGAGAATTCTAGAAAAACATCTACTGCTTCATGGACTATGCTAAAGCCTTTGACCGTGTGGATCACAGTAAACTGTGGAAAATTCTCAAAGAGATGGGAATACCAGACCACCTGACCTTGCCTCCTGAGAAACCTGTGTGCAGGTCAAGAAGCAATAGTTAGAATCGAACACAGAACACTGAACTGGTTCAAAGTTGGGAAAGGAGTACATTAAGGCTGTGTTTTGTCACTCTGCTTATTTAACTGCTATGCATAGTACATCATGCAAAATGCTGGGCTGGATGAAGCACAAACTGGAATCAAGATTGCTGGGAGAATTATCAATAAGCTCAGATATGCAGATGACACCACCGTAAAGGCAGAAAGTGAATAAGAACTAAAGAGCCTCTTGATGAAGGTGAAAGAAGAAAGTGAAAAAGCTAGCTTAACACTCAACATGCAGAAAACTAAGATCATGGCATGCAGTCCCATCACTTCATGGCAATAGATGGGGAAGCAACAAGAAATAGTGACAGACTTTATTTTTGGGGGTTCCAAAATCACTGTGAACAGTGACTGCAGCCATGACATTAAAAGACCCTTGCTCCTTGGAAGAAAAGCTATGACAAAACTAGACACATATTGAAAAGCTGAGACATCACTTTACTGACAAAGGTACATATAGTCAAAGCTGTGGTCTTTCTAGTAATCATGTATGGGTATGAAAGTTGGACCATAGAGAAGGCTAAGAGCCAAAGAATTGATGTTTTCAAATTGTGGTGTTGAAGACAATCCTAAAGAAAATCAACCCTAAATATTCATTGGAAGGACTGATGCTGAAGCTGAAGCTCTAATATTTTGGCCACCTAATGTGAAGACTTAACTCATTGGAAAAAACCCTGATGCCTGGAAAGACTGAGGGTAAGAGGAGAAGGAGGAGGCATAGGATGAGATGATTGGATGGCACATCAGTTTGAGCAAACTCCAGGAGATGGAGAAGGACAGGGAAGCCTGGTGTGCTGCAGTCCATGGAGTTGCAAAGAGTCAGACATGACTGAGCGACTGAACAACAACAACTGATAAACCTCCACGAGTGCTGAGATCCAAAAGCCCAAGTCAGAGTGCAGAGTAAGCTTGAACATGATCTGAACAGTGGCAAAAATGAGGTCTAAGCTGGGGCACATAAGGTCTGTGGTGGTGAGCTTTCTGGTTTGTACAGTTTAGTACTAGAAATTTGATTTCTCTGTCTATCCTTGAGGTCATGCTGGGAGTCGAGGGGTGAGAAAGATCTAACAAGATCAGGCTGAAGGCCACGGGTGAGAAAGATCTAATAAGATCAGGCTGAAGTCCACAGCTGTACTATTTGTGTAGCAGGAAACATAGATAAAAATTAGGAATCAGGGCAGATGTCCAGCTGGGTAGAATGGCTCTGGGATTTATGCTAGATGCTCATGAAGGTACCACAGGGGCACAATTCACTCTGAACATCCTACATCAGGCACTGATATAGCATGCTAATTCCAGAATAAGCCTAAATTTTTTACATATGACACTTGTTACTCAAAAGAAAAAAAAAAAAACTGTAGTGGAACTAAGTGCAGTTTATGTGTTATTTTCAGTTTTTGGCTAATGAGACACTTATGTGTGTTCTGGCTGAAGACCAGGATGGGAATGGTAAGGATCTCCAGTTAGAGAAAAAAAAAATACAGATGATCGTGGGTTGGTGAAGGAGCCAACTCAAGGTAATAGATGTCACCCTGACAGGTAGAGGGACAGATTTCTCTATTAGAGGGTGTGCACATTTTCCAACGTGAATATCTATAGCAGTAATTCTCAAAGTGTGGTCCCTAGTAGTAGGACAACAGCATCAGAATCACATGGAAACTCACTTGAAATGCACATTCTTAGGCAATGGCAACCCACTCCAGTACTCTTGCCTGAAAAATCCCATGGATGAAGGAGCCTGGTGGGCTGCAGTCCATGGGGTCGCTAGGAGTCGGACACAACTGAGTGACTTCACTTTATTTTTTCACTTTTATGCATTGGAGAAGGAAATGGCAACCCACTCCAGCATTCTTGACTGGAGAATCACAGGGATGGGGGAGCCTGATGGGCTGACGTCTATGGGGTCACACAGAGTCGGACACGACTGAAGTGACTTAGCAGCAGCAGCAGCAGCAGCAGCAGCAGCAGCAGCAGGCTCCATCTGAAACCTAATTAATTAGACACTCTGGGAGTAGAGACAAACCTTCTGGGTGAGTGGGATCCAACTGAAGTTTGAGACCCATTGACTTGCAGCATTACAGCATTTATTTATCAGAGCAACCACATGAGTTAAGTATTATCATCTCTGTTTTGCATAAGATAAATCCAGGAGATGTCAATTAATGTTAAGTATCATACCCAAGATTACATAACTAGTAAATAGTAAAATTGAGATTCAACTTGACTGTTGCATGGCTGAAGTTATGTATGCTTCCAGATATTTTAAACTGTTAACTGAATTTAATTTTTTGGTTAATATGTTTGGATATTTTCTTCAGAGGTGAGTATCATATCATGAATATCTTAGGTCATATCATGACATATGTCATGGATTGTATTATATCAAACTCTATATTTATTTTGCCTCTAACATAGCATTTAGATGATATAAGAGGAGCTACATTCTACATGGAATTATATTGAAGAGCTTCCATATTAACCAGCTTCCTTTCCTCTTCCTTTTAGCTCTTTTTCTTCCACAATTTATTTTGAATTTCAATGCTATGAAAGTTGAGAATAGTCCAATAAGCAACAGTATATCTTTATTTAGAATTACCAGTTAACATCTTGCCACATATGCTTTTTCTTTCTGTGTGTGTATAATCACATGTATCTCACATACGTATATTTTCCTGAATTATTAAACATAAATTGCATATAGTTTTAACAGTTCACCTTTAAATACTTTAATATGTAAGCCAAGGACAGAGGCTTTCTCTAACACAACCACAAAACTGCTGGACACCAAATAAATTTAGCATTTGTTCTGTAATATAATAAAAATATATGGTCTATATTCAAATTTCTCCAATTATTAAAGAAAAGGTTCCATATGTTTTTAAAGTTCAAGATTCAATCAAAATTATGCAATGCATTTTGCTGCCGTGTCTTTTTCATCTTGTTTATCTAGAGCCATGCCTCTTTTTGTTTGCTTTTATGCCACTGGCATTTTTGGATTGTGGGCTAGTTGTCTAAAAAATATCCCACTTCCCGCTTGTGTACTTCCTGTTGCATCACATTAGGAAGCACATGATGTCTGTCTGTGCCACTCTTGATGAGCAGTTTGGTTATTCAGTTAGGTGATGTCTGCTAGATCTCTGCAGCATAGAGATCTTATAAATCTCTTCCTCTTATAAATCCAAAGTGGTATGTGGGATGGGATCATAGGATGGATTATCCTGCTCTTCAACAATTTTTCACTCAATGGGTTTAGCATCCATTTGGATCCTTGTCTGAATCAGATATCACACAGGGGGTTGCAAAATGGTGATTTTTTTTGGAAGGCAGCTATGCTCACCACTGTATGACCAAAGCTGCACAAAATGGTGATTTTTTTTTTAAATTCTATTACTTCTACATTTATTTTCTAGCATTCTTCTAGAAGGAAGAACCCCTTCCTCCATCATTTTCCCATTTTCCTCTTTTATTTTTGTATGTACTAAGTATTATATATGTATGTGTTATCACTATTTACTTTGATTATATTTTCTTAATAATGTCTTTAAATTCATGTTTCAGGTTGATAAATCTATTATCTTTTAATGCAGAAATACATCATGATTTTTGATGAATGATGCTAACTATATGGTCACTGGTTTATACCTAGATAGAATAAATAGAAAAGAGATTAGATAATTTGTGTATCAAATGGGTTGATTCAGCCCTTAACTGTTCTAGTTGTTATTACTCCTTAGGACTTCTTTGATGTATTTTGGATAAGAGGGATGGCCAGAGAGAATCACTTATATTTGATTTTTTAAAAAATTTCTGTAATTATATCATACCTTTAAGATAAATCTGCTTTGAATTTGGGTCATAGACTTGGTTTCTGGTGGGTTTTTACATCTCTGTGAGTTCAATAGTCTTTTCAAATATTTTATATAGTTGTTAATGTGACATATTAACATGTTTTATATATATACATATTTATTTAATTTTTATGAGGAGAGGTTCTTTATATTTCCTCTGGTGATATGAGTCATCAGTTTTTATTTTTTTTGTCATTTTGGAACTTTCTAGATTTTTTTAAACTCAATTTTTTAATGAAGTCCAGTTGACTTACAACATTGTGTTCATTTTTACTATACAGCAAAGTGGTTCTGTTACATATACATATATATAGATAAGGATATATTCTTTTTCTTTTTAAAATTTATTTTAATTTTTTATTGGCATATAATTGCTTTATTGTGTTAGTTTCTGTTCTACAACAAAGTGAATCAACTATATATATACATATATCCCTTCCCTCTTGAACCTCTCTCCCGCTCGCCTCCATCCCACCCTCTAGGTCATCTCAGAGCACCGAGCTGAGTTCCCTGTGCTATATAGCAGCTTCCCACTAGTTATCCATCTTAACATGATAGTGTATATGTGTCAATCCTACTTTTCCAATTTGTCCCAAATTCTTTTCCATTATGGTTTATCACAGACTATTGGGTACAGTTCCCTGTGATATACAGGAGAACCTTGTTGTTTTCCCATCCTATATATAATAGTTCGGATCTGCTAACTCCAAACATCTAGTCCTTCCCTCCTCTATCCCTGCTTTCCCCCTTAGCAACCACAAATCTGTTCTCTATGTTTGTGAGTCTGATTCTGAATGTTTCACAGATAAGTTCCTTTGTGTCATATTTTATATTTCACATATAAGTGATATCACATGATATTTGTCTCTCTTTCTGACTTACTTCACTTAGTAGGATAATCTCTAGGTCCATTCATGTGACTATAAATGCCATTATTTCATTTTTTATGATTAAGTAGTGTTCCTTTGTACATAGACCAAGTACCACATCTTTTTTATCAGTTCCTCTGTCAAAGGACATTTAGGTTATTTACATGTTTGGCTATTGTAAATAGTGCTGCTATGAACAGAGGGCTGTATGTATCTTTTTGAATTATAGTTTTGTCTGCATATATGCCCAGGAATGGAATTGCTAGATCATATGGCAGCTCTATTTTTAGCTTTTTCAGGAATCTCCATACTGTTTAGTATAGTGGCTGTATCAACTTACATTTCCACGAACAGTGTAAGAGGGTTCCCTTTTCCCCACACCCTTTCCAGCTTTTGTTATTTGTAGACTTTTTAATGATGGCCATTCTGACTGGTGTGAAGTGGTACCTTATTGCAGTTTTGATTTGCATTTCTCTAATAATTAGTGATGTTGAGCATCTTTTCATGTGCCGTTTGGTCATCTATATGTGTTCTTTGGAGAAATGTCTGTTTAGGTCTTCTGCCCGTTTTTCCATTGGGTTGTTTGTTTTTGTTGTTGTTGTTGAGTTTTTATTGAGCTGTTCATATATTTTGGAAATTAATGCCTTGTCAGTCACATCACTTGCAATATTTTATCCCATTCTGTAGGTTGTTTTTTCATTTTGTTTATGGTTTCATTTTCTGTGCAAAAACTTGAAAATTTGATTAGGTCTCATTTGTTTATTTTTCCTTTTATTTCTATTGCCTTAGGCGACTGACCTAAGAAAACATTGGTATGAGTTAAGTCAGAGAATGTTTTGCTTATGTTCTCTTCTGAGAGTTTTATGGTGTCATGTCTTATATTTAAGTTTTAAGCCATTTTGAGTTTATTTTTATGTGTGGTGTGAAGGTGTGTGCTAACTTCATTGATTAGAATGTGGCTGTCCAACATCTCCAGTACTACTTGTGAAAAGACTGTCTTTTTTTGCATTGTATATTCTTGCCTCCTTTGTCACAGATTAATGGACTGTAGGTATATGGATTTATTTCTAGGCTATCTGAGTCATCAAGTTTTAATATTGCTAAAAGGAAAAAAGAAATGACTAAGATTTAGAAAATCTGTTCAGTTTCTTGAATAATAGTTACTAAATAAATCACGATGGTTGGCAAAAACTTTTAGAATGCATGCAAAATATAAGCATGATGAATTGTGAGAAAATAAAATTCAATTTGTGATATAGTGGGTGACTTGTGACTAAAGGTCATAGATTACATTCACTAAGCTAAAAAGACTGAACCCATTATTTAAAATGTAATGTTTTAGATTTAAAAATGCCCTCTCAAAGTTAAAAAAAATAAACTTATAATCATTTAGACCTAGTCTTATGCATTAATATTATATATACTTTTAAAAGTATGTATAGGAAAAGAAAAAAAAATTAAGAACAATAATGTAGGATTTTCTTTAAAATGGAGATTTAGAAAAATGAAACTAACTGAATGTATTGATTTTCCAGCTGTGCTGCTTCTGGTTTTCTGGTAAATTGTGCCCTCTCAGTGCTGGGAAAACTCAGAAAGTACCCAAATTAGTGGTTGGATAAGTGAGTCAAATATTAGAAGTGCATTTGTAAAAGTTCTAAACAAATCATCTATTCCTTCAAATAAAGCTGCTTGGAACTTCTTCAATTTCCCCCTCATTCTTCCATTGAAGTGTACGTACCTCTGGGAACATCTGTCTTGTACAGTTCACTTAGGGGGAAGAAATTTCCCAGAGTTTTCACTTGAAAAGAATTTGCGACAAACCATCTTAATCCTTTAGGCAGACAGGGCTACCAAGGACTGTTGGACTAGTTTGCCCTGGTACAGGGCTACTGTCCAAGAGGAAAGTGGGGCCACACTCTGATTGCTAAGCCATGTGCCCTGATAAGGATCAAGAGGCTTCAGTCCAGAAGAAAGAGTGCCTTTGTGTAAGCTGCACAAAGAATACGTCTGTTTAGGTTCACTAACCCTGGCGACAGTTTTGATGTAATTTGGAGCTTTTCTCCTTTAAGTGCTGTTCCCACATGATTGTATCAGAAATGGGAAGGCCTAAAGGGTACACTCCTTGCTTAAAATGACAGATATTATCGTCTTTTAATCTTGCTTGATCTCTCAGAACAGAATGATCTTTCATGTCTCTTTATGATGAAAAAAAAAACCTGCTTATGTTTTAAGAAATATTTTCAGTATTTGAAGTGAGCAACCCATTATTAATGAACCCTTAGCTTGGGGAATTTCTACTTGATTTTTAGTTTTAGCAATTACAACTTTGAAGAAAACCATGAAAATATTCTTTATGGTAGGTTTTAGCTACCTTAAAATTCTCATTCTTTGTACTTACTTTCTGAAATCATGGTAATTTTTCCCTGAGAGTTTTTGAAAACTATTGCTTTTGGAAGGAAGCAAGGCAAAACAACAGTTAACTAGTCTCTTTTGTTATCAGACTTACCTTAGTAATTCAGCAATTATCATATAAATTTATATTACTATTATTGTTCTGCTCCAGTGATCGTTGGTATGTTAGCAATTTAACTAATAGTGCATGGAAGTGAATTGTCTTTATATCACTTATGGAGGAATCTGGGAAATGATGGTGGTGATTCACTGAAAAGAGTAATTCCCTTATTTCTTTAGATATGTCTATTGAACTATGTTTTTTGCTTATGTATGTATGTGTGGCAATATTTTAGATACAGGTCATTCATAGCGAACCAAGTTCCTTCCATCTCTCGAAATCTTTGTCCTCTTCACTAGCTCTGTGTTTCACTTCCACTCTCACTCTCACTGTAAGCCTCCTTACCACACCAGCTGTGGCAGATGGCTCGTTTTGCTTTGATTCTTAACATGCTACCCTGGAGACTTGCCTAAGTTCTATCATTGTTTGTAATACTTTCCCATGATTCATTCACCTGAGGTAGACACATACATGTATATATTTTTCCCTTTTTGCATTCTCTTCCATTGTAGGTTGTCATATTGAGTGTAGTTCCCTGTACTTTAAAATAGGTTCTTGTTGATTATCTCTTTGATATATAATAGTGTGTATATTTGAATCCCAAACTCCTATTTTCACTCCCTCTCAAGTGTAGAGTCTAGGACATGTATACACAGCAGCTCCTTCTCACACGTCCAGCTGGGGCACGGTTTCCAGGTGACAGAAAAATATTCAATACATTTCAGTCTGGGCCAATTGCTGGATTTGTTATAGTACTGTGAAAGTGAAAGTGGAAGTCGCTTAGTTGTGTCTAATTCTGTTTGCCATCCCATGGACTGTAGCCCACCAGGCTCTTCTGTCCATTTCCCAGGCAAGAAGACTGGAGTGGGTAGCCATCCCCTTCTCTAGGGGATCTTCCTAACCCAGGAATTGAACCTGAGCCTTTTACACTGCAGGCAGATTCTCTGGTCTGAGCTACCAGGGATGCCTATAAAGTTTTACAATTGAATTTTTGAAAGTAGCTATATTTAAAATTTTCTCATAATGTAAGAGGCTAAGTTAATTTTGAAAGTAGCTATATTTAAAAATTTCTCATAATGTAAGAGGCTAAGTTAATTCTTCAAAGTATACTGTAAAATAACAAACACTGCTTTCTTAATGAGTCAGCAGACAGCCTGTGACTGAGGAACTTTCATGGATCACAGGATTTACAATTCAGATATCTAAAAGACAAGACAAAAAAACTGCCATTTTTAGAGTACTGTGAATGTCGCTGACCTGTGAGACTGACTCCTGTGTTAAAATTTTTTAATTATGCATTTATTTTTCCAGAGTAGTAGATTTTATATTGCTTATATTCTCTTCTGATACTGTTCGGAACATAGAACGATGTTATGGTTTTGATCTTTTTAACATTTAAGCTTGACAGAAGGCCTGAGGTAAAAGTGGGTTAAATAAGATAGGAATCTGTTTCTCTTTCTCATGAACAGAAAGAAGAAGTAGGAAATCCATTACTAATAATGAGACTCAGCAGTCATGAGGAACTCAGGCTCCTTCTCTTAGGTCGGCCCCTCTGCTATCTTTTATTGTGGGTATTCCTGTTTAAAAATTCTTTGAAATACAGTTGATTTACAATGTTGTGTTAGTTTCAGGTATGTAGTAAAGTGATTCAGATATATATATATATATATTTATATACACACACACACACACATATATTCTTTTTTTACATTCTCTTCCATTATAGGTTCTTATAAGATATTAAGTATAGTTTCCCGTGCTTTAAAATATGTCCTTTTTGGTTATATATTTGATATATTGTAGTGTGTATCGGAGAAGGCAATGGCACCCCACTCCAGTACTTTTGCCTGGAAGATCCCATGGACGGAGGAGCCTGGTAGGCTGCAGTCCATGGGGTCGCTAGAGTTGGACACAACTGAGCGACTTCACTTTCACTTTTCACTTTCATGCATTGGAGAAGGAAATGGCAACCCACTCCAGTGTTCTTGCCTGGAGAATCCCAGGGACGGGAAGCCTGGTAGGCTGCCATCTATGGAGCTGCACAGAGTCAGACACGACTAAAGTGATGCAGCAGCAGCAGCAGCAGTAGCAGTGTGTATATTTTGGGCTTCCCAAGTTTTGCTGGTGGTAAAGAACCTGCCTGCCAATGCAGGACATATAAGAGATGCAGGTTCAATTCCTGAGTTGGGAATATCCCTGGAGGAGGGCACGGCAACCCACTCCAGTATTCTTTCCTGGAGAATTCCATGGACAGAAGAGCCTGGCGGACTATGGTTCATAGTGTCACAAAGAGTCAGACATGACTGAAGTGACTTAGCACACATGCAGTGTGTAATTTTAATCCAAAACTCCTGTTTTCCCTCCCTCTCTCTTCCCCTTTGGTAACCATGAGTTTGTTTTCTATGTCTGTGAGTCTAGTTATGTTTTGTAAAGAAGTTCATTTGTATCATTTTTTTTAGATTCCACATGTAAGTGATATCATGTGATAGATGTGTTTACTTCTAGTGTCATAATTTCTAGGTCCAACCATGTTGCTGCAAATGGTGTTATTTCATTCTTTTTTATGACTAAGTAAAGTTCAATGATATATATATTACATCTTCTTTATCCATTCATCTGTCAACAGACTCTTAGATTGCTTCCATGTCTTCACTAATGTCAATGGTGCTGCAATGAACTTTGGGGTTCATGTATCTTTCTAAATTATGTTTTTCTCCAGCTATGTGCCCAGGGATGGCATTGCAGGATCATAGAGTACTCTATTTTTAGTTTTTAGGGACCTCCATGGGCTTCCCTTAAACTACCGCACAATTGCACTCATCTCACACGCTAGTAAAGTAATGCTCAAAATTCTCCAAGCCAGGCTTCAGCAATACGTGAACCGTGAACTTCCAGATGTTCAAGCTGGTTTTAAAAAGGCAGAGGAACCAGAGATCAAATTGCCAACATCTGCTGGATCATGGAAAAAGCAAGAGAGTTCCAGAAAAACATCTATTTCTGCTTTATTGACTATGCCAAAGCCTTTGACTGTGTGGAACACAATCAACTGTGGAAAATTCTGAAAGAGATGGGAATACCAGACCACCTGACCTGCCTCTTGAGAAACCTATATGCAGGTCAGGAAGCAACAGTTAGAACTGGACATGGAACAACAGACTGGTTCCAAATAGGAAAAGGAATTCGTCAAGGCTATATATTGTCACCCTGCTTATTAAACTTCTATGCAGAATACATCATGAGAAACGCTGGGCTGGAAGAAGCACAAGCTGGAATCAAGATTGCCAGGAGAAATATCAATAACCTCAGATATGCAGATGACACCACCCATATGGCAGAAAGTGAAGAGGAACTCAAAAGCCTCTTGATGAAAGTGAAAGTGGAGAGTGAAAAAGTTGGCTTAAAGCTCAACATTCAGAAAACGAAGATCATGGCATCTGGTCCCATCACTTCATGGCAAACAGATGGGGAAACAGTGGAAACAGTGTCAGACTTTATTTTGGGGGGCTCCAAAATCACTGCAGATGGTGATTACAGCCATGAAATTAAAAGACGCTTACTCCTTGGAAGAAAAATTATGACTAACTTAGATCAGATCAGATCAGATCAGTCTCTCAGTCATGTCCGACTCTTTGCAACCCCATGAATCACAGCACGCCAGGCCTCCCAGTCCATCACCAACTCCCGGAGTTCACTCAGACTCACATCCATCGAGTCAGTGATGCCATCCAGCCATCTCATCCTCTGTCATCCCCTTCTCCTCTTGCCCCCAATCCCTCCCAGCATCAGAGTCTTTTCCAATGAGTCAACTCTTCGCATGAGGTGGCCAAAGTACTGGAGTTTCAGCTTTAGCATCATTCCTTCCAAAGAAATCCCAGGGCTGATCTCCTTCAGAATGGACTGGTTGGATCTCCTTGCAGTCCAAGAGACTCTCAAGAGTCTTCTCCAACACCACAGTTCAAAAGCATCAACTCTTCGGTGCTCAGCTTTCTTCACAGTCCAACTCTCACATCCATACATGACCACAGGAAAAACCATAGCCTTGACTAGACAAACCTTTGTTGGCAAAGTAATGTCTCTGCTTTTGAATATGCTATCTAGGTTGGTCATAACTTTCCCTCCAAGGAGTAAGCGTCTTTTAATTTCATGGCTGCAGTCACCATCTGCAGTGATTTTGGAGCCCAGAAAAATAAAGTCTGACACTGTTTCCACTGTTTCCCCATCTATTTCCCATGAAGTGATGGGACCAGATGCCATGATCTTCGTTTTCTGAATGTTGAGCTTTAAGCCAACTTTTTCACTCTCCACTTTCACCTTCATCAAGAGGCTTTTTAGTTCCTCTTCACTTTCTGCCATACGGGTGGTGTCATGTGCATATCTGAGGATAGCATATTTAAAAGCAGAGACATTACTTTGCCAACAAAGGTCCATCTAGTCAAGGCTATGGTTTTTCCAGTGATTATGTATGGATGTGAGAGTTGGACTGTGAAGAAAGCTGAGCACCGAAGAGTTGATGCTTTTGAACTGTGGTGTTGGAGAAGACTCTTGAGAGTCCCTTGGACTGCAAGGAGATCCAACCAGTCCATTCTGAAGGAGATCAGCCCTGGGATTTCTTTGGAAGGAATGATGCTAAAGCTGAAACTCCAGTACTTTGGCCACCTCATGCGAAGAGTTGACTCATTGGAAAAGACTCTGATGCTGGGAGGGATTGGGGGCAAGAGGAGAAGGGGATGACAGAGGATGAGATGGCTGGATGGCATCACTGACTCAATGCACGTGAGTTTGATTGAACTGGACTGGGAGGCCTGGCGTGCTGTGATTCATGGGGTCGCAAAGAGTTGGACACAACTGAGCGACTGAACTGAACTGAACTGAACTGATGGGCTTCCCTGGTAGCTCAGATGGTAAAGCGTCTGCCTACAATGCAAGAGACCTGGGTTCGATCCCTGGGTCGGGAAGATCCCCTGGAGAAGGCAATGGCAACCCACTCTAGTATTCTTGCCTGGAGAATCTCATGGATGGAGGAGCCTGGTGGGCTACAGTCCACGGGGTTGCAAAGTGTTGGACACAACTGAGCGACTTCACTTCACTTCATTTATAATGTTCTCCATGGTTTTTGTACCAGTTTATATTCCCATCAGCAATGCAGGAGGGTTCCTTTTTCTCCACACTCTCTCTGCCATTTATGATTTGTAGATTTTTTGATTTTGGCCCTTTTAAATGGAGGGAATGAGGTGATAACTTAAATAGTAAAGAAGAATGAGGGGGCATAGAGATCTGTATGCTGTTTCTCATCCATCTGCTCTGACGTATATGTATACCAACCTGCACAGGTATGTTGCCAAATTTTGATCTGTGAGCAAAAGTTATTAATTTCTGCATATAGTTCTACAGTATTGTCACTTAGAACACTAAATGTATGTGGCATGTGTATGCCAGGTACACCTACATTAGATGAGTCTAGGATGATATGAGGAGCCTCTTTTGACGATCTAGGCTTTATCTGTGTATTGGCTGTCGTCAAACAACAGACTGGTTCAAAATTGGCAAAGGACTATGTCAAGGCTATATACTGTCATCTTACTTATTTACGTATGTGCAGAGTACATCATGTGAAATGCCAGGCTGGATGAAGCTTAACCTGGAATCAAGATTGCTGGGAGAAATATTAACAACCTCAGATATACAGATGATACCACTCTAATGGCAGAAAGCGAAGAGAAACTAAAGAGCCTCTTCATAAGGGTGAAAGAGGAGGGTGAAAAAGCTGGCTTAAAACTCAGCATCAAAAATCTAAGATCACTGCATCCAGTCCCATCACTTTATGGCAAATAGAAGGAGGAAAAGTGGAAACAGTGACAGATTTTATTTTCTTGGGTTCCAGAATCACTGTGGTTGGTGACTGAAGCCATGAAATTAAAAGAAGCTTGTTCCTTGGAATGAAAGATTTGACAAACCTAGACAGTGTGTTAAAGACAGATATATCACTTTGCTGACAAAGGTCCATATAGTCAAAGCTGTGGTTTTTCCAGGAGTCTTGTATGAATGTGAGAGTTGGACAATAAAGAAGGCTGCACACTGAAGGATTGATGCTTTGAATTGTGATGCTGAGGAAGACTCTTGAGAGTCCTTTGGACTCCAAAGAAATCAAACCAGTAAATCCTAAAGGAAACCAACCCTCAGTATTCATTGGGAGGATTAATGCTGAAGTTTCAATACTTTGGCCACCTGATGCAAAGAGCTGACTTATTGGAAAACACCCTGATGCTGGGAAAGATTGAGGGTAGGAGGAGAAGGGGACAACAGAAGACAAGATGGCTGGATGGACTCATCAGCTCAAAGGACATGAGTTTGTGCAAACTCTGGGAGATAGTGAAGGACAGGGAAGCCTGGCGTGCTGCAGTCCATGGGGTTGCAGAGTTGGACATGACTGAGTGGCTCAACAACAGTAACAGCAATCATCAACGTAGGGCTCCTATCTTCCACCAGTACTCTCAAATTCCAGCCAGTAGGAATGGGAGGAGAGGATGAGAGGGGCACAGTCCTTCCCTTTCCTGGAAGGATCAAGAATTTGTACACATTATACATGTGGATCTTTTTTCTTTTTATAGAATTATCTCTTACAGTCAAACTTCTATATTGATTACATCTAAGATGATTATATATAAATCTTTATTCTTCACTGTCCAACTCCCACATCCATACAAGACTGTTGGAAAAACCATAGCTTTCACTATATGGACCTTTGTCAGCAAAGTGATATATCTGTTTTTAATACACTATCTAGGTTTGTCAAAGCTTTCATTCCAAGGAACAAGACTTTTACAGTACTTGCTATATTTCATGATTATAAACATCAGAATATACATTTTGAAATATGTAAATCTTTAAATGTATTTAAAGATAAGCATTTCAGTGTTTAATAGTGTAAATTATTGCCTGAATTTTTAATGATTTCTTTATAGTATGTTATCAGAATTGGGAAGTCAGATTATGTTATCAAATTTGGTAAATATTACCACTTTGCTTTTTAAAAAATTAAAATTAATGCTCTTATCAGCTATATCTGAGAGTGTCTGTTTATTACTAACTTAGTAGTGTTTGCTTTTCTCATGAAGTTTTTAAAAGTTTAGAAAATTTCTTCATTCTAAGTGAAATAAATATTTACTATCTATCTGTAGCTTTTTCCCTTTTCTTTTTTTCTTAAGGAATCTTATTAGATATTTATATATAGTATAATTTTTCTTCTGTTAAATTTGTTGCTTATAAATTTCAATATATTACATCTTTTTAATTTAGCTAATTTTTGTTATTGAAAGAAATATAAATGTTTATGTAGCCCAACTTATTAATTATAAATTATGTGACTTTTTTCATTGTTTTTAAGTATACAAGATAGTCCTCATTCTGAGATCCAGAGATTGAAGACATATTCACCTTCATTGTCTTCTATTTTATATTTCTTTTGAATTTAACTTGGTTTATGATATGAGGTAAGGCTCTAAATCCATATATTTTCTCCAAATAGCAAACTGTGAATTCTTGCTATTTATTAATCATTTTCATGTACATCAATTTGTACTATTTCATTCTTTAAATATACCAAGAAAAAATAACATGTATTTTCAATCTATTATTCTATCTTATTGGTGCCAGAAATGTTTTTGTAGCAGAAGATTTGTACATGATGAGAAATTTTGTAGGTTGTATTTTTTTATGTCCTTACAGCACAGTTAGTCCCATTTTAAGCCTGGAGACAAATAAAAGCATTTACCTTTTTTTTTTTTTAAACCATGTGAATTTAGAAAGTGCTTTTCTACATGTATGGCCTGTGGGCACATCAAACTCAGTCTGGCCAAAAGAAAGCTATTAATCATGGCTCCATTACAGCTCTCCTCTTCTAATGTTTCCTAGCGTGGTTAATGGTATAGCTTTCATTCAGTCAGCCTAGCCACAAACCCCAGTGTCATTTCTGACTTTTCCCTCTCTATTTCACTCCATGTGCAGGTATTCCCTAGTGTTTTCTAACTCTGTCCTAAAATACCAGTGGAATCAGTTCTTTCCCTTGGGTTGTCACTGCCTCTGCTCTCAGGGCTGTGCCGTCTCATCACTGGATAACTGAGAACAGCTTCAGGTTCTTGCCTCCAGCCTGTTCTCCCTCAGCATAGGGACTGATTATCTCACAGAACTACAGATCCAGGTATTGCAGGAAGGGGGACCCCATCCATGGCCTGAGAGTGGGTTCTTGTCTAACACTTGGAGATGAATTGTCTGAGGAGATACATGAGCTGAAAAAGCAAGAGACTTTATTGGAAAGGGTGCCCAGGCAGAGAGCAGCTGAGTAAGAGAACCCAGGAGGACTGCTCTGCCACGTGACTCACAGTCTCGTTCTTTGTCCAATCATTCTGATTCAGGATCCTTCCTGGTGGTGCACACATGGTTCAGCTAAGATGGATGCCAGTGAGAAGGATTCTGGGAGCTGGTAAGACATGTGGTGCCTCCTTTTGACTTTCCGTGAACTCTTTGGTTGGTGATGGCTTACTAATCCTGTGTTCTTTACTAGGACCTCCTGTTATAAAATAACTCATGCAAATGATTCGTATGGTGCCTGCCAAGGTAAGCGGTTCAATCAGTGTGTTTACTCTAACACAGGCACCTCATTTCTTCTGTTCTTAATCTTTGGGTGGCTTTACATTGTCTTGAGAATAGACTTCAAGCTCATTAACATGATATTTAAAGTTGAACAAAAGGTAGATCTTCAACTAACATTTCCTTTTCAACTCCCTCATTCCTGGTCACCCATGATCCTTGTGTTTCTGTCCCTTTTATTTTCAAATATTCATTTCCCTTGGGCTGTTTTACTGATCAATGCCTTTCTCTGTTTTCATAATCCTCACTTTAAGTCTCAGGGCAAATATCACTGACTCTGGAAAACTCTCTTTATGCAGTCGAACTTAATTGCCCTGTACTCTGTGTTCCTGTTGAATTTGTGTACACATTTATCATAGCCCAGATTTCTTTCTGAATTATTTAAGATGCAGTATATCTGGTGAAACTCTACATTTTAAGGGGACCAAAATAGCCATTTGTCTTTGTAGACAGAATATATACAGATTTTCTTCTTAGTTTGGCATAATGGGCTTGTGAAAGCAAGCTAAAGGAGATAAAACTTTAAAAAACAAAGCAGAAGGGATAACTGCAGCCTCTTCAGAGGTCTGATCTAGCAAGGATGACTTAGCAGCCAAAGGTGAGGATCCATCTTCAATAGTGATGCCAGGAAGTGTGGACAAAAGTAATGAAAATTATAAACTGAGGCTCACAACTCACCGCCTCATTGATAAACTGATTGAACTCTCTAATTGTGTCTTGTGTACTTCAAAGTTTCCTCTTTGAACCAAGTAAATAGCTCTGCCCCCAGATTTCTGCTGGAGAGAATGCTTAGGTAATTCAGGCATGGGGCAATTGGATTATTAAAAGTGTGACCGTATTTGTACTGCAAGTTGGATAGGCAGGTTATCCAGGTTACACTTGGTTGCTTCTCTGCAACCACAGTGTAAATATCTGCAAAGTGGGGCTCTTGTTGAATAATCTTTTTACCTCCCTGGTGATGACAACAGTGATTTGAACAATATAAATATTTGAACTGAACTGTTTCTACACCATGTTTATTTTAATGTTTATAGCTGTAATCATAAAACATTTAACAGTTTAAAGTTTTGTAACAGGGAGGAGTTAATTGAGACTCCATGTTGGATCTGTTTCTTCGACTTTAACCCTTATTTTTCCCATTTTTGTTATTATAACCATGCATAATGGCTTGCTTCAGAGAACCCTGCCCACTTGGCCTGAACTAAAGTGCCTTTGTTTAGCTCACAAGGTGATAATCTGACCCTGCCCACCTATGAATGACTGTAAGGAAAAGAAACTAACATATTCCCCTGCCTGAGGCTTGCCATTCTAGGAGATATTTGCAAGAATTAAATGGCCTTTTTACTTTGTTCCCTCACCTCCCCCGATCTCTGATCCCTAAAAGAACCGGGCATCTTGAGATGGTTATTTTGAGATGATAGTCTGCCATCTTCTTGGTCAGCTGGCTTCCCAAATAAAGTCATATTCCTTGCCTCAACACCGCGTCTTTCAGTTCATTGGGCTATCATGTGGCCAGTGGAGCAAGCTTGGACTTGGTAACAATTTTATATAAAAATATTTTGCATTTGTAAATATTCCTATAGAAGATATGGGCTACCTGAAATAAAATGGGAAAGAGCACTGCCTCGGCTTTTTGGGATCTCAAGCTGTAGTTACTACTTTAATAAAATTCAGTCGCTATTGAAGTATGTCATTAGCATTATAATAAAAGTCAGAGAGATACAGCATCATGACATTTTAAAAAAGGCTATTTTGTCTACCTAGATTGGTGCTGGAGAAGATTGCCCCACACAATCAATTCCCAGTTCTCTAACTGACAGGTTTGGCAAATTTGCTTGGTATTGCTCTCTTATGTAGAAATTGCTTACCCTCCATCTCAATTTAAAGTATCATTTTTCTTGTTTAGAGAAGAGGTCTCTAAGTGCACCCCTGCTATTGGAGAATGTTTATGCTGACCACCTGTAATTTAGAATGTATAACTGCTCCCAGGGACTTGTGCTGGCTCAGCCTTTCCCTCAAGTCTTCAAAGAATCTTTTGTGCCAAGCCTACATGGTTTCTGTCGTTAGTTCCCTTTCCCCACTATTGTCTGTTTATGTGCAAGGAGGTTCAGTGAATTGTTTGAGTTTTAATTTTCATGCCCTGTATGAAACCATGTGTTTTATAATCTATGGGAAATACAGAGTATGTAGTTGTTTAACTGAAAGTTAAAAGAATTTTTGTTAAAATACAGAGATATTTTATAAGGAAAGTTGTGTTGATTTATCTACATGTCTTTGTATATAGGCAAGTAAGTATGTATGCATATATACATCTATCTATTTATCTATTGGGCTTCCCTGGTGGCTCAATGGTAACGAAGCCACCTGCCAATGCAGGAGACACAGGTTCAATCCCTGGGTTGGGCAGATCCCCTGGAGGAGAGCATTGTAACCCACTCCAGTATTCTTGCCTGGGAAATCCCATGGACAGAAGAGCCTCATGGGCTGCGTTCCGTGGGGTCACAAAGAGTCAGACATGACTTGACAACTAAACACATTTATCATCTGTACACTGTCTTCCACTGGTGTGCTCATACATGTTTAACAATAGGCTCTCCAGGAAAAAAAAAACAAAACTCTTGTTTTTAAGTTTTGCCTATTTCCATGACATAAATTCTCCCACCATGGCTCATTTTAAGCTACTGATAAGACATTGTTGAATAAAGAGCTGGGAAGTGATACAAAGAATGTTTTTATTTAGTATTTTCACCATACAGAAATAGTAACTGTAAACTTCAAGAGCATAGATAAGTACAAAATATAGCAAAAGAACTAGGAAGCAGTCAGTTTTGAGTATTTGCTATCTTTGTTCTAATGCCGCTTGTTTACTGTAAGTTTATGTAATTTAGTTTTTTATAATTAATGTACTTAAGAACTGCTTGCAGAATTCCTGAAAATTTGGCAGCTGGCTCTTGCAAGCTGGTATAGAGTAGCTCTGACATGACAAACACTGTTTGAATCTATTTCTATCCATGTCTTCCTTTTTCTGAGAAGGGTAGGCCCCTGTGACTGGAGATCTTTGTTGAACTTTGTGGTAGGGGGTTAAATAAATAGGTCTGGAGGAAGAAGCAGGAGTAAATTGCAGAGTGTAATAAAGGGTGGAAACTTTTGTGTGTGGTATGGGTGGGTGCTAGAATCACGGGACACTGGAGGAAAGGTTTTACCTTTATTTTTATGGGATCATCATCTTTCAGGTTGCCAGAGGAGAATGACTGAAGTCTTTAGGAATGTGTTCATTGCAGAAAACACGGTAGTTTGCCACGGGATATTAGTTGCAAATTGCCTTTTCCATTTCTTTTGTGAAATCTTTGGTAAAATCTGCACTGCTCGGTGGGCTTCCCGGGTGGCGCTAGTGGTGAAGAACCCACCCGCCAATTCAGGAAACACAGGAGATGCGGGTTTGATGCTTGGGTTGAAGGTCCCCTGGAGGAGGGCATGGCAACGCACTCCAGTATTCTTGCCTGGAGAATCCCATGGACAGTGGAGCCTGGTGGGCTACAGTCCATAGAATCACAGCATGGGACATGACTGAAGCAACTTAGCTCGCAAGCACTCATGTTACTTAGTGATATCTTTGGTGGGAATGGATTCTTCTTGGAGAGGGAAATAATACAGGGTTCTGTATCAAAGTTGACGTGCAGCAAGAACTGAGACTGCTTTTTGGGTTACATGAAATATTTGAAATAATGCATCAAAGACTAAAATTAAATCACATTAGATGAAGTGCAGAATCACTTGTTAAAATCTAAACTGTAAGCAGCACAGCATGGTGCTATAGATTTTATAGCCCAGTTTTTGGAGTTTGATTATAGATTCTACCCACTTATTATCTGTGTGACTTTGGTCAAGTTGTATAATATCTCTCTGTTTCATTTTTTTTTTTTTTAGCTCTAAAACAGGAATTTTAAATAATACACATTATATAGGTTTGAGATTAAATGAGTTATATGTAAAATACTTAGAATGATTCCTGGCATACTATAAACTATAGGATTAGCTATTATTTTTAATTGGCCTAGGGATTTAGGAATATGATTAATTAGAATATAATATATATGAATATTATTTATGCTGGGTTTCTGAGGGGTCTTAATAAGATTCTCTTCCCTGTTTGAGTTCTGTACTGAGGCATATGAAACAAGAGTGATAAAGATGGAATAATCAAAACATTACCTTTATTACTGATAGTGCTGATAAAGAACAATGCGCTTGCATTTGTCAGCCAGTGGACTTCCTAATCCACAAATTTAAAATTAGGCAGACTTACCCAGCCATTGGCAGCCCTGGAAATCTGCAAGCATCCTGTTTAGGGTCGAATCTTTTTATCATACTGCTGAAAGCGGAATAGAGCACACTCCGCCTGAGGGTGCGCTGACATTCCGAGAAAAGGGGAAGGGAAAAGACTGGGCTCTATGAGCCTAATTTCTGCTTCCACATTCATCAGTCAAATCAATTTAGTCCTTGGTCAGTGGTTCCATGGGTATGCGGCAGAGAGAAGCCAGGATTATTCCATAACTGGAGCTCCTTCCACAAGGTGGGAAATAATAGGAAAAGCCTTTCCCTTTGTACCACTGTTCAACCAGTAACCCAGAAACTGCTTCTGGTGTTTTTAACAGAGGACTTTTAATTTGGTTACTCAGGTCTTGAAGGGGTTGAGAGACTCAATTGGGGATGGTGAGATAACACAGGGATTTGTAGTAGCAGGAAGACATCGCCTATCTTCATCTAAGGGGAGAGATGCCCTTAGCAAAGCCCAGGGACTGGAATTACCCAAAAGAAGCTGAAACCCCGTCCAGGAGGAGCTGGAGGCACAGAGACACTGCCTGAGGTGGAGAGGCAGTGGGGGAAATAGTGTGGTCTCTCCTCCCCAGCCTCACATCTGTCTCTAGACCACAAGAGAGTTCTGAAGTGTTGTGGAGGTTGCCATGGCAGGAAGCAGCTAGGGCGGAGGGCACAGTGGGCAGAGGCTGGGATTACTAAAATCTAGAGTCCTAGAGGACACACCCTGGAGAACCAAAACTCAGACCTCTGAGGAGGGGCTGCTGCTCAGCAGGTTCTGGTGTTTCTGAGCTCAGAGCAAGGCAGGAAGAGGTATTGCCTGGCTGCTGCTAGAGTCTCAGGCTGGGGTGGGATTTGATAAAACTGGCTCTTCAAGTATTGGAAAAAAATGCCAGCTGGATTCAACTGCTACTTCAAGAAAGAACTGCCCTCAGGGTGGAGAAACACTTTGGTGATGTTCACAGGAATAGGAAACAGAGAGGAAAGACCAAGTCTCCTCTTCTCCTACAGCCTTGCTGCCTCCTACTCATGTCCCAATATGTATCATTATAAGTTGTCAAGTGGACAGGGAGTAGATACCATGCAAAACTACCAATAGGGTATCTTGCTCAATAAGGGGGTCTTCCCTGGTAGCTCATCTGGTAAAGAACCCACCTGCAATGCAGGAGACCCTGGTTTGATTCCTGGGTTGGAAAGATCCCCTGGAGAAGGGATAGGCTAGCCACTCCAACATTCTTGGGCTTCCCTGGCTCTGCTAGTAAAGAATCAGCCTGCAATGAGGAAGACCTGGGTTCAATCCCTGGGTTGGGAAGATCCCCTGAGAAGGGAAATGTTACCCACTCCATTATTCTGGCCTGGAGAAGTCCATGGACTATGCAGTCCATGGGGTCTCAAAGAGTCAGACATCTTGCTCAATGAGGGACCCCCTCTATTTTTTTCATGACATGCTTTATTTGTTCTTTGAATTCTCAAGTGGATGAGATTTTGATCTGAAAATCCACCTGGAATGTTGTGCACACACCCCTCCCCCTACCTCCCTGAAGCTATAATTGCATGTTAAGTATTATTTTTAGGAACCAACCCATTTTATTTGATTTATTTAGCTACTCCCAAAGAAAAAGCAACAAAACCTCCCCAGATAAACCAAAACTCCCTCAAACCTAGAATGTTTGTTACATTATTCTTAAGCCAAACCAAGCTCTTAACAGGGTGAAGAATCATTATACAAACTGTTCATGAAAAGCAAATGAAACCACTCTAAAAACATCATTAGGGCGACTCCATTTGTGATTCATATTACTGAGTACAAATAACTGATGAAACTCATTGATCCACTATTCATCCCATGGTGAATAGTGGTCCCTAAGAGCTCTTAGGGACCCCCTCTCTTTTTCAAAGGGAATCATCCCCACGGACATGCAATGGACTGGGAAGTCTTATTCCAATAGAATGTTCTTGGCCCTGCTCTGCCTACCTCCGTTTCCTTCTATTAGAGGTTTTCTAGATAAGGTATGTCTGGATTTCCTTAGAACCACAAACTTGCTCCTAAAGGTAAGAATTTTTAGGAAAGTACAGGCAAGTAATTTATGTCTTGTGATTTTCTGTGTGTGTGATTCTGTGTATGTGATTTTTTATGAGTATAAACATCCAGTATGGGGTTGATCTTTGGAAGGGGTTCCCTAGAGGCAGGCAGGGAGCAGGGTCTTGACAGTATTTCTGTGGTTGCCATTTCTTGCCGTGAGAGAGGATGCTCCCTGGGTATATCTGATCTGAAACTAACCCCATAATAAACTAGTATTTGCTTTTGTCATTTGCTCAGTGTCTCTTCCCCATTGCTATAAATTCTAATAAGTCAATCCTAAAAAACAAATTGACAAATTATGTGACTAGAAAATTTACAAAACAGGATGTACTAATAGAAAGTGAGCGGTGTTTAACCTAACTAAAAAATACATTAAAAAAAAGGGAATATTATTTTCTGTTTATCAAACTTATAAAGATTTAAAAGTAATAATACTCAGTGCTTATGAGAGTTGTAACATAGACTATCTCAAGTATTGCTTGAAGATAAATGTATACATGTTTAGGAAGAATTTTAGCAATATGTATTAAATTTTCAAAGATATTCTTGTATATCAGTACTCCAATTCTAAGCTATTTTTTATTTATTTTTTTTAATTTTATTTTATTTTTAAATTTTACATAATTGTGTTAGTTTTTAGCTATTTTTTAAAAGAATCTATTGAAGTATAGTTGATTTAAAATGTGGTAGTTTCAGGTCTAAGTTTTAAAAATAGTGGTTCAGTATATATATGTGCTGTGCTTAGTTGCTGACTCATGTCCAACTTTTTGTGACCCATAGTAGCTTATTCCTTCTCTAGGGAACCTTCCTGGAATTGAACCAGGGTCTCCTGCATTGCAGGCGGATTCTTTACCAGCTGAGCTACCAGGGAAGCCATATATATATATATATATATATATATATATATATACACATAAATATATACTTTTCTAGATTCTCTTCTCTTAGAGGCTATTACAAAATATTCAGTTTCATTCCCTGTTCTATACAGTAGGTCCTCATTGGTTATCTATTTTGTATATAGTAGTGCACATTTGTTAATCCTAAACTCCTTTGGTTACCTGCTTTCCCCTTTGGTAACCAAAGTTTGTTTATGTTTGTGGGTCTATTTCTGTTTTGTACATAAGTTATTTTGTATCTTTTAAAAATGATATAAGCAGTATCATATCATATCTTTTTCTGTCTGGCTTACTTCACTTAGTATGATAATCTTAAGTCCATCTGTGTTGCTGCAAATGGCATTCATTGTTTTTTATGCTGAGTAATATTTCATTGTCTAAATATACTACATCTTTAACCATTCATCTGTTGATGGACATTTAGTTCGTTTCGATGCATTGACTATTGTAAATAGTGCTGCAATGGGCATTGGGGTGTGTGTATCTTTTTGAATTATGGTTTTCTTTGGATATATGCTCAGGAATGGGATCCGCTTGTAGTTTTTTAAGGAACTCCCATACTGTTCTCCATAGTGGCTGTACCAATTTACATTCCCGCCAAGAGGGTTCCTTTTATCCACACTCTCTCCAGCATTTATTATTTGTAGACTTTTTGATGACATCCATTCTGACCAGTGAGAAGTGATAGCTCATTGTAGTTTTGATTTGTATGTCTCTAATAATTCGTGATTTTGAGCATGTTTTCATATCCTTTTTGGTCATTTGTATGTCTTCTTTGAAGAAATATATCTTAGATCATCTACCCATTTTTTGATTGTTTTTTTTTTATATTGAATTGTTTGCATGTTTTAGAGATTAATCTTGTGTTGGCTATATCATTTGCAAATATTTTCTCCCATTCTGTATGTTGTCTTTTCATTTTGTTTATGTTTCTTTCGCTTTGCAAAAGCTTTTAGGTTTTACCTATTTTATTCTACTGTTGATCCTGAAGAAACAATCCTTAATATAGAAAAATCTACCTATAAAGCTTTTGGTTGAAGCATTATTTGTCAGTGTGAACACTAATAAGTAACTTAATTCTTCAACTCTAGGGAAAGTGTGAATATATTGTGGCACATCCACACAGTGGATGCAAATATGAAAATTATACAATATAAAAATTATGGTATTACTACAATTATTGTATTTCAAAGTAAAGGCTATTGTTTTAATGTTAAGAGAATAAATAAAAATTGTATATACAACATATTATTTTATCTTTACTATGAAAAAAGCCTACAAAATGGGAGAAAATATAGCAAAGGTTTTTAGCAATGATTACCTCTGAATACAAATGATTAGTATTTTCTTTTACATATTTTTCTGTATTTTAGACATTTCTTACCATCTATATATATATTACTTTCATGATCAAGAGGGAATTGAACCATTTAAGAAAAAGTTTAAACACTTTTCTTATAACAACTACTTCAATTTGCTCTTTAAAGAAGATTTTCCAACTGCTTTTAATTTTCATATTTAAAAAACATCTAGCTACTGTATTTAGATCTTTTTTAGGTCCTAGGTTTCAAAGGTAGGATGAAAAACGGAGGAATTTGGCACAACATTTTTTTTCCCAATTTTCATCATGACGATGCATTTATAACAGATAATTTTCTGTTCCCTGGAAAACTAGGTATATTACATTAGAAACTGATTTCTATCTGGTGTCTCAGAACATTTTCTGCTGTTCAAGCAATGATGTTGTATTATCAGTCTTTTTGATATATCTTTCCTTTTTACAGTTAGATTTTCCTGTTTTTTTTTTTTTTTTTTTGTAAAATCTGCACTTCTGTTGAAGACTAGGTAGATACAACATGCCTCCTTGCTGTGGAACAGTCTATGAAGGACTTGGAAATAGGTAGAATGAAAAATATTAATACCAGGCATGTGAGATCATACACTTAGCCTCTTTTGTGCCTTATGAAAATTGCCTGGGTGCCTTGGGCCCATGTCTATGAAAAATTACAAGCTAATGGTGTGTGTCATCTCATGTATACATTAAGGAAATGTTATTTAATACTCTGGTCCCATTTCCATTTTGTATGCCTATGTATATAAACTCTTTAAATTGTATTTATTTCTGACTGTTGATTCATTCTCATTATTTAAAACATGGGGAACATATATACTAGTTTTCTATTGCTTCAATAACAAATAATTGTAAACCTAATGACAACGCAAACGGTACCATAAATTCTAGAGATCTGAGACCCATAGGGCTCCATCTGAGGTTCTATGGCATCACTAACTTAGTGGACATGAGTTTGAGCAAGCTCTGGGAGATGGTGAAGCACATGGAAGCCTGGCATGCTGCAGTCCATTGGGTTTCAAAGAGTTCGACACGACTGAGCGACTGAACAATGAATTGAGGGAAAAATCCATTTTCTTACTTTTCCTGGCTTTTGTAGGCTGCCCGTTCTCCTTTGTTCATCGTCCCCTGCTACCTTCCGCACCAGCAATGGCCAGCTGAGTCTTTCTCACATGGCACTCAAACTGAGGAGAGCTCTGGTTCTTTATGTTTTGCAGAAAGAACTCAGTGAGAGGAAAATAATAGATAAGAAGTGATTTATTAGAATAGGACACTTGGGAGGTTTACAGGCAGGTGAGCAAGAGAATGCTGCCCCATGAACTTACAGTTTTATAATCAAAGGATAAGTGGGGGAGGAACAGAAGACCACATTTTTCCTCATTCTGGAGCACGTCAAACTTCCATCATCAGTTCCTTCTCCACGTCAGGTGGGGGAGTTTTCTTGTCCCCAGTATGGTCAAACCAGGACTGTCATGGTGCAATTGAAATGAGCAAAAAAGCAGTAACATTTACTAACATATGGGAAATCATCTCAGGTTTCAGTATAATGTCACCCTTCCATTATATTTTTGTTTTTAGTGTGTGAGAAGGAGCATGTTCTAGGAATTGTTAACTTACTGACCTCACTGGGCAGCTTGCGGGTCTCATTCTACCACTGTTTTTTTGTTTGGGCCAAGTCTCATGCTTCTGTTGCATGGGTTTATTATCAGGCAAGCCTGCTTTCTTAAATAATTATTCACTTACAGGGCTCTCCCATACTTTTTTTTTTTAAATTTATGATCCCTTAGTGGGGTTAATTAACTACTACCTATTTAAACACCTACTTCATCCCTTTACCCTGTCCCTATCAGCATCGCACTGACCGTGACTCTTCAGCTTCCGCTTACCACATTTAAGGGTTTTGTAATATTGAGTCTGCTGATAATCCAGGAGACTCTCCCTATTTAGTGTCAACTATTAGCCACCTCCTTAATTCTATCTGCCACCTTAATTCGTCTTGGTCACGTAACCTAAAATATTCATGGATTCCAGCATTTCAGACCCAGACATCTTTCAGTTGCAGGGAAGGGGGCATCATGCTGCTTTCTACAGAGGAGTTCCAGAAAGGTAAAAATATATAAACAAAATCCTTAACTCAGTCACTCAAAGATAACTTGCTGCAATTTGGAAAAATGTTTTACCTTATAACTTCCTGAAATCATGACCTAATTGATTTAAATACTTAATGGGAACTCGGAATATTTCTTGACTAAATACTATATATTCTCAAACTTAGAATATATGAGAATATTCACTAAAAAGTCTCTTTATTACTACTAAAGTTAATTACTTTTAGTAGATTCTGATGTGTTCTTATAGGTTATTAATGTAAATATATGTCCACTAACATCATTGTTCCTTGCTCTGCGTCTGGTCCTTACCTTATCCCACAGTGGTGATGGGCACAGAGGTAATGACTAATATTTTTTGAGTACTTACTTCGTGCCAGACATTGTAACAAGTGTAATAAATTTAATCTTTGCAACCCTAACAGTAGGCACTATTTTTAAGATGCAGAACCTGAGACATAGAGAAGTTAAGTCATTTACCCATGGTCACTCACCTGGTAAATTAAAAGCCAGGGTTTCAGCCCAGATAGTCTGACTTCAGAACCCTCATGCTTAATTCCTATTCTCTATTTTATTTCCTGTCTTATATGATAAGCACATTAGTTGCTAATTTAAAGAGTCAGTGACAATTTCTTGGTCATCTCTAAAAATCCGTATATAAAAGTGAGCACATCCATAATAACCTGCCTCAAAATGTCATGTGTTTCTGAGGGAGTGTCTCTAACACCCTTGGTTGGCTGCCCAGGAGCTATACCCAACAGCCCTTCCCAATAGCTTTCTCCCTTACTAGTGCCCTCAGTAGAGCTGGCAAAGCAGGAACTTGCTTTCACAGCCTCTGGGTAGCAAGGAGTAGCTATGTGACTCAGTTCTAGCCTGAGAGAATGTGGGAAAATTTTCTGAGAGACTTCCTGGCAATGTTTCTTACCTGATGACATGACGAAGGCAAGTCAGGGAACTTCTCTTTCATTTCTCCTTTCCGATGCCTTGCCTCACATGGGACATGGCCACATGGAAATACGATGTTCAGAGCTGAGGTAGACCTTTTGCAGTCATTCAGGGGTGACTAAGAGAATTTCAGAGATTTTGACATAACCCCTGATGCTGTGGAGTTACCTAACTTGGGACCAGCCATCTCCAGACTTCTTAAGCAAAACAATAAGCCCTGGCAAGTCAGATTTTTCTATTACTTGCGGCCAAACACAGCCTGACTAACACAGAACTCAATGCTGTGTGGCTCAAGAGAAGACATCCAGAGCATAGAGTAATATCAATGCCCTGCCCTTTAAAAAAAGTTAGTTTTTATTGGAGTATAGTTGCTTTACACGGAGAAGGTGATGGCACCCCACTCCAGTACTCTTGCCTGGAAAATCCCATGGATGGAGGAGCCTGGTAGGCTGCAGTCCATGGGGTCGCTAGGAGTCGGACACGACTGAGCGACTTCACTTTCACTTTTCACTTTCCTGCATTGGAGAAGGAAATGGCAACCCACTCCAGTGTTCTTGCCTGGAGAATCCCAGGGACAGGGAAGCCTGCTGGGCTGCCATCTATGGGGTCGCACAGAGTCGGACACGACTGAAGCGACTTAGCAGCAGCAGTTGCTTTACAGTGTTGTGGTAGTTTCTACTGTACAACAAAGTGAATCAGCCATGCATATAAATGTTGTTGTTGTTGTTTAGTCACTAAGCAGTGCCTGACTCTTTTGCAGCCTCACGTGCTGTAGCCTGCCTGGCTTCTCTCTCCATGGGATTTTCCAGGCAAGAATACTGGAATCAGTTGTCATTATATCCCCTTCCTTTTGAACTTCCTTTCCATTCAGGTCACCACAGTGCTTTAAGTAGAGTTCCCTGCGCTATGCAGTATGTTCTCATTTGTTATATATTTTACCCACAGTATAAATAGTGTATATGTATCAATCCCAATCTCCCAATTCATTCACCTCTCCCCCACCCCCAGCTACTGCCCTGTGGTTCTTTTTTTTAAGGATTTTATTTATTTGTTTTTATTGTTGGTTGCCCTGGGTCTTTGTTGCTTTGCCCAGGATTCCTCTAACTGTGCTGAGTTTCATTGTGGTGTGTGGGCTTCTGATTGGCTTCTCTTGTTGCACAAAGGCTCTAGGGGGGTAGTACTCTGTAGTTGCAGCACGTGGGTTCAGTGGTTGCAGCTCATGGGCCCAGTTGCTCCTTGGCATGTGGAATCTTCCTGGACCAGGATGTGTCCCCTGCATTGGCAGGTAGATTCTTATCCACTGTGACACCAGGGAAGCCTTTGCCCCGCATTTTAAGAGGGATATGAACAAATTTGTAATACAAGAGAGCATCCTATATGGAAGGGGTTTTGAGACCTTGTTATAGAAATGGGGAGGAAATATCCTGGCAAGGATGATTCGGTGGTGGGGGGGCAGTGGGGGGTGATGAATAAGTGTCACGTGCCTCTGGTAAAGCTCTGAGAGCTCTCTGGTAAATTGAAAACATGTCTGCAGATTCTTCCCATCCCTGTTTACATCACTTTGCAAGGTGATGTTTCTTCTTAGTAGAAGTAAAAGTAAAAAGTGGTAATGTTTTTTCTCACCCCTTGAATGTCTGCTAGGCTGTGTGATTGATTTCCCAGGGCTGCCATAACAATCTACCACAAACTAGGTCACTTAAAACAAGAGAAACCTTTTATCTCATAGCTTTGAAAGCTAGATGTCTGAAATCAAGTTATTGGTGGTACCATATTCTCTCTGAAGGCTCCATGTAAGAATCTATTCCATGCCTTTCTCTTAGCTTCTGATGTTAATGGCAATCCTTGATCTCCTGCAGTCATCACAGCATTCTCCCTGTGTGTTTCTGTATCTCTTCTTATAAAGTGCAAGTCCTACTGGTTACAGGCCCACTGTACTTCAGTATGACCTCACTTTAGTTACATCTTCAGTAACCCTTGTTATAACCCTATAATAAGTTCACATTATAACATTTTGGAAAGGATGTGAACTTAGGAAGAGGGTTGGGGTGACACCATCCAGCCCTGTTGTTAGTAATGTTTAGTCCGCTAAGTCATGCGTGGCTCATTTGCAACCCTGTGAACTGTAGCCTGCCAGGCTCCTCTGTGCATGGGATTTCCTAGTCAGGAATACTGGAGTGGGTTGCCATTTCTTTCTCCAGGGAATCTTCCCAACCTAGTGATCGAACCTGCATCTTCTGCACTGGCAGGAAGATGCTTTACTGCTGTGCTACCAGGGAAGACCCATATACCCATGTAATTTGCTTTGGCCAAAAGAATGTTAGCAAACATGGTTCATCAGGGGCTGAAAAAGTAATGCTCTTTGGTCCATGAGATAATCATGTGAAGAAACCCAGAGTGTCCACTGAAGGATGAAATGATGAAATACCATGTGGAGCAAAGACAAACTGTCCCAGCTGAGGTCTCCTCTAGAACCACCAGCCTGACAACTGCTTGACATGTGAATCAGGCCACTCTAGACCACCTAGCTGCATCGGAGCCAGCCAGTGGAAGGATTACTCAGATGAGAGACAATAAGTGTTTTTGTTAAGGGTGATGGAGATGATTGGTTACCTAGCAAAAACTAACTAATATGAGTTCTAATGTGATACAGAGATTTACCATGATTGTGGACATCTAGAGAGCAGAACAGTCTTGAGATTCTTGCTGACTTTGAAATGCTGTGGCCTTAAGATTGATTTCTGACCAGCACCTGAAAATTACAGAAAGGCAGATGTCTCTGAATGAAACTAAGGACTTTCTAATAATTGGATCTGTCAAACAATGTAGCTGACTGCCCCCTGAGGGAGATGTTACAAAAGTAGATGTTGTTTGGAAGACTATATTAAAATCTCAAATATCCATTTTAAATCTAAGACTTTAAGGAAAAGTAATTTGAAAAGAGTTTTAGAAATGAGAAAAAAATCATTGATGATTTAGTATTCTTTTAATGCATTTTTCATGCCAGAAATTGTGGAAAGGCCAAAAATTACTCAGAACACTGTAAAATTCCCAGTGTCTACTGGCATCATTGCACATATTCTTTCTGAATTGAATCTTGGGCCAAGAGTTGGAAGTCAGTCTTTGACTTTGGGTTTCTGTACTGCCTTCTCCATTTCATTTTCTCTCTTGTAGTTTCCATGGCTAGAAACACTTTGGTTTCTTGCCAACTGGTGAATCAGTATATGACTAACCTGGCATTGGGCCAGGACTGAAAGTGGTGGACTACAGCCAGAAATAGAACCACAAGGCAACCCTCTAGAATGATGTCATGTATCTCTTGACAGAACACCAAAAAGAGGATAATGAAAGTAGCCAGAGGAAAATGAACAAGCTGATGTAATAAGATGCTTGGAATGGCTTCTATGAAACATAGGTATGGGAGATGGATCCTGGGATGTGGTACATTGAGTATAGTTATGCTAAATAAAACATAAGAGGATTTAATTAAAAATGTACTAGTTCTGTTTATCAGCCAATATTAGATCCCTGATCGGCTTTAGCTATGAAGAAGGCATGGCAATCCACTCTAATATTCTTGCCTGGAGAATCCCATGGCCAGAGGAGGCTGGCAGGGTACAGTTCATAGGGCTGCACAGTCTTCAAGACTGAAACGACTAAGCAACAGATTTTCTTTGCTCTCTCAGGCAAGTAAAAAGACTTCTTTAAGCTTCTTTCTTTGAGGAACTGGTCTTAAATTATCTCGAAACTTTTGTGTAAAAGTAAAATTCTATTACTGCCTAGAGGCAAATGTTCTCACGTATTGAAATGAGGGCTCAAAAATTCTTTAATTTATTTATATTTCATTTAGAATATTGAAATGATAATTCATTGAATGCTTCTTGAATGCCTGGTACTGAGAAAGGAAATTTGTATTTACTTTATCATTTGTATTTATCACAATGACCATATATTATACGGCTTAGAAATGTACAAAATTAGTAAATAGTTTTCTGGGCTTCAGTTTTCCCATCTTTAAAATAGATGTTTATCCTAATTACAACTTATCAGCTTTGTATATATTAACAATTATTTATTGGCAAAGAATATACAGAAGCAATACCCTAACATTTTATAGTCTGTAATTTAAATTTATTTTGGTATAAACAGTGTTATCTGAGTGTGAACCCAGGTAAACGCTACTCTGTACCTTAGGGAAGAATCAACAACAGTAAGAAGAATCAACAACCAACTAGAGTAGTTACCCAGTATTTTAGTCAGTTTTGGCTATTAATAACAAAATGAAGGGACTGGGTGGATTAAACAACATATGTTCATTTCTTACAGCTCTGGAGGTTGGAAAGTTCAAGATCAAGGTGCCAGCAGATTTGCTGTCTGCTGAGTGCCCTCTTCCTGGTGGCAGGGGCTTGCTTTCTTGATGTATCCTCAGGTAGAAGAGAGAAAGAGGCTCTGGTCCCTTGTTCTGTTTAAAGTGTTAGTGTTAGTCACTCAGTTGTATCAAACTCTTTGCGACCCCATGACTGTAGCCTGTCTGTCAGGCTTCTCTGCTCATGGAATTCTCCAGGTAAAAATACTGGAGTGGGCTGCCATTCCCTTCTCCAGGGGATCTTCCTGACCCAGGGATTGAACCTAGGTCTCCTTCATTGCAGGTGGATTCTTTACCATCTGAGACACCAGGGAAGGCCTTCTTCCTCTGATTTGTATGTGCACTAATCCCATCATGGAGATTCTATCTTTATGACCTCATCTAAACCTAGTCACTCCCCAAAGCTCCAGTCTCTAAATACCATCCACTGGGGATTAGGGCTTCAACACATAGTTTGTCAGGATATGATCATTTAGTCCACAGCACTTAGCATTTTAAATACCATTCTCAAAATCTCAGAATGATGGAGTCATTATGGAAAACAGTGGTAGCAATTCTTCAACAAATTAAAAATAGAACTACCATATGATCCAGCAATCCCATTTCTTGGTATATATCCAAAAGAAATGAAAACAGAAATTTACATTTCCATGTTCATGGCAGCATTATTCACAAGGTATGGAAACAACCTATGTCCTTTGACAGATGAATGGATAAAGAAAACGTAACTCTCTCTCTATATATATATATAGACAATGGAATATTATTAAGCCTATAAGAAGAAGGAAATCCTGGTATTTGTGACAATATAGATAAACCTGCAGGTCATTATGCTAAAAGAAATGAGCTAGTTGGGAAAGAAAAATACTATATAGTATCATTTATATGCGGAATCTAAAACAAAAAATAAGGAGAAAAACACCAATCCCATGGAAACAGTGAGTAGTATGGTGGTTGCCAGGGTCTAGGTGGAAGAAGAAATGAGGCCATATAGGTCAAATGAGGCCATATAGGTATAAGTAAGTTCTGAGGAGATAATGTATAACGTGACTGTTATTAACAACATTGAATTATATACTTAAAGTTTCCTGAGATTATATCTCAAACACACACACACACACACACACACACACGCACACAACTATTTGAAGTGATGGATGTATTAAATAACTTTATTGTGATAATCTTTTCATGATGTATACCAAATCATCATGTAGTATACTTTTCATATATACAATATTATTTCTCAGTTATTCCTGAATAAATCTGGGCAATATTAGAGAATTTGTCCATGGCATAAGATGACAGAGATAATATTTCCTTAATGAATGAGGGTCATTCGACATATACGGCTGGTTATAAGCTTGCACAGGCCCCCTTACTCCTGCACTGGCTGAGCTGTGTGATACACCACCTTCACTAGTGGAGGTTAGATTCTGCCCCCTCATGGATCCAGCATCCCTCTGATTCATGCAGAGTCTGTCTCTTCACCTAACTTTAAGGCTGATCAATTCTGCTGTCAGAATTTATTTGGGGCAGACTGAAGTTTTCATGCAAGGTATGAGGCAGTTTGGCTGGGGGCAGAGTGGGGTAGTCTCCTTGGAGCTACACAAACTCTCTTGGTGCCTGTTTGTTAACTGTTCAGACGTTCAGGAGGGTTGGGCTACATCTTGCTTTCATAGTCACACGCCACTTTGTAATGAAGTTGTAGTGCGCTGACTACCAAAATCTTCTGATACAACTAGAGAACCTGACCATTGCTGTCCATCAGCATCGACTGAAGGCGGTCAGATAGGGGACTGATTAACCATGAAGATGCACAGGATGACATCAGAAGAAGGAACTCAGGGATTCATACCAATTTCATTCTTGCCACTTTCCTTCCGCCGAACCTACCAGTGCTTCTCATTTATCTCTGAGTAATAAGGAAGATCCCCTGGAGCAGGGCATGGAAACCCAGTATTCTTCCCTAGAGAATCCCCATGGACAGAGGAGCCTGGCGGGCTGCAGTCCATGGGGTCACAAAGAGTCAGACATGACTGAGCGACTAAGCATGCAGTAGAATCTTCGGCATCATGACATACGCAGTAATCTTTGTCTTGCTATCTAATTTGTCCATGTGGGGATTTATATATCAGGCTGTACCACAGAAATGGGAAACATTTTGTATTCAAGATGAAGAGAGGGAATCTACTTTAAAAGAATGAGAGAAGCCAAACAGAGCAAAGCCATGAGTTTGCTCTAATGTTCTCAGTTGTGGCAGCTGCCATATTTCTTAATTTTTTCAAATTAGCTTTAATTGGTTTAGTCCCCATCCAACAGGATTTGTGGGGATGCTTTTCCATCATTTTAAGGAATCCTCTCTATTTTAAGAAGCCTAGGAATTTTGAAGACTACTTCTGGTCTTAATTCTTCAAGGTCACTGCTGATCTTTTTTATGGCTCTTTGAAGGTCAGGGGATTCATTATCCACAGTGCCCAAATCTCTTCTTGCTCTATTCCAATCTCAGTCATTGGGTGTTTTGCTCAGTGTCAAAGGTGCCTATGCACATCCAACTCTGAGGGGCCTTGCCACACTGTGAGACTCTGGTGAGACGTGGGAAGAGGGCCCAGGCCTCTGTGTTCACAAAGAGAGCAAGTCTTTCACTCTTTCAGGAACCAATTCTCCTAGACGGGACCCTCCCTTTGTATTATGTTAATACATAAGAGTCAGAACAATAGCTGGCTTTGTCACAAGAGCAGGGCAGGTTGGAACTTGAAGAATGGGTATTATTTAGATAAAAAAGAAAATAAATAAATATGCAGGCAGAGAGGAGAGAATACAATTGGGGAAAAGTCAGGAGAGTTGTCTCAACAAATTAGGAGGAAAAGATAAGGACCTAACTCAAGCTCAGGAATTTGGGACTCTTTCTGTAGTCAGCAAAGAGTTGCTGGTACCTTCTAAGAATATGGGAAATTTTGTTTAGTTTGTTTTGATTTGGTTTCATTGTAGAAAAACTTGTCTCTTCTCATGGATGGGAACACAAGTAACACCAAATATCAAATAAATTGAAAGCCACGTTAGTTTGCTTTTGGAAGGCATTGCATGTGTTGCTGGATCCTATCTTGAGAGAGTAGTTCCTATGGTGTATGCTGTAAGGGACTTGAAAATAAGAAGAGAAAAAGAGTTTCCTTCCTGCTGCATCCTGCTACCTTTTCTGCAAGACCCCTCTGGTACAGAAATTCTACAGGATTAGACATCTCTTGCAGCAGAGAAAAATGATCAAGACTTTGCTTTGAAAGCTTAGGCTCTCCTACGTCTGGATATTTTCACAATATAAAATTTCATCTTTTAGTCCTAACCATTCCAACTTGTGATTCTGTGCTCATGTCCAGTGAGATAAACGCATATCTCTGCCTTTTCTGTAGTCTCTTTTCTGTGCGTTAGCGATTCTGTGGAAGATAAGTGTGTGGGGATTGATGAGGAGTGAGTGAGGAGGAAGAGGGGACAACAGAGGATGAGATGGTGGGATGGCATCACCGACTCCATGGACATGAGTTTGAGTAAACTCTGGGAGGTGGTGATGGACAGGGAGGCCTGGCGCGCTGCAGTCCATGGGGTCGCAAAGAGTTGGACACGACTGAGCGACTGGACTGACCTGAACTGAGTGGGTGAAATTGTTTTCAAGCCATCGGTGCCACTCTCTTCCTAGCAAACCTGGTTCTATTGTAGTCCCTGTTACAGTGAGCTATTTTTAATATTGGAAATGGGTCTATTCCTCACCTCTCTTCAGTGAAGATAAGTTGCAAATCATTGTCACACATTCCTCCAAGCCCATTCAAATGCTCTCTGGGTAGAATCTTTCTAAACCTCAGTCTCTTTCCTCTCCCTTGTTTACTCCCTCTAGTAATTACACGCTCATTTCCCTCTATTCTCTCAGGAACTTTGGTTCTTTTTATGGAATTTATAATGTGTGATACTTGATTATGATTTTTCCAAGTTTTATAGCTTCTCATATAAGCATTTGTTAAGTGATTGGACCAGAAGACCATGGTGAGGTCTATCTTAGGGTGGCTGAGGGCTCTGAGGTTTCAGACACAGTTACAAATGTATTTTAGATTCTTGTTACTTTTGGTTGCCTCTAATGTCGAGAATGTCAAGAATAATTTCAGGTTAAACAGCAATAATACAACCATGAGATTGATCCTTATCTTCCTTGATCAGAAGAGGATAGAGGAAAAGTCCCTAACAGGTGTCTGGTAGAAGTCTGTGTGTGCTATTGATAATTGAGAAAAAGTAAGAGAATGGCTCAGTAAGCTGAGTGTATCCTAGGAGGCTGGATGGTTCTCTTCTGTTCAGCAAAGTGCTTTCAGAAGCTTCTGGGACGAGATCAGCCTGATCAGAGAGCAGTGTTTCCCTTCCCTAGGAAGTTGTTGAGTAGAATGTATGTCCAGCTGCTTCACTGCCCACTCCATGCCAGCTAAGAAATATGCTTGTTTAAAGTTCAAATCAATATGTAACATCACAACAAAACAGTTTAACTTTTCAATTACAAACATAATAAATAATAGCTAGTGCTTGGTATGTGCCAGGTATTATTCTAAACAGTTTACAGATATTGATGTATTTGATCTGTATAAGACTCCAAGAAGCAGGCACTGATATTATTACCATTTTGTCCAAGAGGCAAATGAGATACAGAAAGGTCAAATGACTTGATCAAGGTCACAGAGTTAAAAGCCCAAAGTAGGATTTGTGCCCAGATATCTATTCCAGAGTCTGGGCACCACTCAGCAGTTATTTTCCCTGGTGCATAATGCTGGGAAGAGACAGACTACCGGGATGTTCTGCATGTTTCCTCTACCTACAAGCTGTGTCCAATCTAGATTCCCTGATTTATGTGGTTATATCCTCTACTAGTTTGCAAAACTAATTAAGAGGCACATCAAAAACATCCTGGGCCTCTAATTCATAAGGAAATACTAAGCTCACTGGAATGAGTGGGGAATACAATGTGCATCAAGTTACAGTTTCATAAATAATTCCTTACACAACAGAAAAATGCCTATTGTCCTTGCTTCCTACCTCTGACTATGCAGGGCCAACAAATGAAAATTTTTAAGAAGATTCTCCTAAATGTTCTTTATCCCCATGTAATATATTTGGGATACATGGTTCCATTGGGTTGTGCTGCCCACTCTGAAACCAGTCTGTGACAGTTCCCTGAAGTTGACACAGTCATCTAAAATTCTGGAATTGGACGGTGCTATTTGATGAGAATGGGTATGAGCATGATAAGGCTTCAGATTTGTCTGACTCTTTGTGACCCTATGGACTGCACCCCACCAGGCTCCTCTGCCCATGGGATTCTCCAGGTAAAAATACTGGAGTGAGCTGCCGTATCCTTCTCCAGGGGATCTTGCTGACTCAGGGAGTGAACCCATGTCTCTATGTCTCCTGCATTGGCAAGTGGGTTCTTTACCACTAGGTGCTTCATTTTATTTTTTATGTACAATGTTATTTATTTATTTATTTGTCCATGCTAGGTCTTCGTTGCTGCCTGGGCTTTTCTCTAGTTGCAGGGAGCAGGGGCTACTCTCTAGCTGTGCTCCCAGGCTTCTCAGTGCTGTGGCTTCTCTTGTTGCTTTAGGGTGTGGGGGCTCAGTAGTGGAGGCTCCTGGGCTCTAGAGCACAAGCTCAGCAGTTGCGGTGCATGGGCTGACGTGCTCCGAGGCATGTGGGATCTTCTCAGACCAGGGATCAAACCCGTGTCTCCTGAATTGCCAAGTGGATTCTTTACCAATGAGCCACCAGGGAAGCCTGGTGATTTATTTTATTATCTGAAGTTTGAACCTTTAACTATGCCTTCCAAGATTTTATCTAGTTTGAAAATTGCAAAAGAAAACTGAGAAGAGATCAAGAACTATAAAAAAGTAGAAAAAAAAAAAGTAGGACTTCTTATACAAAAAAGTAGAGACTCTTTTACCAACCTGATAGCCAGAAAAAAAACCTTTCAAATATTTGCTGAACAATGTAGCTGTAATCCTTAATGAGTATGGATTATTAACACTATTTAATTATGAAAATTACAGTAAACTGTGAAGAGGAAAAATTTCCCAAATAAAAGCACATGTTATAATTTTAATGAATGATTTTGGAATAAAGAAAGTATGTAATTTTATTAATAGGATATCAGTTTCTTTCCACTGCCACTAAGCAAGTATTGAATAAACATTTAAAATGTTATTTGTCTGTGCAGGGCACATGTATCAGATTGTCCCTAATGGCATGTGAACTCCTTTATCCCTGATTGTGTCTTTACATTGTTGATATTATTCAATCAGTTTTCTTGAATGCATGTATAAATGGATTATTGAAATGAACTAAATCTCTACAACTTTGATATGTAAGGCTTTCTCTTTTTTCCCCTGCCTTTTGTATATCTTGGCTGACTGACTTTGCATACCATCTGAGCAAATAAATTTTCTTGATTCCTGGTATACATTGATTAGTTTATCCCCCAAATTCATATATTGAAGTCTTAACCTCTCACACCATGGAATGTGACCTTATTGAGAATAGGGCTGTAGTGGGTGTAATTAGTTAAGATGAGGTCATATTGGAGTAGGGAGGGCCCTGAATCAGTATGACTGGTGTCCTTAGGACACAGCCGCGTATAGAAAGAGAGTATCATGTGAAGATGAAGGCAGAGATCAAGGTGATGTTTCTACAAGCAATGAGTGCCACAGATCGCTAGGAGACCACCAGAAGCCAGGGGAGAGGCATGGGACAATTTCTTCTTTACAACCAACAGAAAGACATAACCCTGCCGACACCTTGATGTTGGGCATTTGAGTCTCCAGAACTGTGAGACAACACATTTTTGTTGTTTCAGCCACTGAGTTTATGGCCCTTTGTTTCTGAAACTCCAGGAAATTAATATGATTCCCATCCTCTAATGAAAGGAGACTAGATTTATGTGGCTGAGATGGCATGACTCTGGGATTTTTCTCTTCATTTTGTCTGGAACATCACCTAATTACAGAATTACTTTTAAACTGCTGTGGGTTTTAAGAACTGAAGCCAAAGGTGGTTGTATACTTAGGAGAACTGTGTGTTATTGAGGATTTTGGAGGTTGAGTGTTTAAAGATACATGTTTATTTTCCATGTAAAATGTTGGTCCAAAAATTTCTAGTATTATAGATTTTTAGGAAGTGCACATGAAGGCTGAATGCTTTGAAGTTGCTAGTAATTCTATTATGATTATTTAATCTGCTAAAAATAAAAATACAGACTGGCAATTTGCTTTCATTTTTCTTCCTGAAAATCTGTGCTGTGCTTAGTTGCTCAGTCATGTCTGACTCTTTGTGACCCCATGGACTGTAGCCTGCCAGGCTCTTCTGTCTTTGGGATTCTCCAGGCAGAAATACTGGAGTGGGTTGCCATGCCCTCCTCCAGGGAATCTTCGCAACCCAGGGATCACATTCTTTAGTAGCATGAATGTTTTTATGGACTCTAAAGTTTAATAAAGCAAATGATTTGCAGCTGAAATGTGTCTGTGTCATGCATGGTCAAGGATCTGGGATCTGGAAGAACAAGCAGTACACCACAAACCAGTTTTTAAAAATACCCTGAGAATACTTTGTTTTTTGAGGGTTATGACTGGTGACCATAAATCTCACAGGAGTTCCCAAGATTGCGTTCATAACTGAAAAGACAGAGCTTACCTTTCCAGTTACATTTTGAAAAAAATAGAAGGAAGTATAAATTAAAAGGATTTGGTATCCTTGAAACTGTTTAGTCTGCAGTGGAGATAAACAGACACTCCTCTCATTGATGCATATTTGAAACCTCAAAGGTTCATATTGAAAAATAATGTTTTCATATTTTGTGATTTTTGACTCCTGAGCACTTGTTAGAACTTGTGATGGGTGAAATGTTAATTCACTCCACAGGGAGCATGGCATGTTCAAGATTTCCTAAAAATAGATTTTTACTGTATACTTTATATACTATTCATCTAGTTTCCTTATTTTAATTCATGATCTGGGTGTTTACTAGGAGGCTCATGTCTATCCCCACCCAGTTCTATCTGCAACCTTCATTCTCTGTACATTCTTGTTATTTGAAGAGACTCACACATTATATCATTTCATCCATGTATATTTGTCTCTTTAAAGATAATAGATTGCTTACAAACATAACCACAATACCATTATTGCACTTAAAAATGAAAAATTCCTTAATAGCAACAAATATCCAGTGTTCAGATTTCCATGCTTGTCTCCAGAATGATTTTTTCATCTTGGTCTGTTGAATTGATTTCCAAACAATGTTCACACATTCACTTGGTTCTCATAAAAAAAAAGTATTTAGTTATGTTTTGGCTCCATTGGGTCTTAGTTGTGGCATGTGGGTTGCTAGTTGTGGTATGTAGGCTTCTCTCTACGTGGGACATGCGGGTTCAATGTTGCAGCTCACAGGCTTAGTTGCCCCGTGGCATGTGGGATCTTAGTTCCCCTGGTCAGGGATTGAGCCTGCATCCCTTACACTGGAAGACAGCTTCTTAGCTAGTAGACTACCAGGGAAATCCCTTAGGTTTCTTTTCTATAAATTCCCCTAGTCTCTTTTATACCTCAGCAAATTGTTGAAAAAACAAGGTAATTTCCCTTGTTCACTTCAGTTCAGTTCAGTTGCTCAGTCGTGTCCAACTCTTTGCGACCCTATGAATTACAGCACGCCAGGCCTCCCTGTCCATCACCATCTCCCAGAGTTCACTCAGACTCATGTCCATCGAGTCAGTGGTGCCATCCAGCCATCTCATCTTCTGTCGTCCCCTTCTCCTCCTGCCCCCAATCCCTCCCATCATGAGGGTCTTTTCCAATGAGTCAACTCTTCGTATGAGGTGGCCAAAGTACTGGAGTTTTAGCTTCAACATCAGTCCTTCCAATGAACACCTAGGACTGATCTCCTTCAGAATGGACTGGTTGGAACTCCTTGCAGTCCAAGGGACTCTCAAGAGTCTTCTCCAACACCACAGTTCAAAAGCATCAATTCTTCAGCCCTCAGCTTTCTTCACAGTCCAACTCTCACATGCATACATGACCACTGGAAAAACCATAGCCTTGACTAGATGGACCTTTGTTGGCAAAGTAATGTCTCTGCTTTTTATTATGCTGTCTAGGTTGGTCATAACTTTCCTTCCAAGGAGTAAGTAGAATTTCTTGAATTTTGGGTTTGATGATTACTTCCATGTGGTGTCATTTAACATGTACTTTCGCTGCCTGAAAACTGGCAGTTCAATCTAGAGACTTGGTTTGGTGGTTTGATCTGATTTAGATCTATTTTTCAGGAATCCATGAATAATGTGTTTGTCTCTCAGTGTGTGTGTGTGTGTGTGTGTGTGACTTAGTCATTGAAGATCATGCCCTAGATTCTTTTTAAACTGACATTTCTTCATCATTTGACAGCTGGAATATTACACTTTATACCAAGTGTCATGTTTCTAGAACTACGTAAGGCTCCTTGATAGACCTTAGGTGTTTTGAGTGTTTATGTGGTCTCCATTGATCCTTAATCCTGAGAAGTGTTTGTGGTAAAGGATCACTACCCTCATTTCACAGAGATATTAAATCACTTGTCTAAAGTTCTACAGCAGAGCTAGACTATTTGGAACCTGGTTTCCTGATTCCTTTTTTTTTTAATTTTTATTTTGTTTTATTTTTTTTTTAATTTAATTTTATTTTTAAACTTTACATAACTGTATTAGTTTTGCCAAATATCAAAATGAATCCTGATTCCTAGTCTATGCTCTTTCAAAACTGTCTCGCACATGAGGCACAGAGATCACAACCCTCCATTTGGAAAGGAAGGAATAATTCTTTGGCTATAAAATGCTCAGAGTGTGCAGAGTGTGCTCAACTTTGCTCATCATTCAGCACACAAAAAGACAGAATGTGCATTTTGAGAAAGCCTAGCACATAGGTAGTCCCTAACTACTTTCCTTTCTGCTGCTCGCTTATTAGGGAATAATATCCTTTTCTTTTATGAGCTTGGATAACATGAGAGATTTGGATCTGCTTCTCATATGCACAGGTGATAAAACTATGGCTCTGCTTTCAAATGCATTAATAAGAATGTTAGGTTGATCTCTCATTATAGTTTTGATTTATATTTCTCTGATGATGAGTGATATAGAATATCTTTTCATGTACCTCTTGGCTGTTTGTATGTCTTCTTTGGAGAATTTTCTATTAAGGTACTTTGCCCATTTTTAAATCAGATTACTTGGGTTTTTTTGGTATTGTTTTCTTTTTGCTATTGAGTTATAGGAAGGAGTTTCAAAATATATTTTGGCCATTAACCTGTTAGTGGGTTCTTTACCACTGAGCTGCCAGGGAAGCCCCGGTGCTTCTTAGTTTGATATAAATCCATTTGCCTATTTTTGTTGTCTGTCGTTTTGTTGTCAGATCTAAGAAATTGTTGTTGAGATTAATATCAAGAGGTATATTCCCTATGTTTTCTCTTAGCAGTGTTGTGCATCCAGGTCTCACATTTAAGTTTTTAATCCATTTGGGGTGATGTTTTGCATACAGTGTAAGAAAAGGGCCCACTTTTATTCTTTTGCATGTGGACATCCAGTTTTCTCAGCACTATTTATTGAAGAGACTATTGTTTTCCCATTGAGTATTCTTGACACTTTTTTAAAAAGATCGATTTCCTTCTATGTGTGGGCTCCCTGGGCTTCCCAGGTGGCACTAGTGGTAAAGAACCCAACTGCCAACACAGGAGATGTAAGAGATATGGGTTTGATCCCTGGATTGGGAAGGTCCCCTGGAGGAGGGCACGAGAACCCTCTCCAGTATTCGTGCCTGGAGAATCCCATGGACAGAGGAGCCTGGTGGGCTTCATTCCATGGGGTCACAAAGATTTGGACAAGACTGAAGTGACTTAGCACACATACATGTGGGCTGACTATTTTGTTCCTTTGGTCTATGTCTGTTTTTATGTCAATACCATACTAATGATACTATGACTATTGTAGCTTTGTAAAAAATTATTTATGGTAGGTGTAAAATTTTTCTAAGAGTCTAGATCTTATATTCAGATCAGATCAGTCGCTCAGTCGTGTCTGACTCTTTGCGACCCCATGAATCACAGCACTCCAGGCCTCCCTGTCCATCACCAACTCCCGGAGTTCACTCAGACTCACGTCCATCCAGTCAGTGATGCCATCCAGCCATCTCATCCTCTGTCGTCCCCTTCTCCTCCTGCCCCCAATCCCTCCCAGCATCAGTCTTTTCCAATGAGTCAACTCTTTGCATGAGGTGGCCAAAGTACTGGAGTTTCAGCTTTAGCATCATTCCTTCCAAAGAAATCCCAGGGCTGATCTCCTTCAGAATGGACTGGTTGGATCTCCTTGCAGTCCAAGGGACTCTCAAGAATCTTCTCCAACACCACCGTTCAAAAGCATCAATTCTTCGGTGCTCAGCCTTCTACACAGTCCAACTCTCACATCCATACATTACCATGGGAAAAACCATAGCCTTGACTAGACGAACCTTTGTTGGCAAAGTAACGTCTCTGCTTTTGAATATGCTATCTAGGTTGGTCATAACTTTCCTTCCAAGGAGTAAGTAAGCGTCTTTTAATTTCATGGCTGCAGTCATCATCTGCAGTGATTTTGGAGCCCAGAAAAATAGAGTCTGACACTGTTTCCACTGTTTCCCCATCTATTTCCCATGAAGTGACGGGACGGGATGCTATGATCTTCATTTTCTGAATGTTGAGCTTTAAGCCAACTTTTTCACTCTCCACTTTCACTTTCATCAAGAGGCTTTTGAGTTCCTCTTCACTTTCTGCCATAAGGGTGGTATCATCTGCATATCTGAGGTTATTGATATTTCTCCCAGCAATCTTGATTCCAGTTTGTGTTTCTTCCAGTCCAGTGTTTCTCATGATGTACTCTGCATTTATTAAGTTAAATAAACAGGGTGACAATATACAGACTTGACGAACTCCTTTTCCTATTTGGAACCAGTCCGTTGTTCCATGTCCAGTTCTAACTGTTGCTTCCTGACCTGCATACAAATTTCTCAAGAGGCAGATCAGGTGGTCTGATATTCCCATCTTTTTCAGAATTTCCCACAGTTTATTGTGATACACACAGTCAAAGGCTTTGGCATAGTCAATAAAGCAGAAATAGATGTTTTTTTCTGGAACTCTCTTGCTTTTTCTATGATCCGGTGGATGTTGGCAATTTGATATCTGGTTCTTCTGCCTTTTCTAAAACCAGCTTGCACATCTGGAAGTTCACAGTTCACATATTGTTGAAGCCTGGCTTGGAGAATTTTGAGCATTACTTTACTAGCGTGTGAGATGAGTTCAATTGTGCGGTAGTTTGATCTTGTATTAGGATCATATAAATAGATAGATGGATAAGATGGGAGAAAACTTATGGAGGTGATGGATATATTTATGACATTGATTATGGTGATAGTTTCATGGATATATATATGTATTTCCAAACTCATATAATTATATATGTATAATATGTACAGCTTTTTGTATGTCATATTATTTCAATAAAGTGGTTTAGATAAAAAAAATATTGAGCCAACATGTGTACTGCAAATACTTATGGCACAAACTATGTCTAGTGATGAGAGATAAAGGAGGGAGGGCATGGAGGAAATCCTAATATATATTTTTCTCCTATATTTCTTTGAGGATATTATTCTTCTTTGGTATCCTGCACCCAGGGTTCAAACAGTTCTAATTCACACATATATTTTTGGTTCTTTGTCTTTCTTTAGTAATTCTTGGGGGTCTCATTATTTAGGCTTCTGAAAGACTATGTGTGTAATTATGCTTGTTAATTTTGTAGAGCTGGAGTAATAAATACTCTATCAAACTGTAAGCAATTCATTTAAAGAAAAAAAATGATTCCTAACAATTCCTCTTTAATTGTGTAGTAGGAGTCATTCACTAGGTTAAATTGTCTGAAAGAAAGCTTGGTAGACATTAAATTGCTTTTCTTCTCAGAACTCTTCTGAGGAATTTTTCATTTTTACTGCTCCTTATGGGTATGTTGAATCTCTAAAGTAATTTGAATATAGTAGTACTCACAGAATACAAACAGAAGAATTGAAGGAAAAGGTGTTTTTAAGTAACAAATGTTACATGTAGCTTGATTTCATTAAATACATTTTCAATCCCATTTTCTCTCTCTTCTTCTCTTTGGACCCCTGCCATGTGGCTGTTGCTATGCTTAATGTTAGCCTCAGAATCCCTTAAGCTCTTATCATTAAAATAAAATTTTTTTTTGTGTGTGTGTGGTTCTGATTGGGAGGTTTCCATTATTCTATCTTCCAGGTCCTTTATGTATCATAAAGACCTTTCTTCTGTATCACCTAGTATACTGTTTATTTATTTATTTATTTTTGTAGTGTGTTTTTCATTTCATTTTTATATTCTTCAGTTTGGTTCCTTTTTATATTTTCTAGTGTCTAGTTAAAAATTCTCACTGCGTTCATCTATCCTTGTGCCAATTCAGTTAACACTCTTATGAATGATTTGAATTATTTATCTGGTAAATTGCTTACTTCTGTTTCGTTACTTTGTCCCCACCCCCGCACCCCACCCCAGGGGTTTTCTCTTGCTCTTTCAGTTGAGGCACATTCCTCTGTCTTCTCTTTTTGCTTAACTTCCTCTGTCTCAATGAAATTCAGTGCAGCAGTTACCTGTGGAGGTCATAAAGGGGTGTCCTTCTGTGGGAGCATCCTTATACAGTGTGTGTGTGCCCAGTGGCTTTGGTGGAAGAGTTGGATTTGATATGAACACAAATCACACCTTTTGTCAGGATGTGCTGGTAGCTCTCAACTTGGTAGGAGACGGGGCTGAAGAAGGAGTGTCTAGGGTCAGATCCCACTAGTCAGTGATTGTCCCTGCTCCATAGGGGCAGGAGCAGGTCCCATGTTTCGTAGCAGAAGCCATGAGGCTTGGCCTCAGCTAGCTCAAGTTCCTGTAAGTGTGTGCTCTTTCCCCTCCCAGCAGCAGCACCCTCGCTGCAGAGGGGAGGAGTATTAGAGCAAGAGGGGCTGGCTGGGTGTTTGGTGAAGGTCAGTGCATGGACCATGTTGCTTTGGCTATGTTCAGAGATCCAGACTGCCTCTGAGGTGCTGCCCCTGCAATCCTTAGTAATGGCTGCCCCCTTCCTGCTTAGATGCCACTTAGGATCAATTTATGAGGGCAGCATGTTAAAGAAAATAATAAAGCGAGGAAGTATAGTCAGCATTTATATAGATGCTTTAACACAGCCTCAAAATATGCAAAATAACAATGGCATAATGGTAGAGAAAAATAGATATGTCAACATATGTTGCAAGAGATTTTAACATGCTCCCTTCATAAATTGACAAATAAATCATACAGACAGACACTAGAGACACAGAAGAACTGAGTAATGTAGTAGAAAAGCTTGAACTATTTTATATACATAGATGTATGTATGTATGTATGTATGTGTGTTTGTGTCTATATATGTCTGTGTGATTACAGTGGGCACCTGGATAATCCAAGCTGATAACCCCACATCAAGATTTTTAAGTTAATCACATCTGCAAAGTCCCTCTTGTCATGTGTACTTGATTGAATTTTGTCTCCCCAAAGATATACACATACACAGACACACACATGCACAAAATACAACTCAACCATGGACCCAACTGAGAATACAAATGGTCACACAGATTATTTACAAAATATTCTCTCATGTGGAAAATTTACTGGACGATAAAGGAAGCCTCAATAATTCCATGGAATCAGTGTCATGTGGACTACATTCTCTAACCATAATTGATTAATGCTAGAAATTTTAATGAAGAAAAGAAGTATAGTTTACATAATCTTAAATGTCAGGTTTTACATTAGTTAACAATCCTTGGGCTAAAAAGGAGATCATGAAGGAGTTATGAAGTTTTATGACTCAAACAAAAATAAAGCCTCATGCTATATTTGTTAAGACATAGCTAACACAATCCTTTGATTTCAAATAAATTTACCAGGATACAGAGAATTTGAAAGTAAATAAGCTCAACTTTGAATTTAAGAAGTTGGAAATGTAATAGAGGAAATCCAAAGAAACAAACTGAAAGAAAGGAGGAATTAATGACAATAAAAGAATTAATAAAGAATTAAAGAAGTACAAGTATCAACAAGACTAAGACTGAGCAAGAAAAAAACAAAATGAAAACAGAAACATGCAATGAAAAAGAAAAATAACTACAGATATAACATATTTTAAATAAAAATCAATAGTATAAACTATATTTACTTGATAACTAGTAAGAAGTCATTAACTATTTGGAAAAAATAAATAAATAAAAAAAATAAAGGGCCCAAATGAAGAGAATTGAATAGGTCAATAAGCAGTAGAGACATCAAAATGGTGGGAAAATACCTCCCTCCTACCAAAACTTTGTAGCCCCCAGTTTATTTCAAGGGGATTTCTACTGAATTTTCAAGGAAAACTAATCTTTCAAATTTATTCCAGTAAAGAAGTACTATCAACTTATTTAATGAGATTAGTGCAGTATTGACTCCAAAATCACGTAAAGGCAATAAAAGAAAATTATAAGCCAATTTTTCTTGTGAAGTCATGTTTCAATATTATAAATTAAATATTAGCCAATCTAACATTTGGTTATTAAACAATAATTCATTATTCAGATCAAGTTTGTCCCAGTAATCCCAGGTCTAAACATAAGAAAGTATAACTGGAGCATTTACCATCAGTTCAGTTCAGTTCAGTCGCTCAGTCGTGTCCGACTCTTTGCAACCCCATGAATCGCAGCGCGCCAGGTCTCCCTGTCCATCACCAACTCCCGGAGTTCACTCAGGCTCACGTCCATCGAGTTAGCATTTACCATATTAACAGACTCAAAAAAGAAAAAAAGTATGACTTTAAGTAGATGCAGAAAAAGCATTTGATAAATATAAACATGTGTTTGTTAGATTATTGAATCATATACATAGAGGAGAAGGAAATGCAACCCACTCCAGTGTTCTTGCCTGGAGAATCCCAGGGACGGGGGAGCCTGGTGGGCTGCCACCTATGGGGTCACACAGAGTCGGACATGACTGAAGTGACTTAGCAGCATACATAGAAATATGTTAAAAGCTAGAGGGGCTTTATTAATGTAATATGTTCTGGGATATAGAACAAGCTTAGAGTTTTGTTAATGGCTTGGTACCATCACTTAATTCATTGAACTTTTATTGAAGTTGCTTTTCCATTCCCAGAAAGCCATTAAGGAAGGCAACAAGACTTTTGCTGAAGCATAAAATGACTAGGCAGAAAATAGTCAAAGCAGAGGATGAGTTTTAGCTGCAGCTTTTCAAATAGCTTAGGGCAGAGTAGGGTGAGAACTAGGAAAATCAATCCAAAAATGTCTGTAAGTTAAGAAATAGACCATTATTTGCCTTGACAAGTTTACTCATTCATTTCCTAAACAGTAAATCCCTATAACTTAATTTTTGTTCTTGTAAAAATAGAGAACTTCTGGAAAAAAGATAGTAGTATTTCAGTAGGAAAAATCCCACTTCTCAGCCACAGTCACAATTAACACTTTGATCTATGGCCAAGAGATCAAAATCCATAAAGAGAAAAAAAAATCCATAACCATAATGGACAAACAATCTGTTTTGTTAACGAAGGACTTAAAATGACTTAATATAGCTTTGAGTTGTCTGAGTTCAGCAGGTATTTAAAGATGAATTTTTCTCTCATGAGGTTTTCAGAGACCCCTATCGTATATTTAAGAACTTGTCACTGGTAGTTCTCTTGTGGTAAGTGATGCTCTCTCCTCTGACGCTCTCCTTAGTTGCTAGGAATATAGCAGGCCATATATGTAACTCCCATGGCACTCCCCAGTGGGTTTTGTTGAATAGGACATAATATAAACCTTCGCAGGGTCTCTCTTTTTTGCATGACCCATATCTGATGCACTGGACTCCTTGATGTACGCTTTGACCTGATAAGCTCTGCAGTGAAGTTAGACCTCACAGTCCTTGGGTTCAGTCATCGACAGCCAACTTGAACCCAAGCAGTTTCTTCCAGAGTCTAATGATGAAGTTATTCTGTAAACAAAGAAATGCGGAACAATAAGGGAACAGTAAACTGCCCAGTTTTGTTGGTCTCTAGGGCCATATAGAGTCCCAGGGACGGGGGAGCCTGGTGGGCTGCCGTCTATGAGGTCGCACAGAGTTGGACACGACTGAAGCGACTTAGCAGCAGCAGCAGCAGGGCCATATAGGACAAGTCAAAGATAAGCTTAGAAAGGTAGGTTAGGGTCAAAGTTTGACAGGCCTTGGAAAATAGACTAAAGAACTTTAAAAGAAACCATTATTTCAATAGGTAGGGCATCATTATGTTCTGTACCAAAACCACATCGCAGTACTGTTTATAATAGCCAGGACATGGAAGCAACCTAGATGTCCATCAGCAGATGAATGGATAAGAAAGCTGTGGTACATATACACAATGGAGTATTACTCAGCCATTAAAAAGAATACACTTGAATCAGTTCTAATGAGGTGGATGAAACTGGAGCCTATTATACAGAGTGAAGTAAGCCAGAAAGAAAAATACCAATACAGTATACTAACGCATATATATGGAATTTAGAAAGATGGTAACAATAACCCTGTGTACGAGACAGCAAAAGAGACACTGATGTATAGATCAGTCTTATGGACTCTGTGGGAGACGGAGAGGGTGGGGAGATTTGGAAGAATGGCATTGAAACATGTATAATATCATGTATGAAACGAGTCGCCAGTCCAGGTTCGATGCACGATACTGGATGCTTGGGGCTGGTGCACTGGGACGACCCAGAGGGATGGAATGGGGAGGGAGGAGGGAGGAGGGTTCAGGATGGGGAACACAGGTATACCTGTGGTGGATTCATTTCGATATTTGGCAAAACTAATACAATATTGTGAAGTTTAAAAATTAAAAAAAAAAAAGATTTAGTGGTAATTTAAGTGCTCAGTTCAGTTCAGTTCAGTCGCTCAGTCATGTCCGACTCTTTGCGACCCCATGAATCGCAGCATGCCAGGCCTCCCTGTCCATCACCAACTCCCGGAGTTCACTCAGACTCACGTCCATCGAGTCAGTGATGCCATCCAGTCATTTCATCCTTTGTCGTCCCCTTCTCCTCCTGCCCTCAATCCCTCCCAGCATCAGAGTCTTTTCCAATGAGTCAACTCTTCACATGAGGTGGCCAAAGTACTAGAGTTTCAGCTTTAGCATCATTCCTTCCAAAGAAATCCCAGGGCTGATCTCCTTCAGAATGGACTGGTTGGATCTCCTTGCAGTCCAAGGGACTCTCAAGAGTCTTCTCCAACACCACAGTTCAAAAGCATCAATTCTTCGGTGCTCAGCCTTCTTCACAGTCCAATTCTCACATCCATACATGACCACAGGAAAAACCATAGGCTTGACTATATGGACCGTTGTTGGCAAAGTAATGTCTTTGCTTTTGAATATGCTATCTAGGTTGGTCATAACTTTCCTTCCAAGGAGTAAGCGTCTTTTAATTTCATGGCTGCAGTCACCATCTGTAGTGATTTTGGAGCCCCCCAAAATAAAGTCTGACACGGTTTCCACTGTTTCCCCATCTGTTTCCCATGAAGTGATGGGACCGGATGCCATGATCTTCGTTTCTGAATGTTGAGCTTTAAGCCAACTTCTTCACTCTCCACTTTCACTTTCATCAAGAGGCTTTTGAGTTCCTCTTCACTTTCTGCCATAAGGGTGGTGTCATCTGCATATCTGAGGTTATTGATATTTCTTCCAGCAATCTTGATTCCAGTTGTGCTTCTTCCAGCCCAGCGTTTCTCATGATGTACTCTGCATATAAATTAAATAAGCAGGGTGACACTATACAGCCTTGACGGACTCCTTTTCCTATTTGGAACCAGTCTGTTGTTCCATGTCCAGTTCTAACTGTTGCTTCTTGACCTGCATATAGGTTTCTCAAGAGGCAGGTCAGGTGGTCTGGTATTCCCATCTCTTTTAGAATTTCCCACAGTTTATTGTGATCCACACAGTCAAAGGCTTTGGCATAGTCAATAAAGCAGAAATAGATGTTTTTCTGGAACTCTCTTGCTTTTTTGATGATCCAGCAGATGTTGGCAATTTGATCTCTGGTTCCTCTGCCTTTTCTAAAACCAGCTTGAACATCAGGAAGTTCACGGTTCATGTATTGCTGAAGCCTGGCTTGGAGAATTTTGAGCATTACTTTACTAGCGTGTGAGATTAGTGCAATTGTGCAGTAGTTTGAGCATTCTTTGGCATTGCGTTTCTTTGGGATTGTAATGAAAACTGACCTTTTCCAGTCCTGTGGCCACTGCTGAGTTTTCCAAATTTTCTGGCATATTGAGTGCAGCACTTTCACAGCATCATCTTTCAGGATTTGAAATAGCTCGACTGGAATTCCATCACCTCCACTAGCTTTGTTCGTTGTAATGCTTTCTAAGGCCCACTTGACTTCACATTCCAGGATGTCTGGCTCTAGGTCAGTGATCACATCATCGTAATTATCTGGGTTGTGAAGATCTTTTTTGTACAGTTCTTCTGTGTATTCTTACCACCTCTTCTTAATATCTCCTGCTTCTGTTAGGTCCATACCATTTCTGTCCTTTATCGAGCCCATCTTTGCATGAAATGTTCCCTTGGTAGCTCTAATTTTCTTGAAGAGATCTCTAGTCTTTCCCATTCTGTTGTTTTCCTCTATTTCTTTGCATTGATCACTGAGGAATGCTTTCTTCTCTCTTCTTGGTATTCTTTAAGTGCTAGTCACCATGGTTTGTCAAGATACTGGAAGCTCCCTTTGATGGAAGATGAGATTTGTAAACATTAGATCTTTGGAAGTTTAACAATGGATTTTGATGACATATTCTTTTCTTACTGGTGATAGGAGCACTTTTAAAAATAATTTACATTTGGTCACCTAAGTTATAAGTTTCTAGTCTTGAAGCCCTAGGAGAACCAGAGTTAAAAGAATACACTTGCTCTGTGTCCTCAAGAGAAGAATTGAACCAACCAAGTTTCCTAGTGTTATGATTGCCAATTAAAATTGCAATTCTCTGTGGTGTTCTTAATTTTTCCCCTCAATTTAATGTGCTTTGAATCCATGATATTGTACATTAATTTCCAAAAAATATTCCCCTCTACAGTACAAAGCTGATTTGTAATTTTGTTTTGCAATATATTTTTTACAATTGAACTTTTGTGGAAAACCACCTGAATGTTAATTAATTATAAGCAGAATAAATTTTATCACAGTGAAAATTATTTGAAAAGTTATTTCTTCTTGTGGTCGGTGGCCTCCATTTTGGTTTTCTTGGCCCATACAAAACTAGTAACATGAAAGCTAGGCTCTTTGTGATGCATGCTTCTTGTCTTTAGAGTAATGAAGATTTTGGAAAGACATCATCAAGGCAGAAATAGAAAGCTTATTGCCTCTTTTGAATTAATAATATTTTACTGTCTTTACTGTAAACTCTGCTTTCCTGGAACTTCCCAGCTGGCACAGAGGTAAACAATCCACCTGCAATGGAAAGCAGGAGATGCAGACTGGCTGCCTGAGTTGGGGGGATCCCCTGGAGTAGGAAATGGCAACCCATTCCAATATTCTTGCCTGGAGAATCCCATGGACAGGGGATCCTGGTGGGCTGCAGTCCATGGGATCTCAAAGAGTCAGATACAACTGAGCAACTCAGCATGCCCACAGCCATGGTTGTTTCCTAACTCAAGTAATATGAAATACATAATGGAGTTTGTGTTATGTACAGATTTAAATTTAACCATTTGGTTTAAAGTTTCAGATTTGACGGAAACGATCAAGTTTTACAAGGCATGTCTAGCATAGCACAGTTTCATAAGATTCATAAGTGTCCTACCTGGAATTTCTATAAGCAGACTATGACATAGGAAGTCTTCTTCCAGTGTTTTTTTCAGGAAAGCACTTTCAGGCGAAGGAAACTGAGGAAAATAGAATAGGACAGGAAAAAAACCCTGAGCCAGACTATGGATGTTATTCCACAGGAAGCTGTAGAGGACAAATTGCACAACCAGGTCATGCCTCATGATGGGAGTCAATCAGGGCAGTGGTCATACCTGGGAAGAGATGGGCAGTCATAGCCTCCCAGGTGAGGCTGCTTCTGTTGCTGTGAGGGCAAATCTCTAGAAATGGGGGTGGCTGTGAGATATCAACCACTGCTCACAGTAGCTGGGGAAAAGGGGGACGCCCCTGTTTAGATGAAGTGGGTGGGTTCCGACAACAATCTTCACAGTTCACCCTTTGAACTCAGAAATACATTCATTCAGGCACAGCCTCTTGAGAATTCTGATTGGAAATCTTACAAGAAACTTACCTGGATAAATAAAATCCAGCTGCCACTGAGGCCATGAGTGATATTCACTACCTCCTTCCTTTCACTACCAATTCTGAGTTCTTCTCCCCATCGCTAAGCACTTCTACCAATCAGTGTGATTTGCCTGATGGATGGATGACCCACCTTATTCTGAATGGAGTGAGACTCTTGGTCTCTCTGTCTTTACTGGGTCACGGTTGCTGTAATTTCCTTTTTATAGTAAGGACTGGGAAGGGAAGTCACAGGGTGTACCAGACACGGTCAGTTGTCACTGTCAGCATAGTAATCCTTTTGTTTGCTTGCCTGTTTACCGGCATAAGGATCCCAAAGTGAACAGTTAGCAGCATTAGCTCTAAGATACTGAGATTCTTGCTTTGTCCTTAGTGGAAGGATTCCACAGAGTTCCAAATTGTGGGGCAGCGTGCATGTTTTCCCAAGTGGGTTCCTGGATGTGGTCATGACTGTGACTGCTGCTGACTCCATCCCATATTGGCCAGTCCCATTTATTCATTATGAACATAGAACAACATAATGGCTGTTGGTTTAAGATCTACACTGCATCCTAAAAGATAGGGCCTGATCCTTTCAAGGGCTTCCCAGGTGGCTCAGTGGTAAAGAACCTGCCTGCCAATGCAGGAGATGTGGATTCAATCCCTAGGTCAGGAAGATCCCCTGGAGAAGGAAATGACAACCCTCTCTAGTATTCTTACCTGGAAAATTCCATGAACAGAGGAGCCCGGCGGGCTACAGTCCATGGGGTTGCAAAAGAGCTGGACACAAGTTAGCAACTAAACAACAACATCCTTTCAACATGTTCTCACCAAGCTGCTCTCTGTTGCACATTTATGAAGCCTCTTCAGACTTCTATTGGGCTGGCACTTAGATGGCACAATATGGGGTAGGAGCAATGGTTACTGTAGTCACAAGACCTCTGCTGGCCCTCCTTAACTGTACAGTGGGTATGTAGATTGATAGTAATGTTACGCAGGATTCTATGATGATAAATTTAGCCACTCTATGAACGCTTGTTGGTGCTGGCTGGGAACCATGGCTGGGAAAGAAAACGCAAAGCCCTATCTGGAATACAAGCCCAGGCATTGTGGAACATTGCCTTTTCCAGAGTGTAAGTATCTGGTTGGTTTCACTGGAAGATAGTTCATAGTGTGGGCACGCTGTTCTGTGCTGCTGGCAAGATAGACATTCACCAGTGGCAGTAGCTAGTGTAGTGTTGGTGCAAAGGAGCCCAGGCTGACGGGCACATGTGGAGGTCAATGTTTTCCACCATGCTCATTCTCAGTTCAGTTCAGTCACGTCCAAATGTTTGTGACACCATGGACTGCAGAATGCCAGGTGTCCCTGCCAATTACCATACCATTTCCTGGAGCTTGCTCAAATTCATGTCCATTGAGTCAGTGACGCCATTCAACCATCTCATCCTCTATCTCCCCTTTTCCTCCTGCCTTCAATCTTTCCCAGCATCAGGGTCTTTTCAAATGAGTCAGTTCTTTGCATCAGGTGGCCTAAGTACTGGAGTTTCAGCTTCAGCATCAGTCCTTCCAATGAATATTCAGGACTGATCTCATTTAGGATGGACTGGTTGGATCTCCTTGCAGTCCAAGGGACTCTCAAGAGCTTGTCCAACACCACAGTTCAAAAGCATCAATTCTTCAGCGCTCAGCTTTCTTTCTAGTCCAACTCTCACATCCATGCATGACTACTGGAAAAACCATAGCTTTGACTAGATGGACATTTGTTGGCAAAGTAATGTCTCTGCTTTTTAATATGCTGTCTAGGTTGGTCATAACTTTTCTTCCCAAGAGCAAGCGTCTTTTAATTTCATGGCTGCAGTCACCATCTGCAGTGATTTTGGAGCCCAAGAAAATAAAGTCTCTTACATTTCTACTGTTTCCCCATCTATGTGCCTTGAAGTGATGGGACCAGATGCCATGATCTTCGTATTTTGAATGTTGAGTTTTAAGCCAACTTTTTACTCTCCTCTTTCACTTTCATCTAGAGGCTCTTTAGTCCCTCTTCACTTTCTGCCATAAGGGTGGTGTCATCTGCATATCTGAGATTATTGATGTTTCTCCTGGCAATCTTGATTCCAGCTTGTGCTTCATCCAGCCCAGCATTTTGCATGATATACACTGCATGTAAGTTAAATAAGCAGGGTGACATACCCCTTTGCTGATTTGGAACCAGTCTGTTGTTCCATGTCCAGTTCTAACTGTTGCTTCTTGACCTGCATATGGATTTCTCAGGAGGCAGGAAAGGTGGTCTGTTATTTTCATCTCTGTAAGAGTTTTCCACAGCTTGTTGTGATCCACACAGTCAAAGGCTTTGGCATAGTCAATAAAGCAGAAGTAGGTATTTTTCTGGAACTTTCTTGCTTTTTTAATAATCCAGCAGATGTTGGCAATTTGATCTCTGGTTCTTCTGCCTTTTGTAAATCCAGCTTGAATATCTGGAAGTTCTCTGTTCATGTACTATTTCAGCCTGGCTTGGAGAATTTTGAGCATGACTTCGTTAGTGTGTGAGATGAGTGCAATTGTGTGGTAGTTTGAACATTCTTTGGCATTGCTTTTCTTTGGGGTTGGAATGAAATTTTTCCAGTCCAGTGGACCCAGATAACCATGATGGTGTGATCACTCATCTAGAGCCAGACATCCTGGAATGTGAAGTCAAGTGCACCTTAGGAAGCATCACTGCGAACAAAGCTAGTAGAGGTGATAGAATTCCAGTTGAGCTATTTCAAAAGCTGAAAGATGATGCTGTTAAAGTGTGACACTCATTATGGTCATTCTGGTTCATGGTTATTCTATTCAAATGCCAGAGAAGCTGAAGACTGAGGCTGGGTGACTGAGACATCCTGTCCTCTTCTAAAGTTGATTCTCTTCAGTAGACCTTAAAGTGTGATATAGAGGTGGGTCCTTCTTTGTCTTCCTTGAACTATTTTTAAATGTACCATTTTCTTAGTGGTTGCTTTAGGTATTACAATGAATGTGTATAGCTGTAGTGGTAATCTATGGGAAACATTTTACCACTTCAAGTGGAGTATAGGACTCTTGTTTCCATTCAAATAAGTCCCTTAACTCTCCCCATTAAAAAATTACTTTCCTCTACACACATGGAGCACTCCATGAGTTGGTATTATAGTTGATGCCTCAACCATCACACATGACTTAGAATCCATGAGATGAGGGATAGTCTATTAAATTTACCCTTTCCTTGCCTTTTTTTTTTTTTTTTTTTGCCTACTGCATTATTATTTCTACCATTCTGAAGTCATTTCCTTTCTCTTTGAAGAATTTCTTTAAGACATTCTTTAAGGTTAGGTCTACTGGGAACAGATTCTCTTAGTTTTCCTTCGTCTGAGAATGTCTTTTTTTCATCTTCATACCTGAAGGATATTTTGGTGAAGGATAGAATTTAGCGCTGAGTTTTTTTTTTTTTTTCTTTCAACACTTGAAAAATGTGCTAAATTTGATATAATATAAACCAATATGTCTAGGGCTAAAGTTGCCAAAGTTTAATTATCATTGCCACCTAAGTAGCCTGTTTTGATTGGAAAAAGAACAGATAGTTTACAATTTCACACCTCCTATGTTATTAGAAATGTTTATTTTTTGACTGAAGGGAAATGTACATGAAAGCTTTTTCTGTTATTGCATGCTTCCTAGGTAGTTGCTTCTTTTTCCTCCTTCTGAAGCAAAGACAAGAAGCTGTGTTTTGAGGGCATGCAGGTTGTGAAAACATTAACTGACAGTTCGGCCACAGTGAGCCGCCCTCTGTGTCTGATTCAGAGAGAAGAGACACAGCCACACAAAAAAGTGTCTGTGGGGAAGTATAAGAAGTTCAGGATCAGCTGTACCTACCTTTGAATCTTCTGTTACCATTTACTAGGAGCATGATCTTCAGTGAGTTATTTAACCTCTCTTGGCCTCAGTTTCTTCATAGATAAACTGGAATAATAATAGTTTTTTTCTTTGGGAATTAAGGCAGATGAGATACATAGATTTCTAGGATGTGATAGGCTCTCAATCAGATTCTTTCAGTCATCTTCCTCTTTCCTCCTTTAATGTCTAGGAAATTTAAGGCTGAAGGAAAATTCATAGAAAGGGTGTTTGCCTTCCTCTTGGGAAACATGGTGAACTGGTAAAGTTACTATGGAGTGGGAAAGGTATTATTTGAATTATTTCTTTCTTTAAAAGTTGTGATGGTATCTTTGAAATTTATTGAGTTACTATTATTTTTAATTACTTTTGTGCTCAGTCACTAAAGTCATGTCTGACTCTTTGGGGCCCAATGGACTGTAGCCTGCCAGGCTCCTCTGTATGGAATTCTCCAGGCAAAAATACTGGAGTGGCTTGCTGTTTCCTCTTCCAGGGGATCTTCCCAACCCAGGGATTGAACCTGTGTCTCCTGCATTGGCAGGCAGATTCTTTCCCACTAGCGCCACCTAGGAAGCCCATTTAATTACTTAATTATTTTAATAAAGGGGAGTGTAAATAGAATTTATCAGTATGGGTCATATCAGGAAAGAAAAATCACATAGTAACTTGAACACAGAAAGTTTAATATAGAGAATCATGAACTATATTGTAGGAGATTGGAGCAATGCTTCCATCACTGCTAAGAGAACTGTAAAGAATACAGTAAAATAGGTCTAGGGAGCAGTCCTTACCCATAGGGCTGAGAAGAGCATGCAAGGAAGAGCCCCCACTCATCCTCCCCTCTCCGCATTCTAGGATTGAGATCTGGAACCTACTGCAGAAGGCACAGCCCTCCCTGGATGTCAGAACAGTCACTGTGATGCTACCTTGGGGGCATATGCTGGAAATCTGGTCTCAGGAACTTGCCTTTCTCTAGGGCTCCAGGGAAAGTTGTTCATGAGGTGGTATCTCACCTAAAGCAGTGCAACAAAACTGTCCAGAGGTGGGGACAGTCACTGTGCTCCTGGCCACTCTATAGGAGCCTGGCTTTGGAAGAGCTGGGCACCCTGCAGGAGCATGGTGCTAGAAGCTGCCTGAGCTATAGCAACTGGACACTGGGCATGTGCCACAGAAGTCTGCCAAGTGAGCACATCAAAACTAGGATGCAAACCCCTTTCCCCCTGCAGTGTCCCTCCAGCGTCTCTGCTTACAAAGTTTGACGTTGTACAGTTGACAGTGGAAAATATTTAAAGGGCCCAGATCCATTTTCACAGAGCAGGCAAAAAGAAAGAATTTGGACCTGAGAGACAGTAATATATGATAGGCACTGAAAGGGTGAAGAATTCATGATTGGAAATCTCTGTTAGGACTTGATAAAAGTGATTGTCTTAAACTTATATTGAATACAAAGTATGAAGTAAAAGCCGCTCACTTGTGTCCGACTCCTTGCCACCCCATGGACTATACAGCCCATGGAATTCTCCAGGCCAGAATACTGGAGTGGGTAGCCTTTCCCTTCTCCAGGGGATCTTCTCAACCCAGGGGTCAAACCCAGGTCTCCCACATTGCAGGCACATTCTTTACCAACTGAGCTATCAAGGAAGACCTAATACAAAGTATAGGCTTAATTATTCAAACCCTGATATCAATGTGAGAGTTGGACTGTGAAGAAGGCTGAGCACCAAAGAACTGATGCTTTTGAACTGTGGTGTTGGAGAAGACTCTTGAGAGTCCCTTGGACTGCAAGGAGATCCAACCAGTCCATTCTGAAGGAGATCAGCCCTGGGATTTCTTTGGAAGGAATGATGCTAAAGCTGAAACTCCAGTACTTTGGCCACCTCATGCGAAGAGTTGACTCATTGGAAAAGACTCTGATGCTGGCAGGGATTGGGGGCAAGAGGAGAAGGGGGTGACAGAGGATGAGATGGCTGGATGGCATCACTGACTCGATGGACGTGAGTCTGAGTGAACTCCGGGAGTTGGTGATGGACAGGGAGGCCTGGCGTGCTGTGATTCATGGGGTTGCAGAGTCAGACATGACTGAGTGACTGATCTGATCTGATCTGATATCAATGTGTCAGTGCCTCCTAGTGATAGTAAGTTGAAATTGCATTTCAAGTCTTTGTGCCTATTAGAAGCAGCTTTGGTCTCCTGCATTGCAGGCAAGTTTTTTACCAACTGAGCTATCAGGGAAGCCCTTTATAATTAAAATTTTATAACAGGCTATAAGGTTGCAGCAAATGTATTCTTCTACATCCAAAGTTCCTAAATTACAAATTACATTGTTAAAAAAAATATTTCTATTTGAGGCACTAATCCTGTATAATAGATATCAATTTGAGTATGGTTTGATATGATACTGATAAAGTACCAAGGTCAAAACTTCAAATGGTAGTTAATCTAACAGCTCAAGTAATCCAGATTAAGTCCCTTACAATGAGCCAGTAACAAAAAAGGAGATCCAGGCTGGTTCCAGGCTTGTGAAAAGAGTTAGAGTTCTAGTCAGCTACTGATTCTAATGGGCTGCCTAGGTGGTGCTAATGGTCAAGAATCTGCCTGCCAATGCAGGAGATGCAGGTTCAATCCCTGGGCTAGGAAGATCCCCTGGAGAAGAAAATGGCAACCCAATCCAATATTCTTGCCTGGAGAATCCCATGGACAGAGGAGACTGGCGGGCTATAGTCCATGGGGTCACAAAGAGTCAGACATGACTGAGCCACTAACACTTTCACTTTGCTTCTCCATGACATTTGGAATTTTTGACAACACATTTCTTTTGGAATTCTCCGCTCCTTTGTTTTAAATGATCTTATTTTTTTTCCTTTCCTAGGCTCTTTCCTTCTGGAGCATCAGCTTAAGTGTCAGTATTCCTTAGAGCTCCATACTTGATGACATCCTTGATGACCTTTTCATTGTGTATATTCTTTCCAGGGTAGCAGTATCACATCACACTTAAAAATATAGAGCTTCAAGTTAGAGAAACCTTGGATATTAACTCGGACACTTTCTGCTTTGCAGTCTTGAGCAACTTAAAGCCTTCAGTCTCAATTTCTTCAACTATAAAAATCAAATACCCTCCCTTACTTTTCAGAATTGTGATTCTGAAATGAAAAATCACGTAAAGCCCTTACAATAGTGCTTGACATAGAGAGGTAGTGAATAAGTAGTATTTATGATTATCTATTTTGTCAACTCAAAATAAGAGGCTTATGAGTCTAGATCTTCAACTAACGCTTCTCTTCAGTTCAGTTCAGTTCAGTCGCTCAGTCATGTCTGACTCTTTGCGGCCCCATGAATTGCAGCACGCCAGGCCTCCCTGTCCATCACCAACTCCCGGAGTTCACTCAGACTCACGTCCATCGGGTCAGTGATGCCATCCAGCCATCTCATCCTCTGTCGTCCCCATCTCCTCCTGCCTCCAATCCCTGCCAGCATCAGAGTCTTTTCCAATGAGTCAACTCTTCGCATGAGGTGGCCAAAGTACTGGAGTTTCAGCTTTAGCATCATTCCTTCCAAAGAAATCCCAGGGCTGATCTCCTTCAGAATGGACTGGTTGGATCTCCTTGCAGTCCAAGGGACTCTCAAGAGTCTTCTCCAACACCACAGTTCAAAAGCATCAATTCTTCGGCGCTCAGCCTTCTTCACAGTCCAACTCTCACATCCATACATGACCACAGGAAAAACCATAGCCTTGACTAGACGGACCTTTGTTGGCAAAGTAATGTCTCTGCTTTTCAATATGCTATCTAGGTTGGTCATAACTTTCCTTCCAAGGAGTAAGCGTCTTTTAATTTCATGGCTGCAGTCACCATCTGCAGTGATTTTGGAGCCCAAAAAAATAGAGTCTGACACTGTTTCCACTGTGTCCCCATCTATTTCCCATGAAGTGGTGGGACCGGATGCCATGATCTTCGTTTTCTGAATGTTGAGCTTTAAGCCAACTTTTTCACTCTCCACTTTCCCCAAATCTCTGTATGCACAATCTATTTCAGTTGTTTTAAGTGCCAATTTGTGATATGTTGTAAGTCAGTGATGAGGATTATGTTGGTACAAGAGGAAATGAAAAATAAAGGAACATTTTAATGTAGTTTTAAAATGAGGTCATTTACTTAATTTGATAAATTGCCTTTTGTATTAAAATTCACTCCTTAATTTCTGGTGTTGAAATTTCCTTTTGTAAAAATGAAATATTGATATTAGTGGATAGTTTTTAAGAAATATATCCTGACATAACAAAATGAAAAATTGATAGTCTTAAATTAGTTTCTCACATTTATTTGGAGATTTTGATGGCATGTGAGATCTGAAATCTTAGGAACTTCTGATCCACAAGCATCTCAAACTTGACACCCTCTGCCCCTATACACAAAGTTCATTTTTATTATATATCATAACAGATGTTATAACTATCCATCCCAGTTTGTTAGGAATAAGTGAGTTATCCTCAAACCCTCCATGCTGCTGTTACTCATATTCAATTGATCACCAAATCCTTCAGACTCTCTCTTGAAATTTCTTGATTTGTACCCAATGCCACTCTTGTAATTTTTTTGTTGGGATTATTTTCCTTCTACTGCCAGACTCTCTTCATTTTAACTCATTTTATCCTAAGGTGCCAAAATGAGCACTTCCTTCCTTGCCTAAAATCCTCCAAGGTCGTCTTATCTCCTTTGGGGTTGAATTTTCATTCAGCCACAAAGTCCCTCCCTTCCCATCTGCTGCTTCTTCCTTCCATGGATCCTTCACTGAGCCTGCCATAATTAACTGCTTGCTTCTCCATTGCCTTGAAGTTTTTGCACATCCATTTCCACCTACTGTTAAACATCCTTCACTCCTCATCTAGAAAGTTCCATTTAGTCCTTCAGGATTCAGTTCAAGTTTCTACCATCCCAAGCCTTCCCAGGTACCCCCATCTGAATCTTGCATCTTTCTTCTCTGTCCCCAAAACCTTTTTTAATAGCACCTTGTCACAATGTGATGCAATTTTGGGGGTACAAAACTGGGTTTCTTCATCATCTATGAGAAACTGATGGTGGGAATCACATCTTCCACCTTGACATTTCAATACTTAATACAATCCCTGATACATTATAGGTGCTCAGTAACTGCTACCTGCATGACTATAAGCTTAACGTTATCCAGCTAATGATTCTAACAGACCATATTTCTCTTTCTAAGAAACCTACAGATCAAAGTGTTAATTGAAAAATGATAAAAGGCCATAATCATTGTATTTCTTTTATAAACTCCCTACTCAGGAAAGCAAGACATGTATAAAGACTGTATTCAATGTATTGATACATTTTAAATACTATTTATTTTCATTATTTAGTAAAAGTGTGTGGCTGAGGGTATGGCTGGGGGAGGGAAAAAGTGAATAGGATGCATGTTATTTAGCATGGCTATTGATGCTTTTGAACTGTGGTGTTGGAGAAGACTCTTGAGAGTCCCTTGGACTGCAAGGAGATCCATCCAGTCCATTCTGAAGGAGATCAACCCTGGGATTTCTTTGGAAGGAATGATGCTAAAGCTGAAACTCCAGTACTTTAGCCACCTCATGTGAAGAGTTGACTCATTGGAAAAGACTCTGATGCTGGGAGGGATTGGGGGCAGGAGGAGAAGGGGACGACAGAGGATGAGATGGCTGGATGGCATCACTGACTCGATGGACGTGTGTCTGAGTGAACTCCAGAAGTTGGTGATGGACAGGGAGGCCTGGCATGCTGTGATTCATGGGGTCGCAAAGAGTCAGACATGACTGAACGACTGAACTGAACTGATACATTCCTAGGATCCATGTCTGTTCTGTAACCAGGATTTGTTTTTACATATGTAATGTGCCCCCTGCTTTTAGGTACTTAGGTATTATCTTCTAGGTATATTTCATGTATCTTTTTTCATATATCTGTATATCTTTTAGGTATATTTCATGTATCTTTTTTCATATATCTGTATATCTTTTAGGTATATTTCATGCAAAGGTGGGCTCAATAAAGGACAGAAATGGTATGGACCTAACAGAGTAGATATTAAGAAGAGGTGACAAGAATACACAGAAGGATTATACAAAAAGATCTTCATGACCCAGATAATCACAATGGTATGATCACTCACCTAGAGCCAGACATCCTGGAATGCAAAGTCAAGTGGGCCTTAGGAAGCATCACTATGAACAAGGCTGGTGGAGGTAATGGGATTCCAGTTGAGCTATTTCAAATCCTGAAAGATGATGCTGTGAAAGTGCTGCACTCAATATGCCAGCAAATCTGGAAAACTCAGCAGTGGCCACAGGACTGGAAATGGTCAGTTTTCATTCCAATTCCAAAGAAAGTCAGTGCCAAAGAATGCTCAAACTACTGCACAATTGGACTCATCTTGCTGCTGCTAAGTCGCTTCAGTTGTGTCCGACTCTGTGCGACCCCATAGACGGCAGCCCACCAGGCTTCCCTGTCCCTGGGATTCTCCAGGCAAAAACACTGGAGTGGGTGGGTTGCCATTTCCTTCTTCAATACATGAAAGTTAAAAGTGAAAGTGAAGTCGCTCAGTCATGTCCGAATCTTAGCGACCCCATGGGCTGCAACCCACCAGGCTCCTCCATCCATGGGATTTCCCAGGCAAGAGTACTGGAGTAGGGTGCCATTGCCTTCTCACATGCTAGTAAAGTAGTGCCCCAAATTCTCCAAGCGAGACTTCAACAGTACGTGAACTGTGAACTTCCAGATGTTCAAACTGGTTTTAAAGGCAGAGGAACCAGAGATCAAATTGCCAACATTTGCTGGATTATCAAAAAAGCAAGAGTTCCAGAAAAACATCTATTTCTGTTTTATTGACTATGCCAAAGCCTTTGACTGTGTTGATCGCAACAAACTGTGGAAAATTCTTAAAGGGATGGGAATACCAGACCACATTTCCTGCCTCTTGAGAAATCTGTATGCAGGTCAGGAAAAAACAGTTAGAACTGGACATGGAACAATAGACTGATTCCAAATTGGGAACGAGTACATCAAGGCTGTATATTGTCTCCTTGCTTATTTAACTTATATGCAGAATACATCATGAGGAATGCTGGGCTGGATGAAGCACAAGTTGGAATCAAGATTGCTGGGAGAAATATCAATAACCTCAGATATGCAGATGACACCACCCTAATGACAGAAAGTGAAGAAGAACTAAAGAGACTCTAGATGAAAGTGAAAGGGGAGAGTGAAAAAGTTGGCTTAAACTCAACATTCAGAAAACGAAGATCATGGCATCTGGTTCCGTCACTTCATGGGAAATAGATGGGGAAACAGTGGAAATAGTGGCTGACTGTATTTTTGGGGACTCCAAAATCACTGCAGATGGTGACTGCAACTATGAAAATAAAAGACTCTTACTCCTTGGAAGAAAAGTTATGACCAAGCTAAACAGTATATTAAAAAGCTGAGACATTACTTTGTCAACAAAGGTCCATCTTGTCAAGGCTATGGTTTTTCCAGTAGTCATGTATGGATGTGAGAGTTGGACTATAAAGAAAGCTGAGTGCCAAAAAATTGATGCTTTTGAACTGTGGTGTTGGAGAAGACTCTTGAGAGTCCCTTGGACTGCAAGGAGATCCATCCAGTCCATCCTAAAGGAAATCAGTCCTGAATATTCATTGGAAGGACTGATGCTAAAGCTGAAACTCCAGTACTTTGGCCACCTCATGCGAAGAGTTGACTCATTGGAAAAGACCCTGATGCTGGGAGGGATTGGGGGCAGGAGGAGAAGGGGACGACAGAGGATGAGATGGCTGGATGGCATCACTGACTCGATGGACGTGAGTCTGGGTGAACTCCGGGAGTTGGTGATGAACAGGGAGGCCTGGTGTGCTGCGATTCATGGGGTCACAAAGAGTCGGACACGACTGAGTGACTGAACTGAACTGAACTGAACTGAACTTTCTTTAAGTCCAGAGCTAATGATTACACAACAAAGCAACTTATCTTGTTTAAGGGTATGTTTTTCTGTAAGCTCTGTATTAATGATTGTATACCAACAATGTATCTTGCTTGAGGACATGTTTCTCCTTCTTAACGAGAACCTTCTGACTAATCCTGTTATATTAAGATATATGTTGTGGGAGTGGGTTTGGTAGGACCTTTCTATTGTTAACCCATTGAAAAAGTATATAAGGCCTTGATAAGACTAGCCAGTGGGGCACTCTCTGATGCTTCTGATGTTTATGTCAGAAGCTTTTCTATCCCCTTTTCACTGTAATAAAACTGTAGTGAAGCTCTGAGTGGTTGAAGCCTTGTCTCTGGTCCCAAAGCTAAATTCTCTTCTTCAGAGATCAGGAATCCAGACACTGCTCACCATAAGCTATCAGTGGTCCTTGTTGTGAATGATACCTCAAGATTCAGAGAGGACCCAGTGCTGTATCCATTGCTTATCTATAACTATGCCTTTCACCTCAGTCATGCCATCCAGAAGGGCGTAAAAGAGAAAAGACACAACTCTGAGAGATCAGTTGACCTTGATGGAAGGCTTATGTTATCTAAGCCTGATCAAAAGCTTAAATTTTCTCATAATCTCTATAATTCTTAGTATCCTTTAAATTATTACTATAATTACTATAAATTTAAATTATCACTATAATTTCTTAGTATCCTTTAAATTCTTGATGGTCTGAAAATGCTCTGACCCTGTTTCAGTTATGATGTGTATGTCTGCAATTAATAAACAACCAACTGAGCATTTGAGACACTTTTCTTCCTTATATTATTTAGGGTCTGGAGGAGGCAGGGCATCTAGTTCATCAGTGCAGTGATGTCATCAAAGACCCCATTTTGTTTCAGGTATTAAGCACATTTAAATTTTATCCTCCTTATTGCATTATGGTGGAAAGATGGCTGCTGATGCTCTAAGCATCATTATGGCACACGAGTATCCCAAATAGGAAGGAATCAAAAAGAGACATTAAAGTCATGATTGATAAGACATGATTCAGTTCTTGGGGCTGGGCAAAAAGTCATGATTCAGTTCGTGGGGCTGGGCACACTGTCAGCTCAAAACACATTGCACTTCTGTTAGCAAGAGAGAAGGGAGACAGATGAAAATCCTTCTCTTTTAACTCTGTGAAATATGACAATGTAACATCAAGACACCACTTTGGGCCATTATTCCTACTATGTCTATACCTGGAACATTCTTCTGTCTTCTTTTTTTCCCTCTTCACTCCACAATTTACCAGTTGCACTATAGGTTGAATGACATGAACTTACCAATATTCTCCTATTTTCCCATAAAAGTTTCACGAGTCCCTCAAATAATTTGGGATTAAAGGAAAATGAATAATAATTGTGGGCAGTTTGTGAATAAAAACTGCTTAAAGCCACCAGAAAATTTTTTTAAAAATGGAAGAAAACCTATCTGTTTTACAGTTTAAACCAGCAAAAGATTCACATTGGACATTTTCACTTGGAAAAAAAGAACAAACGTCACCTGCTAATTACCTCTAATCATATTTCTAGAGACTGACAGTGATAGATGAGGAGATGTCCATTTTTTATTTCTTCAGTTTGAGGAAGGGATCCAGTCATGCCCTGCAGAGAGAGGAAATGCATTACCTTGTGCTTTTCTTTACCAGTGTGAACCACCATTTACCTTATGCCTTCTCTCAGTCCCAGTTGAAATTATCACCATGGCTGCACATATATTCATAAAGACATGGAACTCAATAGAGAAGAATTAATCTTCCTAGAGTAGAACACTTAAAATTAAAAAAAGATGAGTGGAAAGAGCCAGCACAGAGGGGAAAGACAAGATAAGTGTCTCAAACACCCAAGTATGGAGAAGATCCAGCACTTTGCAGGGGCCATAGCCAGACTTTGTAACAGGAGAGGAAGTCATCTGGAAAATGGCATTTCTCACACACCAGCTGTAAGTCAATCTCCTGGGTAGGAGGATCAGATTAAACAACGCTTGCCAGTCTCTCATTTCTATGAATGTAATAAGATTCCAGCAACAGAGTCATTCTTTTGTTCCGTGGTTTCCCACCTGCTGGTCACATTTTGCTAAAGTCATCTTCTTCTACAAAGTCCTGCCCAGGAAGTTTCACATGCTTGGTCCCAAATGTCCCTTTTGTGGAAGAAATAGATTAATAGCATGAGAAGTCATCCTGATGTGCAGCCAAATAAGAAATTGAGTCGTGATCATTAAAATGTAGGTCATTTAACAGCTGGAAAGGACAGCATGAGAGTTCTTGAGGAAGTTAAGAAATGGAGGGGGGGCGGGTGGAGAAAGACAACTAAATAAAAATATGAAAATGGCAAAAAAGCAATGAAGAATTTCAGAAAATAAAGGACTGAAAAATCCAACTGTTGCCACAAGACAACAGCAAAGTAAGAAGAAATAATTGTACTGGTTGAGAAAGTAGATTATAGTTCTGGTTTCACTAATTATTCATGTAATTTTGAACAAGTCACTTAATCTTTACTTTTTAAAAGAAGCTTTATTTAATATCATTTATATTTCATGCCATTCACCCATTTAAACATACAATTCAATGCTTTATAGTATATTTGCAGAATTATACAATTGTCACAGTCTAATTTGAGAACATTTCATTACCCTCAAAGAAACCTAATTCCCATTAGCAGTCACTCTTTATTCACTCTGCTTCCAAACCTGGCAACTACTAAAATATTTTCTGTCTCTATAGATTTGCCTCCTCTGGACATTTCATATAAATTTCACTTTATGTAATGTTTTCAAGGTTCACCCATGCTACAGCATATATTAACACTTCATTCTTTCTTATTTTAAATAATGCTCCATTACATGGACATTCTGCATTTTTTAATTTATTTAACAGTTGGTAGATATTTGAGCCTTTTGTCTTTCTAGTGATTATGGATAATGCTGCTCTTAGCATTTGTGTCAATTTTGTAAACCATTTAAGTTTTTCATAATCTCATCTATAAAGCAAAACTAAGAGTTTATGCTTTACATTTCCACATTGAGGAAATTTTCATTTTAGTTCTCTAGTTGATTTGTGACATAGTTATTGAAGAATATAATTAGATACATTTTCATCTGATATGCCTAGTAAAACAGTTAGCAATGGCATATACTACTCCCTTTGAGGTGATAAACAGATATGCATGTATGCTAAGTTGCTTCAGTTGTGTTAGACTCTGTAACCCTATAAACTGTAGCCTGCCAGGCTCCTCTGTCCATGGGATTCTCCAGGCATGAATACTGGAGTGGGGTGCCATGCCCTTCTCCAGGAAATCTTCCTGACCCAGGGATCAAATCCATGTCCCCTGTAGTTCCTGTGCTGCAGGCAGATTCTTCACCACTGAACCACCAGAAAAGCTCATAAAGAGATGAGAGCTTTTCAAATATTTGTTAATTAACAGACCATTTAATTTTCTCTTGTATTCATTTAGCCACCTATCCATTCATTCATCAAATATTTACCAAATGCTTATGAGTGCCCACAATGTGCTATTTCCACAAGGTACACAGTGGTAAATAAGAGAGAGCTTCAGTTCAGTTCAGTTCAGTTCAGTCGCTCAGTTGTGTCCAACTCTTTGCGACCCCATGAATCGCAGCACGCCAGGCCTCCCTGTCCATCACCAACTCCCAGAGTTCACTCAGACTCATGTCTATCGAGTCAGTGATGCCATCCAGCCATCTCATCCTCTGTCATCCCCTTCTCCTCCTGCCCCCAATCCCTCCCAGCATCAGGGTCTTTTCCAATGATTGAACTCTTCGCATGAGGTGGCCAAAGTACTGGACTTTCAGCTTTAGCATCATTCCTTCCAAAGAAATCCCAGGGCTGATCTCCTTCAGAATGGACCGGTTGGATCTCCTTAGAGCTTACATATAAGAAATTTATATTCTGGTAGAGAAGAGAGGACATGTATGCACATCCATAAGAAACATGGTAGAAAGTGAAAATGACATTTATTGAGACTTAGATATATAGTCTTGGTGAGTTCAGAGTACAGTTCTTTGCCTACCATGATATTTCAACAAATTCTTTGTTGTTGAAATGAAACTCTTGGTTGAAATGATCTAGGAAAAGGCTTATTTAAATATAGAAAATGACAGGATTCAAGTAGGAGGTACTTGCTGTTGGAAGATACTGTTGTAGATGTTACAGCAATGTATAATAATTGCCAAAGAGAACTGGAAGTGGTGTTAGCAGCAAGTTACAGAAGCTCAAAACTTGTGCCTTATGGAGCCACGTGATTATACTTTGGCACAAAACAAATCATCCTACATTGCTATCCAGTTTGTTTGACTATACGCTGCATTTCAACATCTTTCTTTTGAAATAATTGTGGCCTTCCCTTTTACATCATTCTGGATTTCTGTTAAAAATGCCTGATGAAAGATGTAACATCTAAAACTGTAACATAATAAAGGAAATTTGTTTTGTTAACTCATTAGGTATCATAATCCAGGCAGTATTTTACAAATACTCCTAGTAGTCAGTGTTATGAAAAATTGCTGGGCACTGTATTTTCTTTTCTCAGAACCAATGATGACATTTGATACCCTGAGCAAGTTTTGCTAATTTGGTTAATTTATGAAAAATAATATGAATATGATTACAAAGTTTACTGAATTCACATTGACCTGAAATAATCATGGATATTTTAGCTTACAAGATGGATTCATTCCAATCATAACCATTGGCCATCTGTTTCTTTTCCTGAGAAGCAATAAAAGAATATACTAATTTGTAATCAGAATGCAATGAGACACTACAGCCATGAATATTAGAGTTCATCAAGTGAATTCTTTTGGTTTGTACCAATTAGTCATTGTTCTTTTATACTTGTACTGAAGTCACAGGAGATGTCACGAAGGAAGTGAGGCTATAACTGAATTTTGGAGAAAAAACAAACAATCTTGAAGATGGGTTCCACTATGAATTCATCCTCTTTACATATAACTCCCCTTTTCTGTACCTCTACCCACTCCTTCAAAAATTCTTACTGTTATTTATCTGGTCAGTTCCCTCTATACTTCTCTACAAGAGCATCCCCAAATTTTCCTCTTTTCTTAAAACCTCCAGTCTCACCAACCTTGTTGCTATCAACTCCATCCTCATATAATGACTTTAAAGATAGTAAATTCAATTCATTAAGAAGCCCCAGAAATACCTTCCAATGTACAAACAATCTTATAACTACACTCATTACCTTTTATCTTCCTGCTACCTAAAAGTCCTCTTTCCTCTCAAAGCTTATCTTTCCCTCTAAGCTCTAGTTCCTTTCCTGAGCTGGATATTCTTCATCTGCCCTCTGTGTCCACTTTCCACCATTTCTACCCTGCTTTATGTCCCAGGAGAATGAGCTGTAGGACCTATATCAAGGCTCCTTTGCCCTCTTGCATCAGGTTGGATTTTGCCAGTGGAAGTCACCAGAAATCAGAGAGCAGGAGAATGTTGAGGAATAGTCTTGCCCTTATTATCCTCCTTCTCAGGCTCAGGGGTTGGTGATGAATGTGTTCCTCTATCAAAGTCCACAGCATTTACACTGGAGCTATAGGTCTCAAAAGGTCATGGTAACCATTTGCTCATTTATCAGACCTAGTGGAGTGACACTGTTGCTGACCCCAGAAGCCCTTCACCATTTTGGATTCCTTTTTCATAATCCTGTCTCTAATTTCAGCTCATTAACTTCATTCTTTTTTTTTTTTTTTTTGAGTGTTTCTGCTACTTGTCAAGAACTTGAGGATACATGTTCTTAGCAAATACTCATCAAGAAAGATTGTTTGGAACTTGTAAATAAGATCAAAGGTGGACAGAATGTCCTTTTATTATCATAAGGGGTCACTGTTTTACAGGTCCACACAAGGGTTATCCAGGGGAATATACTTTGTTCAGCTCACAGTTTATTATAATTTAAAGGTCCCAGACTTAGTGAATTTACATGAATAGTTAATTTATGCATTTTACACTATAGTGATGTAAATAAGGTCTGTCTAAATTTTCTCTTCTGTATAAAAGCACTAAAGACTCCAGTTTTTGTTTTTCAGGATATTAATCAATTTGCACTTACTAAGCAATCTTGTCCTTACATTTCTTTGATAATGTGCTGTGCTACACTTAGTTGCTCAGTCGTGTCCAACTCTTTGTGACCCCAGGGACTGTAGCCCACCAGGCTCCTAAGTCCACGGGGATTCTCCAGGCAAGAATGCTGGAGTGGGTTGCCATGCCCTCCTCCAGGGGGCCTTTCCAACCCAGGGATCAAACCCAGGTCTCCCGTGTTGCAAGTGGATTCTTTACTGTCTGAGCCACCAGGGAAGCCCAAGAGTACTGGAGTGGGTAGCCTATCCCTTTTCTAGGGGAACTTCCCGACCCAGGAGTCCAACTGGGATCCCCTGAATTGCTGAGCTATCTGGGAAGCCTTTCTTTGGTAATGCTATGCTATGCTAAGTCACTTCAGTCGTGTCCGACTCTGTGCAACCCCATGGATGGCAGCCCACCAGGCTCCCCCGTCCCTGGGATTCTCCAGGCAAGAACACTGGAGTGGGTTGCCATTTCCTTCTCCAATGCAGGAAAGTGAAAAGTGAAAGTAAAGTCGCTCAGTCGTGTCCGACCCTCAGCGACCCCATGGACTGCAGCCCACCAGGCTCCTCCGTCCATGGGATTTTCCAGGCAAGAGTACTGGAGTGGGGTGCCATTGCCTTCTCTGTTCTTTGGTAATACTTAAAAGTAAATCATCTGATTAAATCACTTTGAGCTGATCTTAATATCTTACAAGTTACCTCATTGTTTAGCAAATCAAAGAGCATTTTTGATACATGTTCTTTTTATATTTGTATGAGAGTTGTGATTTTATGTTTCTGAAAATTCTCCTTTAACATCTCTTTTGACTATCTCTCCTGTCTTATATCCACTTCTTTAATCTTTATCTATTGGTTCCTTCCTATGTTCATTTAAAGCATATTCAAATCTCTCCTATCATTAAAAAATAAAACAAATCCTGGAAATTTTCTGTTTCCATTTATACTTTACACTTCTTGCAACAATTGCCTGCATATACACACATCTGTCATTTCTTCATCTCACTTCTGTTTCTCTTTCTGTTGGCATGATTTCTTCCTGCATGATTCCAATGAAACTGCTCACATCAAAGAGCTCCTTATTCAATTTAATAAACATGTTAAGTCCTGAAGTCAATTGAATTCACTATAGTTTTTGACTCTGATGTCTCTTTTCTTGAAATACTCTGTGGAATCATAGTGACTGTGGTATCATGCATTCTTGATTTTCTTTCTTCTTTCTGATTGTAGTTCTTTTGAGTCTTTGAGTGATTGTGACGCAGGGTTTGGTTATACTTGAAAGTTATCACCTGAGCCTGTTTTTTTTTTTTCCTTCTTATTCTTCATATGCTCCCACATGATCTCCTTCTCCTTCAGAGGCTTCAGTTACCATTTAGTTCTATGGCACAGGCCTAGCTTTATCTCTGAAGCACCACGTCTGCATATCAACTTCTATTAGACATCTTAGATGTCCCAGTACATCTCAAACTCCTTATAGTATCAAAAGAACTAAACACTTTCACTCTCTCATTTGTTACATTCTCTGTGCTTTGTGCATTAAGGAATAGTGTCACATTCTGTGGCTGCTTAAGCAGAAAAGAAAGTGAAAGTGAAGTTGCTCAGTCGTGCCCGACTCTTTGCGACTCCATGGATAGTAGCCTGCACCAAGCTCCTCCGTCCATAGGATTTTCAAGGCAAGAGTACTGGAGTGGGTTGCCATTTCCTTCTCCAGGGAATCTTCCCAACCCAGGGATCAAACCCAGGTCTCTCACATTGTAGACAGACGCTTTACCGTCTGAGCCACCAGGGAAGTCCAGAAGCAGACAATTTTCTTAAATTTTTCTTCCTTACCTCTTGTATACAATTAAACTCTAAATTAGGACAATTTTACCTTTTAAACATATCTCATGTCTACTTTTATCTGCATCCTGACTCCTACTCTTTGGGTCAAGTCACAGTGATTCAACTGCCTCCAAATTAGCCTTCCTGACTCCATCTTTGGGCTTCTCTGGTGGCTCAGATGCTAAGAATCCACCTGCAATGTGGGAGACCTGGGTTCGATCTCTGGGTTGGGAAGATCCCCTGGAGGAGGGCATGGCAACCCACTCCAGTATTCTTGCCTGGAGAATCCCCATAAAAAGAGGAGCCTGGTGGGCTACAGTCCATGGGGTTGCAAAGAATTGGACACAGATGAGTGACTAAGCTGCTGCTGCTGCAGCCTCTATTTTTGCCATTTATCTAAAATGCTAATTGAATTTCTCTCACTTTGAACCCTCAAGAAACTCCTGTTTTCTTTGGGTATGTCCAATAATCTTATCATGGTGTTTAAAATCCTTCATCCTCTGACCTTGACTTCCGCTGCAGCCTCATTTCTTGTATTTCATTTATTAACTATTTGCTCTAGTCATAGTAGGTGGGAATAAAAGCCAAGTGGAACCCAAACATTGAACTACTTAGAAATATGCCTGCTCTCAGTTTTCTGCAGAATAAACAAAAATTTGCATATTTTGGTTGATGATTTATTTGTGCTTATATAATAATAGCTTCACTGGGAGAGATAGTCCTTTGTAGGTCACTAGTTGTCCTTTATGTCTTGCTGAATGTCCTAAGAGTCAGCCCTAACTGCTGTTTACTGAGGTCATTTTTCAGGGCTGTTTATGCAATTGATAAGGTTGAGAGATGAGATAATATCTCTTTCTACCCCCAAAGGGCAAGCTTGTTTATTCCTTTCTATAAAAGTGGTTTTGTATTCCCCAATCTCAGATTTTTCGGTTAGGATGCACATACCTGCATGTGTAGCATCTATCTGGCTCCTCCTTGTCTCCTTGTGAGATCTGGGGGCAAGAAGAACCATTGTAAATATGCTGATGTTTCAGCTGCTTGCTGTGCCATGAGTAATAAAACCCTTTGTCTCTGACTCAGGAGTTTTGTCTCTTCTGCCAGCATCCAGGGAAGAAAAAGATTAATTTATTAGCTTATAAATCAAATCAGATCTTAGACCTGATTGTTTTATATTTTAAAGTTGTGTTTTTGCTTCTAAGTAATTGTAAGACAAGTTGATAAAAATGCAGCATTTTTCTGAATAGTATTGGCATCTGGCAATGGTGGTGGTTTTTGTTCAGCCATGTCTGCCTCTTTGCAACCCCATGGACTGCAGCACTCCAGGCTTCCCTGTCTTTCACTATCTGGCAATGGTACTTGAATGTAATTTTAGAGGGGAATCTCAATAGTGATAGGTTAGCTTTTGATATCAACTTCTATATAATCATTGGACCTAAGGCAATGTTAGAAATATGAAATCATGTTATTCTCAGTGGCATCTGAAGGACATTAAGAGATTCATTAATTTTTTTCTTTCAAAAACATGTTAGCACTTAAAAAAAATAAAAGCACAACATGAGAGTTGTGACTTAAGTTTTATTTGGGGTCAAATAAGGACTACATCCCAGAGACAGCCACTCGGGTATCTCTGAGGTACTGCTCCAAAGAGGTGGAGGGGAAGACCAGGGTATATATGATTTTAGTGAAGGATGATATGTGCATTCAAGCACACATTTTGGCAGAAGGTTGCTGCTAGCCATGAGGAGCAGATGTCTCCATTAATGATTTCAGGGCTTTTCTAGGTATGAAAAGATGCAAGAAATTGAGCTCTTAAAATCTTCTCCTGAAAATATCTAACTATCTGAAGGCCTATTCTGCTAGTTTTTCCCAGAGCACAAAGGGCCTCATTCCTGATTTTCACCTTGAATTACCTTCGGGTTATGTTGAAGGTCAGGGACTGTAGTGACTAGTGACTTCATGCCTTTGGAACCCAACGGAGAGCAATGATTTTTAGTTGAAAGCACCTCTAACATATTAGCACAATCATAGCAATGTGGATCATCAAATGTGAGTTTGATTTTTTACTTTCTCATTCAGGTCAGCGTCACTGACCTGACACTGACCTGAATGAGAAAGTAAAAAATCCAACTCATTCTTTCATTAATTCATGCTGAGAAAAAGAAGCACCTACTAATTTCCAGGTAGAAATTTCTATTCTAGAGAGTATGAATTTAGAAATAAGTGACAAAATCCTTGCATCCTTATAGAGATTACAACTAGTGGGAGAGCGTGATGCAAACATTTCTAATATAATGTATTGAAAATAAGAATTTTGATAAAAATAATCATGAAGCCATAGTAAAGTGCCAGAAACCATTATCTATGATAGTTTATATATATGAGATCAGATCAGATCAGTCACTCAGTCGTGTCCGACTCTTTGCGACCCCATGAATCACAGCACGCCAGGCCTCCCTGTCTATCACCAATTCCCGGAGTTCACTGAGACTCACGTCCATCAAGTCAGTGATGCCATCCAGCCATCTCATCCTCTGTCGTCCCCTTCTCCTCCTGCCCCCAATCCCTGCCAGCATCAGAGTCTTTTCCAATGAGTGAACTCTTCGCATGAGGTGGCCAAAATACTGGAGTTTCAGCTTTAGCATCATTCCTTCCAAAGAAATCCCAGGGCTGATCTCCTTCAGAATGGACTGATTGGATCTCCTTGCAGTCTAAGGGACTCTCAAGAGTCTTCTCCAACACCACAGTTCAAAAGCATCAATTCTTGGGCGCTCAGCCTTCTTCACAGTCCAACTCTCACATCCATACATGACCACAGGAAAAACCATAGCCTTGACTAGACGAACCTTTGTTGGCAAAATAATGTCTCTGCTTTTGAATATGCTATCTAGGTTGGTCATAACTTTCCTTCCAAGGAGTAAGCATCTTTTAATTTCATGGCTGCAGTCACCATCTGTAGTGATTTTGGAGCCCAGAAAAATAAAGTCTGACACTGTTTCCACTGTTTCCCCATCTCTTTCCCATGAAGTGGTGGGACCGGATGCCATGATCTTCGTTTTCTGAATGTTGAGCTTTAAGCCAACTTTTTCACTCTCCACTTTCACTTTCATCAAGAGGCTTTTGAGTTCCTCTTCACTTTCTGCCATAAGGGTGGTGTCATCTGCATATCTGAGGTTATTGATATTTCTCCCGGCAATCTTGATTCCAGTTTGTGTTTCTTCCAGTCCAGCGTATCTCATGATGTACTTTGCATATAAGTTAAATAAACAGGGTGACAATATACAGCCTTGATGAACTCCTTTTCCTATTTGGAACCAGTCTGTTGTTCCATTCTTATTATAATATATGTTTTATATATATATAAATATATCTACCAGTTTGTTTTTTTTTTCTTTTAGGTGTGTTAGTTGCTCAGCCATGTCCAACTCTTTGCGTCCCCATGGACTGTAGCCTGCCAGGCTCCTTTGTCCGAGGAATTCTTCAGCAAAGAATACTGGAGTGGGTCGCCATTCCCTTCTACTCAGGGATCAAACCTGGATCTCTTGCATTGCAGGTAGATTCTTTATTATCTGAGCTACCAGGAAAGCCCAGTTTATATATACTAATTACATGTGATAGTCTATATATACTAATATATATGGTTGTATACCTACACACACACACATATATATATATATATGTACCCTAGTATATAAATGTGTATGTGTGTGTAATTATTAGGAATACTAACTTTGAATTAGGTTTATTGTTCAGAGAACTCAGAGTGCATAATTTGTCTTACAAGCTTGTGTTTTCCTGAGTGTCTGTGAGAGAAAATGAGAATATTCACGTTCAGTTGTATTCACTGAATATACACAAGGTCAAGTACTTCTGTTGTAATACTTAGATGACAAGTTAAATTCATAAAGAATTAAGTTTGCTTGGAGCACACAGTATTTTGCATTTTAAACTGTAAGGACCTGGCAGACTAGAGAAGTTTCATGTACTGTGGTTGCATTTTGAAATTTCAAAGGCCTGCTATTGATTTGATTTTAAGATCCATGTTATGTAAATTGGAGTGTGTCTTTGAATGAATGAGTACAATAGCAAGACAATATATTTGTCCCTGAACTAAATTTCATATGAGGGCAAAATCTTTCTTCTGCTTGCCACTAGATCACTGGAGCATGACTACCGAAGCAAAAATGGCTGTGACCCCAGGGAAAATAAATAGAACTCTTAAAAATGTGAGTATGGTGAACACGGTGATTTACACAATCCCATTCACAAGCCCGTCTCCTTATGAGATGTGGTACTGGCCTGTGAGATGCAAGCCCAAGGGGCTGAGTGAGCTCTCCCAGATGCCGTGGCTTCTCTGATGAGGAGGGACAGGCATGCAGAAAGGTCCTTTTGGCCTTGTTCTTTATTACTTTTCTCCAGTTGTGCTCTTCTTTCCTTACCTGTTGTCATGAGGCCTGTTGGTTCAGGAGTTATTGAGAGATTGGGAGGCCACAATGATGAAAAGAGGTCTCTTACTGTGGCCAGGGCATAGAGAAAAAAGTTTGTGAACCCTCAGTAACATCATTGAACAGTCAGTGAACACAGGTACTGCCTTCCCTTAAACTTATTGTTCTGTGAGGGAAAAAAAGAAACTGTTTAAGCTGCTCTTAATCATGGTTTCTTTACTTGCAGTTGAAACTTATTTATAACTGATTGAGTAGGAAAAATGTATTTCTTTCCCTAAATTAATATTAAAATTTTATTGTAGTCTTTAAATTATAGGAAACTTTCAGCTCATAGCTTATTGTCCTTTGACTCTTTAGGAAAATTCAAATTTTGACTTTACTGTTTAATCCTATTGGGGAAACACCATAGGCCAACTTTAACAGCCTGGAGCAGTAATTGCTTAAAAAGCCTTTAGTGAAAGTGAAAGTGAAGTTGCTCAGTCGCGCCCGACTCTTTGCGACCCCATGGACAGTAGCCTGCACCAAGCTCCTCCGTCCATGGGATTTTCAAGGCAAGAGTACTGGAGTGGGTTGCCATTTCCTTCTCCAAAAAAAAGCCTTTAATAGGATATAATTCACTATTTCAATTCTTGCTGCATGCTTCTTTCTTTCCTTTTGTCTCTTCCATTTTCCCTCTCCCTCTATCTTCTTGATCTCTTTTGCTTCCTTCTCTATTTCTACCCATAACCTAGACAAAGACTATACTTATTAATGTGTTAACTGAATATATATTTTGTTTCCTATTATAATTAAAAATTGATAAGTAAAACATTTTAACTTATAGGTTTATGATGTTGCCTTATTCCAAAAAGGATTTGTACTGCCATGATTTGTAATTTCCTTTGGAAAAAAACAGCTGCTTTCCTAATATCTTAGATTACCTCTATGAACTTTAATATTTTGAGTTAATTACTCATGAAGGAAGAATGAATTGTCATCCCTTGTCTGAGAATGATGAATAAGGTAATTATAATTTACTTTCATGAAGCAGAAGCAAAACCCAAAAAAACGATAAAAGTCTCTATTTCTTAAAATGTAGAGGAAACTTACCTTGACCTTATGATTTAAAGGATTCAGTGTCATCTGTAACTTGTTTGTCATTAGTTCATTCATTCAACAGATGTTTACTTAGAGACTGCTGTGTGCAAAGAAATATGGGATCCTTTATTGCCCACCCCTGAAGGGATATGTGTGTCATTAAGAAATAATAAACTTTTTTCATCATTATCAGAATCACCAGTCCAAGGAGTAAGATATATTTATCTCATGTCTGCTGAGGTGTAACATCACCAGAACCAAAGAGAATGAAGAGAGAGAGCCAAAAGACTGGAGGCATAGTTTTCTTTCTAGGTCTTACAGATGTTGGAGTTATTTTGCTCAATAACTTACTGAAAATATAAGATCCTTATGAGTAGTTAAGGTTATCTTAATTTCTTTATTTTTGCAATGGACAGTCTGCAAAAACTGTGAGAAAGCTGAGTTGTTTAGGATCATGGAAAACTCTCTTTGGAAGAAGTACATGGTAGCACACAAGAAAACAGAGGGCACAGTGTCTGAGGTCCTAATAAGAAAAGAGATGATGAGGAAGTTGTCAGTCAAGATTTCCTCTGTGCAGGAGGCCTTTGCCTCCACTGACCCACTTTGCATAGTCTCCTCATTTAAGGGTTCTAAAACAATATTAAAGAAAGAAAACATATGGAGCATTTGAGTTCCTAAGATCATTCTTTTGCTTCATATACAATTTGTCAGGTAGTTCTAGAGTTTAATATTTAGTTCTCTGTTTCAAAATTGGAAAGATACAAAGGGACCTTAGAAAGAGTTCAAACAAACAACTCAAAGAGAAAGATAGGTCTTCTGAAAAGATTTAAGAAGAAAGACTCTAAAAAGGAAACATCATCTATTATTGGCCATAAAGAAGAGATGAAATTTGGCTGATTATTTTGGCATCAAACAAAAAGGCATAAAATGGCCTAGAAATGATAAGCCTCTTCTTAGTAATCATTCTTTTAATATTAAGATTTTTATTAAAGTATATTTGTAACTATTCTGTGTTCAGTACCCTTGAAGAGCAACCATTCTTTCATTTTGATGAAATAACTTTTCTCCAGCATTTGTTATTTGTAGACTTTATGATGATGGCCATTCTGACCTGTGTGAGGTAATATCTCATTATGATTTTGACTTGCACTTTTCAAATAATTAGCAATGCAGAGCATCTTTTCACGTGCCAGTTGTCCATCTGTGTGTCTTCTTTGGAAAAATGTCTAGTTTATATGTAATTGTCCAGCTTTCCCACAATCCATCATCATGGGATATCATTCCATTTCTTTGAATCATCTTTGATTTCCGTTATCAATGTCTCATAGTTTTCAGCATATAAACCTTTCACCTCCTTGGTTAAGTTTATTCCTAGGCATGTTTTTATGTGATTTTACATGGGATTTTTTTTTTTTTTTTTACTGTCTCTGGTATTTCACTGATATTGTATAGAAATGCAATGGATTTCCATGTGTCAATCTTGTATGCTACTACCATGCTGAAACCATTTGTTAGTTCTAATAGGTTTTTTTTTTTTTTTGGTGGAGACTTTAGGGTTCATTATATAGAGTATCTTGTCAGCTGCAGATGGTGACAGTTTTACCTCTTATTTTCCAGTTTGGATACCTTTTATTTATTTTCTTACCTGATTGCTGTGACTAGGATTTCTAATACTGTGTTAAATAGAAACAATTAAAGTGGACATCCTTGTCTTATTCCTGAGTTTAGTGGGAAGGCTTTCAGCTTTTCACCACTGAGTATTATGTTAGTGGTGGGTTTGTCATAAATGGTTTTTTATTATGTTGAGATATGTTACCTCTGGTGAGACTTTTTACCATGAATGAATGTTGAATTTTGTCAAATGCTTTTTCTGTATCTACTGAGGTGATTGTGTGGTTTTATCTTTCCTTTTGTTAATGTGATGTATCACATGGATTGATGTGTATATTGAATCATCCTTATGACACTGAAATTAATCCAAATTGATCATGGTGTATGGTCCTCTTTATGCATTATTGGATTTAGTTTGTTAAATAGTGTTGAAGATCTTTTACTATTTAGATAATTATTATCAAAATTATTACATTCCTGCTAATATGAGAACCCAGTGAGGGAAAAATTGTGTCTATTTTGTTCACTGTTTTATCCCCATTTCTAGGTATATAGGCTTTTAGTAGGCATTGAGTGAAGTTTTTTTCCTATTAAATTGAACATCTTTGGATATAATAAACATTTAGTTTCAAAGGTGTTTATAGAAATCAAAATGTATTAGATACCTTAATTCGAAGTGGAAAGAATATTCGTTCATATTTTGAAAGGTAGAGGTAATGTTCTAAGAAATTCTTTCTAGTTTCTTGGAGTCAGGATGGCTAAAAATATGTATCTAGTTCTCGACTTCTTTCTCAGGACTCTCAACATAGTCCTGGAGTTACTCAGAATCAGATAATTGGAACTGGTGCATGCAACACAACCTAGTTGGTATTTCAAAAAAGCATCATATTTTGTACTCTATATAGATATTTAAAAGTATGTATTAACTGATGATCCTAGCATAGAAACAACCTTAGGGAAGCCTACCTTTTACTATAGATCAATCTCTTTGCTTTGCTTTCCCATTGTAATGACTATAGGACCTTAAGGCAATGATTTGGGACAAATTATCATTTCACCCAAAATTACTTTTGGTTTTTAAACTGTACAAATCTGAATGATTGTGAAAGCTTGGATTCTAGTAGCAGCTCTGTTTTGGCAAAGCTAAACCTAGATTTATAAATATTAATGTGTCTAGATGATATATCTCAAGTTATTGTCCTTAAAATTGTTGAATAAATTCTGGCTAGAAAAGAAACACATTTTCCAGCTACTTTTGAAAAGCCATATGTTAAGTGGCCAGGAGGTTCAAGATAGTTCTAATAGATCACATAAATAGAGGCAGTCTTAAATTGTAGAGAATTATCTTGCATAATTAATTTGAGGTTCAGAGGCAAGATAATCAGTATCATTTTCTCTAACAATCAGGCATCTTTAATTGAGTATTGCCTCTCTATCCTTAGGGGACCTTTTTCCAATTTGAGCATAGAGTTGAAAGTGTCAGTTTCAATCAGTCTTGTACCAGAGGGTACCATTTTCCCATATAAGTATCATCAAAGAGATCTGAAGATGCTGTTTCCGTGAGGGCTTAGATACTGAACTTCCATGATGCATTGTATCTTTTTGCATGCATCAGAATCTCAGTTTCTCTCCAAGCAAAAATTAAGATTGTTTCCAATTTTAATTTGCCTTATTGTTTACAGATACAATGCTTTTCTTATTTTAATTAAAAAATGTACTACCAAAAAAAATTTTTTTTTAAGTCTTTTTGTATAGGTGGATAGGGGCTTCGCTGGTGTCTCAGAAGCTAAGGAGTCTGCCTGCATTGCAAGAGTCCTGGATTTGATCCCTGAGTCAGGAAGATCCCCTGGAGGAGGGCATGGCAACCCACTCCAGTATTCTTGCCTGGAGAATTCCATGGACAGAGGGGCCTGGCAGGCTACAGTTGCCATGGATGTGGTCTCAAAGAGTCAGACACAACTGAGCGACTAACATTTTCACTTTATTTCATAGATGGATAAAGTATATGTCTTGACATTTGCCAAGCAGTTGATTTAAAATTTTTGTCTCACAATTAAAAGTAATTATAAAACATTAAAGAAAGCAACAGTTTTAGGAATATCGCTGTATAAAACTTTGAAAAATTATGAAACTTCCTGGAAATAATTAGAGATATTGGGCTGAAATGCAGTTTGAGTGCATAAAATCATAGCAGGATAAAATATCACAAATCACTCAAAATACTAGTACTGTTTTTTAGACAGTTTTTATCGACAGATTTTAAAAAATCAAGTAATTATATAAATTTTACTAAAATTTATAAAATTTATTTAGTTCATCAGACTATAAAAGTAAGGAGGTTTAATTATAGTTTTGTGAGGAGTTAAAATTTCAAGGAGGGATATCATAGAGAAATGGTAACTCTCAACTAAAAATATCAGTGCTTCTAGGAGGAGATAATTCTATGCCTTGGGAAAGAGATATTTCAGGATTAGGGTAGAAATTTTTGTTACCAGCAAGCAAGTACACTTTGAAATGTTCTGATATGCTGTTGACAAGACTTGGAAGCCAACTTAAAAAGACCTCCCACTGGCTAAGCTGTGACAATTTGAGCATAAAAATAGGCAATAAAAATAACAATTGATTAAAACAGCAGCACCTAGAAGAAGCCATTATTCATAATTGTGTTTCAAGGACAACAGAACTTAATTTTCTCTTCATATAAATTGATCTATTTCAGGTTAAATTTTTAGAGGAAAATTTCCTCATAATACTGTATACATTATGTATGTATTTGTATGTATATATATATATAATGGTAATAAAGAAAATATTGATGTATGCTTGTAGATATAATTTTAGGGTGAGGACCTATCCATACACAAATAATAATACGGCCACCACTATTGTTATTGGTATTTTGTGGACTCTGCTTTGTTCACCCTTCCTGTATGCTTTGCTGACCTTCCATTATGGATGATTTGTCCTCTTCCAGAAGTATATTTTGACTGCTTTTATTTAGAATCTATTAATGTGAAGAATCAGTTTGTTTCTATCTAATGATTTTCACGTTTTTCCCTCTTTCTAGAACTGGACATACAATTTTAGATTGCCTTTTGAATGTATTTTCTCAGCATTTTCTGTTAGCATTGCAACTTCTGATTTGTTGTCAAATTGTCATAATTTAAAAATATTCTTTCATCTCTGAATGCTTTTTTCTATTTTTGTTATTTTTACAGGAACAGTGACTTTGGGTTCTTTTTGTTTGTTTGTTTATTCTTATATTGTCGAAGCCCAGAATCATGTCTGGTAGTAGGTGCTCCATAAATACTTCTTGAATGAGTAATGTACAGGTTTTCACCGTTTTAATCTGACCTTTGTCATAGAGTTCTTGTATGAGTCTAAAGAACTTAGTATAGTATGGAGCACATAACAACTATTCGATAAATGATAGCTTCTATGCTAATCGAGATAAAAGGATTGTTAATGTCTGTAATAGGAGGAGAAGAAGCTATCTGTAAATGTATGTTTCATAAGCTTACATTCTAGAAAGTAGGCAAAACAAAGAACAACATGCCCACATGCACTGTAGATACACCATTTCTTCTCATCATATTTTCAAGTTTAAATTCAAATATTGGTTTTGTTTATTTTTTTCCCTTTGGCAGACAGAGAAAAGTTTGAAGTAAAATTTACAGCAAAAAACGTATAAAATAAAAAACAACTTTTCCAGTTCTATTTAATGGTGCTACACATATAAAATCAGAATTTCTTGCTTAAGAATAGAATGTATTCTTTGTAAACTGAAGAGAAGTTTATTCCTTAGAAAGGACATTTTGATGAAAGTTTGTTCATCAAAGAGTAAGAGCAGGATTATTAGACCAACTTTTGACATAAATTGTAAATGAAAATATCAAAATTAGTAACTCTTAGGATAAAGGTGGTATTCTTAGGTCGTGTCATTGTAGCTATTCCTTCTTGCAGTGTCTACATAGAAAGCTCCTGTTCCATTATATCAAGACTTCTAAACTTCTCTCTACAGATCTTCAAGTAAGTGAATAGAAATTTTTCTAATGGTGTTCCAGATCCATCAGATAATTCCATTTGAGATTTCTGAGGCGATTCTATGCCGGTGTTTTTCATTCTTCTAATTTTTTTAGGATATGGTTTTTCAAGAATTCCAATTGGATAGATTTTATTGTATTAGACCAAGTCATTCATAATATTTATATGATGCCAGTCACACATTCAATAAAAGTAATCAAATTAATGTGCAGTTTGTCTTTATTTACTTTGCTAAAATTTAAACTTATAAAGCCTATTTGTTGATAGCATATTATATTTGATGCAATTCAATGTTCTATGGTTTCAGCAGGATTCAACAGGATTGGGTTATCAGTGTTACTAGAAGGACCCTATCATGTTTTGTAAAATGATCCTCTGACTTGGAATTTCACAGTGAATGAGGTATTGATTTGAGCTCTCTACATGCTTAATATAGTCCCTCAAAGTGCTAAAAAATGTTCCTGCTAAGTGAAAGAATCCTTCAACCCTTTTTTGCATGTTGCAGGGAATTTTGAGAATATCATTTAGTCTTAAACACACAATCCAATGTGATGCATTTATTTTGCATATGGAAATGTTGCCTGCCACATCGGTAAGCAAAGGATGTTGCCTCCACCAAGCCTCCAGCCACTGCAGCCACCCACTACTGTGCACCCCGAGGGGATTCAGGATGGAGAAAAGCAGGATACTGGCCCTAGGAAGTTAGGGTGCATATCAGAGGAATGACTTTAATGAGCCCAGACTCTTGCATCTTTCCATTCATATAAAGCACTAAATTCATTAACTCGAGATGTCTGGTTTTCTTTTATGAACAGTAATCTTTTGATGTTCTGACTACCTGGTTTTTGTTGCAGAAACCTCTGTATATCCTGACTCATCCCTTACCCCTCAGAGCAGTTCATCAGAGCTATCTGAGAGGCTGTCTTCTGGGTTTACTTCCTTAGCAAGTCTGCCAAGTAAAACATAATTCTCAGCTTTTAGATTATGCATTTTTTCAGTCGACATGCATTTTGTGTCTTTCATGAAACACTGGCTATACCTTGAATGAGTGGTAACAGCTCCAGACAAATGCGGAAATCCGTGGCTCTGGGGTCCTTCCTCTCCTGTCAACTTGTAGCGCATGCCCATTCCTGCAGTCCCTTCTTCAGAAACTTACAGATCTCAGGGCCCAGATCAATTTGTTGTACCTATTTTTCATCTAGTAAAAATGAAAAAAGTGTTGAGAGAGTGGAAGAAAGTCCCTTTGCCAAGGAGCTCAGTGAATATATTCCTTTGGAATTAGAGACGAAATTAAACTGTGGCTGAACTTTTATCCTTTTTTTTCTTTCTGAAAGCTTCCTGTTGTTTGATGTCCAGGATGATTGCTTAGACTACTCCCGGAGACACTGCTAGCTTACTTAGCAGAGCCTGGATATTTTTAAGATTTGAAACAGACAAAGCTGAGAAAAAATAAATTTTGTCTTTGTAGTCTCTGTTTACTGTTTGTATTTGGAGAGACTTGTCCGTGATACATTGCATCTAAGCAGTGGGGTACCAGATATTGGTACTGATACTTTTCATTAAATTATTATGATATTTCTATTTATACAAAGTTAGGTGACAATGATCTCACTGATTCCTATCAGCTTTTCTGTCAGTTTTATGATGACTCAATGATTCACCTTAAATCCACGGCACTTAAGAGAATTTCTGAATTATCACCTAAGAAATAATTTTCACATATGTTTTTAGAAGGTAGAAGTTATCATATGAACTAATGGGTATGTTATAGATGAATACAAGTGCAGATTGGAGGAGAAGAGAAACACTGTACATTTTAATACTTAATGTGACACTTAAGAGGGAATATAATTTATTGGTTTAGTTCACGAGCTTAGGATTTCAGGCAGCCCTGAGTTGAGTCCTGGCTTGGTATATCAGTTAACTTTTTTTAATTGCAAAGAAACAAATAGTGGCCAACTTAAGCAAAAAAAGGAAATTTATTGGCAGACTGAAAAATTGGAGAACCACATCTTGAAATAGGAAAAAACCAATTGTTTTGAGTGGAGCAAGATACAAGAACTAAAGGAAATTTCTCAAGACAGGAACAATTCATTTACTTCTAAATGGATAGGACCTCACTATTTTTTAAAGCCTTGCACCAATGCTTCAAGGGGAGGAGTCCCAGAAATGAGTGTTTGGCTAAATTTTATTACCCTTCTAGTTCCAGTCTAGTGGGAAGAAAGATCTGGTCCTTCAACTTTTACAGTGTAAATCAACTATTTTGCTACCTACTGTTGTTCAGTTGCTAAATCCTATCTGACTCTCTGTGACCCCCATGGGCTGCAGCATGCCAGGCGTCCCTGTCCTTCACTGTCTCCCAGAGTTTGCTCAAATTCATGTCCCTTGTGTCAGTGATGCCATCCAACCACCTCATCCTCTATTGCTCCCGTCTCCTCTTGCCCTCAATCTTTCCCAGCATCAGAAGACTTGTTAATGAGATCTGATTCCCCAAAAGGAAACTGGAGTCCTGTGGGTAAGTTACAGTGGAAGCTATGGGCTAAGAACTAACAAATGTGCCTTATGCTTGGCTTTTTACTAGCAACGTGATGTTGTTGAGTTAATCTCTCTAGGCTCAGTGCTTTAAAACTTTAAAATGATGATAATGATTCCTGCCTTTTGGATTGCTGTATTAATTGAGGTAGTCTATGGGAAATTCCAGGCACATACAGTAAATATGTATTTACATACAGTAAATTTCAGGTACATACTCAATAAATATTAGGTGCTACCATTATTATTTTGTCATTTTTACAGTTCTTTACATTTTCTTCTTTAAATCTCACCATATGCTGTTAGGTAATTTTAATAGATCTTATTGTCTTTGTTTTATGCATGAAAACCCTGGACTTAGGGGCACTGCCCAAAGACTTGTTCTTCCAAGTCCATGTGTTTCCTTCTACACTGCGTTATCATCAACTTGGGAAAAAAGATGAGGGAAAAACACTGACATAGACGGTTCTTTTTGAGAAATGGATCTTGAGGAAATTCAGAGCAGACTCTTCCTGCAGATTGGAGGGGCTTGTATATGTTTCCTAGAAGTTGAGGTTCTGAGAGTGAAATCCTGACACGCATTCCCAGGGTGGGCTGTGAGCTGCAGTTCCACCACGTGGTCTTTTGATTTCATTGCTAAGAAATCCAGGTCTGTAAAGCTGCGTTTTGAAAGTTTAGCCCTGAAACTGTTAACCTGTTAAAATGTTAGAGTACTAGGGCAACAACCTGTCACCATGGAATTTTCCAGAGCAGTTCTCGGCCGTGTGTGGGGGCAGACCTGCATCTGTCTTCCCTTTCAGCTTGACACCTAGACACCTACACCCAAGAGTGGGGTTGGCTGTTTGATAACAAGCTCAATTTTTGTCTCTGTAAGGTGACATCTCTGCCAGGATGAATACTTGCTTAGTCTCAGAGTGTTTTCAGAAACCGTGAGGAAGCTTGCATTCTCTGAGGTCTATCTTCCTTTACTGCTCTCTCTGCAAAAAGAAAGCAGAAGTATGTTGGTAGTAAACAAGTTCAGCCTTCTATCACTTGGCTAAGAAAGCACACAAGAAAGGGATCCGAAAAAGAACGCATTTAGTTTCTTTTGGGACCAACAGAGTGGGTCCTCCTGATTTCTTTCAAGTTACTTTTCTCTTTTTTTGCAGTTTTCTTATTTATTTATTTTTGGTTGTGCTGGGTCTTCATTGCTGCATGGGCTTTTCTCTAGCTGTGGCGAGCAGGGGCTGCTCCCTGGTCACAGTGTCCCTGCTTCTCGTTGTGGTGGCTTCTCTTGCTGTGGAGCACAAGCTCTAGGTGCTGCCAGCTTCAGGAGTAGCGGCACGTGGGCTCTGTAGTTGCAGCTTCAGGGCTCAAGTCTCCTGCACTGGCAGGCGGATTCTGAGCCCCCAGGGAAACCCTGGCATGAGATTGGAGAACAGCCCATGTTGCACATTTTTCTACTGAGACCTCAAGGCTTCCTGGTGATCAGCATCCTTTTCAGTATTCACCCTTTGCTGCTTCATATTTGAGTTCTTACGGTTAAGGTCTATGAAACTGTGAACTCATTGGCTATTTCTCATCTGTTTCCCCCTGCATCCTTTAGCGCTTCTCAAAGCACAGTCTGTGGACCAGCAGCATTGGCATTACCTGGGCGCTTGTCACCTTCCCTGGTGGCTCAGTGGTAAAGAATCCACCTGCAATGCAGGAAGCATAGGAGAAACGGGTTCAATCCCTGGGTCAGATCCTCCAAGATTCCCTGGAGGGGAGCATGGCAACCCACTTCAGTATTCTTGCCTGGAGAATCCACATGGACAGAGGAGCCTGGTGGGCTACAGTCCATGAGGTCACAAAGTGTCGGACATGACTGAAGTGACTTAGCATGCACAGGAGCTTGTTAGAGTATTTATCTCACACCTGACTTACTGAGTCAGAACCTTCATTTTAATAAGATCCCAGGTGCTTCTTCTGCACGTTAAAAATTGAGCAATGCTGCTCTATAGCACTTTTCATACAATACCTGTAAAATAATAATAAAGTATAACAAAGCATGTGAGGCAGAAATTATATATCACTGATAGAATGACCTCCATTGTCATTTTTTTCTTTCTACCTCTAACATTCTTGAGTCACCTCAGAATCCTAGAAATGATGGAAACTTGATCCTTCTGAATACAAATGAAGTTGGTAGTTTCAGACTCCAACTCAAAAAAAAAAAAAAAAAAAAAAAGAATTAAAATGTGATCATGAAATGAGGGATGAAGGGAAAAGGTCTTGGTCATCAAGCCTAGTTTTTTGTGCTCCATCCAAGGACTGAAAGCACTGTGAATGAATGATGGTTGTCGATGTGATCTTCAAGGAGTGGTAGGGATCCCGAGGATCCATCTTAGTTTCTCTCAGCTCTCCATCCATCCTCAACTAGCTCACTCACATTTATCTGTTCATGCTTTACTTAGAGAAAAAAAAAATCACAACTTAAAATATGCACCAAAAAATAAACAAAAGTGATCCCCACCCCAACTCAAAAAGCCAAGTTTGAAAACCACTTTGCTAAGCCAGGCATTAAATATTGTATTATCAAGGAATGGGTTAATGGTTATTAAGGTGTTTCATGCTCAGTATACTAATTGGCATGTTAATTTTTTTTACTTACAGAATAAGGAAGGAATTCAAACGAAGTGGTTGTGGGGTTAACTTGCCTTCTCTGCTCTTCATGTTTCTTATGTTGGGAGTTGGCTATTTGGTTTACCCACAGGGTTCATTTCAGGGATAGTTATGATTGCATAAGCTCAAAGTTCTGTTCCAAAAAGTTATTTTAGTTGAGTTGAGCTCTGTTCAATATTTGTTGATTGCATGCTATATGGCAAGGACTGTAGTAGTAGCTGGATATGTAAAGGGGAGAATGACACAGTCTTATGCTCTCGAGAAATTTGTAGGCTGGTAAACTGGACAGGCATGTAAATTGATCATTTTAAAAGACTAATTTCAGTGTTATGATACTGGAATATTCAAGACATTGGGGGTCTCAGAAGAGTAGCATTATGTGTTTGGAGAAGAGTCATGTCCCCTGGGGCTGGGTTTTGCATGAAGGGTGGAAGTAGGTGAAGAAATGGATGCTGGAAACACATTCCAGGTAGAAGTCACAGTGAAACTAGAAATGCTAATGTAAGAAATAGCATGTTCTATTTTGGGAACTTTGCCAGGATGCAAATTATAGTGCAGGAGAGGCAATTAGGCTGGAGAGATAAACTAGTTTCTGGAAAGAATCTGCCAAACTTGACATGCTTGAATTTATCTATAAATAAGTGATGTCATGAATTCTGCATTAGGAAAACAGCCACTACGGCCACCATTACCATTGGTTTAAAAGAAAAGTGTACTCATTTTCAATCATGTTGTGAAAGCATCCTCGTTTTCCTTAGAGCCTGTTGATCTTCCTCAATATAAGAATGGTTTATGAAGTTTTGTCTCTTTAAAGTGTGAGGGAAAGAGGCATGAACAGAGTGGGAAAGAACTGTAGTCCAATAAGACATTATCCAAGTCAGCACTATTTGTATTGGGGGCATTAAAAAGATCACTCAAATTTTTGCATGGACCATTGTGACTCAGACCTACACAGCTGTAGTGGTGTAGAGTGGTGAGCTGGCCTATGCAAAAGGGAACAAATACAAAGTCTTTGTTTTTGTAGAAACCACCATTGATGCATTGCAGTGTCTAGAAATTTACAGCACTGGATATCAGAAAGAGCTTATTGTTATTAATAACTTTATATAATAAAAGGAAGGAAGAAAGTACTTATATATCCCCATATACTCTCTACTTTCTTCTCTGTAAAGGAAATGATTTATGGTAAGAATTAAACTCCATGAGAGTCAGCATATGTTTTTTGTTGTTGAATTCATAACATTTAGACATATTGTAGGCACTTAAAAACTATTTACTGAGTAAATGAATGCATGAGTTAATTCACTAATATGAAAGGGGCTAGACAAGTTTTTTTAAGCAGTGTCTTATTAGCTAGATAATACCATTGATAAAAAATAAAAAAAAAACTATAAAGAATAATGCCCCTGGGAATATGAAGAGAATGGTATACTCTAAAGGTGGGAAATCATGTTGGTCAGAGGATTTTATTAGGGATAGTGAGGGGATAGGTGGTGGGGGTATATAAAATTTCAATTAAAAATAAAATATGAAATGTTATTTGGGATTAGAAGCAATTTTCAGTGATATTCTTAAAGTTAAAAAATAAGTTAATAATGCTTATTGATAAAATTCAAGCAACTACAAATAAATGCTAATAAACTTGTGTTGCCCTAGTGTGGTGCAAGAACAGACCAATAGATCAATGGAACCAAATAGAGGGCTCAGACTGGACCCATGTATACTTGGAACTTACTGTATACTGGTGGATTTACTATCATGCAAACAAAGCTTAGGTTCCGGTCTCCTTACTTGAAGATGAACTAAAAAGCCTCTTGATGAAAGTGAAAGAGGAGAGTGAAAAAGTTGGCTTAAAGCTCAACATTCAGAAAACGAAGATCATGGCATCTGGTCCCATTACTTCATGGCAAATAGATGGGGAAACAGTGGAAACAGTGTCCGATTTTATTTTTGGGGGGCTCCAAAATCACTGCAGATGGTGACTGCAGCCATGAAATTAAAAGACGCTTACTCCTTGGAAGGAAAGTTATGACCAACCTAGATAGAATATTCAAAAGCAGAGACATTACTTTGCCAACAAAGGTCCATCTAGTCAAGGCTATGGTTTTTCCAGTGGTCATGTATGGATGTGCGAGTTGGACTGTGAAGAAAGCTGAGTGCCAAAGAATTGATGCTTTTGAACTGTGGTGTTGGAGAAGACTCTTGAGAGTCCCTTGGACTGCAAGGAGATCCAACCAGTCCATCCTAAAGGAGATCAGGCCTGGGTGTTCATTGGAAGGAATAATGCTGAGGCTGAAACTCCAATACTTTGGCCACCTGATGCGAAGAGTTGACTCATTGGAAAAGACCCTGATGCTGAGAGGGATTGGGGGCAGGAGTAGAAGGGGACGACAGAAGATGAGATGGCTGGAACATGCACATGAGTTTGGGTGAACTCCGGGAGTTGGTGATGGACAGGGAGGCCTGGTGTGCTGTGATCCAAGGGGTCGCAAAGACTCGGACACGACTGAGCAACTGAACTGAACTGAACTGAACTGAACTTGCTTTGGAAGGGGCCCTCCAAAGATATTCACAACGTTATGTGTTATAGTGAGATTTGCATGAAAAATTTATTTTTGTTGCAGTTAGTGAGGACCACTAACTCTTGCCACTCTGACTACCCCTTCATTACAGTTCCCTTTTTGTGTCATATTCAAGAATCCATGGACAGTTTTTGAATCTAGTTAAGAGGAAATAAGTTGGGAATGTGCCATTTTAACCAAAATTTGGAAAATGCATTAAGGGCATGACATACAATTTAGAGAAGAGGAAATTCCAAAAGGGAACCAGTATGTGTCAAAATACTCACCATCAGTTCAGTTCAGTCGCTCAGTCGTGTCTGTATAGCATCCAGTTCAGTTCAGTCGCTCAGTCATGTCCGACTCTTTGCGACCCCATGAATTGCAGCACGCCAGGCCTCCCTGTCCAGCACCAACTTCCGGAGTTCACCCAAACTCACGTGCATCGAGTCGGTGATGCCATCCAACCATCTCATCCTCTGTTGTCCCCTTCTCCTCCTGCCCCCAATCCCTCCCAGCATCAGAGTCTTTTCCAATGAGTCAACTCTTCGCATGAGGTGGCCAAAGTATTGGAGTTTCAGCTTTAGCATCAGTCCTTATAGCTAGTAATTAAAGTTCCCCCCAAAAATGAGATGTCTCTGTTGTAATTATTACCCCCAATCAGTTGGATAATGGCAAATGTTGGCAGGAATGTGGGAATATAGGGTTCTTCATGCCCTGGTGGGAGTATAGTCTGAGTGTATTTATTTTGGAGGTGGTGGTATTTAATAAAGTGAAGTATATTTGTTTCATATTGCCCGAGATAATGCTCTGGATTAAATATCCTAATGAAGTTCTCCTATCCAAAAATATTGCCTGCAGCATTGTTTCTGGTACTAAGGAAGGGAGGCAAGCTGGCTATCCAGCTACTAAGGAAGTGAGGATAGCCAGCTATCCTCATTAGGACAGGAGTAAATAAAATGTAGTAGTATGCAACAGTTAGAAGCAATGGATTAGGTGTTCATGTAGCAATATAATGCATCCTAAGACACTGGGGTAAAGAAACCAGTAAGAGACAGAATTTTGAGGTAAATATGCAATACAAATAAATATTGGATACAAATGCGTATCCATACATGCTCACCAAATAATATACATGATGTAAGACTATGTCAAAATAAGAAGTAAATTGTAAATACCATAAAAGGATTAATAAACACATCTACAGTTCTGACTTTAGGAAGACCTCTTTGTTAACAAATGGATGAAATTTACTAACTGGAAGGCAATTGAAGATCTTCTGAGGGTACTAAGTTCTAATTCTTATCTAAGGAATCTTTATAGCAGGATGTACCTGGTTCATCTGGATTATTCATTATTAATTAGTCTTCAGTTTTTGGCTTTATGGAAGCTTCCCTGGTGGTTCAGACAATACAGGATTTGCCTACAATGAAGGAGACCTGGGTTCAATCCCTGGGTTGGGAAATAGCCTGCAGAAGATGGAATGCTAAACACTCCAGTATAGTCAATAAAGCCTAAACAGATGGTTTTCTGAAACTCTCTTGCTTTTTCTATGATCCAATAGATGTTGGCAGTTTAATCTTTGGTTCCTCTGCCTTTTCTAAATCCAGCTTTTACATCTGGAAATTCATGATTCACGTACTGTTTAAGCCTGGCTTGGAGAATTTTTAGCATTACTTTACTAGCATGTGAGATGAGTGCAATTGTGCAGTAGTTTGAGCGTTCTTTGGCATTGCCTTTCTTTGGGATTGGAATGAAAACGGACCTTTTCCAGTCCTGTGGCCACTGCTGAGTTTTCCAAATTTGCTGGCATGTTGAGTGCAGCACTTTCACAGCATCATCTTTCAGGATTTGAAATAGCTCAATTCTGGAATTCTATCACCTTCACTAGCTTTGTTCCTAGTGATGCTTCCTAAGGCCCACTTGACTTTGCATTCCAGGATGTCTGGCTGTAGGTGAGTGATCACACCATTGTGGTTATCTGGGTCATGAAGATCTTTTTTGTATAGTTTGTCTGTGTATTCATACCACCTCTTCTTAATATCCTCTGCTTCTGTTAGGTCCATACCATTTCTGTCCTTTATTGTACCCATCTTTGCAAGAAAAATTCCCTTGGTATCTGTCCTTTTCTTGAAGAGATCTCCAGTCTTTCTCATTCTATTGTTTTCCTCTAATTCTTTGCATTGATCAGTGAAGAAGGCTTTCTTATCTCTCCTTGCTATTCTTTGGATCTCTGCACTCAAATGAGTGTATTTTTTCCTTTTCCATGATTTTATACCATTTGCTTGGGAATTTATATAGACCCATTCTTTTTGTTAAACTATGTGTAAGTTGAAGACTCATGTGTATGTAAAATTCCCTCCTTATATCAGACTCATATCCTAGACAAAATCTCAGTAAGCCCAACTGGGAAAATGTGAGGCCTAAAAGAGGGAAGTGAGTGTACACAAAGAAGCAGCGAGGCAGTCAGACCTGCCTGCAGGAAGTGGTGGCATTTGGGAGTAGATTCTAGATGCTTTGTTTGAGTGAGGAGGGTTTCCGAGAATTCCTCCCACTCCACATTTTTTTCATCTCAGATCTGAAAGGCTAGAGTTGGTGTTTATTTGTTCATTCTTAAGCTAAATACCAAGAAGGGGAGTGAATTTACCATTACTGGCTTAAAAAAATAGTCACCCCTTGTATAAGAAGACTTGTAGTTATCCTGTGAAGCATATGGAAATAATGGGCAGAGTGGGAGGAGTCAGAGTAATATTTGGCCACACTGAGCTTTTATTTTTTTAACTTTAAAAAAATGTACTGTTCAAATTCTCTGAAAGTGTATTGTATTGTGTCATTTCTTAGGGGCAAGGAAGGTGACAAATGTTATTAAGCATCTATTGTATGCAAGAGGTTCTTATGATAGTTTGTTTAATTATCATAACAGCTCTCTGGAATATACTTAACGTTTAAACAACTGAGTGGGGCAGGTTGTGTTTTCCAAGGATGGCCACAGCCTGTTTCCAACCCCATTTTTTTTTTTTTTAAGCTATCTGATTGTGATACTGTTTGCATTGAAAGAGAGGCTTTACATTTCCTTCTCTTTAAACTGGGTGACCTCTTATGACTGTTTGAACCACTGGAATACAAAGAAGTAATGCAAGTAATGTGACTGCTGAGGTAGGTGCTAAGGGGTCATGTAACCTTCACCTTTTCTACTAGGACATTTGTCCTTAGAGCCCTCAGCCACCGTGTGAACAGTATGACTGCTTTGAGGCCATCGTGCTGTGAGGAAGCCCAAGCCATCACAGGCATAGAGACCATGTGTAGGGGCTCTGAGAATACACCAAGAAAGACACAGAGATGTCTGGACAGTCCCCAGATGCTCTGTTTCAGCTCCAGCCATCAACTGACTAAAACTACCCAGGAGAACTTGAACCAGAACTGCCCAGCCAAGCCTTTCTCAAACTTCTGACTCAAAGAAATCATGAAATGTTGGAAAATGATGGTTATTTAAGCCACTGTTTTAGGATGAGTTGTTACAAAGTGATAGGTAACAAAAACAGATTTTGATATTTGGAAATGGGACACTGCCATAAAAAACAGTCAAACATATGGACTTGATGGTGGGTAGACTTGGGGAGATGTTAATAAAATCTTAAGGGCCATGAGGACCATGTTAGCAGTTGCTAAAAGGGCCTCAAATAGCCTATTGGTGAGAGATTAGAGGAAAGAGAAAATGCTATTGGAAGCTAGAAGAAAAGAGACCCTTGTTATATAATAGAAGAAAATTTTTCAGCACTCTCAGTTCAGTTCAGTTCAGTTCAGTCACACAGTCGTGTCTGACTCTGTGACCCCATGGACTGAAACTTGCCAGGCCTCCCTGTCCATCACCAACTCCCAGAGTTTACCCAAACTCATGTCCATTGAGTCAGTGATACCATCCTACAATCTCATACTCTGTTGTCCCCTTCTCCTCCTGCCTTCAATCTTTCCCAGCATCAGGGTCTTTTCCAATGAGTCAGTTCTTCGCATCAGGTGGCCAAAGTATTGGAGTTTCAGCTTCAACATCAGTTCTTCCAATGAACACTCAGGACCAATCTCCTTTAGGATGGACTGGTTGGATCTCCTTGCAGACCAAGGGACTCTCAAGAGTCTTCTCCAACACCACAGTTCAAAAGCATCAATTTTTCAGCACTCAGCTTTCTTTATATTTTAGCGGAACCAGAGATCAAATTGCCAACATCCGCTGGATCATGGAAAAAGCAAGAGAGTTCCAGAAAAACATCTATTTCTGCTTTATTGACTATGCCAAAGCCTTTGACTGTGTGGCTCACAATCAACTGTGGAAAATTCTGAAAGAGATGGGAATACCAGACCACCTGATCTGCCTCTTGAGAAATTTGTATGCAGGTCAGGAAGCAACAGTTAGAACTGGACATGGAACAACAGACTGGTTCCAAATAGGAAAAGGAGTACGTCAAGGCTGTATATTGTCACCCTGTTTATTTAACTTCTATGCAGAGTACATCATGAGAAACACTGGACTGGAAGAAACACAAACTGGAATCAAGATTGCCGGGAGAAATATCAATAACCTCAGATATGCAAATGACACCACCCTTATGGCAGAAAGTGAAGAGGAACTAAAAAGCCTCTTGATGAAAGTGAAAGTGGAGAGTGAAAAAGTTGGCTTAAAGCTCAACATTCAGAAAACGAAGATCATGGCATCTGGTCCCACCACTTCATGGGAAATAGATGGGGAAACAGTGGAAATAGTGTCAGACTTTATTTTTCTGGGCTCCAAAATCACTACAGCTGGTGACTGCAGCCATGAAAGGGTTCAGGATGGGGAACACATGTATACCTGTGGTGGATTCATTTTGATATTTGGCAAAACTAATACAATTATGTAAAGTTTAAAAATAAAATAAAATTAAAAAAAAAAATAAAAGACGCTTACTCCTTGGAAGGAAAGTTATGACCAACCTAGATAGCATATTCAAAAGCAGAGACATTACTTTGCCAACAAAGGTTCATCTAGTCAAGGCTATGGTTTTTCCTGTGGTCATGCATGGATGTGAGAGTTGGACTGTGAAGAAGGCTGAGCGCCGAAGAATTGATGCTTTTGAACTGTGGTGTTGGAGAAGACTCTTGAGAGTCTCTTGGACTGCAAGGAGATCCAACCAGTCCATTCTGAAGGAGATCAGCCCTGGGATTTCTTTGGAAGGAATGATGCTAAAGCTGAAACTCCAGTACTTTGGCCACCTCATGCGAAGAGTTGACTCATTGGAAAAGACTCTGATGCTGGGAGGGATTGGGGGCAGGAGGAGAAGGGGATGACAGAGGATGAGATGGCTGGATGGCATCACTGACTTGATGGACGTGAGTCTGAGTGAACTCCGGGAGTTGGTGATGGACAGGGAGGCCTGGCATGCTGCGATTCATGGGGTCGCAGAGTCGGACACGACTGAGCGATTGATCTGATCTGATCTGATGTAGTAATATAGAATATATTAGTAATATATAATATATTAGTAATATAGAATAATAGAATATATAGTAATATAGAAAACTGATGAGCCCAATGATCTAGCTAAGATTTCCAGGCAGAACATTGACAATGCCACCTTCCTTCATCTCACTGCTTAGTATAACAAATAGATGGATGAGTTAAAAGAGGAATAGTTCAGTTTTCAAGCAGAATTTAGAGGAAACAAAAGATTAAGGACTTGTTAGATTCTAAATAAGCTTTTTTTTTGTTTCTGGACTCTCCAAATGATGAAAGATTTTCAAGGTAAGAAAGATCACCAGCAAAGAGATTAAATCCAGACAGCAATGAGAAAATAAGTGTAAAGATAAAGCAAATAGTATGTAGTTTAAAATTCTTTCTTAAGATAAATTTTTGTTTAGTTCTGAGTCATGTCCGACTGTTTTGCAACCCTCATGGATTGTAGTATGCCAGACTCCTCTGTCCAGGGGATTTCCCAGGCAAGAATACCAGAATGGATTGCCATTTCTTTCTCCAGGGGAATCTTCCCAACACAGCACTGAGTCACCTGGGAAGTTCTAAGATAAATTAGATGTTTCCTATGGGAGAAGGCAATGGCACCCCACTCCAGTACTGTTGCCCGGAAAATCCCATGGATGGAGGAGCCTGGAAGGCTGCAGTCCATGGGGTCGCTAAGAGTCAGACACGACTGAGCGACTTCACTTTCACTTTCACTTTCCACTTTCATGCATTGGAGAAGGAAATGGCAACCCACTCCAGTGTTCTTGCCTGGAGAATCCCAGGGACGGGGGAGCCCGGTGGGCTGCTGTCTATGAGGTTGCACAGAGTTAGACACGACTGAAGCGACATAGTAGTAGTAGTAGTATCTTCAAAAACCTTGGATTCTATTGTAGATTCTAGTGGAAGAGGCAGATAAGTAAGGAAATATGCACAATTTAGTGTAATAAGAACCCTATTAAAAGAAACATGGGGTGCTATGAAAGCACATATTAGAAACGCTTTACATTGACTTGGGAAGGAGGATGATGTTAAGCTCAGGCTTTCTAAGAGGGCTGTGTCTAAACTAAGCTGTGGAGAATAAATACAGGTTGGGGGAGTGAGGGGAGAGGTGATGATTTCAAGTAGAGACAGTAGAATCATATTACAGGAAACCCTCAGAAAAATCTCCCAAAGGAGGCCTGAGACACTCTTGGGATTCCTTGTAGTCATTTTCTTCTTTTATAAGAACAAATGGGATCAGTGGGCTATAAATATTTTTAAAAAAGTTTTTGTTACAGAATTTTAGGAACTTATATGGAAGAAGGGAGAATTGTATAATTAACTCTCATGTATTAAGAAGTTAGCGTAAAAATAATCAAGCTCATGGCCAACCTTGTTTCATTTATGTTTACCACCTCCCCTATTGTATTATTTTAAAGCAAACTCTAGGCATATATAATTTCATCTGCCAACACTTTAGTTATCTTTAATGAAAAAAAACTTTGATTAATAATATAATACATCTATCATACACACAGAAATTAATGCAAATTGTTAATATCAATGCTTCTTTTGAACAGGCTCAGCCAGTATTGCTGGGTTCCTTCTGGGAAATTGATCACTTAAATCTTTCTAGTGCAGAAAGTGTGTTTTTTGGTTTTGGGGGTCTTTTGTTAGAAATTCCTTTTCTTGGTGAAAATTGTGCTAACTTCCTCTTTTATGGGTATTTATGAATAATAGAGGCCTGGCGTGCTGGGGTTGCAAAGAGTTGGACACTACTGAGCAACTGAACTGAACTGAACTGATGAATAATAGGCTAGAGGAAAATCTGTCCCCAATGGCCCAAGAAGTTATAAAAATACAAAGAATGGAAGTCAAGTGGGATCTTAATTTTGTTCCTGAGTGAAGTAATAAAAAGCACTGGACATTTTCTTTGGGACAGTGATCCTGTTATTTTTAGAGGGGCCTAGCTGCTGATTTCAGAAAATCCCTATCTGGTCTTCACTTAATGCTAAGTCATCTCATTCTACGCTAGTTTGAATTCTGGCTGGTCTGGGTGGATAAAGCTCCTTTACTTTTATGCAGAGGGACAAAATTCAGTGTTGTTAGTAGCTGGCACTATAGATAACAGGAAATTAGGAGAAGGGGTAAGCAGAAACCAGCTCTGCTACTGTGCTGTCTCAGGACTTCTGTTTAAGTATGAAGTTATAATCAAATGCTATCTTGTCTCAAAGTAGTAGCTACAGGGGTGAAAGCTTCAATTTGGCTGAATCCAGAATATATGCATGTAGACTCAGAGATGAGAACAGGACATGTTCTAAGATCTATAAGAACTGAGTCATCTCTCGGATTGGTAAGACAGGTGCTGGAAAAGTAAGTAGTTACTAAATGTAAGCAAAGAAATTAGGAATAATTGAAGTATTTTAAGTAACAGAGTGCTACAATCAGACTTGTATTGGAACAGGGCATACAGGAGGGCACAAAAGCCAATAGGAGGCTATTTTATTATAACAACTAAAGAGATGATTAGTGCATGAATGAAAGTAGTTCTGGTGAAAACTGTGACTGGGGACAGCGTGGAAAGACGTTTACAGATTGAACCCATAGCACATGCAGACCAGTTGGTCAGGAAGTTGAAAGGAAGGAGTCTGAGATTGCATCCAAGTCTGTGGCCTGACCGTCCTGAAGAATGATAGGATGCAGATGTCCAGCTGCCTTGTTTCTTGGCTGATGTGCAGACTGCTGGATTACTTGTCGGTGGTCATTGCCACTCTGAACCCCATTCAGTATTGCAGCAGTGGCATTTCTGGGATCAGGGCTGTGGCCAGAGTTAACTGGGGGATGATTCAGCCCAGTTGTATTGGAGTAAAATGCTTAATTGTCCAGCGTGTTCTCTGCTCAGCACAGAAAACAGTCCCCAAGCTCCCATGTTTAAAAGAACTTTGTCATATTCCCTAAAGCTGTATTTTTAGTATTTTACACTAAAATAAGGGCTTATTTGGTCTTTTCAAATTCTAAAGTCTACTTGATGATCTTTAAACTTACAGATTATAAGAAAAAAATAGAAACACACTGCTTTAAAGAGTATCACATCCTAAAATTCAGAATACTTTTATAAGTTAGCTAGGCCTTCGTGTATTAGGCATTCCTGTATCTTAATATTGATCATTTATTACAATCTTTAAATTGATCTTTCTCTCTCTTCCCAGAAGCAATTATAACTCTTGGACTGTTTTCCTTCTGGCTAAACCAGAAGCAGCAGCAGACTATCTCATAATGGATTGTTCTGAGTCCCAGGATCTCAACAGGCTTTATAAGCTGGCTCTGCTCTCCCTGTGAGCTAAATGGATGTGGAGAAGAAATCTTTTGTTCTTTTTCAGAATCATTTCAACCAGCATTTATGGACAGCAATAGTTGGTTTCAGATACTTGTTTTCTGCATGGGCTCTTTCTTCCCTGTATAACGCATATTCCTACTCTTAATTCTAAAAGTTAGTCACCTGGCATAGCCAGAAAGAAAACAACACAATGGCAACATTTATTATCTAGAAGAGAGGCACATTTTCCTCTTATATCTCTGATACCTAATACTTTTTTCTAGTTTTCAAATTATGCAGCGGCAAAGTGTTTCACATGCCTGGGGAAAATCTATTGAGTGACAAACATGCAAAGTTCAACAAAAATTTTGGTGTTTTTTTTAAATTAATGGAACAAATTTTAATTTATTATCTTATACCCAGAAGTTAGTTTTACTGGTGGTTTACTGCAATCCATAACTTACTAGGCTCTGGCACTGATGGTTGATTTATTGTTATATCAGTTCCTTAATTAAAATGAATTATTCATAGTTTTTCCTGATAAATGACCTAATTATTATGCTAATCATAATACTCTGAGTCTTCAATGTTTTCTAAAGCATCCTGCCTAATGGGGCTATTAAATATGTGTATAATTAGAGTTTTATAAAAATTCAGAAACATGCTTTGACACTTTTATTTATATTTAGAACTTCAAAAACATCAAATGTAGTATATCTTTTGCCCTGAACTCAATTAATTTCTTTTATGTCATTTTCCTTTCCTAATATAAAACTGAATGAGTATAATAAATAAAATGACAACCAACTTCATTAGTGCTACTCAGAGTGAAAGATTTTGTACCCAGTCCTATTTTGAGAACTTTAGCTTTAACAGGAAAATTTTCCTTCATGATGTGGAGACTATTCAAGGCAAAAGGAGTGAACTGACCTGATATTTATTGTTATGTTGTCAAATCTTACTTATATACAGGAGATGTGACTATACCATGGGCTCATTGCATGCGTGCTCAGTCACTTCAATCATGTTTGACTCTTTGAAACCCCATGAACTATATAGCCCACCAGGCTCCTCTGTGCATGGCATTCTCCAGGTAAGAATACTGGAGTGGATCACCAAACCTTCCTCCAGGGGATCTTCCGACCCAGGGACTGAAGCCACGTGTCTTATGTCTCCTGAACTGGCAGGCAGGTTCTTTACCACTAGTTCCACCTGGGAAGCACATGCCATGCCTCATTACCTAGTGACTATTCGTATCTGGGACATTTTTCTTTCTCTATTTTGTTTAATTTCTCAAATCCAAATCATCACACTTGCATATGGTTATCTTATTTCAGGGCCAAAACTTAATATTTGAAGATATTTGGATATTCTTATGCATTCAGTAATAATTACATTAATAATCAACTCCCAAGGACATCTGAAGCTGGAACATCTGGCACACAATCAAAGTTTAGTAGGAAATGATATTTTGATTTCGGGTCTCAAATCAGGCAGTTTGACCAGCCACAGCTGGATGGGTTACCAGCTATGTTACCAAGAACAAATCAGAATTAAAAAAATACATGTTATGCTCAATTTTGTTTCAGTCTAGTTGTTCAAAGGATATTTTGAGACTTGAAAAGAGTAACTCATGGGTTTTGTGAAACATGAAGCCCATTCTGAAAAATTAAGATTGACCTTTTTTGTTCACAACTCATTTTGTCATTGAGCACACAGATATACATGGTGAATATGAACATTTTCCATCATTTAATGGCTTATACTTTTTGTAAGGTTCTTCCTTTAACTCTTATTTTCTCTATCATTTTGAAACCATCAATTTCCATTTCAAGTTCTGGAGATCAATAATTGTGTACTCCAGAACTTGCAAGTGGAAGACGTTGGGGGACATGATAGTCTTGCCTGTCTTTCTCCTCTTCATCCTAATCCTTTTAGACATCTGTGGTCCAGCTATGAGAGGAGGCAAAGTTGTGTGCTGTGACCTGATAAACACTTTCATTCCCATCTTTTGAGGGCGGCAGTGATTGGGCACATTATTGGACAAGCCAGCTCTGGTGGGTACCCTCTACACAATGATGTTACACAAAGACGATGGATGTAATGTAGCTCTGAGATAGCTTCCTCTCCAAACTCGCCTTAAAAATAGGTCATTATCTCTTACCTTAATTGTTCAGTGGTGATGCCCTTCTTTTGCCATTTTTTGACTAACGGTAACTTACAATCAATGCCCTCTCCATGGTGAATGACCAAATACTGACTCCTCCTTGTAGGACACACATATAGGTTTGGGGGGAGGCTTTAGGGGATGATACTGAACATTTCTATGCAGATGAGATCTAGTCTGGCCCTTGTCCTTCTACTCCCCCTTGACTCTGGTTAAAAATAAGCCTTCTTTTTGCCTCTTGTTGATGGAATTCTGTCATAGGTGAACTGAACTCTTGAGTGGGGTCCTGCCAAGATAGGTCAAGTCCAGCTGCCTTCTCTGTTGGTCACATGGGCTGTGGGAAACTCTGGTGTTATTGTTAGAGCTGTGCTGAATAACTCTGACCTTATAAGAATTTCTTTTGGACATAATGGTGCAGTATTTATGGGCCATATGGGATACATATTTATTGGGACTAGTGCCAAATTGCCCTCTAGGAAGTTTGCAGTGGTCTATATTTTCACCAGCAATGGACAAAGTTTCATTTCTACCAACATCTCTGCCAGTAGTTAGCGTTATCCAGATTTCCAATTTTTGCCAGCCTACGAGAACTTAATTTGTATTTCTGTAATTGCCATTTGTTTTGATTTGTCATCTACTTGTCAGCATCTTGAGTTTCTTCTATATGTTGGATATTCATATTTCCAACTCATTTTTCTATTTGGGTTGTTATCTTTCACTATAGAATTTTAAGTGTTCTTTTATATTTTAAACATTAGTCCCTAGTTGGTTTTATACTTTGAAAATATCTTCCATTCTTTCAGCTGTATGTTAACTTTATCCAAAATGTCTTTTATTTCTTTTATTGACCAGAAATTCTTCATTTTGTTGTAGACAACTTAATCACGTCTCTGTTTGTGCTTTCAAAGTTTTGTTTAAACAAAAAAGTTTTGTTCAAATCTGTAGCTGTCCTACATTTTATTCTACCAACTTTCCAGTTTTATCCTACCAACTTTCCAGTTTTATCCTTCACCTTTAGATATTCACTCATTTGTAGTCTACTTTGGTATGTAAGATTAAATAGGGATTCACTTTTCCCAAACCTTTTTACTAAATAATTCATTGTTTCTCCATGAATTTGTGATTTTATCCTTATCTTATATAAAGATGTCCCATATACGTGGTATATCCCTGAGCTTTCTATTGTGTTTCATTGGTTGATATAATTATTCTTGTGATAGTATCTTATTTTTTTAATATTATTATTTTAAAGTGTGTATTCATATCTGGTGGCTTGCCACTTTTTAAAAAATCTTTTAAAACTTTGGCTTCCTATTAAATTATAGAATAAATTTATTTAGCTGTTTAAAAATCCAACTGGAAATAGGATGGGTATTACATTGAATTTATAGAATTAGGAAGAGGGAATACCTTTGTAATGTTAAGTCATCTTGTTGAAGAGAATAGAATGTCTATTTAATTTTATAAATCCTCTAGTATGACCTTTACTAGATTTTTTATGTTTTCTCCATGGAGTGTGTTCTTGGTTAATTTCTAGATATTTTATAGCTTTTCCCCCCTTTCTTTCTTTTTTGCTACTATTATATTTTCTCATTGGTTATTGTTGGGGTAAGTTGGTGCTATTGATTTTTTAAGTTGTTATATCCTGTTAAATTTCTTTTCTAGTCTTAGTCTTGGTTTGCTAAGATTTTTGAAAAAATAAACAGGTCTGGAACTTGATTAAAGTCTTTTTTCATAATTTAAATAATATGATTTTCCCATCTACCAATGAGATAAATGGCATTGATGAATTTCATCAAGCATAACTACAGTAATTTTGCACTTCTAGGATTAATTTCATTTGAGCATGATGTGAACTTTTCAGGTGTTTTTCAGATGAACTATGGATTCAGTTAGCTAGCTGTATGACCTTGAGCTGTATGACCTTGATTAAGCCACATGATCCTTCTATGCCTAAATTCTTTTTCAGTAAAATGGAGATAATAGTCAGAGAGTTGTCTTTGAATTACGTATTTCAGGGTTTCTTTAGATGAGTGCCTGATGTAATAAAACCTAATGTAAATGCTTATAATATAAAATCTTTTGCAGTCAGTTAAATGAGGTTCTAATTTTCTTTTCTTCTGCACTGTCTGAGTTTGATAGCAAAGTGATACTAGGCCTCCAAATGAGTTGAGCAACTTTGGGCTTTTTCAAAGCAAGCATGTTTAAATAAACAGAGTGCTAACTTACCATCTTGATTCTAGAGGGTTTTGCCCCCTCCCTGCCTTTTCTTAAAAGACAGTAATAACCATTGAGTATGATATTAACTGTGGGTTATATATGGCCTTTGTTGAGGCAAGTTCCCTAGGCCTACTTTGTGAGTTTTTGTCATCAATGGTTCCCTGGTAGCTCAGTTGGTAAAGAATCTGCCTGCAATGCAGGAGACCCCAGTTTGATTCCTGGGTCAGGAAGATCTGCTAGAGAAGAGATAGGCTGCCCACTCCAGTATTCTTGGGCTCCCCTGGTGGCTCAGCTGGTAAAGAATCTGCCTGTAATGTGGGAGACCTAGGTTCCATCCCTGGGTTGGAAAGATCCCCTGGAGAAGGGAATGAATACCCACTCCAGTATACTGGCCTGGAGAATTCCAGTCCTTGGGGTCCCAGAGTTGGACACGACTAAGTGACTTTCATTTTGTCATCAGTAGACATTAAATTTTATCAAAAGCTTTTCCTGCATCTATTGAGATAATCATGTGGTTTTTATTCATTTGCTAATTTGTTGTATCACATTGATTGATTAGGGGATATTGAAAAATCCTTTCATCTCTTGGATAAATCCCACTTGATCATGGTCTACAATGATTTTAATGTATTGTTGGAGTCAGTTTGCTAGTATTTTGCTGAGTTTTGCATCTGTGTTCATCAATGATATTGGCCTGTGATTTTTGGGTGTGTGTGTAATTATCTTTGGCTTTGGTATCAGGGTGATAGTTTCTTCATAGAATGAGATCATAGATGTTCCTTCCTCTACAATATCTTGGAATACTTTCAGAAGAATAGATGCTAACTCTTCTGTAAATGTTTGGTAGAAATTGCCTATTGAAGTCATCTGGTTCTGGACTTCTGTTTCTTGGGAGTTTTTAAATAACTGATTCCAGTTCATTACTGGTCATTGATCTGTTCATATTTTCTATTTCTTCCTGATTCAGTTTTGCGAGACTGTACGTTTGTAAGACTTTGTCCATTTCTTCTAGGTTGTCCATTTTATGGTGTATAGTTGCTTGCAGTAGTCTCTTATGATCCTTTGTATTTCTATAGTGTCAGTTGTAACTTTCCCTTTTCCAGGTCTGATTTTTATTGATTTGAGTCCTCTCCTTTTTTTTCTTAATGAGTGTGGCTAAAAGTTTATCAACTTTATTTATCTTTTCAAAGAACTAGATTTTATTTTTATTGATATTTTCTATTTTTTTTTAATCTCTATTTCATATTTCTACTCTGATCTTTATGATTTATTTCCTTCTATTAACTTTTGGTTTTGTATTGTCTATATGGTGAGTTTAAGGACAATGAAGGCTATGATCTCCAGGTACAAAACATTGCTTGTATCATTCCCATTTGCTATCACTTCACCAAGCAACTCAGAGTTTCACCTTTAAGTTAATAAAGAGACATTATGCTAAACGAGATAAGTACAATAGTGTTATCAGGAGATGGTGGGAGGGATAAGACAGATGTTGTTTAAGAGTACAAACTTATGAGTAGTAAGTCCTAGAGATCTAATGCACAGTATAATGCATATAACAATAATGTTGTATTATAATCATCAAAATTACTAAGAGACTAAGTCTTAATTATTCCAACCACTAAAAAGAAATGATAATCATGTCATGTGATATAAATGCTAATTATCACTATGTTAATCATATTCCAATATATAAATGTATCAAATTGTTATACTTGTATAAATGTACACCTTACATTTATACAATGTTATCTGTCAAATATATTTCAATTAAAATATTAGATCTAAAAAATAAATATCATAAAAATATTAAAAATAGCAAAGCTTTAGCAGAACATCATATCTTTTTAGGTTGGAAGCTAGCAGCTTAGGGTTTGAGGGAAGAAGGGTTAGGAGGGTAGGTTTTCCAGTTTGTCCAGGTAGCTCACATATTTTCATCTACACTTCATTCAGCAGAGATTTGGCAATGCTTTCACCAGGGCAACTTGAACTCATGTTGCTGATTTCTATAGTAAAAGGCCAGACTATAATCTCCCAGACTAATGTGGCAAGATGCAAGAGCCAACCTGGAGGGTTTTCTTCTCTTATGACTGGTTTTGGCTGTCACTGGCCCCAGGCTGTAGTCAGTCTTCTACCTCTCACACCCAGTGCAGTTAGAAAAAGCATTTGATCCCCAGGGTTTCATGAGCATATGCATATTGTATGTGCATTAGTTACTATAACTGATACTCCCCTCTTGCTTTTATGTTGGTCTCAGATTGAGCAGAGAAACCCAGCCACCCAGGCTGTTTTGCCCTGTGCTCTGCAACTAGGACACCATGATTGTCCCTCACTTCCTAATGTGCTGACTTGACTTAGTAGTCCTGACATGCCCTGGGAGCATTTAGACTTAGAGGAGAACTTTCCATCTTTGGCACATTCTCAATGCTGTGACAAAGGACACAGTCACAGCTGATTGCTCTGCTGGGCTTTGGCTGCGGGACCTGTTATTAACTAGGCTCAAAAGAAATTTTAAAAGAAAAGGATATTTTTCACATTGGCATTTAAGAAATTGTGCTACAGGAAGTGGTATATACTTGTTCCTTCTCTTGATAGAGAACACAAAGTACTTTGGATTGTTCATAGCTCCCTCAATGCACTTCAGCAAAAGAAAAGCTGAAATTTTAAATTTATTGCCAGTCCTAGAGCAGAGCTTACTAAATTCTTCCCTTAGGTCAAATGTAGCCCCTAAACTATCATTAATTATATTAGTAATATAAATAGACTTTAAAGTGATCAATTACTAAATTAAATTAAAACATTCCTCTGGATTACTTTTATTCTGTTGTACTTGATTTAGACCTGATGGGTTTGTATAAAATACTGGTCATCATAGCCACTCGCAGTTATCAAATGAAACCAATGTATTGTTTCACAGAGGGTATTAGACCTTGCATTGAGGTGTGTATGGAAGTGTGTAAACAAGTGTAAAACAAATGGTTGCCTTTCTCATTGGCCTAGTTAGTCTCTCTCAAGTACAGATATAAGTTTTACCTCTCATAGAATCTCTATTATTTTAGATGTCAAGGACTGCATTTCCTATTTTTGGTGTTTTGGGTTCTCTTTGTCACTGAAAGGGGAATGTGTCTATTTAAGACAGTTGAGATTAGGTTTAGCAAAGTCTCAGCTATGAATGGGCATCTTTTTTGCCTGCAGTTATTAAATGTGAACTTCAGTCACTAAATGACTTATTCTCTCCAGTGGACACCCTCAGCAGATGACAAAAAGAACAACTAACTTGGGTCCTCATCAAAGATGACATGAAAATATTCTCTTAAACTTTCTAACTTAATAGCACAACAAATGCTACTTGAGCATCTCCTGCGTGTCAGGTGGTCTTCTAGACCCGAGGATGATACAAATGGAAACAAGTTAAATTCTTCTCCCATTATTAACAAGGAGACAGAAATGAACAAAGTATGCAGTAGCAGTAAGTTCTATGAACATACTAACAGGGTGAGATGACAGTGACTGGGGACCCACTTCAGCGTGGGTGGTAAAGGAAAGACGTGCAAAGTGGCATCTGAGCCGACACCAGAGTGATGTGCAAAGATGGAGACAGAGCATCCTAGGTGGAAGGAGCAGCAAGTACAGAAGCTCAGAGGGTTGCATTTTTATGAAGAGAACTAGGATCAGTGTGGATTGAACGGAGTGATGGAGGGAGAGAGCAGTGTGGGATAAGATTGAAGAGGTGGCTAGAAATCATTTCATTCAGGGCTTTGGGGCCATGACCAAGGGTTTAGATGTTATTCTAAGGATAATGGGGAGCACTTCCAATCCTTTAGCAGTCCTGCCATCTGTGCCTTTAAAATGTATTCAAAATATGACAACTGCTCACCCTTATACCAACACTTCTACTTCTTTTAATCAGAAAGTGTCAGGATCAAATGCAGCTAAAAAGAACACAAACAAACAGTTCTGTTGTGGACAGAATGGATTGTGGAGAGGTGAGTATAGAATAGAGGTATCAGATAAGAGATTCTTTTGTGGTCCCGATGGGAGGTAATATTGACTTGGATAAAGGTGGCAGTGATGGAGGTGGTAAAAAATGGCCACATTGAGGGTATATGTTGAAGGTGCAGTTTGACAGGGCTGTTGTTGGATTGGATATGGGACATGAGTGAAAGAAAGGAATAAAATATAACTCCTAGGTTTTAGAACAAGCAGTTAGGTGAATGGTGGGACAATTTACTGAGGTGGGAAGACTGGAGGAAGAACCTGTTTGGGGTGGAGAGAGCGAGTTTTGTTCTGAGATACAAATCAAACATTCTGATGATGTTGTCAAGAAAGCAGTTGGATATACAAGTCTGGACTCCATTGAGTTGAAAGCATATGTGTGGCATTTGCAGCCATCTGAATAAAAGATGTAATCCAGGGAGAGACTGTAGACAGGCTGGAGAGGATGGCCTGGGAACCAAGCCCTTGCTCGGGAACTTCAAGATTGAGCAGCAGAAGAGGAGGATCTTACAGAAGAAACTAAGAAGGAACATCCAGTATGTAAAGAAAATTTGAAGAATGTTATGATCCAGACCCTAAGAAAAGAAGGCATCTTAAGAATAAGAGAATAATCAACTATGCCAAAACCTTCTGAGAATTCAAACAAGTGATGACCCAGAAATGACCACTGAGTTTGGTAACATGGAGAATATCCTTGACCTTGATAAGAGTAAACGGAGCAGAAAATGCAGCGTAAGAAAGAGGTGTTAGCAACTGTAGAGAAATCTCATGAGGAGTTTGCTGCAAGTGGAACATGTATTTAGGTGAGGGTTTTTGTGTGTGTGTGTGTTTTCCTTTTAAAGGAAGGGAATAGCAGAGCATGTTTGGGAATGACCCAGCACAAACAGATCATGGTTATAGGACCAGATAGAGTTTTTTGGGAGCTAATGGAATTTCCTTCTGAATGAAGTAGGGGAAAGAGATAGGATTATCAGTGCTGAGTGTGCATGTAAGATCTGTAGTGTTGGACTCTTCAGTGGAATCATCCAGCATGCCTAGAACAAGTATTAAATGCAGAGCAAACGGGAACTTGCCTTGGGTCCCACTCTTTAGAAGGCCCTGTTCTGGCTTTTTGTGGCTATGATTCTTCACGAACTAAGGAGTCTGTAAGCTAGAGGGTACACGGCCACCGAGAGCCTGCACCTTCCCCTCTCTCTGTAGATTATGTTCTATATATCTGGGATCTTGGGACCTAAAAGGCTCTGATCCCATTTCCAGAGACCCAGATGGGACTCTTTTCTGCCTTCTCCTTCCTTAGGGTGGGTTGTGCTGCAATTGTGCCTACCCTCCTAGGCTCCTGCTGGCAGAGGTGTGATGGAACTTGAATGCATAGACTGGGATGTCTGTGTGTGTAGAAGGCTCATCACAGTGTCAGAACAGCTGTGAGTGTGATGAGAAGGACCTGGGATGCAGACTGAGGGGCTCTCCATGTGCGTCACACTTCTAACAGTGTGGGACTCAGTGTCTGAGAATTCTAAATTTGCAATTCCAGGTAATTATGAGTATATTTGTCAAAGTAGGGGAAAGAACGTAATTTTATTTAACAGCTTTAATTGACCTTGAATAAGTATTCAGGCATGCGGTACGTGTCTACTCTGCCTCAGTCTCTCCTGTGGCCAGAGCTCCTGAACGTGGAGACTGATGAGTACAGTGCTGGCCAGTAGAACTTTGTGCAATCGTGGACATGTTTCTGTACTGTCAAGATCAGGAGTCCCGGCTATGTGTGGCTCCTGAGGCCTTGAAATGTGGTGAGCGAGACTGAGAAGATGAACTCTGCGTTCCATTTGATGTTAATTAATTTACGTTTCCATAGTCACATGGGCCTTAGTGGCTGCCCTTTGGATGGCTTGTTTCTGTTCCATGCAGCTTTTTGGTGTGGGAGACCAGTTGGGTTCAATTCTCTCTGAAAAGTGATTCTGTTTCTCTCTACCTGGTCCCCCAAGACTGGTCAGGTTTGAAGGATCTACTGGTCCCTGCCACAGGGATAGCACCTTGTTCTAGTCCATCTTGCCATCCTTTCTTATACCAGATAAACTCATCTGATGCCCCCCCAGAGGTTGGGTGATTTCAAGTCCTATTCTATTTCAACATATTTTTATTGTATCAGTTGCACAGTACTTCCCCTAGGACCTTCCCTTTTAAAGTTCAAGAGTGTTTTTTTTTTTTTTTTCCTGTCTTAACAAAATAAAACTCTTGAAATTTGGTGTCTTTGACTTTCAAAACTATTTGAATGAAGACTTCAAGAACTTATTTTTTGAATTTCAGAAATAAACCCCAAAACTCAAACCTCTAAACATGATTTCTCTGTTTCCCTGTTATAACAGCTCTCACTGTTCTCAAAGTTGTAAGACTTTATCTCACCATCTCCACAAAGATTCACAATGTACTTTCTGAAAAGTATAAAAATTAATGTTACAAGATAAATTATTTTAAAGGAAAAGAGTAGAACACTTGTTGAGTGTTTTTACAGGCCGTCATGTGCTGTGCGGTGCTTAGTCGCTCAGCTGTGTCCTCATCGATTCTTTGTGACCTCATCAACTATAACCCTCCCAGGCTCCTCTATCCATGGGGATTCTCCAGGCAAGAATAGTGGAGTGGGTCGTCAGGCCCTCCTCCAGGGAATCTTCCCAACCTAGGAATCGAGCCCAGGTCTCCCACATTGCAGGCAGATTCTTTACTGTCTGAGCCACCAGGGAAGCCCAAGAATACTAGAGTGGGTAGCCTATCTCTTCTCCAGGGAAATCTTTCTGACCCAGGAATCAAATTGGGGTTTTCTGTACTATAGGCAGATTCTTTACCAGCAGAGCTACCAGGGAAGTCCACAGGCCCTCATGCTGCTATTTTAAAGATGCCCATTGCTGTGGTAGGAGAGTGAAGCCAAGGATACTTCAGCTAGAGATGGAACAATGCGGGTGAGGTCACATGAGCCTCCAGTGTCCGAAGTCACTTTGGAAATGTGCTGTTCTCCCATGACGAGGCTTTGGAGCTCATTGAAAATAGCATCACCTAAACCAAAGTATTATAGTGGTGTAGGGCTTTAACAGGATCATATTTATGTTTTATAAAGATTACCCTGTGTGGAAAAAAGATTGAGGTGGTGGTGGGGGGCAGAGTGAAGGAGATAAGAGACTACTTAGGAGATCACGAAGGAAGAAAGCCAGAGAGGGTCATGCATTGGACCAAGGTGCTGGCAGTAGAGATTGAAAGAATTGGACACATTCAGGACATATTTAAGGCAAAGTTTAAAAAATTAACCCTATTGACATTTTGAGCTAATGGAGATTTTGCCCTCCAAGGGATATTTGGCAAGGGATACCTGCTTTATCTGTAGATGTTCCTGGTTTTCATAGTGGGGATGGGGGGAGGGTAGAGAACAGGGAGTGCTGCTAGCAGATAAAGAGGCCTGGGATACTGCTAAATATCCTACAGCGAACAAAAAGCCCCAACAAAGAATCCCAGGGCTCAAAATGTCCATAATATGTTCAAGTGGTAGAGTTTAGAACTCAGGGAAATTCTCTCTATAACTCAAGTTAAACCATTTACTCCAGAGCCTAAGATTCTACCAGACACAGGAAAAGTAATAAAACCAATTAACCTCCCAAAAGATTGTTTAAACCAGCCACCTCTTGGCCATTACCATAAAGTTGTAGGCTCTTGTTGATTTGAAAGAACTTTACCTCTCCTAATGAAATACTCCATGGTTCCCTGTGTTAGGGAACTGTTGACTGAAACCACCCATCTTGGCCAGACACAATGATAACCGTTTGCCTGAGCTGTCTCACAACAGGAGAGCCTGTTTAAAAAAACAGAGTGCTGCCACAAAAACTAACAGGAGAGTTTTGGGGCCAAAAGTTGGAGGGAAAAGATGTAGGTCCTGCTAACCTTCCAGAAACCCTCATGCTGAAATCCATGTTGGCTGAGAAGTGTGCACACCAACAAAGAATCCTCAGTCAGAATGATCGGCCAGAGACAAACTAAAGCTAGCCCCATCACCATAAAACCTGAGACTGTGAAACACGTGGAGAGCAGTTTTCCTGGGTTCCTTTATCTTGCCGCTCTCTACCCAGGCGCCCCTTCCCAATGAAGTCTCTTGGTTTATTATCAGCACGTGTGTCTCCTTGGATGATTCATCTCTTAGAGTTAGGCTACAATCCACTCAGGCCCTGAACGGGGTCCCTCTTGCTGCAACACCTCGACTTGACTCTGCTGAAGCAGTGACTGTTTTGTCTCATCTTTTATTTTCTGTTTACTTATTAAATTTGCTCATGTATCTTTAAGGAAATCTCATAGATGAATAGGGGAACTGGTCTTTGGCTCAGACAGGACAGAGTGACCTTGGAATGGAAAGAGCTTCTGGGTTCTTGAACTGGCTTCTTGCCTCAAGTATCCTTTTTTGGACCAAGAGAAAATGTGTTTCCTGCTCTGGGCTCTAGGCTCTGTTTGCCAGACCAGCTGTGAACACTTGTTACAGCCACACAGAAGCTGTTCACAGCATGCCTGTGACTGGTTGGAGATTGCTTAGAAGAAACTGCCAGTGGCTTGCTTGACCTCGCTTTCTTTGTTTTGATAATTCTGTCTTAATAATCCAACAACATCGATATTTGACCATGGTACCAGTCAAGACCTGATCTATCTTGTCTTCTGGTTTTCTTCTTTATTAAATAAGTGATTCGGCTTTATATATATACATTTTAGATTCTTTCATTATAGGTTATTATAAGTTATTGAATATTGTCCCTTGTGTTATACAGTAAATCCTCACTGCTTATCTGTTTTCTTCTTAAGATTTGAATGAATGACCTCTTGGCGTGTATGTGTGTGTGTATGTAAATGTATACGGTTGTGATCATAGTTTCAGTGTGTCTCTCTGACACCTGTTATCACAAACTATAACCTTTGGCCATTTTTTTTGAAGATGAATGAAAAGAAGTAGTTCAGAGTAAAAAAACATAGTTCAAAGTTTTATCTGCATAGGTAAATTTATAGTGGTCCTTTTTTATCTTACAATGTTCCTCAGATAAGTTGGTTCCTTTTTAGTTTTCAGAGGGATGGCACAAATAAATCAGAATTTCTATCTCAGCTGCCCTTTTGGCAAGAGTAAAGTTTCTTGTGTAAAGGTGAATAAAGAGAGAGGCAGGGACCCAGAGAGTAGAGAATGGGAGGTGTAATTTATCTGTACACACTGGACACTGCCCTCTCCATAGCAACAGCAATAAAGAAAAAAAAAATGTTTCCAAGTGAACATGAAAAAACAACAATTGTGTGTCTCAGATGTTAAAGTATGCAGTTGTCTGTTGTTTAGTTGCTAAATCATTTCAGACTCTTTTGCAACCCCATGGACTGTAGCCCATCAGACTCCTCTTTCCATGGGATTTCCCAGGTAAGTGTACTGGAGTGAGTTGCCATTTCCTTCATCAGGGGATCTTACCCGACTCAGGGATCAAAACCACGTCTCTTGCATGTCTTGCATCTCCTGCATTGGCTGGTGGATTCTTTACCACTGAGTCGCCTGGGAAATGCCTACTTTTCACAGATACCTTTTCTGATCTAATGTCCTAAAGGAACTGTGCTTTTGAGATATCTTAGGCTCTGTTCATGTGTAAATGTAGCTGTGGGTTTCCAGAGATGAGACCTTTCCTTTGTTTTGAGCTCCCTGCAAGAAATTCCAGTTATAGGTTGGAAAAAGGACAAGCAAAGTGGAGACGTATTTGAGGGCTAGGGGGCAGGTAGAATTGGGAATTTCTCAAGTCTTGTTAGGTGAAAACGTCTACATATTAATATACTTTATGTTTATACATATATGTGTGTATATATTTACATACACACAAGACTCTGCAGTTCCATTTCTAGATTTGTTGTTTAATATTTAAAGACATTGGTCTGATGAGAGAGCTTTGCTTTCAGAAGCTGCTCAGGTCCCAGATGACAGAGCCGCTTGTCCCCCACGTGGCAGTTTCTGGGTACTGCAGCTACAACCCAGCAAACAACGCACCAGCCGTTCAGAGCATGACAGCTTCTCATCCCAGGAGAAAGCATGTCTCATTTGGGTACTCAACTTGGTGACACGTGAAAGGAGATGTATGATATTTATAACACTGAGTGTTTGGAAAGCTCAGCAATGCCACATCAAATGTTTGGAGGTACCCAAGGAGCAATAGGTGGAGCATGGTGCCGAACGCAATGCCGACCTTCCTTTCATTGGAACCAGAGCTTCACACCACACTAAGCATTTTGCTACCTATGAAACCCACATTGGAATCAATCACTGGGAGCAGAGCCAGTTGGACCATGTGGCTCTGTAAAGTCCAGCCGGGTGATGGACGGTAATATTTTTTTGGAATGACTTAAGGAAACCCAGGGGACTGTTGACTAGCAGGGGGTCCTGACATTATTAGATTCCTTCTGATATGTCAGTGCTGCCAGTGAATTTTAGTTTTCCCCAAGGTTCTTTCTGATCTTGGAGGAACCACTGAATAAGCTTCTGGACTGTCAAATTTGCAGTGAGTTCGACTGAGATTTCTTTTTAAGACTTTAAAGGATCATAAATTACAACCAGCTTTTTGGTCTCAGCGCAGTCATAGCCCTCAGCTGCAGCAAATGTGCTCAGTAAATGTGTGTTTTGATGGACTAGACTTTTGTAACCAGCCCCCACCTCCCCAGTTTTGGAAGGAATAAAAGGAAGCCTTATAGATGTAGTAAGATAAAGAATATGCTTTATTAAATCAAAATGTGATTTATAGAAAAGTAAAACATTCCAATAATTTGGGCTCAAGCTGGGACTTCTGTTTAAAAATGTTTTAAATTTCATAGTACTTTGATAGCGTTTTTGTAGAGTTTCAAATACTGCTTAACATATACGATCATTCCATTTGATTTCTGTTTGCTCAGTGATAACATTTGATTGAAGTCCTGGAATTCTTGTCTCAACAGGCTTATTAACCTCAGAGTTTCAGGTCCTAACTCTTATCTGTTTCAATAATTGTTTCTACTACCAATTTAGCAGTATTCCACCTTTGGTCACATTAAAAAAACCCATAATGTGGTCAGAAAAGAATGTTAATGTTGATTCTAAACAAACTATTTAAATTCTCAGTGGAGTAGTGGAAGGAACACTGGATAAGTTTGTAACATTCAGTGTTAAAATGTGGATTCTCCTACAACAAGCTAGAGGACCTCTGACAAAATTTTTCAAACCTCTTTGATTCTCAGTTTCAACATCAGTGCACCCGGGATAAACATATTAACTTTCTAGTGTATTTTTGACGCACTCCAGAAATTTATTCAGTAGCAGTTTTGTGCTAGGCATTATTCTAAATGTTGGGATACGTTGTTGAATAAGACATCCAAAAGCCCTATCCTCATGAAGCTTGCCTTCTAGCTGGGGAAGACAAACAGCATAGAATTAAACAGTTCTGGTAGCCCTAAGTGTTATATAGGATATATATCAGGACAGTGTGGTAAGAATGCCTTGGCTGATAGGGACAGCCCAGCATCAAACACGGTGACTGGGGAAAGCTCCTCTGAGGACATGACATTGAAGGTGACCTGAATGACAAAGCAGCACTACTCTTGTGAGAGGTCCGGGGAAGCACATTCTGTGGACAGGGCATAGAAATGCAAAGGCCTTAAAGTAGGTTAGAACACGGAATTTTTTTGGTTTTGGCTATACTGTGTAGCCTGTGGCATCTTAGTTCCCTGATCAGGGATCACACCCATGCTCCCTGCACTGGACGTGTAATGGACTACCAAGGAAGTCCAGACTGTAGTAAGAACAGACAGAAGTCAGGTCTAGAGAAAGGCAGAGTTTGGATTATGATGCAGTTCATTTCAACCACAGTAAGGATTTGAATACTCTCCAAGGATTATGGAAATCCTTGGAAACTCTTAAGAAATGTAATGACATGGTTTGATTTGTATTTCAAAAAGTTGACTGCTGTGTAGAAAATGGACTGTGGGATAGATGCTATCTATCTTTCAGGAAGAATAGTTAGAAAGCTATTCCTGTAGTCTGGGTACCAGATGATGTTGCTGGGACTAGTGAAGTAACAATGGAAACGGCGATAAAAATATGGATTCAGGATGTACTTTAGAGGTAGATATGACAAAACTTGCTAATGGATTAAATTTGAGGGGTTTAATAAAGAGAGAAGTCTGGGATAAATCCTAAATTTTTGTTTGATTGGTGACTCATGATTCATGAATTGGGCAGCAGCCTCTTGCTCAGTCGTGTCTGACTCTTTGCAATCCCAGGCTCCCCTGTCCATGGAATCCTCCAGGCCAGAATACTGGAGTGGGTTGCCATTTCCTGCTCCGAGGGATCTTCCCAACCCAGGGATTGAACCCAGGTATCCTGCATTGCAGGCAGATTCTTTACCATCTGAGCCACAAGGGAAGCCTCCCTTTGATGGGTAGAACAGTCAAATGGCAGTCAAATTTGAGAAGAAACTGCTTTGGGCAAGGAAACTGAGGGTGCCATTTTTCATATGTTTAGTTTAAGTTGTGTTTTAGGATTCAAGTAGAGATATCAATAGATATCTAAGAAAAAGAAGTAGAGTATGCAAGCTGGAGCTCTGGTCAAAGCTTTGGACTGGAGATGTATAAATTTGTGAATGAATAGTTTTGCTATTTAAAAGCCATAGGCCCTGAATAGATGGCTCAGGGATATTTAAAGCCATAAGCCCTGAAGAGATGGCTCAGGGAAAAAGAATGAGCAGAGATCAGGGGACCTGGGGCACTCCAATGTTGAAATGTCATATTCAAAAAATCAGCTGAAGAGTTTGGAAAGGAGTAGCTTGCTGATGGATAAAAATAAGCAAATGTTCTATGTCTAGGAAGGGGTTATTTGCGTCTGTTGCTGCTGAGAGGTCTTAGTAAATGAGGATAGAGACATGGCCTTAAGGTTTGTTCACAGTGACTCAAAACAAGCACACTTGCATTGGAGTGACAGGGACGAGAGCCAGACTGGAGTAGATGGTTATGAGAATTATACTCCACGCAAATCCAGTGTCTGGTACATAGTGTGTGCTTGACATATGGTAGATGTTACTGAGAAAGTATAATTTGGTGGCAGGTTTTGTGGTTTTCTATGGCAGCCATTCTTCTTGCCTCCTTACCCCACCCCCACTTCATTTTCCAGGCAGACACCCCCCACAAAATCTGTTCCAGTTCTCCACTCTCCCCTATGCCTAGGGACAAGCCATCCCTCATCTACGTCATTCTCGGTGGTCTCATTCCTATCCTCAGGTCCAATCCATTCCAGTCAGTGCGGTCTGAAAGTGGTCTGCTGAAGTGAAAGTGTTAGTTGCTCAGTCGTGTCTGAGTCTTTGTGACCCTGTGGACTGCAGACTGCCAGGTCCCTCTGTCCATGGAATTCAGGCAAAAATACTGGAGTAGGTAGCCATTCCCTTCTGCAGGGAGTCTTCCTGACCCAGGGATCAAACCCATGTCTCCAGCATTGCAGGCAGATTCTCTACCATCTGATCAGCTTTTCCTTTGCCAATAAAAGGATATTCATGGTAAGAAATGCCCCTCTCCTTCACTGAGTTACATCTGTTGGGGATATCTGGAATTGCTGCAGCCATCTGCATACAGCAACTGAAAAAGACAGACTGTCAATGTCAGCGTGGAAATATGAAAAGCCATCTCAGTCTCACGGGAGTACTAAGACGATCTTTAAATCAGTAGTTCTCAGCATATGAATCCCACAAAGCTCTGTATGATGCTGACTCTAGTTATAAATTACCTAGTGCTAGACATTGCTCTAAGTTTTACTTACTATCTTTCAGTTCAGTTCAGTCACTCAGTCGTGTCCGACTCTTTGCAATCCCATGAACCACAGCATGCAAGGCCTCCCTGTCCATCACCAACTCCCGGAGTCCACCCAAACTCATGTCCATTGAGTCGGTGATGCCATCCAGCCATCTCATCCTCTGTCATCCCCTTCTCTTCCTGTCCTCAATCTTTCCCAGCATCAGGGTCTTTTCCAATGAGTCAGCTCTTCGCATCAGGTGGCCAAAGTGTTGGAGTTTTAGCTTTAGCATCAGTCCTTCCAGTGAACACCCAGGACTGATCTCCTTTAGAATGGACTGGTTGGATCTCCTTGCAGTCCAAGGGACTCTCAAGAGTCTTCAGCACCACAGTTCAAAAGCATCAATTCTTCGGCGCTCAGCTTTCTTTATAGTCCAACTCTCACATCTATACATGACCACTGGAAAAACTATAGCCTTGACTAGATGGACTTTTGTTGGCAAAGTAATGTCTCTGCTTTTTAATATGCTGTCTAGATTAAAGATGAGTAAATTGAGATCAAGCGATGTTAAGTGATTGGCCTGGAGGATACAGCATATAGAGTGGGCATTCAAACTGAGGTTCTCTACCTACCATGTGCATGGTATCTCTGTAGCTCATAATAAGTAAATAGAGCATCAGGAAATGAAGATGTATCTACTTGATATCTATATTTTAAATGATGGGTGGCTTCCCTGGTGGCTCAGATGGTAAAGAAACTGCCTGCAATGCAGGAGATCCAGGTTCGATCCCTGGATTGGGAAGATCCCCTGGAAGAGGGCATGGCAACCCACTCCAGTATTCTTGCCTGGAGAACTCCAAGGACAGAGGATCCTGGAGGGCTACGGTCTATAGGGTCACAAAGAGTTGGATGTGACTGTGTGACTAACACTTTCACTTTCATTTAAATAGAAATGGTTTGAGACTCTTTCTTCTTTTATTAACTAATGGGCCTAGAACTGCAGAGGAGATGTGTATCAGCAGTCCTTGGTTGGCACATGCCTTGGGTGAGAGTGTTCTTGTCTGGAGGGACCAGAAGCCAAGTTTCCAAAGAGTAACTTGGCCCAAATTAACCTCCAGGTTGTTTAACTGCTAATTTTAAAACAGATACAAATGTAAAAACTACTAATAATTTAGGACTTGCTAAATGACCTATCTTGTATGCAGTGCTTTAAGTATGGTACATTGTGTCATTACATCTTCACTGAATCTTGAGCTCTAAGAAAATTTTATTTTCTGCGTTTTTATGATTGAGAAAGGTCATGAAGTATTTTAATGTGTATTGTTCCAAACTGTTGAATTTTAGTCCAGGTTTCTCTCATTTCAAAGACCATACTCTTAACTATCCAATGAATACATTAAATTTTAGCATAAATCTGGAGACCCCGTAGTACATTGATGTAGCATTTGTCTCCCCAAGGACTTGTGCATAGAAAATGTCTGAAAGCAAGTAGAATGAGATCGACAACAGTTTTTCTTGATACTGGGGATAAGAGTTAATTTTTAACTCTCTCTGATAGATCACTGTTGCTAAAAGAAAACTTATAAGTGATTTTTTTTTTAATCAGGATTTTTAGTTTATAGATCTGGCAACCAGATGTTAGACAGAGATGGATTTACCAAGATAATGTGGGACTATTTTGCCACCAAACAACTGGCCAGCTGGGCAGTTGTCCCTTTCTTTTTGTCCTTCATTCTGACTTCCACTGCAGTTATAAGGGAGGAGACGTTCACCTCCACTCTTCTCTTTGAGTATTAAACTCTTTCAGGCTTCTTTCTATAAATCACTAACATCTTCTTTCCATCTCTCTGGGTATGACTGAGTAATCAGATTTTCCATATTCTAAAGACAAACAGGGAGAAGGCAACGGCACCCCACTCCAGTACTTTTGCCTAGAAAATCCCACGGATGGAGGAGCCTGGTAGGCTGCAGTCCATGGGGTCGCTAGAGTTGGACACAACTGAGCGACTTCACTTTCACTTTTCACTTTCATGCATTGGAGAAGGAAATGGCAACCCACTCCAGTGTTCTTGCCTGGAGAATCCCAGGGACGGGGAAGCCTGGTGGGCTGCCGTCTATGGGGTTGCACAGAGTCGGACACGATTGAAGTGACTTAGCAGTAGCAGCAAAGACAAACAGAAATCAGTGGCCCAACTATTTATTTTGTGTTGGGTCGATTGGTACATTAAATAAGGGAAAACAGGATTTTCTTTTTTTTTTTTTTTAATCATCTGAAGATAAGAGAGGCTTGCTTGTTGAGTTGTCGGAGTTCCTTTTCTGTTAACTCTACCTAATGCTATGTACTCAACCACAGAACAGTGAGTGATTACTTAGTGAATAACCCCAATCACCTCTTAGATTTCTACTTCATCAATGTTTGTATAGCAAACAGAACCTTGATAAGACCCAAGTTGATTGCAAAATGAATTTCCTGTACATGTTGCCAACAAATCTTTTTCCTGACAACCTAGTTATATTTTGCCAGTTTATATGCTTTTTAAAGGAGATCAGCCCTGGGATTTCTTTGGAAGGAATGATGCTAAAGCTGAAACTCCAGTACTTTGGCCATCTCATGTGAAGAGTTGACTCATTGGAAAAGACTCTGATGCTGGGAGGGATTGGGTGCAGGAGGAGAGGGGATGACAGAGGATGAGATGGCTGGATGGCATCACTGACTTGCTGGACGTGAGTCTGAGTGAACTCCGGGAGTTGGTGATGGACAGGGAGGCCTGGCGTGCTGTGATTCATGGGGTCGCAAAGAGTCGGACACGACTGAGTGACTGAACTGAACTGATGCTTTTTAGAATTTGCATTCTGCCACCTTCATATAAAACTTTTAACAATGTTTAAGGAATGCTATTGATAGTGATGTTGTAAAATACAGGTGGACAGGTTGGAACTGAAATAACTGTGTCAAAAATTGAGGAGAAACTTTTATAACAGTATTTCAGCCAGGAATTGACAAGCCTTCTTGTGATAAGAACTGAAACACTGTCAAATTCAAGTGATTGTGTTATATGAAGATATTAAAATTTCATATGTCCTGAAATTTGAGGGTCATATTATGACCCTCAAATAAAGTGAATATACCTCACTTTATAACTGTAAATAACACTGTCCTTACATTTATAAACTAAATAACCCTGTCCCTCACTGCTATCTATCCTTCAAATGTACTGTTTTGTTAAATCCTTAAGTGCATACATTTTTTAGAGTTAAATTCAAGATGCACTAGCACATTGCATATTTTCCTTTATCAACCAGTTTTGCTCAATGTACTGCTTTTCCCTCCTCTTTCAGTCTGTAATACACGCGTCAATGGCTTTCTGAACCACATGAGGAAACGTACTATCTTTTCTCTTTCGTTCCCAGATTTTATGCCTAAATCATTCTCGAGGTGAAATGGTTACTGGAGAAATCCAAAAATTAGTTCTGTCTAAAGTGCTACCTCACTCAAAGGAGATGATTTCGTTCTTCATCCCTTCAGAGAAGAAGGGAAATGCCGGCACATGAGCCTGCAGACAGTAGTATGATGGTGTGTGTAAGGGAAAGTCTCAGAGTTCAGCTCAAATATTTATGTAAATTCACTTTGCAACTTGAAGGGAGAGAAATGAGCTGTGATCCTATGCACTAGTTTTAAATATCAGAAATACTGCTGAACCTGTAGAAGGAAAAAGAAACAGGCATATATCTGGGTTACACCAGCAACAAAATTTTCAGTACTTAAAATTTTAGGTACATTATCTTTCATAAATTTTTATGCATATCTATGTATTTAATTCAAAAATTTACTTTCTAAAAATTTTGTGTTCTTTTCCCTGCATGTAATACTACTTTTTACATATCTATATGTCTATATCAGTCTATATATCTATTTTTCAATCATTTGTGTGAATCATGCATGTGTGTGTGTGCTAAGCCGCTTCAGTCGTGTCCGACTGTTTGCGACCTTATGGACTGTAGCCCGCCAGATTCCTCTGTCCATGGGATTCTCCAGGCAAGAATACTGGAGTAGGTTTCCATACCCTCCTTCAAGGATCTTCCTGACCCAGGTATCGAACCCATGTCTCTTTAACTCTGCTGCATTAGCAGACAGGCTCTTTACCACTAGCACCACCTGAAGCACTAGGTACATGGGGTTATATTAGTCCTTATTTGATAGTGATGGGGTTCAGAACACACCACCCCACAATATGGCATGCTGACTATTTTAACCTGAAAGAATGTGAGAAAACTGCAGGTCCTGGAAGAAGTCTCTAACCTGGCCCTTCTCCCCCAAGCAGACCATAAAACCTTCTTGTGAGAGGTGCTCTCCTTATACTGGAGGAAATGAATACCTGTATCCCAGAGGTGATTGACACTGATAGGAATGTGAACACACAGTCTGGCTGTTTCCCATTTCCTGCTTTGGCTCATACCCCTTTGTCCTATATATTTTTCCCATAACTTTCTTCATCAGACCTGATATAAAAATGCCCAGGTTTAACAATTTCTTTGGGTCTTCATTTCCTTATGAAGGCTCCATGTCAAGGAAAATTTATATTAAATAAACCTGTATGCTTTTCTCCTATTAATCTGTCTTTTTCCCAGCCACTTATAGAGCCCCAGCTGGAGAACCTAGGAGGCTAGGGGGAAAGGAGTCTTTCCTTCCTTGCCATAGTAAAGGTGACATGGTTTCCTGTGTTTCTCGCACATTTGTGCTTCTTCTTTTGCAACTATCTTATTCATGGACTTATTTTCAGAAAATTCAGACCAAAGATTCCCTACAATGTTCCTTTAAGATAGTATTGCAGTATTTTCTCTTTATGAAGGAAGGAAAAGAGGCTGGGTATTGACTGAATCAGACTTAGTATTTGAATGAAACTCTGAAATCTAGAGAGTGCATTTAAGAAATATAATACTGGGACAGAATACCTTTGACTTCTGCAATTGATGTGTAGACCGGAGCATGTATTGACTTTGTAATTTAAAAAGAAAGACAGTGGAAAAATACAAGTTTTGGTGTAAAAAGGAACACAACAAACACATTTCTTTACGGAGGTCAAAAGATTATGCAGCCATATATTTAAATTACAGAATCAATTTTGAGTTTGACATTTTGTGATGAGAACACTGAAATGTTGCAGCTAGTTTGGGGAGAAATGGGCTTAGTATATAATTAATGGAGACAAGCCATTACAGAGAACAAAAAATAAAATTTAATCAGATAAGTGCACATGTCAACTGCTGGGGGGGGAGGTGGAATAAAGTATGAATCACTGTATTTTGAATTAAAATAGCATGCTTTGATAATTGTAGTGTGGAGCTTTATATTCATTTTCCTACCATGCTAAACATCCTCACTAAGTTAAAAAATACTAGCTGTGACATTGAAGCAATCAATAGCATTAGCAGGAACCTAGAGCCAGAGCATTCAAAGCAGGAAAAGAAAAAAAGCACAGATTTGTAGGTCTGCAGAATGTTCATGAAAGTTTACAGGCTCACCAGATTCTTGTTCTAAGTGGGTATATGCACAAGTATATTGGACTCACAGTGAGGAGGAAAGCCAGAGAATGGGAAAGGGTACGCTAATCCAGATGATTGACGACACTTAATGGCAAGAGTCAGTGCTGAAGATTGCACCGTGCAGGTCCCTTTGCATACAGCTCTTCATTCCATCACCACAACCCACAAGGGAGGGATTAAGAACCTCACAACTGCCTTCAGCTATGAGAGGCACCCTGACATTCTGAGTCTTCTCTCTTTCCTAAGCTCATGTTCTTATTGACCTGGAGATGCTGCCACAGCATCTCTTCCCTAGCCCCATTTTTTTGGCTACTGTTTACTCTGTCCCAACTATTGATTCATTCATGCATAATATATCAAATAGCTACCAGATTCTTAACATGTGCCCTGCCCTGTGCCGGATGCTCTCAATACAGCAAGGAATTCGATGGCTGTTTCTTCCAATCATGGAATTTACAGTTGATCAGAGGAAACTGAGAATTTTTAATCATCGTCAAACAGCATTAATTAAGTACCTAGAAAGTACAGTCACTTCGTTTTTGCATCAGTGCTTTATTTTGGTGTTGTCACCTCCATTTTGCATGTAAAGAAACAGGCTCAGATACATCTGGCAGTCAGTTATATTTCAGGTGGCTGTGAAGTGTCTGATGTGGGATCCCAGCCTCGGCCTGCAGGATGTTCTGTCGTCTCTTCATGATGTCACCCTGCCTCATTGCTACGCCCCTTGATTCTTCAGTGAGTTTCTCATCAGCAGCCGAAGTCCCTGTGCCACCATCCTTTGCATTTTTTGCCACTACCGTGTTGTTACGTTCCCTCTAAGTCAGTTCTCTTGTCAGCGTCTCCCACACATAGGATCATTTTTGCACAGAGTAATGTGTTTGAAGTAATGTGCTAATGCTGTCTCTAATAGCCTCACCCCCCAACAAAAAGCACATGTGCATATACATGCACACACACACACACACACTTTACCCTTCGGGACACGTAGTAAATGAACTCATATTCAACACGACGGGCTTCCCTTGTGGCTCCGCTGGTCAAGAATCCACCTGCAATATGGGAGTTATGGTGAAGTTGCTCAGTCGTGTCCAACTCTTTGTGACCCCATGGACTGTAGCCTACCACGTTCCTCTGTCCATGGGATTTTCCAGGCAAGAGTACTGGAGTGGGGTGCCATTGCCTTCTGCAATATGGGAGACCTGGGTTTAATCCCTGGGTTGGGAAGATCCCCTGGAGAAGGAAAAGGCTACTCACTCCAGTATTCCGGCCTGGAGAATTCCATGGGCTGTATAGTCCAAGGGGTTGCAAAGAGTCAGACACAACTGAGCGGCTTTCATGTTCATGTTCATGTTCAACATGATAATTAAACAGTTTCTGGAAAAGTCAGATTCTAGTAACTTTGCTTTTCAAGGCAGGAATGATGCAAATTCAAAGCAAGTTTCAACAGCAACCACATTGGCCGTATTGTCTTTAAATCAGACTTCTTTTAGGGTGCCTCATAATCTTTGGTGATGTGACACGACTTAGACTCATCTTCCCAAATCATTTCAATCACTCCTACAGAGGTGTTATAACCATATGCTGGCTCTGGCAAAGTGGTAAACCTTCCCTCTACGGTAAACTATATGCTCTGACTTGTGGGAGTAATTGTCTCAGGAATACATGGGCTATAGGAAGCAGCTCTCTCTTTATACACTGGGAGTTCTTTGAAGAACATTTAAAGATTTCAACATATACTATCTTAATTAAATAGGTAATGCAAGTCCCTGAAGGGCCCCTATCTTGGAATGTGATTAATGAATACCCTGTCCAGCTGTCAGTATGGTTCCCCTGCTGCATGACATATAGCAAGTTTTCAATCCCTCTGTTAGCCCAAATTTACTTCTTTTCAGAGTTGGGATAATATCTATTGGGCTTCCCTGGTGGCTCAGTTGGTAAAGAATCTATAGGCAATGTCGGAGACCTGGGTTTGATCTCTGGGTTGGGAAGATCCCCTGGAGAAGGGAACAGCTACCCACTCCAGTATTCTGTCCAGGAGAATTTCATGGACTGTATAGTCCACAGGGTTGCAAAGAGTTGGACACAACTGAGCGACTTTCACTAATATCCATAGTGGCTTTAAAACTGGCCCCAAATTCTATGACATACTTCCCACCAATAGGTTGAGTCTATGTCCCCTCTCTTTGAAACCGAAGGGCTTGTGACTGCTTGACTGGTAGTATATGCTGAGGTGACACCCTGTGACTTCTAAGGATAGGTCATAAAGGTCTTGCCATTTCACTCGTGAAGTATTTGCTCTTGGAACCTAGTGCTTCCACGTATATAATGCAGTCTTATGACTCAGCACTGCAGTTGAGAGTCTCAAATGAGTGCAGCCTTCCAGCCATCTCCACTGAAGCACTAGACTCGAAAGGAAGGTTATCTTGGCTCCTCCAGATCAGTCCATTTGCCAGCCAAATAGCACTAAGTGACCATCAATGACATGATGTAGAAATTTCACCTCACATCTAAGATGGTCACAAACATACATAAAGTGCTTTGAGGCATAGGACAGAAGTGCTAAATATACTATTTCCTTTACAGTTTTGGGAGTGGCAGTCAGGATGAATACATATGCAAAGATAATATACATATTGTTAGAGTAACAACTGCTATTCTAAGAGTTCAAAGAAAGGACAGGTAAGTCACAAGGAAGAAAGTGGTTCTTGAGATCAGAGGCTCCTGTCTTCAGGGAGAAGAAGGGAACATTTGTTCCAGAGACTGTGCAAGATAATTATTGTCATTTTAATTCCTATTTCATAGATTAAAGGACAAGAGAGGTAATGCATATGTGTTGATCACCTCCTACTCACCCTGTTGGTGATGGAGGGATTCCTGCCCTAGGGTTATGGGGAAGAGGGTGGCTGAACACAAGACACTGGACAGTGGACAGATGAGACTGACAGCAGTTTCATAGCCACATGCACTCCCAGCGAGGGGAGGAGGAAACTGCATGCTGCTGGTCAGGGCCATGCAGGTTTGTTCTCAAGAACAGAATGGACAACCAGGGACTGTGAGGCAGGCTGTATATTAATAGAATCAAGAGGGTGGAGTGACCCCTGGTTCCCAGGAGAGGATGTGACTTGATTTGAATATTTGTGAGGTCTTTCAGGGAGCTGAAACTCAAAACTCAGGGATGGGTACCCTGTGCCTGGTCCCTCTGATGAAGAGCTTTGTCTGGGTTGGCGACCATAGTGACAGGAACAGACTGGGATGAGGACTTGCTGTTAGGCCATCAGAAGTTCCCCTGGTTTTATACATAAGAAAGGAGCGTAGGATATTGAGTCTTCCTTTTTGGCCTTAAACTCTTACATCATAATGTGCTCAAGATGCCAGAGCCTATGAAAAATGGAGCTTGATTTTGAACCCGAGTGTTGTCAGGCCCAATGTCCTTCATGGGCTCAAAGTCTGTGCACTGGATACGAAGGAAGGAGGGGACAAGTGTATGAATATCCCTGAGCATCTGCTACCTCTTTCTATGTCATCCTCCTCTGTTTCACTGAATTTACTCTCAATGCACCAATACTCTAAGAATGCTCATGAGAGGTAGTGTGTAACAGCAATGTCATAAAAGTTCCTTGTATATGTGTATATCCCATAATTCTACAGATTGCATTAACCTTAGAATTTCTACATAAAAATACTAAACCGCGTTCATTCAGACTCAAGTCTCACACGCTATGTAGCAGGACACATCCTCACACTGCTCCATTCAGCCTGGAGTTTATGTGACCTTTTCACATGTGCTTCAAACTCTTGTCTTTCCAGACAGAGAACAGTATAAGAATATCCCATTGAGAGGAAGGGGGAAGGGAAGAACACATTCCTGGAAATGGGAGCATTGCCTGATCACTGCTGAAACACCTGTTCACAATAAACATGCAGTGTCTTAGTAATACAATTGCTATTACTATTACCAGGGGCTTCCCAGGTGGCGCAGTGGTAAAGAATCCACCAGCCAATGTAGGATACCTGGGTTCGATCTCTGGGTGGGGAGATCCCCTGGAGGAGGGCATGGCGGCCCACTCCATTATTCTTGCCTGGAGAATTCCATGAATAGAGGAACCTGGCAGGCTACTACCCATAGGGTAACAAGGAGTCAGACAGGACTGAGTGCATGTGCACGCATGTGCGCGCGCGCGCGCACACACACACACACACACACACACACACACACACTGCCACCATGTACCTTACTTCTCCTTTGCTTCCCAATGGCCTATTGTACACTTTTCAACTTTATTTTAAAGAGACATCATCCTACCCTATGTTTGGGGTCAACCAGTGGTGGGGGCAGCTGGTGAGAGGAAGAATTAGGCAGAAATCAGGAGCAGGCAGCAGGGGGAGCTGGGTTGCAAGAAGTCAGGTGAAAACTGGTGGAGAATGGTCAAATAACATGAAGGCCATAGAACCAAAAACGTTCAAACCAGCAACAGATTGTCCTGAAAATAAAGTGCCCCGACCCATCCAGGTGACACTTGGGAAGTAGGTAGAGGCTGTGATATCCTTATTCTTCCAGCCTTTTCTCCTGCCCTCTCTGAATGCTCTTTTCTTTTGGGCACTCATGTCCTCTGCAGGCCTGCAGTGTTCACACTGCCTCACTGAGGCTTGTACTGTTCTGATGGCTTCTTCTAGTATAGAGCTTTGCCGCTCAGGGCTCTAAACCTTGAGGGATTTTTTTCTAGGTGATCTGGTGACCAATGTATGCCAAGGGAGCAGTAGGTGCTACAGTGTAGCATTACATTTCTGAAACTTGCTTTGGTGCATCTAGAAGAAACAGGAATTTCAGGCAGAGAAGAAAAGAGACAGTTTGGGGAAATAATTTGCTCTTTGTTGACTCCAAAATTTTATCTCCTAAGAGGTCTTTCTAAAGTGTTCAGTATTCATAGGAGAGATTTGCCTCAAAGTCATAGAACGCTGTACAGCTAAGGAAGGATTAGTTCGGCCGTTGTTTCTTAGTCTCTTGATGGCTCCTAGGACAGGTCTTTAGGTGGGGGCTTATATAATGCTTGTTAATAAACAACATTAACAGGGAAATAACAATTTCTGTCCTGTATTGACATCTGCCATCACTCTTTGTGACATGCACAATGTACAGTGGGTGAAATCCATAACTGAAATATGAAAGCGACTTTACACAGATGTCTTGGGACTGGATTGTTAGAAGATAATGGCCCTTCAATTGGTCTGTTTGATGCTAACATGGTTGCTATAGGTGCAGCAATTTTAGAGCAGCCTCTGTCTATGAATGGGAGAAGTAAATCGAGGACTTCAGGGATTTCAGGCTGCTGAAAAAGCCCTCTGCCATCTGTTCCCTCAAATACCTCCCTTGCTTTCTGTTGCCCGAAATTCTGCAAATGGTTCTCCAGATTTTCCCTTCTGTTTCCTTTCTCCATGAAAATGAGAACGACAAAACAGATTCACCTGGGGACACACTAGAAACGTCCCCATGCTTGGATCTGACCCCTAGAGTACCTGCTTTATTAGTCTGGATCAGGGCCCAGCTATTGAAATTGTTTTCAGAAGTCCCTGGGTAATTTTAATGTGCAGCCAGTGTCCATAAACACTGCTGGTGAAACACTAAAATGTACTGATTTGTGCCTGAGATATCTGAGTGCAGGCATTTTGTTTTTGCTTTCTGTTCGATCAGATATCTTCCTGAAAAACAGGTTACTAGAAGGGAGAAGGACAATAAAGAGACCTATGGATTCCTAAGGAAATTGATGGTCACACTGGAGAGACTGGAGTGGAAGACACAGGGATTCCCAAACCATGCGTTGTCTATTTCACAATGCTTAAAGACTAGGCTCCTTAGGATTAATGACAAACAATGAAGAGATGTGCAGTGGCCTCCCTGCAAACACCACATTTAAGGAGCCATCCTCAAGTAGGTCGGGGCTGGGGAATGGCGTGCACACTAATTTTGTAGGCAGCAAGAGGAGTTTTAAGATGTTGCTGCCACATTTTCTTTTGCCCTGCCAACCTATTGGGGAGCTGCATCATCTGTCTTTTGATTTGAAGTTCCAGATTAATGGGCCTGAAAATTGAATTAACTCAGTGACTCCTCAGAGGTTCATGCTGCAATGAAAACAAGTCAGAAGAGGAACTACCTGTGGCTAAGTGCTACAGAATCTTTTCAGCTTAGCATTTACAAGGTTAAGATAAATCTGAAATGGTAATACAACATGGGCAAACCAAAGTTAGGGTTAGAGCGAAATGTTCTAGAATGTTCTCAGGTTTCAAAATGTCATAAGCTGAACAACAAATACATCGATATGTTTTCTTCCTGGCTATAAATCGTTTGCTTGTCTTTGTCTGGATGCTCCTCAGGTTTTTCAGAGCAAGACTAATCCAAGAAAATAAGTAAATTAAAAGGGGCACATGTGGAAGGGAAGCTCAAGAGGGCGGGATATATGTATATTTATAGCTGATTCACATTGTTGTATGGCAGAAACTAATGCAACATTGTAAAGCAGTTGTCTGTTAATTAAAATAAAGTCTTATGATAAATCATAATGGAAAAGAATATTAAAAAAGAATATATATGTAAAATCGAATCACTTTGCTGTAAAATAGGAATTAACAACATTGTAATCAACTGTGTGGTGTTTAGCTGCTCAGTCATGTCCGACTCTTTGCCACCCCATGGACTGTAGCTCGCCAGGCCCATGTGGATTCTCCAGGCAAGAATAATGGAGTAGGTTGCCCTGCCCTCCTCCGGGGGATCTTCCCAACCCAGGGATTGAACCCAGATCTCCCACATTGCAGGTGGATTCTTTATCATCTGAGCCACCAGGGAAGCCCATTGTAATCAACTATACTTCAATAAAAATAAAAAGTTAAAAGTTCAAAAAGGGGAGCGTAAAGGTGGTCTTATAAGAAGTTAACTTATTCTTTTATATTGCTTGAGAATCCTAGAAATATTTTCCCTCTTATCAACAAAAGTGAAGGCTTCTGATTAAGTTGGTTCCCTGGCTTTGGGGAAGGGTCTCTGCAGAGCTGGATTTTCTATGAAGCTGAAGCCCCAGGGCCCCTCACGTGCACCAGCCCCATCTCAGGCCCTGAAAAGAGGGGCCCTAGCAGTGGCTTCTAATAGTCACAGTTTTGTAAAATTTGAAAAAAAAATACAGTATTTTAACAGCAATCAGCTAAGACTACTTTCTCCACTCTGAATTTTCCTCTGACATACTTTCTCTCATGGTGTGTAGCCTTGGAGAGACTCTATGCATTTGGGGGATCAAGCTAAGGGATTTATGAAATAAGTTGTATAGTTTGTAGTCACTTTGTTGTTGTTGTTCAGTTGCTAAGTCATGATATGAACTTAGCAACAGTTCATGCAACCCCATGAACTGCAGCACAACAGGCTTTCTTTTCCTTCACTATCTTCCTGAGTTTGCTCAAACTCATGTCCATTGAGTCGGTGATGCCATCCATCCATCTCATCCTCTGTCACCATCCCCTTCTCCTCTTGCCCTCAATCTTTCCCAGCATCAGGATGTTTTCCAACGAGTTAGCTCTTTGCATCCATTGGCCAAAGAATTGGAGCTTCAGCTTGAGCACCAGTCCTTCCAGTGAATATTCAGGATTGATTTCCTTTAGGATTTACTGGTTTGATCTCACTTTCTGCTAGGAATTCTAGCGTTCATGCAGTTTATAGAGGAACTCACCTGCTCCCATTCAAAGTATGTGACTGTGCTATGCTAAGTCGCCTCAGTCGTGTCCGACTCTGTGTGACCCCACAGATGGCAGCCCACCAGGATCCCCCGTCCCTGAGATTCTCCAGGCAAGAACACTGGAGTGGGTTGCCATTTCCTTCTCCAATGCATGAAAGTGAAAAGTGAAAGTGAAGTCGCTCAGTTGTGTCCAACTCTCCGCAACCCCATGGACTGCAACCTACCAGGCTCCTCCGCCCATGGGATTTTCCAGGCAAGAGTGCTGGAGTGGGGTACCATTGACTAGTAGTTATCAATTAAACAATTTTTTTTCCTTCAAATGTTATAAATTTAAAAGTAATTCTAGGTATTTCCATAGATAGGTACTTGAACGAGGTAGATAATATGTTATTCTAGTAAAGACTCTGGTTTCTGGGAAAGCTGAAACTGAGTTAGAACTGTTGGAATAAGGCTTATTGCTGAATGTGCTTCACATAAGGGCACAGTGAGATGTAGGACTTAGTAGGCAGGTTACAGACTTGAATTTTTTTCCAGACAGAAATTTTAAAAATTTATTTTAAACTTTTATGTAGTGGTGGTGAGGAGAAACTTTTTCCTATGAAGTTATAACAGACAGAATCACATACAGGCCTCCCTTGGAGATATTGCAGGTTCAGTGCCAGACTACTGTAATAAAGTGAATACTGTCTTAAAGTCAGTCACATGAGTTTTATTTTTTTTTTTTTGGCTTCCTGGTGCATGTCAAACTTATGTTTACACTGTATTGTAGCCTAAGTGTGTAGTAGCATTATGTCTAAAGACAATGAAGATACCTTAATTCAAAAAAATTACTTTGTTGCTAAAAGATGCTAACCATCCTCTGACAATGCAGGGTTGCCACATACCTTCAGCTTGTAAAAAATGGAGTATCTGCAAAGCATGATAAAAGGAGGTAGGCATTAATACTATCTAAAATATGTGTCAAACTTTTTCTATTTATCTAATTTTTATCTTTCCATATTTTCTGCTATAATTTTTAATTTGTAGATGTTATGGGGTTATAGAGTTTCAAGAAAACTTTTTAGAAGTACAGATTTTAAGTTTAATAAACTGAATTACTCATCCCCATAAGCAGATCTACCTCTGGTTTTGTTTTTAAAATCTCAGCTCATTTTGCTGACAGCTAACTCACTAAAATTTTGTAAGGGTAGGAGAAAAATTTTCAAAAGATAAAGTAGCAAAGAGATCATATTTGTGCTTATCAGGAAGGTGAGGGTGAGGGGGCATTGGATGAAGGCAGTCAAAAGGCACAAACTTCTAATTTTAAGATAAGTAAGTACTAGGGATGTAATACATAACATGATAAATATAACTAACTTTGCCATATGTTATATAAGAAAGTTCTCGAGAGGAAATCCTGAGTTTTCGTCACAAGAAAAAATTTATTTTCTTTTTCTTTTATTTTTGTATCTATATGAGATGTTCATTAAACTTACTGTGGAAGTTATTTCATGATGTATGTAAGTCAAATCATTATGTTATACACTTTAAACTTACATATTGATGTATGTCAATTATATTTCAGTGAAACTGGAAGGAAAAAAGATAAAGTAGTACATTAAGGAGTATTTAGAATTTTGACTTCATTCTATCTACTTTAATGGGAGTGGGGGCAATTTACATTGTGTGAATTTACCCCAGTAAAGTTTTATTATCCATTAGACATCAGTGTCCCAGGCAACGTCCTGGCTAATCTGCACATTGATCCAGCTCAAGATAAAAGTTACTGATTTCATTTTTCATTGTCTAGATCTCTTCTTCTAAATTATGTTTCACTTGGTTCTTATTTTTAATCTCTGTTTACATTTTGCTGTTTTATTGTGTGTACTCTACTGTAAGTCATAGTAAATCTTTTGTGGAAAGTGATGAGGCATAAACCAAACGATACTGGCTGTTTCAATCTATCTTGCCTGTCATCTTTATTTTTGTCTCTTCCATCTACATCAACGTGATCAGAATTCTGATGAGATGGTGGCCTGACACATCCATTCTCAACTCTAACCCAACTATCTACTCTTGTCTCCGTAGAGAAACAGGTGCCAGACTTAGGGTGTGTGAACACTTTGACCTTTCTAGGGGCTGGATTTTTAGGATGATTCTCAGTTCTGGGCCTGGCAGTTGACCCGGGAGGGAAATCTGAATTCTTTTGCTCCTGAAGAAAGGTGTACCTCTGAGTTCTGTGGATCCCCCAGAGAAAGAGCATCACCACTCCATTCATTGTCATTCTCGGGAGACCTGCTGACTGTCAAGGCCTTGTGACCCTCCTGACGTCCTGATTTGGAGATCAGCAGTCATGCATCTTCTTGTGTTTGTGGAGGGAACTAAAGAGTTTCCCACTTTATATCCCTGTCTGTGAAGTACCTCCTACCACTTGGGGATTTCCATCACTTACGGGTACTCCATTAGCTTGGGATGTGAATAAACTTATGGGGATGCTAAAGAAATTATTGTAGTCTGAGGAGATTCAGCAGCAGTGTCTTTGAGATAAAACAAGAGGAGAGAGAGAGGCAGGGTAAGCGAGAAAGAGAGAGAAAGAATGGATAAAAGGATACGAAATCTTCTAGTATAGTAATAAAACTGTTAGAGGAGACAGATGACTACTAGAATAACCACAACAAAATGTTTTAAGAGAAAGATTAAGGAGATTCTATTATAGTTTTACAAAGACTTTCTGAAATTTAAAAATCTGATAATTTAAAAATTTAAAATCTGAGTGGATGAATTGAGAAGAGATGGGCTTCCCTAGTGGCTCAGATGTCAAGAATCTGCCTGTAATGCAGGAGACCCCGGTTAGACCCCTAGGTTGGGAAGATCCCCTGGAGAAGGGAATGGCTACCCACCCCAGGATTCTTGCCTGGAAAATTCCATGGCCAGGGGAGCCTGATGGGCTACAGTCCATGGGGTCACAAAGAGTCAGACACAACTCAGTGACTTTCACTTTAGTCACCATAGAGATCGTCCTGGAAGGTCAAATAGCAAAACATAGTAAAACAGCAAAAATACAAAGAGGATAAAATCATGAGGAAGAAGCTATGAGATTTTGAGGCATCATCAGGTGTTCTGAAGTATAAAGACTAGAGATTCTAAAAAAGGGAAAGAGGGATAGATAGAAGGAAACACAGCAATTAACATAACTTGGAAAAATAGCACTGGATTAAAGACCTGTGTATTCAGATTGGAAGTGCCCAGACAGGATCGACTTTCATAACTGGGAGCTGGAGATGAGAGAGAGAGAGAGAGAGTGCGCGCGCGCAAGCAAACAGGCTTTTGGATACTGACTTGCCTTTTCATTCTGCTCCAGTGGTATCCCTTTGGGAAGTACATAAAGCTTTTCTCCTGTCATGTGATGGAGGAAACTTGATAATCTCTGATAACACCATATGGTCACACTTTATCACACTTTAAACTTCTCATGTGACATGTCAGCTCTTGTTCCATTGGCTTTCACATCAACTGTTATCATCTAGTGAATGAAGAAATGATTGAGTGCAAGCACTACTGCCGTATAAGAGAGTAGTTCCTGTTAGATGGGTTATTTTGTGCTGCTGTGCATGCTGCTGGGTTTGGGTGTACAAAATTGGCCTGAGAACTAGGTTTGGGTTGGGAAATGAGGAAAGTGAATTTCTCTGCAATTAGGGAGAATTTGGCAAGTCAGAAACAATCTAGAAACAAGGGGTGAGATTGCATGTAGCTGGGATTTGATATGGTGTAATGTATGCAACAAAAACTCCCACAAGGAATTAATCCAAAGAAAATAATAGAGATGTCCAATGTCTAATGTCTAATGCTCAGTTTGAAATTGTATTTCTGTGCCATAAGCTCTTCATGGCTCTGCCCTATCCCTCATACTCATTTAAATCTGCTATAATTATGAATACCACTCTAAGTATTTGAAGCAGAAAGAGGTTGTTGCTGCTGCTGCTAAGTCACTTCAGTCATGTCCGACTCTGTGAGACCCCATAGACGGCAGCTCACCAGGCTCCCCCATCCCTGGGATTCTCCAGGCAAGAACACTGGAGTGGGTTGCCATTTCCTTCTCCAATGCATGAAAGTGAAAAGTAAGTGAAGTTGCTCAGCTGTGTCCAGCTCTTAGCGACCCAATGGACTGCAGCCTACCAGACTCCTCCATCCATGGGATATTCCAGGCAAGAGTACTGGAGTGGGTGCCATTGCCTTCTCCAAGAAAGAGGTTACCTGCCCCCAAAATAGGTGCTTTGAAAATAATTGGAGAAGCTAAAGGAAGCAAGCTAGGTTGGGTTTTCAGAAATGTTTTTAGAAGACTGCATCAGTGTCCCTCTAGGCAAGCCATTGTTTCTGAGCCCACTGGAGGCAAGAAGCCTCTACTCTTCCTCTCAGTCCATGGAACCAGAGAATGGGCACTAGTATGCTGGCCTTTGGAGAAGGCAATGGCACCCCACTCCAGTACTTTTGCCTGGAAAATCCCATGGATGGAGGAGCCTGGTAGGCTGCAGTCCATGGGGTTGCTAGGAGTCAGACTCAACTGAGTGACTTCACTTTCACCTTTCACTTTCATGCATTGGAGAAGGAAATAGCAACCCACTCCAGTGTTCTTGCCTGGAGAATCCCAGGGATGGGGGAGCCTGCTGGATTGCCGTCTATGGGGTCGCACAGAGTTGGACACGACTGAAGCGACTTCGCAGCAGAAGCAGCAGCATGCTGGCCTTATCTTTGCACAACTTTCTTGACAGCAGCCATAGCTGAGAGGCTCAGGAATATGGTGATTGCTGTGTTTATACCTTTGGAAACTTAGGAAAAAGGCGTTGACTTACAGAACCTAATTGCTTCCAGATTATACCACCTGGAAGATACTTGGTGCAAAAGTCAAGAGAGGCAAACCAGAAAATGAAGCACAGGGCTGATTTTCAAGGGCCAATGAAGTGCAGACAGAAAGATTGTTAGTATTGTTAGATAGTATGGAGGAAGATAATTCATAAACAAGAAATCAGGGAGAAGCATGATTTGAGGAAGAGAGCAATCAGGACACCTCAGTCTTTAATTAAGCATGTTAGTAATTCAATGTACCTACTGACTAGAGGAAGAAGCACAAGCTGGAATCAAGATTGCCGGGAGAAATATCAATAACCTCAGATATGCAGATGACACCACCGTTATGGCAGAAAGTGAAGAGGAACTCAAAAGCCTCTTGATGAAAGTGAAAGTGGAGAGTGAAAAAGTTGGCTTAAAGCTCAACATTCAGAAAACAAAGATCATGGCATCTGGTCCCATCACTTCATGGGAAATAGATGGGGAAACAGTGGAAACAGTGTCAGACTTTACGTTTTTGGGCTCCAAAATCAGTGAAGATGGTGACTGCAGCCATGAAATTAAAAGACACTTACTCCTTGGAAGAAAAGTTATGACCAACCGAGATAGCCTGTTCAAAAGCAGAGACATTACTTTGCCATCAAAGGTCCATCTAGTCAAGGCTATGGTTTTTCCAGTAGTCATGTATGGATGTGAGAGTTGGACTGTGAAGAAAGCTGAGCGCCAAAGAATTGATGCTTTTGAACTGTGGTGTTGGAGAAGACTCTTGAGAGTCCCTTAGACTGCAAGGAGATCCAACCAGTCCATTCTGAAGGAGATCAGCCCTGGGATTTCTTTGGAAGGAATGATGCTAAAGCTGAAACTCCAGTACTTTGGCCACCTCATGTGAAGAGTTGACTCATTGGAAGAGACTCTGATGCTGGGAGGGATTGGAGGCAGGAGGAGAAGGGGACAACAGAGGATGAGATGGCTGGATGGCATCACTGACTCGATGGACATGAGTCTGAGTGAACTCCGGGAGTTGGTGATGGACAGGGAGGCCTGGCTTGCTGCAATTCATGGGGTCACAAAGAGTCAGACACAACTGAGTGACTGAACTGCACTGAACTGACTGACTGACTAGAGTTGGCACTAACAGAGAAATGAAATTTACTTGCTACCCTACTTGTCAACACGTGTGAAACAAGCTTAAATAGTCCCACTTGCTGCACTTCACAGAGCTGTTATGTTTAAAACTTGATGACCAAAACCAGTGGACTGCAGCCAGAGCTAGAGGTCATATATTTTATTTTATTTTGTATTTATAAAATTGATTAGGAGACAGTGAATATATATGTATGTGTATAGTTAGAAAGGAGCAAACAAAAACCAAAAGATGCTAGGTAAGGGAGGCTGAGCATAAACTAGAGGGTCTACAACTGAACTATTGGTTGAATTGATTTGACTTTAGTACTTCTATTTGACTATTACATTATATTATTGCTCCATATTGTTGACGTAAGTGTACTAATGAAATGCACTTACATTGCTTTCTTTTTTTTTAATTTTATTTTATTTTTAAACTTTACATAATTGTATTAGTTTTGTCAGCTTTCTTCATGCTTGTTTTCATAAGATGAAAACAATTTTCTTAAGACCATCAACAATATGGAATGATATAACTTTCCTAATGTAGCATATGTCTGCGAGGGGTTGAATGATGTCTCCCCCAAAATCATATGTCCTATCCCCCAGTAGCTGAGAAAGTGACCTTGTTTGAAAATAGGGTTATTGCAAATGTAACTAGTTAAGATGAAGTCCTTAAGGTGGGCTCTAATTTAATGTGGCTGGTGTCCTTATAAAAGGGGAAGTATGGGTACAGATACACACACAGGAAGAATATCATGACAATGAAGGCAGAGATTGGGTGGTGCTCACACAAGTCAAGAAATGCCAATTATTACAGCATACCACCAGAAGCTAGAGGAGAGGCTTGGAGCAGACGCTCCTTGCCCCTAGAAAGAATCAACTCTCTTAACACCTTGATCTCAGACTTCTAGCTTCCAGAATTCTGAGACAAAAGTTCTTTGTTATTTGAGCCACCCAGTTGGTAGTACTTTGATATGGCAGCCTTAGCAAACAAATGCAAATGGTAAGAATTTAAAAAACATATAAAGAATATTGAGTTGATAGAGTAAAATTTAGAAAAATGAACATAATGGCATTATGTAAACTGTTGCATGCACTCAGGGGTTAATCAGCACCTTTCCAGATGGTGGAAGCTGTGACCGTGAATTTCAACATGGCTGAACCAGCTGTAAGCAAATTCTATGCTGTTATAAATCACTTAATTAAAAAAAGATATTTAGTCTCTTAGGAGCGATATAAAATTTTTTGATTAGAAATGGAACATTTGGAAGCAATCTTTACAAAAAGAACATGAGGCAGTAAAGGAAGATGAATCAGAAATAGAAGGTTAGTGTCATTTCAAAAACTGTATGTGAGCATATTACTTCATTCCTAACCTAAAATGTCCCCTGTAGTATCATAATAAAAAAAGATAGTCAACTTTAGAGGAGTGTTAAGAATAAAAATTACCTAGACTTTTGACATTTAGATTTTCATCTAAAATAGGGCCTGCTTCCAAGTTGATATAAGAAATAGGCTTGTTAATAGATTGGTGCATAAAACTTAGTGGTTTTTGCCCTAGAGAAGGTACAAAGAAGCCACATCATTAATTCCTCCTCCAGGGGAACAAATGTTCAGTCTTTCTTTCTATCTGTAACCGAGTCTTATACCCAGAGCCTACAGTATTTTGCAGCAAGTTTGAGGTGTTTGATTCTAAATATAGGGGGAAGCATTTTTATTAATTTGTAAACCTTTAACAGTTATACTGATAAGTTTTTTATTTTCTTAATCTTGTCTTTCTGGAGTCTCCATATTTCTTTTTAAAAAATATTTTAATTTTATTGGAGCATATTTGATTTACAGTGTTGTGTTAGTTTCAAGAGTATAGCAAAATCATTCAGTTATTCTTTTTTAGATTCTTTTCCATATAGGTTATCACAGAATATTGGGTAGGGTTCCCTGTGCTATAGAGTAGATCTCCATAGGTCTTCTATCTTACATAATGTGTGGGTTTTATCCCAAACTCCTTATTTATCCCTCCCCCCATTTTCCCCTTTGGTAACCATAACGTCATTTTTGATATCTGTGAGTCTGCTTCTATTTGTAAATAAGTTCATTTGTATCTTTTTTTTTAATAATTAGATTCCACATATGAGTGGCATCATATGATATTTTTCTTTCTCTGTTTTATTTCACTTAGTATGATAATCTCTACATGCATCCATGTTGCTGCAGATGACATTACTTCATTCTTTTTTATGACTAAGTAATATTCTGTTGTGTATATGGATCACAACTTGTCTATTCATCTGTTGATGTACATTTAGGTTGCTTCTATGTCTAGAACAAAAAAAGTTTTAAATTTTTATGGAAACACAAAAGACCCCAAATAGCCAAATCAATCTTGACAAAGAAGAATGGAGCTTGAGGAATCACACTGTCTGACCTCAGACTATATTACAAAGTTACAGTAGTCAAAACAATATGGCACTGGGAAAAAGACAGACATAATCAGTGGAACAAAGTAGAAAGACCAGAAATAAACCCATGCAATTATGGGCAATTAATCTCTGACAAAGGAGGCAAGAATATACAAGGGAAAAGACAGTCTCTTTAATAAGTGGTAGTGGGGAAACTGAACAGTCACATGTAGAAAGTGAAATTAGAACACGCTCTAACACTGTATGCAAAAATAAGCTCAAAATGGATTTAAGACCTAAATGTAAGACCAGGTACAAAAAACTCCTAGAGGGAAACGTAGATAGAACATTATTTAACATAAATCACAGCAACATATTTTTGGATCTATCTCCTAGAACATTGGAAATAAAAAAAAAGATAAACAAATGGTAACTTTTAGTTAGACTTAAAAGCTTTTGCACAGCAAAGAAAATCATAAACAAAGTGAAAAGACAACCTATGGACTGGGAGGAAATATCAATATTTGCAAATGATGCTACAGATAAGGTATTAACTTTCAAAATATACAAACAGCTCATATAACTTAATATTAAACATTAGAAAAGACCCTGATTCTGGGAAAGATTGAAGGCAGGAGGAGAAGGGGATCACAGAATGTGAGATGGTTGGATGGCATCTCTGACTCAATGGACATGAGTTTGAGCAAGCTCTGGGAGATGGTGAAGGACAGGGAAGCCTGGCGTGATGCAGTCCATGGTGTTGCAAAGAGTCAGATATGACTCAGAGACTGAACAACAAAAACAAACAAACAACCTGATTAAAAAATGGACAGAAGACCAAGACCAGAAGACCTTAGACATTTGTTCAAGGCAGGTGGCAGTTTTAATAAGCAAGGGAGCTTTTACATCTGAAACTTGTCTTGGGCAGCCCCATGAGCTCCACATCTACCCACCAGAATCTTAAAATTTTATGGAGAGGTTTTAACTGGGTCCATTACATATACATGTAGATGTTCTCAACAAAATACTATTTCATATCTACATTTGAAATGACTCCAGCAGGGCAGACAGTGAGGAGCCTCTGGTTGTCTAGCTCATCAGTCAACTGATAGTCATGTCTTCTTGATGACCTCCTCCAACAAGATGATGAGTAGAAAATCACAGTGCATAAATGTGTGCTGTTTATAATATGGGCTTCCCTGGTGGCTCAGCTGGTAAAGAATCTTCCTGTAATGTGGGAGACCTGGGTTTGATTCCTGGGTTGCGAATATCCCCTGGAGAGGGAATGGCTACCCACTTCAGCATTCTGAATAACATTAAATAATATTAAATTAATAAGAATAAAAATCAGTTTTTAATTAGGTTTATATATGTGTTTACTAAAAAATCAGGTGTCAGCATAATCATTTGGAAATTTTTCTAAGTTATTGATGTCCTAGCAGTTTATTCATTTTCTACTGCTGAATTATTTTCCATGGTCTGAATAGAGGAATCAATTTTTATATCCATGTACTCAGTGATGGCCATTTGGATTATTTCCAGTTTTTAGCTGTTACAAATAAAGCTGCTATAAACATCATTCTACACATTTTTTTTTAATGTACACATGTTTTTATTTCTTTGAGGCAAATACCTAGGCTTGGAATGAGTGGGTTATTTAGTTGTTATTGTTCAGTTGCTCAGTCATGTCCGACTCCTTGTGGCCCCATGGACTGCAGCACACCAGGCTTCCCTGTCCTTCACCGTCTCCTGGAGCCTGCTCAAACCCATGTCCATTGAGTTGGTGATGCCATCCAACCATCTCATCCTCTGCCATCCTCTTCTTCCGCCTTCAATCTTTCCCAGCATCAGGGTCTTTTCCAATGAGTAGATGTATGTTTAGCTTAAGAAACTATTAGATGGTTGTTCAAAGTAGCATCAATTTACATTCCTATCAGCAACATGCATTCTCATATGTTCCAGTTATCCACACCCCCTAATACTCGTTATGACTTGATAAGACCAGTCTTTTAAATGTAGACATTCTAATGGGTGTGTAGTAGTATCATGGTATGGCTTTTATTTGCATTTCCCTAATGATGGATAATATTGAGCATTGTACAAGGGCTTATCTGCTATCAGTAAATCTTGGGCAAAATGTTCAAATCATGTACTCTTTTTTAATTTTCTTTTTCTTTTTATTATGGTCTGATATTTCTCTTTGTATTTGGATAAAAGTCCATTATCAGATATGAGATTTTTAAATATTTTCTCTCAGTTTATGGTTTGGTCTTTTTTGTTTCGTCTTTTTTTTTAATGGTGCCTTTTGGAGAACGGGGTCTTCCTCATTAGCTCAGACTGCCATATATCAATCTGCCTGCAATGCAGGAGACTCTGGTTTGATTCCTGGGTTGGGAAGATCCGCTGAAGAAGGGATAGGCTATCCACTCCAGTATTCTTAGGCTTTCCTTGTGCCTCAGCTGGTAAAGAATCCGCCTGCAATGTGGGAGACCTGGGTTTGATCCCTGGGTTGGGAAGATTCCCTGGACAAGGGAAAAGCTGCCCACTCTAGTATTCTGGCCTGGAGGTTTCCATGGATTGTATGTTCCATGGGGTTGCAAAGAGTCGGGCACGATTGAATGACTTTCACTTCACTTCTCTTCACTTCACTTTGGAGAACAGTGGCTCAGATAGTAAAGAATTCCCTTGCAATGCAGGAGACCTGGGTTCAACCCCTGGGTCAGGAAGATCCCTTGAGGAAGGGAATGACAACCCACTACAGTATTCTTGCCTGGAGAATTCCATGGATAGAAGAGCCTGGTGGGCTATAGTCCATGGGGTTGCAAAAAGTCAGACGCGACTGAACGACAAACACTTTTGAGAACAGAAGTTCTTCATTTTGATGAAATCCAACTTATTAATATTTTATTTTATGTATTGTGCTTTTGATATCTTATCTAAGAAATCTTGGCCTAAATAAAACACAGAAAATTTCCCTTATATTTTGCTTTAGAGGTTTTATAGCATTATATTTTATATTTATATCTGTAATCCATTTCTGAGTTAATATTTGTGTATGGTATAAAATTTGATTGAAGTTTATATATATACATATTAACATATGTATATGTATAGATATCTATGTTAAAAAGACTTTCCATGGAATTGTCTTTGAAGTTTTGTGGAAAATCAATTAACTATATATGAATCGGTATATCTCTGTATTATCTGTTCTATTCCATAGATCAATCTGTCTATCTTGGAGCCAATACTTTTATGCTAAATTTTTAAGTAAAGTAGAAGAAATTTGTTCTTCTTTTCAAAGTTATTTTTGCTATATTCGTTCCTGTGCATTTCCAAGTAAATTTTAGAATTACTTGTCAACTTCTATAAAGAAGCTTCTGAGATTTTTATTGAAACCTAGTTAGAATCTGTACATTCATTAAAAGATTGCCACCTTAATTAAATTAAGTCTTGTGATCCACAGGCATGACATATTTCTCCATCTAGTTAGATCTTCTTGAATATCTCTTCTCAATATTTTATAGTTTCCAGTGTCCATATTTTAGCATATTTATTCCTAAGTGTGCTCAGTTATTCAGCTGTGTCCGACTCTCTGTGGCCCCATGGACTGTAGCCTGCCAGTCTCCTCTGTTCATGGAACTTTCCAGGCAAGAACACTGGAGGGTTGCCACTTCCTACTCCAGGGGATTTTCTTGACCCAGGGATCGAACCTACATCTCTTGCATCTCCTAGATTGGCAGGTGGATTCTGCGCCACTAGTGCCATCTGGGGAGCCCCTTATCCATAGCTCATGTGTTTGCTGCCAAGTTGCTTCAGTCGTGTCCGACTCTGTGCGACTCCATGGACTGCAGCCCACCAGGCTTCTCTGTCCATGGGATTCTCCAGGCAAGAACACTGGAGTGGGTTGCCATTTCCTTCTCCAATGCATGAAAGTGGAAAGTGAAGTCACTCAGTCGTGTCTGACTCTTAGCGACCCCATGGACTGCAGCCTACCAGGCTCCTCCATCCATGGGATTTTCCAGGCAAGAGTACTGGAGTGGGGTGCCATTGCCTTCTCCCAGTTCATGTGTTTACACTATTGTAAAAATATATTTTAATTGCAATTTCCAGTGGTTGTTAGTAGGAATACAATCAGTGATTTTCAAACATTGATCTTTTATCCTGAAACCTTGAAAACTCATTTATTAATTTTAGTAGCTACATAGATTTTCTGCATAGATAGATTATCAGGGTATCTGTGAATGACTAGTAATGTGTATAGGTAGTGGGATTATGGAGGAAATTTTCAATGACCATTATGTTTCTGACTTGATATCACTATCATGAATATGTATTAGAAATGTAAAATTAATATTATGTTTCACAAGAACAAAAGTGATTAAATTTAACGCTAGATATTTTGAATTCTAAGGTCCTTTGAGAATTCCAATGGAAATGTTTATCTGTTCTTAGCAGAGCAATCAGGAATGAAAATATGTATTTGGGAGTCATCACTATAGATGATGATCTGTTTTGTAAGAATACATAAAATAAAAATAAAAAGAAGGATAAAATCAAGGATAGAACTGTTGGGGGGCATCATGTTTAGTTTAAGATGGAGAGACTTAGATATTTTCATGTGCTGAGACAAGAGAGAAGAAATTAGTTTAGAGGGACACTTTAATTTCCTTTTCCTTTGTGCTTTGTTCAGAATCACTAATATCTATTTAAATCCAAGAGAAAGCATATTGATCCCCACGTGGGGGTCATATCTCTGCCTCTGGGTTCTGTCTGGATTCAAGGTTCTTGAAAATAAATTTGTTTCTCAGCCTTATGTTGCACTTTTGAAATTGTGAATCTAAGAGATAGGTTCTATATGATTTTGAGTCCACAAATATGTCATATTTTTAAAAAGGTTTTTAATAGAATAACTTCTTTTATAGATATAGATATAATGCATATGAGTTAGAGAAAGTTAGAACACAAAACAAGCGAAATAAAAACAAACATTACATTCTTACTCCCTTAGGTATCAGCACCATTAATGCCTTAGTAAACATATTAATTTTGTACATCCTGTTTTGTAAGCTGCTTTTCTTAGTCAATGATCCTTATCTTTCCTATCCAGTAAATTTTTATCTCATCTAATACCAAGATCATTTTCAAATTTTCAAAATTGGCTGCAAAATGTCCTTTAAGTTTGATTTGTCTACATTAAGACCATACATTACATTTGGTTATTGTGTCTCATCAGTTCAGTTCAGTCATTCAGTTGTGTCCAACTGTTTGTGACCCTATGGACTGGAGCATACCAGGCTTCCCTGTCCATCACCAACTCCTGGAGCTTGCTCAAACTCATGTCCATCAAGTTAGTGATGCCATCCAACCATCTCATCCTCTGTCTTCCCTTTCTCCTCCTGTCTTCAATCTTTCCCAGCATCAAGGTCTTTTCCAATGAGTCAGTTCTTCACATCAGGTGGCCAAAGTATTGGAGTTTCAGCTTCAGCATCAGTCCTTCCAATAAATATTCAGGACTGTTTTCCAAACCTAATATTGTGTCTCTTAGGTTATTTTAATTTGGCCCAGTTGCTTTTTCTTATGATCCTGACTTATCAAAGAGACTGCCATATATCAAACACTTAAATACTTCATTTCTACAAAGCAGACAGCCTACTTACATAGTGTTGTTCATTGAAAAATATTATCATAACAAAAGTCAGTAATCTACTCATCACTTTACTAGTGCATCAGTAAGGACTTTGTCAAGTCAGCCATATTTTTATAAGATGCAGACAACAAGAGCAAGAAGTATGATGAAATAATTAGGACTGTTTCTGTGGATCACTGTGCGTAGAACAGCAAGACCTAGATTCCTCTTCCATCTCTCTCCATGATTCCAGCACATGCCTCCAACATAGGCTTTTATAGCTCTGATGCCATAGTTCTTGATTCTTGTAATACCAACTCTTTCTCTTCTTCCTGACATAAAGATGGTAGCTACTTCCTCTGTCTGATGGTCTTTAAAAATGTTCACAAATTATCTGACATTCTTCTTACTAAGAGATGAGGGCTATGTCTTTTTCTTTTATATCTAGACTAAGCTTACTGACTACTCAAGCACAGAATATGGCAGGTGGGACACTAAGTGATGTTTGAGGGTCAGTCATAAGGGGATATATCTTCTAATCTTTCTCTTGGATTACTTGCCTTTGAAGCCTGGGCCATCAGGAAGAAGTCTGACACTGTCGTGTTGTAAGGAAAGCCAGGCCACATGTCTGAGTGCTCTGGCCAGCAGCCCCCGCTAAAAGGTCCCAGTCAACAGCCAGCATCAACTATAACGTAGGTGAGCAATTAAGATTTCAAGGTGACTCCAACCTCCATCATCATGTGAATTGAGCCACCCCAGATCCCAGAACTGTGAAAGATAAGGATAAGAAATGGTTGTTTTGAGCCCCTGAAGCTTGAGATACTCTGATATGCAAAAATCAAGAAACAGAACACTCAGTTACTCATTTCTGAGTTACCTCATCACCCCCAGTTTTCTCTCTGACCTCATCTACCGTCGGTGTAACCAATCCCCTCAATTAAATTTCTTCTCTGAAAAACCTAGAATTGTATCTGTTTTCCTGACAAGAACCTTACTGATAGCCCTTCCAGGCAGAGCCTACATAAAACAGCCAGGACAGATTGAAAAAAAAAATCAAGATCACACGTTGATCTTTTTTAGTTATATGCTTATGTTTATTGCCAACTGGTTTGTAAAACTAGTGTCCTAAAATTTTCCTGTTCTTTCAGAAACTATAAGTATAACCTTTTGAGCATATATGGAGAACTATGCTGCAATTGAATAATTGCAAGATAAGAATTTCAGAATTTGTTAAAGTTCTTAAAAAATAAATGTGATTCCATAGTAATATCTTTTTTCCTTCACTACAGCAATCTGACTTTTTTTTTTTTTTTTTGGCCTACCAACAAAAAGAGAGCTTTAAAAACACACCAGGATCATCTTTGCTATACTTCCTCATATTACAAAGATGATTAATTTCCTAAGGAAAAGCCATTAAAATAAAAATAAAATTATATGTGTGTTTTTAAATCTCTCTCTTTTTGTGGGTAGACAAGCAAAAGGCACAGGTCTCCTGCACCTTCTGCATTGGCAGGTAGATCCTTTACCACTGTACTACCTGGGAATCCCTTGCTGCTCCCCAAAGCTGTCATATGTTGTAGGGTGCTTAAGATCGGAACTTAGGTTTATGGAAGCAGTGATTCCAAAACTGCATGGGAATCTTCCTCTCAGGGTGTCAGGCTCTGCTGGATATTACAGGCAGTAAATCCAGCGTGAACCACAGAGAGTTACATTTTACAGCCTTGGAGCACGTGGGTCCTGAGCTGGTTAGAGTCCAGGAAGCTAAGCCTTTTTGGTGCCTGTTTCATAGTGAAGGAAAATTGTCTGAGCAGGCTTAGTCATATTTTCAAAGCTGCTGTTTTATGGACATCACGTCTGCTCTCATGGTTAGTGCTGTGATTCTAATTCAGCAGTCATGTTTCCCTTTGCCATTAATTTCTCTGTCTCCTCTGATGTCGTTCTGCATGCTGCACATGGCCTGGGCCAGCCTCAGTTTTCTGTAGCTCAGCTTTGGGAACTGAAGTCTAACTCATTTCTTGATTCAATAGAGACTAAAGTAGGAGACTACAATCTGTCAAGCAATAGAAGACAAGACAAATTTTGCTGCCAAAAGCCATAAAATCAGTGCTAGGCCCACTAGGCCCTGAGCTGCATGCAGCCTTACCTTAGTATCTGCATTGTTGGTCCCTCCACACGGCTGGATTTCTACCTCTCTGTTTCATTGCATCAGTTCTGCTGGATTGGCCCTTAGTTCTGAACCCTTACGTGTCCTGATGGGTCTCTGACAACCTGCCCAGTTCTAACCTAGCTTTCTTCGCTGCCTCCCTCTTTACCGGCTCCCTCTTTACCATACATGGCTGAAAACGGTCTTGTACTTACTAGGTCTCACGATGGTGTTTGTTCCAGAGAATGATGATTCACAAGCTTGGCCCAGTCCCTTTACCCACCTTAACACTGCACTGAAAGTGACCCCTACCTGGACTCTGCTGCTGCCCTGCCCCAACTTTCCCAACACACACCATTGAACGTGTGTGTCTGCTTAGTCGCTCAGTCATATCTGACTCTGTGACTCCATGGACTGTAGCCCATCCGGCTTCTCTGTCCATGGGATTTCCCAAGGAAGAATACTGGGGTGGGTAGCTATTTTCTTCTCCAGGGGATCTTCCTGACCCAGGGATCATACCCTCGTCTTCTGTGGCTCTTGCATCTCCTGCACTGGCAGGCAGATTCTTTACCACCATGCTACCTGGGAAGCCCATCAAATACAGGCACTCATCTGAATGAAAGGTGAGTTTGCCACACTTTTCTGGAGACTGATTACTCCTCTTGGTCTGTTTTCTCCAACCCGAATGTGGTCGTTTCCTAGTTTCTTCCCTTCTCACTCCCATCCCTATCCTCTCCTCAGTGGGTCCCTTGTTTGAGCCTGCCTGTATTAGAAGACTGTTCTTTGATCTTAACCTTTTCCCTGGCTTCTGTCAGCCTTCACTTCCATTCTTGTTGTTCCAAATAAAGGCACATAAAAAAGTTTGGCATCAAAATATGAGAGGGCAGAAAGATAAATGCTGAGGTAAATTTGTAAAACCAGAGGCTGTGGAGCCCAACAGGTGTGGAATAGAAGGGAAAATAATGGGGAAGCAGGTGATTAGCATTCATCAAGAGAAACTCATAGGAAAGAATATCCAAAACAATGCCTATAGCTTCAAGTTGCTGTATATTTAACCATGTACACAGCATGGCAATAAAGAGAGTGAACTTAAAACTCAACCTGAGAGTGTGAATATGATCGCTTAGCCATTATTGAGCCTTGGTAGCATGGAACAGTGGCCATGGAACAATGTCTCCAGTGGACGCCAATCCTCATTTGTGTGATGTCCCTATCTATCCAAGTGAGCTCCCTAATTCTCTTCTTTAAAAACTGGTGAAATTGATGAAGCTAAGCTTTATCTCTGTTTCTTTTTCAGTTCTGACATTCTATGAGCATGGCCCACTGCCCATTCTCAAAATTGAGTCTGTACATTATGGGTTCAGCCAAATGCTCTTTTCAGGTTTTTTTTTTTTTTTTTTTTTTAAAAAGAGTTCCACATGTCCCAGGAACAGAAGTAAAAGTATAGTTATTGGGAGATGATGGCATATGAAACCAGCTATATCAGTTGTAAAACACATCAACTTTGTGCAGTATTTAATCTCCGATTTCATAAAAATCATAACATTTTGGCATCTGGCTCATGAAAGATCTATCACTGGTCCAGTTTGTACTACCCTCTAGAGACCTTTTTTCCCCCACCTGATACTTCTAAAAGGTTCTTAAAAGTTATTTGAGTGAAACATTTCTACTGTGCAAAGGCTGTGAAGAGTACAGGTCATACAGGGAAGAAACTTTAAGGATAAGAAGGCTTTTGCATTTTCTGGATGTGGAATCAGGAATCCCATTTCAGCCAGAAGTGTGAAAGAAAGGCGCATCAGTGAGTTGGTCTTTCAGTTCTGAAACCAGAATGTCTATAATCTGGAATGCAAGGTTCAACCAGATATGCATTTGAATCCAAGCTCTGCCTTAATGACTAAGGCATTCAGTCTCTCAGAACCTCAGGTTTCTCAGTAAGATGGGGACAATATTGCATATTTCATAGTCGTATTTTTAGGGAATAAAAGAGGTAACATATGGAGCATTTTTTGGCACACAGGAAATACTTAGTAAATGTTGCTATATCATTGTTATTTATTATTTATGAAGCATCCCAAATGGGGTCTGTTGTTGTTTAGTCATTAAGTTGTGTCCAACTCTTCATGACCCTGTGGACTGCAGCATGCCAGGCTTTCCTGTCCCTCATCATCTCCTGGAGTTTGCCCAAATTCATGTCCATTGCCATCCAACTATCTCACCTTCTGTCTCCCTCTTCTTCTGCCTTCAATCATTCCCAGCATTAGGATCTTTTCCAGTGAGTCAGCTTTTTGCATCAGGTGGCCAAAGTGTTGGAGCTTCATCTTCATCATCAGTCCTTCCAAAGAGTATTCAGGGTTGATTTCCTTTAAGATTGACAGGTTTGATCTCCTTGCTTTGCAAGGGATTCCCAAGAGTCTCTTCCAACACCACAGTTCAAAACCACCAATTCTTAAGTGCTCTGCCTTCTTTATTGTCCAGCTCTCACATCCCTACGTGACTACTGGAAAAACCATAGCCTTGACTATACGGACCTTTGTCAGCAAAGTGATGACTTTGCTTTTTAACACACTGTCTATCCAGTAGGAATGGGTCTATCCAGTAGGAAACACACCAATAAAAGCTAAAATGAGTTTCTCACTTCAAATTACACTTTCTAAATTTCTGAGTTCTTATCTTCAGTGAGATTTTACAATTTAAAAGGACAAAATTTAGTTTATGAGAAATTAAGAAAAATGTAGTTCACACATGAAAAAGCAAGAACATGTTGGCATTAAAAGCAGTAAATGATTTAAACCAATTAAATAGACTATGAAAATAGAATATTCTTTTATAGCTCCCACATATGAAAAGCAACTTCTCAGTTGTAAGTTCTAGTTATGATATTACTTGCAAAATAGTAAAAGAATTTGCAGGAACATTTCTATTTAAGGAACTAATTCTATTTTTTGAACAGTTACCACCACTGAGCTTTTTGTTTGCCCTCTCCCTTTGTTTTATTTATATACTAAGGAGACAGTCAAAAGAAAGGGTGAAAGCATGTTTTTGGACAAATAGCGCTTTTGGATACCCATGCTAAGAACTGTCTATATGTATATGTGTGTATGTGTGTGTTTATATGTGTGTGTATGTATGTGTGTATGGGTATATATGTGTGTGTGTGTGTGTATCCTTTTTATAGAAAAGTGAGGAAAACCAAGGTATCATCTGTGGATTGTTAAGAACTCTTGAAAAGGAAATATTTGGATAGATTTTCTAATCTAAAGCCTAGCTTGGGAAAAATAATAAAAATAATGACTTTAGAATTATATGATATTTTATAGGTCTTCAATAAACTTGTATTTATAGGTTTTCTAAAAACCATGCTTTTGAATGAATGGATTGCTATCCAGTTTTCTTTCCTCAGAGGATGAAATTAACTAAAAGTGAAGTCACTCAGTTGTGTCTGACTCTTTGCGACCCCATGGACTGTAGCCTACCAGGTTCCTCCATCCATGTCCATGGAATTTTCTAGGTAAGTGTACTGGAGTGGGTTGCTATTTCCTTTTCTGGGGGATCTTCCCGACCCAGGAATCGAACCCAGTTCTCCCGCATTGCAAGCAGACGCTTTACCATCTGAGCCACCAGGGAAGCCTGGGAAATTAACTAAAGAAGTAATTTTTTTTTCTTTAAATGTGCAAGCAATTATTTCTATTTGACTTTGTTGCATAAAGACTTTTCTTCAGCATTCTTGAGAACTGTAACAGGAATAAATGTTACTAAATTTTTGCTGATGCTCCCTCTGAAGTTCTACACTGAAGACTAAGCATCTCTTCTGCCTATTTCCGTATTCCTCTGTACTTCATGCGTCTCTTCTGTGCTGCTTGTCAGATTGTACTGGAAATGCTTTAAGGGCAGGAGTTAAGAAGTTTTGAATCCCTGCTATTTGACATGACATGTGCTCGATCAAATGGATGGAATGAACAGTTGAAAAATGAACAGAACAAACATCTTGGGGAAGAAGCAGGGGTGGTATGCAAGCTTATAGACAGAATACTGCTAATATCCTTGAGATCACGACTCCTGTTTAGATGGGACTAGCTGGGAAGGGAGTTATCTGAGAACTCTAGAGTATCAGAAAGGCCTGGGATAGGATTCAGTGCCTACTTCATTTATTTTCCAAATCTCCCTATAATAATGTGGTTTGGGAGAAAGAATATACATTAGTTCAGTGGTTCTTAGGAAACGAAGTACTACCCCCAGCATGGGGAGGCATTCTGGAAATTGTGGAAGATCATGTTTGGGTTGTTGAATATTTGGGAGGAGTCTTCATTGTCATTTAATAAAGTTGGGTCCAGGGATTCTAATTGTCTTGCCATGTGTGGGAGAGCCCTACACGACAAATGTATACGTATCCTCTGCACATCTCAAACAATCTTAACCTGGAAATGAACTCCAGCTGATGTGTGAACACAGGTGCTTTTTGTGTGGTTTTATTTATTTATTTATTTTAATTTTTCAAATTTAATTTTTAATTTTTGTAGTTATCAAATAGAGCACACTTACTAGAGCATGCACACAGCATGAATGTGCTGCTAAATAGTTTATCATCAAACATCCATGTAACCACCAGCCAGTCTGAGAAATGGAATATTGCTTGGACTCTAGAAGTCACCCTCATTTTTCCTATGACTTTCTTTCCCCCCCAAAATAACCATTACCCTGACTCCTATGATAACTATTCTTTGTATTTCATTGTTTTAATGTGCAGTTTATTTACTAGGAAGTGCAACTGATGTGTAAATTGAGAAGAGTATGATATTTTACTTTGTTCGAAAATTTCTCAAAAGTGATTCATCATTTCAAAAAATTATGGAACCGTGTTGGTTGTGTATTTGAGTGGCTGACAGGACCCCCTGCCAGTCTCCACCTGTGTCGCATTGTACTAGTCACGGCTGCCTCTGTGCTGTGTGGCGGGCACCAGACCACTTCAGCACATCTTCTGTAAGTCAGGTCTCAGCGCTTACACAATGAGGTGTGTGTGGTTTCTTACCAGTTAACATTTTTTAATTTCTTCTTCCTGCTAGCGTTGAGTGTTATATTGAGCTTTTGTGTGAAGGTTGGTTACATAGCTCCAAAAGGCATTTTCTGAATCTCAGAGCCAGAAGTGTTTTCAGTCTTTTTCAGATTTTAGAAAACCAATGAAGTACATACACCTGAGAGCATGAAACACTCTTGGAGGAACATGGGAGAGCCCCTGTAACCAAACACATTGATTTTGTTGTTGCAAATATTCATAATAGGTGGGATAAATAGAATAGGTCAGGGGATGCAACCATGTGAAGTTAGGTGCCAAAATCTGGTAAAAGCTTTTAGATTTCAGAGCTTATGGGTTTTAGAATTATGGAGAAGAAACTGTGGAATGAATGTATTATATATTTGTAGGCGGATTATAGTGCTATGTATTTTATTCCAGGATAGTAAAAGGAGTATTAAAACGCTTGGTACAAAAAGAGATATGGGGTGTGATGCAGTTAAGGATCACTGATGGAGTTAAGAGACTCAGACTTCTGAATAATGATATGCAGTGAATCATTGACTGAGTTATAGCCTAGACTTGATTTTGAAGTAGTTCCCAGAGGCTAGAGCTCATTCATAAAATATTGAAATGTACAAGCCAGGTTATTTATCTTTATCTTCTTTCACAGCAAGGGGTTGCACTCAGGGCCACTGGTGCTTTGTTGATACCAGAACATTATTTACTCCTTTGAAAAGTGAAATGTAAAGAAGCAATCAAAAAAGCCAGATGCTCTCTCCAGATTGCTAAAAAAGAAATTTTGTCCTTTTCCATTTCCCATAAAAGTGCAGCTGTGCCTTCTAAAATTGGAACTGATTCATGTGCTCAGGTGCCAGGGCATAAAAATCAAGAGCGGAGAAAGCTGAAACAAGATATTTCAGAATAGAAATAGGAAATGAGACTAGGGAAAGAGGTAACTGAAAAGAAAGTAAATGAAAAAGAAGAAAGGAAAGAAAAAATAGCGTGTGGAAACACTTTGATGGGGTAAAGTGCACACAGAATTTTATTAAAGAGTGAATTTATTGGATAAGAAATAATCATTCATCCACCCAATTGTTTTAGTTAGGTTGGGGCCTTGGGTTTATCCATTCAAATTCTCTGGCTTGTATTTTGATTTTTAAAAATACAGGATCCAAAGACAATGAGTAGAGAAGTTTAGAAGAAACCCAACCTTGCCAATTCTGAATGCAGTTTTCTTTTCACATTAGAACTTGAGCTTAAGTTAATACTCCTGAGAATGAGGAGAAAGGACAGACCTGAGATATATTTTGAAGGGGGTACAAGCAGTGCTTATGACTCTGGTGACCAGGTAGAGAGAGACAAAGGAAGGGAAAAGGGTTGAAAACAGTAGAAATCCGCTAAAAAGAAGAGTGCTATTGCCGGAAGTGGAGATGATTAGAAAGAGGAAGATGAGGAATAATGAAGTTCTAGTTTAGATATTTTACACTTAAGTGATAATCACATCTTGTTGAAAATGCCCGGTTGGCTTGTGAAAATAAAGGAAAAGTCATCAAGTGACTTTGTACCGTCAGTACATTTTCATTCAAAGGCTCCATTTTCCTAAAGCCTGTTTATGTGCAGATCAACTCCAGACGGTTAAAGATTTTTGCATTTGGAATTTTGGATTCCAGGGAAGTGAGCCCCTGGGAGTTTTTGCCTGGACAGTGCTTTGTAGTAATAAGAAAGAACCATTTTGGTGAAATTCCCCCAGTGACTTAAGGTTGTTGGTTGTAAGCAACATGTGTGGGTGAGCTCAGTTATGTCTGGCTCTTTGTGACCCCATGGACTGTAGCCCTCCAGACTCCTCTGTCCATGGAATTTTCTGGCAAGAATACTGGAGTGAGAGGCCATTTCATCCTCTACGGGATTTCCTGACTCGGGGATCAAACCCATGTCTCCTGCATTGGCAAGTGGATCCTTTAGCACTGTACCACCAGCCACACAAAGCTATTCAAACCAAGTTAAGTAAACAGTTGGCTTAACTAGAGGAATACATGGCAGGACAGGCCTCATGAGGAGGAAAGAGCTGGAAATCTCCAGGAATGAAGGGGGCTGCTTTCTTCACCTTCTCTGCTGGAAGCTCTGCAACTGCTGTGTTCTAATTCCAAATAGTGTGATTGGGCTGGCAAGGGACAGGGTTGTCTCTGCCCACTTGGTAGAAGTGGGCTGGAACAGAGTGCTGGAACAGACACTCTGTATAGGGGCACAGCCAAGGCAAACCATTTGAAAATATCCCTTCTAAATGCCATTGGCCACACCTTCCACTGAGTATGTGGAGGGTGTTGGGTTCCGGGCAGGTTGGGAGAAACAAATTTGTGAAAGCATACTGCTTTGTTAGAATAGAAAATGTTTTAAGAAAAGACTAGATATGGTCTTAGTTGGTTAACTTTATTATAATTTCATCAGATAATTGAAATAAGTATCTCATTTCTTAATTTTAAAATTCATTGAAAAACATTTTGGAACACTTTCTAAGAGCCTTCCAGTCATTGTTTTAGATGATAGAATATAGCATTTATCAAAATTGCTTAAGTCTTTGTTTTAGAGCAGCTTACATGGAAAGGAGAGACCGTGAGAGAAAAACCATCATAAAACATGAAGAATAATAAAGTAGGCTAAGAAAAAATAGTAACAGATTTTATCTAAGTTGTCAGGGAAGGCAGGGTGACTGTATAATTTACTGTCTCATGCAGATTCTTTGAGGACCAAAAAAGCATTATTTAGTAACCCTGGGATAACAGACATAAGCTGGGACTGTCCCAGGCAACCTGGTCACCTTACTGAGGGTGTGACATTTGAACAGACACAAGAGAAATAGTGGAGGGGGTGATTATTTCAGGGGAAGTGGTTCAGGAGTAGGGAATGCTTGATTATCCCAAAGAGTTGGGTCACTGGGAACTTATAACTTTAGAATTTTTAAGATCAGGGGAGTGCACTGTGGTGTTGCCTACCCCGAAGGATAAGCTGTGTGAGGACTGGCTGACCTGCCACTTTGGAGCCTGACCCGTGATACAGGTGATTATCGGTGTTGAAGTAGAAGCATTTTGAGATGGCAGCCTTTTCCACCCTGTGGTACAGAAAGATGGTGTTATAGAGAGGTTGCTTTGTAAAAGGCTGGACTCAGTTTGTGGCTCTATTTTGAGAAGTCCTTTCTGTCTGGAGACCTGGCTCAATCAAAGCCTGACGGCTGCTGTAGGATGAACTGCCCCCTCTATTTTCTGGGTGTGCTCTTTGCCTCACACATGAGCCTCTACTTCCAGGTGTCCTGAAAGAGCTTGGGCCACTCACCCTGCTGGTGTGGACTTTCACAGTTCAGTTCCCTGAGAACCCTGTAGCTATCTTCTTATTGCCACCTGTTCTCCATGTACCCTGCCCAGCTCAGGAAGGTCATATTCTGTCAGAAAACTACACTCTGGGGTTAGTAAGCTAGGCAGCCTAGCAGCTTGGAGAGGTTGGACCCCTTCTGGTGTCTTAGCTTCTCTTCATCATGAAGTACCTATGGTAACGGAGATATTGTGCTGGGTAAAAACAGCTGCAGCACCTTTAGATGAATAACTATGACTCACTGAGGCCAGGTACTTAAAAACACTGGTTAAAAATGCCAATCTTCACTTACCCATAAGACAGTTATAATACTAGGTTTATCCATATGAAGTTATTTATACTCTTATCATTATGACCTACAGAAATGACAGTTTCCTCTGGTTAGACCTAAGGTTTTACATGCAAAGGAAGGGAAGCTCAGGGAAGTTACAAAATTTCTACATGCCCTGACTCAGAGCTGACATTTTAATGCGAGGCAGTTGGCTACTGGGTCATTAGTCCTGCCGCTGTGACTTCCCGGCTACTGGATCTTGTAGAAGGCAGGCTGTTTCTTTGGGGAGATTTCAGGCTGGAACATATAGCTGTAGAGAGATTTGCAGAGCCTCCAAAATGCCCTAGTCCTGTGGAACTCTGACCTGGTGCTGGAGCGTTTGGACCTAAGGATGAGAAACAGGAAGTTTGAATTTTGCTTTTTTTCTCTTCTGATGTGTCTCCTCACTGGAATCTTTAACTCTTACCCCAGTATTGCAGTTTGCTTTCCCTTGATCCAGTCTCCCATGCCATAGGAGGCTGTGATAGCCTGTTTCCACACTCCCTGGGGTTTCCTTTGAAAAATAAGTCTAACAAATGGGAGTATTGGTTCTAAAATAAGATGTGTTCTGACCTTAGGTAATGTGAGAAAGATTGGTTATAATCTGTAAAAAAAAAATGAAAGATTATGGACATATAAAGAATAATCACTTAAGATTTTTAGAAAAATAAACATTTGGAGAGATATCAACAAGCCAGCCAGTCCTTTTAGTCTAGGACCATCCTTCATTTCCCTGGGAGTAGGGAATGACAACCCACTCCAGTATTCTTGCCTGGAAAATTCCATGGACTGAGGAGCCTGGGGAGCTACAGTCCGTGAGGTCACACAAATTCGAACACAGCTGAGCAACTGAGCACACGAGCAGGCACTTGTGTTCTAGCACTTGAAGTCCCTGGTCCCCAGAAATCCCCCTTCCTCTCAGGCACACTGGTACTATTTGTCACCTAAAAGTCCAATGAATGCCTTTTACCTCTGTAGAGTAGTACTTATCAAGGGTAAAGAAGCATATTTCCCTTCTTTTCCTTATAAAGTGATGGGGTTAATCCACACTGTTTATCCCTGTAAGTCAATACTATTAATAGCTTAAAAATTGCACATTTCTTTGAATTGAGGTTCAGTCAGCATCCAAGTTTGGCAGGTGTGGATTTACCCCATCATATATGAGTGTAAGAAATAGTCTATACAAATATAATATTATGCTTTCCTTGTTCTAAACCAGCATTTCTCAAATTTGGATGTGCATAGGAATCCCCTGGGGATCTTGTTAAATGGCAGATTCTGAGTCAGTAGCTCTGGGCGGGGTCTGAGGCTCAGCATTTCTAACAAGCTCTCAAGCCAAGTGATACTACTAATGCTCTGTCAACCACACATTGACTAGAAGGATTCTAAATCATAAAATCTATTGCTCAGAACCCCCACTCTTGGATAGACAAAACTTCAATTAGAATATTATTTTGGGGTATGCCCCTCGAGAAATATATAAGAATTGTGAGGGTTTATTTGGTGATTGGAAAATGAAGAGATGGACTTTGCTTACTATTTCCCAAAGCAGTGAGAACAAAAGAGAAACCAATGTCTTTATAAATTTTCCTGCAACACACATACAAGCATCCCATTTTAAACCTGGGTATTTGTTTTAATTTTTAAAGCTCATATTTGTTCTGCTATCCATACATTACTTCTCGTGCTTCTGGTAGTAGATGTCTGACTTTGCAAATAATTACTCATGGAATATCTGACCACTTTGGCTGCCAACATCATCACTTGATTAAAAATTAAAATTTTCTCTCACCAAGAAGTTCTTTGAGTGATCCTTTTGCAAAATCAGCTTCATCTGATCCCATTTCTTTGACCTGAAGTGTAAGACATGGCATGTGAGAACGGTTGGAAACTAAAGGACTCAACGAATGCAAAATCTTATTCTCATAGCTTTATGATAAGTTGAGTGCCACCTGGACAGCTTAGTAGAAAATGCTTCTCAAGATGTCCTTGGTCATCTTTTAGATTAGAGATCTTTAGTGATGATCGTGGCATATTTCTGATAGGAATAAGAAACCCAAGGAAGGAATAAACAGAGAGTGCTAGTCCATTTTCTGGAGTGTGTGTTTGGTGCTGGCTGAGCCTGGGCAGACTTCGATCTATCTTGAACAGATGCCTCTAAGAAGAAGTTAGCTGAGCTTTAGGGGCAGCTAATGTCTCCCAGGCTGCAGAATGTTATTAAGGCTTGATTGCAATCTCCTGACATGATAAAACTGAATTGAAGAACAGGAAGTGCCTGCTTGGCAGCTCTGTGGACAGTTGGAAAGCTCAGAGAAGGCACAAGCATTAAAGAAGAAAGAACGCTGACAGAAGCTGGGCAGGCAGACAGGGCTATTTAATTCAGAGGGGTGGGTGTTAATTAATTTATTTGGGGTGAATGAGATCTGATTTCTAAGCCAGACTACAAGCTGTTGCCAGTCTAGTTGGGGACAATGTCCTGCCAGCTATAGGAGTATCATCCGTTGTCTGGATGGCTGATCTCAGACCGTATCCATCTTGCTGAGTCCAGACTCGCCATGGACACCAGCAGCTCATTTTTCTTGCCCCTCAATGTTACTCTTATTATACATGCCTGTCTAGCTGCTTGTCTCTGCTTCACATTTCTCCCAGAGCTCCCCTGGAGCCCCAAAATGCTCTGTGGCACGTGGAGAGGAGGAAACCGGCAGTGAGTGGAAAGTTACCATTCCTTCTAGAATGGCATAATTTTAAATGGGTAAAGTTTTGGCTTCCTATACTTTTAAGATGGGTCAAATGTTATCTGGGAAATAAAAGTTAGTCATTATAATGCACTAAAGCAGATATCAGGCTCATGGTGTCCCAATCTCCTGTCTGGTCTCTGCTTTCTCATCACCCAAAATTATTTTCGCTCAATTCCATTGTTTCACATAACAAAGGGCCTGTCTCAAGATGTCCTCCCACGTGCAGTTCTACGGAGGCGTTTATTATAGTAATTATTTTTTCAAGGCCAAAAATGGTATGACGTATTATGAAGTGCAAATAGAAATGAGTGCAAGTTTGTGGGTAATTTTAAAATGTATTTTGACATAGTGGAAAGAGCACTGGATTTGGGTCAGAAGATCTGGTTCAAGCAAGTCACTTGAATACAAGGAGCCCCTCTATGTTTGTCAAAACTCCTCAATCTGTAGCCTTAAAAGGTTGAAATATATTGCATGCAAATTAAGCCTGTCTAAATACATCTTGAAAAATCTGAGGAATAACTCTGCTTTATGTATTACGAAGATAACACATTCTCATCTAAAAATGCAGAAAAGCAGACACACAGACACAAATACTAATCATAATATTTCAACCATGAGATGATCACATATCTATTTTCTGCTCACAGTGGGGTAGATTAATGCTATCCTGCTGTTCTGGGTGCTTGATCCATGCAAAGCCTTTCCTCTCCACCCATCCCATACTCCCAGTACCGTTTCCCTCCTCTGTCTTAACTATACCTATGGAATATACTTTGATTTATATCACCTTTGTAAAATATGTACTGTTATTTGTGCATACATTTGTTTTTCTTCTATTGCATGATATGTTATTGTCTGTAGAACTCATTCTATTTCTGAATTATTTTATTCAATATGAATACTGTGTATTGTTTTGTGTATCACAATTATGTGTATTTAGTGCATTGATCCAAATTTCTACATAGCACTGAAAGAGCTATTATTTCCAGTGTCCCAATGCGATCCACACAGTATTGAAATAAACCTCCTTGTACATGACCCCTTATGGACCTGTGAGGTCATGTCTCTAGGTTATATACCTGTGAGTGGGTTTGTGGGGTTTGTGGGTCAAGAGATCCTGAATGTTTGCCTCAGTGTACACACCAATCAGTTATTTTTGGAGGCCCTCAGTTTTCCACACATCTTCAAACATTTATGTATTTAATTTACTTTCTGTCTATATATTTTAAAAATAGAAATTTTCTTGTCTCATAATTTACTTCCAAAAGTGTTCTACAGTGGATTTTTTTTTTTTAAGATTAAGCACAATATTCTAATGTTATATTCAAAGTTAGGTCTTAATTATTGGACTGTCATCATTTGTTGAACTGATGCCCTGTTTTGTAATATTCAAGAAAATATTCTTCCAAGATAGGACATAAACAAGTCCACAGTTAAGCCAATATAATTATCAAAATAATTAATTGAATCTTGGATATTTGGACCTAAGAAATAGATTCTGACTCATGTCCAAATACCCGTGATTCAACTATTTAATTTGATAATCATATTGCCTTAATGATAGACTTGTTTATGTCCTATCTTCTTGCCTGGAGGATTCCATGGAGAGAGGAGCCTGGTGCAGTACAGTCCATGGGGTCGCAAAGAGTCGGACATGACTGAGCAACTTTCACTTTCACTGGGATCTACATCTTAGCAATCGTGGATTGTTGATAAATGAAATATTTTGGTTACAGGAAACTAATGAAATTCTGACTGTATTAAAAGAAGTAATTCATTAAGTAAAAGGATAAACTGAAAAGAAATGAAAACATGAGTTCCAGAGCAATTCTATCAAATTGCTGTGCATGCATGTAGCCAATGGAAATAAACAACACAATCAGGTATATCATATCCTTTATGTAGAGGGATACAGAAACTAAGTGCCTAAACTCATTGGATAGTATTATCTTAGGATAGAATACAATTAAAATAATAAACTCCCCTGTTTTAGCAACTGTTTACTTTTCATATGCTAAACTTCCATCTAAGTTTCCTTATCAAGATGAGTAAAATTAAGCCAATGTTTGTGTTACATTCTTCAGTGATTTAATGTTTCAAGTGTTTGATGTGTGTACTGATTACTCCTTCACACACACCCCCTCCCACGCCATCCTTGATACAAAGAGATACTCACTGTATTGAATGTTAGGGTGATACTATGATACTTTCAGATCATCAGTGATTTGCTATAAATTACTTTTGGAGAATTCAATATTGACATGTTGAGCAAAATATCTGATATTAAAAAGAATTTATTTCAGCAAACAAAAATTAAGCAGATTCATAGGCTTTGATTAAGAAGTCTTTGAAAGAGAGTCATTAACCTTTTAGATTGTATGCATGTAATGCACAAAATGATGTACATAAAAGGAATTTTAGAAACCTTAGTGTAAGAAAAAGAAAGATGAGCGCTGGTCATTATTCTTTTCTGAAGTATATTCTTTTCTGAAGTATAATCTGCATCATCTGAAATTTAGCTAGACTTTTCTTAAGGGAGTGAGGAAAACTTAGGGAAAAAATGAAATAACCTTACATAAAAATGTTCTCTTTCGGTGAAAAGATGTTGTTCACCACGCACTGTTCTTTGTATCAGAGCAGCATAATTTAGGTTACTTATTTATCAAGGACAACTATATCCTTAATAGGAGAGCTCACAGAAGAGTTTATACTAGGAAACATCTCACTTTTTTCTTGTCTACTTCCTTGGAACAAAGGGAATTATTTTTTGTGAAGAACACTATTTTTAGAATACTACCATTTTAAAACTAATAATTGCAGGTACCTTGGGAAATTTTAGAGGTTAAAATATTCCTATTAAACCACTCTGTGTTGGTATTTGAACTGTATAACAACTTTAAGAGGAAGATGTAAAGCAAGTCACTTTCTGTATGAGCAAGAATTAGCTTTGTTTGTGTTTGCAGGGGCAGGACCAAGGCCAGTGCTGGGTACATGAAATATGCTAAAAATATTTGCTGAATAAATTAATGAGTTGAGAAATTAGGCAATTGAATTTGCAAAGGAAAAAGTGAAAATATAAAGATGAGGATTCACTTTCTGAAAGGTTACCTGCATTCAACTTCAAATGTTTCATTTACATAGGACCCAGCTGTGGGGTCAACAATGAACTGAGAATGGTTTTATCTCTTCATGTCTCACTTCACTTTCTTCAGTCTGGAAAGTGGATATATTCATATTTAATGCCTGTCTTTATTTTCCCTATGCTTCTCTTTTCTAAATTGTTTTGAATTTGTTTTATGTTGCTATAGTATATGCATATCTATAGACTTCTTTTAGTCTCTGTAAGAATTGTGTAAACATAAATTGAAGTAATGATAGCTGTTTTGCTTAAAATCAAATTAGAGCACCTCTAAGGCTTCAAAATTTCTTAATAAACAATCACTTGTAAACATATATGAAGGATTATTATTAACAAACACCCTGCTTATCACTGTTCTAAGTAAAATATAAGATTATTTTCCCCCATCATCAGTCACCATTAATGGGCTGCTCTAGCTCCAGAATCTATTGGCCCGTGTTAGTGTTAGTGCATCTATTTCATGGGAAATAGATGGGGAAAGAGTGGAAACAGTGTCAGACTTTATTTTTCTGGGCTCCAAAATCACTGCAGATGGTGACTGCAGCCATGAAATTAAAAGACGCTTACTCCTTGGAAGGAAAGTTATGACCAACCTAGATAGCATATTGAAAAGCAGAGACATTACTTTGCCAACAAAGGTCTGTCTAGTCAAGGCTATGGTTTTTCCAGTAGTCATGTATGGATGTGAGAGTTGGACCGTGAAGAAGGCTGAGAGCTGAAGAATTGATGGTTTTGAACTGTGGTGTTGGAGAAGACTCTTGAGAGTCCCTTGGACTGCAAGGAGATCCAACCAGTCCATTCTGAAGGAGATCAGCCCTGGGATTTCTTTGGAGGGAATGACGCTCAAGCTGAAACTCCAGTACTTTGGCCACCTCATGTGAAGAGTTGACTCATTGGAAAAGACTCTGATGCTGGGAGGGATTGGGGGCAGGAGGAGAAGGGGACAACAGAGGATGAGATGGCTGGATGGCATCACCGACTCGATGGACATGAGTCTGAGTGAACTCCGGGACTTGGTGATGGACAGGGAGGCCTGGCATGCTGCGATTCATGGGGTCACAAAGAGTCGGACACGACTGAGCGACTGAACTGAACTGAACTGAGAGTTAGTGCCTGACTTACTATTTAGTCTTATCCATAAAATAGATATTTCATAAGCCCCTATGCTCAGGAAGGGGCTTCCCTAGTGGCTCAGTGATAAAGAATCCACTAGCAATGCCGGGGATGATGGTTCAGTCCCTGTGTTGGGAAGATGCCCTGGAGAAGGAAATGGCAACCCAGTCCAGTATTCTTGCCTGGGAAGTCCTATGGACAGAGGATCCTGGAGGGCTACAGATATGGGGGTCGCACGGGTCGGACACGAATTAGCGACTAAACCACTACCACATTCTCATGAATGTTATGAGATTAAATAAGATAAAAGGCAGTGTTCTCTGTCTATTTAATGCAGTTCGTTCCTCCCCATCCTCACAGCTGGCAGGTTGCATTTGTGTTGTGAGAGGTGATCAACATGGGAAAGAGAAATCTTGGTGGCTTCAGAGATGCTTCATTCTGAAATATCTGACGGACCTGAGCCTATCCCATAGAGAGGTGAGAGGAGCCAGAGTCTGGCTTTGATCACACAGAGAATCAGATGGAGCTGGGATCCTTGGAGGAGAAGAGAGCAGTGGAGGAAGATGGGGAGGAGATGGGAACTGGAGAAAGAAGTCTTGGATATCCCTCTGAGGCTGACTTTATTAGCTAGAAAGGTGACTCTATGGAGACTGCAAATAAGTGAATGAACCATTCTTGGGACCCCAGTGTCCTGACAGGCTTCTAGTAAAAATACCTGTTTCCAGGTAATGAAGTTTCTTGCTGCCTGTTACTCTGGATGTTAAACAGAAGTGATATGTATATGAATATTGTGGCATATGCTCATATTTCATTGACTCTAAGATGCTATTAATATTAGCTGTAAGATGCGTCTTTATTTTATAAACCACTAGGAAAGTAAAAAAAAAAAACAATCTGCTTTTTCATTTAATCAAGGCACAATATTTTGTTACTTGAAATTTTTAGTTTAAACATATGGAAAAAGGTTTTAAAGGTATATTTGCACATAGATTACTCATATGTATTACTTTTGAACATACATACAAAAGCAAATAAATGTGAAATAAATTAATTAGGATGTTTCTAAATGTGTTCATATGCAGAGTTTAATTATTATGAATCACCTTTCCACTCAGAGTAATTGATATGTGTGCTTTTTAACATAGGGCTGTCAGTCCTTCCTGCAATAAAAAGTACTGATGACGCAGTGTTTCTTAAAAGCATGCTATGCCATTGTCTCAGAGTTTCTTCCAAGCCAGTGACAAGAGTCTGCAAGTTTAATGTGCAGGCAGTGACAGCTTTGTCATGACTGTCACAGGGTGATCTGATGGTCAGATGCCCAATAATTTCAGAGATGTTAACACAGTGAAAAACGCAAGTCTTAGAATGGATGAAATACTCAAATATCCTGGGACCCTCAGATCCCTCTGTAACTCCTTAGACAGCATTCCAGGTTGGGTCGTGCACATTTAAGGCACTGGCGAATATGTGTTGCAGCTTCCACAGCTGGAGGGAACACGCGATTTCTCAGTTACAGTGACTCCAGCCTTCAATAGATGGATGGATGGATGGGCCTCAAGGTTCCCAACTCTAAAACCTCCAGAATTAAAGAAAAGGGGGTTCAGTGAGTCTCACTTGAAAAATGACACAACTGTTTGTGAGGGTAGCCCCGTGTGGCACGTATTCCCCCTTTGGCTTATGCCGATCATTACCCATCACTCTTAAAGCTGCCTAAATATGCCTGACAGATGTCAGCTGCTGCCCCTGCCCCTTGTGAGCCCACAGTGTCTGTGCCCAAGAGTACCGTTTTCTAAAGCTCCCAGTGATTTTTTATCTCCAGGATGTCAGCGATATGGGAGTTCTTATGCGTAGTGGGGACGAAGGATGGTCTTCTTAACACTTCGTTTCATTTTATTCCCTACTCCCAAAGGAGCAAAGCTCATTCCCAGAGTCCCTTGAATCTTCCAGGAGACTTCTGGCTTCTGCCTGTCATCCTTGAAATATTAGGGCTTCAAAGCATTCCAAGTTTCTGAGAGCTAAACAGATACCAAGCTAACATCTTCATTATTCCCTCGCATCCATCACCTATACTCTCTCATGCCTTCCTTGCCAAGGCAAAATATATCAAACACTTATCACTCTCTCATACTTCTTTTAGCCACAAATCAAGAGTGATCCCTGTGCATTGCAACTGGTGCAAAATGAAGAGGCGAGGAGGTATGATGATCCATGTTCTATCTAGTTTTGGACTCATAGGAATGATGTTTTACCATTTGCACACATATTTCCTTCTTTGTATGATTTAATCTTAATCTTAATTTGTTTCTCTCAAGAAGATGATAAGCTTTTTGAGAACAAGGATTATCTCATGTATCTTTTGTGAACATCTTCTAGTGGTGGGCAGTCAATGTAAATGATTATTTTTATTTAGTTTCATTTCTAACATGGCATATATTCATAGTGAGAAAAGATTCTATTTGCAAACCAAGCAGATGAAAGCCAAGTTAGTTAAATTATCTTAAAGTTTCAAGCTTATGTATGAAAAAGCTCAAAAGCTTTGTAAACTGCATGAACTCATTTTGTAAAAGATGCTGCAAATACATGTCTGCAAAGTCCATCTCTTTAATGTGTATTTGGTACTTTGGGAGAGGTGAATGAACCCTGTGTTTTGTGGGGTGATGTGATTTTTCAACCAAGAGCTCACATTTCATACCCCATCATGTCTTCTCTGCAGGGAAACTCCCTTGGTCTCTCTTGGGCACCACTTTTGTGCTCTTAAAAAACTATCTAGTTTACTTTTGGACTCAGATTACAATTTTACCAGGAACACAAAAACATTTCCAGATCTCTACATGAACATAGAAATTTTTTTTTTTTGTCTTGCTGGCTCCTTGTTTTTCCTTTCCTTGCCAATTTTAACCTTCATCTCAGACAGTAGAATCAACAGGGCCCTGTTACCTTGGCAACGAAGATAGGATAATAGAATTAGAATGTCTCAATGCTTCATGCTAGCATCATGCTCTTGGAAGCAAAAGAAAACACAATTATGAAATATAACTTGTGGTACTTTAAAGTGGCAGTATCCATTCATTTTAACTATATGCCATTTATTAATGAAAGATAATCTATGTTGAACTTTCAGTGATTTAAAAACAGTTCAACCACAAGAATAAGACAGGAAATCTGTCTCAGGATAAGCTTTTCATATATATATATATATATATATATATATATATATATATATATATGTAGTTTTCATATATATATATATATATATTTCAGCTTTGCGTGTTTCTTTTGACATTCTACTTTTTCATCAATTTAAAGATAATGACCAAGAAAAATTTATCAACAGGGTAGTCTTTGAGAGAGTTGCCATTTTATCTGAAATAGATTTGAAAATTCTTGAGGCTCTTTCTACTTTCTAAAAGCACATTGTCACTATAGAAAAGTAAATTGACACTCTAGGGATTTACACTTCCAAGCTACCACATTCAGCACTGATACTCCGTTGAATTATGCGGCTGATTTGGAAAGGGGGCTTTTGCTGATGTTTCTAATAGTTTGGCTCCTCTGTTCTTTTGTTTCTGTCCTAATTCTGGAAAATCTTAAGTATAAACCTGGTCTTTATGATATCAAGAATACCTTGAGTATTTTTGGGTCTGATTCAGTATTTTTTTCAGTTGACATATAGTTGATTTGCAATGTTGTGTTACTTTCAGGTGTACAGCAAAGTGATTCAGAACAATACAAATATACATGTTATTTTCCAGATTCTTTTCTATTAGTGGTTGTTATAAGTTATTGAATAGAGTTCCGTATGCTATAGAGTAGATCCTTATTTATCTGTTTTATATGTAGTAGTGTGTATCTGTTAATTCCAAACTTCTCAAGTTCCTATTTTACCCTATCTCTCCTGCTTTCCCCTTTGGTAACCGAAAGTTTGTTTTCTACATCTGTGATACTATTCATGTTTTATAAATAAGTTCATTTGTATTATTTTTTAAGATTATATATATAAGTGATATCATATGATATTTATCTTTCTGTCTCTGATTTACTTCACTTATTATGATGATCTCTTTTTCCAGTGCTGAAAATCACATTATTTCATTATTTTTTTATAGCTGAGTAATATTCCCTTGTGTGTATATGTATGTGTATATATATATATATATATATATAAATATATATATCTCCACCAAAATTTCTTTACCCATTCATCTGTTCATAAGCATTTAGACTGCTTCCAGGTCTGTCTAGTCAAGGCTATGGTTTTTCCTGTGGTCATGCATGGATGTGAGAGTTGGACTGTGAAGAAAGCTGAGCACCAAAGAATTGATGCTTTTGAACTGTGGTGTTGGAGAAGACTCTTGAGAGTCCCTTGGACTGCAAGGAGATCCAACCAGTCCATTCTGAAGGAGATTAGCCCTGGGATTTCTTTGGAAGGAATGATGCTAAAGCTGAAACTCCAGTGCTTTGGCCACCTCATGCGAAGAGTTGACTCATTGGAAAAGACTCTGATGCTGGGAGGGATTGGGAGCAGGAGGAGAAGGGGACGACAGAGGATGAGATGGCATCACTGACTCGATGGACGTGAGTCTGAGTGAACTCCGGGAGTTGGTGATGGACAGGGAGGCCTGGTATGCTGCGATTCACGGGGTCGCAAAGAGTCGGACACGACTGAGCGACTGAACTGAACTGAACTGAGGTCTTGGTTATTGTAAATAGTTCTGCTGTGAACATTGAGGTACATGTATATTTTTGAATTAGAGTTTTTGCCTTTTCCAGGTGTATCCTAGGAGTGGGATATAGCTGGATTATATGGTAACTCTATTTTCAATTTTGTAAGGAATACTTGTACTGTTTTTCATAAGGGTTGCACCAATTTAAATTACCACCAACAGTGTAGGAGGAGGGTTCCCTTCCCTCTACAACCTCTCCAGCATTCATTATTTGCAGAGTTTTGATGATGGCATTCTCACCAGTGAGGCAACACCTCATTGCAGTTTTCATTTGCATTTCTCTAATAATTAGTGGGGAATTCCCAGATGGCACTGGTGGTAAAGAATCTTCCTGCCAATGCAGGAGATATAAGAGATGCCAGTTTGATCCCTGGATTGGGAAGATCCCCTGGAGGAGGGCATGGCAACCCACTCCAGTATTCTTGCCTAGAGAGTCCCATGGACAGAGAAGCCTGGTGGGCTACAGCCCATCAGTTCCCAAAGAGTCCAACATGACTGAAGCAACTTGGCATGCACATAATAATTAATGATGTTGAGCATATTTCCCAGTGCCTGTTGGCCATCTGTGTGTCCTTTGGAGAAAGTCTATTTTGGTCTTCTGTGCATTTTTTGACTGTATTGTTTGATTATTTGATATTGAGCTGTATGAGCTATTTGTATGTTTTGGTAATTAATCCCTTGTCAGTGGCATTGTTTGAAAATATTTTCTCCCATTCTGTAGATTGTCTTTTCTTTTTGTTTATGGTTTTCTTTGCAGTGCAGAAGCTTTTAAGTTTAATTTGGTCCCATTTGTTTATTTTTGTTTTTATTCAATATTTTCATTACTGTAGGTGATACATCAAAAAAATATCATTATAATTTGTGTGAAAGAGTGTTCTGCATGTTTTCCTCTAGGAGCTTTATAGTATCTTGTTGTACATGTAGATCTTTAATCCATTTTGAGTTTATTTTTGTATATGATGTTACAGAATGTTTTACTTTATTTTTTTACATGTGACTGTCCAGTTTTCTCAGCAACATTATAAAAGGTCTTTTCTTCATTGTATATTCTTGCCTCCTTTGTCATAGATTAATTGACCATAAGTTTATTTCTGAATCTTCTATCCTGTTCCTTTGATCTATATGTCTGTCTCTATGCCTGTACTGTAATGCTTTGATGACTGTAGCTTTGTAGTATAATCTGAAGTCAGGGAGCATGATTCCTTCAGTTCCGTTCTTCTTTCTCAAGATTGTTTTGGTTATTGAAGGTCCTTTAAGTTTCCATACAAAATTTGGAATTATCTGTTCTAGTTCTGTGAAAAAGCCTATAGTAATTTGATAGGAATTGCATGGTCTCTGCAGATTGCCTTAGGTGGTATGGTCATTTTTAACAATATTGAATTTTGCAATCCAAGAACACAGTATGTCTTTCCATTTGTATGTATAATCTTCAATTTCTTTCATCAGAATCTTACAGATTTTGCACACCTTACAGAGTGCAGGCTTTTTGCCCCCTTGGGTAGGCTTATTCTTAGGTATTTTAATATTTTAGACATGATGGTAAGTGGGATTTTTTTTTCTTAATTTCTCTCTCTGATATTTCATTTTTAGGGCATGGAAAGGCAACAGATTTCTGTTTATTAATTCTGCACCCTGCAACTTTACCAAATTAATTGATAAGCTCTAATCATTCTCTGGTAGTATCTTTAGAATTTTCTATGTGTAGTATCATGGCATTTGGTAACTGTGACAGTTTTACTTCTTTCCAAATTTGTATTTCTTTTTCTTATTTGATGTGGCTAGGACTTCCAAAACTATGCTGAATAAAAGTGATGAGAGTGGGCATCCTTGTCTTGTTTCTGATCTTAGAAGGAATGCTTTCAGCTTTTCACAATTGAGTATGAAGTTAGCTGTTGATTTGTAATATATGGCCTTTATTATGTTGAGGTATGTTCTCTCTATGTATGTTTTCTGGACAGTGTTTATCATAAATGGATGTTATTTTTACCTAAAACTTTTTTCTGCATCCCATATGATTTTTTATTTTTCAACTTGTTAATATGTGTATCAGATTGGTTGATTTGTAGATTTTAAAAACTCCTTGCATCCCTGGGGTAAATCCCACTTGATTATGGTGTATGATCCTTTTAATGTATTGTTGAAGTCAGTTTGATAGTATTTTGTTGAGTCTTGCATCTATGTTCACAGTGGTATGGACCTATAATTTTTGTGGGTGTGTGGTATCTTAGTCTGGTTTTGGTATCAGGGTGATTGTAGCCTCATAGAATGAGTTTGAAAATGTCCCTGCCTCTGCAGTTTTTTTGGAACAGTTTCAGAAGGATAAGTATTAACTCTTCTCTAAGTGTTGGAGAGAGTTCACCCATGAAGCCATCTGATCCTGGAATTTTGCTTGTTGGGAGTTTTTAAATTATTGATTCAATTTTAGTCCTGGTCTGTTCATGTTTTCTATTTCTTCCTGGTTCAGTCTTGGGAGATTGTAGCTTTCTAAGAATTTTTAATTTTTTATAGGTTGTCCATTTTATTGGCATATAGTTGCTCATAGTAGTCTCTTATGGTCCTTTGTATTTCTTTTTTTTTTTTTCCTTTTTTTAAATTTAATTTTATTTTTTAAACTTTACATAATTGTATTAGTTTTTCCAAATATCAAAATGAATCCACCACAGGTATACATGTGTTCCCCATCCTGAACCCTCCTCCCTCCTCCCTCCCCATTCCATCCCTCTGGGTCGTCCCAGTGCACCAGCCACAAGCATCTTGTCAGTTATAATTTCCCCCTTTTCATTTCTGATTTTATATATTTGAGTCATTTCTGATTTTATATATTTGAGTCATTTCTGATTTTATATATTTGAGTCATTTCTGATTTTATATATTTGAGTCTGTTCCCTTCAAGTATGCAATTTCTGCTGAAAAATCAGAAGATAGCTCTATGGGAGTTCCTTTGTATGTTATTTGTTGCTTTTTTTTTTTGATCCTTTTAATATTCTCTCTGATGCTTTAATTTTTGTCATTTTGATTACAGGATGTCTTGGTGTGTTCCTCTTTCGGTTAATGTCTTGGTGTCTTGGTGTATTCCTTTTGGGGTTAATTCTGTAAGAGACTTGGTGCGTCCTGGACTTGGGTGAGTTTCCTTTCTCAGGTTAGGGATGTTTTCAGCTATTATCTCTTTAAATATTTTCTCAGACCTCTGTTTTCTCTCTTCTCCTTCTTGGATTCTGGGTTACCTATAATTCAAATATTAGTGCCCCTGATGTTGTCCCAGAGGTCTCTTAAACTGCCCTTTTTCTTTTTTCTGTTTGGTGGCAGTGATTTCCACTGCTGTGTCTTGTAGTTCATTTCCATTCTTAGTTAGTCTACTATTGATTTCATCTAGTATATTTTTCATTTTAGTTATTGTATTATTCATCTCTATTTGATTGTTCTTTGTATTTTCTAACTATTTTTTAAAACTTCTTACTTCTCACTCTGTGCATATATTTTCTTGGAAAATTCTTTTATCATCTTTATAATAATTACTGTTAATGGTTTCTTGTGTAGATTGCCTATCTTCACTTCTCTCAGTTCTTCTTCTGGGGTTTTTATCTTGTTCCTTCATCTGAAATATATTCCTCTGCTACCTCTTTTTGTCTAAGTTGCTCTTTGTATTTTTAGGTATGTGGTAGGTTAGTTACATTTCTTGACCTTGGAGAAATGACCCTCTGTAAGAGATGTCCTATGCTTCCTAGAAGTGTACTCCCCTATGGTCACCTAAGGTATGTGCTCTAGTAGCTCCCTCTAAATGGGTTTTTTGTGTCCCTCTGTTGTGGCAGGCTGACTATGTGGGCAGTCTGATAAGCTTGATTAGTCCCTGGTCTGGTTGGTTGTCAGGCTCTGTGTTATGAGGATGTTGTTTGCTGCTATTGAGAGGGGCCTGGTAACAAGGTGGTTGGTTGCAGAGCCCTAGTGGGCCCTACGGAGAAGGCAATGGCACCCCACTCTAGTACGTCTGCCTGGAAAATCCCATGGACAGAGGAGCCTGGTAGGCTGCAGTCCATGGGGTCGCTAAGAGTCGGACACAACTGAGCGACTTCACTTTCACTTTTCACTTTCATGCACTGGAGAAGGAAATGGCAACCCACTCCAGTGTTCTTGCCTGGAGAATCCCAGGGATCGGGGAGCCTGGTGGGTTGCCGTCTATGGGGTCACACAGAGTCGGACATGACTGAAGCGACTTAGCAGCAGCAGCAGCAGCAGTGGGCCCTAGGGCTAGCGATGTCTCACTATGGGTGGAGTCAAGATCTCAGATGTTCTAGGGATATTGTCAGTGGCATGTGAAGCCAGATCCTGGGGTTAGTGGCAGTTGAAGCTGGTTCCTAAAGTCTGATGGCAGGTCCCTGGGATCTCAGAGCTTATTTCAGATCATTAATGGGAGTTCCTAACACAGTTTGGTATGGGGCCCAGGGTGTCCTGTAGGTTATTTTGGCCTGTTAGTAGGTCGGAGGGGCCCAGCTGGTCCCAGGATAGGGTCTGGCTTGCTGTTGGTAGGCTCAGTCCCCAGGCTACAGGATTGTAGTTTTCTTCCTTCTGGTATCTGCCCCCTGATGGGTGAAGCTCATCTGGAACCTACTGCAGACTTACTGTTGGGAAGGGCCATGTCTGGCCAGGGGTGGGTGGTAATGGGTCTTGGCCCTCTGATGGGTAGGGACATGTCTAGAGGTGGCTATGGGCTCAGGAAGTTTTTAAAGCAGCCTGTCTGCTGATGGTTGGGATTGTATTCCTCCAGTGTTAGTTTTTTGGCCTGAGGCATCCCAGCACTGTCATCTATCAATTGTTGGGTGGGACCAAGTCTTGGCCAAGATGGCAGCCCCCAGCAGCATTGTTCACGGAAGTATTTGAGTGTTCCCCTATATTTCTCCCACCAGTGTCTATATCCCTAGGGTGAGCCTCATCCTCATCCCACCCTGCCTCCAGGAGACTCTCCAAAATCAGGAAGGAGGTCTGGCCCAGCATCATATCAAACTACTCCTTTCGCCCTGGAAGGCTTCCCTGGTGGCGTAGCTGGTAAAGAATTTGCCTACACTATGGGAGACCTGGGTTCAGTCCCTGGGTTGGGAAGGGCCTCTGGAGGGAACAGCTGCCCACTCCAGTATTCTGGCCTGGATAATTCTATGGACTATAGTTCATGAGGTCAAAGAGTCACAGGTTCAAAGAGTCAGACATGAATGAGTGACTTTCACTTTCCCTTCCCTGGTACACATGAGATTTTGTGTGTGTCCTTTAAAGGTGAAGTGTCTATTTCTTCCAGTTCCATGGGGCTCCTGCAGTTAGGCCCTGATGGCCTTTAAAGCCAAATGTTCTTGATGCTAATCTTTCTGGTGCCAGACGCCCCAGGGTGGGGAGCCTTATGTGGGACTCAGAACTCTCACACCTGTGGCAGAACCTCTGCAATATAATTATTCTCCAGTTTTTGAGTTGCCCATCCATGGAGTATGAGATTTGATTATATCATGTCATCCCTCCTATATTTTGTTGTGTTCCTTCTTTATGTCTTCAGTTGTTTGAAGAACTTTTCTGAGAGGTTCCAGCCTTTTTCACTGATGGTTGTTCTGCAGGTCATTGTGGCTTGGGTGTGCTCAGGAGAGCAGGTGAGATTAGGATCTTTCTACTCTGCCATCTTGGCCACTCTCCCCCAGTTCAGTCTTTTTGATGGTTTATTCATTAATATTTATTCTTGAGTGCCATACTCATTCATCCTATCTGACCTTTCTTCCATCCTGAGGCCTTTGGATTTACTTTTGTTATCATTCTATGCAGAATATTGAGAAGTAAGCACCCCACATGTAGGATAAATGTATTTTTAATTTCACTCATTGATTTCCTCTTCATTGGGAATTAAGAGATATTAGATTCATATGCCAATATCATCAGGTAATAATGGAGTAGTTAAAAAATCTTTTTACCATTAGACATATTTATAAGTATTCTATATATTGACAATCTGAATAAAGAAGAACATAAAAATGACCTTTCTTCCAATCTTTTGAAAGAGCTTTTCTTTGAAGTTTCTTAGCTAATTCCCTACTCAAGAGAAAATAGAAAATCCTTGTTTTATGTTTGAGAATGAAACTTGAGCATATAGCTACTTGGTGCTAAGTTGAATCTCTTGGCTTTTATAAGTTGAAGGTAGCCAAGTCAAGGTTTCAACACCTAAATAAGTAACCTTGATTCATTGTTCTTTGATTTTTCTGGGACTGGATTCTACAAGCAGAGTATACTATTTACTCTCTAGCATTCAACAACTTTTAATAAAGAGTAGATGATGCCTTTAATGACACCAATAGCATTAAATGACTCAGATATTTTGCCTGGAAAGTTGTTGCTGTTCAGTCGCTCAGTTGTGTCTGACTCTTTGTGACCCCGTGGACTGCAGCACACCAGGCTTCCCAGTCCTTCCCTGTCTCCTGGAATTTGCTCAAACTCATGTCCATTGAGTTGGTGATGACATCCAACCATCTCATCCTTCTCCTCCTTCTTTCAATATTTCCCAGAATCAGGGAAAGATTTCCAATGAGTCAGCTGTTCACATTAGGTGGCCAAAGTATTGGAGCTTCAACTTTAGCATCAGTCCTTCCAATGAATATTCAGGGTTGTTTTCCTTTAGGATTGATTGGTTTGATCTCCTTGCAGTCCGAGGGACTCTCAAGAGTCTTCTCCAGCAGTTTGAAAGCATCAGTTCTTCAGCATGAAGTCTCTTTATGGTGCAACTTTCACATCCATATGTGGCTATAGAAAAAACCATAACTTTGACTTTTGCCTGGAAAGTAAATAGATGTTAATTCTCACCTTGTATGTAGACTGGGAGCAGAATAGAAAGAGATGAAAGTACTCATGTTAGCTGTTATTTATGTATCTCCTAAATGTGAAGTTGGTTTGTTCTAACATTCAGACTAAATTTAGCTAGTCTTAATTCAGCAAACATTTTTCTGGTTGCTATTTATATGCAAAACATCCTACAAAATACAGTGGAGAAATTAAAGATGAGAATTGAACTGTAAAAGTCTATTTTGGGAAGCTGTTTCTCTGGGAACTCTTTATTGGTCCTCCTTCATTGGTGGCTATGCTAATTTTAAAGAGTTTAGGTAATTATATAATAGAAATGCTGGGTGCATGTTGAGTCTACTGAGCAGCCCTGAGACTCTGAGACAACCATGTCTCTCTGGATACATGGTGACAGGTATAAGCTAGCACTGAAAACCTGTGCTCCCAGTATAGCACTTAATATATAGTCAACAGTCCAGAGTTGTATATAGTGAATAAGATTTTGCAAACTGGAGCCCTTCTCCCAGGATCTAGGTGATGAAAGACTGATTCAGCCTTGAAGACCTAGAGTCAGACTAGAAAAAAATTGCTTTGATTCCTTTTCAGTTAATCATGTTCACATGATTCCACATTCTCCTCACTATCCTCCAAACAGTATAGTCAGCCCTCTGTATCCATAGGGTTCCACAATCATGGTTTGGTTTCAAACAACTGCAGGTGGAAATATCTGAAAAAATTCCAGAAAGTTCCAAAGAACAAACTTAAATTTGACATACACTAGCAACGATTTAAATAGCATTTACATTGTATTAGGTATTATAAGTAATCTAGAGATGATTTGAAGAATTGATATAAGGGAAGATGTGTGTAGATTATATGCAAATACTGTGATATTTTAATAAGAGTCTTGAGCATCCATAAATTTTAGTATCTGTGGGGGTCCTGGAACCAATTCCTCAAGATACCTAGGGATGACTGTATGTGTGTTTAGCTGTTTTAAGTAAATGATAAGAATTTATAGCTATCATCTGATAACAGCATTCTGAGCATGTTGTATATTTATCATTCTAGTCAGTCTTGCCAAACATTCTGAGCAATAACATCTACTATTTGACAAATGAAGAAACTGAGGTTCAAGGTCATTTTAGGGGATGGTATATCCAAAGTTTAAACCCAGCATTGTGTATACCCACAATCCCCATTCTTAACCACTAATCTATAAACTAAGAAATCATCCCTCTTTCTTGTTATGTATTCAGTTCAGTTCAGTTCAGTCACTCAGTTGTGTCCGACTCTTTGCAACCCCATGAATCACAGTGCGCCAGGCCTCCCTTTCCATCACCAACCCCCGGAGTTCACTCAGACTCACGTCCATCGAATCAGTGATGCCATCCAGCCATCTCATCCTCTGTCATCCCCTTCTCCTCCTGCTCCCAATCCCTCCCAGCATCAGAGTCTTTTCCAATGAGTCAACTCTTCGCATGAGGTGGCCAAAGTACTGGAGTTTCAGGTTTAACATCATTCCTTCCAAAGAAATCCCAGGGCTGATCTCCTTCAGAATGGACTGGTTGGATCTCCTTGCAGTCCAAGGGACTCTCAAGAGTCTTCTCCAACACCACAGTTCAAAAACATCAATTCTTCAGTGTTCAGTTTTCTTCACAGTCCAACTCTCACATCCATACATGACCACTGGAAAAATCATAGCCTTGACTAGATGGACCTTTGTTGGTAAAGTAATGTCTCTGCTTTTCATTATGCTACCTAGGTTGGTCATAACTTTCCTTCCAAGGAGTAAGTGTCTTTTAATTTCATGGCTGCAGTCACCATCTGCAGTGATTTTGGAGCCCAGAAAAATAAAGTCTGACACTGTTTCCACCATTTCCCCATCTATTTGCCATGAAGTGATGGGAGCGGGATGACATGATCTTCGTTTTCTGAATGTTGAGCTTTAAGCCAATTTTTTCACTCTCCATTTTCACTTTTATCAAGAGGCTTTTTAGTTCCTCTTCACTTTCTGCCATAAGGGTGGTGTCATCTGCATATCTGAGGTTATTGAGATTTCTACCGGCAATCTTGATTCCAGCTTGTGCTTCTTCCAGCCCAGCATTTCTCATGATGTCCTCTGCATATAAGTTAAACAAGCAGGGTGACAATATACAGCCTTGATGTACTCCTTTTCCTATTTGGAACCAGTCTGTTGTTCCATGTCCAGTTCTAAAGGTTGCTTCCTAACCTGCATATAGGTTTCTCAAGAGGCAGGTCAGGTGGTCTGGTAGTCCCATCTCTTTCAGAATTTTCCACAGTTTATTGTGATCCACACAGTCAAAGACTTTGGCATAGTCAATAAAGCAGAAATAGATGTTTTTCTGGAACTCTCTTGCTTTTTTGATGATCCAGCGGATGTTGGCAATTTGATCTCTGGTTCCTCTGCCTTTTCTATAACAAGCTTGAACATCTGGAAGTTCACGGTTCATGTATTGCTGAAGCCTGGCTTGGAGAATTTTGAGCGTTACTTTACTAGCGTGTGAGATGAGTGCAATTGTGCGGTAGTTTGAGCATTGTTTGGCATTGCCTTTCTTTGGGATTGGAATGAAAACTGATCTTTTCCAGTCCTGTGGCCACTGCTGAGTTTTCCAAATTTGCTGGCATATTGAGTGCAGCACTTTCACAGCATCATCTTTCAGGATTTGAAATAGTTCAACTGGAATGCCATCACCGCCACTAGCTTTGTTCGTAGTGATGCTTTCTAAGGCCCACTTGACTTTACATTCCAGGATGTCTGGCTCTAGGTGAGTGATCACAGTAGTCTCGTTTTCAACAAATATTTTCTTTAATGCACTCAGTTTCATTTTTGATTTAGAAGTTCTCTGCACTTCAAATGAATATTGAACTGTGAATTTTGATTTGCAAATTCATGTTCGTTAAGAAAATATCAATATTCGGTAAGCTGAAAAGTTTCAGGGGTAGCTTATTTTCCCTATTTTACTGATGGTTGTGCATGTGTGTATGCTAAATCACTTCAGTCATGTCCGACTCTATGGAACCCTGGGTACTGCAGCCTGCCAGGCTCCTCTGTCCATGGAATTCTCCAGGCAAGAATACTGGAGTGGGTTGCCATTCCCTTCTCCAGCAGATCCTCCTGATCTAGGGATCAAACCTGAGTCTCTTATGTCTCCTCCATTGGCAGGTGGTTTCTTTATCACTAGTGCCCTTACTGATGGTTAGTAAATCTTTTCCCCCTCTAATTGCCAATGTAGTTAGAAAATAAAAATTGATATGTTCTTTCCACTCAAACAGAAGTTTTGAGAACAGCACTTTGGGAATAAGTCATGATTTATTGTTTGTCTAGGGACATGTGTTGCTGGAGAAAAGACCATTACTTTGCCAATGACTGGCAATATTTCTGCAAAACCAATAAATAAAATAGTAAATATGATAGCTATAAAATAGCAACAAATGGAGACGTTTTGCACATATTTTTTTGTGATCCAAGTGATTAAACAATTATCCTCCAAACACTAGGAATATGGCTAAAATTATGTTTCACCATGCAGTAATAATCACACAGAATGGTATATGTGGCAATATTTGGAGACAAGATGAGTAAAAATGTAATTATATTTTTATGTTATATTTCTCTGCAAATAAGGAAGTAATTTGATATTCTGATTAAAAAACTAATGCCAACAAGAAATATCCAGGCCTAGGTCTAGCTGCTAGAGTACTGTTTCTACTAGGAATTGAACAGGGGGTACTCTTTTCTTTGAATACATCATTAATGTTAATTTCCAAAGTAGTTCTACCTTGGTTAATACAATATTCGACCCTCTATGGCTTCTGGAATTTTTAACTTTATATTTAAAATAAATAAATGCCCAGTGGTGTCAAATTTGAAATATTTCTGTATTGGTAAAGTGGTTTTTCATGGGAATGGGGTGGTTTTTCATGTTTTGAGGGGTTGCATAAATCAAGGCTTAGCTTAGGAAGGAAAGGTCTTGTTAGTCATGCCCTCTTTTGAGAAGAGCTTTGGAAATGGGAATTATTCTTTGACCACTTTGCCTTTTTTTAGTTCTTTGAACAAATTTCTGGTTTTCTGCCTCAGGGGCTTTTCAACTACCATTTCATCTGAGGAAGTATCTTCAACTATTGTTGCCCACTTCAAGTCTTTCATGATCAGTCTTTTAATTTTGGTAGGCCCTAGTTTAATGCCTCCTATTAGGAGAGGCTTACTGTGATTCTTCTAAAGTAGGCTCTCTTCTTTTATATTTTCTAATTGTATCCACTGTTCCCCCTTGGTAATGCTTGTTACAATTTTTATTATTACTTCTATTTGTTTACTGACTGTTATCTGTTTACCTCTAAAGGCAAGGATCATGCTTGTATAGATCCAGCAATTCTTTGATATTTAATAGGTGCACAATAAATATTGTTAAATGAATAAATGATTGTAAGAGTACATCTGAAGGAAATTCTTGCTTAAGGGTGGAGGCCAAACTGGCAAAGCAATGATAATGTTGTTGTTGTTGTTTAGTCACTAAGTTGTGTCCAACTCTTTGTGATTTCATGGACTGTAGCCTGCCAAACATTTCTGTCCGTGGGATTTTCCAAGCTAGAATACTGGAGAGGGCTGCCATTTCATTCTTCAAGGGGCCCTCCCAACCCATGGATCAAACCTGCATCTCCTGCTTGGCAGGCGGATTCTTCACCACTGAGATACCAGGGAAGCCCCGATTATAATGCAAGGAATAATACACTGATAGTGGGAAAAGGTGGCAAGTGGAGTAGTTGGAAAGTGCTATATTCATATTGAGCAGCTGGGAATGAATTCTAAGCAGAATGAGAGTGGAAACTGTTGAGAATAGCATTGGTGTGTTTTATTGGTGATGACTAGAAATTAGGTTATTTTAAAAAAGAAGGATTCTGTACATCTTAAAATATGCTGTGTTGAGCTATAGCTAATTTTTCTAAGTACTATGTAACCAGTGGAAGGTATGGGTCTTAAGTTTATATAGCTTTATATTTACTATGATCTCCTGCTACCCTTGGGGGGCACTCGGTAGATGCTTGTGGGATACTTATTGCCTGAATGAAAAAAGAATTACAAAGATTACCCACTGAAAAGAACAGGTTGATTTTTATTTTAGCTTAAGACAGGTGTGTGAATTATAATTACCTAGGGTATATTATACATTAGGATGCACATATTCTTATACCAGCAGATACTTCCATTTCCTTGTAGTCCAATGCAGTGGTCATAGCTGTGAATTTCCCTGTGACTCAGACTAGCTCATATATGGCACGATTGCTGATGTCATCCAGCTAGCAGATGGGGAAGAAAGAGAAATAGAATGACATACAGTGTCTTGTCAACTGCCTTGGTCCACAAATACCTGTCACTTTTGCACACATCCCCTTGGCAGAAGCCAGGCATTTGTTCTTTCTCCCTTAAATGCAAGAGGCTAGACAATGTAGCTGTATGTATCAGAGCATCTCAGCTTCATATACACTGGAATAAATTTCCCAAATTTTTAACATCTCTAGCGACAGTAGCTGTGACTTTTATTTTTAACTCTGTACTGTTAATTACTCTCTGAGTTTTCTGAAATAAGCAATAAGCACAGATTAAGTTTATAATCAGATAAAAGCTTATAAACATTAAAATAAAAGGGTCCGTGAGAGCTAGCTGAGTGTCCTCCCTCTGGAGGTTTAGATGGGTTGGGGCACTCACTATGGTGTAAGTTTCAATATGTCTTTGTATCTTAGGAACTTCTTCAGGTGCTTGCCAAAGTGACAGAAAATCCACCGCGCATAGTGTAAGGAGGACCCTTCTCTATGCATGGGTGATTTGGATATGACATTTATCAGTGCTGATCACCTGGATTGCCTTGGCTGATCTGGCTGACTTGAAGGATTTTCCATTCTTCCCGTGCAGTTCCATATTTCCTTTCCAAAACCTTTCCTTCTGTCAAAGAGAGGAGTATTTTCTGCTCCCAGAGTGGGAAGGCAACAAAAGAAAAGTTATTTCTTTTTACAGTCTGTTGAAAAGCTATTCTTTAGCAAAACTACTTGTGCATGAAGATGAAGGTGTAGATTGAAAATTCATTGTATAAATGTGGGTGAAATCTAATTGATGATTTAATAAGAATTGATATTGATAGCCCTATGCAAGCATGTGGTATGTTCACTGCCCTTTTTTAAGAGTGTGAAAGACAGAAGGAATAGGCAAAGTGAGAAGCCTATGACACCTCCCATCCTACACATTTGATTCCGTATTTTATCTCTGGCTTCCACTTTGAATTTCAGAGGTATTTCTGCTGCTAAGATGCTTTTCAACACTCACCACTGGCTTCAAAGTTCAAGCCTTTCATTTCTTTGCCTCGTACTTACTTTCTGTTTCACTGCTTGCTACTGTCTTGCACTTGTCTTGCTGAAGAGTCCACCATGGCTATTTAATATTTAAAGGTTGGGATCACTTTGCAGGTTTTAGTTTAAAGGTAACCATAGCGCACGCGCACGCACACACACACACACACACACACACACACACACACACACACATTCATTATTAATAGCAGAGATGCCCTGTAAGTTGTTGGGAATCTTCTTTCCTTGCGATGTTAGTTTCATGCAAGTGCTGCTTTCAGTAGAATTAGGCTCTGATATTGCTATGTGGCAGGTAGACCAATGCAGTAACAAGGGACCCAGAACTCTGTGAACTGTTTATTATGTGGGTGGATGGGACCATGCTGAAGCGGGAGGTGAAGCCAGAAGCTGACAGGCCACGGAAAGTCCGATTTCGGATAGCATCGTCTCACAGTGGGAGAGTTCTGAGGGAGGTGTATGAAGATGGACGGCCAGCAGGCTCTCTGGATTCTGAATGTGCCAGTATCTGTGGCATAGATGGACTCAGTGAGTCTGATGGACAGCAGAATGGCCACATAGGATCAGAAGGTGATGAACAGGAGAATGACCAGGATAACCTGCTGGTGTTAGCAAGGGCAGCCAGCGAGAAGGGGTTTGGGACAAGAAGAGTCAACATTTTAAGCAAGAATGGCACAATCAGAGGTGTTAAATATAAAGTCAGTGCTGGACAAGCTCTGTTTAACAATTTGACCAAAGTATTACAGGTAAGTCATTGTACTTTGTCCTTCCTTCCTGATCTTTGTTTCTAACTCACTGTCTCAACACCTCTGTTCTCCAGTTTAAAGCAAGCCTCTCTTATTCATGACTATTACACATTTTATGAGTTACTTCTGCATCTAGGCTATTGTCTCAACAGCCATCAATTAAAAATATGGTCAAATGCTTAGCAAACTAGATTGATTTCTCAAAGCCAAATTCCTAACATTTAAGTAGTCTTCTAGTACATAATGACTAAAACAGAATATATGTTTCTTAGCCAAGGAAGGGAAGAAGACAGATTATAGTATTCAAAGCATTTGAACAAAGCTTAGGAATTAATTTCTGGTTAATCATCTTTAATACACCAGTTTACCATTTGTCATCACTTGTATAGACATTTAAACTAGAAAAGATTGAGTGCTACATTGAGTGGAGTTGGATTTAGTTGGAATGTTATGAAGATAGAAGGCTAATTTGACTTTCTGCCTTTCCTGGTGAGATTGCAGATTTCATCTAAGGTACTTTACTCCATTAATTTGCCTTAAGAACTCTAGAGCAGTACTTGAAAAAGTTATTCTTCTATAAATGTATACTTTGGATCCAGATTTTATAGTAAGAAGTTAGTCTTTAAAATATGATAGATTATGCTCCATAATGTAGGAATGCATTATTCATCCTGGGGCCATTGGCAATGAGCTTATGTTAATACAAGGTTTTGAAATTGCCTGGGAGCATTGGTGAAATGATTTTCTTTTAAAAACAGGAATCTTTATTTCACGAATGGAATTTATAATCACTACCATTAAAGTAGCAAGCCAATATTTTTTCATTTTAATACCATTGTATATTATTTTCAATATTTAAATAAAATGATCTCTCATGATGAATATTCCAGTGCCTCGACATTAAATAAGGACATGGGAGTGGTGAGGAATTTAACCAAAGACTTTCATTTTTCATTTAAAGGAAGTATTGGGAAAGGTCACATTATGAGTATTTAGAAAAGAAACTAAAGGGTAAAAGCTTTTCAGATCAAAGGTTTTTTTCATATATGGAATTTACCTATGACAGATTTTACAGATTAGGGGTGAGGGTTAGAACCAAACATTAGAAATCGGTGAGTGTTTTACTAGGTTGAAAATAATCCTATGTGGTGTCCTAGTCATTAGGCTGAGTTCATCTTAGTGCCTGTGTGTTTCTCCCAGTGCAGAAACTGTTATTGCTAAAGTGTAGAGCAAGACACGATAACAATTACATTTGTAACTGTTTGCATTCTTGTGATTAATTCAGCTTGTCATGACTTCACTTGCTTTATAATTTGGAGGGTTATTTACAAAACTACTGTACTAATTTTGGTCCTTGGATTAGAATTTGTTGTTCAAATCTCCCAAGAAACCTATCATTTATGAGTAAATACCTTAAACCTTCAAAGCCTGCAAGAGGAAAGCTTTTCCTCTCTGTGGCTTTATCCTAATGAGGCTATAAACTCAAATACAAAATAGAGGAAATTCCAAGGTCAAAATTTTAGTCCTAGATTAGGTTACAATATTTATTTAGAATTTTATGCATAATTCCATCACCCTATTTTGTTTTTTTATATTTTAATTTTTTTAAATTATGAAAGTATGGTAACACATTTACAGGAGACTTAGAAAATACAAAACAAGGTTACAATATATATTACAATTATTTCTTAAGTAGATAAATTAAGATTTTACTTGGACTTTCAATATCAAACTCTCAAAAATTAATAGAATGAATACAAAGAGAAGTAGAAGGATATACTAGGCCTGAAAAGCAGTATGAACCAATTCAACATAATTAAGATTTATACAGTTTTCACACAACAGTAGGATACAAATTCTATTAAAGTTCCCATGGACTGTACACTTGGAGACATTGGAACATATCCAGGGACATGAAACAAGGTGCAAAAATTTCATGGTCTAGAGGTATTGAAATCATACAGAGTCTGTTCCCTTATCATTGTGGAATTATGCTAGAAATCAGTATCAAAAATATTTGAAGATAGCCCATGTATTTTCAAGTCCAGTGTGAACTTTACCAAGAGAGATCTTCAGCTTAGTCATGAGATGCCTCAAAAAAGTTAGCTTGAAAAAAGTAGAGAGGGTAATTGCAGAGAAGAAAGCATCTAAATGAAAAATTAGCATCAAAATGAGAAATTAATATTAAAGATACTTTATAAACAAAATCCCATGTACTTGGAAATTAAATGACCACTTTCAAATGATGGGTGTATCCAAGAAGCCATAACAAGGAAAATTAGAATATATTGGTAATAGAGTAAAAAATGAAAAGAGAATTTACTAGAATTTGTTGCATGCAGCTGAAGCTGCTCAACACAGTTAAATACAACGTGGATTCTTGAGTAAGGTATGAAAACAAATAAAGGACACTAGCATAAAATTTTGTTCATTTTTTTAAAGATAAAAATCAAACAAAACTGTCCTTTTCTAATAATGTAACCTCATTCTATATACTCCATGCTTTAAGAAGATAATAATGGTTACTAGCGGAGGTCTCTCAAAGTTTAATATTTAATCAGTTTTTTTTTTCCAAGCTGGTCATTCTTTTTTTTTTTTTAATAATTGTAAAGAAATCAGCACATTATATTCACAAATTGTGGCCATGATCACTAGTTTCATCATCATTATTATCACCGCCACCATCATTGTGGGGATATTCGCCCATCTCTCCAGGACAAAATGTTAAAGGAGCTCCTACCTTATATCAGAGCTGCTAGCTGCACCATTTCAAGGGGCTCCATTAACATCACTGTCTGTGTGAACAGCACAGACATCCACACAGAATTATGCTGAGAGCTGACTTGGATACTGCTGCTTGCTAAGAGATGTGTATGTCAGTAAGGGATGACAAATGTCTTAGGCATATGTCTTAGGATGACTGAGTCGGTTATGTCCACAGGCATCCCACATGCAGCATCGGAGAAGCCCCAGAAGGTAAACGCAGAAGTTACCATTCAATTACACTCATAGGTCGGTATAGGGGCCAGAAGTGCCTCTTCCCTGGATCTCTGTATATTTTCCAAATCCCTTGGGAAGTAAGCAGCAAATTTAACTAGATGGAACTGTAATGTAGCAATTTCTCTCAGGGAGGAAAATCTGAGGAGTCAGGAGTCCTATCTTGGATATTTGGTTAAGTTTCACAAAGATTCGCACAGCGAATCTTGAAGAAAGGAACTGTGCTGGAAGATCAGGTTGTTCTTCCTGCTCTTCCTTTAAGATATTAAGTTATAAAATCTTAAAGCACTCAACATGAAACTTGAGAGGAAAACCTAAATATAAATAACATCTTTGAAAAACCATGAAAATCACTTTGCTTTCTCTCTATTAGTTTTCCATTATGTTATTACCATCTCATAAAACACTGGTAAGTGACTTGCAAAATTTTCAACTGTGCAAAGAATAGTCATTGAAATAATTTTTACTCCAAACATTTATACTTCTGAGCAGCACTTATTAATTAATAGGAAGTTGTCTATAAAAAGGATATTAGAACAAATTTTTATTTAATTTGTCAATTAATTGCCCTATAAAATTCTGGGTTATTGAAGGTGTGCAGTATGAATCAAGGTTTTTAAGGGTGGTGATGGACCCAGAGAGAAAAGGTTACCTGGATTATCCAGTGACCCTTGTAGATTGTGATTTGTTAGTGAATCACTCAAGGGCCTGGTGATGGTCTAAATTATGACTTTTCAGATGCCTGACTTTTTCATCTCTCCCAGAGATCACAGGATGTAATGCTTAAGAGAGGCCGATTTGGAAATCTGAAAGCCTAGAATATAGTCATGGCCTGGAAATAGGTATGTATCAGAAGCTGTTTAGGTTGTTCTTACATATGGTAACCTGAAGAAGGGCATGGCAGCCCACTCCAGTATTCTTGTCTGGAGAATTCCACGGACAGAGGAGCCTGGTAGGCTACAGTCCATGGGCTCGCAAAGAGTCAGACACGACTGAGCGACTTTCACTTCACTTTGCATATAGTAAAGTTCAAGAATTATTGACCAAGACGTAAAAGGAAATTTTAATGAAAAATATCTCATAGTGTTCTTTATGACTTCAATGTTTAATGAGGAAATAAGAAGATATGTATTAATCTATGATTTTTTACTCTGATGAGGTTAGACCATCAGGAGGGTCTTTATTGAGTCAGAGATAAATAAAGGTATACTGATAGGTTTCCTATTGGTATCCTAATTTATCCATCTCTAGTTGGTTTAGAAACAGGTCCAGAAATCTTACCAGTATAGGTGTTCTTTTTTAGTTCTCTTTAAGAAATTTGGCTGTAAGGATATTTCTATCTAGATAATACTTTTCCTCATTATTTGAAAATTTATTTTTTGTTTAAAAAATTATTCATTTTTATCTCATGCAAGACAAATTACACAACTGTATTGCTCAACCTCTCCACCCAGTTCATATGATTAAGTATGAGATACACTTTTCTCTCAGCAGCAACATCATTTCCAAAGGCTCTTACAGTGGTCAATGATGCAGATAATTAAGGTCATTAATGTTTTCTGATTTATTCTTATAAAATTACATTTCAGATGGTAATCTTTTCTTGATCTTATCTTCAAACTTTGTAAGCATACTTTGTTAGAATTGCCTAAATAATTTTCATAATTTTAGTTCCCTCTCTTTCTACAAATTTGACATTTCTGTATTAGAGAAAAATAGATGCAAAAAAGTAAAGTAATTACAGCACACACTATAATTTGGTGGCTCTTTTCAAAGAACTCAAATTAGACATATAACCTCCATCTGTGTATGTATATGCATTTCTCTAGCTTGTGAGCTTGTATTTATGAACATTCTAATATTTCAAGACAAATAAAATAAAAATAATAATGCACTTGCAGAACAATTATATTATGCAAAGGGTTTTACAAACATTATTTTGCTTAATTGTACTAAAATTTTTGTGAAATAAGGAGGGTATTATTATGATGATGTCTGTTTTTAAATAGCTGGATATCAGAGAAATCAGTTATTTGACCCAAAGATAGAAAACTATCTTTCACTGTTTTGGCTTTGTTCATTTTTAAAAGTATAACACTCTATACAAAAAGCCCTCACTTTGCCTTTTGAAATGTTGTAATAACAAATATGAAGATATACAGGAATAAATATATCATGCTATGATATAATCTGGTCTTTTGAAATTTCAACAATTGGTTAGAAGATTTTTAAATTTATCATCCATTGAACTTTCAATCTTCACCTAGGGGAGGTTTATCTGCAGCTAAATAGCTTCTATTCAGTTTTAAATTGTAATTCTATAACATCATTTGATTGAATTGTCATGCGATTGGAGAAGTTGAGTCAGCAGGGGAATGGCTTGGTTCACTCAAGGAAACAGCTGCTCAGCTTTGCTCACTGACCTTAGCATACAGCTATCTATCTGTATTGGCAGAAGTTTCTGGACATACTTCTTATCCATCTCTGGTTCACTGAATCTAGCTTTGATAATAAAATAATACTCCAGAAAAAAGGAAGCAATACTCTTGATGACTCTTATGTCCCAATGGTTTATTTGGACCACTCTGGAAAAACAATGATAGTGGTTAAGGCTGCTTAAGTACTTCCTGAATGCCAGGCACTGTTCTCATTGTTTATGTGCATTGGCATATTTGCTCTTCATAGCAACTATATAAGGTAGTATCATTATTAATCAATTAATTACAGTTTGTGCTTCATTTCTGTATATGAAACATTAAATTGTGGGATTTAAAATCATATTTATCTGGGGAAATTCTTATGCAATAGTTTATCAAAACAAGCATCTACTAATGGAAATATTGCCTTCTTAGCTATCAATAGGCAAGAAATTCTAGGATTTTTGATACAATTTCAAATGGTACAGGAAGCTACATTAAGAAATTAGGTGGCATCATCAAAGAAGCAGGAAAAAAAGCACCAGAATATAAGTTGGTACTGTTGTCGTTTAGTTACTAAGTCATGTCTGATTCTTTTGTGACCCCATGGACTTTAGCCTGCTGGATTCCTTTGTCCATGGGATTTCCGAGGCAAGAACACTGGAGTGGGTTGCCGTTTCCTTCTCCATGGGATCTTCCCAACCCAAGGATCAAATCAGTGTCTCCAGTGGATTGTTTACTGTTGAGTCACCAGCTACTGATATATTATTGTGTACAATTAAAGAATTGTTGTAAACTGTAGAGTACTGTGACGACTTTCCATGTGCTATCCCTTTGGTACTCTTTATAACAGTATACAGTGATACTAATTAGGATCTCAATAAATATTCTTTCTTTGAGTTAATGAATTTAGGGACATACTCTTAGTGGTTATTTCCTTCTCTTTGTGTTTGGAGATTTCTTATATTGGATAGGAGTAGAGTTTGCATGGTGAAGTATTAATAGCTTGCTCCCATCAATTCTCTAATTGATGTGTTATCTTTAATTGATATGAGTTATCTTTCCTGTGCATTCAATCCTTTATTTAATAGCCATTTACTGCATATTTATTATGGAGCAGGGACTATGCTAGATAACACGAGGAATAAAACTTAATTTCTGCCCCCATGGAAGATTGAACAGTGTATTATGAATGGTTGTGTGAAGTGATTCCTGGGAGAATTCAGATACAACACTGACATTGTTTCCCATCTCCAGAGGATTCTTGCCCTCTGTTTGCTCATTGACCTATCATAGCCATGCCCCCATTCTTCATTTGCCAATGCTTATATTTTTCTCAGTTTTAGTCTTTTTTCTCGTTAGACTGTCATTGTATTACATTCTTTTCTTCAGCTACTCTTGCTTTCTTTCTAATTTCATTCTGATCTTGATATATAATTAAAGATACTTATTTTGACCTTATAAGTCCCCAGTAGTCAGAACTAGTTACTCTGCCCTTTAACACTCACTTATCCAAGTCCTGTGAATCTTATTAAAATCTTGTCTCTTTAGTGCAATAAATATCTAAATTGGAATATTTCATTTTTCTCTATTTATCAGAATCCTTGTATCATCATGAATTTAAACTTGTAGGAGCTTGGTTTTATTTTATTTTATTTTTAAACTTTACATAATTGTATTAGTTTTGCCAAGGAGCTTGGTTTTAATTGTTTGAAGATTAATTGTGTGAAGATCCCATGAAGCTACTTCAATTCTGACTTTAGAACAATACACTGAGCAAACCTGCAGATTCTATAAGATGACTTGAAATGGTTTGATGAACTCTTACTGGCAGCCCATGGTTACCACACAATTAGAGAATTAACACCTGATGTTTCCAAACTTTATTAAAGCAGTATAACAGTATCCTACAGTATACTGTATACAGTATACAGTATAACAGTAGGATTAGACAAACATCCTCTGAGTGGCATATTCATGCTTGCAGAGTTTCTGATATTTTCTCCTAAAACCAGTGTTTTGGATTTTGTATAAAAGCAATATGAACATTTAATGGTGTATAAATTGGCATACTATACAATTATATGAATCCCTCAATCATTATTGCTTGGAATGAATTTTCAAAATGATACACAGAATAAAATATACAAATTTTTTTGGTTAAGGACAATTTATTTACATACACAAATCCATTCAACTAAGAATTTGGATCCCTTTGCTTAGTTTTATTTTTCTAATAATTCATTATTTCACCTAACTGCTGACAATTTATTTATGTCTTAGAATCTTTCATTAGAAGGAAAGTAGTAGATATATTAGACTGACCTAAAATTTCGTTAAATTTTTTTCCCCATAAGATGCGATAGAAAAACCTAAATGAAACTTTTGGCCAACCCAATATTTGCATTTTGTTCATGTAATCTCCCCCACAGTTAATAGACCAAATTAGAGAAGAATTCCTTATTTTATTGATCTTTAAACAACAGAATTAGGCCATGAAAGAATTAAGTTCCTCCATTATGTATCTCTTATGTAAGAAATGCTATGGAATTAAAGATCTTTATTATATAAAAACTCTGAAAGCTTGGCTAGTCCACAGTTGGAAAGAGTAGTGAAAACCAAAGTATTGATTTGCAAGAGATAGTCTGTGTTAGAAGAGGAGGCGCTGGGGAATTATGTTCTAACAGGTCAGCAGAAAGAGAATAAGGAGAAGTTAGAGTCCCAGACCGGTGGAGACTAAATGAAGGTCATCTTAGGAAGGGAAGAGAGCGGATGGGCTTTGACCTTAGAGGAAGTTGTTGGGTCTAGAGACTGGGGTTCTGGGCTTCATGGATTAGAACTGGGTCAGCATGGAGAAGCTGTGGACAACCCTATTATGGGGCCTCTAGAAGCAACCAATGCTGGCAGAGCCGCTCTCCTTGACTGCTCGCTGTCTCTGCTGCAGAGCCAGGTTCACATGTCACCCCGTGGCTGTTTCATGAGCACCTCCCTTTGACAGCTACCAGCATATGGCTTGTGGAGCATCTAATGGAAGTGATGCCCTCTCATGTCCTGAGATTCTGCCGAACTCCTTCCAAACTGGCCCAAGTAAACACTCCTCTTTTCAATGATGCAGGACTCACGATTCCCTCCTGAAATGAAAAGCGGATTCATTTTGGTATTTGGCAAAACTAATACAATTATGTAAAATTTAAAAATAAAATAAAATTAAAATAAAATAAAATAAAACAAAATTTGACTTGGAGATGTATGTGAAACATGGAGAAATTTACAGTTGCTGCCTAGAAGTGTTCAAAGTGTGAAGATTATCAGAGAACATACTAAATATCATGACGAACCCAAGGGATGAAAAAAAGTTAAGACAAGAAAAAGGAAGTGAAAAGCTATTAGAAAAAACAAACAAACACATGAACTTACTCATATAAGAATGTTTTGTTGTATTTTTTTCATTTTACCACTAAATTTCAAGTCATATAAAAAAAAAAAAAAGAAAACAAGGCCTTTGGCATCCAGATTAATCATGCTGGGTATGTGAAAAATAAAGCCTGCAGTATCCATATTCAGGACTTTCCTGGACAGTGATAATGACTCACTTAATGTATTAGCTTCTTACTGCTGTTGAAACTGGAGAAGGCAATGGCACCCCACTCCAGTACTCTTGCCTGGAAAATCCCATGGACGGAGGAGCCTGGTGGGCTGCAGTCCATGGGGTCGCTAGGAGTTGGACACGACTGAGCGACTTCACTTTCACTTTTCACTTTCATGCACTGGAGAAGGAAATGGCAACCCACTCCAGTGTTCTTGCCTGGAGAATCCCAGGGACAGGGGAGCCTGGTGGGCTGCCGTCTATGGGGTCGCACAGAGTCGGACACGACTGAAGCGACTTAGGAGCAGCAGCAGCTGTTGAAACAACATGCCACAGACTTAGTGGCTTAAAAGAACACAAATTTATTACTTTACAATTCTAGAGATCAGAAATCTGAAATGTCTCAGGGGGATAAAGTGCAGGTTTTAACTGGACTATGATCTTTCTGTTCCTGCCTTTTACAGCTTCCGGAGGCTGCACATTCCTTGGCCATGGTCTTGCATCACTGTGACCTCAGCTTCCACTGTTACATCTCTTCTTCTTGTTCTTCTACCTCCTTTTTTCTTTTATAAAGACATTTATGATTACACTGAGCTTTCCAGTATAATCCAGGCCAATCCTTCTACTTTAAGATCACTTAACACAATCACTTCTGCAAAATCTCTTTTGCCATTTAAGGTAACGTATTCACAGCTTGTGGGGACTAGGGCATGGCCGCTTTGGAGTGGCTGTTAGTCTATATACCACAACTGGTAGGTGTAGTAAGCTTATTTTATGTATGAGAAAACTAAGGTATTGTGGTAGATTAAATTATTGGCTGCTTTTTCTCCCTTTTCCCTGTGGTACACTGACGTAGTTTTGCCATTGCCACCTGAAGACAGGAGTGCACTTCTACAACTTTTGACTCTGTAGTCTTGGACATGTGACTCTTATTGGACAATGAAATCTATTGATGTAGCACATGAAGAGGCTTGAAGTGTGTTTGCACATTTGGGTTTGCCATCTTGTATGCCTTCATTTTATGTCTGGGCTCTTAAAAACAGCACTATCAATTATTCCCAAGAGTAAGAAAAGAACCAAGTGTGTCTAAGAAACAAAGCCCCAATTTCCTTTCTGAGAGAAAGAAGAAACAAATGTCCTAATTCTCTGGTAGCGTCTTAAATGATTTTTGTGCTCTCTTTCCCTCCATTAATGGGTAACAGTATTATTCTCTGGAGGGAGATGGCCTGGTTTCTGATGCAGAGTCTGAAACTCCGAGGTGAGTATCCTAGGGAAATTTACTTAACTTTTGTAAATCGCAGTTGCCTCATCAGTTAAGTGGGGATAATGATAGTAACTATTTCCCATGAAATGAATGAACTACTGAGTATATAGCATTTTACACAATGCCTAGCACATTGTACATGGTGAATAAAACTGTTATTTCTGTTATTCATCCCTCAAACAAACTGAATCAATCATTGCTAACTAAGTACTCTGCTAGGCAGTGAGGGCACAGTGATGAACAAAGCATGATTTATCCTCAGAGGAGCTAAATTCCTTCTCCTGAGGCAGATAAACTCATAGTTCCTGTCAAACATGGTGAGTACCGTGGTGTTTACAAACAGACAGAGGCAGGAATTCTGACCTGACTCTGTTAAGTCTTTAGAGATGCTCTTCTCCTCATATAACATCTTTTTTTTTTTTTTTTTTTGTTTGAGGATTCCAGTTTTATTTTTTTAAATTTTATTTTATTTTTAAACTTTACATAATTGTATTAGTTTTGCCAAATATCAAAATGAATCCGCCACAGGTATACATGTGTTCCCCATCCTGAACCCTCCTCCCTCCTCCGTCCCCATACCATCCCTCTGGGTTGTCCCAGTGCACCAGCCCCAAGCATCCAGTATCGTGCATTGAACCTGGACTGGCAGCTCGTTTCATACATGATATTTTACATGTTTCAATGCCATTCTCCCAAATCTTCCCACCCTCTCCCTCTCCCACAGAACTAGGGCTTGCGTGGGACTTCTTGAAAAGACTTCATGGCACAGCAAGCTTTGCTGGCTGCACTCACTTCTCTTCGGGAAAAAACTCAGCTGCTGGCCCTGGGCTTGGCTTAGCCTCTGCTACACAAACCTGTTTTCCCGAGGCCAGTTCCTCCGTTCCAGATCCTGTCTTGGCTCTGGCCCCTGCGTGGACCTTTGTCTTCCATTCTCTTTTTAACCTCCTGTGGCTGCTAGGCCACACGTGTGTCAGTTTGGCTCTGTACCTGTGAGCTCAGCCAGCCACCCACGTGCCTTGTGTCTGAGCATTCCTCCACAACACCTGTCATCCTGAAAGCCTGGCTTGCTCCTTCTGGGTAGAGATAACTCCCATCTCTTCTTTAGTAATAGCCTGGATTGACTTTTTATACCTTTCAACCCTAATCCAAGGGATTGTTTGTATTTATATGGGATGTATTTTGCTATAAGCTATAGAGTAGACTACTGGATATGGCTTAAAATACATTCATTTTTATCAGTTCAGGCAATGTTGAGAAAAGGCTGTTGCTGAGGTTGTTTGGTGGCTTGATAATGGGGTAGACAACCCAGTTCCTGTTTTCTGCTCTATCGTCCTTGGCTTATTTGTGAAATTCCTCGTGGATCCAAGATGGCTGCCAGACCAGAGTCAAAAACAGAAAGGGGGCAGTGGCAAAAGAGAGCTCCTTTGTAGGTTCGTCTTTTCTATCAGAAAAGAAAAGAGAATTCTAGAAATTTCTAAGAAGCATTCTCTTACAGTTAATATCCAGAATAGAGTTTTATGGCTACTGCTTGCTATAATAGAAAACTGGGAATATGAGTTATGGCTTTGCCTCTGTGGCAGAGGACAGCATGGAGCCTGGAGTTTGAAACAACTGTTGGGTAAGCAAGCAACTGTGCCTGCCACACCGTTACCCAAGAACTCTGTTGTTGTTCAGTCTCTCAGTAGTGTTGGACTCTTTATGACCCCATGAACTGCAGCATGGCAGGCCTCTCTGTCCCTCACCATCTCTTAGAGTTTGCCCAAGCTCGTATCCATTGAATCAGTGATGCCACCCAGCCATCCGGTTCCATCCAGAGCTGTGATATGACTTAATTTTTACTTTATACAATTTGACTCACATTGGACCATACAGAAGCATTTTAATAGTGATCTTATAGTATAATCTGTGTGCATTGTTTTTACCTGTCCTTGTTTTTTCCTGTCTTTTCAAGTTCATTTCTTAATATTTTTTCAGTATCCATTCCTTTTGATTTCTGGCTGCCATACCTGTTTTTTCAGGCCTAGCCCTTTTTCTTGTTGCTTTTTACCTTTTAAAAAAGTTTTTTGAACCTTTTTACCAGATGGCTTTCATTATTCTAATACTAGAACTTCAGAAACCTCAAATGACATGTTGTTGTTCTTCCAGTCACGTCCAGCTCTTTGCGACCCCATGGACTGCAGCACACCAGGCCTCTCTTTCCCTCACCACTCCCAAGGTTTGCACAAGTTTATGTCCACTGCGTCAGTGATGCCATCAAACATCAAATGACATGAGAGGATGGTAAACAACTTATTATTAACTCATTGCCATAAACATCTAAGTATATTACTTACCTATTAAATCTAGAGTAGGGCCTGACTGTGTAATTTTAAAAAGGTGCATGTCAGCCACACTTGACCTAAGCTGAGCCACCTGAAACAGAAATGAACTTCTCCTATACAGTGCCTATGGCTTTATTTTTTCCCTCCTGCTTGCTTTCATTAAATCAGAAACAAAATAAAATACAAAACACAGTGACTACAGAGTCACGGGGAGGCTTCCCACAGCTTCCTCCTCCACGCCTGCCTTGGAAGCATCCCCTCAGGGCTCCATAGGCAGGGAGGGGGACTCGCTTCCCATTTGAGGAGAACAATGAGACAGCAGCTCTCTGCATGCAGAGCAGGGCAGACCTCTCTCAGCAAGCCTCTTAGCTTGCTGCTGCTGCTTTCCAGATTCCACTAGTCATAAACAAGCTTTAAAAAAATTATTTAAACAATTCTATTGGTATTAATAATGAGAGCAATCCTTTTTTGAATGCCTGCACATACAGAATTTAACTTAGGTACCTTTCTTATGGGCTTCCCAGGTGGAGCAGTGGTAAAGAATCTGCCTGCCAATGCAGGAGACTCAAGAGACATGGGTTCAATCCCTGGGTGGGGAAGATCCCCTGGAGTAGGAAATGACAACCCACTCCAGTATTCTTGCCCAAAGAATTCCATGGGGTTGCAAAGTCCAGGGGGAAATGACTGAGCACACACACACACACACACATCTTTCTTATAATACTATTTCTTCAATCCTTATAGCAAACTTGGAAGTCAGATATTAATTTATTTTACATGATATAAGCTGACAACATCCTGATTTGATGAAAAAGCAATGAAAAAACATTTGTCCTCAAATATTTTGACCTTTGTTTTGATCTTCCATCTGAAATTTTTCCATTATTTTTTTACTCCAGAGATCTCCTTTGTCTTAAGTTGAAGTTCCCTTGAAGGAGAACCTGTGATTGGATTCTTGAGACAAGTGATTTACTGAGGGAACACTCTCGGAAGAAAAGGGGTGGAGGGTACAGTTTAGGGTGGCAAGAAAGCTAAGCAAAGAAGCAATCTTGTCTAGAGACCAGCTTCAGCCTGAATGCTTGGAATACAAATTATACCATGGATTTATCCTTGTTTTCAGGAAGGGGCTGGCGTTTGTCATGCCTGTGTTGTCTGTCATTGGCTGTTGTGTGTCTATGTGTGTATATAAATGTCTGTAGTAAAAAGGCATCATCCATTCTGCTGAAACATTGATCCAGAGAAAGGGGAAGCTGTGAGCTTTTGGCAGGCACTATTCACAGTGGCTGGGGGTGGTGGTGGTGGGTGACCCATTATTTTGGGGGAAACCTGGAGCATCCACTACAGTCCACTTCTTGCGCTGTTCAGACTTATTTGCTTCTCCCATGGAATTTATTCCATCCAGGCACAGCCATGCCCCAGTTAATGGGGGAGCTAGTGGGATAAATTATAACCCCCACACTGTAGCTGGTCTTAGAGTGATTTTTGTTTTATCCCTCTCTTACTTTCCACTGTAGACCTCCTCCTCTTAACTAGTATAACCATAGCTTGCATGGGTGAGTGCCCGTATTCTCAGTCCCAGGGGATTCTGAGCCTCTGGTGATTGGTACCCTCATCAGGCAGTGATTGCTGTACTTGCCCATTTACATTTAAAACCAAGTGAGTACCAAGAGTGGCACCTGAGCACCGCACTGATTTTTATCTGTCCCTAATATATAGCAGCAGTTTATCCCTTTGACAGTCAGGGTCAATTACCCCATCCAGTGTGATAGCTCCTTTTTTATGACAGCTGGATCACTGTTATAATGAGCCCAAGGTAACCACATGTCAGCTGTAGCTTTAAGTTTAATGGGCCCTGTCCTATGCTGTTTAGTGGAAGTCGCCCCTTTTGGGACCAAGGGATTAATGACAGCTAAAGTTGTAGGAATGGAAAGCACAAGTCAGTCACTGCAAGTGATGGTGAATGGGAGCATTCTTCTATCTCCCCATTGGTTCCTGGAGCCATGAATTCTAGATATTGGCAGTATAGCATCTTATAATGACCACTGGCTTAAGGTGTAATTGGCATCCTGAGGAATGATACCCTTTCCCACAAGGTGTCATCATCAAGCTGATACATCATCTATGCTTTCAAGCTGCTTTTCTATAGCTCTATCCAGTTCTGGATGATGTTGTATATGGTAGGGGCAGTGTTCCTACCTATTCAAGTAGCTTACTTGAGCCTTCTGAACCTGCTTGAGCCTGATCTTACTTCATTTTCTGATGAATTGTTGCTAGACCTACTCGATCTTAAATGACTTTGTGGTTGTGACAGTATACATCTATAAAGTAGTATACATCCAGACTAACCATATTAGTCTGGAAGGGTAAATGCTCGATTTCTACCAGGGGCCTGGCCATGCCAGAAGCTGCTTTTCAAATACTGTGTAGTTTCTTCTGCAGACAGCATGGTTTTGATACAGAACCTAGAGGTTGCTGCTACGTCTTTCCTGGCCAGAGATTTGACAGAGTGTCCTTGTCCACTTCAGACACCCCTAGTAACATGGGATCTGCTGGGCGCTTCAGAGCTACTTGTACTTTGGCCTGTAGCTGTTGCAAAGCCCTTCTTTTTGTGAGCCTTACTGTAAGACTGGCAACCTTCTGTGCCACTTATAAGTGGATGTGTGTCTGCTAACCCCATCCAGCACTGCACTTTTTACTTAGAGATAGATGGTACAGGGATTTCCCTGGCCGTCCAGTGGTTAAGACTGTGCTTCCAGTGCAGGGGGAGCATGGTGGATCCCTGGTTGGAGATCCTACATGCCGTGTGGTGTGGACAAAAAAGAAAAGGTGCAAAATACAACAACTCATCCTTTCCATTTGAGGGGACATTCCAGCATGCCCCAGATCACAAGACTCCTAAATAATTCATCAGGAGTTGCAAATTTTTGGATCTTTATTGGGATTTTCTCCTACATTCTGGAGCATATGTGTCTTACAGTCAGGCATTTAGTATTTTTTGCTCATCATGTCTTACTTAGATGAGCTGTTAATACTGGTGGGCCAGTATGTGGTTCTGGGTAATGTCCATAATTGCCCTCCCACCCAAGTCTCCTAGACGAAGGGAGTAATTCTCTGTCTAAAGGGAGAGGAAGCTGAAGCTGAGAGCAGTTTGCAGCCACGACTCATGACAACAGAGAGTACCAGAACAGTGAAGGGAAGGGAGAGTCAGGGATAGACGCCACAGCATCCACTACACCCTGGAAACATACAATGATATCTGGAGATAGTGGAGGAATGATGCTGAGTGAGGAAGGGATAGGATACTGGCATCTCTCACTATAGCACTGCACTGGAAAGCAGTTCCATATTGATAGAAAGGAAGTTGGTTGTGAGAATTCTGAGTAGCCTGAGTCCTTTCCTGTGGGAAATGGCAGTGGTGTGGTGGGAAGAAGATGGTTAAGTATTCATAAAATCTGCAAGTTGGTTGTCAAAACCTTTGCAGTTAGAAACTGGTCATGGTGGGAGTGTTCCTAGCACAGAGATGAGCAAATACTACAAATTAGTGCTTTTTTTCCCCTCCCCTGGAAGCAGTTTACCAGCAGATCATGGCTACTAGAAGCTTTTTTAAAAGAATTGCAAAATAGGAGAAGGTGAACAGCAAGAGAACCCCAAATCCAAACTCTAACTAATTAGTCATTTTTCCTGGAACCAGAGCTAGCGCATTTTCCTTTTCCTAAAATGCAATCAGAAAGTGCCATCTGGTTAGCCATTTTTTAAGGTCATTAGTGTTATTTTCTCATTAAAAAACCCATTTACTTCTGGGGATTGCTTAGTAAGTTTATGCTGCAATAGACATGAAGAAACTCTTCCTATTTTGTTTTCCAGCCCCCAGGCTTGCCTTTGGCTGATCATTTCCTCATGGAACTGAAAATCTAATCATGTTACTCCCTTGCTAAAAGTAAGCAAATTGTTTTCTGTAGCATTTACATATAAAACTTCTCAGCCTGGGATATGAGCCTGAGTTCCTCTCAAAATCAGAGTGTAAAATAAGGGTCCGTGTGTGGGTAGTTTTTGGGGAGTAATCTCAGGGCAGAAGGGAGAGATTGGGGAATGTGGGGGAGGGAAGGAGATAAAGCCAATACAGAGATGCCTTAATCAGTGTCATGGGACACTAGGGTTCCTTCCATCCCCGTTCCCACTGCGGCCTTCTTGGGATTGTCTATAACACCTTTCAGAGTCCACACCAGCCATAAGGGTAAGCATTTATGAACTTTTCCCCTTTGGTGAGGGTTGCCCCAAGAGGTTTACATGTCCCCCACCCCATCCATGTACACACTTCTGTGCTGTAACACCTAAGAGCTGGGTGGTCTTCCTCCAGTGCCTCTCATTGAGGAGTTGGAGAAAACCTAGGGTAGAAAGCAAAAGATGTGTGACACAAACTTGCAGCGAGTTTCTGTCAGTACAAAGTGACTTGACACTCATATGGGACTGTTTCCTGAAGCCAGGATTGTGGGGTGGAACACAAAAGTCTGCTGAAACACATGACATGTAAAGCTCTCTGTGAGTTTCCTTTTTACTCTTCCTGTCTCATCCCTGGACATGGTCTCCTTACAGACTGTGCACACCAATACAGGTATCCTAGTCAGACCTTTTCGTTTAATATAACCTGATTTTTTTTTTTTTTTTGGGTGTATACTCATTTCTTGTCTTGAAATGCTGCCACTCTTTTCTCTTAGTTAACACAATCTTTTCAGCTAACACCAGATGTGACTTTTTCCTGGAAGCTTCCATGGTTCCCCCTAGTTAGTGCTAAATGCTTCTGTAGTTCTTGAAATATCCTTATTACAACTCTTATTACAACACTAACTCTAACACCCAAATCTGTTTACTACCCAGCCTTCCACATAGGTTCATAAGGGACTGTATTTTAAATTTCCATATCCTGAGTACCTAACACAGTACTTGACTGTTTAATAAATGTTCTTTAGGTACTTGAGGACTAAAAGAATGAGTGCATTTTGATTTTGTGATGCCTTGCTTTTACCTAAAAAGAAAATCTAATCTAAGTCTATTCCAAATAAGTTAAAACATTGATATATTTTGAAAGCAGTGAGGTAAGTATCCAAATAGGTCTCTGATAAACATAGATATATATGTATATATTTATATACACACATATATAAATATATATATACACATACACCTATATATGTATTTATGCATATGTATAGGCAGCTGAAGATGGAGAAGCTAGCTCTATAAGTCAGCAAAAACAAGACCAGAAGCTGATTGTGTATCAGATCATGAACTCCTTCTTACAAAATTCAAACTTAAACTGAATAGGGAAAATCTCTAGACCATTCATGTGGGACCTAAATCAAATCCCTATGATTATACAGCAGAAGTGACAAATGTATTCAAGGGGTTGGATCTGGAGAACAGTCTGCCTGAAAAACTATGGGTGGAGGTTTGTAACATTGTACAGGAGGCGGTGACCAAAACCATGCCAAAGAAAAAGAAATGCAAGAATGCAAAACTGTTGTCTGAGGAGGGCTTACAAATAACTGAGAGAAGAAGAGAAGCAAAAGGCAAAGGAGAAAGGGAAACATATACCCAAATGAACGTAGAGTTACAGAGAATAGCAAGGAGAGATAAGAAAGCCTTCTTAAGTGAACAATGCAACAAAGCAGAGGAAAACAACAGAATGGGAAAGACTAGAGAAATCTTCAAGAAAATTGTAGATACCAAGGGAACATTTCATACAAAGATGGGCACAATAAAGGATGGAAATGGTAAGGGCCTAACAGAAGCAGAAGAAATTAAGAAGAGGTGGCAAGAATCACAGCAGAACTATATGAAAAGGTATTTATGACCCAGATAACCGCAATGGTGTGGTCACTCACCTAGAGTCAGACATCCTGGAGTGTGAATTCAAGTGGGCCTTAGGAAGCAATACTAAGAACAAAGCTAGTGGAAGTGATGGGATTCCAGCTGAGCTATTTCAAATCCTAAAAGATGATGCTGTTAAAGTGTTGCACTCAATATGTCAGCAAATTTAGGAAACTCAGCAGTGGCTACAGGACTGGTAAAGGTCAGTTTTTCATTTCAATCCCAGAAAAGGGAAATGCTAAAGAATGTTTAAACTACCACATAATTGTACTCACTTCTCATGCTAGCAAGGTAATGATCAAAATCCTTCCAGCTAGGCTTCAATAGTACATGAACCTAGGGCTTTCAGATGTTCTAGCTGAATTTAGCCAGGACATGGAAGCAACCTAGATGTCCATCAGCAGACAAATGGAAAAGAAAGCTGTGGTACATATACACAATTAAAAAGACTACATTTGAATCTGTTCTAATGAGGTGGATAAAACTGGAGCCTATTATACAGAGTGAAGTAAGCCAGAAAGAAAAACACCAATATAGTATACTAACACATATATATGGAATTTAGAAAGATGGTAATGATAACCCTGGATGCAAGACAGCAAAAGAGACACAGATGTATAGAACAGTCTTTGGACTCTTTGGAGAAGGCAATGGCACCCCACTCCAGTACTCTTGCCTGGAAAATCCCATGGATGGAGGAGCCTAGTGGGTTGCAGTCCATGGGGTCGCTAAGAGGTGGACACGACTGAACAATTTCACTTTCACTTTTCACTTTCATGCACTGGAGAAGGAAATGGCAACCCACTCCAGTGTTCTTGCCTGGAGAATCCCAGGGACAGGGGAGCCTGGTGGGCTGCTGTCTCTGGGCTCGCACAGAGTCGGACATGACTGAAGTGACTTAGCAGCAGTAGCAGTTTGGACTCTTGGGAGAGGGAGAGGGTGGGATGATTTGGGAGAATGGCATTGAAACATGTATAATATAATATATGAAATGAATCGCCAGTCCAGGTTCGATGCATGATACAGGATGGTTGGGGCTGGTGCACTGGGATGACCCAGAGGGATGGTACAGGGAGGGAGGTGGGAGGGGGGTTCAGGATGGGGAACACGTGTATACCTGTAGCGGATTCATGATGATGTATGGCAAAACCAATACAATATTGTAAAGTAATTAGCCTCCAATTAAAATAAATAAATTTATTAAAAAAAAAAAGAAAAGGCAGTGGAACCAGAGATCAAATTGCCAACATCTGTTGGATCATAGAGAGAGCAAGGGAATTGCAGAAAAACATCTATTTATGCCACATTGACTATGCAAAAGCCTTTGCCTGTGTAGAATTCTTAAAGAGCTTGGAATATCAAACCACCTTACCTGCCTCCTGGAAACCTGTATGTAGATCAAAAAGCAACATTTAGAATCAGGTATGGAACAACTACTGCTGCTAAGTTGCTTCAGTCTGGTTCAAAATTGGGAAAGGAGTACATCAAGGCTGTACATTGTCACCCTGTTTATTTAATATAGTGTACTTCATGCAAATACAAAAAGGATCTTCATGACCCAGATAATCAATGATGGTGTGATCACTCACCTAGAGCCAGACATCCTGGAATGTGAAGTCAAGTGGGCCTTAGGAAGCATCACTACAAACAAAGCTAGTGGAAGTGATGGAATTCCAGTTGAGCTATTTCAAATCCTAAAATGATGTTGTGAAAATGCTGCACACAATATGTCAGCAAATTTAGGAAACTCAGCAGTGGCCACAGGACTAGAAAAGGTCAGTTTTCATTCCAATCCCAAAGAAAGGCAATGCCAAAGAATGCACAAACTACCACACCATTGCACTAATTTCACACGCTAGTAAAGTAATGCTCAGAATTCTCCAAGCCAGGCTTCAACAGGACGTGAACTGTGAGCTTTCAGATGTTCAAGTTGGATTTAGAAAAGGCAGAGGAACCAGAGATCAAATTGCCAACATCCGTTGGATCATTGAAAAAGGGAGAAAAGTCAAGAAAAACATCCAGTTCTGCTTTATTGACTATGCCAAAGCCTTTGACTGTGTGGATCACAACAAACCATGGAAAATTCTTCAAGAGATGGGCATACCAAAGCACCTTACCTGCCTCCTGAGAAATCTGTATGCAGGTCAAGAAGAAACAGAACTGGTCATGGAACAAGAGACAGGTTCCAAATTGGGAAAGGAGTATGTCAAGGTTGTATATTGTCACCCAGCTTATTTAACTTATATGCAGAGTACATAATGAGAAATGCTGGACTGGATGAAGCACCAGCTGGAATCAAGATTGCCAGGAGAAATATCGATAACCTCAGACATGCAGATGATATCACCCTTATGGCAGAAAGTGAAGAACTAAAGAGCCTCCTGATAATAGTGAAAGAGGACAGTGAAGAAGTTGGCTTAAAACTCAGCATTCAGAAAACTAATATCGTGGCATCTGTTCTCATCACTTCATGGCAAATAGATGGAGAAACAGTGGAAATAGTGACAGACTTTATTTTTTTGGGGCTCCAAAATCACTTCAGATGGATTGCAACCATGAAATTAACAGACCCTTGCTTCTTGAGGGAAAGCTTTGATAGACCTAGATAGTGTATTATTATTTTTTTTTAATTTTATTTTATTTTTAAATTTTACATAATTGTATAGTTTTGCCAAATATCAAAATGAATCCGCCACAGGTATACATGTGTTCCCCATCCTGAACCCTCCTCCCTCCTCCCTCCCCATACCATCCCTCTGGGTCGTCCCAGTGCACCAGCCCCAAGCATCCAGTATTGTGCATCGAACCTGGACTGGCAACTCGTTTCATACATGATATTTTACATGTCTGCCCATGGCAAAGGTCATGAGGAAGGAGGTTCGGCATATGCAAAGGCAGGATTGAGCCTCAGGAGTCCCCCTGGAAATTCTCGAGCATCTACCCCCAAAACCAGAGTCTACCTACTTTACTGCTTTGTGCTCTCACCTACACCTCTGACTTTATGGGGGGCTGTCCCCCACCACCTCTCTCGGAGAAGGAGTTAACTTAGAGCTCCAGATAATAAAGTTCCTGGGCGTGACAAGAGTGTTTTAGTTCACAAACTCCTTTGGAAGTCCTCTAGCCTGCCTGAATAGGTTCTTCCAGCCACATGTGATTGTTCACAGCCTCCCAACTGTGGAGGCACGAGATGTTCTAAACTGTTTAAATACAGATTCCTTTGAGCAGTTAGAAGATTATTAGTATAGTATAGTGGGTTGATTAGAAATTATATTGGTGAAGGGTTTTCATTTATTGGGCCAATGTTTGCTGCTAAGTTTCCATATTCCTTACCTATTGTGTCCCTGGGAGTGTATTGATTAATATAATTGGTGCATAGGAATGTAAGTAGTAGCTTTAATGTTTGTAACCTTGGACCCTTGAGTTAATTCTTTTCTTGTTATAGCCCACCACATTTTGCCCTATAGAAATGCAACTTTATCTAATGCTTTCGGAGGGTGGCGCCTGACTTTAGAATAATCACCTTTAGAGAAAAATAAGTTTTCTGAAGAAAGGGTCATAAAATGTTAACAGCCCTCCTGGCCAGAAGATGATGTAAATCACCTAAACTTTTGCATATGATAAGTTTGAAAGCCTGGCTTCGATAGGGATCAAGGACTGCTGTCCTAGCATGACTCTACCCATTCCCCCGTTATCCTCTATGCACAACTTAAGGTATAAAAACTACTTTGGAAAATAAAGTGCGGGTCTTGCTCACCGAAGCTTGGTCTCCCCATGTCGTTCTTTCTCTCACCTTCTGGCTGAATTCCCATCTGGAGTGTGGAGGCTCGCCAAGCCTACTAATTTTGCCTGGGCTTCTAAGATCTGACCAGGGAGGCCTTAGTGTCTCCTCTCCTTCGGGAGAACGGGAGGACACCTGCGGCCTACGTAGGTGGCACAAATTCCTTGTCTTGGAATTTTATGGATTTTCCACGTAAACCAAGTTATTCAGCCTCTTTTCTCCACTGAATTTCTTCACTGAGCTATCCCTGTTTAGCCACTCTTTATATCTTTAATTCTATCATATCCTGATCGCTGAAGCCATCTCCCCTTTGAGTTCCCTGGATCCACCGGGGCTGGACCCTGGTAGTCATGTACAGATGTGAGAATTGAACCATACAGAAGGTTGTGTGTTAGTTGTTCAGTCAAGTCCAACTCATTGTGACCCCATGGACTGTAGCCTGCCAGGCTTCTCTGTCCACAGAATTCTCCAGGCAAGAATACTGGAATGGGTTGCCATGAGCACTGAAGAATTGATACTTTCAAATTGTAGTGCTGGAGAAGACTCTTGAGAGTCCCTGGGACATCAAGGAGATCAAACCAATCAATCCTAAAGGAAATCAACCCTGAGTATTCATTGAAAGGACTGATGCTGAAGCTGAAGCTCCTATGCTTTGGCCATCTGATACAAAGAGCTGACTCACTGGAAAAGACCCTGATGCTGGGAAAGATGATCATTGAGCCCCTGTGGCCGTATTCACCTAGGATAAATGCTATTCATGTCAGCATCCTTATAGCATTAGCTTGCCAGCTGAGGACTCATGTTATGCATCTGATTGGCAACACCCATTACATGTATGGTGTCAGCATCAAGAGGGCCTAGGACAATGACTTCTGGCTATATCTTGGGGGTTCCAGAGGGGGAAACTCTTCAAAATTCAGAAATTATGTTCAGAAGAGATTGGACAGCTTCAAACTACTCTGTCTAGGAGAAAATCAGTGCCCCAGGTAATAACCCCTGTACTATATGAAAGGTAATTGCTACGTTTTAAAGCTTATTTTACTGAATAGGAAGAAAAATAAGGTAGATGGACCTTGTAAATGAAAACTGTAAGGAAAACTAGCCAGATATGCTTTCTCTTTTATTGTTAATATATCCATATGTATTTATATTAATATGATTGCAAAATATATTCTCACTATTAGAAATTCATGAAGAATAGAAAAATTATAGGGGAGAAACAAGAATCATCGAATAATTCTACCAACATAAAATTACTTTTACCTATTTGTTTCATACTCATCCATTCATCTAATAAAATTACATAATGTGTACATTGTTGTTTAGTTTAAAAAAAATAGATGAATACAAAAGGATAAGGGGGCAACAGAGGATGAGATGGTTGGATGGCATCTCTGACTCAATGGATATGAATTTTAGCAAACTTCGAGAAATAGTGAAGGACAGGGAAGCCTGGCGTGCTGCAGTTCATGGGGTCACAAAGAGTTGGACGCAACTTAGGGACTGAATAATACAACACAATGCTGCTTGGAACATTGAGTTGGGGCACATCTAAACCTAAAGTTGCAATGCCATTTGATTGGACATCTCTTAGAGAAAATTATTTTGAACAGATAAATTAAATTCCAGCCAATGGATAATTCTACTCCCAAGCCTACGCCTGTATAAATCCACTAATCAAGTATAGTAGTAGTAGTGAAAGTCACTCAGTCGTGTCCGACTCTTGCAACCCCATGGACTGTAGCCTGCCAGGTTCCCCTGTCCATGGGATTCTCCAGGCAAGAATACTGGAGTGGGTTGCCATTTCCTTCTCCAGGGGATCTTCCCAACCCAGAAATTGAACCCATGTCTCCTGCATTGCGGGCAGATTCTTTACCGGCTGACCTAGGAGGGAAGCCGGTATAAGTATAAGCCTAGAGCAAAAATATTTCCTCCTGTTCAGAGTTCAAGAGAGTTAACCTTGCTCACATCGTTTCAGAAGAGTACTGTTGCTTAAGGATGTACTTTTCTTAAAAATAAAGGTACAAACCAAGAGATGAGAAGATTTTGAATTTAAGAAATACTGGATCCCACTCAGAAGAGCAGTAAAGGAAGATTCCAGGATGAAAGTCTTCAGCAGATCCAGAGAGCAATTTGTTCAGACTGGATTAACAGAATAAATGGTAGTCGAGAAAAGTCCTCTTGCTTAAAGAGGGCTTCCTGAGATAACAGGCACTGAAAGCCAGAGGAAAGAAAGTAAGCTATGAATGCCAGGAAAAACTACAGAAGCTGAAACGTAGTCATGATCTGAATATGTAGCAAATAAAATTTGTCATTTTTAAGATGAGAGTTCTTCAGCCTTTTTTGGTCTTTTGTGCCACTGACATCTTGAAAAATATATACCAGTTGTTTAATAGAATATCTCTTAATCTGGGTTTCTTTGATGTTTCCTCAAGTTACACATTTTTGGCTGGGATATTATTTAAGTGATAAAATATCATATCTGAAGGTACATGTTATTCATTTTCCCCTAAGAGTGATAGTAATCTTGATCACTTTATTATGGTGTTCTCTAATTTCTCAACTGCTTAGTCATTTTCCTCGCTTACTTGCTAAATAATTTGTTGGGAGGTACTTGAGGCTATGTGATTCTCTTGTTCTTCGTCAGATTTCTACAACCAAGATTAAGCACTCAATGATATTTGCCTGCATTAATTTTCAGAATGTTTGCAAAATGGTATTTTTTCCCTACAGTGATTGACAAGTATTTTCCTGTAAGGAAGACTCTTTGTTTCTCCTTTGTTATGGATGCATTTATTTATCTATTTATATCAGTATGTATGCCAGGGTCCAGCCCCGGCTGATCCAGGGAGTTCAAAGGGGAGACGGCATCGGTGATTTAATTAAATATTAATCAAAGATATAAAGAGTAATAGAATGAGGATAGCTCAGGAGGAAAATTCAGTGGAGAAAAGAGGCTGAGTAGCTTGGTTTACATGGAAAACCAATAAAACTTCAAACCAAGAAGCTTGCACCACTTACATAGGCCACAGGCGTCCTTCCATTCTCCCGTGGGAGAGGAGACACTGAGGCCTCCCTGGTCGGATCTTAGAAGCCCCAGCAAAATTAGTAAGCTTGGCAGGCCTCTGCGCTCCAGATGGAAACTCAGCCAGAGGTTGGGAGAAAGAATGACATGGGGAGACCAAGCTTCAGTGAGTAAGGCCTGTAGCTTTATTTTCAACAGGGGCTTTTATACCATAAGTTGCACATAGAGGATAATAGGGGATGTGAAATCATGCAAAGTCAGCAGTCTTTGATCCTTATCGAAACCAGGGTTTCTTTTCTGCAAATTTATCGTATACAAATGGTTTAGGTGATTTACATCATCTTCCGGCCAGAAGGCCTATTAGCATTTTATGACTCTGACAAAGGTTTGTCAACCATAAGACTTATTTTCTCTAAGAGTAATTATTTTAAAGTTTGGCACCATCCTCCGAAGGTGTTAGATAAAGTTGCATTCCTATAGCGCAGAGGTGCAGTGGGTTTACAACAAAGGAAAGAATTTATTACCTTAAGGGTCTAAAGTTGCTAACACCAAGGCCACTACTTATTTTTTCTACATACCAACTATATTAATTAATACACATTCAAGGATACAAAAAAGGGGATGTGGAAACTTGGCAGCAAGCATTGGCTCATCAATGAAATCTTCGACTAGTTTTATTCTGACAGCTTCTAACTCTCCGAGAGGCTCTAAGCTATTTGAATATCTTAAGCTTCCCGTACCTCTCGTGGCTGGGAGACTGTAAACAATCGTATGCATAGCTGTAGGAGTCCGGGTAAACTTGTCAGGCGAGTTAGAGAGCCATCTGAGGGGTTTGGATTTAAACACTCCTATTATGCCCAGGAACTTTATTAACTGGAGCTGTAAGTTAACTCCTTATCAGAGAGAGCGGGATGGTGGTGGGGGACAGCCCCCGTAAAGTCAGAGGTGAGAGCACAAAGCAGTAAAGTAGGCAGACTCTGGTTTTGGGGGTAGATGCTCAAGAATATCCAGGGGGACTCCTGAGGCTCGATCCCACCTTTGCGTATGCCGAGCCTCCTTCCTCATGACCTTTGCCATGGGCGGAGTTCCTCACGCTGGCTCCCGGCATATGTAGACTCATGGATTCTTATCATTGAGTTATAATCTACCAATGTTTTTATTTTGATACTTTAAATATTCCAGTTTTGGTTAGTGGGAGCCCCTGAAGAGTGATGCTGGTGTCTTTTTGACATGCCTCCATCAGTCTTTTGAGCATTTCCTTACTTGTGGCACAAGATGTTCTAGGCTGACTTTTCCTACACATCTCAAGAATCAATCATTTCTCCAAAGAGCTCTGGTACCTTCCAGTGAAGAATGGTATTTGGAAACCAAAATCTGGGTGGTGGATTTGCTCACTGCTGCTGGTACATTATTATCTGTTTTGTTTTTTTGGTGGGCAAAGCTAATAGAAGGAGGGAGCACTATTGAAATTTGCATTGATTTGAAGCTCAAGCTCTTCTCTCCTTCCTAGTGATGCTGAATGTATGGGGCATGTGTGGTATTATTTTGTTCCTTGTTGACATTGGTTTTTGGGAAGGATGTGTAGAGTGATTTGGATTCAGGAAACCATCCTTATCTGAACACTGATAAGAACTTTTGAGATCTGAGGTCTTCTGCTGTTTCTCATATCCAGGACACTCTCATATCCAGGACACTCATATCCAGGGTATTTAAAATTTAATTAAAGATTTTCAATGAACTGATGTATGTGCTGATGAAAACTGTGAGAATAGGAGTTTCTGCTCCATCTCCTGACTATTTTTCACTTTAATGGTGTGTCGCTGTTTGAGGGTCAAAGAAGGCAGCTTGGGAGGAAACCAGGCCAATAATTACTCCCTTAAAATGAACACTGATAGGAAGATGGCTTTTGTAATGTGCTTTTATGCATTGCTTTCACAGGCTATTGATACATTTGCCATTTTTTCTTACATATTATATATATATCACATATAATATATAGCCATATTATATATATCTTAGATACATATATGAATAGTCAAAAGTGTAATCCGTGGCATTTATAAAAGTCTAATCTGATTTTATTGCTGGAAGCAGAAATATATAGAGAAGAAAAAAATTGTTCCATTTCCTCCTGTACTGATAGCACAAATGAAAGCTTAGTGTTTCATTCTAATGAGCTTGTGGCTTTCATTAATCTCATGCTCACTGCTGATGAATGAAAATTGTTTTGTCATCCCAGGCAGACTGCTCCTGCAGAGTAATTAATCACAAATGAAGGGTTGGAACAACTACCAATGAAAATATTGTATGTCTGCAGCTCAGCTGGGACTCACCAGCCAGGACTTCATGGGCAGCGACTCATGACTTTATGATTCCTTTCACTTACGTAGGGAATGACAGATGGAGCCACTGACACTCGCTTTAATCAAATAGTCTCTAAAACAGGTGGCCAGTCAGGATGAAGGAGGTACAGAGCGCTTCTTAGATAAGAGCTTCCTAGAGTGAATGCATTTCATAGTGAAAGAAGTTGTGCTAGGCATAAAAGCTACCTTAGTATTTCTGGGCAGAAAAGGATCAACTGGGATTATGAAGCATACACCATAGTCTCTAATAGGGAGCAAGGTAAGAATTAGACATAATGATAGGAAGAAAGGAAACCCACGAACTATTCACCTTTTAACCTTTAGTTTTGCAATATTATGAGATCTAATGTGGAACCTAACTGGTGAATAGGCATTTTAAGATTCCAGTCCAACCAACACACACTTGTATCTGAAGGTACAGTGTTTTGGAATCAGTTTTATCTGCATAAGGAGAATAACATGGCAGCCCACTCCAGTATTCTTGCTTAGAGAATCCCATGGACAGAGGAACCTGGTGAACTACAGTTGACGGGGTCACACAGAGGCCGACACGACTGAGCGACTAACATACTTTATATGCATAAAGTGAAAGTGTTAGTCGCCGACGGACTCTTTGCGACCCATGGACTGTAGCCTGCCAGGCTCCTCTGTCCATGGAATTCTCTAGACAAGAATACTGGAGTGGGTAGCCATTCTTTTCTCCAGGGGATCTTACCAACCCAGGGATCGAATCCAGATGTCCTGCATTGCAGGCAGATTCTATACCATGTGAGCCACTGGGGAAGCCCTTATATGCATAAAATATTTCTCAAAACTCCTCTGGTGGTGTCTCACTTGACACACCAGCCTCACTTTCATGAATGGGGGAGCCTAGAATCACAGTCGTGTATTCCTTCTTTTTTTTTTTTGTGGCTGTGCTGGGTCTTCATTGCGGTAAGTGAGCTTCTCTCCCGAGTTGTGGCACGCAGGCTTAGTTGTCTGGTGGCATGTGGGATCTTATTCCCTGACCAGGGATCAGTCCTGTGTTGCCTGTGTTGGAAGGTGGATTCTTAACCGCTGGATCACCAGGGATATCCCTGCAATCATATATGTCTTGAGCAACTCTAGTTTTAACAAAGTTTTCTTTTTCCCTGAGGCACTAAAATCCCCAGGTCAAAGGATTCCTTGCTTCTCAACATGTCATCTAAAACCAGCAGCCTCAGCATCACCTGGAAGTTCATTAGAAACAGAGGATTTGGGGCCACAGCCAGACCTACTAAATCAGAATGGCATTTAACAAGAGCCCTGGTGATTCCTTTGTAAATTACTGTTTGAAAAGCCGTGCTGGTGAGGACTAGACCTGGCCAGTAACTTTATGGTATCCCTCCATTCTCTCCTGTATAGTCCTAGCTCCATATTCTGCCTCCCACTGTTGTGGAGGCTCCTAACATCCCCTGCCTCTGCCCCTGAAAGTACCCGTGGGTTCTGCACTGGTGTGCTCTGTCATTTGAAGAAGAGGGTGACGAACGAAAGGATGCTTGTTCCCATCTCTGCTTCCTGTCATTAACTTTGTAACAAGTTCCTGTGCTTGACCATCTCTCTTCTGATACATCAGTTCTTTTCCAATAGGTGTCTTGGTTTGCTCACATGAATAAAGTACTAGAAGACTCTCCCCTTTGGTCTACACGCTAAATCCGAGGGTAAATCTAAGGCTCAATCTAGGAGCTCTGCTGGCTGTCATTTTAATAATAGCTATCATAATTTAATAATGTTTTAAGTTAAAGACAGCCTGTATTAGCTTCAATTATTTTAAAATCAGAAGATTTTACATCAGTCTGTATCAGGGGCATGTCTTGACAAATCTGGGTTCGCATTTCCTCCTGTGATATCAGCTAGAGCTGTGTAGTGGTTGGCTTGTCAGACAGAATTGCGTCTTCCATCATGCCTCTGTCTTTAATGCTTTTTATTATCGCCTTAATTCCAAGTCCAGGGGTCCTTGGTGTTTATCCTCATATCCACTCTGTTGTTTTCTCATGCTTGGCCCAAGTCCCTCTTGTTTGTGTTGCCTGCTTATCTTTCATGGGCACGTGGATTTGGGGTCCTGAGCCAGCTTCTTAGTCTTTATTAAACATGGTATTTTTAAAGTGTGCCATTTGCTTTTGTTTTTCCACTTAATACAGGTGCACTGTAGAATTTTCATCCCTTTTCAGGGATAAATCTGGATTCCAAACATAGAACATAAGTCTGTGATACCAGCATAGAAAGTTTTGGACCTCTTAGCCATCAGTGCCTTCAGAATTGAAAGCTCAATAGAATACGAAAATAATATATTTGGACGACAGAGAAACTGACTAAATCATGTTTTCTTGGTTGTTCTCACTGGATCCTTTAGAATTCGCTTCACCGGCAGGCACAAGGCCATTTCTAAGAACATGTCACATCTGTTCAGTCGCTCAGTCATGTCTGATTCTTTGTGATCCCATGGACTGCAGCACACCAGGCCTCCCTGTCCATCACCAGCTGCCAGAACTTGCTCAAACTCATGTCCATCGAGTCATTGATGCCATCCAACCATCTCATTCTCTGTTGTCCCCTTCTTCTCCTGCCTTCAATCTTTCCCAGCATCAGGGTCTTTTCCAGAGTCTTTCCATGTCACATACTGGTTCAAAAAAAATAAAAAATCCCAGAACTCACTGTTTATTTTCTATCTGGAGCTTAAAATTTTAATTTCTAGAGATGAAAATTCCTATAAGCGTTCCTTTCCATTTATATTACTAATTTGGAAACCTGTCAGCTGATTGCTGTATCTATCAAGGAGTCCCATGCATCCTACTATGTGATTTGCCATAAAAGATATGGAATATGTAGAATTATGTATACCTTCATCCTCTGTGCTCTTTGGAAGGCACTGCGGCCTTTGTGACACAAGGGAATGGAGCCTGGGCCTCAGAGAGGCGAGTAACCAGTCTGGCTCGCGTCTGGGGAGTAGGCAGGAGGTTTGCCTTGCTGACCATCCACTGGCAGAGCTCTTCTGTAGTGTGCTTCTCCTGCTTCATGGCAGAGGGAGTTTATCATAGGACAGTGGAAACAGAGGCAAACACTTCTAGAAGAAGCTGCTTCTCATGAAGTCAGCGGTGTTGGAAAGGTGAAGGGGGAGGTTGGGGCAGAAGCACTGAGCATCTCAACGAAAGAGAACTCTTGAACATGTCTAATCATACCCTCACCCATTCAGCCAAGAAGTTTTTTTTCTTTTACAGCTTATGATGAATTAGTATGAGAACTTAATTTGCTACCCCTTCCATCTGTACTTAATGCATACATCAGGAACAATGACTTTCAAAGTCAGTTATGAAATTATGAAATATATGTTGGGACAAGGTGTCACATAGAAATAGCAAAGAGCAGTGTATCATGTTGAGAGGTGCTAAAGCCTAGAGCACGTGTCAACTTTGTGCAGAGCATCCATGAACAGGGCACAGAGGTTCTGCTTCAAATCACAGCTCCATGCAGTGCACAGGATGACGTCCCCTCTGTCAAACTGAATAAATCCTGCAGGATTTAAGATTCCCTTTCTCCCCTCCTCCCTCCTTCCTTCTCTGCCTTCCTTTTCCCTTCTCCTCTATTTCTTAGAAAATACCTTTAAAATTTTTTTCAGATAATCAAACACTTTTTACTCTTCTCTCATTTCTCATACTGAGCTGTTCCACTAATCCTGATGAAATTCATACTTAATAGTATGAAGAACTGAAGAGTTCTCTCTGAAATTCTTAACCCTTTTTCTCTGATTTTTCTTCTTCTGTCTTCCTTAGTAAGCAGAGGTCAATAAATTATTCCTAGCTCACTTCACTGTGGGGTTATCATTCACTATGGCGTTGCAATAATTTCCTTTTAAATCTCTATCCCAGAAAATGAATGCTTTCAGTACCAATATCCCTACTTTTACTCATTTCTAGATTGTTTTTCTAAAGATCTTCTAAATTTGGAAATTCAGAACCATACCCTGCTTCTGGGTACTGAAGAGCCACACAGGAAACACTTTGACAGAGGGCTGCAGGTAACTTTCTCCTGAGCATTTGGGGTGGGGCATTGGTACACAGAAAAACCTGTAGCTGCACACTCAGTCATCACCAAACTGCTCATTGAATAGTCTGAACTTGATGGGATTCAAACAGTAAATTGATTTAATTTTTTTATATCACCATCTGAAACATGTTTAATCCAATCTTTTTTTATTTCATCAACATCGCAGACAAATACATAATGATTCCAAGTTTGTCTACACTTAAAGCTCTCTTTCTCTTATTTAACCCTTAGATTTTCTCTCTCCCACTGCTGATGTGACTTAGGGCTGGGAAGACCTGGAGAGATGAGAGATGTGGTAGAACATACCACCTGCATGCCTTTCCTTCACCCACTTCCTTTTCTAGGTCCCTATGCCTATGGTGCAGGAAGGAGAAAAGTGATAGAAGGTGACAAGTGTTTCTTTTTTATTTCTTGACTAACACTAGTTGGCTTCCCCAGGTGCCCCTCTGTTGCCAGGTACCCCTAACATTTTGGGGGGTCTGTGTCATGAGTATGGATAGAAGCCAAGACATCCTATGTCTAAATACTAAGAAGTTATATATCAAGTAAATGAAGTATTGAATAGATGTATTACATGCACTTATATTGATAGACATTTTTCATATTGACCCTCAAGGCCAGTTGGACTGTGGAGTCCATGAACTCCTTGTAATGTTGTATGTTAACATGATGGCATAGAATGAACTGTCCTTGTCCTCCTCTCCACCCATGGCCCAAGGCTACCATCTTGATCTTTCCTGGATTTCACACTGACATTGGCCCTGTAGCCCTGTTAATAGTCACTGCAGCCAACAAGTTCAAGCTCTGTTTTACCTCCTGCCACCTGCTGCAAACAGCCACCCCATGGCTACTTTTTGGGCATAGAGGTTTTATTCTTCAGGGGAATGGACCCAGGGAAGAGGTCTGTGTAAATTCTGAAAGCAGGCTTAGGACCACTTGGAGAGAGAATTCTGGAGTACTCAGAACATGACCTAGAAGAGGGTGCAGACTGGCAAGTCCCTTTGTCCCTCATCTTGTAGGGATGGGCATGGCTGTAGGAAGGCAAGAATGTTGTCCTTAGAGAGAAGGCTAACCACTGCCTCTGTAATGAACCTCAGGTCTCTTTTATCCTCTCCTTATATAAGGTGGGGGGAGAGGTGGAAGTGGGATGGGGAGGTAGTTGGAGGATGGCAGAACTTGTTTCTTAATAAGCCCAGGAGGGACTGTTGGGCCCTCTTATTAGGTAATTTATGCTCTATCTTCTCAGTTTACAAACTGAGTGACCCATTCCAGGGCCAATAAGAAAATCTCTCAATATCCTAATATGCATGCAGACAAAATACCTCTCCTATTAGAGTAGGTAGCTTTGCCAGTAAAAAAGAAAGAGGACTATTTAGCCAAATATTTATCTTGATCTTTGCTTTCTGTGTATAGAAATTTTCTTTTACTTCACAGTTATACAAATAGCATACTTGTAATTTGGCTTAAAAATGTGTCTGGGCAACAAGCAAATTACCAATTTAATCCCTTCTCTTTCTATCTTGGCCCCATGTTTCTACGCCTCCATCTGTCACCAGGCTAGGCAATGCACATACACAGTATTCGCACAAACACCAATTCTTAAAACTCTCCAAAGATCCTCCAATATTTTTTCTTCTGAGACATAGACAATAGATATTGCTCACTTACTGGAGTACTCACTTACTGGAGTGCTCACTTACCAAGCATCATTCCATGTGCAAGAGGGAAGGTGATGTACAGCCTCCGATATGCTACCTTCACTGCATCTTCTCTCACTCAGGGGAACATTTCAAAAGCTAGAATGTGAGCGTGAAGTTATTATGGGGATAACCTTGAACTCTATTCTATATTAAAAGGCAAATCCCTGATAAATAATGCAGCTATACTCAGTAATAAACTATCTGCCACCAGTTGCACAACTGATTGTGACACTAAAGTTGACAAGCAATTCCCTAGATGATCTAAAATGCAGCAAGCAATAGAGAGCAACAAAGAGAGCGGATCTGATTCCTGAAAGGGACCCTAATTTATGGAGGGCTCTAGATACATGGATCAGATCCTATAATTTACTTGCAAATTCATCAAGCACTCAGTTACTGACATACTTCATCACAGTTGTCATGCTTTTAGAAATATTTATGTGAAACAAGGTAAGAACTGTATATTAAATCATGTGTGTGTGTATGTGTGCACACACATGTAATATACCAGGAATAATAATTGATGGATTGATGATTTTACCGAAATTATCATATTTAATCCTTAAAACAACTCGGCTGATGAGATAAAAATCCATTCCATTTTATGTATAAGGAAATAGATGCTCAGAGAACTTACATAATCTGCCCAAATACATACATGTAAGAATCAATGAACTGGTACAGGCACTATGGAGTATGTTTTCCCCAAGGATTTAAAAGTAGAACTACCATATAATACAGCAATTCCACTTCTAATAACATATCTAAAGGAAACAAAACAGAGTCTTAATGAGATATCTGTACTCCCATAGTCATTGCAGCATTATTTTCAATAGCCAGGGTATGAGAACAAGCTAAGTGTCCATCAGTGGATGAACAGATAAAGCAAAAACTTAAATCTTCTCACTTAAAAAAAAGGTAAATATGTGAGATGATAGAATGTTTTAATTAACTCGACGAAGGGGATTCTTTCACAATGAATACTGCAGATCAAATCATCGTGTTGTACACTTTAAATATCTTAACAGTTTTTTTTTTGTCAATTATACCTCAATAAAGCTGGAATAAAAAGAATTAAAACAACAAAATAGTAACAGGGACAGAAGAAGCAATGACCCTGTGTGGCAATTCAGGCCCTTCTGACTCTAAAACCAATTTCCCTAATCACAATTTTCTGCTGTCCCTTTTTTCTCTATTTCTTTCCTTTACTTAACAAAAATAAATGAAGCACCTATTATGTGAAAGGTATGTTTCTAGGAGTTCGGTATACCCTAAGGACAATCCAAAATTCCTGCATTTTGAGAACTTAAATCTATTTGGAAAGCAAGTAATAATCAAGCAAATATATGACTAAATTAATACACAATGCCCCTTCAGGTGGTGGTAAATTCTATGAAAAAAATCTCCATAAAATGAGGAGATTGGGAATGACAGTTGTGGTGGACAACAGGAGCAGGAGCAGGGTGCTTTTTCAGGTATGGAGGTCAGGGAAATCTAAGAGTTGACATGCTTTCACAAGACATTGACTGCTTTATTGAAGGATCTAATTTCCACTGTGGCCCTGTAAACAGTATGCATTTTTTAGAAGAAACCCTTAGGTGCTTTTTGCAATTTGTTTGTAGGGCTTCTCAGGTGGCATAGTGGTAAAGAATCTGTTTTCTAAACAGGAGACCCAGGTTCAATCCCTGGGTCAGGAAGATGCCCTGGAGAAGGAAATGGCAATCCATTCCGATATTTATGCCTGGAAAATCCCAGAGACAGAGGAACTTGGCAGGCTGCAGTCCATGGAGTCACAAAGAGTTGGACATGACTTGGTGACTGACCACACCAGTATCGACAGTGTTGTATGCCTCTGCTGTGAGCCTTCCCAGTGAAAAAGAAAAGTTTGTGAGCCTTTCTAAAAGCACTGAAAGATGTCTGAGGATACTTAAAAACATTTTGAGTTGTATATGGCAAGAAGGTACAGATCCTGTGTTTAGACTGAATGTCCCTTTAACCCGGGCAAATATTACATGTTTTGAAAGGAGGAAGAAAATTAGACAAAAGAGAAAGGGTCAGTGATGAATTTGGGAGGGCGTTAGGGAGGGCAAATTGCTAATGGAAGCAGAATGTGAAAACTGTAGATCCATAAATAAAGCCCCACCTTTGTTTTACTCAAAGAATGCAGAAAACCTTGGAATAATTCAATCCTAGAAGCAAATAGTCATTTTACAAAGTGCATCAGCACCCTAATTAGAGGTTCATTTTAGGAATACATCTCAGCAAAACCAATTAACCATATTTTGTTAATTTCATTCTATTATTTTTTTCAGCAATTTGCTTATAATTGTAATTTATTTCCGCAATTTCCTTAATAACCTTCTTAGAATGGCACTCTCAGATATAAATGGCTTCAAAAAATATGCTGAATCCGTGCATGTAAAAAATTTACACTCAATTTCCTTCTTCACAGTATAAATGAAATGGAGTCATTTGGGCTTGTGCCCTTCCGCCATCTTTACAGGGGTTTAATGAGGTGGAGTAGAAGGGCAAGTGGGAGAGAAGAGAAAGCACTTGCTTTGACAGAGGCAAAAAGTGGAGGAGGAGGGGTCGTACTGACAGGCAGCTGGTTCATTTGATCCCTCAGACATTTTCACCACCTCCAAAGATCAGACGCTGAAGCTGAGTTAGACACTTCTGACAGTAAATGAGCAAGAACTGCAATATAGAATGCCTCTGGGTGGGAGAAGTTCAGCTCACGCTGACTCATTAATTGCTTTGTTAAATATTGCCATAGGATGAACTGCTTTCACCTAACATTTCAAATCTCCTTGAGAGAAATGTTTCTTTAAAATGAGTTCTAGTCTTCTCTCTTTCTACCTGAAGATACAATTTTTAAATATTTATTAATTTTTTGAAATATAGTTGATTTGTAAAGTGTTAATTTCTGCTGTGCAACAAAGATATGTATATATGTATATTCTTTTTCATTATGGTTTATTACAAGACATTTGAACATAGTTCCCTGTGCTATACAGTAGGATCTTGTTGCTCATCCATTCTGTATATAATAGTTGGCATCTGATATCCTCAACCTTCCAGTCCATCCTTTCCCCAGCCTGTCCCTGTTGGCAACCATAAGTTTGTTCTCTGAGAGTCTGTTTCTTTTTCATAGATGGGTTCATTTGTGTCATATTTTAGATTCCACATAATACAGGATATCATATGGTATTTGTCTTTTTCTAACTTAGTATGTACTAAGTACTTAGTATATACTTAGTACTACACTTAGTATGATAATCTCCAGTTGCATCCATATTGCTGCAAATGACATTATTTCATTCTTTTTAATGGCTGAGTAGTATTCCTCTGTGGATATATATCACATCTTCTTGAAGATACATTCTTGATATTTTTTAAGTTCTTCTAGCTGCCCTATTACTGTTCCTAAGGGAAGAGTAATTCAACATGGCAGTACTCTATTCTAGGTTTTCACAAGTTTTAAAAAAACTTCTAGTAGAGAGTTAAACTTATTTTGACGTTTCCCTCATTCTGAGTTTCTTTGAGTTCAACTTTGGATATGCTCCAAGTTTTACTATAGTTTCCATTTTAGAAGAAAGAAAGGAAATTGAAGTACGAAGAGGTCAAGTACTCATCTAAGACCACTGCTAAAACAATATCAGAGCAAATGGCTTAAACAACAGCATTTATTTCTCACAGTTCTGGAAACTGCAAAGTTCAAGATCAATGTGCAGGCAGACTTGGTGTCTAGTGAGAGGCCACTTACTGGTTTATCGGCAGTTCGAGTACTCTCACATGGAGCAACAGAGCAATGAGGTTCTATGGGGGGTCCCTTTTATAAGGGCATTAATCTCATTCATTAGAACTGCACCTTCATGATCTAATTATCTTCCCAAAGTCTCACCTCCTAGTACCATCATACTGGGAAGTTAGGATTATAACATGAATTTTGAGGAGATACAAATATTCAGTCCATTACATTCTACCTTGACCCCTCTCCCAAATCATGTCCTTCTCACAAGGAAAATACATTCATTTCATCCCAACAGTTCCCAAAGTCTTAACTCATTCTAGCATCAACTTTATAAAGTCCAAATTTTATCTAAATATCATCTCAAGCAGCTAAGGGTGAATCTTGAGGTATGATTCATCTTGAGACAAAATTCCTCCATACTTTCCATCTAGTAAAACCAAACAAGTTATGTGTTCCCAAAATACAATGGTAGCACAGGCATAGGATAGACTCTCTTTTTCTAAAAGGGATAAACATGGAAGAAGGAAGGGTAACTTGTGATATAGATTCCAAGTAAGTCCCAGACCTACCAAGGCAAGCTCCATGAGTTCTTAAGGCTTCAGAATAGTCCTCTTTGATGATTAATCCTGGTTTGATGATTTGCCTTCTGGATCTACTGAAGTGGCAACAAGCCCCACAGCTCAGCATGGTCCTGCTCACTCCATGGCTTTCTGCAGTGGCTCCACCTGCCGGGGTCCAGCCCTGGCTGATCCAGGGTATTTGAAGCGGGGACGGCGTCGGCGAGGATCAGGATAAAATAGCTTCAATTAGATATTAATTAGAGATATAAAGAGTAATAGAATAAGGATAGCTCAGCAGGAAAATTCAGTGGAGAAAAGAGGCTGAGTAGCTTGGTTTACGTGGGAAACCAATAAAACTCAAGACAAGAAGCTTGCACCATTTACGTAGGCCGCAGGCGTCCTTCCGTTCTCCTGAAGGAGAGGAGACACTGAGGCCTCCCCGGTCAGATCTTAGAAGCCCAGGCATAATTAGTAAGCATGGCAGGCTCCGCGCTCCAGATGGAGACTCAGTCAGAGTTTGAGAGAGAGAATGACATGGGGAGACCAGTATTTCTAGGAACTGATCCCAATTCTTTATTTTCCAGAGTCTGTTTTTATACACTGAGATGTTATACAAAAGTCACGCAGGGACAGCAGTCCTGACTTTTATTAAAGTCAGGTGCTTCATACAAATGTATACAGAGGTCTTAGGGGTGTTACATCATCTTCTGGCCAGGGGGCCTGCTGACAATTTATGACCCTCTCCTTGTGACAGCGGTCAGTCAACACTTATTTCTCCAGGAGTGATTATTCTTAAAACAGACGCCACCCAAATAAAGTTACATTCTTATAGGGTGAGGGTGTACTGGGTTTTAGTTAAGGAAAGAATTTACTTAGCCTAAGGTCTAACGTGATTTATATCAAAGGTTAATACTTATTTCTTCTATATATTCATTAATGTGTATAAGGGCAGGGGATGTGGAGACTTAGCAGTAAACATTGGCTCAACAAATGAAAAACCCTTCACCAATACAATTTCTAATCAGCCCACTATACTTATACTAATGGTTTTCTAACTTTTCTAAGGAACCTGTTTTTAGAAGGTTTAAAGCATCTCGTGCCTCTCACAGTTGGGAGGCTGTGAGCAATCACATGTGGCCGGACAAGCCTGTCAGGCAGGCTAGAGAACCTTCAGAGGAGTTCGTAGGTTAAAACACTCTTGTCATGCCCAGGAATTATTATTAACTGGAGCTCTAAGTTAACTCCTTCTCTGAAAGAGGTGGTGGGGGACAGCCCCCCATAAAGTCAGAGGTGTAGGTGAGAGCACAAAGTAGCAAAGTAGGCAGGCTCTGGTTATGGGGGTAGATGCTCGAAGATTTCTGGGGGGACTTCTGAGGCTCGATCCCGCCTTTGCATATGTCGAGCCTCCTTCCTCATGACCTTTGCCACGGGCGGAGTGCCTCACGCCGGCCCCCAACACCCCAACACCCACCCATGCTGTGGTTCTCTGTTGGAGTAAGAATCATGCCCCCAGGGCTCCTCTGGGGTCCTGTTCTTTGATATTAGGTGGTTGTTGTTCAGTCACTGTCGTGTTTGACTCTTTGTGACCCCATGGACTGCAGCACGCCAGTCTTCCCTGTCCTTCACCATCTCCCAGAGCTTGCTCAAACTCATGTCCATTGAGTCAGTGATGCCATCCAACCATCTCATCTTCTGTCGTCCCCTTTTCCTCCTGCCTTCAATCTTCCCTAGCATCAGGGACTTTTCCAATGAGTCAGTTCTTCACATCAGGTGGCCAAAATATTGGAGCTTCAGCTTTGGCATCCATCCTTCCAATGAATTTTCAGGATTGATTTCCTTTAGGATTGACTGGTTTGATCTCCTTGCTATCCAAGGGACTCTCAAGAGTCTTCTCCAACACTACAGTTCAAAAGCATCAATTCTTCAGTGCTCAACCTTTTTTATGGTCCAACTTTCACATCCATACATGACTATTGGAAAAACCATAGCTTTGACTAGACAGACCTTTGTTAGCAAAGTAATGTCTCTTCTTTTTTAATACTCTGTCCAGGTTTGTCATAGCTTTTCTTCCAAAGAGCAAGTGTCTTAATTTCATGGCTACAGTCACTATCTGCAGTGGTTTTGGAGCCCAAGAAAATAAAGTCTGTCACTGTTTCCATTGTTTACCCATCTATTTGCCATGAAGTGATGGGACTAGAAGCCATGATCTTAGTTTTTTGAATGTTGGGTTTTAAGCCAGCTTTTTCACTCTCCTCTTTCACATTCATCAAGAGGGTTTTCAGTTCCTCTTTGCTTTCTGCTATGAAGGTGATGTTATCTGCATATTTAAGATTATTGTTATTTCTCCTGGCAATCTTGATTCCAGCTTGTGCTTCATCCAGCCCGGCATTTCACATGATGTACTCTGCATATAAGTTAAATAAGCAGGGTGACAATATACACCCTTGACGTACTCCTTTCCCAATTTGGAGCCAGTCCTTTGTTCCATGTCCAGTCTAACTGTTGCTTCTTGACTTGCATACAGGTTTCTCAGGAGGCAGGTAAGGTGGTCTGGTATTGCCATCTCTCTTCCCTTGTCTTAAAGAATAACCTGTGTTCTCAACTAAATAGTTCCATGGTCCAGTCCTGTAGGAGCTAGGAAGTCTGACATTCTTCCTCCATTTTGTCCTGTTTTCTCTCTTTCACTTAGTTCCAGTTGAGAGTGTTTCTGCTGGTATAATCCCATTTCTATTCCTGGCTAGTTTTGAGATAGTTGAGTGCATAGTGGTTCCATTCATATTAATCTCCTTATAAACAGTTGGTCAGTCATACCCTTGGTGTTCTCTTCTAAATGTACTTTCTCACTTTTTGCAACATGGACAGACTGATAATTTTCCAATTAAGTTCTGCTTCCCCTTTGCTTAACCATTCCATCTTTGGTTTACTTCTCTCTTCTTGCTTTTTACCATCAATAGCCAAGAGGAATCAAGCGACTTCTTCAACACTTTGCTTAGAATGTCCTCAGCTTAGTATCTGATTTCATTTGTTCATAAGTTCTACCTTTCACAAAACCACTGCAACTCAGATACAATTTAGTCAAATTCTTTTCCATCTTATAACAAGGACTGCATTTTCCCCAGTGTCCAATAGCATCTTCCTCATTCTTATCTAAGACCACTCAGAGTGGCCTTTACCATCCATATTTCTACCAACATTCTGTTCATGACCACCAAATTGTTCTCTGACATGGCTCTACGGCTGTATTCATTCTTTCTCTACAGTTATTCTCTTTTCTTTCTGAGTCCTCATCATAATCACCTTTATAATTCCATCCCTGGTAATCTAGACTTTTTCTAGAGTTCACTTCAAACTCTTCCATTCTCTACCATTCAGTTCAGTTCAGTCACTCAGTTGTGTCCGACTCTTTGCAACCCCATGAATCACAGCATGCCAGGCCTCCCTGTCCATCACCAACTCCCAGAGCTCACCCAAACCCATGTCCATCGAGTCGGTGATGCCATCCAGTCATCTCATCCTCTGTTGTCCCCTTCTCCTCCTGCCCCCAATCCCTCCCAGCATCAGAGTCTTTTCCAATGAGTCAACTCTTTGTATGAGGTGGCCAAAGTATTGGAATTTCAGCTTTAGCATCAGTCCTTCCAAAGAACACCCAGGACCGATCTCCTTTAGAATGGACTGGTTGGATTTCCTTGCAGTCTTCTCCAACACCACAGTTCAAAAGCATCAATTCTTTGGCTCTCAGCTTTCTTCACAGTCCAACTTTCACATCCACTATTACCCAGTTTCAAAACCCTTTCTACATTTTTAGGTATTTGTTATAGCAGCCCCTCACTTCTCAGTACCAATTTTTATCTTAGTCACCTATACTAGTGGTAGACAGGATGTCTGAGATATGAACTCAACTAGCAGCTAGACCCTTAAACTCTAAGTCTGATTTTTGGTTTTCAGGGGATTCTTTACATTAATTCTATATCTCACTTTTATCTGCCCTGCTTTATCACCTATCATCACTCTTGTTCATTTCTTCATCATAAGACATTTGTGTGTAGGAGATTGTTATCAATACTAAAAGCTTAGAGCCTGAGGGAAAGGGATTCCAGACTAGTCCTGCACTGGTAAAGAGCAACCTAAGACTTATTACATTTCACTGTACTAAAATTTCATCAGCCACTCTTCATCATGGGGAATTTCTCTAGACCACTGCCCTGTCTGAATCAGGCCTTTCCTCCTCTTTCTTCAGCTTCTTCCTTCTAGCAGGTTAATTTCTAATGTCTTTTCTAAACCAACCATTGAGCCTGTCTTTGCACATCCAGAAGTTTGTGTTGGATACGTGCATTTCTCATCAGGTTCTGTGTGTTTTGCCTTTGCTTTCCTTCATCCCTCTATGCAGTTCATTAGCCTCTGGCATCCAGATCACAGTGCTAACATTGACTCTCACTGGTTAAATACTGAGGCTGGTGATCAAAATATAGGTTCATGGTTTTTTTAATATATATATATATATATATATATAATATTGGTTTCCTCAGATTGGAATATTGTGGCGTCACCGAGGTCTGGGTTAAAATCTCAGTTCCTCTGTTTATTTGCATGCAATTTATTACCTCTCTGAACCTCAGATTTCTCAGAGCTACAATGGACATAGTAATCAGATAATGTACATGGAAGAACCTTGTACATAGAAAAGCACTCAGTGATGCTAATTCTTTCCCTCCATTCTTTCCTTTCTTTTCTTTTGCTATAACAGCAGTAATCAGAGGGTAATCAAGGTAGTAAAATTTCTTATGAGCCTAAGACATGATTTATGTCTTAGTGTAAACTCTATAGCAAACAGTAGAAGCAGTGGCGAGTATTATATCTGAGTGATGACATGGAATATAGTGGAATATAGGTAAAGATAAATTACATGTTTAGCTCAGCCTTCCTGAAACACAGAGGAAAGGTCGTCGTCTTCTTCTTCATCTTTTTTTTTACAAATGGGACTTGAACCCCAGTTCTCTAACTTAGTTCCCTTTGAAATAGGCAATAGTACTCAAAAGAGACTGAGGGAGTTGGTTTTCTAGGTTAACACTCAGGATATGATCAGACCAGTAGGTCCGTGTGGCATCCTGGGATTCTGCATTTCCAACAAGCTCCCAAGTGATACTCTTGTGACTGGTTCAGGCACCACACTGATTACTCATTCTGGAGAACATCCTTTTAGTATCCAGGGGTTTTTTGGCACCTACTTATTTATTTTCACTTTTAGGCCACAGTCAAAACTGACAGAAAGAGTCCCATGTCAATGTTTTGTCAAATGTCAAATGGTAAGAAAGTTGTCATGTAGATCTCCATCCTGCAAGCCCTGTACTTGTCCAGCCTCAAGACTGCAGAAAAAGCCTAGAATCAGTGACAGAGACATCATTGTCTTAATAGCTGTGGGATCTTACTTGTCTAAAGAAGGGTCCCGGAGAGATACCCCACAGTGTGCAGCAGACAACAGTCAGGACGTGGTGGCAGGCTTCACTACTTGGGGTGGGGGAAGTTACTAATTATAGGAGGAACTGACATCCGGTTGGCTTATGGGAACCAGCAGAGGGGCATGCGACTGAAGCGACTTAGCAGCAGCAGTAGCAGCAGCAGCATAGTGGAAATACCTCTGATCTAAAGATGAAACAATTACAGCTGGGTCTGGAAAAGGACATAGGCATTTACTGGTTAGGCTCTTTTGATTAAGAAGGAGGGTCAGTCAGGTGACTACAGTGTAGGTGAGGCAGATACTGGTTGATCAGGGAATGTATGGAGAGCAAAATAATAGCCGCCTTAGGTGGCCTGACCACACAGTTCAGGAAGCCTTTTAAGTATGTTACCATATTGAATGCACATTTTCTTATCCAGCTATTCCATCAGCCTGCCAGCTAAAATTTACTGAGTACCAGCTCTGAGACAGGAGTCTTTTAGAAGTGAGACATACAACCATGCTGTGATATCCAGAGAGCATTCTAGTTCATTCCTTTAACTCTCCAGTCCTTTATGGAACGTCAATACCAAAGAGCTGGTGACATGTCCTTCCTGATTTGATATCACCCGCAGCAGCTTCAAATGTGGTTAAAGGCATCTCAAAATTCATAAAGGCAAATTTAAATATGACTCAAACTCTCTGGATGGTACAGCGTCACCAGCAGGTGAGCATCCTCAAGATGCAAGGATTGTGTCCCACAATTAAGGACCAACACAGTGGCTCTAGGATAAATCCAAGGTTTTTTTTTTTTTTTTTTTTTTGAGTGGGAGTTCAGGGCACTGTTCTATGTGCAGGGACTTAAAGAAATGTGAAGCATCTCTGTCCTCATAGTTGTTTCCAGTTTATTTGTTGCAGTTCCTTTGGCCCTGAAATTACAACCAAGACCAAAGCTAAATGTGAAAGGAGTTATGTGCTCCTGAGTGTTAGAGAGCTGGCAGCAGTTGGGGATGCCTACCTCTCAGAAGGTTTGCTGGGAAAACTTCCTCTTTCATTGACCACTATCCTACCTCTTGAGATGGAGAGAGAAAAAAGGAGACCAGTGTTTGCTCCTTACTAAGCTTAGGAAGGTCAGTGATGAGAGAATGATCTATGATTCTAGGGAGCCTCAAAGAAGGAGAGATGACCACTTTACTCAACCAGTGGACATGTGCTTCCTGAGAGAGTTTTATAACTTTCCAATGTGCATAGGAAAACAGCGGAAAGAGAATTAGGGAGAGATGGCATGGTGAGAAATTACTGAGCAGAGAGGAAGCCGGGACACATCCCGTGTCTTGCTCTCAGTTTTAGTAGGTCTGGAAGCGTGACCCTCCCCATACACCTGGCCAATGATAGTGGAGGCTGCAGTCTTTCAGGAACCAGGGCTTTATGAACAAGGAGCACATGAATCAGAGGGATGTTGCCTGAAACCCTGAGCTGGGCATCAGCTAGAAGGATGGTCACACCTCCCAAAGGACTGCCAAAGTTAAGAGGTGTTGCATTGCCTATTCGAGTCAGCATCACGCCCATCTGTCCAAGGTCATGAAGCTAGAGGAACTGCCATGACCCATCATGGGGAAGACAGCATGCTGACACAGTGAGGCAAGAGGGCTGCCCTCCTCTTGTCTACAAGAATGAGGAGTCACTGCTCTGTAGAGAGAGAAAAGGAAGTAAAAACCTGACCACATGGTGTCTCTACCTCCTTCTTCCAACTGAGCCAAAAGCAAGGAGAGATATAGCCAAATGGAGCCGAGGGAATGGGGAGCTCTGCTTTAGGTTTAACACTGAAGTTTAAAAATTAATTTTTAATTATTATTATTTTAAATATTCAAGTGAGGCAGTTCTAAATTGGAAAGGAACAGATCAGTTATGGAATCTTTAAGTAGGCCTCTTAGTAGTATTTGATAAAGCAAAGTTATGAGCATTAACTGGAAAGCTAAAACAGTTTTATGCTGCTTTATACATGTCATACATGTATGTTATATATGTATGATAGGACATCATAGATACATAAAATTACCCACACCATTTATCATATCCTAAGTGATATTTTAGTGATAAACAAGCAATAAAGAAGGGCAGACAAGATACACTGGACAATTTTATCATGAAACAAATGGTAATTCAATTTAACACCCTGCCTCTGCACCACACACCCCCACACACATACAAGCACCCACAGAGTCTGTTTTTTATGTCTAAACACATGGATTAGCACTTCTTTTCATAAAGTTCATATAATTTCTTGAGTATGTTAATCTCTTGGAGTGAGGATTTTGGGGTTGCCTGAAGCAGAACAAATTCTTTCTCTATCTTAGCAAACAGACACTACACGTATTCCTAGTCACTTGCTCTATCACTCAGTAGAGTGTTTACTTGACTTCTCTTTGTTTTATACAAAATATTTTCACATACTTGTTTGTATTAGACCTGATATGTGAGCAAACTTTGCAGGAATAAGAATCACATATGTAACAGCTAAAACTAGTATCTCATACAGATCTTCCTGCCTTCAATCTTTCCCAGCATCAGAGTCTTTTCCAATGAGTTGGCTCCTCGCATCAGGTGGCCAAAGTATGGGAGCTGGGAAAAGTTGAGGGCAGGAGGAGAAGGGGATGACAGAGGATGAGATGGCTGGGTGCATCACTGACTTGATGGGCATGAGTTTGAGCAAGCTCCAGGAGATGAAGGACACGGAGGCCTGGTGTGCTGCAATCCATGGGGTCACAAAGAGTCGGACATGACTGAGCAACTGAACAGCAACAACCACATACATATCCATGTACAGAGACTTGAACAAGAGTAGATGAGGCCCCATGAATGAGCTCAGTGAAAGCTCAGGAGCACGGACAAAGATTATTCTTATGGTCAAAGATGCTTTTCTTTGAATCTTTCAAATATTCTATTCTTTGGGATAGAATACATGTTAAGAATGTTTCCTATGGAGGATTGGGATGCTGATTGAAGATTGCAGAGCAGATTCCATACTCTTAGCTTCTGATGAGGGGAGAAAACTTCTTAAACAAGTTCCTTGAAGAAGCAGATTATTTTGAAATGCCTGAAACCCTGACTGCTCAGGAACATGTCAAGGCAACAAGTATTTATTATGCTCCATATGTTAAACATGGCTATCCCAGTGATAGGTCACCATCAAATGAAAGACATTCTCTACTGTCAAAGAAAAAGACACATGTATGCCTTCAGAGACATGCAAACAATGGCAAAGTTAGCATTTTCTCCATGATGGAGGTAGACTGATTTCTAGTGCTAAGAGGTGGTCAGCAGAAACAAAACTTAATAAACGCTGGCCGTTCCATGGGACACATTTGGAGAAGTAAACTGGAGATTATGCAGTAAGTGACAAAGTCAGCATCATAGAGAGAAAGCACTAGAGGAAGAAAGAAAGCAGTGGTTGAGGCCAGGAGAGGTCCAGGAGGGCTTTTTGCATAGTGTGACTTAAGCTAGACTTTGAAAGATGGGCAGAATGTGGGGGGGAGGAAGAGGAAGGAGGCTTTTAGATAGTCAGAATATTGTCAGATAGGCACAGTCTTAATCAAGTCTCAGAAATGAAATTCTTCTCCATATGAAGAGAGAAGAGCTTTGTGAGAGCAGAGGTTCATGCTGAAGGAGTCTGAGATGCGGGCTGGACATGCAATGAAGGATAAGTAGACTATGATAGAGGGGCATGAATGCTAGGCAGAAGCATCTGGCAGGATTAAGAACCTTTCCAAATGTGATCTATTACAGAATGTTCTTCCATGAACTTTCCCCTGTGGTTTATATCATTCTACTCAAATCTCTCAGAGGGCAGCTTGTTTACACCAATGTATAAAATAAGATTTTTGTGCTTCATACATTGGGCAAGCCTTGTATCAATCACTATTAAGAATCAGCCACTCTTTTTTTTTCTTTTTTTCTTTTTTAAATTATGAAAATACGATGCAATTACAGGAGACTTCAAAAATACAGAACACAGTTACATATAGTTCCACTATATATTACAATTATTTTTTAAGTAGATAAGATTGTTAGTCAGGGTATCAGTATCAGACTCTCAAAAATTAATAGAATGAATAGACTGAAAAGTAGAGGGATGCAGTAGACCCAAAAAGCACTATGAACCAATTCAGCATATTAATAATGAAGATTTATACAATTTTCACACAACAGTTCAGTTCAGTTCAGTTCAGTCGCTCAGTCGTGTCTGACTCTTTGCTACCCCATGAATCGCAGCATGCTAGGCCTCCCTGTCCATCACCAACTCCTGGAGTTCACCCAGATTCACGTCCATCCAGTCAGTGATGCCATCCAGCCATCTCATCCTCTGTCGTCCCCTTCTCCTCCTGCCCCCAATCCCTCCCAGCATCAGAGTCTTTTCCAGTGAGTCAACTCTTCGCATGAGGTGGCCAAAGTACTGGAGTTTCAGCTTTAGCATCATTCCTTCCAAAGAAATCCCAGGGCTGATCTCCTTCAGAATGGACTGGTTGGATCTCCTTGTAGTCCAAGGGACTCTCAAGAGTCTTCTCCAACACCACAGTTCAAAAGCATCAATTCTTCGGTGCTCAGCCTTCTTCACAGTCCAATTCTCACATCCATACATGACCACAGGAAAAACCATAGCCTTGACTAGACAAACCTTTGTGGGCAAAGTAATGTCTCTGCTTTTCAATATGCTATCTAGGTTGGTCATAACTTTCCTTCCAAGGAGTAAGCATCTTTTAATTTCATGGCTGCAGTCACCATCTGCAGTGATTTTGGAGCCCCCCAAAATAAAGTCTGACACTGTTTCCACTGTTTCCCCATCTATTTCCCATGAAGTGATGGGACCGGATGCCATGATCTTCATTTTCTGAATGCTGAGCTTTAAGCCAACTTTTTCACTCTCCACTTTCACTTTCATCAAGAGGCTTTTTAGTTCCTCTTCAATTTCTGCCATAAGGGTGGTGTCATCTGCATATCTGAGGTTATTGAAATTTCTCCCGGCAATCTTGATTCCAGCTTGTGCTTCTTCCAGCCCTGCGTTTCTCATGATGTACTCTGCATATAAGTTAAATAAGCAGGATGACAATATACAGCCTTGATGCACTCCTTGTCCTATTTGGAACCAGTCTGTTGTTCCATGTCCAGTTCTAACTGTTGCTTCCTGACCTGCATACAGATTTCTCAAGAGGCAGGTCAGGTGGTCTGGTATTCCCATCTCTTTCAGAATTTTCCACAGTTTATTGTGATCCACACAGTCAAAGGCATTGGCATAATCAATAAAGCAGAAATAGATGTTTTTCTGGAACTCTCTTGCTTTTTCCATGATCTAGCGACAGTAGGATACAAATCCTATTCAAGTTACCATAGACTATAAACCAGAAGATACTAGAATATATCCAGGGACATAAAAGAAGGTGCAAGGATTCATGATCTAAAGGTATTGAAATCATACAAAGTCAAGAATAAGTCACTTTTAAGAGCCTCATTTGAAGAAAGTAAAGGTCTGCTTTATCATCCTGCTGATGGCAGAATATTTTGCTACTCTGATCTCCTAAACAGTGACTTTTAAATTCCGCTGGTGAATAGGTGCATCATGGTTTTCAGAGAACAAGCTAATAGAATCTACTTTTGCACACTTTATGACATGGTCATATTGATTGAAATATATTTTCTAATGAAATATTGTCACAGAGAAAACAGAATGGAATTTAAAATTATTTAAATTAAATTTCTTCTTCCTGAATGATCTGAATGCACTGTCTTATTTGGAAGTCTGTGTTAATAAATGCTTTCTGAAAAATTAGACAATGGTCATACAAAGTGGGATAATATGTTTTTTTAACTCTAAGAGTTCCCCAACTAATATGTTAAATTAACTGGTTTTCAAGGGGAGAATGCAATATTGCATGAAAGAACTCCCATCCTACTTTTTATTTCCACGAGGAAAAAATTGTCATTTTATAAAATTCAGTTTAGGAATTGTTCCATCAGACGTTTACTCACTTTTCTCCTGGGATTTGTAGTCCTGGCCTATGTTAATTTGAGTGAGGGCAATGTATAGGATGAGAAGTATCCTTCTTTGGAGAGATTGCGCTTCTTTGTCAAATGATAAAAATATTAGAAAATAGGATTGTCATTTTAGTTTTGATATCATTTCAATAAAAAATTACAGTAGGCCAGAATCAGTTGATATTTAAGACCACATCAGATCAGATCAGTCGCTCAGTCGTGTCCGATTCTTTGTGACCCCATGAATCGCAGCATGCCAGGCCTCCCTGTCCATCACCAACTCCCGGAGTTCACTCAGACTCAAAGACCACATACCAGGGTGAAAATTGGCCTTTAATGAGGGAACAGCATCCAGCTCTCTAATTTTCATGAATAATTATCAGAGTTACAGCAATTAGTAATATTTTCACATTAATTAATTACTCATGTTAGATTTTTCATGTTTATCAACCTCTGTTTTTTAATAAATAATGCTTTATTTGGAATAATTTTTGATTTATAGAAACATTATGAGGATAAAATAAAGAGTTCTCAAATATCCCATACCCAATTTCCCCTATTACTAACATCCTAAAACTAGTATAGTGTATTTGACATAATTAATAAACCAATATTGATACATTTTAGTTTTTATTGATATACAGTTGATTTCTAATATTATATTAATTTCAGGTATACAGCATAGTGATTCAGTATTTTTACAGATTATACTCCATTGAAAATTATTACAAGATAATATTGATAGTTCTAACCTCTGTGCTATACAGCATGTCCTTGTTGCTTATCTATTTTATGCATATAATGTATATATCTTAATCCCATACCCCTAATTTGTCCTTCTCACTTTTCCTCTCCTCTTTGATAATCACGTTTGTTTTTTATATCTGTGAGTCTGTTTCTGTTTTGCTTTTCATTCATTTGTATTAGTTTTTAGATTTCATGTATCAGTGATATAATATTTGTATTTCTCTGTATGACATTTCACTAAGCAAAATATTCTCTGGGTCTGTCATTGTTGCTGCAAATGCAGGATTTCATTCTTTTTTATTGCTGAGTAATATTCCATTGTGTGATATATACCACATCTTCTTTACCTGTTCATCTATTGATGGGCAGTTGGGTTGTTTCTGTGTCTTGGCTGTTGTAAATAGTGCAGCTGTGAATGTTGGGGTGCATGTAACTTTCGGAATTGGTGTTTTTATTTTTTCTGGATACATACTCAGGGGTGGAATTGATGGGCTGTATAATATCAACAGTACTGTTGTTAATTTTTTTGAGGAATCTCCACACTGTTTTCTACAGTGGCTATTCCAATTTACATTTCCACTAACAGTGTAAGGCTTCCTTTTTTCCCACATGCTTGCCAACATTTGTTATTTGTAGACTTTTTGATGATTAAAGTTTGTAGTTGATTTAGATTTCCTCAGTGTTCACCTACTGTCCTTTTTCTGTTCTAGGAACACAGGTTAAATAGCATATTTCACTTAGTTTCTCAGACTTTCCTTGGTTTTGAAGGCCTTGATTGTTTGGGGAAGTATTGCTCAGGAATGTTGAAGAATATCTCTCAACTGGAATTCATTTGATGTTTTTCTCATGATCAGACTGGGGTTCTGTGTTTTGGGGGAAAAAATCACAGAGGTAAAGCGACATTTTCATCACATCGTATTTAATGTACATGCTATCGACTTGACTTAGCACAGGTGAAGCTAAACTTGATCACCTGGCTGAGATAGCGCTTGTCAGATTACTCTCTCTCCCATCTTCCACACAGTGCTTTTTGGGAGGAGGTCACTGTGTAACCCACATTCAAGGACTGAGGAATCATCTTAGAGTGCATTTTCACAGGGGTTTCTTTTCCCTTCCTCCTGCCAGAGCCTAGGGCATCTTTCTCGGTTCTTTACTGTTAGAATCTGTGGGAGTTCCTACAAATAAAACTCATAAGAGTTTTAGGGGCCAACTAAAAGAGCAGCCCCTTGCTTTTTCACAATGTCAGGCTAGTCCACACTTATCAAAATTATCATTTAAGTGTCCAAGAACTTCAGCTCCAGGTAAGTGGAGCTCAGCTGTCTCTGACTGCATCTGTCTCTCCAGGTTTCAACGTGGCAGTTTGCCTTGCAACCTTACTTCTATGATGGACCCAGAAAAGTCATTGATTTTAGTTTTGTACAACTTTTTGTTCTTATAAGTAACAGCTTCCAGACTCTACATGTTGGAGTTGAAATCAGAAATTCAAACGATTAACTTTTAAGGGTTATCAATCTCATTTGGTATTTTGGACTAAAATAGTTAATTCCTATGATCATTATTGCAGCTATAATATGGTCTAATAATTGGGTCAAGGAATAGTAATGGTTGGTTTCTATAAGCCTTTTCTAGTTTTATTATTCTGATTTTATGACTATATTAACTTTCATATGACACTGATAAACACATTTTCTTTAATTTTAAAAATTATCAACATTTTAGACAATTGACTTTTTATAAAAAATTATCCTTATTCTTATTCTCTAGTTTTTAATAACAATTAGTCCTCTGAGCACACAAGGCTATTTCAGTAATATAGAGGCATTAAAAATAACTTTTATCATTTATTATTTTAATGGAGTAGAATATTAAATAATGTTGCATATGAAATATTCCTTTCAAGTATTACTTTTATCCTTCGTTAAGCCTCTTGATTAAGGTTTATAACTTAAATATTGAAGTAATTATGTAATTGATTAAGCCTGGCTTGCTCTATTGTTTGGTACTATTGTAATTCTTATACATACAGAAATGTCAGTGGATTAGCTTGGACAAGTTATTTAAACTACCTGTGCTTCAATTTTTCCCTTTGGAAAAGCAGATTAAACAACAACAATAATAATAATATTATATACCTACCTCGTTAGCTAAGAGACTGATGTATAGTAAGCACCAGATAAATGTTAACAATTATTATTATCTAGATTATAAGGTGGTTTCAATTACCATTACTTGTGATTTCAGAAACACATATGATTGGAGGTAGAAGGTACTTGAAAAACTATCTAGTTTAGGGATTGTAAATAGTCTGTGGGCTGGATTTGACTTTCAGAGGCTTGGTTAACACAGTGTTTTTAAATTAATTTAAATACTTTTTGAGAGAACATAAAAATCCAGTTTGTCATAATCCCTGCTACCCCCTATTGTCTTATATTAGCATTTTGGTTCTCACATTTGCTTTACCTGCATAGCTCCTGAAAAACCTTTGAAAATTTAGCCCTTGATCTACTCCATCCCTCTCATTTAATAGAGAAGCACATGAGTTCCAGAGGGATATAGAAAGGCCTCCAAATTGTGACCAAAGTAGAAATAAGATCCAGGACTTCTGATTCCTAAGCCATTAATTAGAGCATGCTGTGTGCTTTAGTTAGAATGCTTAGATCAAGTTCCTCTTGAACGACAATAGATTGAAGGACCTAAAATTGAGCTATCATCTTATAATACATATCCATGGGGAGAATGTGTAAATTTTTGAGGACAAAGTTATCCTCGCAATTGAGAAGCAAAATAAAAAACAAAAAAAACAGACTTAAGGTATGTGGCAATATCGCTTTTCCCTTTTTAAAATGATATAAATGAGTCAGGTTAGGAAACTATCAGAATTTTTTTTTTCCTTATTAACTTGGCATAGCTCCTAAATTAAAACAGCAACCTGAGCACATCATTTCAACTTCTCACAAGGTTTTCAGTTCACAGCTTGTTTTTGTGCTGTCTGTAAAAGAGGGAGTCAAGCTAAAATTATTTGTGTGGGCCTGGGGCATTATAATAGAAAACTCTTCTGGTTGTGGGCATGGTAACAACAATGAATCATTTCTACAAAATATAAGAGAAAGAAAGATGACATCATTAATTTTAAACACTCTGAATCTGGTAAGTTGGATGCAATGTGCAGCACATACAAACAGAAAAGTTGGTGAGATGGACGTTTATTTAAATGAGATGAGTGCTTTGACAAGGAATTGGATTTTGTATAAGATTTCACTGTCACATTTCTTTTACAAAACCGAGAAAGGACAGCATAGGTACCTGAACCTGACTTCCTGTCAACTCAGTGGGAGGTTTTAATTAGGAACTCTTCTTTCAGTAAGAAGGAGACAATGAGAATAAGGTGACAAGTCTTATCGGTTCACAGTCATAAGGATTAGGCAAATTTCCTATAGAATTTTTGCTTACCCTCCATGGGGACAAATAGAAAATGCTGTTTAAAAAGATGGCAAGAATATCGAGAGACTTGCGGTTTCAGGGATTTGCAATCTGTCGTTTGGCTAAGACTCGTCCGGGGTACTTGCTGCACAGGCAGGGCTGCTGCACTAGAATCTGTGGGCGGGGGTGGAGGTGCTAGGACTGCGTCCCAGGAGATCTGAAACAAGTGGTCTGTGGACCATACTTTGAGGAGTGATGGTGAGGCATCTTGTCTCCTGTAAGAATTTTAAGAGTTCATCTTGCTCTCTCCTTCCTTCTTTCCCTCCCTCCCTTCCTCTCTCCCCTTTTCCTTCCCTTGCTCTCTTTCCACTTTACTCTTTCTCTATTCTCAATTCTAATAGCAGACAATAATGGAAGACTTGAAGATCTGAACTTTGCTTCCAAGTTACTCCCAATCTACCCGTTAGACATAATGCCACTAATAATTGACACAAGGAAGCATAGATTGAAGCACGGGGGTAAATAGAAATGTTTGCATTTGCATTTGAATGCAAGAAGAAGTGACACAGCCTGTGATGAAATGGCTGAGATGTGACCAATTAGTGGAAAGCACTGCGTTATCGATTTGGGAGGTAGACTTGCTAGGGGTCAATTCTAGTTTTCCAGATCACATCTGTATAATCCAAGGCAAGTCATTTTGTATCCCTGAGTCTCAACTTCCACATCTTTTTAAAAAGTAAAAGCTGCAAAAGTGGGGACAGATGGAAGGAAAAAGGCTTCAAACATATATAGAAAGAATTGATACTTGATTTACGGAAAATGGGGGTGGTGAGGGAAAGTGCTGGAGAAATCAGGGCCTTTCCCAGATTTTCAGCAGTTGATTAATTAGGTTTAGTGGCAATGATGTTAGTTTCAGGCATTCTCAATGCAAGGTATAAAGGCTGTGTCCCTCTGGGTGGAGACGTTACACTGATAACTGGACATCTAGTCTGGAGTGCTGGGGTGCAGTCTGAGCTGAAGTTACACCCTTGGGAGTTCACAGCCTTCAATTAGTTATTGAAATGTTGATGAGCTCATCCAGAGACAAGGAGGTGGTCCAAGCTGAGAGTCCAGGGGATCGAGAATTCTTAGGGGAAGAGTGACTCTAGCTGAACATGAATAGCCAGACACATAAGAGGAAATCTAGGAAAGATGGATGTTATGTATGCCAATGGAAAACATTTTTATGAGTTTGTGCTTTGAACAAGTTTTCAGTCTCCCTGTGACTTATTTACTTTGGCAATGAAAATGAAATAGCAATATCTATTGCATTTTGTTTTGTGAGGATTATAGTGATAATAAATCTATTCATCTGATATCAAGTGCTTATGATGCCTATAGCATAAAATTCATCAATGAATATTTTTTCTGCTGCATATGTTGACTGAATTATGAACAAAATGGCTGATATTAAAATCTTCCACCTAATGAGACATTATTTCCTTCAATAATTCAGCCAGGTCTCTTTCCTAATGACTGAATTTCCAAAATCTGATAATTAGTTCCAGTAAGGAGTTCTGCCAACAAAAGTCCATCTAGTCAAGGCTATGTTTTTTCCAGTGGTCATGTATGGATGTAAGAGTTGGACTGTGAAGAAAGCTGATGCTTTTGAACTGTGGTGTTAGAGAGGGCTCTTGAGAGTCCCTTGGACTGCAAGGAGATCCAACCAGTCCATTCTAAAGGAGATCAGTCCTGGGTGTTCATTGGAAGGACTGATGCTGAAGCTGAAACTCCAGTACTTTGGCCACCTCATACGAAGAGTTGACTCATTGGAAAAGACCCTGATGCTGGGAGGGATTGGGGGCAGGAGGAGAAGGGGACGACAGAGGATGAGATGGCTGGATGGCATCACCGACTCAATGGACATGAGTTTGGATAAACTCCGGGAGTTGGTGATGGACAGGGAGGCCTGGCGTGCTGCAATTCATGGGGTCACAAAGAGTTGGGCACGACTGAGTGACTGAACTGAATTGAACTGAACTGAAGGAGTTCTGATATCAAAGGAAGCAGTGTCTGGTGAAGAATATTTTTATTTTCTTCCTTCTGATAATACTGTGATTAATCTTGTTTGAAAATGCCTGTATTTATTTCTTATTTGAATATGCAGTCAATATCAAGTGCTTATCTTCCTTTAGAAAATTGCATCGGTCATCCCAGATAGTACAGAATACACTTGAAAAAAATTATGACTTTTACGGTTTTGAGTATTATTCTTTACATCAGCTCCTGTAGGCTTCATGTGCCTCACAATTTAGTTTCTTTTATTAAAGCAATATAATTTTGGGAAAATGAGATGAAAAAGCAACATTTTCTTGGTTTTGAAATCTTATGGTTATTTGCTTTGAAGTTGAACTGAAAGACTTAGCTAGGTTCCTTTTTGGAACACACAAACAAATTCAACCTCTGGCTTTATGCAGAAATTTCAAACATTTTTATTTGTGCTTTTCTTTTCATGTAACACAAAGCCCCTCCCTTGTTTCATCATGCTTAGCATCTGATTTTCAGAGCAATATCTAAGGCTTGTTTGGCAATTTGAACAAAGCATATTGCAAGGTAAGAGGTAGGAAAGAGTAGAAAAGAGAGATGAGACACACTGAATTGATAAAGATCGAGCAAATCTTTCTTTAATGCACTTGGCTTGTTTTTCAACTCTTTCCATCTCTTTAGTAGCAATTTGGAGATAAGTCCTGCTCACAAATAATTGTATCGAGGTCTTAAAAGAACAATGTGTTTCATGCCTGTCTTACTAGAAATACCTGTATTTTGTGTTTAACAAGCCAATAGGCACAGTGAGGAAGATTTAGTCTACTAGAGGTTTGAGTGTATTCTTGACACTGTCATACATTTGTGCAAGCTGGGCTAGATGATCTCCAAGTTTCCTGCCTGCTTTAAGATTGTGTAACTTGAAGTCTTTTTATTCCTAAACCTATGATCTGTGACCGTAAAGTCAATCTATCTCTATTTACCTGCCTATATATCTATCATATGGAGAAGGCAATGGCACCCCACTCCAGTACTCTTGCCTGGAAAATCCCATGGACGGAGGAGCCTGGTGGGCTGCAGTCCATGGGGTCGCTAAGAGACGGACACGACTGAGCAACTTCACTTTCACTTTTCACTTTCATGCATTGGAGAAGGAAATGGCAACCCACTCCAGTGTTCTTGCCTGGAGAATCCCAGGGACGGGGGAGCCTGGTAGGCTACTGTCTCTGGGGTCACACAGAGTTGGACACAACTGAAGTGACTTAGCATAGCATAGCATAGCATAGCATATCTATCATAAACTCAACAATAGTTTCCCTAACCCCAAAGCTGTTTTATCCTAATTCCTGAATGCTTGGTCACTCAGTCATGTCTGACTCTTTGAGACCCCATGGACTATAGCACACCAGGCTCCTCTGTCCATAGGATTTCCCAGGAAAGAATACTGGAGTGGGTTGCTATTTCCTTCTCTAGGGGCTCTTCCCAACCCACGGATCAAACCTGCAGCTCCTGTGCCTCCTGCATTGGCAAGAGTGGTAAAGAATTCTTTACCACTGAGCCACCTGGGAAGCCCCATCCTAATTCCTAGAGTTCGTGAACATGTTGCCTTACAGCAGAAGGGACTTTGCATTTGTAGTTAGCTATGGATATTGAGATGGAAATATTATTCTGGATTATTGGATGGGACCAATGTAATCACAAGGGTCCTTGTAAGAAAGAGGCATGAAGGTCAGAATCAGAGAAGAGGTGTGACCATGGAAACAGAGGTTGTTACAGTATACGGTTGACCCTTGAACAAGAATGGAGGTTAGGGACACTGACCTTCCACACAGTCAAAAATCCTGTATAATTCAGTCAACCTTCACTGTCTTGGGTTTCTTCACACTAGCAGTTTGGCGTTTGAGGATTCAACCATCCTTGGATCAGATCGTGTAATACTGTAGTGTTTATTATTGAAAAAAACCTGTGTATAAGTGAACTTGCACAGTTCAAAGCTGTGTTGTTCAAAGGTCAGCTGTACTTTGAAGATGGCAGAAGGAATGGAGACCCAAGGAATGCAGGTGACCTTTAGAAGCTGGGGAAAATGAGGCAATAGATTCCCCCCTGGAGCTTCTAAAGGGGAGGTGGTCCTGCCAAGACCTTGATTTCTTCCCAGTGGAACTTATTTGAGACTTCTGACCTCCAGAATTGGAGATAATTAATTTAGATATAATACATTTCTGTTGTTTTAGGCCACTACATTTGTGGTAATTTGATACAACAGCCCTAAAACATTATTAAACTTTAGGATTCATTTCAGTTCAGTCGCTCAGTCATGTCCAACAGAACTGAACTGAACTGAACTGTCCAACTGAACTGAAGTGAACTGCCCAACTCTTTGCGGCCCCATGGACTGGAGCACACCAGGCTTCTGCCTCCCTGTTCATCACCAACTCCTGGAGTTTGCTGAAACTCATGTCCATTAAGTTGGTGATGCCATCCAACCATCTCATCCTCTGTCATCCCCTTCTCCTCTTGCCCTCAATCTTTCCCAGCATCAGGGTCTTATCCAATGAGTCAGTTCTTTGCATCAGGTGGCCAAAGTATTGGAGTTTCAGCTTCAGCATCAGTCTTTCCAGTGAATATATTCAGGACTGATTTCCTTTATGACTGGTGACTTATGAAACTTTGTTGTTGTTGTTGTGAAGTTGCTCAGTCGTGTCCAACTCTTTGCAATCCCATGGACTGTAGCCTGCCAGGCTCCTCCGTCCATGGGATTTTCCAGGCAAGAATACTGGAGTGAGTTGCTATTTCCTTCTCCAGAGGATTAATAAATCCTATATCTGTCCCTCTAACTTCTTTTTACTCAATGAGATGGGGTAGAAATGGAGTCAAAATCAGGATGTGACCTATAGGATCATATAAAGATTTGAGTTCTGTGGTTTACTCAGATCAAATACTGGCTCCATCTCTTGCTACTTGTCTGACTTTAGGCTTGTCACCTACTTTGTTTCCTCATCTGCAAAGCTAAGATAATGATAGCACCTACTTTCCTTATAGAATTAAAGGACTCAGTGCTCATAAGATACATGTATCAGCTTTCTGTGCCAACTTCCAAGCTTCCCATCAATGCTCTCCAGCAGTTTCTTCCCCTAAATACAGTGTTTAGAATCTCTAGAAGAGGATATTTAGGTGAGGTTGGGACCATGAGATTCATAAGAGTCAGAGTGATGTAAGAGTTAAACCTGGAAGCCTAAAGAAGAGGCAGGGATGAGGGATTTGCCTGAGGCTGGTTCCAGTTTTCTCAACCTCTGAGTTTTCACTGGCTTTGAAATAGACTCTCAGTTGATTCTGGGACTTCAACAAAGACTGAGGTCACCTCTTCTTAACAATGGCATTTATAAAAGCATCAAGCTGAGATGAGATGCAAGTATTTCAATCTCCAGAGTAGACTTTTATCATATCCCAACCCACTAAAGAGGACTGACTACATTTAGCTGATTATTCAGGCAGTTTCTTTGATGTAAAAAATCCAGAAAGATTTTAATGTTTTATTGTTTGATTTTGTATTCATAATGTGTATGTCTTTGGGAGAATGGAATAAAAAGTGCACCTTTCCCTTTAGGAAAGCACCAGAGTTTTTATAAAATAAAAAGATGAAAGGCACTATGAAAATGGTCAGGGCAGGACCAAGCACTTATTATTCTGATGCTATTGTTAAACACTTTAGTCCAGTTTCTTCTGGTTTTGTCACGTGAATCTTTCATAGGATTAGAGGGACAATGTGGTTTTTCAGTATCTCCATTTGTAAGATGTTTCTGATTCATTTGCTGCCTGGTTTTTCACTATGGGTAAGTGCATCATTTTGGGATGGGATGCTCCTGAAATGATGATTTTTGGAATTCACATCAATATTGTGTTACCTGAAGAAATGAGCAGAATTGCAAATGCCAATAAATCGTGTTTGTGACAATTTATATAGAAACCAAGTACTCATGTCAGAAGAGAGATGCTTTGGTTTGATAGAAAGGTGGCTTCCATGAGATCCTAGTTCCTCTTCTCCAAGCTGTGTGACTTTGGGGGATAATAATGGCTGGTGTGCCTGTAAAGTTTTATAATTTACAGTGTCTTCAGGTGTCTTTGGGCTTCCCTGATAGCTCAGTTGGTAAAGAATCCACCTGAAATGCAGGAGACCCCAGTTTGATTCCTGGGTTGGAAAGATTTGTTGGAGAAGGGATAGGCTACCCACTCCGGTATTCTTGGGCTTCCCTTGTGGCTCAGCTGGTAAAGAATCCTCTTGCAATGCGGGAGACCTGGGTTTGATCCTTGGGTTGGGAAGATACCCTGGAGAAGGGAAAGGCTACCCACTCCAGTATTCTGGCCTGGAGAATTCCATGAACTCTATAGTCCATGGGGTTGCAAAGAGTCAGACATGACTGAGCAATTTTCACTTTCGCTTTCTTTCAGATGTCTTTTACCTATGACCCTAGGACTCCCTCATGGGCTAGATTATAGCTGTACCTATATGAGAGAAGAGAAAAAGTAATCCCAGGAAAGTAAACTGATTTCCCCAAGTTCGTGCAGGTACTAAGTGCCAAAGCAAAATGGCTCCAGATGGATTTTCTTTCCCCTGCAACATGTTGCTTCCTAAAAAAAGTTTGATTCAAATAATTAAAGTGTGAGTCTCAATTTCTTACCATGTAAAGTGTGCATATGGACTAGATAGTGCTAAGCCACTTTCAGTTGTGTCTGACTCTTTGCAACCACATGGATTATAGCCCACCAGTCTCCTCTGTCCATGGAATTCTCTAGGGAAGAATATTGGAGTGGGTTGCCATTTACTTCTCCAAAAGTGAAAGTCACTCAGTCGTGTCCAGCTCTTTGCAACACCATGGACTATAGAGTCGATGGAATTCTCCAGGCCAGAATACTGGAGTGGGTAGCCTTTCCCTTCTCTAGGGGATCTTCCCAATCCAGGGATCAAACCCAAGTCTCCCGCATTGCAGGCAGATTCTTTACCAGCTGAGCCACAAGAGAAGCCATGGACTAAATATGACATCACAAACTCAGACCTAAAGGGGCAATGCAGGCAATGTTAATGACAGATATTGTCTAGATATAAAGGAAATAGTATTAAATGTGACAGCAAGAGCCATGTGTCATCTAAAGCAAGGAGTTGCTGTCAAGCTGTTTTTGCAGAGGAAGGCAGCAAAACCAGTGTTGTCAAGTTTTCTGCTGTTTCAAGAGAAGACAAAAATCTAAATTTTCAAGTGAAATATCCCTGTTAGATTAATGCTAAATTGACAGAATTATGACCCCCCCCTCCAAGGTCAAGGGGTAGAAGGGGGCACCTTCATTTCTATTAACTCTGATGTGCTGGAAAATCAGTATTGTTTCAGTTTAACTTTCTGGAAAAATTTATCTCTTTGGTCTGGAGGATTCATTAGGTTCATTGACTTTTCAATTAATGTCTAGGCCAACTCAGTAATTGATTTGGACAAATAGATAACTTTTAAACCATGAAGGGAAATGAAATATAATGAATGAAATAAAATAAAATCCATTTATTTCTGTGATGTTGGAGCATTGTGAAAACAGAATACACTGTACCGAAATCTTTGTGTGAAGAGATTATGCTCATGTGTTTCTTTGATGCCACCGTGAGGGCAGCTGAACTTAAAAAAGGAGGGATTTTTATGACATCTTATATGTATTCTCTATTGTTTTCCACTCTTAGAATTGATGGCACATCCAAGCAAATTTAAGTAGTAATTTAACTCATTAAAGATATTTATTTTATGATCATCATGTAATTAGTTAAACTTTGCCATTCAAACTTAGGAGGTTGATGACTTGTGTGAATTTGGACTTGCTGATAATAATGATAGTGGTGATAGTACTATTGCTGTTGTGTGTCCAAAACATTTTGTAATAATGATATTAATAATAAAGAAATAACATTTATTGTTTATTATGTATCAGGATTCATGTTAAGGATTTTTCTATTCATTTAATCATTTAATCTTCACAATTTCCCATGAAGTAAGCATTGATGTCTATTTTACAAATAAAAATTCTGAGACTCAAAGAGATTAACTGGTACAAGATTATTCTGTTACTAAGAGATAGATTCAAACCAAGTCTTAATTCAGTGTATGCAGAAGAGGTCAGGAGGTATTTCCTGAGCATCTATGTACCAGGTCATATTCTGGGTTCTTGTGTACAAAGTGAATTTCTGTTTCATTTGTGTGTGTGTGTGTGTGTGTGTGTGTGTGTGACTGAGTCATATCCAACTCTTTGTGACCCCTCTGTCCATGCCAGACTCCTCTGTCCATGGGGTTCTCTAAGCAAGAATACTGAAGTGGGTTACCAATTCCTTCTCCAGAGGATCGTTCCAGATCAGGGATCAAACCCATGTCTCCTTCATTGGCAGGCAGATTCTTTACCACTGAGCCACCAGGAAAGCCCTTGCTTTATTTAGGTTATGTTTTATTTGTTGAGATGAGAAGCCAATAAACATACACAGTAATGTCCAGCAGCAGTAAGTATTCTATATTTTATAACCTGTGTCTTACAAAGGAACATGAGAAGGTACTCATGGTGTTTGTGATCAAAGTGTGGGAGGGGGTATAGCATAGAAAATCACCATTTACCCTCAGAACTGAATAGGGAATATGGTCAGAGTGGAGTCAGATTCAGAAACTAAGAGAAGAGAGGAGGACGGTGTGGATAAAGTGGGTTTTCACATCACAGTAGTTAAGTGAAATAATTCAAAAGGCACTTTGAAACAAGGCAGGCAGGAACTTATTTATTTATTTAAGTTTAATATTAAGAAGCATCTCAGAATACGCATACAGCCACAGGGGTTTACCGAGTGGCACGAAGAGGGAGAGAGAGAGAGAGAATTCCTGCCCTTTACTAAGTAAGGCCCACATCCCTGCTTCCAAAGGCAAGTGTCTTGTATTTAAAATTGATTCCTGCAGCCAACGGCTTGGCCCAACGCCTAATAATCAGGAAATCTGGGTCCAGTCCCAGCTAGCCTTCTGACATGCTGCATGGCTCTGAGCTAATCACTTCACCTCTTTGCCTTCAGACAGAGAAAAGGTCTCTGCACCTTGTCCTTGTTAAAGGAATCTTTTTAGACTGAAATTAAAAAAGTTAAAAATGCCCCTCCTGGGATGTTACTATTAAATGTGGGAGCATAATTTGGTAAAGAGACAAACCTCTTTAAATCATCAGTGTTATCTCACGGGCCTTGAATTAGTTCTACAGTGGTCTGTTTTGGCAATAACTTAATCCGGGGGCAGGGGTAACAAAGCAACAGCGTTGTTCAGGGGTTCTGCTTGGCTGGGTGGAAACACATGGACTTTTAAGTGTATACATCTGGGCTCCAATTTTCTAATTTTGCTATAACTTTAACTCCATCATCCTGTTGAGAACACTTGTTCTTTCTGAACCTAGGTTTCTAGATCTATAAATAAATATACTAACATCATGTAAATTATTGGGAAGATTAAGTAAATGTAAAGTTATTAGCATTACGTCTGCCATAGCAGGAGACGTGGGTTAGAGCCCTGAGTCAGGAAGTTCTCCTGAAGGAGGGCATGGCAACCCCTCCAGTGTTCTTGCCTGGAGAATCCCCATGGATAGTGGAGCCTGGAGGGTTACAGTCCATGGGGTTGCAGAGTTGGACAGAACTGAGCACGCATGCACACACACACTGCCATCAGCCTTTTAAAATGTCAGTCTTTATTATATTTTTTAGTTTTGTTTAAGAATTGAATTCCTGGAATTGTCTAGGGACCTCAATTTCAGGAGATCTTGTCAAACCAGGGCCACCTGGACAGGCAAAGGGTCAAGTGGAAATAACCCACCACATCTGCCCAAGCCTGCGGAGGTGAGTCTACACCAAGCTGACCCTCTATCGGGGAGCAGTGGGGACTAATTCTTGGCCCGAGGCAGTGGGAGTTACAGTGGATGTGGGGCTCTAGAAGTATTCCTAGATGCCTGCTGCTACTGCTAAGTCACTTCAGTCGTGTCCGACTCTGTGCGACCCCATAGACGGCAGCCCACCAGGCTCCCCCGTCCCTGGGACTCTCCAGGCAAGAACACTGGAGTGGGTTGCCATTTCCTTCTCCAATGCATGAAAGTGAAAAGTGAAAGTGAAGTCGCTCAGTCGTGTCCTAGATGCCTAGATGACTACAATACTTACTGTCTGACAGTGGTGATTGCCAGACAAGGTGCAGCTTGAAGATATATGTTGGCTATGTAGAAACCCTTCAGTCTCATTCACAGCAAGTTCCCTCCCTTGACAACACATCTATCTTTGCTGTGGGTTGTGGTGAGGCTTTGGGGCACCCTGAAGATTCATCTTTTTTTAATTAATGGAAAGGAGGCAACAGCTTGCCTTTATTATCACCTAGATTTGACTCTCTCAGAACAAGCAGGCTGCAGATCCCAGTGGCTTCTTAGCGCTTTCTCAAGACGCCTCCATCCTTCATTACGCTATTCCCATGGTAACCTGAGGAAGGGAGAAGAGGGACAGCTAACCACCGAAAGGCTATTTTTAGATTTCTGGCCAGATGCTTTGACAAATCTGTTGAGGGAAAGAAAATGAAGCAAGTGTAGAAGAGGATTATTTTCCCCCAAGACAATGTCATTTACAATTCATATGATAAAACTGGAAACAACCTTGAGAAATCATTCAACCTGTTTCTACTTATAGAAAGATCTACTTTCAAATCATATAAAAAACTGTTCAATAAGATCATTTTTATTTACTTAATTACTTACACTTTATTTCCTACCTTGAATTTATCCCAGATTCAGTCTGAGTTCCCAGACCAAGGGAGTTGGGAATGAGAATGAAAATGATGGTTCACGGTGTGGATCACACAACCCTGAGAGCGTCTTTCCTTTAGACTACACTAATAATGAGACTGTTGTTGGGCCTCCCTGGTAGCTCAGCAGTAAAGAATCTGCCAGCCAATGCAGGAGACATAAGTTTGATCCTTGGGTTGGAAAGATCCCCTGGAGAAGGAAATGGCAACCTGCTCTAGTATTCTTGTCTGGGAAATCCCATGGAGGAGCCTGGTGGGCTATAGTCCACAGGATTCCAAAGAGACAGACAAGACTTAGCGACTAAACAACTTACAGCAAAAATGGCACTTGCTAGGTTTGTGCAAATATCTGCACTGGATCTGCTTCACTTATTTTTAAATATGTAAACCCCTCCCATACTACTTAAAAACCTTCAGGAATTTCTCATTGCTTTTAGGTTAAAGGCCATAGATCTTTAAAGTGTCTGTAAAATACGCATGCTATTGATCCTATATACATGTCCAGAATCATTCAAATTCTCCTTCTTTGTGTTTCACCTAAGACTTTCTTTCAGAATCTCAAACATGCCTTCTTCCTCCATGTCGGCCTCTGTACACTTGTCTATATTTTTCTTCATGCTCTCTACCTAGTTAATTTCTGTAACTTCTTATCCTTTTAATCGGAGCTCAAATACCAGAAAATGCTTTCTTAACCTCTAAACAAAAAAGACCCCTCTGCCATAGCCTCTTCTAACAACTTGTGCATTTCCTTTGCAGCACTTACCAGCTTATAATTCTATATTTATTTATGTAACATTTTAGGGTTTTTTTTTTTATTACTTTAAACTATGAGCTCCATGTCCTTAGGAAATTATATTGTTTGGTCACCAAAATATATCTGCTGCTGCTAAGTCGCTTTAGTCATGTCCGACTCTGTGCGACCCCACAGACGGCAGCACACCAGGCTCCCCCGTCCCTGGGATTCTCCAGGCAAGAACACTGGAGTGGGTTGCCATTGCCTTCTCCAATGCATGAAAGTGAAAAGTGAAAGTGAAGTCGCTCAGTTGTGCCTGACTCTTAGCGACCTCATGGACTGCAGCCTACTAGGCTCCTCTGTCCATGGGATTTTCCAGGCAAGAGTACTGGAGTGGGGTGCCATTGCCTTCTCCATTATATATCTAGTGCCTAGTATATATTTGGCAACTTATTCTAATGACTGTGTAAATGACTAGAAGTTATTTTAAAGGGACATAAACCTAGGTTTTCTGTCAAGTCAAACTGTCTATGTGACTTACCAGGGCTCCTCAAAATAGAATGTGCACCCAGATTTCCCAGAAAACTTGTTAAACAGCAGATTCTGATTCAGTAGATCTGGGCTGCAGCTCACGATTCTGCATTTCCAACTGGTGTCTAACTAGTTCTAGAACTTGGTTGCACACTGAAATTGCCATGTGCTGTGTGCTCAGTAGCTTCAGTCGTGTCTGACTCTTTGTGACCCTATGGACTGAAGCCCTCCAAGCTCCTCTGTCCATGGGATTCTCCTGGCAGGACTAATGGAGTGGGTTGCCATTCCCTTCTCCAGGAGATCTTCCTGAGTCAGGGATCAAACCCACGTCTCCTGTGTCTTCTGCATTGCGGTGGATTCTTTACTGCTGAGCCACTGGGGAAGCCAGAAATTGCCATAGGAATTTTTTAAAAAAACTTCAATTTTGAAGTCCCACCCTGTGATACTGATTTAACTGGTATGTGCTTGGCCTGGGCTTTAGGGATTTTTAAATGCTTCCTAGGTTGTTCTAATATCAAATACTGTTGTAGAATCATTGATTTCAGGCAACAAAGCCAATTCTCAACAATAGCTGTATAGGAATATTTTTGTTACCCTTTGCATTAGACAGCATTTAACATGGCCACCAAATAAGGATTCATAGTGTTACTGTTTCTTAAATGTATATGTCTTAGAGACACATAGGAAAGTGGTACCAAGCATTTGTTTCCTGGCAGAGAGAATCCTATGTGAGTCAGTTGTGGTGGTAGCAGAACGGTCCAATCTTAAACTTTCCCGCTTCTTCACGTAGGGGAGCTGTATTGCTTATCAAATATTTAAAACAATAAGTATACTATTGAAAAAAGTGAAGCATTTTGGTAGAAACAAATGCAGTTATAAGTCTTTGCAGCCAGAGGAACAATGCGTAATTACCCAGATAATATCATTAAGAAGAAGAGAACCTTAGTGCTCTTCCAAAAGCTGCAACATTTACCATGAGTTCAGTGATTCCCAGCATGTCCATAAGTGTATGAAGAGAATCCAGAGGCTCTTGGGCACTTGGTTACCCTCTGTGAAGATCAATGCTCCTTAATCTAAAGCATAGTAAAAATCCTCCTTTTTGTATTATTAATTTCACTAATGTTTTCCACTGATTTATTTTTTGCTTGTGGTTTTAATCTTAAAAGTTCCACAATGTGGATTGTAATATTTTTGCAGTTATAACTTAACACAGTACTTTATTTTAAGCCCTGCAGTAGTTGTTTTCTTATTTTCTCTTACTTAATCTACTCATCAAATATGTTTGGTATCTACTGCTATGATCACATTCTACAGATGAGGAAACTGAGCTAAATGGCTCAGTAACTTCTCAGAGACACATATGGCCAGAGACATTGTCCAGGAACATATGATATAACTCCTCGGGACTCTCTCCTTTCCAGTGTTAATAAATTTCCGGTCTATAAGCCAAATTCCGCCTTCAGTGATATTGGTCCAAGGGTCTCCATATATTTTTTTAATGAGGTGCCACTATTTAGAAAGCAGAAAATTTCTTATAAAAATCCAGATGTCAGGTTTATATTTACAATAATCTTATCTGACAACACTAAGTGACATGACTGAAATCCTGAAATTGCTTGAAGCTGAGTTCTGTTTTTTCCTTTTCAAATGACACTCTTCCTGCCTCTCACTAGCACCTACCTCTTTTACTCCTGGCCTGCTCCAGTATTCATGACAGAGGCTTTGCCCCTCCAGAGCTCTGGTTTTCAACTCAGCCTCTAAATTCTGTTGAGGGAAGAAATGATTCTTATGTCTTTAGTGCATTTTACCATCAGGAAAAACAAAATGTCCTCTTTCTCAGTGAAGTGTAGACCATTGTATTGCCATCTTCATCACTTCATACCTTTTTAGGACTACCTGTGTGTTTGCATCTGGCTGAGTGGTTCAATTTCGTTGAATACAAAATGGTGGAGCTTAGTATCCTACCTTCTGCTTCTACTATTTAGCTGCTTGGAGTGGTTTCCAATCAAAGTTTTGATTTCACAGGAGTTTACAAGTTGTGTGGTTGTCTTTCAACAACTGTAGCCCCGTGGACACTCATGTATCCCTTGAACTCAGGATATGTAGTTGGGTTCTGTTCAGCCTCCTTCAAGTAAGACTATGCTAAAGAGGAAGAGGATGATGTTGTCCTGGTGATGTCAGGACCACCTAGCTGATATGTGGCTTGCAGTGTCAGCAGGGTTTCCCAGGATTGCAGTCACTGATTTCTAATGTAGCAGGAAACGCAGACAAAAAAGGATTCTCTTAGGAGTCTTCACCTTGGTTTTGAGAGTTGTTTGCCTCTGTTGCAATGTACTATTTCCTTTATTCCTTTCCTTGTCTGGCTTTTACCTGCTGCCCACCTTGGTCTTGGTTTCTATACACTCTCTCTGAGCCACTCAACATTTTTTCCTAGTGGTGGAGACCTTTCACTGCACATGGAAGCCTGTCACTCAGCAGAACTCATGCACACACACTTAAACCTCAGAACAGCCCTATGATATAGGGTCTTTTACTCTCAGGAAATTGTGGCTCAAAAAACCTTAAAATTGGGGCTGGTGCACTGGGACGACTCAGAGGGAGGGTATGGGGAGGGAGGAGGGAGGAGGGTTCAGGATGGGGAACACAGGTATACCTGTGGTGGATTCATTTCGATATTTGGCAAAACTAATACAATATTGTAAAGTTTAAAAATAAAATAAAATTAAAAAAAATTTGGTAAGTTGATTAGGAGAAGAATTTTCAAATGGTTAAATTTTAATGTTGACTATTCTGTCCCATGTTTTACTTTGGGTACAAGAGGCCACTATCATAATTGAATGATGTCTACAAAAGATGAGAAAAGTAATTTTACCATTCCTTATTTCATCACATGGCATGCCATGTGAGACATCATCAATTTTAAGGAGCACCATTATCTGATATACTACTAAGTAGAGAAAAAAATACTGCCAATTAAATTATGTCATCTAAATTATGTTGATTGTCATTTGTATTGCAATTATAAATGTTCTAAAATATAAAGACATGTCTTAGAATTGACAAATATGGTGCTTATTCAACTTGTACACATTTAACGTGTAAGTCATTGGCTGAAATGTTAATTGTCTTAAAATAATGAGAAGAAAGCAAATGCAAAATATTTACTCTATAATGTTTTCCTTCAGCAACCATCAACTGAGCTGGAATTTGACCGGGTAGTGATTTATACCACTTGCCTTCGTGTGGTACGGACGACCTTTGAAAGGTGTGAACTGGTTAGAAAGATCTTCCAGAACCATCGAGTCAAATTTGAAGAGAAAAACATTGCTTTGAATGGTGACTATGGAAAAGAGTTAGATGAACGATGCCGGCGGGTTTCTGAAGCTCCTTCCCTCCCTGTTGTGTTCATTGATGGCCATTATCTAGGGGTAAGTGTCTGCTAAGGAAAATCTTTTTTATTGAACCCAATCAGTGTTGATACCCTTTCACTTTTCACTTTCATGCATTGGAGAAGGAAATGGCAGCCTGGTGGGCTGCCGTCTCTGGGGTCGCACAGAGTCGGACACGACTGAAGCAACTTAGCAGCGGCGGCGGCAGCAGCAGCAGCAGCAGCAGTGCTGATAGAAATCTGTAAACTTATGACAAAGCAACTTGCATCATAGCTACCAGCATACTTCCTGATTTTCGGAGTTCAATCCAGCGGTTTTGAGGCACTTACTTCTATCCCAAATGATGTATCACTACAGTGTTCATCCCTACAGAGTCATAGTGAGACAAAATCAGCATGGAATTGTCTTTTTGAATAGAAATACATTTTAAAAATGGTTAGTCGACTTGAGTTTTGAATTGAGAAGCTTGACCTATGGGATAAAAACTTTTTTTAAGTGCAGGTAAGAAAAATGGAATATGAGATATGCATTTGTGAATTCTCCTATACTACATCATCAAACACTCAATTTCCTACTTAATGAAACTGAGATGACAGTCATGACATGAAATCAATAAGAAATAGGGCTGTAGCCAGAATTTTATCTGCTTGTTGTTTAAAATGATTCTTGATTGGAGGAATGCAGGAGTGTGAGACACAAATGCAGGCTTACAGTGAGCAGAGCAGAGAATTCCCAGAGCAGCAAAAAACACGACTCCTCCATTGCTCTCTGAATAACACCGTTAGCATAATAACCCCCATCCATCTATGAATGTGTGTCATCGGTAAGAAGCCCAAGAAGGGGGCGCTGGAGGGGACACTTTAGAGAGAGGGAGAGCAAATTGCTGAGGGATGCCAGTGGCTGGGAGGTAGGGCTGACAAGGTCACTGATCAGAGAACAAAAAAGTGAATTGCAATAATTAATTTACATGGCATTCTGTATTTTTCTTGATATTTCTGGTGCCTTGAGTGTAGTGAGAAATCAGTACATATTAATTTTTCAAATCTGGTCTTAACTTTCAGGTTTCAGGGAAAGTTAGAAAAAACCAGAGATTTTTCTTAGCAGGAAATGCTCCTATTTGTTATGGGGAGCTTGTATCTGATGTCCTGTCTAGAGCCGTGGCTGTTAGAGGGAGTCTGCCATCTTATGGCAAGATTAATGCAGAAAAGCCATGATTCACTAGCTATGACATCATGCATTCTTACTTTCAACCAGAGCTGGATACAGATTGATTCTGAACGAGAAGAATTTTGATTGAAGTATTGAGCCTGAGGTCCCAGAAACCCACGGCAATGGTACAGATAATAATGACAGATAAATACATAGATTTTAACCGGTGGATACAAACTTCCAGTTATAAGTACTAGGGATATAATATACAACATGGTTAATAAAATTAATGCTGCTATATGTTATATAGGAAAGCTGTTAAGAGAATAAGTCCTTAAGTTCTCATCGCAAGGAAAAGTATTTTTCCTTTTTCTTTTCTTTTTTATCTATATGAGGTGATGAATGTTCACTAGGCCTACTGTGATAACCATTTCTTGATGTATGTAAGTCAAATCATTATATTGTACACCTTAAACTTACACAGCACTGTATGTCAATTATACATCAATAAACTCAGTGGGCCTTGATATTGACAAAAAAAAAAAAAAGCACTATAGTATACTTTCAGCTTGCATGTGTTATCTCATCTAACCATCAGTCTACCTTTAGAAATGAACTCTTTGGAACACTGGTTAAAAGGCAAGATTGCCTTGGAGTCAGGCAGCATTGTTTCAAATTCACGCTCTGATACTTCTAATGCTGAGAAATGTATAAATCACTCTGTACCTGGTTTCCTCTTTTGTATGAGAATAATAGTAGAACTGTTCTTAGGTGAATGGTGAGGATTTTAGTATATATGTATGTATTATATTATTTTATTATTATGCACGTGTGTGTGTGCAGGGTCGCTTAGTCGTGTCCACGTCTCTGAGGCCCCATGGACTGTAGAGTGCCAGGTTCCTCTGTCCATGGAATTTTCCAGACAAAAATACTGAAGTGGGTTGCCATTTTCTACTCGAGAGGATCTTCCTGACCCTGAAATCGAAACATGTCTCTTGTGTCCTCTGCATTGGCAAGAGGGTTTTTTTTTTTTATCACTAGGGCCACCTGGGAAGCCCCATTATTATACAATTATATGTATCAGTTATATAATGATATAAAATATTAATCAGTTCATATGGTCGGAACAAAGTATGTTTTTAATAAGTAGTAGCAATTTTCATCCCTGTTTTGAAAAAGAGAATATTCTTTTGCTCCAAGTGACATAGCTGGGTGATTGGCAGGGCCAGGACTCCATGTTATGTCAGTCCGGTTCCCCAAACCCTTGTACTTTGGCACATCACCTTAAGGAAAGTAATTGTTATTAGTTTGTTTGCTGCTATATTCTTAGCACCTTGAACAGAGTTTGTCACAAAGCTCTCAAAAACATACATTAAATGGCTGTAGGAATGATGCTATATTGTCTCTTCATATTCTTTCCTTCTTTAAGATATTCTTCCACAAGGGAAAAAATCTGAAGAACATATCCATGCTGGGAAGAAAATCACTGGTAAAAGGTTGTGAGATTTGCTTTTTAAACTGGGAAAAAATTCTTCTGACAATGTAAGATATTTTTCACTGTGGTGTTTTAAGTTCTGTGAAACTGCACAGTTGAACTTAGTGGGTGATCACTAAGATCACTTAGTGGTCAATAAGCTTGGCCCACCCACTGCTCTGATTTTAACCATGCTCCTCTTCCTACTTCTCAGTCTATGCTGCCCAAGTGCCTCTCCTGTTGTTTGTCCTTCAGTTTCAGGGATAGAGGGAGAGCATGACAGACAAAGGAGGTTGAGTGCGGAGTTCTTTCTCAATGACTTTGTCTCTGTGATCACTTTATTACACACAAAGTAACCTAGAGGTAGAAGAATCACACACATGCTACTCTGTTGCTTCTGAAATTTGAAGCTGATTCCCCAAGTCTGAAGAGAGGTCAGACACAGAGATGTTTTACCCCCCTTTCTTTTTCTGATAAAAGAGGAATTACTTCTAGATTTATAATTCAAAATGGAGATAAACAGTCCAAAACCGCTTACATAACAAAATTCCCTCCTCCTGCAATAGCCACTTTATTTAGATTCCATGCACAATTGCAAATAGAGGACATTGTTGGGCTTGTAGAACCTTTTCCCTATTTGTGCATCTGAAATGGAAGGATGCCCTCTGCTGGGTTTTGGCATGTGGTGAAGCATTATTCTGGAAGAGGATGAGAAACTGATGTTGGTAGTTTCCTTAACATCTGTGATGTCTTAAACAGTTATATAGAACCATTTGATTTACTTAACATTTAAGTAAATGAGAAAAATCAAGATGTGTGAATCAGCTGCACAAATACAACTGCCTTTAAGGATGGAGAGAGAGAGAAACAGCCAGAGCCAGAGAATGAAGTAGACACAAACAGAGGAGTATGGAGACAAAGCGTGATGTGATGGAAAGAGAGAGGAAAAGGACAAGTCACAGCTACCCTATTTTACTGCCACAGACTCAGGGTGGGTGGTGCCAAAGGAGCTCAGTTGTTTTCATTGAAGGGAAGCTATCAGGGCTCCATCCGAGGGCAAGAATGGAAGAGTTGACAAGGATGCTCTTTTTGTCTGATGACTCTCTTCCCCAGAGAAACTAAAACCTGAAGATGGAAATAATGGAACAGTCAAAGGAAAAGAAATTACTTTAGAAAGAAGATCTACACAGCCCTGTGATGCTCAGTGGTAGAGGGGGAGTTGGTGGAGGTAGAAGCAAATTCAGCTTGGAACTTCCCTGGAGTTGCTATTGTTGTTCAGTCATTCAGTCGTGTCCAGCTCTTTGTGACCCCATGGACTGCAGCACGTCAGGCTTCCCTATCCATCACCATCTCCCGGAGCTTGCTCAAACCCATGTCCATTGAGTCGGTGATGCCATCCAACCATCTTGTCCTCTCTTGTCCCCTTCTTCTTCTGCCCTTGATCTTTCCCAGCATCAGGGTATTTTCCAATGAGTCAGCTCTTCGCATCAGGTGACCATAGTACTGGAGCTTCAGCTTTGGCATCAGTCCTTCCAATGAACATTCAGGATTGATTTCCTTTAGGATCGACTGGTTTGATCTCCTTGCAGTCCAAGGGACTCTCTTGGACTTCTCCAACGCCACATTTCAAAAGCATCAATTCTTCGGTGCTCTGCCTTCTTTATGGTCCAACTCTCACATTCATACACGACCACTGGAAAAACCATAGATTTAACCATAAGGACCTTTGCTGTCAAAGTCCTTGGAGTAAGTGTCCTGTTGTTTTTGGCATCAGAAAATCTTGATGTGAAAAGATTATGTCCCAATAGTTTGGACATAAATAATCTTATAAATTCCAGTTGGATATGAGTTAGAAATTATGTCTTGATTACGGACCAACCATAAACCTCTACAGTAAGAGTCCACAAAATCCACATTGGAACATAGCTATGAAACATGTAGAATGAATCCAACAGGGGCCTCCTCTCTAACAGAGAGAGGAATGGAAAGGCTGTTGGTCTAGAGGGGTCTCTGAAATTAGCTGATACTGAGTTGTGACTGCTTGGAAATTCTGTATCTATTTAAAGTATTATTTTATTCAATTTAGGAATGAAGAAATTATTATTGAGCATTGCTAGTAGACACACTAGAAATATAGACTCTAGGCTTGTCTAGAGACTACTTCCAACACTTCTCTGTAGAAATGAGTCACCAAGGAAGCCTTTGCCACCATCTGGAAGTGACCAGCTCTAGTAACTTGTTGTCTTTGCCATGGTCCTCACCAGCAAAATAGATGATGTGTTCTCCACCCTTCTTTCTACGAAATTCTCTTCCTAAGTAAAATCTTGAGTGATGTTTATCTGTTTGTGGTCAATAAATAAGTCACACGTGAAAGCAGTGAGAGAAAATGGGAAATGTGCTTTGTAGGTTTCTAGCCTCTACACCCCGATATTCTCTCTATAGCACAGGAAGACAGTCTATAAAGTGATGGGGTAGGTTACTGAGTGAGACAAACCATAGTATCTGCTGGATATGCTGCTTTTATTTAGTTTTATTTTAACCAGCTTTATTGAGGTACACTTTACATTTAATAAATTGTACGCATTTAAATTGTACAGTTTAACAAATGTGTACACCCATGTATCTACCAACACATCCAAAATATACAGCATTTCCATAAGCCCCCAAATAGTCTTCATGTCATTTAGTAGTTAATCCCTTCCTCCAAGCCCAGTCCCCTGCTAAACATGGGTCTTTGTCTTAACATAGTTTTCTATTCTTCTAATGTCTAGGTCTGGTTTCATGATCGGGGTAGTGATGCCCTCATTCAAGTGAGTTTGAAAGTACTGTAGCCCCTGGAATTTTAATGTCTGGTTCTCTTTAATCCTTGATATAGAGCACCATAGCCATTTGACATCCCTTTTCTTTTTTGTGAAAGACTTCTTATACACTGCTATGTAGTGTGGGTCTGCTGTGGATGAATTCTTTCAGTATTTAAAAGTCTGAAAAGTTTTTATTTCATTTTTAACTTTAAGAAATATTTTTGCTGGATATAGAATTATAGGTTGGATTTTTTCCCAGTAGTTTAGAGGTGTTGGTCCTCTATCTTCTCACATTACTTCTGATAAAACATATGTGGTCGCCCTGATCTTTATTTCTTGGTTTGTAACATGTCTTCTTCATCACCGCCAACCCCAACTGCTTTTAAGCTTTTCTGTTTATCACCAGATTTGAGAACCTCAATTATGGTATGCCTTGGTGTAACTTCCTTCATTTTTCTTTTGCTTACGGTTCAAGGAGATTCTTGAATCAGTTGTTTTATTAGTTTTTATCAAATGTGAAAAACTTTCAGCTATTTTTTTTTCAAATGTTATTTTTATTTTCCCTTCTTTCTCTTTTTGTTTTCAGAGGCTTTAATTACATCCCTATCAGGCTGCTTGAAGTAGTTCCATAGCTTACTTCATTTCATTTTGGGTACTTTCTATTGCTATGTCTCCTGGATTCCTAGTCTTTTCTTATATAATATGTAATCTTCTATTACTCCCATCTGTGTGTTTTTTTTTAATCTCAGATACTGTAATTTTTATCTTTAGACATTTGATTTCTTTAAAAAACGTATTTTTCATGTCTCTGCTTAACATGTTCAATATGTTTTTTTAGCTTTTTGATCATATAATAACTTTTAATCTGTTTAACAGTTTCATTATCTGTGTCAGTTCTGGGTTGGTTTTGAAATTCTGAGTACTGTTTTCCACTTCTTTGCCTTCCTGGTAATTTTTGCTTGAATTCCATATACCTGGTTGGATAAGAGTATTTTTATTGGGATATTTTTGTATTAAAAAAAATATATATGTATATGTATATGTATATATCCTTGTACTTTTTGCTGAAAGGCAGTCATGTTACTCGGAAATAGTTTGCTATTTTGGGTTTGTTATTAAGATTTTTTAGGTGTTTCAGTTCAGTTCAGTCACTCAGTTGTGTCCGACTCTTTGCGACCCCATGGACTGCAGCACGCCAGGCCTCCCTGTCCATCGCCAACTCCCAGAGTTTTCTCAAACTCATGTCTATTGAGTTGGAGATGCCATCCAACCACACAAAACTAATTATTCCTTAGTATTACTTTGCCAACAAAGGTCCATCTAGTCAAGGCTATGGTTTTTCCAGTGGTCATGTATGGATGTGAGAGTTGGACTGTGAAGAAAGCTGAGCACCAAAGAATTGATGCTTTTGAACTGTGGTGTTGGAGAAGACTCCTGCAAGTCCCTTGGACTGCAAGGAGATCCAATTAGTCCATCCTAAAGGATATGGGTCCTGGGTGTTCATTGGAAGGACTGATGCTGAAGCTGAAACTCCAATACTTCAGCCACCTCATGCAGAGAGTTGACTCATTGGAAAAGACCCTGATGCTGGGAGGGATTCGGGACAGGAGGAGAAGGGGATAACAGAGGATGAGATGGTTGGATGGCATCATTGACTCCATGGACATCAGTTCAGTTCAGTTCAGTTCAATTGCTTAGTCATGTCTGACTCTTTGCGACCCCATGAATTGCAGCACGCCAGGCCTCCCTGTCCATCACCAACTCCCGGAGTTCACCCAAACTCATGTCCATTGAGTTGGTGATGCCATCCAGCCATCTCATCCTCTGTCGTCCCCTTCTCCTCCTGCCCCCAATCCCTCCCAGCATCAGGGTCTTTTCCAATGAGTCAACTCTTTGCATGAGGTGGCCAAAGTATTGGAGTTTCAGCTTTAGCATTAGCCCTTCCAATGAACACCCAGGACTAATCTCCTTTAGGATGGACTGGTTGGATCTCCTTGCAGTCCAAGGGACTTGCAAGAGTCTTCTCCAACACCACAGTTCAAAAGCATCAATTCTTTGGTGCTCAGCTTTCTTCACAGTCCAACTCTCACATCCATACATGACCACTGGAAAAACCATAGCCTTGACTAGATGGACCTTTGTTGGCAAAGTACTATTTCTGCTTTTCAATATGCTATCTAGGTTGGTCATAACTTTCCTTCCAAGGAGTAAGAGTCTTTTAATTTCATGGCTGCAATCATCATCTGCAGTGATTTGGAGTCCAAAATAATAAAGTCTGACAGTTTCCATTGTTTCCCTGTCTATCCGCCATGAAGTGATGGGACCAGATGAGTTTGGGTAAACTCCAGGAGTTGATGATGGACAAGGAGGCCTGGCGTGCTGTTATTCATGGGGTCACAGAGTCGGACATGACTGAGCAACTGATCTGAATTGAACTGAACTGATGGGGATGTGATCTTTTGATTACTTTACTCAATACCCCAGTCTGGCTGGTGAAAACAGGCAGTATTCCCAACCCTTCCCCCAAATACTGTCACTTTTCATACTTTCAGGTGGTCCTTTGCTGGCCTTGAGTAGTTTCCTTACATAGATGTACTAAACATTTCTCTGCTGAACTCAAGCTGGGCCCTCTGCCCATCTCTGGAGTTCTCTGTGAAGCTCTTTACTCTCTGTCCTATGAACGCTAGCCATCTTAGCTTCCTGGGCTCTAGGTCTCTTTCCTTAACTCAAGGAATCTACCTGGTTCTGTTTAAACTCCCCCTTCTTGAATATAACTTGAATAGCTATTATGATAGTAAGCCTGGGAGTCCATAGAACTCACTCATTTACTCCCTGCCTCTCAGAGGTCATAGTTCTTTGTTGTTTAATGTTTACTACCATATAAACAATCCATTAAAAATATTGTGTTGTGCTTGCTTTCAGTCGCTCAGTTGTGTCTGACTCTTTGTGACCCCACAGACTGTAGCCCACCAGGTTCCTCTGTCCATGGGGATTCTCCAGGCAAGAGTAGTGGAATGGGTTGTCATGCCCTCCTCTAGGAAATCTTCCCAAACCAGGGATCAAACCCAGGTCTACCACATTGCAGGCAGATTTTTTTACCATCTGAACCACCAGGGAAGCCCTTTAAAAACCATTATACTGTTTATCAAAATGAATCATTAAGTGGTCCACTTTTAGGCAGTATAACAGAGAAATTTTCAGGCTTAATGTCCATGGCATTAATGAATTACATTTTTTTTCTGAATAACAGTGATTTATTTTTACAGAAAACATCTGTAAACAAACAAAAAGTCCTGAAGCCTTAAAAATTAGAGGTTTTATCTTTTCTCACATAAAAAATGTCCAGGAAGATGCTCCTGGGAGGGTATAAAGTCCCATGATGTCACCTAAGACCACTTTCTATTTTACAGTTCTTAGCACATACCTTCTATCTTTGAGGTTTAGTGGACCTAATGTTCCTATAATTAATATAAGTATTGATATCACACTTGCATTCTAGACAGGATGGGAATGAGAAAGAAAAGAAAAGAGAGAAGTACATTCTAGCTAAAAGAATTTAAAGAATCCATCCAGAAAGCTCACCCAACTTTGTATTTTATTATTCACCTTTGTTGCAAAATAGAATTGTGCTCTTCCAGAGGGACACATTGATATGTTTAAAAAAATCAAGGTTTTTCTTAGAATAAAGCATCATGGTATTGAGTAGGAAGTTAGTATCTGCCACACTGAGCAAAGATCTCTTTGAGTAGTTGACTAGAATAAGCTTCTTCAAGTTGCATGTTTTATACTAATTGTTTGCTTGAATCAGACAACTCCCTAGTATTCATTCTGTTAAGGAGGGTTGCAGAGATGGTGGGCTGATGGGAGGGAATCTTTGGTAAATTTGGTGTTTCTTTATGGGAATGTATTATATGCAATAATAACTATTTTCATAAACCATCAATGTAAAATTAAGTGTTTTTTTAGGTTTTGAAACTCTGGTTTTGAACCTCTTTAAAATATTTACCATGTACCTGTGAGAAGTGGTTTATAAATGTTGGAGTTACATGCTTTGAAAATCCGTTAAAAGTTATAGACCATCTCACTGTACCTAAGACACAATCTTCTTTAAATATCAAGGCTTTCTGAAAATTTATCCCTAGATAATTAACTTTTCATTAAAAGGAGTACTTTCAAGATGGTGCCTACTGAGGTATACCCCCACTTCTTAGTTACCTTGAGTATTTTATCAAGTAAGTAACCCACTTCATTACAAGTAATTACCATCATATCTGATTTAGATTCTTTAGCATTTAATTGTGGAATTGATGAATTTTAGATCTTTATTTTTTCCTTTTTCTTTGGAATTCATCTTTTTGGTCATTTCCTTGATCATTACTAATTTCCCCAGAGATCTGGATGAAAGAAGAATCCCCTGAGCTTTCAGATCTACTAATTTTTCATGGACCTGATTTGGTAATAGGTACAGCAGATATTCAATCTTTAAGCGTCCTTGTGCAGAGTCATGGAATATTTGTTCCTGGCCTGTTCACTCTACTTCAGAAAGTACAGGATGGGGAAGTTTGAAATTTAAGCTTTAAGTCAAGCTCTTGGAGTATAAATGAAGCAATAATCTGTCATGTGATTGCTTCCTTGTCCTTTTTTTCCTGAATAACTGAGGATTTTTTTTAACTTTTTATTTTTGTATTGAGGTATAGCTGATTAATGACGTTGTGATAGTTTTGGGTTAACAGCAAAGGGGTCCAGCCATGCATATACATGTACCCATTCTCCCTCAAACTTCCCTTCCATTCAAGCTGCCACATAACATTGAGCAGAATTCCACATGCCCTACAGTAGGTCCTTGTCAGTTATCCATTTTGAATATAGCAGTCTGTACAGGCCTATCCCAAAGAGAAACAACAACAGCAATAGTAAAAGCTAACTTGAATGATACACTCTGCTAAGCTTTCCTTGACCTATTAAAATAAAAATGTAGATAGTACCCCTCTCATTTCTATCACCCCAAATTTTGTTAGACAAATTAAGAAACTTAGAGAAGATAAGAAACTCTTTAAATACCTTCAGATCACAAGCCAGGATTCAAATTTAGGAGAGTTGGACTCTAGAGCTCAAACTCTTCCACTCTTCAGCAGCATATTTACATTCTGAGTTATTTCATCACTTGAAAACACTCCACATTCAAGATCTTGACCTTAGAAATATCCTGCTCTGACCACAATTTTCTGTCCTTCAGTCTCTCTCCATTATTGAACTTGCTCTGTTACCACTGGTATTGTTTATCCTTCTCCCTTTCTATTGTAGGCACACTTTTGGTTTCACTTGTTTCCCTATATTTCTGTATTCATAAATATAATAACATCTAGTCTGTATCACTCACTGGATCAGCTCTCTTGACTTTCTACATTTGTCAGATCCCAGTCTGGTACAGATTCCTGTGTTTTTCTTCTCTTATTCCAGCACATCAAGGACATTATTGGAGAAAATCTCAAAATTTTAGCAAAGAAGTCTACAACAAAGTTGTATCATCAGCATTATCTAGGCCCACTATTTCATACTCCTGAGAATATCTTGTTGGTTTTCTGTTGTGGTCCACATAACCAACTACTTTGAATTGTTTTCTAATTTCCCCCAAACAGAAATTTCATTGACATCTCTTGATTCCTATTTCCCACATCTGTTATTATCTTTCACTTTTGCTAGTCTTCAAGTCTCTATACAGTCACAATCTTGTAGGGTATGTTAATTTTTTTTACAGATATTTTACTTTGACATTAAAAAAACACACAAAACTTCTTTATTATTAGCTTTTTATTCCAATTCTTTGGTTTTGATAAATGATCCCACAATTCTTCCAGTCACTCAAACTCCAATCTCAGTTTTCTTTGATACCACGTCTTTCTCTTCCTCATATCTAGTCACTTGTCAAGATTTACATTGTATTCCATGGGATCTCAATTTTCACATTTTGGGAGCCCCTCCTATAAAGGAGTAGCAAAGCAGTGGAAGCACACATCTGAATGCAAGAGTAAGCTATTTGTCTTACTGGAATGGATGTTAGTCTAGTTATTTAATCTCTCTAAGGTGAAGATAATAAAATACTAATGACTGAGTATTTTGAGAATTATGAAGCATAAAAACTCACAGTGCCTGGAACATGGCACACACTAAGTGATTCTTTGCTAATATTATAGCAAGAGCTTTAGAGAAAACTTTACATTTATGGGCTGTAGGTGGAAAGACAGAGAGAATAAAGAGAATTAATATAAGATTGGATCAAGAAGTCATGAGAGGAGAAAAGGTACAGAGTATTATTCTGAGTTCACTTTCACATGTTAATTTCCAAGCAGTCTGATCTATGAGGGCAGGATGCTGCACAGCATCTGAACTTCTGCATAGTGGTAGTTTTTTAAATATAAAAACTATCATCAAGGTCATGCTTCAGATACTAGTTTCATTTGAGTTGATATGTGGGCTACTAGCAATGTTCCATTGCCATTCATGATACCTTTCCATGAATATTAAACATAGTTATTTAAATAGTGTTACTTTTTAAATTTTAATACTAAGCAATTAAAAATGCTAGTTAAAACATATTAATAATAGTTTATAACATATGAGATTTAAAAATTATTAACAATATACCTATTTCCTCTGAAAATGAAAGAGAAGGTTTACGTATAAGACACTATACCATCATAATTTTTTCCTTACAATATGAAACTTTGATTTTCCTCCCTCTCTTTTCAGTAGTAAACCTAATTTTACCTTTATTCAACTCAGAATGAATTTCATTGTATTAAAATATGAACAGATGACATCTGATTTGCTCTTATTTCTAGAACAAAGTTGTTGAATCTAGAGTGTGTGCCCAACTAAGAAATAGAGTGGGTGAAGGAATTAATGTTTTACATTCTTAGTGCCTCCCCTCTCTCATATTCTCTCAGATTAAGACCACTGGGAGACTGGTGGGACAACTAGTAAGATGAGGTTGCAGAAGATCTACTTAATTACTAAATTTCAGATGTAGTAGATAAATACATGTATAAGTTTCATACAGAAGATTAGAATCTTGGATTTGGAAGGAATCTTACATGTCATCCTGTCTAATGTCCCTCTCACTGCATAATTCTTTCTACCATAACCCTGGGCAGAGATGAACAATCTTTGAACACACCCAGTGACAAAACCTCTTACTGTTCAAGTCAATCTATTGTGGTACTCCTGTAAATATTAGAAATTTTTTTCTCATGTTGATAACAAGCCTGTGTCTAACTTCCTTCACCCATTAGTCTTAGTTCTACCTAGAGTAATTAGAATTAAAATTGTTCCCTCATCCACTTAACTAAATCTTCGTATACAAAAATGTTGGCAAGTTTTCTTCTTGGTTTGTTTCATACTTACTCTTATCTCTTGACTTTCTGAGCTTCAAAATCGTAATTATTCTCCTTAAGACATATTCTAGTCTTTAAGTGCAGCACCCAAAGCTAGAACCAATCTTCCAGATGGTTATCTCCTCAGTAGGATCTCTATCCCTCTAATAGTAGTGCCTAGGTTTACTTTAAGCATCATCATGCTGAGTCTGAGGTCACTTAAAAGACACATGTAATTTTTAAGTGAACTATTTTTCAAGTGAACTCCTAATACCCTTGGATTTTGTTGCATTTTACTGGGCCCCAAGACCTCTTTTCCATGGATATGTAGTTGCTAGACAGTAATTAATAACACAGGAAATAAATTTTTTTAATGAAATATAACCTATGATTTTTGATAACTGTCACTCTCTTTCTGTAAGCAGCTCATTCTGGTGCTAGTATCATTCCTCAGATCAGGAAGCAAAAAAGTTATCAAATGTCTCAAACTTCCATCCCTAGAGAAATATGCCCATGGGACTGGAATAAACTGTAGTCAAAGTTAGGGTGCTATGTTGAAAATAGTTGTAACAGTTAGCTTTTGCTGTATAACAAATCACCTCAAAACTTAGTGGCTTTAAAGAATCACTTTGTAGACTGCACTTTTGGCTGGGTTTGGCTGTCTTTCATGGTCTACTGGTCAGTTGGCCAGAGGTGGGTAGTCTAGGATGACATCAGTTACATATGTGGAAATTGGCTTCTCAGATTTCCTCTTTCCTAGCAGACTAGCTGGGGAATGTTAAATGGCAGCAATGGGATTTCTAGCAGTGAAAGAAAGCAAGCCCTAAAGCTGAAGCCCACTTCAAGACTTGGATTGAGTCTTGTTTGTTTTTGTCCTGTTGACTGGAGCAGGTGACATTGTCGGGTTCAGGTTTAAGATGCAGAGAACAGACTCCACCTGTTGATGGGAGGGCTGCCTACATCACATTGGAAAGGGTGTGCCTAGAATGAGTCATAAGCAAGCCGGTGACAGTGACCCCTGCAATCCACCGGGGTGAAGAACTTCATTATCGAACCCTGACTTTCCACCTGAGTCACGTGTGCTCAGTGACATTTTCATGTTGGAGGATTGCACACTTTTGATTGACTAAAGCTAGTTAATTATACTTTAGCACTCCACAAGCCCGCAAAATATTTGTAGAGCAGTTTGGCATTCAAGCACATCTGTGTGGAACTAAACCAGTGTACCAAATCCCGCTCGAGTTTCCAGAGTCACATTCTATCATCTTGTTTCTTTAGTAATCCTGTACCCTCCAGTAACATCTTGTGATATCCTTGATCTATTGACCAAATCTTTGCCTTTCGCCTCACAGCTTTGTTTTTCTGTCACTTAACCTCACAAAAGAAATGCAGAAGTATTATGATTATAATTTCTTCATCTCATATTTTGGATGCTAAACTTAATTCAATGACATGAAAAGTCATATAGTAGTAAGTACCTTGAAATCTGTTTATGCACAATTCAACTTTACTCCAACACTTAGAGTTTATTAAGGAGAGGGGAACTTTGAGGCATGCTGGCACTAAGTATTTCTAAATTATAAACCTAAGGAACAGCTTCACCCATACAGTCTTTACTTAATATGTATCCTGGCTTTGCTACTGAACCAAATTTAGGTCTACTTGGCTGTGTGCAGTAAAGCCAGGTTGTGGTGAAGGAAAGTGCAGCATTTATTGCAGGGCCAAAGAGTATGGGTGGCTAATTCTTAGAAGACTTGAACTTCCCAATGGCTTTCAGGGAAGGGTTTTTAAAGACAAAGTAAGGGAGAAGGTCATAGGATGCCTGATTAGCTTGTGGACATCCTTCTATTGGTTGATGGTGAGGTAACCAGCTGTATTTCGAGAGTCAACATCACCAGCCTTCCAACTGGTCTGAAGTCTACAGGCTTGTGGTCAACGGTCAGTTGACTTTGTCTTACCTGATGTGGATTTCAGTATCTGCAAAACGGTTCAAGGATATGGCTCAGAATGTTGTCTACAGTCCTTGAGAGGGAACTAAAGATCCTTGACATTCTGTTATGGATAAACTACTATTATTTTGTCTTGCTTGACTGTTTGCCTTTGTGCTTCATTTTCTTACTTCTCTGATTAAATTTGTGCTTTGGAAATCAATGAAGGCCTGATTGAAGAAGTTTTTCTACAAACAAGAGGCAGGCAGAGGATGGGCTGGGGAAGGTGTCTGTCCTATGAAAGTCCCACAGCATCCTCCTCAGTTTAGCTTTATCATTTTGCACATTTTACAAATTAAAAATGCATTGTCACATTTTCCTAAGACTTTGCCACTTTAGTTTTTCCTTCTGTAATTTTCTGTGTGGAAGGATACTTGTAAAATATCTGGTAGTTTCACTCTTTAGTTATTTGTATATGTCAAATCCTGAGTCTTAAATTTTGTCCTTTGGACCATGGTTCCATACAAGTACAAAATAGCGTTTGTTTTCAACTTGGGCATAAATTAAAAGAAGACATAGAACATGCTACCTAATAAGGGACTCCAGGACCCAATTTATCTACATCTCTTAGATATAAATTGCTAAATATTCTTAATCTGATTGAAAAGAAAATGTTGTTGTGCATGATCAGTGTTTTCTTATTTGGATTTAAAGAGACGTAAGGCTTGAGTGAAAAAGTTGGCTTAAAGCTCAACATTCAGAAAACAAAGATCATGGCATCCGGTCCCATCACTTCATGGGAAATAGATAGGGAAACAGTGGAAACAGTGTCAGACTTTATTTTTCTGGGCTCCAAAATCACTACAGATGGTGACTGCAGCCATGAAATTAAAAGACGCTTACTCCTTGGAAGGAAAGTTATGACCAACCTAGATAGCATATTCAAAAGCAGAGACATTACTTTGCCAACAAAGGTTTGTCTAGTCAAGGCTATGGTTTTTCCTGTGGTCATGTATGGATGTGAGAGTTGGACTGTGAAGAAGGCTGAGTGCCGAAGAATTGATGCTTTTGAACTGTGGTGTTGGAGAAGACTCTTGAGAGTCCCTCGGACTGCAAGGAGATCCAACCAGTCCATCCTAAAGGAGACCAGTCCTGGGTATTCATTGGAAGGACTGATGCTGAAGCTGAAACTCCAGTACTTTGGCCACCTCATGTGAAGAGTTGACTCATTGGAAAAGACTCTGATGCTGGGAGAGATTGGGGGCAGGAGGAGAAGGGGACGACAGAGGATGAGATGGCTGGATGGCATCACTGACTCAATGGACATGAGTTTGGGTGAACTCCGGGAGTTGGTGATGGACAGGGAGGCCTGGCGTGCTGCGATTCATGGGGTCGCAAAGAGTCGGAAGCGACTGAGCGACTGATCTGATCTGAAGGCTTCCCTGTTGGCTCAGCTGGTAAAGAATCCTCCTGCAATGTGGGAGACCTGGGTTGGGAAGATCCCCTGGAGAAGGGAATGGCTACCCAGTCCAGTATTATGGCTTGGAGAATTCCATGGACTGTATAGCCCATGGGGTTGCAAAGAGTTGGACACGACTGAGTGACTTTCACTTTCAATATATGCATTTAAGATTTTTTAAAAAATTCTAGAAATGTATGAAAATAAATTAATGTACCATTCTATGAGTAGGTGAAAATTAATAGAAAATTTAATGTCTCTATTTTTAATAAACTGATAAAATCAATTTTAATTAAAACTGATTAAAATCAGTTTTAATAAACTGATTTTGAAATCAGTATCTCAGTAAAGATAACTTTGGTTGATAATGAACTCTGTCTGCTCTTGTGCATATAGAGATTTAGTATCTTCTCAACCACCAGAGGGCTCTCACAATATAAGAAAATATATTAAATGTGTAAGAAAATAAATGAAAGTAGAAGTCATTTTTTATATATCTTTTTTAGTGTTCAATTAAAAGTTTAATATCTTAAATATATGGATTGCATATAATATTTCAAATCCAGATTTCATTTCTAGAAATGAAATAGGAGGAACTGTTTAAACATGATAATTCAAAAACTTAAAACAATGAGCTAAATCCTGAATCAAACGTTAATACCATTCATTTATGTTTTCACTGGAAAAAATTAATGGAAAGTGCATGTATATTTTCTGTGAGAGATTCTAGCCCTAAAGACCTATTTTTCTATAAATATCTAGTTTGTTGCTTTGGTATCATATATAATTACAACCTAGTGAACATCCCACACAGGATTTGACAAGGTAAATAGCTCTTGTGCCAAGCAGCGCACTTCCTTACGCTCAGGTAGGATTGCGATACATTGTGCTACGGTTTTGTTTAGTTTTTAATCACTCCTTGGACTCCCAATTTGGTTGAGCTTAGCCCAAGATGCCTTTCTTTCTAAAATAAAAAATTAAGCTAATGACATGACCATATGTTTGGTCCTGATGGTGTTTATTCTCTGGATCAGATTCAAAGGATGAATCGAATGAATAAAATGAAGCAAACCACTTGTTCAGCGACAAGCCCTGAAATACTAAAGTCAGGGGCTCATTACTCGCCTCCTTTCTGGGCTGTAATCAAGGCCGGTCTTGCAGGAAACCAACAAATTTCCCCAGTTCTCGTCCATTTGTTGTGAATTTCAACCAGTCTCTTAGACTCTTGTGACCTGTCTCAGGGACTGTGGAGACTGAATCAGAATTAGTGATTATCAGGACTTCCCTGGTGGTCCAGTGTTTCAGACTCTGCGCTTCCAATGCAGGGGGTGCAAGTTCCATCTCTGGTCAGAGAACTAAGATCCCAGCTTTAGTCTAAGTTTAGACTTTAGATCTTTAGAACTAAGATCCCCTGACTTTAGTCCATGTTGAGTGGTATGGCCAACAAAATAAGAATTAGTGGTTATCAAATTGTTCTCTGTGGTTCCCTAGAAGTTCCTTTGACTCTTCCTTAGCGGGCATCTGATGGATGGTATGAATGGGAGGGATTTCAATCTCTCTTTGAAATGCCAAACCAAACCGTCACATTCATACCTGTTATTGTATTCTACATATAGTCTCCCTTGAAAGATTTTTTTTTAATTTTTTTTTTAATTTTATTTTATTTTTAAACTTTACATAACTGTATTAGTTTTGCCAAATATCAAAATGAATCCACCACAGGTATACATGTGTTCCCCATCCTGAACCCTCCTCCCTCCTCCCTCCCCATTCCATCCCTCTGGGTCGTCCCAGTGCACCAGCCCCAAGCATCCAGTATCATGCATCGAACCTGGACTGGCAACTCATTTCATACATGATATTTTACATGTTTCAATGCCATTCTCCCAAATCTTCCCACCCTCTCCCTCTCCCACAGAGTCCATAAGACTGTTCTATACATCAGTGTCTCTTTTGCTGTCTCGTACACAGGGTTATTGTTACCATCTTTCTAAATTCCATATATATGCGTTAGTATACTGTATTGGTGTTTTTCTTTCTGGCTTACTTCACTCTGTATAATAGGCTCCAGTTTCATCCACCTCATTAGAACTGATTCAAATGTATTCTTTTTAATGGCTGAATAATACTCCATTGTGTATATGTACCACTGCTTTCTTATCCATTCATCTGCTGATGGACATCTAGGTTGCTTCCATGTCCTGGCTATTATAAACAGTGCTGCGATGAACATTGGGGTACACGTGTCTCTTTCCCTTCTGGTTTCCTCAGTGTGTATGCCCAGCAGTGGGATTGCTGGATCATAAGGCAGGTCTATTTCCAGTTTTTTAAGGAATCTCCACACTGTTCTCCATAGTGGCTGTACTAGTTTGCATTCCCACCAACAGTGTAAGAGGGTTCCCTTTTCTCCACACCCTCTCCAGCATTTATTGCTTGTAGACTTTTGGATCGCAGCCATTCTGACTGGTGTGAAATGGTACCTCATAGTGGTTTTGATTTGCATTTCTCTGATAATGAGTGATGTTGAGCATCTTTTCATGTGTTTGTTAGCCATCTGTATGTCTTCTTTGGAGAAATGTCTATTTAGTTCTTTGGCCCATTTTTTGATTGGGTCATTTATTTTTCTGGAGTTGAGCTGTAGGAGTTGCTTGTATATTCTCGAGATTAGTTGTTTGTCAGTTGCTTCATTTGCTATTATCTTCTCCCATTCTGAAGGCTGTCTTTTCACCTTTCTAATAGTTTCCTTTGATGTGCAGAAGCTTTTAAGGTTAATTATGTCCCATTTGTTTATTTTTGCTTTTATTTCCAATATTCTGGGAGGTGGGTCATAGAGGATCCTGCTGTGATGTATGTCAGAGAGTGTTTTGCCTATATTCTCCTTTAGGAGTTTTATAGTTTCTGGTCTTACGTTGAGATCTTTAATCCATTTTGAGTTTATTTTTGTGTATGGTGTTAGAAAGTGTTCTAGTTTCATTCTTTTACAAGTGGTTGACCAGAGTTCCCAGCACCACTTGTTAAAGAGATTGTCTTTAATCCATTGTATATTCTTGCCTCCTTTGTCAAAGATAAGGTGTCCATATGTGCGTGGATTTATCTCTGGGCTTTCTATTTTGTTCCATTGATCTATATTTCTGTCTTTGTGCCAGTACCATACTGTCTTGATAACTGTGGCTTTGTAGTAGAGCCTGAAGTCAGGTAGGTTGATTCCTCCCGTTCCATTCTTCTTTCTCAAGATCGCTTTGGCTATTCGAGGTTTTTTGTTTTTCCATACAAATTGTGAAATTATTTGTTCTAGCTCTGTGAAGAATGCTGTTGGTAGCTTGATAGGGATTGCATTGAATCTATAGATTGCTTTGGGTAGTATACTCATTTTCACTATATTGATTCTTCCAATCCATGAACATGGTATATTTCTCCATCTGTTAGTGTCCTCTTTGATTTCTTTCACCAGTGTTTTATAGTTTTCTATATATAGGTCTTTAGATTCTTTAGGTAGATATATTCCTAAGTATTTTATTCTTTCCGTTGCAATGGTGAATGGAATTGTTTCCTTAATTTCTCTTTCTGTTTTCTCATTATTAGTGTATAGGAATGCAAGGGATTTCTGTGTGTTGATTTTATATCCTGCAACTTTACTATAGTCATTGATTAGTTCTAGTAATTTTCTGGTGGAGTCTTTAGGGTTTTCTATGTAGAGGATCATGTCATCTGCAAACAGTGAGAGTTTTACTTCTTCTTTTCCAATTTGGATTCCTTTTATTTCTTTTTCTGTTCTGATTGCTGTGGCCAAAACTTCCAAAACTATGTTGAATAGTAATGGTGAAAGTGGGCACCCTTGTCTTGTTCCTGACTTTAGAGGAAATGCTTTCAATTTTTCACCATTGAGGATAATGTTTGCTGTGGGTTTGTCATATATAACTTTTATTATGTTGAGGTATGTTCCTTCTACTCCTGCTTTCTGGAGAGTTTTTATCATAAATGGATGTTGAATTTTGTCAAAGGCTTTCTCTGCATCTATTGAGATAATCATATGGTTTTTATTTTTCAATTTGTTAATGTGGTGTATTACGTTGATTGATTTGCGGATATTGAAGAATCCTTGCATCCCTGGGATAAAGCCCACTTGGTCATGGTGTATGATCTTTCTAATGTGTTGTTGGATTCTGTTTGCTAGAATTTTGTTAAGGATTTTTGCATCTATGTTCATCAGTGATATTGGCCTGTAGTTTTCTTTTTTTGTGGGATCTTTGTCAGGTTTTGGAATTAGGGTGATGGTGGCCTCATAGAATGAGTTTGGAAGTTTACCATCCTCTGCAATTTTCTGGAAGAGTTTGAGCAGGATAGGTGTTAGCTCTTCTCTAAATTTTTGGTAGAATTCAGCTGTGAAGCCGTCTGGACCTGGGCTTTTGTTTGCCAGAAGATTTTTTATTACAGTTTCAATTTCCGTGCTTGTGATGGGTCTGTTAAGATTTTCTATTTCTTCCTGATCGAGTTTTGGAAAGTTGTACTCTTCTAAGAATTTGTCCATTTCTTCCTCGTTGTCCATTTTATTGGCATATAATTGTTGATAGTAGTCTCTTATGATCCTTTGTATTTCTGTGTTGTCTGTTGTGATCTCTCCATTTTCATTTCTAATTTTATTGATTTGATTTTTCTCCCTTTGTTTCTTGATGAGTCTGGCTAATGGTTTGTCAATTTTATTTATCCTTTCAAAGAACCAGCTTTTGGTTTTGTTGATTTTTGCTATGGTCTCTTTTGTTTCTTTTGCATTTATTTCTGCTCTAATTTTTAAGATTTCTTTCCTTCTACTAACCCTGGGGTTCTTCATTTCTTCCTTTTCTAGTTGCTTTAGGTGTAGAGTTAGGTTATTTATTTGACTTTTTTCTTGTTTCTTGAGGTGTGCCTGTATTGCTATGAACTTTCCCCTTAGGACTGCTTTTACCGTGTCCCACAGGTTTTGGGTTGTTGTGTTTTCATTTTCATTCGTTTCTATGCAAATTTTGATTTCTTTTTTGATTTCTTCTGTGATTTGTTGGTTATTCAGCAGCGTGTTGTTCAGCCTCCATATGTTGGAGTTTTTAATAGTTTTTCTCCTGTAATTGAGATCTAATCTTACTGCATTGTGGTCAGAAAAGATGCTTGGAATGATTTCTATTTTTTTGAATTTACCAAGGCTAGCTTTATGGCCCAGGATGTGATCTATCCTGGAGAAGGTTCCATGTGCGCTTGAGAAGAAGGTGAAATTCATTGTTTTGGGATGAAATGTCCTATAGATATCAATTAGGTCTAACTGGTCTATTGTATCGTTTAAAGTTTGTGTTTCCTTGTTAATTTTCTGTTTAGTTGATCTATCCATAGGTGTGAGTGGGGTATTAAAGTCTCCCACTATTATTGTGTTATTGTTAATTTCTTCTTTCATACTTGTTAGCATTTGTCTTACATACTGCGGTGCTCCCGTGTTGGGTGCATATATATTTATAATTGTTATATCTTCTTCTTGGATTGATCCTTTGATCATTATGTAGTGACCATCTTTATCTCTTTTCACAGTCTTTGTTTTAAAGTCTATTTTATCTGATATGAGTATTTCTACTCCTGCTTTCTTTTGGCCCCTATTTGCATGGAAAATCTTTTTCCAGCCCTTCACTTTCAGTCTGTATGTGTCCCCTGTTTTGAGGTGGGTCTCTTGTAGACAACATATGTAGGGGTCTTGTTTTTGTATCCATTCAGCCAGTCTTTGTCTTTTGGTTGGGGCATTCAACCCATTTATGTTTAAGGTAATTACTGATAAGTATGACCCCGTTGCCATTTACTTTATTGTTTTGGGTTCGAATTTATACACCATTTTTGTGTTTCCTGTCTAGAGAATATCCTTTAGTATTTGTTGGAGAGCTGGTTTGGTGGTGCAGAATTCTCTCAGCTTTTGCTTGTCTGAAAAGCTTTTGATTTCTCCTTCATACTTGAATGAGATCCTTGCTGGGTACAATAATCTGGGCTGTAGGTTATTTTCTTTCATCATTTTAAGCATGTCTTGCCATTCCCTCCTGGCTTGAAGTGTTTCTATTGAAAGATCAGCTGTTATCCTTATGGGTATTCCCTTGTGTGTTATTTGTTGTTTTTCCCTTGCTGCTTTTAATATTTGTTCTTTGTGTTTTATCTTTGTTAATTTGATTAATATGTGTCTTGGGGTGTTTCGTCTTGGGTTTATCCTGTTTGGGACTCTCTGGGTTTCTTGGACCTGGGTGATTATTTCCTTCCCCATTTTAGGGAAGTTTTCAACTATTATCTCCTCAAGTATTTTCTCATGGTCTTTCTTTATGTCTTCTTCTTCTGGGACCCCTATGATTCGAATGTTGTAGCGTTTAATATTGTCCTGGAGGTCTCTGAGATTGTCCTCATTTCTTTTAATTCGTTTTTCTTTTGTCCTCTCTGATTCATTTATTTCTACCATTCTATCTTCTAATTCACTAATCCTATCTTCTGCCTCTGTTATTCTACTATTTGTTGCCTCCAGAGTGTTTTTAATTTCACTTATTGCATTATTCATTATATATTGACTCTTTTTTATTTCTTCTAGGTCCTTGTTAAACCTTTCTTGCATCTTCTCAATCCTTGCCTCCAGACTATTTATCTGTGATTCCATTTTAATTTCAAGATTTTGGATCAATTTCACTATCATTATTCGGAATTCTTTATCAGGTAGATTCCCTATCTCTTCCTCTTTTGTTTGGTTTGGTGGGCATTTATCCTGTTCCTTTATCTGCTGGGTATTCCTCTGTCTCTTCATCTTGTTTAAATTGCTGAGTTTGGGGTGTCCTTTCTGTATTCTGGCAGTTTGTGGAGTTCTCTTTATTGTGGCGTTTCCTCGCTGTGTGTGGGTTTGCACCAGAGGCTTGTCAAGGTTTCCTGGTTAGGGGAGCTTGTGTCGATGTTCTGGTGGATGGAGCTGTATTTCTTCTCTCTGGAGTGCAATGAAGTGTCCATTAATGAGTTATGAGATGTCTGTGGTTTTGGGGTGACTTTGGGCAGCCTGTATCTTGAAGCTCAGGGCTGTGTTCCTTTGTTGATGGAGAATTTGCTTGTTATGTCTTTCCCTGGAACTTGTTGGCCCTTGTGTGGTGCTTGGTTTCAGTGTCGGTATGGAGGCGTTTGATGAGCTCCTGTCAATTAATGTTCCTTGGAGTCAGGAGTTCCCTGGAGTCAGGGTTTGGACTTAAGACTCCTACTTCCAGTTATCGGTCTTATTTTTACAGTAGTTTCAAAACTTCTCCTTCTATACAGCACCACTGATAAAACATCTACGTTAGAGATGAAAAGTTTCTCTACTGTGAGGGTCACTCAGAGAGGTTCACAGCGTTACATGGAGAAGAGAAGAGGGAGGAGGGAGTTAGAGGTGACCCAAATGAGATGAGGTGGAATCAATAGTGGAGAGAGTGGGCTAGCCAGTAGTCACTTCCTTATGTGCACTCCACAACTGGACCGCTCAGAGATGTTCACGGAGTTATACAGAGAAGAGAAGAAGGAGGCAGGAGACAGAGGTGGCCAGAAGGATAAAAGGGGGAAATGAAAAGGAGGGAGACAGATCCAGGCAGGAATCAGTTCCTTAAGTGTTCTCCACCGTCTGGAACACACAGAAATTCACAGAGTTGGGTAGAGTAGAGAGGGGTTAGGGAGGAGATACAGGTGACCTGGTGGAGAAAATGGAGAGTCCAAAGGGAGAGAGAGCAGTCAAGCCAGTAATCTTGTACCCTAGTGAAAAATGGGTCCTGAAGATTGGGTTCTTAAAGGTACAAAATTGGTAACAAATACATAAAAGCAAAAATTAGAAATCTAGAGTAGAGTTTGGAATTTCAAAAATGCGATGTTAATGAAAAGAAGAAGGAAAAGAAAGAGAGAAAAAACGAACAAAGAAAAACAAACAAGGTCGTGAAAATTATAAAGAAACTACAGGTACAAAATTGATAACTAATACCAAAAAGCAAAAATTAAAAATCTAGAGTAGAGTTTGGAATTTCAAAAATACAATGTTTAAAAAAAAAAAAAAAAGAAGAAGAAAAATAAAGAGAGAAAACAAACAAACCAACAAAAACAATGTCGCAAAAATTATAAAGAAAATACAGGTACAAAATTGATATCAAATACCAAAAAGCATAAATTAAAAATCTTGAGTAGAGTTTGGAATTGCAGATATACAATGTTATATAAAAGAAGAAGAGAAAGAAACAGAGGGAAAAAAAAAGTCACAGAAATTATGAAAAAAACTATAGGTACAAAATTGATAACATATACCAAAAGGCTAAAATTAAAGATCTAGAGTAGAGTTTGGAATTTCAAAAATACAATGTTAAAGAAAAGAAGAAGAAAAAAAAAAAAAAAACACGGTCAAAAAATTATAAAATATATATATGAAGTTTGCTGAAGAAGAAAAAAAAATAGGGTCTTTTTTTTTTTTTTGCAAAATAATAGCTATAAAAGTGAAAATTAAAGGACAATAGAGGACTTAAAATTTTTTTTTTAATTAAAAAAAAGAAAGATTGATCATAAAAATAGTAAAAATATATCTAGGTCTTTCTCTGGTTTTGTTGTGAGTATTGTGTGTTCAGTTCATTTTTGGCAGTTCCTTAGTCCGACTTATATTTCTCAAGATCTACAGGCCCCTTCCTATGTAATCCGTAGTAACCACAGGGTTTTAATCTATGGCCTGTAGCTTCCAAGGCGTTTCCCTCTGTTACAGCTTCTTCTGTTTGCTGGTCTCTTCAGTGTCTGGTTCCCGCCCTGACACAAAGGGGATGGTTGAGGACACTATTTTTTTTTTTTTTTAATTTAGGCTCACTTGTTCAGCCGCGCTGTGGGGAGGGAGGGAGGGATGCTGCAAACAGGCGCTCGCAGTGCCTCAGCCACACTGGGTCTTGCCCCCGCTCACGGCGCGTGTAGCCTCCCTGCCCACACTGCTTGGGCTCTAGGTTGTTCCGCCGGGAACAATCAGAGGCCGGCCCTGGGCTGAGCTCCCAGGTCCAAGCCGCTCAGGTTCAGGCACTCGGGTAGTCCTCAGAGGCGCAGACTGGGTTGGGCCTGCGTTTTGTGTTCTTCCCAGATCCGAGCAGCTCAGGTGATGAGGTGTTTGGCAGGCGCCAATGCTGCGACTTATCGCCTCCCCGCCACTCGGTTATTTGGGTGTAAAACCGGCGCACCTTCTCAGGCAGCTGTTGACCGTCCAGACCCCCAAGAAGTTTTAGTTAGCAAAGAAGCCTGCTTACAGTTTTATAGATAGTGTCTCTCTGGGGCTGCGATTGCCCCCTTCCAGCTCTGGCTGCCTGTCACCGGAGGGGGAAGGTCTGCAACCAGCTATCTCTGTTCAGTCCTTTGTTATGTGCGCAGGCCTGGCGGTGTCTTAGGTTAGGGCTGGCTTTTTGCGTGGTAGATATCCCACAGTCTGGTTTGCTAGCCCAAATTATTTCGCTCAGATAGCGCTCAGGACATTCGGCCCGATTCTTACTCTAAGGGACACAGCCCGCGCCGCACTTCCCTGCCCAGCCCCCGCTTGCTAATGCCGTGTGCAGGCGTCTGCGCTGCTTCTCCGCTGGGGGAGTTACCGTAGGGCTCACAATCTGCGATTTTTAATTGTTTATTTTTTTTCCCCTCCCTTTTATGTTGCCCTCTGTGCTTCCAAAGCTCGGCACAGATTCGGCAGTGAGAGGGTTTCCTGGTGTTTGGAAACTTCTCTCTTTTTAAGACTCCCTTCCAGGGACGGAACTCTGTCCCTCCCTCTTTCGTCTCTTTTTTTGTCTTTTATATTTTTTCCTACCTCCTTTCGAAGAGTTGGGCTGCTTTTCTGGGTGCCTGATGTCCTCTGCCGGCATTCAGAAGTTGTTTTGTGGAATTTACTTGGCGTTTAAATGCTCTTTTGATGAATTTGTGGGGGAGAAAGTGTTCTCCCCGTCCTACTCCTCCGCCATCTTGGCTCCTCCTCTCCCTTGAAAGATTTGAATAAACAAAAAGTTCAGCTGAAGGACTTGAGAGAACAAAGAAAGACAGGTGTAAAGTTTTTTTTAGCAGTTTCATCATATTTGAATTTCTTGGGAAATATCGCTAAAGTACAGGGTGGGAGTGGTGGATTACAATCAGACGGGACGGGTTTGGATACTTCTTTTTGCACTGTCTCTAGGCTATAGTGAAAGTTATTGTCCTGACAAGCCTGGGAGGAACAAGGGGATGTCATTAAGCAAACACTGAATGCCCTCTATGTACAAAGCACTGTACACTATTTAGGATACAGAGATTTTTCATACATAGCCCCTGCCTTCTAAAATCAAAATTTAAGGAGAGTGTGTTGTGGGGGAGGGGGAGGGTACATATGGATACATATTATATCACTATAAGCTCAGTTCAGTTCAGTTCAGTCTCTCAGTTGTGTCCAACTCTTTGCGACCCCATGAATCACAGCAGGCCAGGCTTCCCTGTCCATCACCATCTCCTGGAGTTCACTCAAACTTATGTCCATTGAGTCAGTGATGCCATCCAGCCATCTCATCCTCTGTCGTCCCCTTCTCCTCCTGTCCCCAATCCCTCGTTGTACTCATTTAACATGCACAATTGCACTCATCTCCCACATTAGCAAAGTAATGCTCAAAATTCTCCAAGCCAAGCTTCAACAGTTTGTGAACTATAAGCTTCCAGATGTTCAAGCTGGATTTCAAAAAGCAGAGGAATCAGGGATCAGATTGTTAACATCTGTTGGATCATAGAAAAAGCAAGAGAGTTCCAGAAAAACATCTACTTCTGCTTTATTGACTATGCCAAAGGCTTTGACTGTGTGGATCACAACAAACTGTGGAAAATTCTGAAAGAGATGAGAATACCAGACCACCTGACCTGCCTCCAGAGAAATCTGTATGCAGGTCAAGAAGCAACAGTTAGAACTGGACATGGAACAACAGACTGGTTCCAAATAGGGAAAGGAGTATGTCAAGATGTATATTGTCACCCTGCTTATTTAACTTATATGAAGAGTACATCATGAGAAACGCTGGGCTGGAAGAAGCACAAGCTGGAATCAAGACTGCTAGGAGAAATATCAATAACCTCAGATATGCAGATGACACCACCCTTATGGCAGAAGGTGAAGAAGAACTGAAGAGTCTTTTGAAGAAAGAGGAGAGTGAAAAAGCTGGCTTAAAACACAACATTCAGAAAACTAAGATCATGGCATTTGGTCCCAGCACTTCATGACAAATAGATGGGGAAACAATGGAAACAGTGACCCACTTTATTTTCTTGGGCTCCAAAATCACTGCAGATGGTGACTGCAGCCATGAAATTAAAAGACGCTTGCTCCTTGGAAGAAAAGATATGACCAACCTAGACAACATATTAAAAAGCAGAGATACTACTTTGCTGACAAAGGTCCGTCTAGTCAAAGCTATAGCTTTTCCAGTAGTCATGTATGGATGTGAGATTTGGACTATAAAGAAAGTTGAGTATTCAAGAATTGATGCTTTTGAACTGTGGTGTTGGAGAAGACTCTTGAGAGTCCCTTGGACTGCAAGGAGATCCAACCAGTCCATTCTAAAGGAAATCAGTCCTGGGTGTTCATTGGAAGGACTGATGCTGAAGCTGAAACTCCAATATACTTTGCCCACCTGATGTGAAGAACTGACTCATTTGAAAAGAACCTGATGCTGGGAAAGATTGAAGGCAGGAGGAGAAGGGGAGGATAGAGGATGGGATGGTTGGATGGCATCACCAACTCGAGGGACATGAGTTTGAGCAAGCTCTGAAACTGGTGATGGACAGGAAAGCCTGGCATGCTGCAGTCCTTGGGGTTGCAAAGAGTCAGACACGACTGAGTAACTGAACTGAATTGAAAGCTAGTTGTGCTAGGTTGTAAGTTCATGGTGAAGAAACGTTTATTTAGAAGGAGAAGAAGAAAGAAACATATCCATTAGGGCAATGAAGGAAGTTTCTAATAAGGAGGCAGCATTTGTGCTGTGCTTGTGAAGTGAGTAGGATTTCAATAAGGAGTGGCAGCAGAATACCCAGAATTTCATGCCACACATGTTCCTAGCACAAGAGATCTCTAGAGAGAAATCTAGTGCTATGCCTAACCTGTGAACATCTTTGATTTCTTCTAATGAGATGTGATTCAGTTGAGTTTTGAGAAAGATGTAGATGGTGAAATCCAGGGTAAAAGAACCTCTAGGGACTTATGGGGATTTCCTTGAAGAAATAACAGCTCAACTTAGATCTCTATAAAAGGTTAGCTTTCTCTGACATATATAAATATAGCTTGACTCCATACTGATTGCATTGAGTTTCTTTATGATCCTTCTTTGAGGTTTCCAGACAGAAATCCTCAAAGGCTTTGGGGTCCACCGAGGGCAGGAGATTTCCTCCTTGTTCTTCTCATTGGGTTCCTCAGATGTCACACATGGTTCAGGGTGTGCTGTGCTCTGGAACTTGAAATGACCTTCGAGCTTCAGGTTTCAATTTTCCCTTGAGTGAGTCAAGTGAGTCAAGAGAGTCAAGAGAGTGGTTACACACATGTAGCCAAAGGTGTGAGAAGGTGGTTTGAAGGACCAGGGTATAGGATAGTGCCATGTTGGCATGGGGACTCTGGTTGAGAATCCTGGCTTCACTCTATTATATTTTATCCCTGGGAAAAAAGGGTAAGAGCTACTTTCTAATAAAAATGAGAAATAAATCAATTACATTCTGTCATTGACCAAGAGCACTGATGCAGAATGACAGCAAATCTCAGTCCTTTCTTAGGCAAAGGATGCAATAAAATATCTTAAAAAATAACAATATCTTTTTTTCTTGAAGACTGTTAAGTCCTGTCTACTCTTTCACTTCAGTTGGTGTGGAACTGAGGTTCAGTTCAGTTCTGTTCAGTCACTCAGTCATGTCCGACTCTTTGCGACCCCATGAATCGCAGCACGCCAGGCCTCCCTGTCCATCACCAACTCCCAGAGTTCACTCAGACTCACGTCCATCGAGTCAGTGATGCCATCCAGCCATCTCATCCTCTGTTGTCCCCTTCTCCTCCTGCCCCCCAATCCCTCCCAGCATCAGGGTCTTTTCCAATGAGTCAACTCTTCGCATGAGGTGGCCAAAGTACTGGAGTTTCAGCTTCAGCATCAGTCCTTCCAGTGAACACCCAGGACTGGTCTCCTTTAGGATGGACTGGTTGGATCTCCTTGCAGTCCAAGGGACTCTCAAGAGTCTTCTCTAACACCACAGTTCAAAAGCATCAATTCCTCGATGCTCAGCTTTCTTCACAGTCCAACTCTCATGAACTGAGGTTAAAGGGAGGTTATTCACAATAAATATTCTCTCAACATCACTTTTTTTCCTAGGTTCAAACACATATATTTAAAATGCATTACAATTCATAGTATACTAACTTATTAGAGTATTATGAGTGAAAATATAATTGAGGGTTTGTTATCTTTTTTTATTTTGTAGAAAGACACTTGATCCATTTTTCCTGAATTTCCCATCACTGATTAAATACTTTTGAAGTCACCAATTAATGAATGAGTAAGAACCTGTTGTGTTTTGCCAGGCCTTTTGGAAGATTTAGTAGTAAAATAAGCTGTGATGGTTGCACACCAGAAACTTGTAAGACTGTGAAGACATGTGTATATATATGGAGTATACATAGTTTTTTTTTTTTCTTCAGATTATAAGTGCTATAGGATATCCAAGGAGAAAAAGACTAATGAAAGATGGAGTTATCTGGAAAGACTTGTTGAGTTCATAGGATTCTGTGCTTTCTTAATCCATTTATCTCTATATCTAGCTCAGCTTTCTGATGTAGTGACCTTGAGGATAGAGGGTCTATGTTACCATCTTACTCAGAAATCAATATGACTGTTTCCAAAAAAAATTCTGGAATACAACCATAGGCTTGGCATTAAAATGAAACTGATCAAATGTCCTCTTCAGAGAGCTAAATAATTTATTGTGATTGATAATTAATAGGAGAAAGGGGAGTGCTATAAGTCAAAGCTGAGGTAATCATTTTATTGAAATGTCCATTTCTCTGCACACCACAAAGTTACTCTTTCAAATTAATTACAACACAGATGACTAACTTAAGGAGATTTTGTGCTTTATATGTTATAATATAAGGTGTATTATGCTGCAGTTATTTTTCCTACCTTTGAAAATTGCCAACACTTTATTGTCCAGATTCATAACTTTCACTGTTTTCTCTGGTCACAATTTCTCTGCTTAGAATTCCATTATTAGTTTTGAAAAGGGTTGAAAATTAGATTTATTTACATTATACTCGATGCATTCATAGTGCATCATGCCGTTTCTTCAGTGACCTCAAAGCCCTTTTGATTTATACTGGGACTCAGAAGCTTACAAGGTTTAGTAACTTGAGTCAGGCAAATAGCGTGTTGAGAAAAATGACTTTGCATTGTTATAGCAGGAGTCCCCAATCCCCAGGCCGTGGACTGGTACCGATCCGATCGGATCCATGGCCTGTTAGGAACTCGGCTGCAAAGCAGGAGGTGATTGGCAGGTGAGCTAGGGAAGCTTCCTCTGCATTTACAGCCACTACCCATTGCTTGTATTACCACCTGGGCTCCATCTCCTATCAGGTCAGAGGCAGCACAATAAATGTAATGCAGTTGAACCATCCCGAAAACCACCTCCCACCTCTGTGGGAAAACTGTCTTCCACGAAACTGGTCTCTGCTGCCAAAAACCTTGGGGACTAATGGTTTATATTCTCATTGTTGTTCAGGAGCTCAGTCGTGTCCGACTTTTTGTGAACCCGTGGATTGATACTGATACTATAGTATCAGTACATTCAGAATATTAAAGTGAGGTGATTGTGGGTGGAGGGCATAAACATTCACATGTTTTACTATGATTACTAAAATATAATTAAAATGGTTTTCTTAAAAAGACTTTAAAGTATTTTTATAAAGATGTTAAAATGTGTGTGGTTCTTTTGGTTTATCTATTTTTAAAGTTTCTTACATTTTTTTATTGCACTCCCAATTTGGGGAGAAGAAGAATAAAAATGTAGTTTTTCTGAGAAGTTCTTTTTTTTTCTCCTTTTCTTTTTTTAGCAAATATCACACATATCAAAATGCATTTCAGCTTTGAAAATGGCAGTTTCCTTTAATTAATGGTGGGATTTCCTCCCTTCTTTCTCCCTCTGTTTTTTCCTTCCCTCCTTTCTTCTCTTCTTCCTTCTTTTCCTTTCTTTCAACTGAAGAGTGTTTTATCTGTCACAGGTAAAACATACATGAAATTAAAGGAAGAGCTGAAAGTATGCTCCTGACCAGATGGGAGTAGTCCATTTCTGTAACATCTCAGAAACACTCCCTTCATCTTTTTGTTATCTGTCTCTTTCTTGCTTTTTCTAGGTTCTGGGTTATTAATTCCTTGATGCATCTCTGCTTGAGCTGAAAAAGTGGGAAAATATAGTGAGGGTACAGAATTTTACCTTATCCTATAGTGTCAATGTCTGAACCATAAGCTTTACTTTCCAATGATTAATTTTCAACTAAGAAACATTGTGTGCGTGTTTGTTATGTGTGTTAATCGCTCAGTCATGTCCAACTCTTTGTGACCACATGGACTGTAGACCCTCAGGCTCCTTTGTCAGTGGGATTCTCCAGGCAAGAATACTGGAGTGGGCTACCATTTCCTCCTCCAGGGGATCTTCCCAACCTGGGGATCGAACCCATGTCTCCTGCCTTTGCAGGTGAGTTCTTTACCATTGAGCCACCAGGGAAGCCACATATCATAATTAAACATTTAGCTAAACTCACAGAACATACACCACCACAAGTAAACCCTCATGTACACTGTGGACTTTGGGAGATAATGATGCATCAGCATAAGTTCCTCAGTTGTCACAAATACACCATACTGGTGGGGGATGTTGCTAACAAGGTAGGCTATGCATGTGAATGTGTAGGGAATATGTGGCAAACCTCTGTGCTTTCTTCTCAGTTTTGCTGTGAACCTAAAAGTATGCTAGAAAAATTGTCTTTAATAAAAGAAAAATATAATGTTATTGCTTTAATGGAATCATGTTCTTTGTTTCATATTGCCCTCCAGTTTACAAATATATGCATATATGGACTTTTATGGAGGCATTCACATTAAATGGACCATTTTTACAGTGTTTGTTAAGCATATTTTATCAAGAGCATTTTTCACTTTCCCTAGTACTTGTAATTAAACCTGAGAATGATTTTATTATGTCATATTGGTGACACATTTGAATTTGTTAAAACATTTCCCTCTTGTTGGAAATTGAAGTTTCTAGTTTTGAGGTTTGCTTTATAAATAATGTGAATATAGACTTTTGTTCCTGTTGAATTATACTTTTAAGACAAAATTCCAGAGATGGGAGAATTGAGTTATTTTTGTAGCTTAGTATATTCAACAATAAATTTGAGTTTTTCTTTGCACAATTTGAAATGTGCTTTTAATTATAAAAAGTTTTAAAATGTTTATTTAAACATGTATTTTGTTAGCATATTTAGAAATTATTTGTTTAAAAATATTTCTGGTGGCAATAATCTTTTTTGTTTGGAAGGGTAAGAAATAGTATATTCTATTTTTCCCATTCTTTTTGACTTTGCTGGAAATATATACTTGCACAATTATGTACCAACCACTAGGAGTCACTAGTTTACCACATCCTCGTTGCAAACAGTGTATCCATAATCCTATGGACACAGCTGAATCGAGTGGCATTGAGGCAAGCCACATATAGTGCAAATCTTACTAAGATGCAAGCACATTTAAAATACTTTAAATAGATCATGAAGTATATGCAAGCCACGCTTTAGATCAATAAAACAAATTGGTAAATTAGGAAATATTTTAGGTTTTTAGCAGTTCTCTTCTAAGGTGATGTGTGGAGTAAACAGTTTTTATCTTTGAAAAATTGGAGGGTCAGTCAGCTCAGGATAAGGTCTCCTTTAGTCTGAGAGCTTAAAAGTTGTGTAAAGCAAAACTATGATATATTTTCCCAGGACAGATGTCAGACAATACCAGGCTTTACCTGCTACTGTTTAATCTTAACAGAGAACTCCTCCCATATAAACATCCTGAAGCTTTCAGGGTTCTTCATCATGCTACTCTATCATGGGCAGCATTTAATCAATAAATGGATGCTATTTTTTCAGACTAGTGATATTACTTTAGAACACTGTAGAAAAAATCATGTATTTTTTAAAAATATGTTTTTAAAGCTGAGATTTAGGGTCAAAATGATTTCATTAGAAGCAAAATTATTATGGAAGAGAAGTAGAAATTTAATTTGATTTATAAATCCTGCTTTATATGCAATGTCACAGAACTCTATCTCTAACATAAATAGAATTATAGTCATCTGTCCTTGTGACTTGTGGTTTGCTCTGCTGTGGCTAATACTGTCTGATTAAAAATACACATTATGGCAGAGGAGAAATATCTTTGGTTACAAAATGACAGGGAACAAAACAAAGACATAAATTTACTACGTTCAGTGCTATTTTATAATCCTAATAAATCATCTTTAACTTTGACCTAAAGTTACATGGAGAAAAAATTGCCTTAGTTTTTCCCAACTTGTGCCTTTTAATATGTGGGCCCTTTGGTTTGCACAGTGAAGAAGTCTTGACTAATCATCTATTTAGAGGATGTATCTTTATAGCTCCAGTAAAATAACAGATTTGCCTGTGACTAAGATTTTCTTTCCTTAAAAATTGTCAAGTATTCTCTTTGGTGTGAATTTAGACAGCAAAACCATACATTCTATACATTTAGGTTTACTATGGAGAGCTGTCATCTTTAATTATTAGTGTTTTGAGGATGATTCTGTAATGTAGCCTCAAATAGCAATTATGAAAGATGGTGAAATAACATACTGACTGTATAAAAAATAAACTCCAGTAACTATTGTAAATTTTATACATTAATATTTTATATTAATAAAACAGACATATGACTAAAATATGACTGACTTATACTGTGCATGTATATTCCTCTCTTTATCTTTCCTCACAATGGAATGGCCATCCTTAGTTACTGTCTCTTCGACCTCAAGTAGTCTTGATTCTACTTCCTGAATATTATATATCTCTCCTCCTTTTCATAACAGTTCCTACTACGTTAGTTCAGTCTCTTATCCTACTTGGTCTATAGCCATTTTGCCAATTTGTTGAGCAAATGAATGACATACAAAGTTCTCTGTATGTCTCTGGATAGGTTTTTGGATATATAGCCTGGCAAGCTGCAGACTGTGTAGTCTTTTTTAATTAAAAAAAAAAAGGAAATATATTTGCATACAACATTGTGTAAATTTAAGATGTACATGTTATCCTGATACTTTTATGGTAATGGTTACTATTGATTACAGAGTAGATCTGGAAATTGCAATTTTAATAAACAGAAACATTGTGTTCTGTTTATACAAGCCATCTCCTGGCAAATGTTCAAACTCCTACTAAAATTTGTGGCAGAAGAGAATCAAGCATGTAGCTGAAATTGTATTTAAAAAAATCTATTTTTCTGTATTTTCTGATGCTTTGACATCTGGGGCCTTGCTGACACTGGAAGGAGTGCCCTCATGGAGAAAGTTACTTCCTAGAGAGAGCCATTCACATGCAAACCAATGACCCTGAGACCATACCCTCAGCCATCTTCTCTCTCACACTCAGGGCCTCTATCCCTTTGCTCCAGTCATTCTAAGGTTAAGCTGGCCGCTAGACAACCCTTTTCCCTCAGGGTCCACTACAGCCATTCAAATTAGCCAATTCTAAACCTGCTCCCCCTGCTTTGCCTTTCCTGTGGAAACCACAAGAAAGCTTCTTGCCCATGTTCTTTGGTCAAAACCTGTATTCAGTGCTTGGTCCATGCATGACCTGGTGTGCTCCTTCCTCTTGACAACTCTGAGTATTATTGCTATAAGAGCTCCCCTGGTGGCTCAGATGGCAAAGAATCTGCCAGCAGTGCAGAAGACCCAGGTTTGATCCCTAGGTCAGGAAGATCCCCTGGAGAATGGAATGGCAATCCACTCCAGTATTCTTGCCTGGAGAATCCCATGGACAGAGGAGACTGGTAAGCTACAGCCATGGGGTTGCAGAGTCAGACATAACTGATTGTATGTTGCTGCTGCTGTGAAGTCGCTTCAGTCGTGTCTGACTCTGTGTGACCCCATAGACGGCAGCCCACCAGGCTCCTCTGTCCCTGGGATTCTCCAGGCAAGAATACTGGAGTGGGTTGCCATTTCCTTCTCCAATGCATGCATGCATGCTGTCGCATGTTAATTGTCTACTAATTGGCCTCACCATATCTGAATATAAAATTTATAAAATAGGAAAGAGTTTATTACTTTTTAAAAATCTTACATTTATTGAGCCCTTTGTGACAGGCACAGTGGTAACTGCTTCACATGCAAGATCTCGCTAAATCCTCCGAGCTTTATGAGGTAGATGCTATTATTTCCCCTTTTAAAAATAAACGGACTGGGGTTGTCAGAGATTAAGAAACCTACCCAAAGATCCACAGCAGAAGTGGTGGAGCAAAATCTCAGTACAGTTCAGTTCAGTCGCTCAGTCGTTTCCGACTCTGCTGGATTGCAGCACACGAAGCTTCCCCTGTCCATCACCAACTCCCAGGGCTTGCTCAAACTCATGTCCATTGGCTTGTGATACCATCCAACCATCTCATCCTCTGTCATCCCCTTCTCCTCCCACCTTCAATCTTTCCCAGCATCAGGGTCTTTTCAAATAAGTCATTTCTTTGCATCAGGTAGCCATAGCACTGGAGCTTCAGCTTCAGCATCAATCCTTCCAATGAACATTCAGAACTTATTTCCTTTAGGATTGACTAGTTAGATTTCCTTGCAGTCAAAGGGACTCTCAAGAGTCTTCTCCAATACCACAGTTCAACAGCATCAATTCTTTGGTGCTCAGCTTTTTTATGGTCCAACTCTCAGATACATACACGACTACTGGAAAAACCATAGCCTTGACTAGACGGACCTTTGTTGGCAAAGTAATGTCTCTGATTTTTAATATGTTGTCTAGATTGGTCATAACATTTCTTCCAGGGAGTAAGCGTCTTTTAATTCCATGGCTGCAGTCACCATCTGCAGTGACTTTGGAGCCCAGAAAAATAAAGTCTGTCTGTTTGCATTGTCTCCCCATCTATTTGCCATGAACTGATGGAATCAGAAGCCATGATCTTAGTTTCTGAATGTTGAGTTTTAAGCCAACATTTTCACTCTCCTCTTTAACTTTCATCAAGAGGCTCTTTAGTTCCTCTTTACTTTCTGCCATAAGGGTGGTGGTATCTGCATATCTGAGGTTATTGATATTTTTCCCAGCAATGTTGATTCCAGCTGGTGTTTTATTCAGCCTGGCATTTTGCATGATGTACTCTGCATACAAGTTAAATAAGCAGGGTGACAATATCCAGCCTTGAAGTATTCCTTTCCCAATGTGAAACTAGTCTGTTGTTCCATGTCCAGTTCTAACGGTTGCTTCTTAACCTGCATACAGATGTCTCAGGAGGCAGATAAGGTGGTCTAGTATTCCCATCTCTTTCAGAATTTTCCACAGTTTATTGTGATCCACACAGTCAAAGGCTTTAGTGTAGTCAATAAGGCAGAAGTAGGTGTTTTTCTGGAACTCTCTTGCTTTTTTGATGATCCAGCAGATGTTGGCAATCTGATCTCTGGTTCCTCTGCCTTTTCAAAATCCAGCTAGAACATCTGGAATTTCTTAGTTCATGTACTGTTGAAGCCTTGCTTGGAGAATTTCAAGCATTACTTTGCTAGCCTGTGAGATGAGTGCAATTGTGCAGTAGTTTGAGCATTCTTTGGCATTGCCTTTCTTTGGGATTGGAATGAAACCTGACTTTTTCCAGTCCTGTGGCCACTACTGAGTTTTCCAGATTTGCTGGCATATTGAGTGCAACACTTTCACAGCATCATCTTTTAGATTTGAAATAGCTCAACTGAAATTCCACCTCCTCCACTAGCTTTGTTCATAGTGATGCTTCCTAAGGCCCACTTGACTTCACATTCCAGGATGTCTGACTCTAAGTGAGTGATCATACCATCTTGGTTATCTGGGTCATTAAGATCTTTTTGTATAATTTTCTGTGTATTCTTGCCACCTCTTCTTAACATCTCTGCTTCAGTTCAATTCAGTTCAGTTCATTCACTCAGTCATGTCCGACTCTTTGTGACCCCATGAATTGCAGCACGCCAGGTCTCCCTGTCCATCACCAGCTCCCGGAGTTCACTCAGACTCATGTCCATCAAGTCAGTGATGCCATCCTGCCATCTCATCCTCTGTTGTCCCCTTCTCCTCCTGCCCCCAATCCCTCCCAGCATCAGAGTCTTTTCCAATGAGTCAACTCTTCGCATGAGGTGGCCAAAGTACTGGAGTTTCAGCTTTAGCATCATTCCTTCCAAAGAAATCCCAGGGCTGATCTCCTTTAAGATGGACTGGTTGGATCTCCTTGCAGTCCAAGTGATTCTCAGCAGTCTTCTCCAACACCACAGTTCAAAAGCATCAAAACTTCAGTGCTCAGCCTTCTTCACAGTCCAACTCTCACATCCATACATGACCACAGGAAAAACCATAGCCTTGACTAGATGGACCTCTGTTGGCAAAGTAATGTCTCTGCTTTTGAATATGCTTAAGTCCATACATTTTATGTCCTTCACTGTGCTCATCTTTGCATAAAATGTCCCCTTAGTATCTCTAATTTTCTTGAAGAAATCTCTAGCCTTTTCCATTCTATTGTTTTCCTATATTTTTTTGCATTGATCACTGAGGAAGGCTTTCTTATCTCTCCTTGCTATTCTTTGGAACTCTGCATTCAAATGGGTATATCTTTTCTTTTCTCCTTTGCCTTTAGCTTCTCTTCTTTTCTCAACTATTTGTAAATCCTCCTCAGACAACCATTTTGCCTTTTTACATTTCTTTTTCTTGGAGATGGTCTTGATCTCTGCCTCCTGTACAGTGTCATGAACCTCCATCCATAGTTCTTCAGGCATGCTATAAGATTTAATCCCTTAAATCCATTTGTCACTTCCATTGTATAATCATAAAGGATTAGATTTAGGTCATACTTGAATGGTCTAGTGGTTTTCCCTACTTATTTCAATTTAAGTCTTTTTGCAACAAGGAGTTCATGATCTGAACCACAGGCAGCTCCTGGTCTTGTTTTTGCCCACTCTATAGAGCCATTCTTTGCATCTTTGGGTGCAAAGAATGTAATCAATCTGATTTCAGTATTGACCATCTGGTGATGTCCATGTGTAGAGTCATCTCTTGTGTTGGTTGATGAGGGTGTTTGCTGTGACCAGTACATTCTCTTGACAAGACTCTATTAGCCTTTGCCCTACTTTATTTTGTACTCCTAGAGCAAGGCTTTCTAAATCCAGAGGCTGTACTCTCAGCTACCAAGCTTGATTATGTTTCTATCACTCTACTGTACTTTGCCTAAAAAATTGCCATATTCCTCCATTCCCTTTCTAGTCATATTTTTATTGATTGAAAGATTCCTTTCTTTTATTAATATAGAAATAAACTTGAAAGGTATGTATACTGAAACTTCAACCTCATCAATAGAGAGCCCCATATGTTTTACATAATCAATATGCTCCATGTACATATAACTAAGTAGAGCCAAAGACCAATTCAACCTATCTCAAAAAATGGAAAATATGAAAATCACAGTTTCTGAAGACAATATTACAGAACTACTGGTTAATGATAAGTTGTAAAAATATAAATGACTGAATAAAAATTCATCAGGGGTCTTATAAGGAAAAAAAAAGAATCTCTTCATGCTTTTAAAAAGAAACCGAAAAACTGCAGAATCTGCAACAAGACAAACTTGAATCCCACATTGATAGCATTTCCCAAGAGGAAATCATTCGTTCTAAACACTATACGTGCTTCCTGACTTTTTCATAAGGCAGAAAAGAAATAATTACCTCTGAAAATGTAAATTTAAACTGAAGAAAAATATTTTTCACCTTTATTTTTCTTACCTGTAGTCATTGGTTCAATTTTATATGTTGCAAAGAAATTTTACAAACTGGCTTAAAAAATGCTTTAAAAACACTTAGCAAATTAGTAGATTTGGGGAACATATATCTTTTTAAATTCCTTTGCACAACAAAGGAAACTGTAAGCTTAATGAAAAGATTAGAATGGGAGAAAATATTTGAAAATGAAGCCATCAATAAGGGGTTAATCTCCAAAATATAGAAACAGCTCATGCAGCTCAATTAAAAAAAAAAAAAATAAGAACAACCCAGTCAAGAAATGAGCAGAAGATCTAAATAGACATTTTTCCAAAGAAGACATGAGTTCAGTTGTTCAGTCATGTCTGACTCTTCGTGACCCCTGAACTATATAGCCCTCCAGGCTCTTCTGTCAATGGAATATTCCAGGCAATAATACTGAGTGGGTAGCCATTTCCTTCTCCAGGGATCTTCCCAATCCAGAGATTGAATTGGGGTCTCCTGTGTCTCCTGCATTGGCAGGCAGATTCTTTACCACTGAGACACCTGGGTAGGCCCCCAAAGAAGACACCTAGATGGTTAAAAAACACATGAAAAGATGCTCAACATCACTAAATTATTAGAGAAATACAACTCAAAACCATGACGACACCTCACCTCACATAGGTCAGAATAGCCATCATCAAAAAAAAAACAAACCTACAAACAGTGAATGGAGGGGATGTGGAGAAAAGGGAATCCTTCTACACTGTTGCTGCTGCTGCTGCTGAGTCGCTTCAGTCGTGTCCGACTGTGCGAGCCCAGAGACGGCAGCCCACCAGGCTCCCCCATCCCTGGGATTCTCCAGGCAAGAACACTGGAGTGGGTTGCCATTTCCTTCTCCAATGCATGAAAGGAAAAAGTGAAAGTGAAGTTGCTCAGTGGAATGTAAATTGGTGCAGCCTGTTCTGTATGTAGGTTCCTTAAAATACTAAAAATAGAGCTACCCTATGATCCTGCAATCCCATTTCTGGGCCTATATCTGGAGAAAACCATATTCCAAAAGATACATACACCCCAGTGTTCATTGCAGCAGTATTTATAATCGCCAAGACCTGAAACCAACCAAATGTCCTCGCCCCTTTCTTTGAAAGGAAAGAGATTCTTTGTTTACTACAGAGCAGTGAAGCCATTCTCCTGTGCTCCTTCTGAGCTTCTACTCCTATCCCAGCCCCAGGCCAACTTTTTTCCCTCAAGATACCCCCAGATTGGGACTTCTCCCCAAAACAGCTTTAACCCTTAAAAGGTATCTTGCTTGGAGCAATTGCTAGAAAATTTTAAAAGTTTGTATAAAATCATCATACACTGAATTAAGAGAATAGCGTCAATTCACTAACTGCTAAGCAGCAAACTCTTAAACCAGTCCAGAGTATATGGTTGGCTCATTGGTTTGTAAGCATGAGTTAGTAAACAACAAGCCCACTGAATTCCTAAGATGGTTGGATATCAGATGTTTGCTGGAGATTAACTTCTATTTAATGTACATTTTTTAACCTGTTGTGATGTATCAGCCTATGCTGATTGGGTTATTACCCAAACATGTTGGGGGAAGGGTGAGGACTATATTATCAGTTCATACTTTTTCCAGTCATATGCTAGGGACAATGTGTATAGCTATAAGCATTTCTTTCCTTGTACAATTTAATTCCTGCATCTTTCTCAGAGATTACTGGATACCCTTATACTACCTTCAAAGTTACTGCCTTTGGTCATCTGTCAACTGCGTTTGCAATGAGACTCTACTTTGTTTCTTTTGCTTGCCCCAAATGAAATTGTCTTGCTTAGTTTTTGAATTCACCTTGAGCAAGGGCTAAGGAGCATCAGGACTCAGTGGAGGGTGGTTTGACATGAAGCTTGATGCTAGACTTTGCAAAGGGTGCAGCTTATTCCCTTCATTGAGTTTTTGACTCTTGAAAAGGATCCAGTTTAAAACACTGATGTCAGGAATGAAGGTGAAGGTGAAGTTGCTCAGTTGTGTCCGACTCTTTGCAACCCCGTGGACTGTAGCCTACCAGGCTTCTCTGTCCATGGGATTCTCCAGGCAAGAATACTGGAGTGGGTTACCATTACCTTCTCCAGGGGATGTTCCTGACCCAGGGATCGAACCCGGGTCTCCCGCATTGGAGGCAGATGCTTTAACCTCTGAGCCACCAGGGAAGCAGGAATAGTGACAGTTATTTATTTTGCACTGTGAGGAGAGATATCTCGATTTATGTGGAGTTTTTCTGGAGAAGAAATCTATTTATTTTTACTCTTCAAAATGTAGACTCTTAGCAGTATATGTATCTTGCTGAAAACTTCTGAATGGTTTGCTTGTAATTGTTTGGGCTTGTGTTGAATATCCTTCTTATATTTTAGCTGTTTTTGTCCCTCACTGCCAGCCTACTGGAACCAATGCTATGCTTTTTTCTGTTTCCTGTCCTCTGTAATCCTTCTTGTAAATACCAGGAGCAAAGAGATGATAGTTTATTTTGGTCTCACAGGAAATAAAGGTACTGATACTTATGCTCTGATGTAAATGAGACCTGTATTCAGTGACAGTTTAGTCTCTGAGATATTTTCTTTAATTCAGTTAATTTTAAAAATTTAATCCTAATTTACTTAAAAACTTTAATTTAAAATATACTTTTATTTTGCAATAACCTTTGAGAGATTGGTTGGGTCCATTTTATTATTTGTAGCACATTCTTTAACTTTAATTATATGTCCTCTTTTCTGTGGACCAATGTGTGTTTATTATGTTGAACCATAATAAGTGGCACTAATGGCAATGCCGTGTTGTTCAACCTTATGTTGTTCAAGAACAAAGAATCGCTGCAGGAAGGGAGACTGTGACCAGATTGCAAATTACAGGCTTTAAGGAGCCAGGCTGCAGTATTTCCTCTTGCTGTACCGAGTTATCCTACACTAATATCTGTGGGAGACAGTACACAGGGGGCATGAGAAGCCAGATGTAGGGGAAGGGCACCAGGACTTAGTATCTTGCTTTCTGTTCCTTGGTTCTGATGTGAAGGATTTTCATCTATTAGACAGGCCAAAGCTTTGAAAAGGAAGCCCACAGCATGAAATTTCATTCAGAAGTATTTAGGAGACATGCAGATGCATCTGGCTCCATGCCAAGTGCCAGTTATATACAATGTTGAATTACATAGATGTTGTCCTGTCTCATGGAGCTTACATTCTACTGGGGGAGAGGAACAGGCAAATATTAGGAACAGGTGCTAAATTACAGATAGAAAATTACTATCAAGTTAACAGGGTCTAAGATTGAGAGTAATTATAAAACGGGTTTATTTAATTTGGGTGATCAGAGGAGGTCTGTTTTAGGATCTGAGACTTGAAGCTAAGACTTGGAATATTACAATGAGGCGGCCATAAAAGCCACCCTGGGAGCTGTGAATTCTGATGGTAGAGCTTTTCTGCATTCAAACAGGTGCTGATGCTCTAAGGCAGGAAAGAACTGGCATGTTTGGGGTGCTATAAGAAAATTGAAGGGAAAACCAATGGGAAGATCATGAGCTTGACACAGAAGTGAGGCTGTGAAAGTAGTTTAGAGAATTAGAAGGAGACATGCTGCACAGGATCCTATAGATCATGATAAGAGGTCTGGCCTCTGGTATAAATGGAAGACAAAAGTATTCAATGTTTTTATTGAGGGGAATGGCAAATGAGGTGACCATTCTGGCTTTGCATGGAGTAGAGATTGATGGTGAGCATGAATAAAACCTCAGAAATAGTGGACCTTTGAAACAGAATGTTAGCAATAGAAGTGACAAGAAATGGATGGTTTCAAAATAAACATTGTAGGTGAATAAATAGCACTTCCTGATTACTTGGATGTGGGGTGATGAGTAAGGAGTCAAGATCAACTGCTAGAATGTTGATTTGAGTACCTGTCTACTTGGTGATGTCATTTATAGTTTAGTAACTAAGTAATCGGCCTTAAAAGCCTGGATAGTTTCCATATGAGGATTTATGCTTTGGGTCTTAGAAGCAGCCTCATTTATACATTCTAATAAAATTCCTTGACATTATTTTCATACCTCATAATGTCTTAACTGGTTCATTTTATATTTTCAATTTTTTTGTTTTATTTTAAAAATGTTTCTGGGCTCTCTTTATCTTACTTTTCTTAGTCTACTGTGACTTTGGTTATACTATTTTACTTTACTAGTATATCTTTCCTAGTTTTTATTTGCTTAGTTTCATCTAGTTTTCATTGATTACATTAAACTTCTTTTTATTCTTGGAATCTGCTTTTAAATTTTACCTTTTACTGTTTTAGGTATGCTTTCATTTCTCTTAATTTATTTTATCTTATTATTTAGTATATTATCTTTTACCTGTGACTGTACTTTGCCTTATTAAATGGGTGGAAGATAAATGATCATTTCATGGATTAGCCCACCTTTTAAACAAGAGACTATATATTTACTCTCTAGAGTCCCTGAAACAGTCCCGAGAGCCTAGGTCCTTTAACAAATAACCTCTATTTCCATCTATTTGCTTTTGTGCTTCACAGGAAGGAAAATAGAGATGCACAGGTCAGAAATTTACAGCCTAAGTTTGCCTGCACTGAGGGCATAATAAAATGCTGAAACACTTAGTGAGGCTTAAGAAATGACAAGGTCTAAAATCTATGTTCTTTACTATCTACTATCAGTTAACATTAGACAAAATTTATCGTACACTGCTTTTGTAGTGTTTTAGTGCAATAATAATAGTAATAGCAAGTATATTAACAGATATTATTATTAACCACTTTCTATGTTCTGTATTAAACAGTAACAACATGTGTTAGTATCACGCTTTATCCTCATAGTATCCCTTAAAGATAGGTATTATTTTTAAAACATATATATGTATATATTTATAAGTGAAAAAAGTGAAGTTTGTTGAAGAAAAGCATAGACTTTGGAGCCAGGTAGACTTAGATTAGAGCTTTCCTGGTGGCTCAGATGGTAAATATTCTTCCAGCAATGCGAGAAACTCAGTTTTGATCCCTGGGTTTGGAAAATATCGAAGGGAATGGTAACCCACTCCAGTATTCTTGCCTGGAGAATCCCATGGACAGAGGAGCCTGGCAGGCTACAGTCCATGGGGTTGTAAAGAGTTGGGCATGACTGAGCCCCTAACACACAGAAATTTAGATTGCAATCCTGACCTTGCCAACTGTTAGCTGTAGAGTGACCTTGAACAGGTACTCATAATACTTTTATAATTCCTTTGAGTCTTATGTTCTCTATTTTTACAACTAGGATTTTAAAAGACAGCTTGCAGGGAAGCAGTGCAGATTAAAAAAGTGATGCTTGCAGAGCACATGTTCATTAAGCTTCTGCTTAGAGAAGAGGCTTCTCCTAGGCTCTGCTACAGTGTCACTGTCTAACTCCTTCCTCCCACATCCCTTGAGAACTGCCCTCCTGGCATTGTCCTACCCACTGAAACAGCCAGGAGATGAATCACAGAAGCCTTGTACTCTGAGAAAATTGTAAGCCAAGTTTCTTTGGAGGTCACAGAGGCCAGAACAAAAGAAGATAAGAAAGGAGCACCAAGCTTTGTTCTCAGTCCTGATTTAGAGACCTGAGTTGATTCATCCTTCTTGAACCTGCCTTCAAAATCAGTGCCTTGACTTGCTTTTCTGGAACGGGAGACAGTGCTGGCAAGAAAAGCCCCTGGTAAAGTGGAGGAAAAGAGCCTAAAAATAGCTATAAGAATTCTCTCTGAACAAGGTTATTATTGTCACTCTATTTTACTTTTCCCCTAAATCTTGTAGCTAAAAGCAACAACAAAAAAAATAACTTAAGTTTTGGGCAGCACCCAAGAATTTGTGCTGGTTTCTAAGTCACTCCCTCTGATGTCTTCCTCATCTTATCTCTTTGTCTCTATCGCCACCTTATCTCAACATAAATCTCTCTCTCTCTCTCTCTCTCTCTCTATATATATATATATATATATATATAAGCACATCTATACTTATATATGCATATATATCTATATGTCTATATACCTATTTTTCAGTCATCAATGTGAATCATGCATGTGTTTGCATGCTAAGTCACTGCAGTAGTGTTCAACTCTTTGTAGCCTCATGGACTATAGCCTGCCAGGCTCCTCTGTCCATTGGATTCTCCAGGCAAGAACACTGGAGTGGGTTGCCGTGCCCTTCTCCAGGGGATCTTCTTGATCCAGTGATCGAACCCGTGTCTCTTACATCTCCTGAACTGGCAGGCAGGTTCTTTACCACTAGTGCCACTTGGGAAGCCCAAATTATGCATAGGTTATTCTTATAAACAAGGTAGATGATGTATATTTGTCTCTCAAAGAAGTCTGAGTTGGAGGTAGTGCAGGGGTACAGACTGTCTCTTTTCCATAAGTGATTCTTCTAAATTACTGCACCTCCCTTCAGGGTGAGCCTCACTCCATGGTTCCCAGCTTATTTAAAAGAGAAAATATAAGAGAATCTGCCTAATTTAAGAGTGTGGCTTGGGAGCAGCTTGCATTACTTCTGCTCACATCTCACTGGCAAGGACTTAGTCGTATGGCTGCACCTAACCACACAGAGGCTGAGAAAAATAGGCTCTCACTGTATGCTCTGCCCAAAGAGGTCTCAGAGGATTTTCTAACTACAAAGGAGACTGGAGCATGGATAATAACAGTGGAGCAGAGGTAATTAGTATTCTCCCCATACTATTATAGAAAGAAGATAGTCCCACTGTGAGAAGGTCACTGCAGTTGATTTCAGAAAAGAAAGCAACTGACAATGTCTTTCCAAACGCCATTTCTGAAATTAAGCTAAATGAAACATCCATAACTTATACAAGTTTGCCGAAAACAAGAAGAAACACATATTTTAATTTCCAAGGCTCTATGAGTGCCTGTTTAGTTGCTCAGTTGTGTCTGACTGTGACCCCCATGAACTGTAGCCGCCAGGCTCCTCTGTTCATGGGATTTCCCAGGCAAGAATAGTGGAGTGGGTTGCCATTCCCTTCTCCTGGGGATCTTCCAGCCCAGGGATCAAAACTGGGTCTCCTGAATTGCAGGTGGATTCTTTACTGTCTGAGAGACCAGGGAAGCCATGCTAAACACGTAAGAGGCATTATTTCATTTATTTCTTACAACTCTGCATGATAGAGATATTTTTCTCTTCATTTCATAACTGAGAAGGCTGAGGTTTGGAGGGATTAACTGCCCAAACTCACACAGCACATAAGTAGCCAAGACAGGATTTAATGTGTGGCTGAGCCCACCAGTTTAACCCCAGTGCTACAACCTTCTCACCAGATCTTGTTACTGGTATGATTTCCTTCCCCTTAGGATTAAAGGAGGATTACCATCATCCTTATTCTCTTGTTCTGAAGATACATAATAAATGGACTCCTAATAGAATGAAAGGAATCATCTGATTTGTGGCTGTTGGGTTCATTACTTTCTGTTTTCCTTTCCAGATTCATTCTCTCCTTCTCTGGTCTGCTGTGGGCAAACTTAACAAACTGCACCACTCAACTGCCTTGAGTGTCTGATTTCAAGTGCTTTGCCCTCTGACATCAGTCAGAAGGGACTAGAGCAGGAAATCTGAGGGAGGCAGGAAAGAGAGGTATTTATTTTCTCTGCTCCCTTCATTCTGAGGTGCACCTTAGGCAGACCTTGAATTCCTCTTGGTCCCTTTCCCATGACTACATCTTTTGTTGGGCTCTGTATTCATTAAGTTGGCTTAAAGCTCAACATTCAGAAAACTAAGATCATGGCATCTGGTCCCATCACTTCATGGGAAATAGATGCAGAAACAGTGGAAACAGTGTCAGACTTTATTTTTTTGGGCTCCAAAATCACTGCAGATGGTGATTGCAGCCATGAAATTAAAAGACGCTTACTCCTTGGAAGGAAAGTTATGACCAACCTAGATAGCGTATTGAAAAGCAGAGACATAACTTTGCCAACAAAGGTCCATCTAGTCAAGGCTATAGTTTTTCCTGTGGTCATGTATAGATGTGAGAGTTGGACTGTGAAGAAAGCTGAGTGCCGAAGAATTGATGCTTTTGAACTGTGGTGTTGGAGAAGACTCTTGAGAGTCCCTTGGACTGCAAGGAGATCCAACCAGTCCATTCTAAAGGAGATCAGTCCTGGGTGTTCTTTGGAAGGACTGATGCTGAAGCTGAAACTCCAGTACTTTGGCCACCTCATGTGAAGAGTTGACTCATTGGAAAAGACTCTGATGCTGGGAGGGATTAGGGGCAGGAGGAGAAGGGGACGACAGAGGATGAGATGGCTGGACGGCATCACCGACTCGATGGACGTGAGTTTGGGTGAACTCCGGGATTTGGTGATGGACAGGGAGGCGTGGCGTGCTGCGATTCATGGGGTCGCAAAGAGTCAGACACAACTGAGGGACTGAACTGAATTGAACTGTATATATTAAACTCAAACGTAGTAACAGCTTCCTCTTTTTGCCAGCACTTGGGTGCTTCATCAAGCCTGTTGGTTTACTTAATGCTGTTCATACTTCTGTAAATGGGCCCCTCATTAAATGCTCTTCAGCTAAATTGTTTGTACACCCCAATTTCCTTCTGGGATCCTGAAAGATGCATTGGGTTTATTCTCATAAATTAAACAAACAAAAATATTAGATAACCCATGACCCTTTTACATGGTAGAACTTTATAAAAAATAGTATAGCTACTTTATTTCATGAGCATGAACTTCACTACTGAGATGTCTTTCTAGGTAGCTAGGTAGAGTGTGCTTTGATCTTTTGATAATTTTACTATGTTGCTGTTGTTCAGTTGCTAATTCTTGTCCAATTCTCTGTGACCCCATGGACTGCAGCACTTCAGGCTCCTCTGTCCTCCATTCTCCTGGAGTTTGCTCAAATTTACTAAGGTAGTAATGACAAAATAAAGTAATTTTCATTGACTGCTGCAGTGATAATTCTTTAGTTAACCCATCTGTGTTTAAACATCCTTGGATCCCATCTGGGTTAGACCCCATTCAAGTAGGAGCTCCCTCCTATTGATGAAATTTTAACTGACATTTTGATCAACTAATTATATCTCTCAATTATTCTCACCATATGAGTCTTTCTCAAATATTTTCCTGCTGAGTAATTAGATATCCATGTGTCCCAGAAAAATAATCAACTCAATTTTCATCAACAAAGTTTTTCACTAACTGTCCCTTTTTAACTCTTCAGAGTCCTAGTTGAAAGCTTGCTAAATCTCCCATAATAAAGAATACTTTAGCCATTCTACAACTTAGCTAAGAACTTTTATTGTCTGGAAAGTCCTCAGGTATGCCACCTTTCAACAGGTTACACAACTGAGTTTTTCGTCCCACTGTTTTATTTAACTATCCCCCCCCCCTTTTATTACAGTCCCTTTATGGTGACATTACCCTAAAACAATTGCTAGACTCTTGTTGATTTGCATGTACCTTTTATTATTTATTGACTGTGGATGGAAAATGTTTTCGAGAGCTTGAAATAGATTCTAGCTTATAATGTCCTTGGGGAGTTCAATAATAATAATAATAATAAACAAGTAAATGACTACTATTTATTGAATTCCTATCATGCATTATACAAAGTTCTAGACTCATATCATTTCATGCCATCTTTCCAACAACACTGTACACATTATTATACACAATTTACAAATAAGGAAACTGAGTCTTAAAGAGTTTTTGTCCAAGTTAATTTGTGAGTGGAGACACTGGGATTTAATCTGGCGTCTTATTAAAAAATAACCCTGTGTACGAGACAGCAAAAGAGACACGGATGTATAGAACAGTCTTATGGACTCTGTGGAAGAGGGAGAGGGTAGGAAGATTTGGGAGAATGGCATTGAAAGATGTAAAATATCATGTATGAAAAAAAATCCTTTGATTGTAAAAATAGACAGGTTGGACTACCTCAAACTAAAAAGCTTTTGCACGTCAAGGGAATCCATCTACAAAATGAAAAGTCAACCTTCAGAATGGGAGGAAATATTTGCAAATCATACATCTAATAAGGGGTTAATATTCAAAATATAAATTCAATAGTGAAAAGGCAAATAATGCAATTAAAAAATGGGCAGAGGATCTGAATGAACATTTTTTCCAAATAAGACTTACAAATGGCCAACAAGTACATAAAAAGGTACTCAGTGTCCGTAATCCTCAAGAAAATGCAAGTCAAAACCGTGAGACATCACCTCACACCTGTTAGAATGACTGTCATCAGAAAGACAAGAAATGACAAGTGTTGGCAAGGATGTGAAGAAAAGGCAACCCTTTACACTATTGGCGAAAGTACAAATTGGTGCAGCCACTGTGCAAAATAGTATGGGTGTTCCTTAAAAATCTAAAAATAGAACTACCATACAATCCAGCAATTCCACTGCTGGGTGTTTATCTGAAGAAAACAAAAACACTAACCCCAAATATATATGCACTCTCAGTGTTCATTTATGCATTCTTTACAATAGCCAAGATACAGAACAACCTAACTGCCCATCAATTGATAAGTGGTTAAAGAAAATAAGATACATATATGTTTTTCTACCATAAAAATGAAGGAAATCTTGCCATTTGTGATCTCATGGATGGTCCTTTATGGCATTATGCTAAGTGAAATAAGTCAGAGAAAGGAAGCTACAATATGATCTCACTTATATGTGGAATCTAACCCCCACAAGACAAATTAAAAAAAAAAAAGAATCCCCCAAAGTCATAGATACAGAGAACAGATGGATGTTTGCCAAAGGTATAGTGGGCAGAAATAAAATGGGTGAAGGGGAGTCAAAAGGTACAAATTTCCAGTTATAAAACAAATAAGTTATGTGATATTATGTACAGAATGGTAACTGTTGTTAATAGTACTTACTATACTGAATATTTAAAAATTGCTAAGAGAGCATATCTGAAAAGTTCTGATCACAAGAAAAAATACTGTAGCTATGTATGATGATGGGTGTTAACTGGACTTCTTATAGTGATCATTTCACAGTATATACAAATACCAAATCATAATGTTATACACCTGAAAACAGTTAGATGTTATATGTCAATTATATCTCAGTTTAAAGAAAAAAAAACTTTGTGAGCGTAATCATTGTATTCTAAAATTCAATTTATGAGGAGAAAATTTTGTGACACAGTAGCTGACAATCTAAATCTAGTAAATAATGCAGTCTTCTGGCTTACTCTGCTCAACCCTCAATACTGTCTTCTTTTAGCTTGGTAACTTGGTATCACTTTTGTATGATTTGATATTAATATTAAAGCAAAAGGAGAGGTGGCCTTCTGCCATAGGAAAGACAATAATACACATTAAGAACATCTATTTTGATGATATGGATTTATTATAAAAAAACAATCAAGATTAACCTCCATAGGAAGTTTTGTTCTTTAGAACCACACTGAAAAAATTAATTACATAAAACTAAAATCAGTCTTTGGCAGGTATTTTCTAACACTAAAAGTCTGTGTTATATAATTGCACAAAACAAGTCAGCTAGTTTAATTTTACGCTTACTTCTCCCTGCCAGGGACAGAGGAATACTGTGCTTTTTAGAATGAAATTATCCACAGGAGCCTTTACTGGTTTTTTTAGACACTGGTGGGATACTGCTTCAGCTGTTTTGAACATTTTCCAAGCCTAAGTGTTTCGTGTAGAATACCAGGGCCTTGGTGAGTTTGTTCATGTGCTGGAGACGATCCAAAGCTAATTCCTGAAGTCAATCCTGCCTTTGTCAGCTGGGCTCAGGTGGCCTATCTCCAGGGTGGATGTAACCTTCCATTCTGGGCCACATGGCAACCATAACAATACACATTTGTTGAACACATCCTTTGGCAGGCATCCTGCTGCGTCGTAGTTGAGTTGCTTAAACACCAGCTCTGCCATCTGCTCTCCTAATTACACAGCGGAAGGATCCTTTAGCAGCCAGGACTTGACAGTCCTAGTCTCCTGGGCTTCATCAGAAGTCAACTGCCAGTGGTTTGTTCTTTGCTTCCTATCATGTGCCCAGATGAGAGAAGTGATAACTAGAGGAAATCATTTGCATTGTCCTCATCCCTCTGTCTACTCTAGGTATCTGTCTTTCGCCTTGCAAGTTTACCTCCACCAAGGTACAGGTTGATTCATGACCTTGTTTATTTTCCTTTTTAAGTGGCAATTATTATAAGAAACTACCATTTGGAGTTTATTACTGCATTTACTACAAAAAGATAGAAGACATAAATCTAGCAAATATTTATTGAGTGTGTATAGTGCACCCCACAAAGTGCTGGTCCTTGAAGAAGTTGTAGTCCCTGCCATCACCACTTGGATTGCTGTGCAGTGGGACACAGTGTGGTCTAACAGCACAGAGGTGGGAAGGACTGATTTTTGTCTTAGAAAATCAAAGACATTTCATTGAGAAGGTGTTGGGGGCCGGCGTGAGGCACTCCGCCCATGACAAAGGTCATGAGGAAGGAGGCTCGGCATACGCAAAGGCGGGATCGAGCCTCAGGAGTCCCCCTGGAAATCCTCAAGCATCTACCCCCATAACCAGAGCCTGCCTACTTTACTACTTTGTGCTCTCACCTACACCTCTGACTTTACGGGGGGCTGTCCCCCACCACCTCTTTCGGAGAAGGAGTTAACTTAGAGCTCCAGTTAATAATAATTCCTGGGCGTGATAGGAGTGTTTTAACCTACAAACTCCTCTGAAGGTTCTCTAGCCTGCCTGACAGGCTTGTCCGGCCACATGTGATTGCTCACAGCCTCCCAACCGTGAGAGGCACAAGATGCTTTAAACCTTCTAAAAACAGGTTCTTTAGAGAAGTTAGAAAACCATTAGTATAAGTATAGTGGGCTGATTAGAAATTGTATTGGTGAAGGGTTTTTTCATTTGTTGAGCCAATGTTTACTGCTAAGTCTCCATATCCCCTGCCCTTATACACATTAATGAATATATAGAAGAAATAAGTATTAACCTTTGATATAAATCACGTTAGACCTTAGGCTAAGTAAATTCTTTCCTTAACTAAAACCCACTACACCCTCACCCTATAGGAATGTAACTTTATTTGGGTGGTGTCTGTTTTAAGAATAATCACCCCTGGAGAAATAAGTGTCCTGGTTGACTGACCGCTGTCACAAGGAGAGGGTCGTAAATTGTCAGCAGGCCCCCTGGCCAGAAGATGATGTAACACCCCCAAGACCTCTGTATACATTTGTATGAAGCACCTGACTTTGATAAAAGTCAGGACTGCTGACCCCGCGTGACTTTTGCATAACATCTCAGTGTATAAAAGTAGACCATGGAAAATAAAGAATTGGGATCAGTTCCTCGAAAGACTGGTCTCCCCATGTCTCTCTCTCTCTCTCACTCTGGTTGAGTCTCCATCTGGAGCGCGGAACCCACCATGCTTACTAATTATGCCTGGGCTTCTAAGATCCGACCGGGGAGGCCTCAGCGTCTCCTCTCCTTCGGGAGAACGGAAGGACGCCTGCGGCCTACGTAAGTGGTGCAAGCTTCTTGTCTTGAAGTTTTATTGGTCCCCCGCGTAAACCAAGCTACTCAGCCTCTTTTCTCCACTGAATTTTCCTACTGAGCTATCCTTATTCTATTCCTTAATTAACGTTTAATTAAGCAGTTGTTTCCTGACCCTCGCCTAGCCGTCTCTCCTTCGAATACCCTGGATCAGCCGGGGCTGGACCCCGGCAAGAAGGTAACATTTCCACTGGGTTTGGGAGGATGTATAGGAGTTTCCCAGAAGAGGATGGTGAGGATAGGAGAAACTTTGGGCAAAAGGATGGAGCATGTGCAAAGGCATATTATCTTATATTATGCAAGGATGCGGTGTGTCCAGGAAAATGGGAGAAATTCAGAGTATCAGCATATGGTATTAGAGCACAGGGCTGGAAAGGTTGGTCCAAAAAGATAGTGAAGGCCTTTGTAGATGGTGCTAAGGATGTTGGGTTTCATCCCAGTCACTCAAAGATATAATAAAATATGGAGAGAGAAATAAGTGCAGGGAGGCATTAGAGAGGGAAAAGGAACCTGAAAAGCAGGAGAGATGAAATCATATATTGTTTGGTTGAAGAGACATTTCTGTATTGACCTGGAGACCATGGGCTTCTCTGGTGGCTCAGTGGTGAAGAAACTACCTGCCAATACCTGCAAATGCAGGAGATCTGAGTTCAATCCCTGGGTCTGGAAGATCCCTGAGAAGGAAATGGCAATCCACTCCAGTATTCTTGCCTGGGAACTCCCATGGATAGAGGAGCCTGGAAGGCTACAGTCCATGGGGTCACAAAGAGTCAGACACAACTTAGGGTCTAAACAATAACAAAAACAAATACTAATGTTTTATAGTTAATAAAAAGGCAAGGGTTATTTACTATATCCGCCAATTCTTCTAAAATCTTATGTAAGGCATTGCATTGTATAAACTACTGTGCTAAGGAAACTTTGTTTCAGTGGAGGAACTGGCTCAGAATCAAACTTAAGGCTCAATCATAGATATCATTTTGTGTTTTACATATGCCACATCATCATATGTAAACTATCCAAGTAAGTATTATTATCACAGTTTTTGAAATGAAGAAACTAAAGTATGAAGAGCATAAGGGAGGTACCCCAGGCCTTGTATTTGGTTAACAGAAAGGCCTGGGATACTGCCTTTATCATCACACTTCAGTTTCTTCATTTCAAAAATCATGACAATAATACTTACTTCACACCGATGATTAAAAGAGCCAGTGTCTGTACACCACTTAACATATCACTATAATCATTATTTTCAGGAAGATATTAATTTTCAGAAAAAAACATGATTCTACATTAATTGAAAAATATACTAGAAATATTTCCACAGGTATATTGGCAGTCTTGGCAAACTGTGCCAATCAATAGAATCATTACTTAATTTCTACTTGCATGGACTTGTATGTGGAGTTATATTTTAAAAGCAACAAACTCACACGTGACATTCCTACCCAAATACCAGCAGGAAAAAAGACGATTTCCCAAGAATGCTAATGCTTAAGGAAATACACTCCCTTTTATGGACACAAGGGCTTCATTATTGGCCAAGTAATAATTGGAAAGCTCTGGATGGAAAACAGTATGGAATAAGACCTTTGGAATATGTAAATGCAGTGCAGACAGAGTTACTTTGGTAAATATCAGGTTGGGAGTTACCCTGGTAAATGTCCCAAGTCTCGGGTTGGGAGGAATCTAATTTTTCCCTGCATTGGCAGGTACTGGCAGGCAGAATTTTTACTGCTGAGTCACCATAAAAGCCCATAGTCTTTGCCAATGAGGCTGAGATTCCCATCCTGTTGCTGCTGCCGAAGAGCAGAGAGAACACCATTTGATGCCTTTGTCCTCCCTGTAGGATCTTGCACTTAGATTCAGCAAGGACAAGGTCAGGTGGAGGGTGCAGATGTGGAACCCTGTGGGCAAGCAGGCGATTTTGGTTGTTATCACAGCTCAATACATAGCTCAGGGACCAGCGGGCTCTTCCCAAGGAAACCAGGGGAGGTCCGGCCACGTGGAGCTGCGGCGGAGGCCACATTGAGCAGCTGCAGTGAGGAGGGTGGAAATTCTTAGCTCCTAGGTCTCTATTAGAGAGCAGAGCTTTTCCTCCCTCAAGAACGTGGTCCACCATTTGTGCTTACGGCATGCAGATGTCTCCAAGAGCATAGACTCTCCTGCCTTCCATTATTACAGGGCTTATGTGAGCACAGCCTGAGTGTCTCATGAGACACGGAATCTGCTCCTGTAGCACTGATGGTGCTGGAATGATTTGGCTGAAGAGAGTCAATTTCACGCATCTGGGGGTAGTGAGATAGTCCTTTCCTGACCTGTGCATGGCATTCCAAACAGCAGACTAAGGCACCTTGCTAAGACAAGGAAAGATCTGGGAAGCAGATGCATGGTGGCTGCGTGGGTACATTCATATGTTTTGTAGTCACTGGGGTACATTTTCTTTCATTGAAGAAAAATGAGTGATATATTCTCCTTAATGCTTAGTTCACGTACCAAATTTCCTGAGGCTTTTCCCATTTTAGTTTATGCAGAGAACCCGTGTCTCCTGTAACTCCTAAAAGAAATAGAATGCAGCACAAGTAAACTACACCAGTTATCACCACATTTTAGGCTTTTAATGTTTTGTTTTGGTGTTTCCTTAGTTTGTTCTCACTCTAAGTCAGTCATATCTGTATTCCTGGCAAAACCACTGACAAACAAAGGAATATAATGTGTTTTCCGTAGCCCTGTATATTTATTCACTATGCTTTGTTGGACATTCCTGATTGTGATTAAGATGATATGTGTGCATGTGTGCTAAGTCACTTCAGTCTTGTCTGACTCTCTGCCCTACCAGGGCTCCTCCAGGCTCCTCTGCTTATGGGATTCTCCAGGCAAAAATACTGGAGTGGATTACCATGCCCTCCTCCAAGGGATCTTGCCAATCCAGGGATCAAACTCACATCTTCTATGTCTCCTGAATTGGCAGGCAGGTTCTTTACCGCTAGCACCAATATAAAATAAACTGAAGTAAATGAAATGCAAAACTAAAGGCTCCTGTACATCCCTGGTGGAGTTTCCTGCCTGTCTTAAAAGTCTTACCTAATCTTCAAACTCCTGCCTGTCTTAAAAGCTCTCACCTAATCTTCAAAGTCCAGATCAAATGCCACCAACCTCAGAAAGTCTTTTCTGCTCCCCATAAGCAGATCTTCTTTTCTCCCTGCTGGGATCTCCTGGTTCATCCTTTTCCTGCATCACTCATTTAGCAGTCATCTCCCATTCTCCTTGAGGGTTACTTGGTTGTGTGTTTACATAAAAATGTATTGTAATCTCCTAACATGAGGGCCTTTTTTTTATTTTTTAAATGAGTCTTTGTGTTTTTCATCCTGCTCAGCACAAACAGGAATCCAGGAAGTATTTTTTTATGTGATGATATTTCTGTCTGTCTTGTACCGGGGTCCAGCCCCGTTGGATCCAGGGAATTCGAAGCGGGGACTGCATTGGCGAGGATCAGGAAACAATTGCTTAATTAAATGTTAATTAAGGATATAAAGAGTGGTTAAATAAGGATAGCTCAGTGAGGAAATTCAGTGGAGAAAAGAGGCTGAATAATTCAGCCAGAAGGTGAGAGAAAGAACGACATGGGGAGACCAAGCTTCGGTGAACAAGGCCCGCAGTTTATTTTCCAAAGTAGTTTTTATACCTTAAGTTATGCATAGAGGATAATGGGGGAAGGGGTAGAGTCATGCAGTAAGCCAGGCTTTCTTCCTGTAAACTTATCATATGCAAAAGTTTAGGTGATTTGCATCATCTTCTGGCCTGGAGGCCTGTTAACATTTTAAGACCCTTTCTTCAGAAAAGTTATTTTTCTCTAAAGGTGATTAGTCAGGCGCCACCCTCCAAAAGCATTAGATAAAGTTGCATTCCTACAGGGCAAAGGTGTGGTGGGCTATAACAAGAAAAAGAATTAACCCAAGGGTCCAAGGTTACAAACATTAAAGCTACTACTTTATAGACCAATTATTTTATACACTGCCAGGGACACAGTAGGTAAGGGATATGGAGACTTAGCAGCAAACATTGGCCCAACAAGTGAAAAACCCTTCACCAATACAATTTCTAATCAATCTTTTAACTGCTCAAAGGAATCTGTATTTAGACAATTTAGAACATCTCATGCCTCTCACAGTTGTGAACTAAAACACTCTTATCATGCCCAGGAACTTTATTAACTGGAGCTGTAATTTAACTCTTTTTCAGAGAGAGGTGGTGGGGGACAGTCCCTGTAAAGTCAGAGGTGTAGGTGAGAGCACAAAGCAGTAAGTAGGCAGACTCTGGTTTTGGGGGCAGATGCTCGAGAATTTCCAGGGGGACTCCTGAGGCTTGATCTGGCCTTTACGTATGCTGAGCCTCCTTCCTCATGACCTTTGCCACGGACGGAGTTCCTCATGCTGGCTTCTGGCAGTCTTGATTAATCAAAAATGGCATTCATGAAATCTCAGTCGCTCGTTGTGTCCAACTCTTTGTGACTTCATGGACTGTAGCCCCATCTGGTTCCTCTGTGGATGGGATTTTCTGGGCAAGAATACTGGAGCGGGTTGCCATTTCCTACCTTAAATCAAAAATGGATTCAACACTTATTCTTTGCCGGGGATATGATGTGAAAAAGGCAGAGGTGGTCTTGTCTTTGATAGAAAATAATGATGTCTTCCTTCTTTCTCCTCTATGGCTGGATGTTGGGAAATAGAGTGGGAAAAGGTAGGTAGAGGCTGGAAGGGAAAGGAAAATGGAGTAGTTCCAAAAGACACGATGGGTTTGTGGGAAAGTGCATACATTGCCTCTGTTTTCCTTTTTCACAGTAAAATTTTAAAAGTTGAAAACATTAGCTCTTGAGTAAATCCCCTGCTTGTGTTCTAGTTCCAACTCTGCTTTTTCTCTGGGTGACCTTGAAATTGTTATTTAATCTCACTGAGGCTCAATTTCTACTGTTATGAGAATCCACCACATCAAATTAGATGATGTTGGTGTCTACTCACAATATGTACTTTTGTGGATGCTTAGTAATTTTATTATTACTATTATGCATGACTCTAAGGAGGGGAGGTCCAGGACTGCCTGGAAGAGGGCAGAGGTAGCCCAGGCTGGGGATTTGCTCAGAGGCTTCCTTTCCCAGGTGGCTGGCTTCAGCTTCCTGAACAACTCTGAAGGGTATGCTGGAATCTTCCATATCTGGACTTCATCTGATAGCTGTGGGTTCCCATCGCTCAACTTCTGCTGGCAATCCTCCTTTTGCCCACCATTAGCCTTACTAGAGGGGAGAATATGTGAAAGGGAAGAGAAATTTCTACTCCTTTGGTTTCCTGGATCTAGGTTTTGTTGTTATTATTCAGTTGCTAAGTCATGTCTGACTCTTTTGCGACCCCATGGACTGTAGCCTGCCAGGCTCCTCTGTCCTTGGAATTTCCCAGCAAGAATAATGGACTGGGTTACCATACCCTTCTCCAGGGGCTCTTCCTGACCTAGGGATTGAACTTGCATCACCTGAACTGGCAGGCAGATTCTTTACCTCTGAGCCTCCAGGGAAGATTGGTTTTAGGTTTATTTAGATCTGAAGTGACGGAGAAGGCGATGACACCCCACTCCAGTACTCTTGCCTAGAAAATCCCATGGACAGAGGAGCCTGGTAGGCTGCAGTCCATGGGGTCACTAAGAGTCAGACATGACCTAGTGACTTCACTTTCACTTTTCACTTTCAGGCACTGGAGAAGGAAATGGCAACCCACTCCAGTGTTCTTGCCTGGAGAATCCCAGGGACGGGGGAGCCTGGTGGGCTGCCATCTATGGGGTCGCACAGAGTCGGACACGACTGAAGCGACTTAGCAGCAGTAGCTGCAGCAGATCTGAAGTGAAAAATCCTGTTCAGTATTTTTTGGGTTAAACTTTCTCGCCTAGAACTTTTTTTTCTCAAATACTAACAAAATGGATTTTCTTTCTCCCCTACCCTCTCTTGTTAATAGGGTGCTGAGAAAATTTTGTCAATGAACGAATCAGGAGAACTGCAAGACCTCTTAACCAAAATTGAGGTAATTGTGCTTTTAGCAACTTATTTTTAGTAATCAAAATGTTCAACACATTCTGATTGTAATTGAGTTTCCCTAATTGAATTTTTCCCTGCACGTTCTTACAAATATGTAACAGGATACGTGTGGCAGTTTTAATTTGCTACCACCTGCCGTGAAGTTTGCTCCAGCTAGAGTGACTTTAGTGTTAGTTTCTAACAACCTCATAGTATTAGGTGAAAATTCCAGTCAGCTTTATTAGAACCTAATTCTGTGTTATAGAGATGTTGATGAGGTATTTCAAGTCAGGCCATTGTCTGGAAGCACAAATAACATTTTTTATGTAAATTATTTTCCTTTTTCCCAAAGACCAGCTCGCCATTTCTAAAGATAACAGAAAAACTTATTTCTCCAAAAGTGCACCTTTTAATTTTGTTCCTGTACTTATAATTACTACATCTCAGAAATATTTATTTGGATATATAATGTATCAAATCAGTATGTACCCAGAAAGTCCTTAATATCTCTCAATTTTATCAGCCTATTTCTCTCTATATGTAGAATCAAATTATGTATATTTTATAGCCTAACTGGGTCATCTTGAGAGTGAAAAAGGTGCATTAGTAATTTTTCTGGGACAGTGAACATGACTCAGACTTTCCCAGGTGAACCATGCAATATGGTTACATGGTATGGATGTGCCATGGCCAGCTGTTTGTGGTCCAGTCTCCTTTGCTGACCTCTTTCCTGATTTTCTTCCATTCCTTCCACTTCATGGCTTCTTACTCCCTTTCCTTCTGTCTGCCTAGCCTGCTATTGTTCCATTGCCTCATTTTCCTCTACCTTCATCAAGGCCCCTCTGCGGCATTACATCTTTCCTACATCATTCCAGATTTCTCCCACCTTCGCATTCCTGTATCCCTCTTTTTCTCAGGTGTTAATCACAGTCATTTAATTTTTCTTACCTCTTTTATTTGAACATTTGAGTCGTGTCCCAAATGAACTATATGCTCCTTGGTGTTAGGAATCATGTTTTATTCATATTGTAATCTTGCCCAGAAGGACAAATACAATGATGGTGTGTACTTCATAATCTAAAACTCCTCTCAGCTCTAAAATCTGTATAGATGGGTTTGTTTCTTTCCTTTCATCCCTATACTGTACTTCAGTCCCATCAATTTGATGAAACCATCAATTTGGGTTAATATGTGCCTTTTAATTTAAGTGATTTAACTCAATGTGTATTATTATTTTCTTTGCATACTTTTATTTATACAAATGATGTTATGTAACACACCTAATTGTGTTTCAAATTCCTTTCTATAGGCACTATGCTTTTAAGAACCACCTATATTACTACGTGAACCTTTCATCCCCTCTTTTAAATTGCTTCATACTTCTCCAGGACAGTACAATTGAATCCAGCTTTCTCTGATGATGGAGATGTTTTTACTGTATCCTATCCAACATAGTAGTCACTGGATGCATGTGGCTATTGAGCACTTAAAGAATAGTGTGACTGAATTTTTAATTTTATTTAACTCTATTTGATTTAAATTCAAATCAAGTAAAAATTTTTAAATAAGTAATATAATTAACCATATCTGACAAATAGCTTATATTTTGGACAGTGCAGCTGTACGTAGCTCCCATACTATTTTTAATCTACTCATCCACTGATGTCCTCTAACTTCTCCTTCAAATAAACTGCTGCAAGGAGTAACCTTGACCACGTTCGTTTGTGAATTTCTCTGAGAGTAGAAATCACTGGATAATAGCTTATGTGTATCCCCACTTTTTCAGGTAGTGCCAGATGGCTCTTCATTATGTTTGCACCATCCAATACTCCCTCCTACAGAGAAAGAGGTTTCCTATGTTCTCACATTCCCCACAATGTTTTACGTTGTTCCATAATTTTTGCCAAGGTAGTAGGGATAAAGATATATAGCCTTATCATTTTAATAATGTTTTTCTGATAACCATTGAGTTTGGGCATTTCCTTGTATGTTTGTTAAATTTTTAAATTTCTTCTTCTGTATGTTGTATATTACTGTAAAGCATCTGCCTACAATGAGGGAGACTCAGGTTTGATCCCTGGATTGGGAAGATCCCCTGGAGAAGGAAATGGCAACCCACTCCAGTTCTCTTGGCTGGAAAATCCCATGGACAGAGGAGCCTGGTAGGCTACAGTCCATGGGGTCGCAGAGTCGGACATGACTGAGCAACTTCATTTTCTTTCTTTCTTTTCTTTATGTTGTATATTCTTATCATTTCCCATTAAAAATCTTGGAACTTTTGCTGTTGTTGTTGGCTTTCAGAAGATCCTCTATAGTCTAGATGTTAACTTTTTGTTGGTTTTAATTATTGTCAATATTTCCTTCCCTATTTTTAGATTCTTTCTTGGTGTCCTTCATCCAATAGAAACCTTCTGATATAATCTAACCCACCATTTGTCCTTATTTTTGTGCTTTTTAACTTTTATTTATGAAGTATCCTTCTGTCATAAGGTCAGAAGATATCAGCCTACATTTTCTTCTGTTCACTTTATACTTGTTACCATCTGGTTCTTTCATTAATGAAGAATCCATTTCCATTTTCTTATACATAGTGAGATTTCCAGCATCCTCTATTAAATAATATATTATTTATTTATTGCTTTGTTTTGCCAATTTTCAATTCAGTTAAGTCACACAGTCATGTCTGACTCTTTGCCACCCCATGGACTGCAGCACACCAGGCCTCCCTGTCCATCAATAACTCCCGGAGTTTACTCAAACTCATGTCCATTGAGTTGGTGATGCCATCCAACCATCTCACCTCTGTTGTCCCCTTGTCCTCTTGCTTTCATTCTTTCCCAGCATCAGGGTCTTTTCAAATGAGTCAGTTCTTCGCATCAGGTGGCAAAGTATTGGAGCTTCAGATTCAGCATCAGTCCTTCCAATGAATATTCAGGACTGATTTCCTTTACGATGGACTGGTTGGATCTCCTTGCAGTCCAAGGGACTCTCAAGAGTCTTCTCCAACACCACAGTTCAAAAGCATCAATTCTTGGCACTCAGCTTTCTTTATAGTCCAACTCTCACATCCATACATGTGAGAAAATGGATGGAATTTTCTATTTTCTACTGGAAAAACGATAGCTTTGATTAGATGGACTTTTGTTGGCAAAGTAATGTCTCTGCTTTTTAATATGCTGTCTAGGTTGATCATAACTTTTTATCTAAGGAACAAGCATCTTTTAATTTCATGGCTGCTGTCACCATCTGCAGTGATTTGGGAGCCCAAGAAAATAGTCTGTCACTGTTTCCACTGTTTCCCCATCTATTTGCCATGAAGTGATGGGACTGGATGCCATGTTCTTAGTTTTCTAAATGTTGAGCTTTAAACCAACTTTTCCACTCTCCTCTTTCACTTTCATCAAGAGTCTCTTTAGTTCTTCTTCACTTTTTGCCATAAGGGTGGTGTCATCTGTATATCTGATGTTATTGATATTTCTCCTGGCAATCTTGATTCCAGCTTGTGCTTCATCCAGTCCAGCATTTCTCATGATGTACTCTGCTGCTGCTGCTAAGTCACTTCAGTCGTGTCTGACTCTGTGTGACCCCACAGACAGCAGCCCACTGGGCTTCCCCGTCCCTGGGACTCTCCAGGCAAGAACACTGGAGTGGGTTGCCATTTCCTTCTCCAATATATGAAAGTGAAAAGTGAAAGGGAAGTTGCTCAGTCGTGTCTGACTCTTAGCGACCCCATGGACTGCAGGCTACCAGGCTCCTCCATCCATGGGATTTCCACCCCACTGGAGTGGGGTGCCATTGCCTGAATATAAGTTAAATAAGCAGGGTGACAATACACAGCTTTGACGTACCTCTTTCCCTATTTGGAACCAGTCTGTTGTTCCATGTCCATTTCTAACTGTTGCTTCTTGACCTGCATACAGATTTCTCAGGAGGCAGGTCAGGTGGTCTGGTATTCCCATCTCTTGAAGAATTTTCCACAGTGTGTTGTGATCCACACAGTCAAAGGCTTTGGCATAGTCAATAAAGCAGAAGTAGATGTTGTTCTGAAACTCTCTTGCTTTTTCAATAATCCAATGAATGTTCGCTGCCAATTTTATATTATAAGAATTGCCCATATATATTCAGGTCTTTGTCTGAGCTTTCTAATAATTTCCCTTGATCTGTTTGTTCCTGTTTTACCAATATTGTACTATTTTTATTCCTGTGGTTTAATAGCACTTTTTAGGATCCTATAGAGCGAATGTCCCTCATTACTCTTCTTTTTAAAGATTGATGATTTATCTTAGCTATTCCTGGACTTTTTTCCTTTGAGTCTATAATTCCTTTATTTGGCAACTTGATTAATACTATCATTCTATATATTAACATAACCTCTCTCTCTCAGCTCAAAGAATCCTGGAAAGAGGATTTTATGCTCTTCATTAAGTCTGTCTCAATTCTACAGATGCCATAAATAATCCAGAAACATTTAAGTCTATTCTTAATGTTGAAATACAATGGTATGGTACTGGCTTCTACCATTCATAGGAGTTGTAAGAGCTATACCTCTGTTGGGCTGCTTTGCCCATATAACAAAACTGATAGAGAATTTTCAGCCATCCAGATATCCCTAAACTGCCTGTGAAGGTGCTAGGGTTTAAGCCAACTTACCCAGGGAAAGAGACTAGCCTTGGAGAAGCAGTTGGAAGAACCAGGAAAAGTGGACAAAAGACAAGATTCATATCCAAGCACATCCAATTCTTCTGATTAGCTTTTGGCCATAAAACAGGAGTTAAATATTCCTGAGGTAGGAAGCATTGGATTTCTTTCTAAGTAGCAGTACTGTTCCTATTCCTGGTATTATATGTATTAAGTTATTCAAACCTCAAAATAACACTGCAAGGTGGGTTCTGTTACTGTCTTTGTTTTTCAGACAAGGCAATGGAGGCCTAGATGATTAGGTTAGTTGCTCCAGACCTTGTAAATAGTGTTTGACTCAGGATTCTAAACTTGACTCCTTGATCTTAACCATGAATCTGTGCTTCCTTCACTCTCAAATTAAGTGACAAGTTGGTGTCTGGGAAATCTGACCATATGTGACAGGACCTAAGACCCAGGGGAGAAGTTTACTGGGAGATAGGCAGAGTATTAGGTCCAGGGAACAGACTGGCTTTTTAACACTTGGCTCTTATGCTAGTATGGCATTGCACAGAAAATGGGCAAATAGGCAATACCTTTAGAGAGAAACCAGAGAGCTCATACCAAGTTCTAATTTGCTGTTACTAGGGTGCTGCATAGCAGACCATGACTCCCCTGGTCTTTGTAATTCAGGCCCCAATTTCTAACAATTACTCTAGTAATGGAGAGGAAAGCGGCTTAGTGGCTACAGCTGGGTCCACAAAAATGGTGTCAGCAATTCATCTCAAGTTTTCTGGCCTAAGAATTCTAGCATACATTCCACCCAAGTGAAACTTGCCTTGGGAAGCTGAGGGGGCATGATTTGCTGATGAAGACTTGTCAGTGGCTTCAAACATGGGTAGCAGAAGCAAGTGAAATGTGGCAGTAGCTGGTACGAGACTTGGGTTCAATAAGGCTAGCTGAAAGAAGATTAAATGACTTATTTTATGTAAGAGAATGCTTGGGTTAAAAGGATGAATAAAAACACCTTTTGGGGGGTAAACTTTATTTGTATATTTATTTATATTAATAAACAAGCTAAAGATCAAAAGAGAAGAGTGTCCAAATATTCCCCCCAAACAATAACTGAGATGGACAGCTGATCCTGCTGGTACCCACACAGAGGAAGTCAGGGCAGCCCTGAGATGTATTAGCAAGCACCTTGTTATGGCAGACGCTGAATTAAAGATCTCAGATGGTAGAGAAGCTCTAATGCGCTTTTCTGCCTTGTTGTTTTTCTAAAGATTCGAGCAAACATTTTGATGTCATTGCTATGAGGCTACCAATATAGCGTTCACTTTCAGTATTTTTTTTTTCCTTGTAAAGCCTGATTTTTCATTCAGGAAGAACAGAAGTAAGATTCTCAACTACGCACCGAGGATGCTGGAAATGGCACAGGCTGTCTGTGTAAGGCATTGGAGCTATCAAAGGCTGGCCTGACCCTCCTTGGAGAGGCAACATTCTGGGTGATGTTCCCTCTCCATGGAGTGGGTGGCCACAGCATGTTCAGAGATTAAAGCAGCAGAGTACCATCTACTTACCTAGGCAATCCTAGGCCATGTGCTCCGGGTGCCACTTTCTGAAATTGGAACATCTTTTTAAATAAGGTTGTGGCCGTACATTCCATTGGATCAAGAATCAGATTCACAAATCTGGCTTATACATTTAGGAATATAACAACATATTTCCACTGTGTCAGCATTTCATAACTCTGCAAATCAAGGATCAGGAATGATTCTGCTTATTAATGGCTTGATCAGACAGAGAATAGCCTCCTAGGCACTTAACAAGCAATTGCTGAAATAAATCGTTGTTCAGTTCAGTTCAGTTCAGTTGCTCAGTCGTGTCCGACTCTTTGTGACCCCATGAACCGCAGCACGCCAGGCCTCCCTGTCCATCACCAACTCCCGGAGTTTACCCAAACACGTGTCCATTGAGTCGGTGATGCCATCCAACCATCTCATCCTCTGTTGTCCCCTTCTCCTCCTGCCTTCAATCTTTCCCAGCATCAGGGTCTTTTCAAAGGAAGTCAGTTCTTTGCATCAGGTGGCCAAAGCATTAGAGTTTCAGCTTCAACATCAGTCCTTCCAATGAACACCCAGGACTGATCTCCTTTAGGATGTACTGGTTGGATCTCCTTGCAGTCCAAGGGACTCTCAAGAGTCTTCTCCAACACCATAGTTCAAAAGCATCAATTCTTTGGTGCTCAGCTTTCTTTTAGTCCAACTCTCACATCCATACATGACCACTGGAAAAACCATAGCCTTGACTAGATGGACCTTTGTTGGCAAAGTAATGTCTCTGCTTTTGAATATGCTATCTAGGTTGGTCATAACTTTCCATCCAAGGAATAAGCATCTTTTAATTTCATGGCTGCAATCACCATCAGCAGTGATTTGGAGTCCAGAAAAATAGTCAGCCACTGTTTCCACTGTTTCCCCATCTATTTTCCATGAAATGATGGGACTGGATGCCATGATCTTAGTTTTTTGAATGTTGAGCTTAAAGCCAACTTTAAATGGTTTACTATAGTTTAAAACAAAGTATGTAGACAAAGATGGATCATCCAGAGATGACTATAGGCCAACTGTTCACTTTTGTGACAATCTGTTACGTGGAGTGAGTCTGATTCATAGATAACCTGGATGAGGGAGTTTATGGTTACAGAGAGTCAGATAAGTTGCTTCTTCCTTGGCAGAACACTTAAGAGAGTTCCCAGTACTTATAAAATAAGATTAGATGATCTGAGGTTAAAAATAAGAATTGCATTCATTCCTTAATCTTGAAAAAAAAAAAAACACGAAATACTCTTGATCTTAGCATCCTGTTTCTGCATTAGAGAACAGCAAAAAGCTCTTCTTATTTATGAAATTTGAGTTTGTGCCACAAAAGAAACCCATTTCACAATCATACATGAACTCCACTCTTATCCTCTGGTCCATTGTTAGAGGCTAGGGATTTCTTGGGGGCTTCAATTTAGATGACTGTGGTATGAAGTGGATATATTCAAAGACCACAAATAAATTCCCTAAAATAAAATTAATATATAAATAATAAAAGTTACATCATCATTTTTATATGGAATCACAAACAGGCCAAAAGAAAGAAGAAAGAAAGAAAGAAATAAAGAGAAGTCGCTCAGTCATTTCCGACTCTTTGCGACTCCATGGACTGTAGCCTACCAGGTTCCTCCGTCCATGGGATTTTCCAGGCCAGAGTACTGGAGTGGGGTGCCATTGCCTTCTCCAGGAGATCTTCCCAACCCAGTCTCCCACATTGTAGGCAGATGCTTTACTGGCTGAGCCTCCAGAGAACCAAGACCATCCTCAAATAATGAAGAATCTCTATAGCGCTATAATGAGATCAGCCTTCTACTTGATTGTTGAGAAGATTTAGAGTGAATTCATGTAAAGTGAATAGAACATTGCCTGGTATGTAATAGCCACTCAATAAGATTAGTCATTATTAGTTAATATTTCACTAATAAATCCTTATTTGTAGCTGAGAGCTACTTATTAAAAGAACAGGGAAATTTCTTGCTCACTGCTGTATCTACTATGCCATACATAGTGCCTAGCAATGTGAACTTATTTGTGGAATGAGCCCGCTGGATTTTTATTTTTTTTTAAGTCCCTGGCCAAGAATAGATGAACAGATAGAGCTAAAAGGGAGGATGATTTCTTACTCCTTTTTTCTTAAATTCCACCTCTAAAGAGTCGGATATGACTGAGCATGAGCACTACTACTGCCCCTAAGGCACATGCCTCCATCCAAACCACTGTGAAGAGGGGGCATTCTGTAGATTCAGCACTCTTACTGGGTGCTGTTATCAACCAGGTCTGCCTGGTTTCTAGCTTTGCTGGGTGTCAGGACACTGAAGAGCTACTCTAGATTTCTTAACTGTTTGAAGATCAAATTGTCTGTAGTCAACCTCTTCACTGAAAGTGGAAATCTGTTTTCAAATTTCTCTGTGATCTGAACATTCACTTTTACTCATTAAAAATCTTTGTTTCATCATTTGTAAAATGAGGTAGTCTCTATTACATCAGGTACTGGATATAGACTCTTGTTGGGCTGCCGCCTTCAGGCCTGCAGTTACTGTATTTGCTGAAGAAAGAGCCCAGAGTCAGTAACAGAGACATCAGAAGTTTAATCGATGGGAGATCTTACACATCTTTCTTACAAGAAAGAAAGCTGAACACTGAAGAATTGATGCTTTTGAGCTGTGGTGTTGGAGAAGGCTCTTGAGAGTCCCTTGGACTGCAAGGAGATCAAGCCAGTCAATCCTAAAGGAAATCAACCCTGAGTATTCATTAGAAGGACTGATGCTGAAGCTCTAATACTTTGGTCACCTGATGCAAAGAGCTGACTCATTAGAAAAAAGATCCTGATGTTGGGAAAGGTTGAAGGCAGGAAGAGAAGGGGATGATAGAGGACGAGATGGTTGGATGACATCACCAACTCAATGGACATGAGTTTGAGCAAACTCTGGGAGATGGTGAAGGATAGGGAAGCCTGGCATGCTGTAGTCCACAGGGTTGCAAAGAGTCAGACGTGACTGAGTGACTGAACAACAACAACAACACATCTGAAGCAGAAGGGTCCTGGAGCAACATCCCACTGCTGGGAGGCAGATGGCAGGCTGGACACAGCAGCAGAGGTCTTCACTCCCGGGAAGAATAAGGAGACTACCAGTTATAGGGAGAAATATTGTAGACTGGCTCATTGGTTACTAGGGAAATCAGCAGAGGAGGATTTCCTCTTTTATCCCCTTAGGCTATGTACCCTCCTGGGGCAGAGTTCTTCCCTTCATTAAACTATCAAAGGGGAGCCATTCTTATCTAAAGATTAGAACAATAACAAACTTGGGCGAGGGACAAGTATATAGATATTTACTAATTAGGCTCTACAATTAAGAAGGAAGGTCAGGGGCTTCCTTGGTGGTCCCAGTGGTTAATTAAGAATAGTAGTACATAGTAGCTGCTGCTGCTGCTAAGTCACGTCAGTCGTGTCCAACTCTGTGCGACCACATAGACGGCAGCCCACCAGGCTCTTGTCCCTGGGATTCTCCAGGCAAGAACACTGGAGTGGGTTATGTGCCAATGCAGACACTGATTCAACTCCTGGTTCAGGAGGATCCCACATCCCTTGGGGCAACTAAGGCCATGAGCCACAATTACTGAGTCCAGGTGCAGCAACTACTGAGGCCAGTGTGCCTGGAGCCCATGCTTGGAAACAAGGGAAGCCACTGCAATGAGAAGCCCGTGCATTGCAATGAGTACCCCCGCTTGATGCAACTAGAGAAAGGCTGCACGCAGCAACGAAGACCGAGTGCAGCCAAAAATAAAATAAATAAATAAATAAATAAACAAATTTTTTTGTTTGGAAGGAAGGTCAGTCATGCAAGAGAGTGTAGGTGAAGCAGGGACTAACTGAGCACCGGATGTAGAGAGCAAGAGAACAGCCATGTTGAGTGGCCTGATCATACAACCGTACGTGCTGGGTAAGCCATTCTTTTTTCTCCCAAGTTTATGGCTAAAGGGCTGAATTTTCTTGAGAGCCTCAGAATCTTTCCAATGCTGTGCTCCAAGACATCAGAATTCACATGTGAATCAAAATACATTTACTCTCCTTTTCTTACAGTGGCAAGGCTTTAGACCAGAAGACCAAGTATAGACATGGTGTTTAAATAAAATGTCTATATTAGTGGCAGAAAATGACTGTGTCATGTGACCACAAGCAATTTAGCTTGAAGCAGCAGTTAATAAAAATCTCTTCAGATTAGGATTTATTAATAAAATAATGGCTATTAGCCTTACTGAGTAGCTACTATGTGCCAGACAGTATTCTATTCACTTTATATGAATTTACTCATTAAATTGTCTCAACAACTCTATAAGTAAAAGACAAATTTTACCATAGCATTGTGTAATTCTGACAAAGTTGTTTTAGGATGACCTTGGTCTATCTGTGATTCCCTTTAAAATGGACACTGTGGATTTTGTAGTGTTTATATATTATAAATATATAAGTATATTTATAATATATAAACACAAATATATAAATATATATATTATAAACACATAGTGTATATATAGTGTTTATATATTAACTTCATTTTAGGAAATTTATGTGTTCTGAATTGCAGAGAAGTTATTAAATAGCAGACTCATCATATATTTAACATTTGATATTTTGGCCCTTTGAAAGTAATCTTTGGAAGTCATGGTCCAGGCCCATGATATAAGATAATGTTACCAGACCAAATTTGGGTCCACTTGCCCAAACAGTAAACCCAATCTACTCATACCAAGTTGTGGTGAAGGAAAATACAGCATTTATTGTGAGGCATCCAGTGTGGGGCCAATAAAGAAGTATGGACCGCTCACATTTGAATTCCCCAATGACTTTCAAGGAAGGATTTTTAAAAGGAGGGAGAAGGTCATAGGATGCTTGACTGCTCATGGACATCCACCTGACTGGCTGGTGGTGAGGTGACGGGGTGAGTTAACGTCCTCAACCTTCTGATTCCAAGCTCCCTGGTGTCTACATACTAGTGATCAGCATGCAGCTCACTTCTTCCACTTGAGGCTACCCTGGTGGCTCAGATGGTGAAGGATCCACCTGCAATGCATGAGACCGGGATTTGATCCCTGGATCAGGAAGATCACTTGGAGAAGGGAATGGCTACCCACTCCAGTATTCTTGCCTGGAGAATTCTAAGGGCAGAGGAGCCTGGGGGGTTCCAGTCCATGGGGTCGCAAAGAGTCTGACATGACTGAGAAACTAACACTTGATGTGCCAAGGTGGGGGTGGGAATCTTATTGTCTGCAAAACAAATCAGGGATATGGCTCAGGATATTACCTTTTGCCCTTGAGGAGTAACAAAAGGAGTTGACTTTATTACATGGTTCAGTTCAGTTCAGTCGCTCAGTTGCGTCCGACTCTTTGTGACCCCATGAATTGCAGCACGCCAGGCCTCCCTGTCCATCACCAACTCCTGGAGTTCACTCAAACTCACATCCACTGAGTCAGTGATGCCATCCAGCCATCTCATCCTCTGTCATCCCCTTCTCCTCCTGCCCCCAATCCCTCCCAGCTTCAGAGTCTTTTCCAATGAGTCAACTCTTCGCATGAGGTGGCCAAAGTACTGGAGTTTCAGCTTTAGCATCATTCCTTCCAAAGAAATCCCAGGGCTGATCTCCTTCAGAATGGACTGGTTGGATCTCCTTACAGTCCAAGACACTCTCAAGAGTCTTCTCCAACACCACAGTTCAAAAGCATCAATTCTCCAGTGTTCAGCCTTCTTCAGAGTCCAACTCTCACATCCATACATGACCACTGGAAAAACCATAGCCTTGACTAAATGGACCTTTGTTGGCAAAGTAATGTCTCTGCTTTTGAATATGCTATCTAGGTTGGTCGTCATAACTTTCCTTCCAAGGAGTAAGCGTTTTTAATTTCATGGCTGCAGTCATCATCTGTGGTGATTTTGGAGCCCAAAACAATAAAGTCTGACACTGTTTCCACTGTTTCCCCATCTATTTCCCATGAAGTGATGGGACCAGATGCCATGATCTTCGTTTTCTGAATGTTGAGCTTTAAGCCAACTTTTTCCCTCTCCTCTTTCACTTTCATCAAGAGGCTTTTTAGTTCCTCTTCACTTTCTGCCATAAGGGTGGTGTCATCTGCATATCTGAGGTTATTGATATTTCTCCCAGCAATCTTGATTCCAGCTTGTGTTTCTTCCAGTCCAGAGTTTCTCATGATGTACTCTGCATAGAAGTTAAATAAGCAGGGTGACAATATACAGCCTTGCCATACTCCTTTTCCTATTTGGAATAAGTCTGTTGTTCCATGTCCAGTTCTAACTGTTGCTTCCTGACCTGCATATAGGTTTCTCAAGAGGCAGGTCAGGTGGTCTGGTATTCCCATCTCTTTCAAAATTTTCCACAGTTTATTGTGATCCACACAGTCAAACTATTATTATTTTGTCTTGCCTGACTGTTTTCATTTGTTTCTGCATTTTTTCACTTTTCTGGTTAAATTTACTCTTTGTAACTCAGGGAAGGCTAGGAGGCTAAAGCTTTTCTATAAACAAGAGGTGGTGGATGATGTGGGAAGGTGTTTGTCCCCAGGAAAGCCTATAGGGTTGTGTTTGGTTTCAATAATTTTTAATTTGATTGCGTGTTTATTATTATTATTTCTCTGTGTTAAAAGCCTGGTATTTGGAGTAAGTGACATAGATGGTGAATGAGCCTAGGAAACTCCTTAGCACTCACATTCATTCTAGCTTTGTTGTTCTTTGCTTGCCAGCACAAATGTATTTTATGGGAAAATCTTAAGCTATTGAAGAATTTTAAAATATTGAAATGTTTATACTTGTTGTTAAGGTTTATACTAGTTAGTAAATAGCTACTACTCCAAGACTCCCAAGCAGCTCTCCTCTTCCGTAAAAGCAACTACCCTATAAGGGTTGCCAGATAAAATATAGGATGTCTGCTTACATTTAAGCCTCAATTAAATTATGAATAATTTTTTTAGTTTAAGTATGTTCCATATAATCTTTGGCATATCTACACAAAAATTTATCTATGGTCTATCTGACACACAAGCTACTGGGCAACACATATTTTTAGTTGCAAAATTTGATGATCCCACTCTACTTGAAAGCCAAACCTATTTACAATCAAGTACTAATGGGTGACATCCTAGACTCAGGGTTTTATAAGTCCTTTCTGACTAGTTGGTGTTGTTTCTGTATAAGTCATTAAATATTTTTAACATAATCTCTGGCCTAGTTCTAACGCATGTCAAGGGCCTATCTACCTTATCATAGCCTTTCTAAACTTTGATAAGAAGAGCATTACTTACTAATTCTCTTATATTTTGTTTTTAGACTACACTCTTTCTTCACTGCTTTTGTTTTTATATGAAGCTTTTTTCTAAAGACATTTTTATATCATGCAAAATTGTAAGTTCGATGCACCACTTTTTGGTCAACTCTTGCACAAGGAAATGACAAAAATCCAGCTACAGAGAAATTAAATTGCTACATACAATCTAACTTTTTGGAAGAGCTTTGAATCTTTACAAACTTGACAACGTTTCTTGTTTGTGTCTTTCAGACTAGAAATCACTACTTTCCATCAAAGTAATTCTGTTGCTAAAAATAAGATATGACATGAATTTTGCTATCTCGATCTAATAGCATAGTCAAATGGAAACTGTAAATGAATCTTACTGAATACAGAATATGCAGCTCTGAAAAGTGGTCTGGAAATATATAAATTTTAAAGCAATCAGATCCTTAATGTTTCTTTCCCAAAGCACATTTTTATGAGAACATTGTAGTTGCTTTCTAGGAAAGAATTTCTTGCTGGGAACATGGTGGGTTAAACCTAGTTAATTGGTTTCCTTTTCTGTTGGATTTTTTGGAGACTTTATTAAGTACAATTGTGAATTTCCAGAGAAAATCTGTATGTATGTCTAAGTATGTAAGGTATGTTTGAGTGTCTGTGTGTGCATGTGTGTGTGTATCTATATTTCCCAAATATATTTTGGCAATTATTCTTGTCATAAAAGCTGGCTTTCAAACATTGCTGAAAGTTCCTATTTTGCAAGTCGAAGCTTGTATTAACTCCCATTCTCTTTGTAATGGCTCCTAAGCTCCCACCAGCAGATGGTTGCCACTTGTGGACTCCAGCAGAGGTTATATGTTCAAAAAAGAGAATGGAAATGTGTATGGAAAATTTTCAAAATATCCTTAACATGCTGGCTCAGTAGTAAAGAATTCACTTGCAAATGCAGGAGACCTACGGTTCGATCCCTGGGTCAGGAAGCTCCCTTGCAGAAGGAACTGGCAACCCATTCCAGTATTCTTGCCTGGGAAATCCCATGAACAGAGGAACCTGGGCGGCTACAGTTCACGGGGTAGCAAAAGAGTTGGACACGACTTGACTAAACAACAGCAGCAACAACAACAGCATGCTTCCTAGTTAATTTCATTATGCTGTAATGGGTACTTTATTTTTACTTGAGGTAGAAAGGCTGATAGTTACGGTGGGTAGTTTTATGGACTTAGATAAGTCTCAAGAGTTCTATGTCTGTTTCTTTAAATGTAAAATGAAGGTAATGATATTAGAGGAGGGCATGGCAATCCACTGCAGTATTCTTGCATGGAGAATCCCCATGGTCAGAGGAGCCTGGAGGGTGCCAGTCCATGGGGTCACAAAGAGTCAGACACGACTGAGAGACTCAGCACAGCACAGCACAATGATGTTTGAATTAGCTGCTTTACATAGGAAGGTATTCTTATGTGTGAAGGATGAGATGAGAGAAGATTCTATGTAGTGATGCATTTGGAAGTGCTTTTTAAAAAACAAAGCATTATTTATACGTTCAATATGATGATGGATCTTCAGTTGACAGAGGCTCCTCCAATCCAGCTTTTATTTTTTCTTATTTTCCAGACTCACTATTAGTGCTGCTATTCTATAAACAAAGATACAAAACTAGGAAGCGATACTAAAAGGAAAGTTACAGTATTTTCCTTTAGGGCAAATTACCATCTTCTGAATTTCTTTGATTTGTAAATATGTGTTTTCATATGATGGAGTTCTGGAAGTTTTCAAATGATGTGCCCTTTAACTTAAAATGTACCAACCTTTAAGCACCAAGCTTGTGCTGTTGATGGCCATCAATGAGACAATAAAGGAAATGTTAGAGAGCACTTCCTGTGCATCTATTTTATATTATAATGCTAGATGATTGCAAGTCCTCCATCGTCATATGTTGGTATTGTTTTATAACGGTCTATAGTACAGAAAGACAGGAAGGCTGATGGCATTGTCATGCTAACACAAATCCTATCCTTCTTGTCCTCCTGTTACCTATCCAGAGAGTGCAGCATCCACACGAGTGTCCCTCCTGTGGGGGCTTTGGCTTTCTTCCGTGCTCTGTCTGCCATGGAAGCAAGATGTCAGTGTTTCGAAACTGCTTTACAGACTCTTTCAAGGCCCTGAAGTGCACGGCTTGCAACGAGAATGGTCTTCAGCGCTGTAAGAGCTGTGTGGGTTAGAGTTCACATCCACAGAGCACCTGGTGTCATTGACTGAAAGCAATAATTTGGTTTATACGTTTTTTCTTTTTTAATGTCTATGTTTCTGGATTAATCAATAAACTTTGTTTATTATAATTTCCTTTGTTTGGAATTTTTGCCGTGACTACGTTCATTGATGTATTAAATAAATATTTATTCAACAGCTACTGTGTGCCAAGCCCTGTCCTAGACCCTGGATTCTAACCTGAATTAATGGAGGACCTGATAAAATTCCAAGATATTCAAAGTCTGATTCCCTAACTGTGTTTGATTTTCTAAAGAAAATATAAATATATCGAATGGTGTCTATCACAATGCCACCCTGTTGTCTAGGATCAGTTCATTCAGCTCTCCAGATGCATACATTTTATTAATATGTGAGCCTCAGCTGTAGGGGAGAAGAGAGCTCTGGTTAGTGGAAAAGAATATCATACTTATGCTTAAGCAGTAAATTATTTTTAAAGCTGTAAAAGTAGTCTTGGGGCTGATGATATTAATGATAAATCATTAATGTTATTGAATGTATTTCAATAGCTGCCAGACTTCTCTGAATTTATATTTTTAAACAGCTGTCTTCTACTATCGCCACTCTCTTGAGCTGGACACAAAATATTACATAGTTTGAACATATAGTAGAAAATATTAGCAAAGTAGGCAAAAGTAAATTTTACTATAATTATCAGCTAATACCTACCTGTACACATGTCTGTGCTCTGATGGATTCCTTTATGAATGATTTTTAATAAATCACCTTCACAATATCTGTGACAAGGTAATCAAAATATTTTACATCTTGGTTTTGCAGAAAGATATAAATATTTACCAAGTACTTTCTAGTCAGCCAGGTGTGGAATGCAAGACAAAGCTTTTGCTTTCATGGAGGTTACACTCTTAAGAAAGAGGGAAGTATTAAATAGATAACCATACACAGGATGAACCTTATAACTATGACAAAAATAATACAGGGTTCTCTTGGAATGTGTAGCAGCAAGGCAAACCTGGATGAGTTAGGAAATAGTTTAAGAGTAGACTTTGTTGAGTGACTGATATTTAAAGAGACATCATGGGTAGTTGGAAGCCAACTGGTCAAAGAGTAAGAGAGAGAATATTTTAGGTAGAGAAATAGCATATTTGGGAACTCAGATCAGAGAAAAATTTTTGTTTGAGGAACTGTAAGACCTCCAATATGGATAGTTATAATCTGGTAATAATGGAGCAGTTTTTGGCTGACTAAGCCTCCTGCTATACACACATTTACTCTGAACAAAATAAGAAAAAAACACTGTTGAAGATATTGGAAAGCAACTAAAACTAGAAAAAAATCAGAAGGATTTCAGTCAGTGGAAGAAAGGAAACAAAATAAACCCTACCTTTATCCAGCTTACCCTCTGAGAACACTTCCCAGTTTGCACAGAATATAGATCATAAAGAAAGTACCAAGTTACTGATTTGAAAAGATAAAACTGGAATTTGAGGCTGCAGAGTACCTGGAATTGAATGGAAAATTTTAAGAAATGAGAGAACCCAAGAGAGGGGAGCATGTAAGTCTGCTCATAAATTCCACTGAAGTCCTTGGCTGAATCCTAACGTCCATACACAGAGGAAGGAAGTGTCCAGGAGGTAAAACAATTGAGCAGAGATTTCAGCAGCTGCCTGTGCTGCAAAGTAAGAATTTCGAGTTGAAGTGGTAAACAATGAATATTTCCTGAACTCTCAGAAGGGCCCTATCTTAAGGCCAAGAAGTAAGGGCTATGTTGTAAAGCTAAGGGAAGAAACAAAACAGACTTGCCCCTGAAAGACCTAAAGCCAAATTTCCATGGTATTGTGATATTTTTCAGTATGTGATTGCCTGCAAGAACAAAACTCAGCACTCAAGGAAGAGAAAGGAGTTTGTTGAATATGAAACTCGACAGCTAGCAGCACACTTAATGGTAGAATATTAAATGCTTTACCCCTAAGATCAAGAAGAGGGCATGAATGTTCACTTTTAACACTTCTATTCAACATTGTGATGGAGGTGCTAGATAGTGAAATAAGGCAAGAAAAAAGTCATAAAAATTGGAAAAAATAAATCTCATTGTCTGTAAATAATGTGATTGTGATACAGAAAATCAAGAGGATTATATAAACTAGTAAATTCTAGAATTGTTGTTGTTATTAAGTCGCTTCAGTCATGTCCGACTCTGTGCGACCCCACAGACGGCAGCCCACCAGGCTCCCCCGTCCCTGGGATTCTCCAGGCAAGAACACTGGAGTGGGCTGTCATTTCCTTCTCCAATGCATGAAAGTGAAAAGTGAAAGTGAAATCGCACAATCGTGTCTGACTCTTCGTGACCCCATGGACTGCAGCCCACCAGGCTCCTCCGTCCATGGGATTTTCCAGGCAAGAGTACTGGAGTGGGGTGCCATCGATAAAGCTTGCAAAATAATTAGATTTGCTCTTTATAAAAAAATTAGAAGTATATACAGCAACAGAGTATAAAACTAAAACAATACAATTTATAATAGCATCAGAAAACATCAAGTACGTGGAATACATTTTACAAAAGATGTTTATATTTAAAATTGTCTATATTTAAAATTATGACATAGATTTTACTGAGAAATTATAGAACCCAAATACATGGAGAAATATACCATGACTTCATGGATCAGAAGTCATCATTTTAAAGATGTCTATAGTTCCAAAATAATCTCAGTTAAAATCCTATAAAATTCTTTGTATAACCCAACCAACAATTCTAAATATATATTATAATGCAAGCATTCTAGAATAGTCAAGAAAGTTTTGAACAGAGAAAAATAAGTATAGACAAATAGATCAATGGGGTAAACTAGAAAATACAGAAATAGGCACACATATTAACATCAAATTGATTTCTATTGATTTTTGCCAGTTCAAGACAATGGGAAATGGAGAATCTTTTAAACAAATAGTGCTGGAACCACTAGATTCCTATATGGAAAAATTGACCTTGAAAACTACTGCTACCACTGCTACTACCTCTAATGCTGCCACACCTAGGGGTTAGAGACCAAGGTCCTGCTTAACATCTCACAAAGCATAGGACCACACCTCCCCTCAAAAAAAGATTGCCTAGTCCAGCCAATAGTGTTTAAATTGAGAAACTATTGACATGTTAAAGCTAAATCAAGAAAATATCTTCACAATCTTGGGGTAGGCAAAGATGCTTTCAACTAGTCACAAGATATCTAACTATAAAAAAATGATAAATTGTACTTAATTAAATTTAAAATCTCCTCGTTGAAAGACAATGTTTTGAAAAATGAAGATGGAAGCCACAACCATGAGAAAATAATCACAGCACAAATATCTGCCATCGGACTTATATCTACGTATGAAAGTGAAAGTGTTAGTTGCTCGGTTGTGTCTGACTCTTGCGACCCCATGTACTATAACCCACCATGCTCCTCTATCCACGGAATTCTCCAGGCAAGAATCCTGGAGTGGGTTGCCATTTCCTTCTCTAGGGGATCTTCCCCAACCCAGGGGTTGAACCCAGGTCTCCTGCACTGCAGGCAGATTCTTTACCATCTGAGCCACCAAGGGAAGCCCCCATATCATATATATATATATATATATATATGTATTTCTGAAAAATTGACAATAAAAACAATCTAATAGAGAGATGGATAGTAGACACACCACAAAAAAAGATACGTGGGTGGCCAAAACAAAGAGGAAATACATATCATTAGTCATTAGGGGAATGCAAATTAAAGCCACAATGGGATACTGCCATATAAAATTTGGAATGGCTAAAATTAAAAAACTGAAAACTTAAAGTTTGGTGTGTATATGGCATAACTTAAATTCTTATACACTGCTAATGAAATGTTAAATGGTACAAGCACTTAGGAAAGCCATTTGATTGTTTCTAATAAAGGTGAACACCTGGGTTTCCCAGGTGGCGCTAATGGTAAAGAATCCACCTGCCAATGCAGGAGACATGAGTGTCATCCCTGAGTTGGGAAAATCCCTTGAAGAAGGAAATGGCAACCTACTCCAGTATCCTTGCCTGGGAAATCCATGGACGGAGGAGCCTGGCGGGCTACAGTCCTCAGGGTCACAAAGGTCAGACACGACATAGCGACTAAAAACCAATAAAGGTAAACATACTCTAACTGCATGCTCAGCAATGTTACTCCTAGTTGTTTATGCAACAGAAATAAAAACATACGTCCACATTGTATAAAAGTTTCATGGAGGCTGTGTTCATGAGAGCCAAAAAGCAGAAAGATTTCAAATGCCCACTGAGAGGAGAATTGATAAGCAAATTGTCATGTACTAATACAGGTAGACACTGCCTAGTGAATGGATGAATCTTAAAATCATTTTATGAATAAACTTGTCCAGATACAAATAAATGTACTATGTGATTCCACTTATATGAAGCTAAAGGATAGGAAAAATTAATTTATAGAATGGCTTTATCACAGGTGGGAGGCAACAGGAAATTAAGTATGACCAGAATTAAGACAGTGGTACAAATTATGGCTACTTGAGAGTAGATTTTCCTCTCTGACGAGAAATAGGAAGAGTTTCTTGCATCAGTGAACAGTTTCATATCACAATTTGAACACAGTTCTGAAGACCTATCCAGAAATTCCTGACTACTCAGGCCTTGACTGAAGTGAAAGTGTTTGTCACTCCATCGTGTCTGACTCTTTGTGACCCCATGGACTATAGCTTGCCAGGCTCCTCTGTCCATAGAATTTTCCAGGCAAGAATACTGCAGTGGGTAGCCATACCCTTCTCCAGGGGATCTTTCTGACCCAGGAATCAAATCCAGGACTTTTCTGTGTTTCTGCAAGTCCAACTGTGGTCGAAATATTCTCTTGTCTGGGGTTTCAATCAGGCTGGAGAAATACGACAGTACAAGGGGTTCTAATTTTCAGGCCCCATTTTGGACTATGAGTTCAGAAAAATAAAAATTCATTGATGTTTAATTGTGTTCATGAGGAATTTGGTTTCTATCTTTATTCTATTTTTCATGCACCAGCATGGAATTAAAGTGTTATGTTTTCTGCTAGTTATTTGTGAGGCTCTAAAGAAGAGCACTATGAAAGATTAATGAAATTTAAAAGAAAATCTCAGGCATCTCGTAGAATTGCAGAAGTTAATGAGAGCAACAGGCTCAGAAAATACGCTCATAATAGCCTTATTTAAACATAAATTTGTGTTAACTTTTAGAGAGAATTTGGTTTAGACACTGCACATCTATCTGTCTCAGTTTTATAATGTAAATGTGAGGTAATTAAACCTGATATATTTATTCAGCACTGTTGTCATGTGGGATTAATTAGAATATATGGGAAAGTACTTTAAAAACACTGTACTGTACAGAGGCATAGAATAAAGTCCTAATTACCATGAAAATTATGCACCTCCAGTATATCCTATTACTGACCAGATAAGGAAATGAACTTACATTTATTGGACACTTCTGTCTGCTTGACTTTTTAGAAGGTATCTCATTTATGCTCACAACTGTAACACACTATGACTCAGAATGTTAATTCATTTCTCTAAAGTCTTGAAATTTACCCAAATTTGTCGTACCCTAAGAGTCCATGTGAGCTGCCTTTATTTTTGGGATAAAATGGGAATTCAGTCAAATAAACACCTACAAAAATGGCAGTGCTGAAATGAAGACAAAGGTCTGTCCTATGCTTCTGTGCTCTTATGATTTCCTCTCTGCAACTATTCATTTATTTCAAAAGCCAGGAAATGCTGGTTGTTGGCAAAGGACACAGAGTAATGCAATCAGGCTGTAAATAAATATTTTAAAAAGATTAAGAAGGGGAAACCAAAAGATGACACATACCTAACAATGTAAATAAATGGTAATTTCTAAAATCTTCTTGTCATCCCAGGATCTTTTTAAAAGATAAATCATTGGTATCAATTACAGTTTTGTCCGGTGTTTCATGCACAGACCTCGGACATAGCAGAGAAGATAGTTTTTAGCTCCTCAAAGCAGAGTGAAAATTTTAGCAAGAAATATCAGAGAAGGCAATGGCACCCCACTCCAGTACTCTTGCCTGGAAAATCCCATGGATGGAGGAGCCTGGTGGGCTGCAGTCCATGGGGTCGTGAAGAGTCAGACACGACTGAGTGACTTCACTTTCACTTTTCACTTTCATGCATTGCAGAAGGAAATGGCAACCCACTCCAGTGTTCTTGCCTGGAGAATCCCAGGGACGGGGGAGCCTGGTGGGTCCCCATCTATGGGGTCGCACAGAATCGGACACGACTGAAGCAACTTAGCAGCAGAAGCAGCAAAAAATATGATTATAACATTCTTTTATATTTGGGCATTGTTTCACCTGATATTTGTAGTTTCCTCTCCTATAATAATTTGACAATAATTTTTTGTTTGTACGTGACTTCATGACGTAATCTCTAAGGTATTAAACTTAGTTTCCATAGAATAAATATATTCCTCTTTGTGTTCAGATTTAACCAGTATATATAATATTCTGTTATAATAAACTATTATACTTAATGAGTCCCTCAGTTATGTCCGACTTTTTGTGATCCTATGGACTGTAGCCCTCCATGGATAGAATTCTCTATCCATGGAATTCTCCAGGCAAGAATATTGGAGTGGGTTTCCATTCCCTTCTCCAGGGGATCTTCCTGACCCAGGGATGGAACCTGGGTCTCCTGCATTGCAGGCAGATTATTTACTGTCTGAGTCATCAGGAAAGCCCTAATGTTATTTACTTATATAATTATACACATACTTATAAACCCAACTGTAAGGCAACAGATTTGGGAAGAAACAAAGGATGCTTAAGAGATAGATTTATTAAATGGCAACCCACTCCAGTGTTCTTGCCTGGAGAATCCCAGGGATGGGGGAGCCTGGTGGGCTGCCGTCTATGGGGTCGCACAGAGTCGGACACAACTGAAGTGACTTAGCAGCAGCAGTAGCAGAAATATGCAGGCAGAGAGGAGTGTTTCTCCTGGTTGCAAGCATTCAGCAGGCTGGAAGTATCAGAAGGACTGTATCACAGAGGGCGTAGGGAGCATCTGCCAACCTGGAAAGTCTGCAAAGCAGAAGTTGGCTAAGAAAACTTCAGCTAACAGATGTGATGGTAACAGTAACCAAGGGCATTTAATAACATGCTAAAAGTCATTCATTCTCACCTTCCTCAGTGCCCTTCAGGTTCATCAGCAGCTGGTATTGCTTAGCTACCAGCCTTTCTTAAGTGCATGCAGCCTGTGTTCGACTGAAGACTCAATTACTTTGGAAGATACCTGGTTCTTGGCAAGGGTGAAACACTTCCACATCCGCTTCACTTAAGGGATAGCTTCTCTCTTTGTCTGGCTTATTTCACTTAGCACAATGTCTACTGCATGGTCTCATTTATATGTGGAATCTAAAAAGTTGAATATATAGTAGCAGAGTGTAAAAGATTGGTTACTAAGGAAGGGGAGGTGGGGCAAATGGAGAGATGTTAGTCAATGGGTACAAAGTGGTAGTTCTATTGGATCAGCAAGTTTTATAAATCTAGTGTATAGCATGATGACCATAGTTAGTAATCCTGTATTGAATACTGGAGATTTGCTAGTTGAGCAGATTTCTGGTGCTCTCACCACACAAACATGAGTGCAGGTATACACATATACACACACACAAAAGGTAATTGTTAAGTGATATATTAACTTGACTGTAGTACTCATTTCACTATATGCATGCATGCTAAACTGCTTCAGTCGTGTCTGACTCTTTGCGACCCCATGCACTGTAGCCCACAAGGTTCCTGGGTCCAAGGGATTCTCTGGTTGCCATGCCCTCCTCCGGGGGATCTTCATGACCCAGAGATCGAACCAGCGTCTAAGTCTCCTGCATTGGCAAGCAGGTTCTTTACCACTAGCCACTTGTGTGGCCCCATTTCACTGTGCATATGCATGTAAATCATCATGTTGTACATCTCAAATATATACAATTTATGTTAAAGTAAAACATTAAATTTAAAAAAATTTAAAAAATAGTCTCAGTGAACATACTGAAGCTTTTTTGCTTTATTGGAAGCTATTTCATGAATTCTTATCAGTAAGCACTCCTCTTCAGAGAACCACTGGAAATTCTTTGATGGGAGAAAACTTTTTTTTTCAACTGTTGAGGAGTATCCATGTTTCAAAGTATAATTGTGCTAAGAAAAGAAAGAATGAAAACTTTTCATTCTGGCCCTATTCTGAACTTTTTGAACTTTTCCATTAAAAATAGTACAGAGCACACTGGAAAACTCAAAACCCATGATTCAGTAGCAAGATGACTTTAAAGGAGATACAGCTTTTAGAGAAGAATATAAGATATCCTGAAATCTTTGCTTATGTGTAGCAAAACCAAAACCTAGTCTTAATACTAATCAATATCTAGAAAAATCCATATTGATTCTTGACACAGCACAGGCCTCATTTAGCATTCTGTTTCTCTTAAGTATTTACTTTTTCCTTTCTCTGTTCTGTGATCTTAAACCTTTTCTTTCCATCCACTTGTTAGAAGAATATTAATATCAATGTTATCTGAGCACCTAAAAGATAAGATCCGCTAAAAAAAAATACAAAAAGGCAGTTCAGCTAGAAAGCAAAATATTTATATCATCTAGAAAATGGTGCTAGATATAGTGACTATTTTATACAATAAAAGAAAAATATTATGATTAATGGAAAATAGAGATCTTTTAAACTTTTTAAAAATAATTTGCTGATTGCTTTGGTCCCTGTTTTGAGTATGATATATTTTTGTGTGTTGCTTTGCATTTCATGGACGAAGATGTGAAGCCTGAAAAGCCCTAAGGAGAAGCACAGGTGCCAAATCTAAGGTGCTGTTTCCTGGGAGACCAGATGCCACTCATGGCTGTGAAGTGTACATATTTGCTTTGGCCTTTAGAAGTCTGTTTTGAGTGGTTTCCTGTCTCTTGTAGATTTTGCCTGGAAACAAGAATTGTCAATATATTTTCTGTCACATTTTTGCTTTCTGGCTAGGAAATATTGTAGCATGTATTCACAGGAAAGAGAAATCTCTCTGTATTTCAGAACATTCTTCCCTAAGGTAAGGTTGTCTGTATTCTGTATTTTTTTCAGAGTTGGTATGGATGTTTTGCTGTTATAAATATGTGAATAATTATAGCAGTGTGTTATCCCCACCAAATGTGTCCTCTTCCCATTTTCTTCTCCTTTTATGTTTGCAGAAATGGAAATTGGGGAAGATCTTTGAGCCTTCTTATAAACTAGAAGTCTCTGAATAAAATATTTAAATTTATTAACAATGTTATTGTGATAAATAATTGTCGAAAACCCTCTGAGTTTCTGGAATCAAAACTAAACGTGAGACTCTCAGTTAAGAAATGTTCCAGGCATTGTGAGGGCTACAAAATGAATATAATGTGACTTTGTCCCTAGCATGATGTGGTGGATAAGACAGGTTACAGTTAAATAGAACACACTGTTCAATGCAGGTTGTTGGTTCTCAGATGTCTGGTAAAGACACTAAATAGTATGAGATGCTCCAAAGGACAGAATATCTGAACATGGGAGTGTTCTTGGGGGGCTTAGCTTAAAGCAGTGCCTTTAATAATATCTAGAATTTCTACATGTAAAGATGGCTGGAAAATCATGCCCAGCTCTGAACTCAGGCAGGTGGAAAACGAGGTACTTAGCAGCAGTGCTGGGCAGTTGGCAAACATCCATCACAGGTTCTGTGTGATCCTAAAGAAGACGACGATCCCAGTATGTCACTGTGGTTAGGAGCACAGGCTCTGGATTCAGACAACTTGGTTTTGAATCCCAGTTCTACCATTTACCAACTGTGTGACCTTAGGCAACTTTCTTATACTTTCTGTGCCTAAATTTTCTTATTTATGAAATGGGAATAACACTAATACCTAACTCATAGAGTTATTAAGAGTATTAAATTAACACACATAAAGTACTTGTGTACTTTTTAGTACCTGCCACACTGGATTAGAGATTGGGAATACTGTAAAATCTTTGAAAGCACAGGGCTTTGTATTCCTCCTGTAAGCAAGGGATGCCTTTTCAGTCAAGTTATCTATTCCAAGAAAGATTGGTTTGGTAAAAGACAATATTTGGATGTTAAAAGAAGTAAGGAAATTGGGAAGTAAAAACTTAAGTGTTTAGAGTCTAATATACACTCTTCTCCAATGACAGTGTACGGGACTGCTGCTGCTAAGTCGCTCAGTTGTGTCCGACTCTTTGCGACCCCATGGACTGCAGCCCGCCAGTCTCCTCCATCCGTGGGATTTTCCAGGCAAGAGTACTGGAGTGGGGTGCCATCGCCTTCTCCGGTACGGATGGGACTGGTTTTTGCATAATCAGAATGTATTAATCTGGGAACCAACAGGGATGAATCCTCTCAATATTACTGCTATATTTTGGCTCCAAATATTTTTGTTTCTTGTCCCCATGATGTCAGGCTATCGATATCTTAGTATTCAAAGGAGTGCTTTCATTGGGAGCCAAAACAACAGTTTGTGGAAATGAAAGCTGAGACATTGATAAGGTCATTTTTGGCTTTGGATGACGTCAGATCTACAGAAAAAAGGTTACTGTTTGATTGATTGGTCTTGTTCGTTAATGGAAAGTAGTACTGGTGTTATCCAATATGTGTAGGCAGGAGGCTGTCTGGAACCGGGCAGTTTCTCAGACACCTCCTCCTGCTGTCAGTCAGTGATAAAGGTTAATGGAGGATGATAGTCTCACAATAAAAGCAGAGCGATCCTAAGGTAAGATAACCTGGAAATACAGGTTTGGATCACTCTACTAGGAAAAGAACCCAGCCCACTAGGTGCTGACTGAGGGAGACTTAACACGAAATAAAAGGAGGAAGAAATCTGTCAATATAAACCATGTTTTATGACCAGTTGTAGAAATGAGAGTAGTGATCCACACATTATCACTTTCCCATTATCGCTACAAGTATCAGCTAACCTCTGTATTCTCTCCACCTCTTTACCTTTCCCTACTATTTTCCAGAGTATGGAGTTAGTAACTACCTTTATAACTGAGTCCATATTTAAATTTAGCTTCATATGAAAACCATGTCAGATTTTGTCTCTATCTTTTTGGGTCAGCTTCATTCCTTCTCCAGTTCAGTCATATATCTAGGGGTAACCTGGGTTAGAATAAAACATTTATAGGTTCTTGGTGGAAATATTTTCCAGCATATCCTGTAGCTGATGAGAAATTTTTGTTCTAACATTAAGCCAGTTTATCACTGTGCTTTGGAGAAAAGCGCCTGGGAATGAGACTGTGAATTTAAAAAAAGTATAGATTTGACTCCTCTACTGTGGCCTGGGTGGAAATCTGGATTAGTAAGTGTATCCCAGTGAGAAGTGACAAGTACCAGTCGTCAAAATGTGTAGGATGTATCTTCCTTCACCAGTGACCTGTGATTATGAAGATGATGGCATTAGTAGAATAATCAAATAAGCAAAATGGATTAAAGATTTAAATGGTCAGCTAATACTCAGGGAAGCAGGATCTCCCCATCCAGAATTTTGGAAAATCTGAGGTTACGTGAGAGATATTTGCTCCTTACTAACTCCCTGATAGTTAGGAAGAGGTTGACCTACGTAATTGGAAAAAAATCAAAGTAATGTTACAGTAGGTTTATGCCAGCATATTTTTCTTTTCAAATATCTTAGTAGTAGGAGTGATTTTTGATATATATAAAAACTTACTTCTGAATATTACATTTCTACATGGTTATTGTAGCTTTTGTAAAACAATGGACAATAGGAAAAAGAAATTACCATAAATACACACTTTGATGTTTCCTTCCAAACTTTTCACCTATATCTACATGAACTGTGCAAATTTCGATCATCCTCATTTCCCAGCACTAATGAAGTATAAGGAGCTAGAGATCAAATTGCCAACATCCGCTGAATCATCAAAAAAGCAAGAGAGTTCTAGAAAACACCTATTTCTGCTTCATTGACTATGCCAAAGCCTTTGACTGTGTGGATCACAATAAACTGTGGACAATTCTGAACAAGATGGGAATACCAGAACACCTAATCTGCCTTCTGAGAAATCTGTATGCAGGTCAGGAAGCAACAGAAATGGAGATGGAACCACAGACTGGTTCCAAATAGGAAAAGAAGTACGTCAAGGCTGTATACTGTCACCCTGCTTATTTAACTTATATGCAGAGTACATCATGAGAAACACTGGGCTGGAGGTAGCACAAGCTGGAATCAAGATTGCCAGGAAAAATATCAATAACCTCAGATATGCAGATGACACCACCCTTATGGCAGAAAGGGAAGAAGAACTAAAGAGACTCTAGATGAAAGTGAAAGAGGAGAGTGAAAAAGTTGGCTTAAAGCTCAAAATTCAGAAAACTAAGATCATGGCATCTGGTCCCATCAGTTCATGGGAAATAGATGGGGAAACAGTGGAAACAGTGTCAGACTTTATTTTTTTGGGCTCCAAAATCACTGCAGATGGTGACTGCAGCCATGAAATTAAAAGACACTTACTCCTTGGAAGGAAAATTATGACCAACCTCAGTTCAGTTCAGTTCAGTTCATTTCAGTTGCTCAGTCGTACCAGCCTAGACAGCATATTAAAAAGCAGAGACATTACTTTGCCAACAAAGGTCTATCTAGTCAAAGCTATGGTTTTTCCAGTAGTCGTGTATGGATGTGAGAGTTGGACTATTAAGAAAGCTGAGCACTGAAGAATTGATGCTTTTGAACTGTGATGTTGGGGAAGACTCTTGAGAGTCCCTTGGACTGCAAGGAGATCCAACCAGTCCATCCTGAAGGAAATCAGCCCTGAATATTCATGGAAGGACTGATGTTGAAGCTGAAACTCCAATATTTTGGCCACCTGATGCGAAGAGCTGACTCATTTGAAAAGACCCTGATGCTGGGAAATATTGAAGGTGGGAGAAGGGGATGACAGAGGATGAGACGGTTGGATGACATCACTGACTCAATGGACATGAGTTTGAGTAAATTCTGGGAATTGATGATGTACAGGGAGGCCTGGTGTGCTGCAGTCCATGGGGTTGCAAAGAGTTGGGCACGACTGAGCGACTGAACTGAACTGAATGAAGTATAACTGACCAATAAAAAACCGTGCATGATTACACTGTACCTTGTGATATTTTGAAATATGTATGCATTTTGAAATTATTACTACAGTCAAATTAATTAACTGTTTTTAATCACCTTGCAGTTATCTTTTTGTGTGTGTACAGTAAAAGCATTTAAGATTCAGCCTCTTAGCAACATTCAAATATATAATATAATATCTTTGTGACCCCATGGACTGTAGCCCACCAGTCTCCTTGTCCATGGGAGTTTTCAGGCAAGCGTCCTGGAGTGGGTTGTCATTTCTCTTCTCCAAGGGATCTTCCTGACCCAGGGACCAAATCCACATCTCCTGTTTCTCCTGTGTTTCAGGTGGACTCTTTATCTGATGAGCCATTGGGAAGCCTATTGAAACAAATGATAAAAAGATTTAAGATCCAGTGTTTTAGCAAACTTCAAATACATATAGTGTTGTTGTCTATAGTGACTATCATTAGATCTTCAGAAATTTTTCATTCTACATAACTGAAACTTTGTGTCCTCTGACCAACATCTCCTGGCCCTCAGCTCCTGGTCACCACCATTTTACTCTCTGCTTTTGTATATACATCATGAATATAATTATAAATGTAAACTCTCTAGATTCTAAATATAAATGAGTCATGCAGTATTTGTCTTTCTGTGCCTGACATTTTGCTGAGCAGAATAGTCTCTGAGTCCACCCATGTTGTCACAAATGACAAGAATTCTTTTTTTCTAAGGTTAAATAATAATATTTCATGGTATATAAGTACCACATTTTCTCTTTTCATTCATCCATCAATGGATGCTTAGATTGTTTCCATATATTGGCTACTACAAATAATGCAGCAATGAACAAAAGACCCTGGTATCTCTTTGAGACATTGACTTCATTTCCTTTGGATATGTACCCAGAAGTAGTATTGCTAAATTATATGGTAGTTCTATTTGTATTTTAGGAATGTTAGCACAGTTTTCAATAGCAACCACACCAGTTTATGTTCCAACTAATAATACACAAGTACTCCCTTTTCTCCACACCTTTGTAAAACTTATCTCTGGTCTTTTTGATAAAAACCATTCTGGCAGATATGAGATGACAACATCTCATCTTTATTTTTACGTTCTTAATGATTTGTGATGTTGAGCACCTTTTTCTGTGCCTGATGGCCGTTTTATTTCTTCTTTGAATGAACATTTATTCCATCTTTTCCTCATTTTTAAATCAGGTTATTTGTTTTCTTGCTATTGACTTAAGTTCCTTATGTATTTTGGATATTAAGTCCTTATCGCATGTGTGGTTTGCAAATCTTTTCTCATATTATGTAGGTTGTCCTTTCACTCTGTTGATTATTTCGTCACTGTGCAGAAGCTTTTTGGTTTGATGCTGTCCTATTTGTCTACTTTTGCTCTTGTTGTCTGTACTTTTGGGGTCAGATGTTTAAAATAATTGCCAACCAATGTCAAGAAGCATTTTCTCTAATCCTTATAATAGTTTTACATTTTCAGGTTTTATATTTCAAACTTTAATTCATTTTGAGTTGATTTTGTATAGGAGTGAGATAAGGGTCTAGTTTTATTCTTCCTCATGTGTATATCCAATTTTCTCAGCACTCTTTATTAAAGAGACCTTCTCCTCCCCGTTGTGTGTTCTTGGCATCTTTGTTGAAGATCAATTGACCAAAACATGTGGATTTATTTCTGGGCTTTCTATTGTGTTCCATTGGGGTATGTGTGTGTGTGTGTGTTTTAATGCCTGTGTCATGCTATTTTGATTACTATAGTTTTGTAATATACTTTGAAATCAGGTAGTATAATGTCTCCTGCTTTTTGCTTCTTTCTTAAGATTTCTTTGACTATTCAGAGTTTTTTGGTTCCAAATGAATTTTAGAATCGATGTATATTTATATATTTTCTATTTCAGCAAAACAATGCTATTGGAATTTTTATGAGAATTGCACTGTCTGGTCAATGGGTAGGTGGGTCTGGTGTCTGGGTTCATAGGGGTGGGCCTACAGACTGTCTTTGTAGGGGCAGCTCTGAAGCTTGGGTCCCCTGGGCCCAACCTGGTGCTGGAACAAGTCCGGTGCCTGAGTCCACAGGGATGAGCATGGTCCTGAGTCTGAGGCTGGCCTCGCACTGAATACCTGGTTGTATTTATTAAAGAAAAGTAACATAGGATTTAGATATGGCTTGGTGGAATGTACTAGTATTGACGTTTCATCTGACAACTTTAAAAGAGGTTTTAAATTGAATTATTCAGTGATGTTATGGGCTAAAATAACAATCCAGTGAACAAATATGAACAAAAATTCATGGCAAGTATAAATATGACTTTCCCCCAGATAATTTCCCTGACTGCATTTGCACGGTATTGCTCAAAAAATTCTATCAATTCGTCCTTGCCCAGGCAGTCTTAACACAAAGATTACTAGTATTTCTAGATTTTTTTTTTTTTTTTGCATATGGGTGGCACTATAGATTATGAGCTCAAGTATAGAGTAGAAGATTTGACATTCTGAGATCTGAACAAACTCATGTGATTCAATGTTTTGGACAAGGAACTTGACTGTAAATTTTTAGTAAAATGTCTCCTGAGATCTGATGTAGACAGGAGCTCTCTTTTGAAATTTTTGTTGCCTCTTATATACAGCTTGTGGGGGAAGATGCTCTAACTCTTCCCTAAAAGAAATTTTATTCAACTTTCTCTGAGCAGATGACAGCCTCCTGCCATCATCCTCCATTGCTCTTTTTTTCTGCCTTTTCCTCTTCTTTGAAGATTAGTTCAGCATGTGGGAATAGAAATTTCTTATTTTCTTTCATGTTTTCTTTCTCCTCATATTGCTATCTTAAGAAAAGCCAAGTGATAAACTAGAATTTTTTCTAAAAATATGATGCTTCACAATATTCAGAAAATATACAAAACATTTCCCTGGTAGTTTGAAATATAGTCTCTAAAAAGTCAAAATTTGCATTTTGACTAGGTGAACATGCTTTGGAATTTGAGGTATATCTGCCTAAGATATAGGAAAAATTGGTTAAAAATAGAAACATGTAATTAGGTTCATACATTTTTTTCTCTACATAGTAAACAGTAAAGTTAATCAACACATGAAAATTAAATGTAATTGAAATAAAATTATCAATTTTTGTTTTTTAGTGTTACAGACATCTTCAAATTCTTGCCAATATTGCAGATCTGGATTAAAGGTAGTGACATTTTTCATGGTCTGAAAGGTTGTGCATGGTGGTGAAATATGCATTACTACTTTTCACTTCTTGACATACCACATCCTGGAATCCTGTTTTTGTTTTAGTAGACATTGTTCTATAGTAAGAAAATGAGTTAAGGAAATTACTGCCATTTGAAAAACAAATTTTTTGCTTGAAACTCTAACTAGGGATATAACAATATAGCACAGCCCACTGCTGGGTGTCAGATTCTGCTGAAAGACTTTCAGAAAACCTTTGATAATTGTGAATCTATCCTCACCAACATCTTTTAATTAAATATAAGCTTCATCTCATAACTTTCATAAATTCTAGCCCAGAGAATAATCAGCTAACTGTGGACATGTTTATTTTAATGTGTGAAATTCATAGTAGAACTCAGTGCCTTTGGTTTCAAAGAGAAAAGAGAGCTTCAGCAACTGGGTTTCACAGACCATGGAAACTCGAGCTGGATGGGCCGCTGGTGAATGAAAGACTTCCTGCCTTTGGGCTGCTCATTTGGAGCACTTTCCTAGTTGTGCACATGTTTTCCCAAACCATTCATCTTGTATTGAATTTCCTACAAACATACTGATACTTCTGTCCCGTTGCACGGCCCACCTAATGCTTTATTCATTGGATTTGATTTATTTACACTGTGCTTATTCCTCCCAGTGCTCTGATGTGAACTTAATACAAATTCAATATCCAAGGCAAATCCAGCAGTCAAAACTAGTTTTAATAAAAACAAATACTTACCAGGAAAGTATGGGAAGATGAGTCATGTGTTACATGCTAAGGACCTTATCAGTAGGCAGCAATAAGGGTTCCAAAGGAGTTCTGAATGTATTTAAAAAAAAAAAAAGATACTTTATCCCTGAAAACTTAGGGGACACACTTGGATTGACAGTCACATCCAAAGTAGTACATTAAAGGGAAAGGCAGAAGTTTTAAAGGCAATTTTTTGATGATGACTGAACTGTCAGTCTTTAAGACTAACTTATGACTGTTGCCAAGTTTCATTCCCACTGGCTTTCAGATATATTCAGGGCAAATGACATTTTTGAAAGTAATGACATTATATTATTCTAAAAAGTAATATAAGCAATGTTTTGTGGGACTTCTGAATTTGAAAATTTTGTTCACTATGAGTGAAAGTGATTAGATTCTACATCATATAAGCAGAAGTATTATTTAAGATGAACATGATGCAACTGAGGATCTTGAATTTAGTTTTAGAGTGGCTAGACCATGGACTCAGGAGGATAGTACATATTAGAGCTTATGAAAAATAAAGCTGATAGCAGATTACAATTATCTTTTTATAAGATGTGGTGCAATGGAGAACACAGATATTTTGTGTATTCTAGGTATAAAATATTTAATATATAAATTAAAGCAGTACACAATTATTGAAAGAGTTGGGGTCAAGGGAGCCACAATTTAAGACCTCAGCCTGAAACCTCAAGTAGATGGTTAAGTTCTCATCTGAAAGCTTCTGGAATTCTTGAGCATCTCCAGGAAGGTCCCAACAACCTGCTCAGGTTTCAGTGGTGAGGCTGGTGGTTCTTGGGTTCCCTAGGAAGACTGTGGGTCTCATGTTTGTCCACACATCTGAAAGAAACTGCCTCTGGAAAAATAATCACTTCATACAAATCTCATGAAAATGCTTCTCATTGGCAAGTCCTAACTCAGAACCGGGCCAAGGAGAGGATGGTGGGAATTATAGAATATAGTCCTTACCTTTACAGTGCTTACCTATAGTCCTAGAAATGACTTTGGAAGGGAAAAATAGGTCATGATAAATTGACAGTGGACTCTCCACCTCGTTGTTAATGGTAACTTCAGGGAAATATGGGAAATTATGTTTCAGATATAAAAAACTGAAATATATTGACAAAGTAGATATTGGAGAAAGAAAATTGAACATTCAATGTACAAAGTATCTTCTATTTGTATAGGCAAAATATAGAATTCCTTCTCAGTTTACAGTAAATTACTTTAAAATTTACTTTACTTTAGTAAAGTACTTCAGAATGCTAGTTAAAGAACATGACCTAAAAGGATAATTTGCTTTACAGTGGTTTAGCTACAGGTTTCTATGGTGCATATATAGTAAGTATCTGCCCAGCTCATGAACCAATAATCTCTCCTTTGCTAAGGAAACCTATGAAAACCCGAGTCCCCAAAGCCACATAATGAAATCCTTGTTGATAGGTTGCTTGGATCATGGGAAGGCATTTGGCTCAACAAGTTTGTAAGATTCTTCCTCCAGGCAATTTTAGGTGAGTGTGGGCTTCTCCTGAACATACCAGAGCTAACCTTGGGAACTCTGGACTAGCCAAAGTCTACATGCCGTGTAGACTGGGAAGCTGATCTGTTGTTGTTCAGTCGCTAAGTCATGTTTGACTCTTAACGACCCCGTGGACTGCAACACGCCAGGTTTCCCAGACTTTCACTGTCTTCCGGAGTTTGCTCAGATTCATGTCCATTGAGTCGGTGATGCCATCCAACCATCTCATCCTCTGTCGTGCCCTTCTCCTCCTGCCTTCAATCTTTCCCAGCAGCAGGGTCTTTTCCAATGAGTCAGCTCTTTGCATCAAGTGGCCAAAGTATCAGAGTTTTAGCTTCAGCAGTAGTCCTTCCAGTGAATATTCAAGGTTCTATGGAGACAGACAAATAAAAAGCAAGTCCAGAGAGGAGCAAGTTAGGAGTGCAGCGAGAGCTCTGCTGCTGCTTAGTCCCTCAGTCACGGGACTGTGCGAACCTATGGACTCCAGGTTTCCAATTCCTTGTTGCAGTCTCTTTGGAGACCTGGAGTCACTACCCTTGGATTCTGCAAAATATCCATGTCTATCTAGCAAATTCTACCTCCTCCATCAGTCTAAGCTATATTTTTATTTTTCTTCATGTGTCTCAAGTTGCCTTCTGTTAATTGAAATCATAAACCACTAACCAAGGACGTTCATTACATTTAAACTACTATTCAATTCAGGAATATGTCAATTTAATTCAAGAGAGTCTTTAAAGAACAAAATAATGTCATTATTGCCTTCATATTCCCTTTTTGATTCATTAAGTCGTTTCCACATTCTTATTTTTCATGCTGTCCTATGAGTCTGGAACTTTTACCTGACTACTCCTCTCCTTTCTCCCATCTTTCTAACCTATAAGAAGATGAAAAGAGAAATAAAATTTGAAACTCAAACCACGTGGTTATAGATTTGCTATAAGTGCCAGTAAATGAGAGACAATTAAATTTAATTACAAAAAATGAGGCTTCTAGAGGCTTTAAGGTAGATGTTCCTAAGCCTGTGGGACAAATAAAGTACAGCTTTATCGCTTAGCAATATAATCAAAGCTACACTCCAGAGAGAATGCACTGAATTTCACATCAAATGACAGATTGCCAACTTCTCTTCAGCAAGATAATTGGCCACACTGGTAAGAATATTATTGCTAATATAAAATATTGTAATAGGAAACCTGAACCAGGAATGGCAGATTTAGAAATGAGCTAAAAACCTGACAGAGAAATTTTCATTGTAATTGACTGTCATATAAGGCAAAAGAGAAATAAGTGAAAGACAGAGAGAGAGAGGGGAGCATTTCTTTTTGGCATAAGCCTTTACTGAAAAAAAATTAAGAAATGTATATTATTGCCAATATCTACTTCATCATTTTTATAAAAAAAAAGACAATTACTTCATGTATTATTTCTAAACATTGCTTTTGTATTATTGCATTAAAGCTAATTTTATTCACTTAGGCCAAGACACAATATGTGACCACAGAAACATTCAACAGGAAACATTTATGTCCTAAATAATTCAGGCAGCAGAAGAATTTAGATTACTTTAGTTTCTTTTAAATAATTTAGGGGTAGCTCTTAAAGACACTGAATAATCCACCCATGAACTGAGGAGCAAAATATGGTGCATAATTTTTAATATTTAAATCATAGATGTCTTTTCTCTTTTATTCCAGTATAATCAGTCTGAAAAGAATTCTTTTAAAAGGAATGGGTTATGAGTAGACTTTCAAGATATCAGCTCTTAACAGCTTATTGACACTTTGGAATGTTTTACAAGGAGCTAGAAGAAGGCAATGGCACCCCACTCCAGTACTCTTGCCTGGAAAATCCCATGGATAGAGGAGCCTGGTAGGCTGCAGTCCATGGGGTCGCTAGAGTCGGACACGACTGAACGACTTCACTTTCATTTTTCACTTTCATGCATTGGAGAAGGAAATGGCAACCCACTCCAGTGTTCTTGCCTGGAGAATCCCAGGGACGAGGAGCCTGGTGGGCTGCCGTCTATGGGGTCGCACAGAGTCGGACACGACTGAAGCAACTTAGCAGCAGCAGTAGCAGATCATAGCCTAATCTAAGGCCCAGCTAGTATAAAGCCTTGCAATGCTTCTCTTGTATGATGCACTTAACACAAATCATTTTCCCTTTTCTCTGTATTTCACATTATATGTTCCTATATCTCCATTGCAGGCAGATGGTAAAGAGTCTTCCTGCAATGTAGGAGACCCGGATTCCATTCCTGGGTCAGGAAAACCCCCTAAAGAAGGGAATGGCAACCCACTCCAGTTTTCTTGCCCAGAGAATTCCATGGACAGAGGAGGTTGGACAGGACATGGGGTAGCAAAAAGTCAGACACGGCTGAGTAACTAACACTTTCAGAGTCCTCTTGAATGTTTGGGATATTGCTCCTAAAGGATATTAGTCCTTTGGCAATTAAAAATGCTTTCAATGTTAGAATAGAATAAGGTGTGTTCAGGTACACCAGAGTCAAAGATTTTGGTGTAGAATATTTCAAAAACTTTATAGGAGATGTAGATGATGAAGTCACAGAATTCCTTTCCTTGACCAACGGCCAATCAAGCCATTTGCTCCCATCATTATGTGAATTGAATTGTTTAGTGTTAAAACACAACAACATTGTTGCAACAATGCATAATTAAAATTAAGCTTAGTTATTAGGATAAGGCAAACTTTCAATACATTTACATAATGAAGTGGTTGGGTTTAGAAATTTTGTTTCTATAATAGGATTTTATTAAATACATAACCTTAAAATAAAGAGAGATAAGTAAATTAAATACTTATAAGCTTATTACATTTGCTAGCTCATTAAATTTAAGTAAATAAACAGGTAATTTACCCTTTCACAGGATTGTTTATTTAAATGCTTCCAAAGAGAACAGTTGCAACTTGCTTTTTAAATTTTTTTTATTGATGTTTTACAGGTTTTTCCTTTGTTGCTTTTTTTTTTTTGGCAATATTTTAGTTTATTTTAAAGTCAACAGTAACTGAGATATAATTTTATATGATAAAATTAAGATTTAGAATTTTATCAACAGTATACACCTGCTTAACTACCATCCCAATGAACATAGCACATTTCCATCCTTCCAAAAACTTCTGCTGTGCCCATTTGCTGTCAGTCCCTCTTGCTATCACATCCTCCAGAATCAGGCAGACCTGATTTCTATTATTATGTACAGTTTCGCATGTTTTAGAATTTCTTATACACAAAATCATACTGTAATTATCCTTTTGTGTCTATTTTAGTTCACTTAGCATAATGCCTATGAGATTCATCGCTATTATTGCATGCATCAGTATTTCATTGCATTTACTTAACTATCGGTATTATGTCATATAAATGCACTACAACTTGTTCATACTATTGATGGACTTTTAGGCTATCTCCAGCTTTTGGCTTTTGTGATATTACATTAAATTAAATTATTTAATAAAATAACTTAAATAAATAATTGAAATTCTGAAATAATTTCAAACAGATAAAATTTATAAGAATACAAAAAATTTAGTTTTCCTCTAGTTATTTAAGGATTAGTTGATGGTATAATATTACATTATGCCCAAATAATTTGGTGTATAATTCTTATAAACAAGGACATTCTCCTACATAATCACAATTATCAAAATTAATATTGATATATTATCATCATTGATTCTATAGACCCTTTTTAAAGTTCACCAGTTTTCCCGAGTTTAAACCAGGAGTGCAGGTTACAATTTCTTTAATGCCTTTCAATCAGAAACAGTTATTCAGTCTGTCCTTGCCTTTCCTGATGTGAATAATTTTTGAAGATGAGAGTCAGTTACCTTGTAAAATGTTCTTTAGTTGGGATTTTGCGTGATGTTTTTCCATGATTAGATTCAGGTTATGCATTTTTTGGGCAATAATATCAGAGAAACAACGCTGTCTTCTTTTCACTGTTTCTAGTTAGGTGGTACAAAATTTTAATTTATCTAGTTATGCGTGATGTTAACTTGACCATTTGATTAAAGTGACATCTGCTATGTTTCTCCATGTAAAATTACTCATGTGTCCTTTTGTGATTAATAAGTATTTTTTAGAGAGTGACTGTGAGACTATATACGTTCCCACTGTACATCAAACTTTATTCATTTTAGCATCCACTGATATATCTTGGGTAAATTGATATTACTATAGCATATTGTGATTTTTCTAATTCTATGATTTACTTCATATTTATTAGTTGAAATTATGCCAAGAGAAAATGCTTTCTCTTATCGGCACTCATTCATTCATTTATATTAGTATGGATTCACAGATTCATATTTTTGTAAATGGCTTTTAATTTGCTAATGACTATTTACTAAATGAAAAATGAAAGTAAGTGTTATTTGCTAAGTTGTGTCCAACTCTTTGCAACCCCATGGACTATATAGCCCACCAGCTCCTCTGTCCATGGAATTCCCCAGGCAAGAATACTGGAGTGGGTAGCCATTCCCTTCTCCAGGGTATCTTCCCAACCTAGGATCAAATGTGTGTCTTCTGCATTGCAGGCAGACTCTTTGCCATCTGATCCACCAGGGAAATAGTCATTATTTGTTATTCAAATTGTTCTAAATATGGCCAGAGAGTCTCAATGGGCATACTCTCCCACTTATTTATTTATTTATTTTTTACTTTTTAAAAATTGGAAGATAATTTCTTTACAATGTTGTGTTAGTTTTTTCTGTAAAGCAAAGTGAATCAGCTATAAGTATACTGATGTCCTTTCCTTCTTGAGTCTCTGTCCCACCCCCCCAACCCATCCCACATCTTTAGGTTGTCATAGGTCACACAGAGTTGGACATGACTGAAGCAACTTAGCAGCAGCAGCAGCAGAGCGCTAGGTTGGGCTCCTTGTGTTATACAGCAACTTCCCACTAGCTATCTATTTTACACATGGTAATGTATATGTGTCAATGCTACCCTCTCAATTTATCTCCTTCCCCCACTATGTCCATAAGTCTATGTCTGCATCTCTATGCCTGCTCTGGAAACAGGTTTGTCAATATAATTTTTCTGGAGTCCATGCATATGCATTGTTATACAATATTTGTTTTCCTCTTTCTGACACTTCATTCTGTGTAACAGGCTCTAGGTTCATCCACCTCACTGACTCAGATTTGTTCCTTTTTATGGCTGAGTAATATCCCATGAGATGAATAGATAGAATAAGTTGTGGTATATATATACCACAACTTATTCTATCTATTCATCTGTCGATGGGCATCTAGATTGCTTGCATGTCTTAGTTATTGTAAATAGAACTGCAGTGAACATTGGAGTACATGTGTCTTTTTCGATTATGGTTTTCTCAGGATATATACCCAGATATTGCATTGCTGGGTCATATGGTAGTTTTACTCCTAGTTTTTAAAGAAATCTCCATACTGTTCTCCACAGTGGCTCTATCAGTTTACATTTCCACCAGCTGTGCTAGAAGGTTACCTTTTCTCCACATCCTCTCCAGCATTTATTGTTTGTAGATTTTTTGATGATGGCCATTCTGACAGGTATGAAGAGATACCTCATTATAGTTTTAATTTGCATTTCTCTAATAATGAGCGATGTTGAGCACCTTTTCATGTGTTTATTAGCCATCTGTATGTCTTCTTTGGAGAAATGTCTTTTTAGGTCTTCTGCCTATTTTTTAATTGGGTTGTTTGTTTTTCTGATTTGAGCTACATGAACTGCTTGTATATTTGGGGATTTGTCAGTTGCTTCATTTGCAATTATTTTCTCCTGTTCTCAGGGTTGTCTTTTCTTCTTGTTTATGGTTTCCTTTGCTGTGCAAAAGCTTTTAAGTTTAATTAGGTCCCATTTGTTTATTTTTGTTTTTATTTGCATTAATCTAGGAGGTGAGTAGAGAAAATTATGCTGTGATTTATGTCAAATAATGTCCTGTGTTTTCCTCTAAGGCTTTTACAGCTTCTAGTTTGATCTTTAATCCATTTTGAATTTATTTTTGTGTATGGTGTTAGGAAGTGTTCTAATTTCATTCTTTTACATATAGCTGTCTGATTCTCCCAGCACCCCTTATGGAAGAGACACTCTTTTTCCTGTTGTATATTCTTGCCTCCTTTGTCAAAGATAAGGTGTTCACAGGTGCCCGGGTTTATCTCTAGGTTTTCTAGCTTGTTCCATTGGTCTATATTTCTGTGTTCATGTCAGTATTATACTGTCTTGATGACTGTAGCTATGTGGTATGGTCTGAAATCAGGAAGGTTGATTCCTCCAGCTCCATTTTTCTTTCTCAAGATTGCTTTCGCTATTTGGGGTGTTTTTTGTTTCCATATAAATTGTGAAACTTTTTGCTCTAGTTCTGTGAAAAATGCCATTGATAATTTGATAGGGATTGCACTGAATCTATAGATTGCTTTGGGTAGTACAGTCATTTTCACAATATTGATACAAGAACATGATATACTTCTCATCTGTTTGTCTTGTTTTTTATTTCTTTCATGAGTATCTTATAGTTTTCTGTATACTGGTCTTTTGTCTCCTTCAGATCAGATCAGTCGCTCAGTCGTGTCCAACTCTTTGCGACCCCATGAAGCGCAGGTAGGTTTATTTAGATAATATTTTTAAGTTAAAATTTTTGTTCTTTAAGGTCTTCATTATTTTTCAAACACTTTCTTCTTTCTAATACAAGATTTTCCAGGCTAATTTTTTCAATTTTCTTCAGTTCAGTTCTTAGCTTGAGCTTTTAAATTGATCATTTCATCAAGGAACTCTAGTTTCTTCTAATGGAAATATGTATTTAGAAACCAGTATCTGAACACTATACCTAGTGTTTGTCTCTGTTGGGGTGTCGCTGCTCCAGGCCTTCTCAGTGGACATAGGAGATATTTATCTATCTAGTCATATTGATTCCTTCAATTCCAATTCAGCAGCGATTGCATAATCTTCAATGTATTCCTTAGTGAATTCATCCTTCCAGTATGTTTCCAATCTCCCATTGCTGCCACCACCTCCTTACTACTTATGAAGATGTTATCCCCTTGCTTAGGCTCTGCTGTCGACCTGCAGAGCACCTGCCAATGAGCAGACACACTCTTCATCACTCCAAATGGCCACACTCTTCCCAGCCTACACTGACACCTTCCTTGCTTGCCTCCTCCTAATGGCTAAATTATTCAGAGAGAAAGAAAGGAAGGAAAGAAGGTAAATGGGTGGCAATTATATTTAAATAGCTTGTCATCTCACAAATTTTTGGAGTTATCTATCCAAATTGCTACGTCAGGGTAACAAGCCTAATATAGAGAACAAACTGTGCCTTTTTTTATTTTTATGTAAGGAGCATGCTGATTAACATATTATTAATTTGTAATGATTGAATTTAACTAACAACTATAGTATCAGAGGTTTAGAACTAAATGAAAAATTGAAATTCATCACCCATGCCAGGTAGGATGGGATGAAAAATGTAGAATGAAGTGAAATGAAAGTCACTCAGTCATGTCTGACTCTTTGCGATCCTATGGACTAAGTCCATGGAATTCTCCAGGCCAGAATACTGGAGTGGGTAGACTTTCCCTTCTCCAAGGGATCTTCCCAACCCAGGAATCCAACCAGGATCTCCTGCATTGCAGGCAGATTCTTTACCAATTAAGCTGTCAGGCAAGAAATGTAGAATAACTTTCCTAAAGTCATAATTAGGAAGCGGCACTTCCCAGGTGGTGCTAGTGGTAAAGAATCTGCCTGCCAATTCAAGAGACAGGAGAGATGTAGGCTTGATCCCTGGGTCAGGAAGATTTCCTAAAGAAGGAAATGGCAAACCACTTCAGTATTCTTTCCTGAAAACTTCTCATGGACAGAGGAGACTGGTGGGCTACAGTCCATGGGGTGTAAGGAGTTGGACATGACTGAACTTGCATGCAAACTCAGAATATTTCAGTTTAGTTAGCAAAAATTCACTTACACAACGTTTTCATAGTGGTAGAAGTAGGGTTCAAATACAGATTGTATGATTCTTGGGCTTCCCAGGTGGCTCAATGGTAAAGAATCTTGCTGCCAATGTAGAAGCTGCAGGAAATGTGTATATGATTTCTGGGTTGGGAAGATCCCCTGGAGGAGGAAATGGCAACCCACTCCGTATTCTTGCCGGGGTAATCCCATGGACAGAGAAGCCTGATGAGCTACAGTCCATGGGGTCGCAAAGGGTTGGACACCACCCTTATGGCAGAAAGTGAAGAGGAACTAAAAAGCCTCTTGATGAAGGTGAAAGAGGAGAGTGAAAAAGTTGGCTTAAAACTCAACATTCAGAAAACGAAGATCATGGCATCTGGTCCCATCACTTCATGGGAAATAGTTGGGGAAACAATGGAAACAGCGTCAGACTTTATCTTTTTGGGCTCTAAAATCACTGCAGATGGTGACTGCAGCCATGAAATTAAAAGACGCTTACTCCTTGGAAGAAAAGTTATGACCAACCTAGATAGCATATTGAAAAGCAGAGACATTACTTTGCCAACAAAGGTCCATCTAGTCAAGGCTATGGTTTTTCCAGTGGTCATGGATGGATGTGAGAGTTGGACTGTGAAGAAAGCTGAGTGCCGAAGAATTGATGCTTTTGAACTGTGGTGTTGGATAAAACTCTTGAGAGGCCCTTGGACTGCAAGGAGATCCAACCAGTCCATCCTAAAGGAGATCAGCCCTGGGATTTCTTTGGAAGGAATGATGCTAAAACTGAAACTGCAGTACTTTGGCCACTTCATGCAAAGAGTTGCCTCATTGGAAAAGACTCTGATGCTGGGAAGGATTGGGGGCTGGAGGGGAAGGGGACGACAGAGGATGAGATGGCTGGATGGCATCACTGACTCGATGGACATGAGTCTGAGTGAACTCCGGGAGTTGGTGATGGACAGGGAGGCCTGGAGTGCTGCGATTCATGGGGTTGCAAAGAATCGGACATGACTGAGTGACTGAACTGAACTGAAAGCAACTGAGCACACACATATGTATGATTCTAAATCTTTTCTGCTATGCTGGAGAACCTCTCTTTATTTTGGGCAGAGGTCCACACAATCTGTTACTATTAATAAAATTGGCTTAATAAAAATAATTTCTTGTTTATATTCAGGCATAATTTAGAGGTATTATGGATTCAGTTCCAGACCACTATAATAAAGCAAAAATTGCAATAAAGCGATTCACATGAATTTCTGGTTTTCAGGGCACATGGAAGTTATGGTCACACTATACTATAGTCTGTTAATTGTACAATAGTACTATGTCTAAAAAAACAATTTGCATATTTTAATAAAGATATTTTATCACTGAAAAGATGCTAACAATCTTCTTAGTCTTTATCTTTCACTGGTTGTCTCATTTTAAAAAAAATTATTTTTATTGAAGTATAATTGATTTACAATGTTGTGTTAACTTCTACTGTACAGAAAAATTGTTCAGTTACATACACACACATTTTGTTTTTCTTTTTCATTATTTTTTTTTCATTTGGATTCTTTTCATTATGGTTTTCTTTACAGGAAATTGAGCATAGTTCCCTGTACTGTACAGAAGGAACTTGTTGCTTATTAATTCTAGTTGGCATCTGTTAATTCTCACCCCCCACTCCATCCCTTTCTTCCCCTCCCACTTGGCAATCACAAATAGGTTCTCTGCGTCCATGAGTCTGTCAGTTTCATAAATAAGTTAATTTGTGTCATGTTTTATACTGTATGATATGTGTCTTTCTCTTTCAGACTCACTTCACTTTGTATGATCATCTCTAGGTCCACCCATGTTGCGGCAAATGACATTATTTCATTCTTTTTTATGGCTGAGTACTATTCTATTGTAGATATGTACACATCTACTTTACCCATTCATCTGTTGATCAACATTTAGGCTGTTTCCATGTCTTGGCCTTTGTAACTAGTGCTTCTATGAACATGGGGGTGCATGTATCATTTTTGAATGATAGTTTTGTCCAAATATATGCCCAGAAGTGGGATTACTGGATCATATATGGTTGCCTCATTGTTGTCAGGGTGGTGGCTGCTGAAGGTTAGGAATGATTGTAGCAATTTCTGAAAATAAGACAACAGTGAAGTTTTCTTCATTCATTGATTCTTCCTTTAAAGAGCAATTTCTCTGTAACATGCTTAATAAAACTTTACATACAGTAAAACTTCTTTCAAAATTGGAGTGAATACTCACAAACTCTGATGCTATTTTCATGGTGCTTTTGCAGCTAAGTCATGTCTGACTCTTGCATCCCCAAGGGCTGTAGCCTGCCAGGGTCCTGTGTCCATGGGATTTCCCAGGCAAGAATACTGGAGTGGGTTGCCATTTCCTTCTCCAGGGTATCTTCCCAACCCAGGGTGCTTTAGCAACTAAGTTTATATAATATTTCTAATCCCTTGTCATTTCAACAATGTTCACAACATCTTTACCAGGAGTAGATCCCATCTCAAGAAACCACTTTCTGTGCTCATTCATAAGAAGCAATTTTTCATCCCCTAACGTTTTATCATGAGATTACAGAAATTCAGTAATATCTTCAGGCTCCACATTGAATTCTAGTCCTTTTTTTTACTGTTTCCATCACATCTGCAGTGGCAGGAACCTCCACTGAAGAATGAACCCAAGTCATCTACAAGGATTTGAATCAACTTCTTCTAAGCTCCTGTCAATGTTGATATTTTGACTTCTTCTCATGAATTATGAATGTTCCTAATTGCATCTTGAATGGTGAGTCCTTTTTGGAAAATTTTCAATTTAGTTGCCCAGATTCATCAGAGGAATCACTATCTTTGGCAGCAGCAGCCTTACAAAATGTATTTCTAAAGTAATAAAACTTGAAAGCTGAAATTACACTTTGAGCCATGAGCTGTAGAATGGATGTTGTGTTAGCAGCAGCCATGTCCATCTCCATTAGAGCTCTTGGGTGATGAAGTGCATTGTCAGTGAGCAGTAATTTTTTGAAAGAAATATCTTTTCTTTTTCAGCAGTAGCTCTCAACAGTGGGCTTAAATTTTCAGAAAATCATGTTGTGAACAGATGTGCTGTCATACAGACTTTGTTGTTTTATTGATAAGTATAGGTAGCACAGATTTAACATAAATTTTAGGGCCCTCATATTTTTGGAATGGTAAATGAAGATTGGGTTCAACTTAAAGTCACCAGCTGCATTATCTCCTAACAGAGAGTTAAACTATCCTTTGAAGCTTTGAAGCTGGGCTTTGATTTCTCCTCTCTAGCTATGAAAGTCTTAGATGATATCTCTTTCCAATGTAAAGCTGTTTCATCTACATTGAAAATCTAGTATTTAATGTGGTCACCTTCATTTATTATCTTAGCATGATCTTCTAGATAACTTGCAACGACTTCTACATCAGTACTTGCAGCTTCATCTTGTATTTTATGTTATGAAGATGGCTTTTTTTCCTTAAACCTCATGAATCCACCTTTGCAAGTTTTAAGCTTTTTCTTTTTTTCTGCAGCTTCCTCATCTCTTTCAGCCTTCATAGAATTGAAGAGTTAGTGCTTTGCTCTGGATTAGGCTTTGGCTTAAGGGAATGTTGTGATTGTTTTGATTTCTATCCAGACCATAACAACTTTCTCCATATCACCAATAAGCTTACTTTCCTTTCTTATTATTCATGTGTTCACTGGAGTTCAGTTCAGTTCAGTCGCTCAGTCGTGTCTGACTCTTTGTGACCCCTTGAATCACAGCACACTAGGCCTCCTTGTCCATCACCAAATCCTGGAGTTCACTCAAACTCATGTCCATCGAGTCTGTGATGCCATCCATCCATCTCATCCTCTGTGGTCCCCTTCTCCTCCTGTCCCCAATCCCTCCCAGCATCAGGGTCTTTTCCAATGAGTCAACTCTTCACATGAGGTGGTCAAAGTATTGGAGTTTCAGCTTCAGGATCAGACCTTCCAATGGACACCCAGGACTGATCTCCTTTAGGATGGACTGGTTGGATCTCCTTACAGTCCAAGGGACTCTCAAGAGTCTTCTCCAACACCACAGTTCAAAAGCATCAATTCTTTGGCACTCAGCTTTCTTCACAGTCCAACTCTCACATCCATACATGACCACTGGAAAAACCATAGCCTTGACTAGACGGACCTCCGTTGGCAAAGTAATATCTCTGCTTTTCAATATGCTATATAGGTTGGTCATAGCTTTCCTTCCAAGGAGTAAGCATCTTTTAATTTCATGGCTGCAATTACCATCTGCAGTGATTTGGAGCCCAAAAAGATAAAGTCTGACACTGTTTCCACTGTTTCCCCATCTATTTCCCATGAAGTGATGGGACCGGATGCCATGATCTTCGTTTTCTGAATGTTGAGCTTTAAGCCAACTTTTTCACTCTCCTCTTTCACCTTCATCAAGAGGCTTTTTAGTTCCTCTTCACTTTCTGCCATAATGGTGGTGTCATCTGCATATCTGAGGTTATTGATATTTCTCCTGGCAATCTTGATTCCAGCTTGTGCTTCCTCCAGTCCAGAGTTTTTCATGATGTACTCTGCATATAAGTTAAATAAGCAAGGTGACAATATACAGCCTTGACGGACTCCTTTTCCTATTTGGAACCAGTCTGTTGTTCCATGTCCAGTTCTAACTGTTGCTTCCTGACTTGCATACAGGTTTCTCAAGAGGCAGGTCAGGTGGTATGGTATTCCCATCTCTTGAAGAATTTTCTACAGTTGATTTGTGATCCACACAGTCAAAGGCTTTGGCATAGTCAATAAAGAAGAAATAGATGTTTTTCTGGAACTCTCTTGCTTTTTCCATGATCCAGTAGATACTGGCAATTTGATCTCTGGTTCCTCTGCCTTACTAAAACCAGGTTGAACATCTGGAATTTCACAGTTCACATATTGCTGAAGCCTGGCTTGAAGAATTTTGAGAATTACTTTACTAGCATGTGAGATGAGTGCAATTGTGCGGTAGTTTGAGCATTCTTTGGCATTGCCTTTCTTTGGGATTGGAATGAGAACTGACCTTTTCCAGTCCTGTGGCCACTGCTGAGTTTTCCAAATTTGCTGGCATATTGAGTGCAGCACTTTCACAGCATCATCTTTCAGGATTTGGAATAGCTCAACTGGAATTCCATCACCTCCACTAGCTTTGTTCGTAGTGATGCTAAGGCCCACTTGACTTCACATTCCAGGATGTCTGGCTCTAGGTTAGTGATCACACCATTGTGATTATCTGGGTCGTGAAGTTCTTTTTTGTACAGTTCTTCTGTGTATTCTTGCCACCTCTTCTTAATATCTTCTGCTTCTGTTAGGTCCATACCATTTCTGTCCTTTATCAAGCCCATCTTTGCATGAAATGTTCCTTTGGTATCTCTAATTTTCTTGAAGAGATCTCTAGTCTTTCCCATTCTGTTGTTTTCCTCTATTTCTTTGCATTGATCACTGAGGAAGGCTTTCTTATCTCTCCTTGGTATTCTTTGGAACTCTGCATTCAGATGCTTATATCTTTCCTTTTCTCCTTTGCTTTTCACTTCTCTTCTTTTCACAGCTATTTGTAAGGCCTCCCCAGAGAGCCATTTTGCTTTTTTGCATTTCTTTTCCATGGGGATGGTCTTGATCCCTGTCTCTTGTACAGTGTCACGAACTTCTGTCCATTGTTCATTAGGCATTCTATCAGATCTAGTCCCTTAAATCTTTTTCTCACTTCCACTGTATAATCATAAAGGATTTGATTTAGGTCATATCTGAATGGTTTAGTGGTTTCCCCACTGTCCTCAATTTAAGTCTGAAATGGCAGTAAGGAGTTCATGATCTGAGCCACAGTCAGCTCCCAGTCTTGCTTTTGCTGACTATGTAGAGTTTCTCCATCTTTGGCTGCAAAGAATATTATCAATCTGATTTTGGTGTTGACCATCTGGTGATGTCCATGTGTAGAGTCTTCTCTTGTGTTGTTGGAAGCGAGTGTTTGTTATGACCAGTGCGTTCTCTTGACAAAACTTTATTAGTCTTTGCCCTGTTTCATTCCATACTCCAAGGCCAAATTTGCCTGTTATTCCCGGTGTTTCTTCACTTCCTACTTTTGCATTCCAGTCCCCTATAATGAAAAGGACATCTTTTTTGGATGTTAGTTCTAAAAGGTCTTGTAGGTCTTCATAGAACCATTCAACTTCAGCTTCTTCAGTGTTATTGGTTGGGGCATAGGCTTGGATTACTGTGATATTGAATGGTTTGCCTTGGAAATGAACAGAGATCATTCTGTTATTTTTGAGATTGCATCCAAGTACTGCATTTTGGTCTCTTTTGTTGACCATGATGGCTACTCCATTTCTTCTAAGGGATTCCTGCCCACAGTAGTAGATATAATGGTCATCTGAGTTAAATTCATCCATTCCAGTCCGTTTTAGTTCGCTGATGCCTAGAATGTCGACGTTCATTCTTGCCATCTCGTTTGACCACTTCCAATTTGCCTTGATTCATGGACCGGACATTCCAGGTTCCTATGCAATATTGCTCTTTATAGCATCAAACCTTGCTTCTATCACCAGTCACATCCACAACTGGGTATTGTTTTTGCTTTGGCTCCATCTCTTCATTCTTTCTGGAGTTATTTCTCCACTGATCTCCAGTAGATATTGGGCACCTACTGACCCAGGGAATTCCCCTTTCAGTATCCTATCATTTTGCCTTTTCATACTGTTCATGGGATTCTCAAGGCAAGAATACTGAAGTGGTTTGCCATTCCCTTCTCCAGTGGACGACATTCTTTCAGACCTCTCCACTATGATCCGCCTGTCCTGGGTGGCCCCACACAGCATGGTTTAGTTTCATTGAGTTAGACAAGGCTGTGGTCTGTGTGATCAGATTGGCTAGCTTTCTGTGATTATGGTTTCAGTGTGTCTGCCCTCTGATGTCCTCTCGCAACACCTACTCTCTTACTTGGGTTTCTCTTACCTTTGATGTGGGGTATCTTCATGGCTGCTCCAGTAAAACGCAGCTGCTCCTTACCTTTGATGAGGGGTATCTCCTCATGGCTGCCCCTCCTGACCTCGGACGTGGAGTAGCTCCTCTCAGTCCTCCTGCTCCTGTAAATTTCATTCAAGAACATTTCTTTTGCATCCACAACCTGGATGTTTGGTACAAGAGGCTTAGTTTTTGGCCATTCTTGACCTTCTTCATGCCTTCCTCACTGAGCTTGATCATTCTAACTTGTGACTTAAAGTGAGAGATGTGTGACTATCCTTTCACTTGGACACTTAGAGGTCAGTATAAAGTTACTAATTGACTTAATTTCAATATCTTTCTGTCTCAGAAACTAGGGAGACTCAAGGAGAGGGAGAGAGAAAGGGAATGGAGCAATCAGAAGACACGCATTTGCTGAGATAAGTTTGCTGTCCTATATTGATGTGGTTCATGGCATCTCAAAACAAACTACAAGGGTAACATCAAAGGTCACTGATCACAGATTATCATAAATATAATAATAATGAAAAAGTTTGAAATATTTCAAATTACCAAAATGTAACACAGAGACATGAACTGAGCAGATGCTGTTGGAAAAATAGCAATGATAGACTTCCTCTATGCGGAAGAAAGAAATAGAGTGTTTTGCTTGAGAAGTTCTAGCAAAAGCTCCATCATGTTTCACTGTTTTTCAATATGTCATATGTTCATCCCTTGACCACTGTGGCTAATTAGAGCTGTCTGCTGAAGTCAAATCTCCCGAGTCCTCAGGCAAGCTAGTAAAGTAGGGAGAACATAGCTTTCTACACGAACTTTGGAGTATTGTTTTAGAAGAAAACTAAAGGAATGTTAGGAGAGAAAAGCAAAGGATTTTACTAAATGTAATCCTAAAGAATTATTATCTGGTAAAGCTCTGATTCTATTGTAGCTAACTGCCATATACACCGCCCCAAAGGGCCAATGTACCTCACACAGGAATATTTCAAATGTACCTGAAGTTTTATGGTCACATCATGGCCAAGAACATGGGCATCCTGTGGTTTAAAAAGGGGCCATAGCACTAGGCTACATGTTCATCAGCATCTCTAAAGCCTCGGCATTGTGCCAGTGAAGGGGCTGATGATTTCAATCACTTTTCCCCAAGCTTTCTTCATGCTCATAACTTACACTTAGCTCACTTCTTTTCTTTCATATCTGCCATCGCTTAGTTCCAGATTCTTACCATCTTTCTAATCTTCCCTCTCCTAAGCAGAGAATGAAATCTCAAAAGTGAAAAAAAGTCAAGTCCTAAATTTCTCATTTTCTTCCAATATGCTCACTGAAAAAGACAAATTCATACATTAAAATTCATATGTCACATTTCTCCTCTTAGGACTTTAGTAGGTGCATGGTTTTTGCCTAGGGATAATCAGGTATAAGGGCTTCCCAGGTGGCACAAGTGGTAAGGAACCTGCCTGTCAATGTAGGAGACATAGAGATGTGAGTTCAGACCCTGGGTCAAGAAGATGCCCTGGAGGAGGGAATGACAACCCACTCCAGTATTCTCGCCTGGAGAATCTCATGGACAGAGGAGCTTGGTGGGCTACAGTCCATAAGTTCACAAGGAGTCAGACAACTAAAATGATTTAGGATGAACACATGTGATCAGGTATATTTATCTTCTCATTAAGTACCAATTTGACATAGTCTCCTAAAGCAGGTTTTGTCCTGTGAACTCTTGAATAGTTTTCAGAGTGGGTTATTTTGTTTTAATGAAAATTATGAAAAAAAGTTTTTAAGCGTAAATTTATGTGACTTTTAAAAAATTCCATAGTCAACATCAGAAAAAAATTAGATCAAAAATAAGTTAAGGAAGACTAAACAGAATTATTTGTTAATTCACCTCATGCCAGATGTTGGGCCCAGTATTACCAGCATACTGCTGTTAATTCAATAACTTCTTTCCTGGGTGTAACTCAGTTTTGGGACTTATCTCTTTCAGTTAAACATTTCTTTAAAGTGGTTTTATCTCTAGTGGTTAAAATTTTGCTGAACTTGGCCATACATGAAGATCAAACATTGGCTTATTTTGGGGTCTCAGAGTTGTAGTGGATTTTTAAGAAGTTGGGAGTCACCCATGAGCCATCATAGCTCATCTCTCTACCAGAATGTTGCTGTCAGAATCCTAGCCAAATTTTCTCCTACCTATTTTGCACATGTGACCCACTAGTCTAGAAGCTCATGACCACCAACTCTTGAGTATCTTTTGGTCGTAGATCAGCAGATCAATAAGTTATTCTGAGTTAAAAAGAATATATAATTGTGTATTTATATTTACTTGATTTTCTCCAAGTTTCTATCATGATCTTAGAGTATAAGAAGAGATTATAATGTCTACAACATTCATTAGCACTTGACTCATAATTTGATTCCATTCAATGCCAAATCCCCCAGGGTGAATACATCTAAATTGCTATATATATATATTATATCAATAAACATCAGGATTCAGAATCATGTGCTGGGCTAGTTACTTAAAAAATAGAAACTGTTGTTTTAGTGGGGGTTGCTTAAGCCCCACATTCTGAAATAGCTGACCTAAAGAATTGGAGAAATTTCTCCCTCAGAGGACCTACTACCTAGGGTCAGACTATCGGGCACTTCACATTCTGAAGTAGAGCAATGTGAAAGTTCTTTTTCAAAAACTAATAAACAAATAAGAGAAAACAAACTTTAGCCTTCAGTCAGTAAAAAGCTATAATGGCATAAGCTATAAACAAGCTATAAATAGCAACAGTTCTTTTGAATGATGGCCACATTAGTAAACTAAATTGAATTTGTGTTGAGTCATGACATAAGAAACCTTTTACAAGCCTTAGAAAAGAATTGGAAATAATTATTGTTGAGAAATATATCATGGTATGCACTTCACAAACACCAGCTTTAATTGGTTGCTCTTATGTTTGAAGAGCAATTGACTTTACCTGTGACTACAGATCCAAGATCTAAATGCCTAGGTGTCTGTCTACAGCCTAGAACATAATTTGCATTATGACTAAATGGGGCCACATACTGGCACTAGATTATATCCTGGTTTATTTTGTTTGCTCATCAGCATCTAACATATTATTTGGCACAAAGAAGATTCTTAATAAATGTTTGCTGAGTTGGATCAGTAATCACCCCTCATTGAAGTTTTTACTGTAGTACATTGTGATAGTTTATTTTTTTAATAAATGAAATAATGATGTTATTTATATATTCCACAATGTAAAAATGTGTTTTGCTTTGTTTTTACAATATCTCATTTGATGATTCTTTTTGCTCATACTATTAATATTCATTATTCTATGTAAAAAAATTTTATTGAAGTTTAGTTGATTTACAAAGTGTTAATTTCTGCTGCACAGCAAAGTGATTCAGTTATACATACATACATTCTTTCTTATATCTTCTTTTCCATTATAGGATATTGAATATAGTGCCTTATTCTATACAGTAGGGCTTAAAAAAAAATTGATTCATTGAGGGTGGATCCCTGTCTTTCAATACAGAATTCCTGCAGTTAAGTGTTGGATTTAGCTAGAAGAGTTCAATAAATATTTGTTCCACAGACAAATGGAAGTTAAATTAATTATGATACCTTTGAAAAGGACTAGGTGAGAAATGCTCCAAATGTGAGAGCTGAAGTCATTGAAACCAGAAGTCTATGGTAGATTTTCCCAAAGACAGACTGCAAATTATGGAGACTCGAATTTATATATATTTGACTTCCTATCAGCATGGCTTATGAACTCTACTCATAAACTCATAAACTTGTTATGCCTGACACTTTAAAATCAGAAATGCTTAATTCTTTACCAGCAACTATAAGTCATTCACTTCCACTGCTGATTGCGCCGGAATATTTTCTACTTGGAGAATATTTTCTACAAACCAACTCCCTCACCCTCCCAGTAATATCTCCCAATACAATAGACATTATCTGAGAGATTTCAGTACCAAGATAATATCTGTTACTATTTACATCCTGATTGTTTTCTCTTATGAGATTGAGCTGTCCTTTTGAGATTTTGCTTATTTTTCATCACCAAATATCTCTTGAGCCTATAAAATGTCCTTCCTTGTTTCCTGAGTGTGAATAAACAGTCATAGCTTCTAATCCTTCACCTGTAAATCATCTGTTCAGGTCTTTGACAGTGTGGAGCTGATGCAGCGCGGTTTTGCTTGTCAGTGTATTCCTCCTGATCTGAAACCACAAATGTTTTCTTCTGAAGATTCCCAGTGTCTCAAAGATGGGCTTGTGATGTTCCATAGCCTTTGATGACACACGCTCATGGCACAGATGTGGGAGTGACAGGGTTTCATTTATACATTACATGGTGTTGAGTTTTTCCATGTACGGAGTTATATGTAGGGAGACAGAGGAGATAACTGAAGTAAAAGTATTTGCATTTATGAAATGCTCTCAAATATATCAATATTATGTAATGATGGGAATATACAGTTACAAATTTTCTAAAGTAAATGCTCTAAGAAAAAGAAGGGGAGGGGTATATTTTCCTTTACTGTCAACAGGGAAATTTTTAGTGTTTATTTGTCCTTGCAATATCAGAGCATTTATCACTTTCTGATTTATACTGTTCTCATTTTCAACATACATTATCGATACAGCCAGTGCCCTTTTCATAGCCCCTCATGCCCAGTATGGTCTCCGTACACACAGTGTTGCTAACTGAACACCTCTGACTCTTCATCTGAGTGCATTCAGCTCCAGAGCAAGGTGAGCTGAGAACTAGAGAATTAATGCCCCCAGAGCAGCCTACAACCAACAATGGATGGGAAGTTGAGGAATGGATACTCCAGTCTCTCTGTCCGTTGGCACAAATACCTCTGAAGTTCTTGTCTCTCTGCTTGCCAGTGGAATATGACATTCTCAAAAGTGAATTTCTTGATAATGCACTTTTTTTGGCTCCTTTCACTTCTCTGTTTTGCTCCCCAAACCTCAGGGATGTTTCCTGGGATTGCCTCCTGAGAGAAATGCTTATGTTTAAATCCTTGCCTCATCATTCTGATGGAACTCAGAGTCCGTTCATACTGCAGTGAACTGAGAGCAGCGATTCTAATCACCTATCATTCATCTCATAGCATAGTTCCAACAGACTTGCACAGACCTGGCATTCAATACTGGATGAATGACTTTCTGAGTTTGCTTTAGTAATGCATTTTGCTATGAACACAGATTGGTTTGTAATATTAAACAGTTCCCAACAATCTTCAAGGCATGCTTCTAAGAATGAGGTAATACTTATCATGTATTGAATATCTATAGTGGTTGGTAGATATAGTGGAGGTAGACATTTAGAAAGTGCATCTTATTTTATCTTCATAAATTAAGAACTAGTTAAAATGGACAGGTTTCTGTGGTTAGATTGCCAGGTTTCAGGGTCCATTGCAATTCTGGAAACCCCAGAAAAGAACTTTCCTATCTATGCCTCTTTCATCTCCTATAAAATGGGATGATATTACCTGCCTTTTCAGTAGTCACCCTAAAGCTGAGTTTCTCTGCTGAGTTTATGATTAATCTCTCTATCCCAAATTTTATTCCTTTTCTTGCCCTGCACCTGTTCCTTCAAGATTGAAGAAAATCAAAGAAAATAGGTCATTATAACTGAGCGGGACTCTACAGGGCCTTCCCAGGAAGACTCCCCAATATCCTCTGCCTGCCTTTTGTCTGTAGAAAAATTTTATCCTTCTATGCTTTCCCTAAGTTCCAAAGAGCAAATTTAATTAGAGAAATGAAAAAAAAAATGCAGAAGCAAAGGAAAACAATCAAGCAAGACAAAACAATAATCATTTAGCTATTAAGCAAAGCCAAGACATTGAGTTCCTCCTCAAGGGCTACAGATAACATTCTGAGTCATACCCTTGAGCTGTGTTTCAGATACTGAAACCCAGCTATTGAAATTTAACTGCATGCTGACCACAGGCATATACATAGACCTCAGACAACTTGGAACCAGGTTGAAGATGTTGACTCCTAATGACCTCATTACCAAGCAAACAGAAGAGTGTCCACAAGATGATCAGGCACCCTGTGACCCTTTCTCTCACCCCTTCCTAAAAAACCCTTCCCTGAGATCCACTGGGGGAGTTCAGATCTTCTGAGCATCACCTGCCTGTATTGCTTGCTTGGCACCCTGCAGTGAATGCTTACTTTCCTTCATCATTACCTGGCATCAGTAGATTGGCTTTTTATTTAAAGCATCACTGCATGAGGGTGAGTAGAACAGGTTTGGTTAGATAACAGAATGAATGCATTTGATATTATCAATACAAAGTTACAGTAAATAAAATGATTTTTAATTTTTGCATTATTGATAATTGTTTTTTCTCAAAAGATTCCTGTTATCTCTCTTATTTCTCCATCAAGTATCTATGGAATATATAATATACTCCAGATATCATGGTGAGTATTGGGAATTGATAGGGCCTACATACTTGCTCACTGTTAAAATGGTTCATTATGTTGACCTTGCAAACAAAGGATAAAGCCACAGTGACCCTTGAGATTGACCAAATTGCCCAATAGACATTCTGTTATCTGCTGGTGCCTAACTTCTCAAGGCTATGAGACCACTGGATCCCAAATCTCTGGCTATGTGAGTGCAGGACTCAGCTACAGGCTAAAAATCAACCATCATCCTTTCAGAGAATTTTTCATTGGCAGGGAGGGTGTAAGAAAGACCCCATCAGAAAGGGAGGACATCGGTACTCCTTAACGTCCAGTCATCCTCTCATTTCCCTTTAATAAATTTCCCTTTTCTTTGCCTGCCTGGCTCACTCTCTTTTCTCCACACTCGCCTTACAGGAATATAGCAGGGAACGAGGGAAACACAGCTCTTGTTTTCATGGAATAGATTTTATAGTTTTGTAAGGATGACAAACACCCATTTGTACAACTAAAGATAGTATCATAAACTGTGAAAGTGAATGATTATATCAACATTTACCAGGGAGGTATAAGATTGTTTGAGAGGTCTGGAAAGCTTGCCTCAGGAAGTGACTTGAAGAATAAGTAGAAATTAGGCAGTTAAAGAATTGGGGGCTGGCTGGGGAGGGGGTAAGCATTCTAGGGAGAGGAAGCAGCTTATGGGGATTCTCCAAAGTGGCAAAACTCTACATTTAAGGAACTGAAAGAAGCCCAGTGGAGCTGGATCTTAGTATTTTTAAATTCTCAACATCCTAGAAAAACCTTGCTTTCACTTTTTCAGTAACTTAGTTTCCTTGTACCATCTTGTAAATTTTTTCAATATCAGAGAGCCCTCTTACTCACCTTGAGGTATCCAAGACTTAAAAAAACCCTAAAGCTTAATAAAATAAAGTTAGTTCTTACTGACTCAGAAGTAATTTTTCAAAAGTTCTTGGATTTAAATATTCTTTTGTCAGCTCAACTTTAATTTCAGAGGTTTTAGGAAAAGAATAATTATATGCTAATTCTGATCTCAAAATGTCACTGAGAATTATTAACCAGAAAAGAAAGGAATATTGTATTTAAATATTTTCTACCAGAATAAAATTTTTTAAAGAAGGTCTTATTATTTTGGATTTTGAGCATTATCTGAACATGCCTCTGTTCATATTATTTGATGTTTCTAAATATTTAAATAAAAGTCCCAGGAAATTCTGGTGTTAACAACTTTATGTACGATAAAATTCACACTATTTTCATTTGTGTGAAATAAAATATTTACTAATTTATAATGTAAATATTTATAAAACAATACAATTAGCATAATAACAATAGTTTGATGTGTGAATTAAAAACGTTACCTGCCACGTGTGCATGCTGAGTCACTTCAGTCTTTGTAGCCTCATGGACTGTAGGCTGCCAGGTTCCTCTGTCCACGGGATTCTCCAGGCAAGAATACTGGCGTGGGTTGCCATGCCTTCCTCCGGGAGATATTCCTGACCCAGGGATGGAATCCATATCTCTTTTGTCTCCTGCATCATCAGGTGAGTTCTTTACTACTCGCGTCACCTGGGGTACCTGCCATATCAGTAAACAAAGGATGTTGCAGTCATCAAGTCATCACATTAGAGCTGTCCCCAAAGGGCAAGCCCTGAGAAGACTCAAAATGAGTAAGCATAGGATACTGGCCCCAGATAGGTGGGTGTATATCAAAGGAATGATTTCAGTGAGCCTAGAATCTTGCATCTTCCCATATATAAAGAACTAAGTTCCTTGAGATATCTGGCTTTCTTTAATTAACAGTTTTCTTTTGATATTCTGTACCTGGTCTTTATTGCAAAAACTCCTGTAAATCCTGCCTTTCCCGCTTCCTCTTTGGAACAGTCCCTCAAAGTTTTCTGAGATACTGTGTTGCAGGCTTAAATCCTCATTTTTGTCACCAAATAAAACATAATTCTTAAATTTTAGATTTAGATTTTTTTTTCTCAGTAAACAGATGTTACCCAGGAATAGGAAGGATGAGTTTAAAGTCTTCTTGTTTTTAATTTATAATTTCATGCTAACATTTTTATCAGTTAAATGAGATAATCCATATTTTAGCACATAGTGGTATTAATTTTTTCTGTTGCTGCTATTTAGCTATGTATTTTCTCTATGTTTCTCTCCAAGTACTTTCCTATTTACCTACAAGAACTTTAACAGCTTCTGAAAAGAAAATAAGTTTTTTTTTTGATTGATAGTAAATCACAAAGTAAGGTTGACCCTAAAATATAATGGACATGAAATCTTTCTCCATAAGCAAAGCTCAGCATCAATAATGACAAAATAGAGATCATTGGACCCCTTGTATCTGAGTAATTCAAGTCCAAAATTACCCTAGATATTTCTTTCTCTTCCTTGCTGTTATTTCTAAAAAAAAATCAACCAATCCTATCATTATGAACACTTTAAAGACAGAACAAAAGTTGCAACTTTTGTTGCAATGTTGTGGAATCTAGTCACAAAACACATCTCAGTGGACATGAAAGAGAGTGGAGTACAGTTTATTTCTCCAGTGGGTCCAAGGGAAATCAGTTCCCAACAAGGACCCTGATGTTTCTGAGAGGCCCAGTTTTATACCCCCCACTACATGACTGGTTACATGTTAGCAACCTCTTTGTTGTATAATACTGAGTTTTACAACAAGGAGGTGCTAGGAGAGCAAGCAATTAATGTTAAAGGGGGGAGGACGGGGGCAGTAATGATTATACATCAAGGGGGGATGTCTCCATGGTTAATTTAACAGAGGCAGCCTGACCTCAACTACAATCTCCATTTGTCATCTGTAGGGAAGTAAGTCTCTAGGAAACCTGGTTTTCACTAGCAACGGTTTCCTCACTCTTGGGCAGGGTTCAGGCCCAGTTCACATTCAGTCTTGAAGAAGGATGACAGTCTTCAAGATGGAGTCTCTCCTGCTTTCCTCACACTGGCCCCAACAGCAACATATCCATCTTGGAGCTGGAAGTGCTTCTTACCTCCAGACCAATAGTGAGAAGTGCTTTTCAATAGTTATTCATTGTACCTCTCCTTTGCTGCAATCTGGGATCTCGGTTTCTAAAATGGCATGATTCTTTCACTGGGGATGGGTGGAGAGGTAGTCTCTGAATTACTTTAGTTCAGTGCTCTAAGTTAGCATCTTGTAGATGTTCTGGTTGAACCCACAATTCATGAAGATTGTTAGTGATCACACAGAAAGAACAGGTTCAGGAAAGCTTATTTGGAGATATATAAAAAACCAAAGTAACAATTTACTCCTTCATAGAGGGTGGGTAGAGAGTTAAGGGCTATGATGTTATTTGCTGCTAAGTCACTTCAGTTGTGTCCGACTCTGTGACCCCATAGATGGCAGCCACCAGGATCCCCCATCCCTGGGATTCTCCAGGCAAGAACACTGGAGTAGGATGCCATTTCCTTCTCCAATGCATGAAAGTGAAAAGGGAAAGTGAAGTCACTCAGTCCATGGACTGAAAAAAATCCATGGGATTTTCCAGGCAAAGTACTGGAGTGGGGTGCCATTGCCTTCTCTGATGATGTTATTTAGTCATTTACTAAGTTGTGTCTTAACTATTTTGTAACCCCATGGATTGTGGTCTTCCAGGCTACTCTGTCCATGGGATTTTCCAGGCAAAAATACTGCAGTGGGTTGCCATTTCCTTCTCCAGGGGACCTTCCTGACCCAGGGACTGAATGCACATCTCCTGCATTGGCAGACAGATTCTTTACCAACGGGTCACCAGGGAAGCTGTAAGAGCTATATTTGTAACATAACAATGCTTAAGAGGTAGTGTCTGCAGACAACCTATAGCTAACAATGAAGTCATGGAGAGAAGGGTGGGAACCGGAGGCTAGACCCAATTAAGAATCTTTGTTTATAAATTAACACAAAAGCACACATCTGTTGGTCTTTTTAAATCAGCTAAGTTTTGAGCTCCCTTTCCCTGAGGGGCAGGAAATCCAGCTCCATCACTGCAGTGTCCCTCTTTCTCCAGGGAAGGGCAATGTACTGTGAATTTTATGCTACTGGCCAGATCCTGAGGATGCCTGCTTGTTATCTGTAAACTGTGATGCAATCACTGCTGAGACATTCAGGGATCCCACTGGTTCTGCTGCTTCTAGGTCATACCTAAAGCATGAGATGTTTTGTGGAGGTGGGGGACCACATGGCTGAAATATCTAAACCTGCTGTGCAGCAATTTCATTCTGCAATCTGGTGTCCTCTTGCAGTCTGGCACCCTTCAAGGGCTAGCATCCTCTTGAAATCGGTCTGAAGCAGTGCTTCAGACAGGCTTCATAGAGCTCCTAATGAAAACCACGGACAACTGCCTTCATTACTGGTGTTCAGAAAGGGTCTTCTTCAGTCTGTGAAAGATCTTCCTTCTTTTTATGTGTTCTCAGATAGACTTCCACTGTAACATTTATTCTCTTTAGGAGACACACCTCCATATCTTCAGTGGGTTTGATTTTGGGAAACAACAGCAAAGAAGGAGATTCTTTCATTTGCTTTCAGTGCTGCTACAATATATCCATGAAGCATAGATAGATAGTACAAATTAATATTGTTTAAATGAACGAAAATGTAGCAGAATGTGCAAGAACAAAAGAATACTTTCAAATTCTACCTGAAATATGGTAACAAAACAAGCAGTAGTTAAGTGAATGCTTTGATAATTGTTTTGATCATATTTAATGATAGAAGATAATTAAAATACATAGATGAATTAAAACAGTATTATATTTTACATATCTCTGTCTATCTACTTATCTATTATCTATCTATCTATCATCAACCTGTCCAGGCTTTAAAGGTCTCTGAGGAGTTTTTTAAGTGGAATTAGCTTTTTGAGACCAAATTTTAGCTGTAGCTCCTATCATCTGAACAATGGATTTAAGATCCCCAGAGTAGTGACCTCAATTATTTCTCCAAAGAAGTATATCCCTTATGCTGACAAGATAGTGAGCATAAGTACTTCAGTCTTCTTTTTTCCCCTATTTTGATTTATCTAGCCCTTGAAGTTTCCCGAAAGAGCTTTCTGATGCTCCAGAAGATTTCCAGAACCCAAACAAAAAGAGTTGTCTTCCAAAGCCCCAAAGTTGTTCCAGAGCAGTACTCCTTTGTGCCTGGACACTTACAAAGGCTTTCATAAAAACAGCTATTTCAGCCACTCTCTGACCTTTCTCTTTCACAAATACTAACATTTTACTGCCGTCTCCATCTTATTACATCCTGCTTTTATAAGAACACACAGTAATTTGGGCGAGAGCCTGTCTCAATGCAGATACAGTCAAAGTCGATCTCTCCATTTCAATAGCTCTCCTAAAATAGTAATTACTGCAGACAGAACAATGGTTCCTGAAATGTCCATGTCCTGATCTCTGGAACCTGTAGATATGTTGCCTTACACAGTGAAGTGAAATTAAATTTCCTGATCAGATGACCTTAAAATAGAGATATTATCCTGAATGATCCATTGTATCTAAATACAATCATGAAGATACTTATAACTGGAAGAAGGATGCAGAAGAAGAGTATCAGAGAGCCATGTACTTCCATGCACATGGTTGGAGATGCAACACTGTTGAGTGTGAAGATGGATGAAAATAGCCAGAACCAAGGAATGTGGGTGAAAAAGACAAGGAAACAGATCCATTCTAAGAGCCTCCAGAAAGAAATGCATCCTTACCAGCACCTTGATTTTGGCCTGGAGACCCATGGCTGATTTCTAAATGAAGGAATTAAATGATTATTCATTATGAAATGGTTATTATAGTAAGTTTAGTGAACATTCACCATCTCATATAAGTAGAACATTAAAGATATAGAAGAAAAATATTTTTGCCTTGTAATGAGAACTCTTAGGATTTACTATCTTAACAATTTTAACATATAACATGCGACAGTGTTAATCATATTTATCATGTTGTACATTATATCCCTAGTATTTATTCATCTTATAACTGGAAGTTTGAGCCTTTTGACTGCCTTCATCCAGTTTCCCCTCCCTCACCACCCACCTGGAATAACCACAGATCTGATCTCTTTTTCTATGAGTTTGTTTGTTTTTGAAGTATAATTGACCTATGACTCGTTGTTGATTCCTGGTATACAACATAGTGATTCAATATTTCTTTACACTCTAAACTGATCACCAAGATAAGTTTAATTGTCATTTCCCCAGTGGTTTTTGAGAAAGCTTTCTCATATTTCTCAGCTTCCCTTTCTGTTAGACGTGTTTGTGTGGCTGTCTTCTGGTCAGTGAAGTGTGAGCTGGCAAGGTGTATACCTGATGCAGTCCAGGCCCTTTGAAATCTCCTGTTCTCCGTCCACCAGTTTAAAACAGGGGAATCCAGGGGCTTGGATAGAAAGACCCTGGGCCTCTGCTGTATGCATCTATCATCCTAAACTGGACTATAATTTGAGAAACAGAGTAGCAGTGTAGCCTGATAATAGCTGCTTAGTCGCTTCAGTCGTGTCCGACTCTGTGTGACCCCATAGACGGCAGCCCACCAAGCTCTGCCATCCCTGGGATTCTCCAGGCAAGAACACTGGAGTGGGTTGCCTTTTCCTTCTCCAATGCATGAAAGTGAAAAGTGAAGGTGAAGTTGCTCAGTTGTGTCCGACTCTAGCGACCCCACGGACTGCAGCCTACCAGGCTCCTCCATCCATAGGATTTTCCAGGCAAGAGTACTGGAGTGGGGTGCCATTGCCTTCTCTAAGTCACTGTAAATTTTGGTGTTGTGAGTTACAATAAATAGCCCATCCTAACTGGTAGAGGTCCTCCTTTTGTCTCTGAAGATAAGCTACCTAAATCTATCAGATTCACTTTTGCTCTATGATACTATAAATTTTAGGCTTTGGAATACCTCATGGGTATACTCTGTTGGGGACTGAAGAAATGGCATTGAATCTGGGACCAGGGTAGAGTATGAGGAGGCCTGGATGTATAAGCCTCTCTCTTTATTCTGCATATTGAACACCTAGGTGATGCACATATATGCTGATTTTTATGGTAGATTGAAAAGATTATCAGTTGCTAAAAATGGTGGACTACAAGTCCTTTCATCTGTGACCATGTGACTGTTCTGCAGAGTTAAGTTGGGAGGTTTGGGGAGGGTAGAAGTGAGGGAAGGAGCTTTCAGGGAAGGTAGAGAGCAGTTTGAAAGATTAAATGTTGAGAAGAAGACCGTTCATGGTTTTTCAATTAAAGATGACCAAAGTTCACTAAGGCTCTGGGATGCTCAAGCCCACTCTAGGGTATTCTATCAATATGAAAGTAAAGATGGAGGCCGATGGCAGCAAGGCCACTGAACTTGAGTGGAGATATCTAGAGGACAAATAATAAAAATGTCAGTGAGGTTACCAGGTAATGGGTTAGAGGTGAAAATTGTGAACCTGGAGTTGAACATATCTAAGGAGATGGAAATTGGTCATATTTTATAGATTAAACTGAAGAAGCATATAACATTCACCCAAGAAAACAATAAAAAGTGGAGTGGTATAGAGGAAGGGAAACTGGTTTGTCTCCTTATTCAACAGTGGAGTGACCCTAGACAAGACACATCTCATCTGAGTCTCTGATTTCTTGTCTTCAGAGATGGGGATTTTATTGCCAGACTTGCTATTGGGGGCAATCAAATTAAATATGTATGGGGACACATTTGGTAACATGTAAAATTCATTTCAAAGTAATTATTGTGTCTATAACTCTTATGACTCCAGATTAGCTAAGTAAACCAAGGCATGACTTGGCAGTCAGTGGGAAAGACTCCAGGGTAGAGTACAGAAAATAGACTTTGAGATGTACACATGTGTTGTAAGGAATAATTATATTATTTTTAAAAGGGTTTTTTGATCATCTCTCTGGTACTGACTTGGAATAACACTATGGCAAGACATATGCTGGTGGAATAGATTTATTACATGCACAGTTTCTAGAAAAGCGAGGCATCCCATGTAGGGAGCCATGGGAAAAACTCCAAGAGAGAGAGATCAACTAAACAGGTGGGGTGCTGAGGGGGTTGCTGTAGGCAAGTGCCATTATTGGAAGTCACAGTGGAGTAGGCCAGTGAAAGTGTAAGGGTGTGTTTGAATAGCAGGAGGTCACAGTTGGGGAGGGCAAGAAAGAGAACTTGGGGCAAAAACCAGCATTATCACTCTGGTATATCTGGCCACCCAGACAGGATGCTTACAGTCAGTTTGTAGGATGTTGGCACATCAAGAAACAGGACGTTTAAAAAATTTATAATACAATGTACCTGTTCCAATTGGATTGCCAACTTTATCAAAGTTCCTACATCTCAGTACTTCTGTGGTGGTTCAGTGGCTAAGACTCTGCTCCCAGCTCCCAGTGAAGGGGGGCCCAGGTTCCAGAAACTGCATTCCACATGCTACAACTAAGACCTGGTACAGTCAGGTAAATAAATATTTAAAAAACAAGAAGCTCCTTTGTCTCATTTCTCAGTGGTGAGTTAGAATACACAGTGAAAAAGCAAAGCAGGTAAGGGGATATTTTTCATTTCAACTAGGATTTCGCCCTAATGGAAGTTGACCGTCAGACTGAGTGTGGATGGAGGCTGCTTTCTTTTCCCATGTGTCTTATCAGCTGCTTACCAGAAACTACCGTTTACCCAACCACTGGTCTCATATGGCTCAGAGAATAATTCAGGTTAAAAAAATAAGTATAACCTTAAAATGAAAAGCATTGACTCTGTGGCCAGACTGAGTGGGTTCAAATCCTAGCTCCTCCATTTACTAGGTGTGTATTATAGGTGAAGTTATTTAATTGCTCTCAGTTTATTCATGAATAAAATGTGCATTATTTCACATTTCAGTTCACAGGACTATTGTCAGGATGAAAAGAGTTAATATATGTCAAGTGAAGAGTAGTGGCATATACAAGGTAGTTAATGAATATGAACTACCATACTTTTATAGTTATTGTTATTACCAAGGAAAGAATTCTAACATGGGCCCAAAAGACCTGAATTCTTGCCTATATTTGTCAGCTGAAAGTGACAGAAACAAAATCAGGCTAAATTAAACAAAATGTAGAAGTAATTGACTGGCTTATATAACTTACAAATTTTAAGAGTAAGTCTGATTTTGTGCAGTTAGATGCTACATTCGGTGCTTCTCTGGTGGCTCAGATGGTAAAGAATCTGCCTGCAATGCAGGAGACAGTTTTGATCCCTGGGTCAGGAAGAATGCCTGTAAAAAGGAATGGCTACTCACTCCAGTATTCTTACCTGGGAAATTGCATGGTCTGGGGCTACCATGGGGTCACCAAAGAGTCAGACAGCACTGAGTGACTAACACTTTCACTTTCAGATGCTATAATACGTTCAGGAATTTAAATGATGACCTCAGATATCTTCTTTTCTCTCCTTTTCTTGCATTGTTCTCCTTTAATTGGGATTAGTTGTTAGGCAGACGTTTTCTCCATGACATGTGGTGACCTTTGGTAGGTCTATGTTCCCAGCTAAGCAGCCAGCAGAGAATGAGATCACCTCTTGCTTGATGAATCCAGCAGGAGTTAAAAAACACACTATGAACCTGTGAGTGGTTTAGTCACTTTAATACTACCTGCTCTAGAGAGGGAGAGTGGTGGTTCCCCACACAAAATCAGGGTACTATTTTAAGATAAGATTTTAAGATAACTGATGCTGAGCAGACAAAAATACAGGAGACGGCTTGCTGTAGACCCACCTCTGAAATTTACTAGCAATACAACCTTGAACTTGGGACCCAAGCTTTCTGAGTTTTAGTTCTTCAACTATATAATGGGATTAATGCCAGCTCTATCCAATTCACTATGTCAATAAGAGGGTTAAATAAAAGAATGTGAGAGCCCTTTGCAAACAGCTCTATCTGAGCATAGGGAAGCAATATTATCTTTATTATCTTCTGCTTGACTTTTCTGGGGTTTAAAGCATCTGTCACCTCTACTATCTTCTGTTTATTTAAACTGATGTGCTGGAAAAAAAAATTCCTTCTTGAATCTATTCAGAAAAATACTAAAAGCCAAATAAAAGGCAGCCTGGACTTCTATAGATTCTATTAATCACATCAGCCCAACTCAGCACATTGTCATTTATCATTACTCTTTGTTGATTACATGTCAGCCAGTCTTCAGTCCACTTCAAGGGAGCCCTACCAATCCTAATTCATTCTAATTAGTGAGACTCTGCATCTCTGTGACAGAGCAGGAGACATTTTGCTCAAGAACATTTTTCCCACAGTGTAGTAACTGCATTCCTTCGTTTTGTCTAGTCTGTTAATTGCACTTAAAATGGAACTTAAGTTTACATGTTGCAATGTGCTTTATCACTCAAAGTACACTCTCAGGGAAAACTGATATAATCTTTTTTTCTTTTTTCTTTAAAAAGTATTTCATTTAATTTTTTTTGTTGTTGTTAGAAATGGAAATGATGAGTATCTATGGTTCTCAAGACTGCCCTCCTTGACATGGAAAGGATGTATTAATATTACAATACAAGCACCAGTAGCCTCTTAGGACCATCTCATCTTACTGTAAGCGTAATTGTAGATGAATAGTGCTTTTCATGGAGAAGGTAATGGCACCCCACTCCAGTACTCTTGCCTGGAAAATCCCATGGATGGAGGAGCCTGGTAGGCTGCAGTCCATGATATTGCTGCCAGTCAGACATGACTAAACGACTTCACTTTCACTTTTCACTTTCATGCATTGGAGAAGGAAAAGGCAACCCACTCCAGTGTTCTTGCCTGGAGAATCCCATGGACGGTGGAGCCTGGTGGGCTGCCGTCTACGGGGTTGCACAGAGTCGGACACGACTGAAGCGACTTAGCAGCAGCAGCAGCAGCAGCAGCAGTGCTTTTCATGAAAAAAAAAAAAAATGATTCTGCAAACTGAAATTGATTCACTCACTGAGTCCTCATCTAAGAATCCTTGTGGGGTAGGTTTTATAGTACACTTTATACAGATTAGGAAAATGAGGTCTGAGAACAAATGCATTTAGCATTACACAGTTTGGAAGTGGTAGTAGCAGGACTCAGACACATCTATTAACGGCAGATGTCCACGGCCACACCCTGCATCCCAAATGGGAAGGGCTGGAGGGCAAGCTGTGCTGTCTGCAGGGAGGCCGTCTCTACCTGGCGTGTCCACTCACGGCAGGTGGCTGTGCCCAACAACTGGTATACATGCAGGTTTCAGTGACAAGGGCAGGAAAGGGAATCTATCGTGCTCCGGGAGCTTTGAATCAAGGCATGGTGAGTCAGGTAGGTCACTCTGACTCTTGCTAAGCCTGGAATGGGTGGCTCTTAATTCTAAAAATATTCTCAGCAATTTTAAGGAGGTACGATTGACATCATCATCTACGATATTTAATAATGCTACTTGATAACTCTTGTCATATTTAGACACATAGGAAACCATCACCAAAATCAAGATAATGAAAATATTCTTCACCCCCTTCCTTTGTCTTTCTGTCCCTTGAGAATCCCTTCTACTCTCCCCTCCCACATCGCTCCCCCTACCTCCAGGCAACCACTGATCCACTTTCTATTACTGTAGATTAGTTTTCAGTCTTCAGAATTTTAGTAAATGAAGTCATACGTACTTATTTTTCCTTCTGGTTTCTTTCACTCAGCATAATAATTTCGAGGTACATCTGGGTTGTGGCATGTATCTATACTTCATTTCCTTCTATTGATGAGTAGCATTTTGATGTATGAATATATCACAGTATCCATTTACCTTTTCGTTTAATTTTATTAAGTACAGTTGATTTACAATGTTGTGTTAATTTCTGCTGTACAGCACAGTGATTCAGTTATACATATATATATATTCTTTTTCATGGAAATCCCTGGTGGGCTATATATAGTCCGTGGGATTGCAAACAGTCAGACATGACTGAGTGACTAACACACCACACATTCTTTTATATATTCTTTTCTATTATGATTTATCACAGGATAATGAATATAATCCAGTGTGTTGTACAGTAGGATCTTTATTATTTCATTTTTTTGGCTTACTTTAGGTTTTGTTTGCTTTCTTTTTCTGGTTGCTTCAGGAAGAGGCTGAGGTCATTGATTTGAGACTTTCTTCTTCTACAAGTGTTTAGTGCTAAAAATTTCCATCTAAGTCCTGCTTTAATTGGAGAAGGCAATGGCACCCCACTCCAGTACTCTTGCCTGGAAAATCCCATGGATGGAGGAGCCTGGTAGGCTGCAGCGCATGGGGTCGCTGTGAGTTGGACACGACTGAGTGACTTCACTTTCACTTTTCACTTTCATGCATTGGAGGAGGAAATAGCAACCCACTCCAGTGTTCTTGCCTGGAGAATCCCAGGGACGGGGGAGCCTGGTGGGCTACCGTCTATGGGGTCGCACAGAGTCGGACACGACTGAAGCGACAGCAGCAGCAGCAGCAGCCTGCTTTAATGGGATTCCACAAATTTTGATACATTGTGTGTTTATTTTCATCCACTTCAAGATACTTTTAAACTATCATTTTATTTATTTTTGACTCATGGGCTATTCAAAAGTGTGTCATTTAGTTTCAAAGTATTTGGTGATTATCCAGAGACCTTTATGGTTTTGACATTTAATATTTAATTTTTATCAGAGAACGTATTTTTTTATTACTTGAGTTATTCGTGAATTTGTGGATTTTTGCTTTACGGTCCAGAAAATGGTCCATTTTGACAAAATTTCCAAGTTTATTTAAAAAGAATGTACATTGTGCTGTTATTGGGTGGAGTGTTCTATAAGTGTCAGTTGGATTAAATGTATGGATAATGTGGTTCCTTTTTCTCATTCATTCCTGAATTTTGCATGTTTTTATCATTTATTGAGTGAGTGCTAAGATTTCCAGCTATTATTGTGGAGTTGTTTTTTACCTTTGCAGTTCTATTAATTTTTGCTTCAGTTGAAGCACTATTATTAGATACAAAACCTTGTAGTACTGTTATGTCCATGTAATGAATTGATCATGTTTTGTTATGAAATGGCACCCTTTAGCCCTAGTAATATTTTTTGCTCTGAAGTCTTCTTGTCTTATAATAATATGGCAATTCCAAATTTTTGTTTTGATTACTGTCAGTATGCTATAGATTTTTTACATCCTTTTATTTTTCACTTATATTTACCTTACTATTATTTCCAATTACTCATTTTCTTTTTGTATGAGTATTATATATTCTCTATTCTATTTGTTTCTTGTCTATTTATTCACGTTTTCTACTTATTTATTCTTTTAAAGCATAATGTTGGAGAAGGCAATGGCACCCCACTCCAGTACTCTTGCCTGGAAAATCCCATGGACGGAGGAGCCTGGTGGGCTGCAGTCCATGGGGTCACTGAGGGTCGGACACGACTGAGTACTTCACTTTCAGTTTTCACTTTCATGCATTGGAGAAGGAAATGGCAACCCACTCCAGTATTCTTGCCTGGAGAATCCCAGGGACAGGGGAGCCTGGTGGACTGCCGTCTATGGGGTTGCACAGAGTCGGACACAACTAAAGTGACTTAGCAGCAGCAGCAGCAGTGAGAAAATTACTCTTTATATTTTGACTCATTAATTTGTTCTTTGCTTGTATTCAAACTAATGTTTATCTGTACCCTTAAGGAAATGTTTTAGCAGTTGGATCTTCCTTTTCTTTTTAATTTCTTCTTTATAAGTATTCATTCTTGTTGTTTGTAGATAAGTTTGCCCGTCTTTTCCTGAAGATATTAGATTATTTATTTGAAAGTTCTTTTCATATTATTCTAGAATCTGTTTCTTATTTGTACATTATATTGTTGATTTTTTTTTTCTGTAATGACCCATGGTGTTATAGTTTCTCAGGTATTTTGAGATTCTCAATTGTTTGCAATGTTTTCTTTTTTTTTTTTTTTTTTAAAGAAAAAATTTACTACTGTTTTAGTGCAGGATCAGTTCTAGATTCATGGAAGTAATTTATGTTTAGAGGTGTACCTCTAGTTGACTTCCTTTTTCTAGAACTGCATCTCCATTTCTGGTCTGGAGAAGAATTTATTTTCTCCAGAATGCCCTTCAGTACAAAACATGATGGGAGCTTAATGAAGTAGAGTTGCAAAGACATGCCCCCAAATTAGTCTTGTGCTGTTTAGCTCCCCATGCATTTTTAAGTATAAAAGATTTGAAGTTGCTGAGGTTCTCGTTGTTTGGGAAGTTTAAAGATTATTTTTTCATTTTCCCGTATCAATAAATTTTGAAAGGGCATGAAGAGTCCTGGTCTCTGTCCTCAGAGAGGAAAGATTAGTGGCATGTTCTGTTCATCTGCAGCCCTTGGAGAGATTGAACTGTGTCCCTGAAACTCAAGGGTACAGAAAACTTATGTTTGATCCATTTCTTTGATTGTTTAAGGCTAGTTCTGAGGAAAGATAGCCATTTCCCAGTAGTCTGGACTCATGGAGTCGTTTAAGCTTAACCAGGTATAAGCATGTTTTGTGGATAAGCTATGACTGTGTGCACAGAGAGCTGGTTTGCAACCATCTAACATCCTGCCCAAGACACCTATATATAGGGCCATTATATCTTGGTTCCCCTAAACCATTGAGAATCACAGATCTCCATCCAGAAAGTGCAACACCCATGTCAAGAATCTGTGACAAGACATTTCAGCAACTCGAAGTGATATGAGGATTTCTCCAGAAAATCCCCAAAGACCATTAAAAGGGAGTCAGTTTTGAACATGAAACATTCAGAGAAACAAGGTAATCCTGATATTATCACCTTAAAATCTGAATATGTTTTTATTCTCCTAGGCCAGACCCTGGAGGAATCAGCTGTCTTGGCTAGTGGTGTGAAAGTAGAGGGTTTGATGGCAGGAGAGAGAATTAGAAGCTGTCACTGCCCTGTGTCTCCTCTGGTGCCACCACCAGGGAAGACTTGTGGGGAGAGGAAGCTTGAACTTCATAGCTTGAAATTTACTACCTGAAAGTGGAAATATAACATTAAAAAGACTATTTGGGTGACTAAATATGGCTAGAGGAACTTTTATTACCTGAGAGTGATAAAAAATATTACACATATATTTTCATTATCATGAGCAAACACCAAGAGTGGAATTGTGGCACCATATGGGAAATAAATATTTAACATTTTAAGAAACTGCTAAGCCATTTCCCAAAGTTGTTATAACCATGTTACCTTTTCTCCAGTGGTGTGTGAATGTCTCCTTTGTTCTAGAATTCCTCTGATACTTGATATGGTCAGGTTTTTTTTTTTTTTTTTTTTTTTTATTTTATTTTTTAACTTTACAATATTGTATTGGTTTTGCCATATATCAAAATAAATCCACCACAGGTATACATGTGTTCCCTATCCTGAACCCTCCTCCCTCCTGCCTCCCCATACCATCCCTCTGGGTCATCCCAGTGCACCAGCCCCATGTATCCAGTATCATGCATCGAACCTGGACTGGCGACTCGTTTCATATATGATATTATACATGTTTCAATGCCATTCTCCCAAGGAATGCTTAAACTAAAACCACAAAGAGATGCCACTATACACATATTCAAATGACTAACATTTAAAAAACTGACCATATGATACTTGATACTTGATATGGTCAGTTTTTTAAATGTTAGTCATTTGAATATGTGTATAGTGGCATCTCTTTGTGGTTTTAGTTTAAGCATTCCTTGACTGAACTGAACAAAAATGATGTTGAGCATCATTTCATGTGCTTATTTGCCATTCATATATTGTCTTTGTCTATTTAAATATTTTTCTGATTTTTAATTTGATTGCTTTCTTATTGTTGAGTTTTGATATTTAAAAATATATATGTTTGTTATATCAGTCCATAATATATATGATTTGCAAATTTTTTTTTCAACAAGAGTAGAGTTTCAAATCCATTCTTTTGAATTGTGTTTAATTTTGTATGTAAGAAATCTTCACCTAACCCAAAGAGACAGAAGATATGTGCACACAAGGTTTTATACATGAATGTTCACAGTAGCTTTGTTTATAATAGAGAAAAACTAAAAACAACACAAATGTCCATCAACATGTGACTGAATATGCAAATATGTTTTATCCATACAATGAAATACTACTCAGGCAAAAAAAGAATGAATTACTGAAACATGTTAAAACATGGATGAATCTCAAAACAATTATGCTGAGTGAAAGACATAAAATTTAAAAGAATACAGGCTGCATGATTCCATTTATCTAATACCCAAGAAAATTCAAACTAGTTCATAGTCAGAAGCAGATCAGTAGCTGCTTGTAGACAAAAGTTAAGGGTGGAAAGGGAGAGTGGTAGGGAATAAAGTGGAACATGATGAAAGTTTGGGGTGTGATATGCTAACTTGGTTGTGACAGTAGGTTTTATAGTACATACTTACACCTTCCATATCACAACTAATCAAACTGTTCACTTTAAATATTTTCAGTTTACTGTATGTTTGTTATTCCTCATAAAACTGTCAAAACAAATGTTTGATATCTGACTGTGATTTCTTCCAGAACTCAGGAAAAGAACTTGCCAAGTCTAAATGGATGATTAGGGATAAATAATATCATTTTTTGAATGGATTTGAAGTATTTTGCTTATTCACTATATTGGTTACATAATTTGAAACTTGAAAAATCTACATAAGACTCGGCAGAAAAGCTAACAAAAATTATGGTTTACACATACTCTTTTGGCTTTTACTTCTGATGCATCCACCAAGAACTCTGAGCCACTTGGATGACATGGTCAGACACTGATATGATGGGAAGGAATCATGCCAAATTAAAGCATAATTGCAAATTGCACAGCTATAATTAAAACAAATATTTCTATGATATGATGTGGCAGTTTGGTCACAAATCTGAAGTAGTTATGCAGAATTTTGTAAATGGAGTGGAAAAAGGGCTGAGATATCTAAAACAGAGAAGAAAGTGGGGTAATTTGGCAAGAACCTCTTGGGTGGTAATTTAAGTCCACCTCCTTCCCAAATAACTGTGCAAATTGATATCATGAGTGATAATTTAGATGAAAAGAGGTTTTAATTTACTGTTCTGATGAAAGCTGGACAAAACTTACTAATGGCCACTGAGACTGATTAACATTGAAGGGATACGATATTACACAGCAGCCAGTCACTCAGTTGTGTCCCACTCTTTGTGACTCCATGGACTTCAGCATTCCAGGTCTCCATGTCCTTCACCATCTCCTAGAGCTTGTTCAAACTCTTGTCCATCGAGTCACTGATGCTATTCAACCATCTCGTCCTCGTTTGTCCCCTTCTCCTCCTGCCTTCAATTTTTCCCAGCATCAGGGTCTTTTCTAATGAGTTAGTTCTTCACATCAGGTGGCCAAAGTATTGTAGCTTCAGCTTCAGCATCAGTCCTTCCAATGAATATTCAGGACTGTTTTTCTTCATGAATGACTGGTTTGATATCCTTGCTGTCCAAGGGACTCTCATGAGTCTTCTCCAATACCACAATTCAAAAGCATCAGTTCTTCGACACTAAGCCTTCTTATGGTCCAACTCTCACATCTGTACAAGACTACTGTGCCGGGGTCCAGCCCCGGCTGATCCAGGGTATTCGAAGCGGGGACGGCGTCGGCGACCTATTTAATTATTTATTCATCAAAGATATAAAGAGTAATAGAATAAGGATAGCTCAGTGAGGAAATTCAGTGGAGAAAAGCGGCTGAAATAAGGATAGCTCAGTAGGAAAATTCAGTGGAGAAAAGAGGCTGAGTAGCTTGGTTTACGCGGGAGACCAATAAAACTTCAAGACAAGAAGTTTGCACCACTTATGTAGGCCGCAGGCGTCCTTCCGTTCTCCCGAAGGAGAGGAGACACTGAGGCCTCCCCGGTCGGATCTTAGAAGCCCAGGCATAATTAGCAAGCATGGTGGGTTCCGCGCTCCAGATGGAGACTCAGCTAGAATTTGGGAGAGAGAGTGACATGGGGAGACCAAGTTTCAGTGAACAAGGCCCGCACTTTATTTTCCAAAGTAGTTTTTATACCTTAAGGTATGCATAGAGGATAATGGGGGAAGGGGTAGAGTCATGCAGCAAGCCAGGCTTTCTTCCTGCAAACTTATCATATGCAAAAGTTCAGGTGATTGACATCATCTTCTGGCCCGGAGGCCTGTTAACATTTTAAGAAACTTATCTTTCTCTAAAGGTGATTATTCCAAAGTCAGGCGCCAGCCTTCCAAAAAGCATTGGACAAAGCGGCATTTTACATTTCTATACACCCATTATATCAATCAATACACTGCCAAGGACACAGTAGGTAAGGAGTATGGAGACTTAGCAGCAAACATTGGCCCAACAAGTGAAAAACCCTTCACCAATACATTTTCTAATCAATCTTTTAACTACTCAAAGGAATCTGTGTTTAGGCAGTTTAGAACATCTCCTGCCTCTCACAGTTGGGAGGCTCTGAACAATCACATGTGGCCGGAAAAACCCATTCAGGCAGGCTAGAGGATTTCCAAAGGAGTTTGTAGGTTGAAACACTGTCACATCCAGGAATTATTAACTGGAGCTGTGAGCTAACTCTTTTTCCAGAGAGAGGTAGTGGGAGACAGCCCCCCGTAAAGTCAGAGGTGTAGGTGAAAGCACAAAGCAGAAAGTAGGCAGACTCTGGTTTTGGGGGTAGATGCTCGAGAATTTCCAGGGGGACTCCTGAGGCTCGATCCCGCCTTTGCGTATGCCGAGCCTCCTTCCTCATGACCTTTGTCATGGGCGGAGTGCCTCACGCTGGCTCCCGGCAGTGATAGAATTCCAGTTGAGCTATTCCAGATCCTCACTCAATATGCAATATGCCGGCTCCCAGCACTACTGGAAAAACCTTAGCTTTGACTAGATGGATCTTTGTTGGCAAAGTAACAGCTCAGCTTTTTATTATGCTGTCTAGGTTTGTTATAGCTTTTCTTCCAAGGAACAAGCGTCTTTTAATTTCATGGCTGTAGTCACCATTTGCAGTGATTTTAGAGCCCAAGAAAATAAAGTCTTTTACTGTTTCCATTGTTTCCCCATCTATTTGCCATGAAGTGATGGGACTGGATGCCATGATCTTAGTTTTTTGAATGTTGAGTTTTAAGCCAGCTTTCTCACTCTCCTCCTTCACCTTCACCAAGAGGCTCTTTAGTTCCTCTTTGTTTTCTGCCGTAAGGGTGGTGTCATCTGCATATCTGAAGTTATTTGGTATTTCTCCTGGCAATCTTGATTCTAGCTTGTGCTTCATCCAGCCCACCATTTCACATGATGTACTCTGCCTAGAAGTTGATTGAACAGGGTGACAATATGCAGTCTTGACATACTCCTTTCCCAATTTGGAACCAGTCTGTTGTTCGATATCTGGATCTAACTGTTGCTTTTTGACCTGCATACAGGTTTCTCAGGAGGCAGGTAAGGTGGTCTGGTATTCCTATCTCCTTAAGAATTTTCCAGTTTGTTGTGATCCACACAGTCAAATGCTTTAGAGTAGTCAATGAAGCAGGAGTGGAATTTTTTTGGAATTCTCTTGGTATTTCTATGATCCAGCAGATGGCAATTGATCTCTGGTTCCTCTGCCTTTTCTAAATCCAGCTTGAACATGTGGAAGTTCTCAGTTAACGTGCTTTTGAAGCCTCACTTGCAGAATTTTGAGCATTAACTTTGCTAGTGTTTGAGAAGAGTGCAATTGTGCATCAGTTTGAACATTCTTTGGCATTGCCCTCCTTTGGGATTGGAATAAAAACTGACCTTTTTCAGTCCTGTGGCCACAGACTGGCTATGGCCCTGTTTATTTTCACATTGAACTAGAACAAACTCTATACCATTACTTGTTTGCTTGGCAAGAAGCTAGCATTACACTCTTGAGGTTCCCCATTCTGAAATGATTAGTAACTCAAGATCCATATATAATCCAAAAGGAAGTTTCATGATTTTTCTTTCCAGCAGGAAAAAGTTTTCATCTTCCCCCAGTCCGTCACTGCTATTAGTGTCCCTGATTCTAGGTGCCCCCAGACCAGCTAATCGGACATTCCCAGCATGTCCTTTGTTGGGGCTTCATGATGTAACAAAGTCTCCTTCCTGGAGTCCATGTCCAAAAGGAAGATGTCATAAGTTGTAGTGTTCCCTCTGGATTTTCTGGCCATGGCCCTAACAGCTGCGCCTCTCGAGTCTGTCCTGGCAGGAACACTCTTTTTCTTCAGTCCTCATTTCTTATAGGCCCTGGCCTTGGAGTGGATTCAGGTATTCACCTGGTGAAATCAGCAGATATTGAGAGCTTCCCAGTCCCAGGATGTAGGAAGTGGGCCAGTTTTACACCAGAGACTTAGATAATCTGTTTTCAATTTCCTGAAATCTTTTGGTTCATTCTCTTTTTTAGCATGCCACCAACTTTTTAAAAAAAGCCACAAAGTTGAATAGCCTACCAGGAAAAGCCTATATTATAAAAATCTCAAGTCCAGTTACCCTTCCTGGAAGTGAGACCACAGAATACTTTCTCTGATTCTGCCTCCTCATCTCCCTTTTGTCCAACATGCCCTTTCTTGCCTTAGCATTAAAAATATATAATTTTTAAAGTGCTTGATTTGACAGTCAATTAAAGAATATAGTATAAAAGTTAAAATGTTGATTGAAAGACACATGCCTACATCTAAGTGATAGAACAATGGGACTGTACATTACACCTCTGCAATAAAAATATGAGATGGGTGGTCATTGTAGCAGCAGAAATTCTGACCCATCCTTCTGTGAGCTGACTTGTAAACTTTTAGCTTAGGGTCAGTGCAAACAGGTCAAAAAGTATCCTGCCTGTGCTTCATTGAAGTTTAAGGACTTCCATGAATAGTACATTTCTGTCACAACTGAAAAAATTCAGTGAAATGAATATATGTCTTTTAAATATTGGCTTTTACTCCTGAGAAGTAAATGTACCTTCTCTACACTCTGAAAATTCACAATTTGCCTTTTGTCTGTAGGCTTTGGTATCTCTATTGACATAACACATCTTACTCTAATGGAATCATGGGAGTATCACCTATGACAGCCTGGTTACTTGCTCTGGTTAAATGACCTTCCTTGCCAGTGGCCCATCCTATAGGTCTTTGAGCAGAAGCCATCATAGTGCTTCAAAGCTATGCTTGAAAATTTTCTGTACTTGAAATTTCTTCTCTCCACATCTGGCCATGCATTCCCTTCTGTGTTATGCAGTCTTGGCAGGGAGAAGAAAGCAGGGGTTCAGAGGCTTTCCCATGGATTGAAGGATAGAAAGTAAATTAGGGGGAGTCCCACAGTCCTTTAGAATGGTTGTTCAAGGTAAAATTAGCTGGGCAGAGATACATAGTTATTATTCCTGGAAGAAACTAAAATCAGACAGAAAGGCAACTTTGTGTATTGCTTTGTATTAATATTTTCCTCCTGTTCTTCAAGTAGACATATTTAGAAAAACATAATCCAAACTTAAATGATGGAAAGTGAATGCAGATAATGGAATAATGACATTTATTGGTTCTTCCAGGTGGTGCTAGTGGTAAAAAATCTGCCTGCCAATGCAGGAGATGCAGGAGACGTGGGCTTGATCCCTTGGTCTGGAAGATCCACTGCAGGAGGGCATGGCAACCCACTCCAGTATTCTTGCCTGGAAAATCCCATGGACAGGGGAGCCTGATGAGCAGCAGTGCATGGGGTCACACTGAGTCAGACACAACTGAGCACACACTCACAAGTACTGGGTGTGCTAAGTACTGGGATTAGCACAAAGGGAAAATTTAAAAGTGGAGGAGGCTAAAGTATGCTGAGTGCCCACAATTTGGTGGAACTTAATGTATTTTTTTATTATAAATAAATAAAACATCTTTTAATTTAATGTGTAAAATACTTAATGTATTTTATATAATGCATTTTAGCTTCCCTTGTAGCTCAGTTGGTAAAGAATCTGTCTGCGATGCAGGAGACTTGGATTCGATTCCTGGCTTGGGAAGATCCCCTAGAGAAGGAAACGGCAACCCACTCTAGTATTCTTGCCTGCAGAATCCCATGAACAGAGGAACCTGGCAGGCTAAGTCTATAGGGTCACAAGAGTTGGACACGACTTAGAGCCTAAACCACCACCAACGTATTTTTAGTGTCTTTATTAAAATTGTCTCGTCCTAACAGAATCATGTGGAAAAAACAGAATTAAAGACATTTTGTGTGTGTGGAAATGATGACTCAGGGAAGTAAGGAGCGTTCCCAGGTCAGAAGTGGGGAATCTGGGATTTACCCCTGGACAATGCAGAGTCCACACTCTTGCCATGTTATTACAGAACATACTAGGAATGAGATTAAAAAGAAGTTGCAAAATTCAGAGTAGAGGAAGAAAATAAGAAGAAAGTCACTGAATCTTCAGGCAGCAAAAAACATTGTTAATGCCATTCTACTTTAGGCATGAAGAGAAATTGAAAAGTGTTTTCTAACACTAGTTGCTGTTTCTAATAAAAAAAAAAGGTGCCATAAATTCATAGAAGGATTCTTTCAGGGAGGTTTCCATATCCTATAATGTGTTTTTATCACAAATTTTTTGAAATTAAAAAAAATGGAAAAACATTACATTTTGTATAGAATGTGAAAATCTATGTCACAGGTGAAATGCAATATAAATATTAAAAGCTTTTAAGACAGCACAGTGCATTTGCCTCTAAAACTGGAATTGTCTATTGACTGTCATTTTTTTTTTCACTTGAGCATCACCATGTGTAGTGTCTAATATTCAGAAAGGCAGGGAACTTGGGAGATTTTATACTCCTAAAGCACACTGTTTTTATGCTGAATTCTTATTGAGCATTTAGCTTAAGCAAAAGGAAATAACAGAGAGAATTTTTTCTTTAATTCCCATGTACTATATTTCATTTTGAAGTTTCCAGTAACAATTTATGTCTCAAGACTCATATATTTAAATATTTTCTGCTAAAAAATACTTCATGCCTAATGTGAGTTTGGATTCATATTTTCCTATGGAATTTGGCAACCTGCTGACTATAAACAGAGTTCAAACCTAGTTAAAAATAGTTTTTCTTTTTTTTTTTTGCTATTACTGTTTCATGAAAATTCTATCTGAAGGACTGCTCTATTAGTGATAGTATGATTTTTGGAACATATGTCATATGTAAAGGATTTGACTAATTAATTCTTGCAGGGTCTTTTTTGTTGTTGTTGATAAGGTCATATTTGATAATTAACAAAATGTTAAGAGTGTAGTCTATTTATTAAATACAAAGTTCTATTGTATAGCACAGATAACTATATTCAATATCCTGATAAACCATAATGGAAAAGCATATTAAAAAAGAATGTATTTTGAATTCAAAGACAGGTAGAATGGGTTTGGATATATATAATTTGTGACATCTTTTCATTATGGAATTACAAGGGGAGGAAAAAGAGAAGGTTGATTAGACATGAAGAGCCTGAGTAAGACTTCTCTAGACCAGAAGAATGTGATATATATACATATATAACTGAATCACCTTGCTGTACAGCAGAAATTAACATAACATTGCAAATCAACTATGTTTTAATTAAAATATTGATAAAAAAGAGTGTAGTCAATTTCTAAAGATCAACAAAATTAGAATTGTATAGGTCAATGTCAAGCCCCTCCTCCCCCCAAAACCAAAATCACATCAAGAACTTACATCTAAATGTATAATTAATTAAATGCAGGGGGATAGCTACCCAAGAGATGTAAGGCTGACAAATCCAAATGAATGTGAGACAGTCCAGAAATTAGCCATGAAGGAGGCCTGAACCATCTAAAAAGGGAGAAATGGGTATTATTTGAATCCAAATTTTTCCCACCCTCCCTACCAACAGTAAGCTGGAACCACACTAGACCATGGAGGAGATGTAGGGAAGAAGATAAATACCCTAATTTCTCTTTATCTCCCATCTCCCAGAGGCCATCCATTGGTGGAACCCTCTGGGTTTCAGTGTCAGACAGCTTGTGAAATACATCCTGCAGAGATTAGATTCCCTGGGGTAGGCGCAAAGCAAAAAGGAGGAGAAATGGATCTGAGAGCAAACTGGTCCAGGATCAGCACAAGAGGATAAGAGGATAAGACACTTATTGACATATGTTTGTTAACATAGAGTAATAGAATGTGCATGCCTACGTGCTAAGTTGCTTCAGTAACGTCCGACTCTTTGCGACTCCATGGACTGTAGCCCTTCAGGCTCCTCTGTCCATGGGATTCTCCAGGCAAGAATACTGGAGTAGGTGGACATGCCCTCCTTCAGGGGATTTTCCTGACCCAGGATGGAACCTGCATCTTCTGTGACCACCTGCATTGCAGGTGGATTCTTTATTGCTGAGCCACGGGGGAAGCCTATGTTAATAGAATACATATTAACAAAGTTAATTTAAAACAATTACTGAGGAAAAGGAAATAAATAATAAAATGGCTTGGATAGTTAAAGAAAAAAAAAGCAAAAAAAATGCCATGTATTTTGAATTCAAAGACGGGTAGAATGGGTTTGGATATATATAATTTGTGACATCTTTTCATTATGGAATTACAAGGGGAGGAAAAAGAGAAGGTTGATTAGACATGAAGAGCCTGAGTAAGACTTCTCTAGACCAGAAGGCTGCAAACATTTTCTGTAACGGGTGGGATAGTAAATATTTTTGTCTTGAGGGGCCATAGAGTCTTGATGTTAACTACTCAGCCCTGACACCATAGTGAGAAATCAGCAATAGATGTGGTGTAAATAAGTGAGCATGATTGTGTTCCAACAAAACTTTATTTCAGAAGTAGTGGAGGGCTGGAACTGGCTCATAGATTGTAGTTTCCAAATCTTGCTCTAGAAAAATTTCTATCAAAACATTGTTTCTTTTAACTTTCACTGTTTAGAGACAGACAATTCTTATTTATAGGCTCACACAGTGAGCTTTGGTTTCATATCTCCATGGTTTGAATTCCAGCTTTGCCATTTGGCTCAGTTGGTAAAGAATCCATGTGTATTGCAGGGGACCCCAATTCAATTCCTGGATTGGGAAGATCCACTGGAGAAGGAATAGGCTACCCACTCTGGTATTCTGGCCTGGAGAATTCCATGGACTACAGTTCATGGGGTCCCAAAGAGTTGGACACGACTGAGTGACTTTCACTTTTTACCATTTGGCAACTGTGGGAATTTTGGCAAATTATTTCATCTCACTGATAAATGAGGGTCAGGATGACACTGATGGGGTTGTGTGGAAATGATGAGATTATACCTGTAAAGTACTTGAGATGATGCAGGGCACTTAGAAAGAACTAGTACATAGTGATACTGATATTTCTTGATCTTATTACTTCTAGCTGTCACTATTTAATAGATATTTCCTTCCAATGGAATGGATTTATGTGATCTAATATGCATATTTAAACATTTTCACCACCGAAAAATAGGGTAATACTTGACATTTATTCTAGCACTTACTACTCATAAAGCTGTTGTGAACCTTTATTTCAGTGCTTATTATCTACAAAGTACAGCCAAATTGGGCTTCTCGGGTGAGACTGCTGGTAAAGAACCCACTTGCCAATGCAGGAGATGTAAGAGAGTGGTGCAGGTTTGAACCTTGGGTCAGGAAGATCTCCTGGAGGAAGGCATGGCAACCCACTGCAGTATTCTTGCCTGGAGAATCCCAGGAACAAAGGAGCCTGATGGGCTGCAGTCCACGGGGTTGCAGAGTCAGGCACGACTGAAGTGGTTTAGCATGCATCACACACAGCTGAATTACAATCCAGAACACTGAAAAGAGAGTTCCAGAAAAACATCTACTTTTGCTTTATTGACAATGCCAAAGCCTTTGACTCTGTGGATCACCACAAACTGTAGAAAATTCTTAAATAGATGGAAATATCAGGCCATCTTACCTGCCTCCTGAAAAATCTGTATGCAGGTTAAGGAGCAACAGACTGGTTCCAAATAGGGAAAGGAGTACGTCCAGGTTGTAGATTGTCACCCTGCTTATTTAACTTCTATGCAGAGCACATCATGTGAAATAGTGGGCTGGACGAAGCACAGCTGGAATCAAGATTGCCAGGAGAAATATCAATAACCTCAGATATTTTTTCTTAAAAATTAAGAAAATGTTAGATATATAACTAATGCATAAGATACATGTAGATACTAGTCAATTTTTCCACTTACTACCATAAAAATATTCATAAATCTATTATAAAAAGTTAAAGTTTACCCAAACTTTTGCAAAAAAATCCTTGCATACCATACATGGCAACATCCATTACAGTAGACAGTATATGTTATATATTAATATATATAGTGATCGTATTGCTGCTTCTTGTTATCTGTGTGTGAACTGTTATATCTGTAAATAAGTACACATTTCTTTTTCACATTATCTTTTCATTTTTGATGTCTGGTGTTAATAATATGTATAACAGCTTCGGCGTTTTGTATCATGTAAGACAACATTGATGTAGGTACTGACAGATAATTCATCTTGTAAACAGATGATATAAACTTGCAGTATCAATAAATATATTACAGTAAATATCATGCACTTTTTCCTCCTTATGATTTTCTTAACAGTTTTTTCTTTTCTCTAGCTTACTTTATTGTAAGAATATAGTATAAAATATATGTAACATACAAAATATGTTTTAATCAACTGTTTAGATAAGTTAATCGACTTTTACATCAGGTTTTCAGTCAGCATTAGGCTATTAGTAGCTAAAATTAGGGAGATTCTAAAGTTATACGTGGATTTTGACTGTATGGGGAATTGACACCCTTAATCCCTGCATTACTCAAGGTCAATTTGCTAATTTGCAAGCAATTGGTACATATATTAAGTGTGGCAGGTGCTCAAAACAAAGAATAAGTCAGCTCACAAATGGCAAAAATGCCTGTGTATTAACCATGCTAAAAAATTAAATTGACCCCAGTTGTATTTTTACCTCCCTGGTGATCTCTGGCATGATCAGCTTCAGCTGGAAAATTGGGTCAAAGAAATGTACATGTAGCCAAGTATTCAATTCAGTATATTGTTTAGAGCTCTGAAAGAGATTAAAAACAGGAGAAAGAAGGGTTATTGAAAAATTAAAAATATCTAGTTCAACAACCCCACTTCAGAGGTAAAACTGAGACCTAGCAAATGTCACAAAACCAGGTAGTGAGAAAGCCAGGATTGGGACTAATGCTCTAACAACCAGATTCCCTAATTCACTTTTCAGTTTACTTTTCATGCCGATATTGAGTCTCTCTGGACTCTCCCAATGTTCGATTTTAATTTTCCAGATACGTTGATTTTATTTTTTTCATATTTCAAATACAGATTTCATCTAAGTCGATCTAGCCAAACTGGTTGGTCCACACTCATTCCTTGATAGCTTATAGCTACAAAAAGACAACAGTCTCTATACAACAGGCCTGTGTACTCCACAGATGCTGGGGCCTAATGCATGACAATGGACATGGAGCTCACAGCAGAATCATCAACCAGCTGACCTTTAACGGGGTGTTTATACCCCAAAATAAACACATCAGCACATTCTTAAGTGAAACTATACATAATTAAATCCAGAACATATAGAAGTTTTATATATGCTCAATCAATGGTCCTACACAAACAGCATTTTTTCTTTTCTGTTGGATTGAATAAATTCAGCCAGGACCACAGAGATTTGCTCAACCTCTTTCCTGGAAGGAAAGGTGTTGAAGTAAACTCAGTTGTGCATTTCTGAATAAAACTAGAACAATATAATGATTACCCACCACATTCATTTGAGGACACAAAATAACAGCTTTTATGGACTTCTTATAATTTTTTAAAAGACAGTTCATTTCTAGTGCCAAGAAAATAGAGCACCAGCTGCTACTCAGGCCTATTGAAAGAATTCATTGTGAAATAAAACCTTTAATACGGTAGCATATGGTCAAAGCAAGGTATACAGTAAATGTTATTATTTTGTTGCCTTTTATGATTTACTATGATTTACTCTTTTGAAATTCTCACTCTTTTGAAGCCAGCTGTATCTAGATTCTACAAGTAAGTCTCTTGCATATAAAGCAAAAAAAATAACTTGTCCCAATTACGACAAAAAATTAAGTCAAGTCAATATTAGGTCTAAGGATCCCTAAACCTCTTTGATTGGAGAAGGAAATGGCAACCCACTCCAGTGTTCTTGCCTGGAGGATCCCAGGGACAGGGGAGCCTGGTGGGCTGCCGTCTATGTGGTTGCACAGAGTCAGACACGACTGAAGCGACTTAGCAGCAACAGCAGCAAACCTCTTTTGATAGACTTAGCACAGCCTACTGAAAAACTGTAAAAACAAACAAAGGAAAAAAAAGAAACCCTCAGAGAACTTAAAACCAGGAGGAACCCATTGAGCCATCCAATCTATCACTCATTTAAGGAAGCATTTCTCTCTAAAATGTTGCTTACAACAAGTGTAACTGTTAGGTTTTAAGTGAAATCTCATTTGCATTTCTAGGCAAGACTCCTTGGTCCTTATTCTCTGTCTCTCTGGAGCTTACTTTAACTAGGAGCCGTATTTCAACATATTAAATAAAGAATCATCTAATGCAAACTGTGCTGCTATAATTCCCACTGAAACTCCATTAGGCAAAGGAAAGCTGTCAAGTATAAAATCTGCTGATCCTTAGGGATGAATTGGAGGACATTTTTCCTTTAATGGCTTCATGCTTTGCCAAGCCATAATTCACTTATATTTCTGTCAACAGCTTCATCAGGGTGTGTGTTTGACTTTCCTGAAAATGACATGATGGCAACTTTCTTTACTATGCAAAGTTATCACCTTGAAATCTCCATGTGGGAAAACGAAAGCTTTTAGTCAACTCTGCTGTGAAGGAAGACATTATAGAAGTTGGCTCTTGGGTCACAATGAACATTTTAGAAACCTTAAACTAGGCAGCACAAACTGAGTGATTTTAACCGCCAGAAATTGTAACAATTTTTCTGAAGTGCTTTTCTTGGATTGCATTATAGCATTAAGGAATTGAATTTAAAAATAAAATTCTAGCAGATTTTCAGAGTTAATAAAATAATGAAATTATTGATAGGAACAGATTAAAAGGGACTAGATCTGTTCATTTACTTTTAACCTTTTAGAATAATGCAGGAAATATTGTAGTAATATTTTACATGTTGTCTCCCTATAAAATTAAAAGAAATATATCCTCTTTCCTCCTTCTTCCCCAGGGAGTGGATGTATGCATTAACATTGTAATGGGACTTCAATATTTATGAAAAAAAAAATTACAGAATGAACATATATATTTACATGTATGCGTCTGATTCTGCAACTCTATAGACTGTAGCCTTCAAGGCTCCTCTGTCCATGAGATTCTTCAGGCAAGAATCCTGGAGTGGGTTGCCATGCCCTCCTCCAGGGGATCTTCCTGACTCAAGGATTGAACCCATGTATCTTATGTCTCCTTCATTGGCAGGTGGGTTCTTTACCACTAATGCCACCTGGGAAGTCCATTTACACATAAATATGTGTAAATATATATATTTACACTTATATGTATGTATATATGCATATAATCCATATCCCTGGGAGTGGATTTAAGTAAATTAGCATTGTAATGGAACTTCGATATTTATATATAAAAAGCTTACAGAATGAACCTTACAGAAGGAACATATATATTTACATGTATACATATATATACTTGGGCTTCCCAGGTGGCTCAGTATTATAGAATTGACCTGCCATTGCAGGAGATGCAGGAGATGGGGGGGTCAATCCTTGTGTCAGGAAGATACCCTGGAGGAGGAAATGGCAAGCTGGTCCAGTATTCTTGTCTGGAAAATCTCATGGAGAGAGGAGCCTGGCAGGCTGCAGTTCATGGAGCAGCAAAGAGTCAGACATGACTGAGCACTCATGCATGATATATACACTATATGTGTGTGTGTGTGTATATATATATATATATATATGTATATAATCCACACATGCATACACACAGAAACACATATATGTTTGTGTGTTTATCTGGAAGCATAAGCCTGCTACCAGAACTGCGGTTGCTGAGTCATAGTAAGAAGAGTCTAAGTCTTATGCCAACATTTAGTGTCTATATCAGGACCAGGTGAGAAAAAAACACTGCTCATTTGGAAATTTGGAAATCTGTGCCATGATTCTCTTATCCAGAGATGAACATCTAGGAGTGAAATAAAAAACACTGTTTTCCCTGCATCTTATGCTTCCTGCTTGCCAGTTTCAGACTCTTCACACTTTTCTTCTTCTGCAAAGTTATTCCCAGAAAGGGATCAATGTTTGCAATAGAGAACTCTGGGTGGTTGAAGCACTACTTGGACTAAAAGAAAGCAGAGAGCCATTGGGGAGCAGACTTGGAGGAGAGAATGCTTGCTTGTCAATAATTTACAGGAATAGCAATGACCCTGTGGAGACACAATGGGCTTCCCAGGTGGCCCTAGTGGTAAAGAATCTCCCTGTCAGTGTGGGAGACCCAAGAGATTCAGGTTCGATCGCTGAGTCTGGAAGATCCCCTGGAGCAGGAAATGGCAACCCGCTCCAGTATTCTTACTTGGAGAATCCCACGGGCAGAGAAGCCTGGTGGGCTACAGTGCATGGGGCCTCATAGAATTGGACACGGCAGAGCATGCGTGCATACTGTGGAGACTCAGTGGAGGAGAGACACACCTATGACATCAGAAACTGCTACTACCAACTTGCACGACAACCAAGGGAGTAGGAGGAAACCCTGATGGGACATTCTTCTATAGAAAGTGGCCTCTGTGGTCCTCACTAACCTATGAGGTTATCAATTTTCACAGGTGGAAAGAGGTGTCCCATTTTCATGTCACATGGAGTTCCGTAGCCACAGAGCCTGAGTCAGTATTCAGATGTATGTATCTTACTGAGAAAGAAGTGAAGGACTCTGGAAGTGATGGGGCACGTAGCCTAGGGAAGATGTGGTGTCAGCAGGAAGCTAGCTCCTGCCTGATCCCACAGGGAGCTTTGGAGTAAAATGACAGAGTTGATTCAGCTCTGAAGCAAAGATGGTCTCTTCCATCCTAGTCTCATTGGCTGTTGGCTGCTTGATGGTGCAGGAGAGAGCAGAGAGGAAGGAGGTCAATCTGTCCTGATAGGTTGCTTTCACCTGCAGAGAAAAATTCTCTAGAGAAGGGTGCATTTATGAACTCTTAGCAGTCAACATGGAGAAGGCAATGGCACCCCACTCCAGTACTCTTGCCTGGAAAATCCCATGGGTTGAGGAGCCTGCTAGGCTGCAGTCCGTGGGGTTGCGAAGAGTTGGACACGACTGAGTGACTTTACTTTCACTTTTCACTTCATGCATTGGAGAAGGAAATGGCAACCAACTCCAGTGTTCTTGCCTGGAGAATCCCAGGGATGGGGGAGCCTGGTGGGCTGCCATCTATGGGGTCTCAGAATTGGACACGACTGAAGCGACTTAGCAGCAGCAGCACCAGCCAACATACAATAAGAGACTGGGGCAGGATTCTAAAAGCATATACTGCAGTTCTCTGTGCATTCTGATATTGCTGGTGGAGTGAAATGTCATTGTGAGTTCTTTTCCATTTTAATTTTTTCTACAAAATAATGAAGTGATGTCCCGTGGATCAGGAAATTGTATAACCATCTTATCTCACACTTCCAAAAGGCCATGATAATTCTTACTTTAATGCCAGAAGTATATCTGCTTCTCCTTTTGAGTTTTTTCTCCCAATTTTCATTTTTATCCCAATTGTTTTTTTTTTTCCCTGTTATGAAATACCCTTCAGGCCATAGAGGAGACATTTAAACTTTCTCCACCACATTCCTCTCATGCTGAGGGCCGTTAGCCTTATATCAGAATAATTGGTTTTTTCTCATTATCACTGAGTTTTAGTGCTGTCCTGTGTCATTATTTGTTTTAGAAAGTGAAGAACAGAAGATTTTCTAAACAAACATAAAGCATGTGGATCCTTACTGATTTGTCTGTGGGTGAATTAAGGAAATCTGACATCATCCCGCTTGAGATCTAGTATTATTCAAGTATTTGGTGCAGAGGGCTCTGAATAAAGACTGAAATGAAATTCAAGATCATAGTTTCTTCAGAATTTATGGACAAACAAGCAGTATATTTCTTCTTCTTATAGATTGTAAGTCTAGGCTAATGAAAAATCAATGACTGGAACTCACTCTTATTTGCCCAACAAATGTTTACCTTCTATTTCACTTTTCACTTTCCTGCACTGGAGAAGGAAATGGCAACCCACTCCAGTGTTCTTGCCTGGAGAATCCCAGGGATGGCGGAGCCTGGTGGGCCGCCGTCTATGGGGTCACACAGAGTCGGATATGACTGAAGCGACTTAGCAGCAGCAGCAGCTTCTTTGCTAAAGGTGCTCTGAATTTGTTTGAGGTTAACAACCTAGGAGGCCCTAGGTCCTAGGTCTCAGTTTGTGTAAGCCTAAAATGGTAGACATTTCCCCAATTCTCTCATTTTCCTTTGTAGCTGGCAGTGACCATATCACTCCCTTATGAGATTAAGCCCCAAGCGTAATTCTCTTGGGGGAAAGGCAGGGGCAGTTTTGAAAAAATATATGCTGTGACTCCTCCCTCTTTGTTCCTGAGTTACAAGTGCTATATCTGAAAATATAGGAGCCACTTGTGATCACTTCTCAGTAGGGAAAGGCCTACTGAGTCATAGGGACACTGTTCTGTATAGCTTGGCTAAATAAATAAACACTAAAAAATTTGTGATTTGAGAAAAAAATAGGAAGTCCCAATTATTTAAGTCCACTGTGTGTGAAAGTTGTTCTTTTTAATTAATTTTCATTGGTGTATAGTTGCTTTACAATGTTGTCTTAGTTACTACTGTACAGCAAAGTGAATCAGCTACACGTATATATATATCCCCTCTTTTTTGGATTTCCTTCCCATTTGGGTCACCACAGAGCACAGAGTGGCGTTCCCTGTGCTATCCAGTAGGTTCTCATTAGTTATCTATTATATTTTTCTATTACATGCACCTGAATTCTACATTCTTAACAGATATTTAAAAACTTGAGGGCCCTGCACTTTGTCACTTTTTGGTGGACCATGGTGTAAAATGCACAAAGGAAGGATTAGTTAGTTTATACAGATACTCTGTCATTTCAACAAATCTTTATTCATTGCATATCATCATCACAGTTGACATTTTTTTCTTGCTTCTTTATTTGGTATTTTTATTATCTGTCTACAAAACTAGAATGTAAGTCGCTCAGAATGTGGGCTTCATGGGTCTCATTCACTGTTTCACCTCCATTCCCAGAGGAGTGCCTACCATGGAAGAAGCATTAGCCAATGATATCTTGTTGGCTTAACAAATGCATTCCCAGCCTTTGCTGAAGCAGAAGCTAAGACTCAGAGTGTAAGGCAGAAATATTTGGCCATGGACTTGCAGAGTCAGAAGTTCCATTTCCATGGAGTAGATAAATGGAGCCTGAGGGGGAAAGTAGGGTGAGGGTAGGAAGACGAATGTGGAAATGAACAATTAGGACTGGAGAAAAAGTTATGTAATTAGTGGAACTGGCTAATTGAGAAGGGGAAGAAGTTTCCATTCCCCAAGCAAATGGGAGGGCTTCCCTGGTGGGTCAGTGGTAAAGAACCTGCCTGCCAATGCAGGAGAAGCAGGTTCAGTCCCTGGGTCGAGAAGATTCCCTGGAGAATGAAATGGCAACCTGCTCCTGTATTTTTGCCTGGGAAACCCCGCAGACAGAGGAGACTGGAGGGCTAGAGTCCATGGGGTCACAGTCAGTCAGACATGACTGAGCAGCTAGACAGCAACACCCAATAGGGATGGACTTCCAGATGAGCCGTCGTCAGTTCCAGTCACCTCATCTATCTTTCTCTTGATCAGACAGTGTGATTGTAAAACTTTTAGACATAAAGGGGCTGTGTGTAAAGAGTTAGCTAAACAGTTTATTCCTTCTGTATGAAAATTTGACCCTCAGCTAACTTTCTAGTTTTTTCTCCGAAAATTTCATAAAGATGAAAAGTCAACTATGTTGCTAGACAGCATTGCTTATGGTATTGTGTTGGTCAAAATGTTTGGTTGGTGTTTTCTATAAGATGTTATTATTTCTGGCCAATCCAATATAAACACATTTTACTGGTAAATTTCATCTGGGATTGAAGAAATTATAAATAAATTAACTGATGGCAATGCCATTATTTAGGGCTTTTCTGAATGTGATTGCCCTTGATGCTGAATATCCCTTGCAGGAATCTTGGAAAATATGTCTGTGGAATTTGTGCAAGAGATGAAAGTCTCTCCAACTTGCCCAACATGAGTATCATCCCCTTGCACTTGGATAAAGCAACAATGTTTGCAACTGGAGTTGACATTTAAAGTTTATGGCCTTGGCTTCAGTTGAGGATCTCTGAAAGAAGTCCATATTCTGCAGTGTTGTTTTCCATATCATGTAATGCTAATTTATTTGGTAAATATCTCTCTAACCACTCCATATGCATAGCGCAGTTCTAGGTGCAAAATGCCTGCAATAGAAAATTCCTGTTTCCAACATCTTACAGTTAATAGGTGGAAATAGATATGAAACAGATTAAGTAACTACAAAATTAAACCAATATAAAACCTACTGCACAGACAGGAGATTATACAGGTGATCAGCAGAAGGGTACATAAGTGAAATCTCTAATAAGATTATATAGAAAATATAACAGTGGATTTGGGTCTCCTTTCCTGTCAATAGCAATAAATTGTAAATACATATGCTCGCTTAACTTTTAATCTTATTGATACAGTTTTCAGCTTGTGGCTCTCATTTTCCAAATACTGCAAATAACTTTTTGATTTGGTTGAGTAACAATAATAACATTAGATTTTTAAAGTATATTGTAAAGTGTTTTTCCTAGTTCTTAGTCACTGAAAAGCACTGCTATTGTTTTTGGTGCATGTACTCCTATTATTATTTATTAGATACTGATTTTTTACTCAAAAATATTTGTTTTAAAAGAAACTTTATTATCTATTATTGAGAAAAAACTATAGTTAATAAGCTAGAATATAGTTGTTAAAATATAAAATAAATACAAGTTTTAAAAAATAACTGTGATATATAACTAATACTGAGCCTGACAAATTTTACCAATATTTTTCACTTTAAAATTGTTCAGTGAGGGTTCTTTATGTTAGGCTTATAATGAAGGTATATTCAGGTTGATTAGTTTGAGATGAAGATAAGATTTTACAGCAAAAAAATGACATGTTAGTTTTGGTGGAATCACAACCCAATGGTACAGATAATTGGAAAGAATTGAAATATTTAACTGTCTTCTCTCTTAAAATCTAATGTTGGGAATGCTCTTCCAAAGACAATGGTATGAAAGACTTTTCAAAACAAATTTTGTTGATGAAGTCATCTGAAGTAACTCTCACCTGTTTATTTTGTGAATAGGTCAAGTTTTGGAAAATAAAGAACGTAAAGGCAAATTTTCCCTTATTCATGAATTACTGTTATCTGGTTTGGAAATCTGTCTGAGCCACCACGGAAGCCAGGTCATTTATAACATTTCTTAAATGCCTCTGCATAATGTTCATAATACATTTAGTGAATTATTCAGATGAGTTCATTAATAAGCCATTTAGACACCAAAGATCCAAGCTGGCTCAATAAAGTGTTGTACTCCATAGCTCAGTTCCTCAATTATTCCATTTATTTTTCTTGCATATGGAATGCTAATGAAAGCCTCTCTTGTGAGAGTAACTGTAAGTTGTTCAAATGGGCAAATATATCTGCACTGCATGTACATGAGCAAAGCAACTTGTAACTGACAATTTTCTCCAGAAAGACTTAATGTTCTTCTTACAATTCAAACAGATGAATGAAAATGCCTCTTCATAAAAGCCAATGAGCCTCAGTATGAACTGCTTTATACTGACTGTCCTTCTCTTCATAAAGCTGAGAAGCAAGCTGGGGATTTAGTGCCCCATTCTTAACATGACTGATGATTTTAGCAGATTGATTCAGTCTGGTCTTTGAAGAAAGTTCAAGTTTGAACCCTGGCTCTATTACTCGAATTCTATCTTAGAAGCAGGCCAAACTTGAGCAAGTTAACATTTCAGTGCCTAAGTTATCTTATGTGAAAATAGTGGTAATAAAAGTATCTAGCCAAAAGAGTTGTGTGAGGAATAAGCATATTGGTAAACATTAAGTTCTTGGAATAGTATTTGGCATATAATAAGTGTTAAGTGTTTGCAGTTGTTTTATTTTTTCTTAAAATGTTATATGTGATGGACTAAATTGTGTCACCACCAAATTCATATTTGAAACAGTAATTTCCACTGTGACTGTATTTAGAGATAGGGTCTTTAGGAAAGGTAAGGTTCAATGAAATTATAAAAGCAGGGTCCTAATCTAACTGGGTTGGTGTCTTTGTAAGAAGAGGAAGAGATGTCAGATCGCTTTCCCTCTCTTAATCCTTGCAGGAACAGAGATAAGCCCATGGGAGGACACACAGTGAGGAGACGGTCTGCAAGCCAAGAAGAGAGCTTTCAACAGAAACCAAATTTGCCAACATTTGATCATGGACTTCAAACACTCCAGAACTTTGAGAAAATGAATTTCTGTTGCATAAGCCACCCAGTCTGTGTTATCTTGTTATGGTAGCCCTGGAAGACTAATACACTATACCTACTTTGAAAGTCAATGCTTCCTTGTGCATACATCAGTAATAAAATAAAGTAAATACAATATTTACTTTCAGAAATGACAATTTCAATACATTAAAAAAAAAAAAAAAAAAGCACGTGCTGCTTTCTCTCCAGCAGGTTGGCACCAGTCCTGAGCCCTTTCAGGGCTCTGCTGCTATGCAGGACTGCTATGTGGGACTCAGTGCTGTCCTCTAGTGGACTGGCACTGGCCTTGATTCTCCCTGGGCTGTTCAGACAGCCATGAATGAAACCAGCCTTGCCATCTAGCAGGCCGGCAGTCACTGCACAAGGCATGGTCTCATAGGTAACTGGGCTGGAGGCCAGATTAGCTTAGTAGGGCAGCCAAAGCAGTCAGCCTCACTACAACAAAAGTGTGCAATCAGCCTACAGAGGAGGCACCTCTAGAGCAGATAACTCTTGCAGATAGAGAGAAGGGTGTTGCCGAACCCCTTAGAACCTCTCCTATATAAGGCCACTTCTCCAAGATCAGGAAACATATATGACCTACCTAACATGTATAAATAAACACAGAGAACTGGGTAAAATAAGGAGATGGAGGAATATGTTCAAAATTGAAGAATAGGTGCCTCAGATAGTAAAGCATCTGCCTATAATGCAGGAGACCCAAGTTTGAGCCCTGGGTTGGGAAGATCCTCTGGAGAAGGAAATGGCAACCCACTCCAGCACTCTTCCCTGGAAAATCCCATGGACAGAGGAGCCCGGTAGGCTACAGTCCATGGGGTGGCAAAAGTCAGACACGACTGAGCAACTTCACTTTCACGTTCTTTCACTTTCAGAAAAAACTAAACAAAGAACTAAACAAAATGGAGATAGTCAATCTACCCAATAAAGAGTTCACGGTAAGGATCACAAAGATGTTTACTGAACTCAGAGGAAGAGTGAATAAAAACAGTAAGCAGTTTAAGAAATAGTTATAAAATATAAAGAAGCATTAAATAAAGCTTAATAATATAATAACTGAAACAAAAACACACTAGAAGGAATCAACAGATTAGATGATACAGAGGAAAAGACCAGCCATCTGGAAGATGGAGTAGTAAAAATCTGAACAGAAAAAAAAATTAAAAATGAAGATAGTTTAAAAGACAATTCTTGGGACAATATCAAGTGTACTAACATTCATGCTGCAGGGGTCTCAGAAGACGAAGAGAGAGAAAAAGGTGGATAACTTATTTGAAGAAATAATAGGGGCTTCCCTGATGGTCCAGTGGTTAAGCATCCACCTGCCAATGCAGAGGACACAAATTTGATTCCTGGTCCTGCAGTATCCCACATGCTGTGGAGCAACTAATCCTGTGTGCTGCTAAGTATTGACTCTGCGCACCTAGAGACTATGCTTCACAACAGGAGACACCACACTGAGAAGCCCAGGCACTGCAAAAAGAGAAAGCTTGGTGCAGCCAAAAATTATAAGTAAATAAATAAAAACTTTAAAAAAGAGATGTAATAACTGAAAAAATTCCCTAACTTGGGGAAGAACACAGGCATTAGGTCCAGAAAGCACAGAGAGTCCCAAACGAGATAAAACCCAAAAGAGGTCTACATTCAGACACGTTATAATTAAAACACCAAAAATTAAAGATTAAGAGAAAAACTTAAAAGCAGTCAGAGAAAAGGAGCTAGTTATATACAAGGAAACTCCCAGTGGGTTATAAGTTGACTTTTCAGCAGAAATTTTGCAAGCCAGAAGGGAGGGACATGATGTATTCAAAAAGATGAAAGGGAAAACTTGTACTAAAATCTCATCACTTCCTAACTGTATATTTGTACAGACAATGCTTTTAAGTAAGATTATATCCATTGTATCTGTGTAGTGGAAATCTTATGTAATAGTGTACTACTGTGATTATAATATGAAAGCATCTATACAGGGATATTTTACATCACAGAAATTGGCAAACTTTACAATTCAGGATTTGCTTTATTGTTTTGTTTATTGCTTTGTCTTCAGAAGTGATGGAGAAAATGTTAATAAAGTAAATTAAATTGAAAATTGTGTTATTTCTGTTACCTGTTAAATTATGAATGGCATACACATATAAAATTGAGAAAACATCCTTCCGTTATTCAAAACTATTGCCTGATTTAGGAAAGATGTCACTCACATTTTTGATGGATGAGTGAAAATCCATTATTCATCTTCATTGTTTATTTTTATCTTATTTCTACAAAAACAAAAAGAGATAACTGACATCTATGTCAAAACTGCACTTGGTCATCAGTTACAACCATAAATTGGCTGTAGATATGGGTTTGACAAAAATCAATTAAAAAAATCTGTGACTGTCCATTGTTTATAAAGAATTTACAATAAAAAATAATGCATAGTTTACTATCATTTGTAAATTGTGTGCTACAGATATTTTATATCAGCTACATTTATAAATATATATATACACAGACAAATACATATATATATAAAATATATATAAAATATATATATATATATATACAGACAAATGTGCACACATACACATCTCCTTTGCTGCAAAGATGATTGTTGAACATTTACCCACACACCATCAATAAGCATACCTAACCAGTTCGGATAACTGATGTATATATATCAGTTATATATACTATGAACAAATGCTATATTATTGTTCAGTCACTCAGTAATCTCTGACTCTTTGCAACCCTAAGAAATGCAGCATGCCAGGCTTTCTTGTATTTACCTATCTCCTGGAGTCTGCTGAATCTCATGTCCATGAGTCAGTGATGCCATCCAATCATCTCATCCTCTGTCAACCCCTTCTCCTCTTGCCCTTAATTGTTCCCAGCATCAGGATCTTTTCCAATGAGTCGACTCTCTGCATCAGGTGGTCAGAGTATTGGAGCTTCAGCCTCAGTATCAGTCCTTCCAATGAATATTCAGGGTTGATTTCCTTCAGGATTGACTGGTTTGATCTCCTTGCTGTCCAAGGGACTCTCAAGAGTCTTCTCCAACACCACAGTTCGAAAGCATCAATTCTTTGGTGCTCAGCCTTCTTTAATGTCTCTGTTTTTAATACACTGTCCAGGTTTTGCTTGGTTGTTCAGTCGCTCAGTCGTGTCTGACTCTTTGTGACCCCATGACCTGCAGCACACCAGGCTTCCCTGTCCTGGAGTTTGCTCTAACTCATGTCCATTATGTACATGATGTCATCCAATCATCTCATCCTCTGTTGACCCCTTCTCCTCTGACTATACGGACCTTTGTTGGCAAAGTGATATCTCTGCTTTTTAATATGCTGTCTAGGTTTGTCATAGCTTTTCTTACAAGGAGCAAGCGACTTTTAATTTCATGGCTACATTCACTGTCCACAGTGATTTTGGAGCCCAAGAAAATAAACTCTGTCATTTTCCACTTTTTCACCATCTATTTGCGGTGAAATGATGGGACCAGATGCCATGATCTTATTTTTGAATGTTGAGTTTTAAGCTAGCCTTTTTCACTCTCCTCTTTCACCTTCATCAAGAGGCTCTTTAGTTCCTCTTCATTTTCTGTCGTTAAAGTGGTATTATCTGCATATCTGAGGTTGTTTATATTTCTCCTGGCAATCTTGATTCAAGTTTGTGCTTCATCCAGCCCAGAATTTCACATGAGGTACTCTACATGGAAGTTAAATAAACAGGGTGATAGTATTCAGCCTTGATGTACTCCTTTTCCAATTTTGAACCAGTTTGGTGTTGTGTGTCTGGTTCTAACTGTTGCTTCTTGACCTGCATACAGATTTCTCAGGAGGCAGGTAAGGTGGTCTGATATTTCCATCTCTCTAAGAATTTTCCACAGTTTGTTGTGATCCATATAGTCAAAGGTTTTAGTGTAGTCAATGAAGCAGAAGTAGATGTTTTTCTGGAATTCCCTTGCTTTTTCTATGATCCAGAGGATCCTCTTGCTGTTTGTAAATCCAGCTTGAACATCTGGCAGTTCTTGGTTCTAGTACTGTTGAAGCCTAGCTTGAAGGATTTTGAGCACAATCTTGCTAGCATGTGAAATGTGTGCAGTTGTATGGTAATTTGAACATTCTTTGGCATTGTCCTTCTTGGAATTGGAATGGAAACTGACCTTTTCCAGTCCTGTGGCCACTGCTGAGTTTTCGAAATCTGCTGGCACATTGAGTGCAGCATTTTAACAGCATCATCTTTTAGGATTTGAAATAGCTCAGCTGGAATTTCATCACCTCCTGTAGCTTTGTTTACAGTGATACTTCTAAGGACCACTTGACTTCACACTATTATTATGCTATTATATTCACTATTAATATACAATCATTAATAGTTAATGTGTTTTAGAAAAATAAAATGTTTACCAATTTTAGGCTTTAGATTCTTGCTTCAAAGTTGCACTGACAGGGCCACTCCTTTTCCATGAGAGAAAGCAGCAGAGTTTATCCTTGGTGTTCCTGAGTAATATTTCTTTCAACTGTTTGCTGAAGTCCTTCAAATCTTGTTTCTCCATGGTCTACTCTTGATTCTGGTCTCATCTGAATGGATCTCAGTACTTCTTTTACTTCCTTTGGCCCAAAAACAATGACCACAAGTCCATTTCCTTTCACTTTCCTCCAAACCTCAGACAACCATAGAATTAGTACTTCTTGAAGCAGCTGTCAATGACTTAGAATTTCTTAATGATGTGTCATCAATTTTATTCTGGAAATTATGCAATTGCAAGTAAACAGATTTATTCATAAATCATCAGACCATGACTCATGGAAGAAAGTCTCCATAACTTTTTTCAAGTGAGGATGTAAGCCTTCTAGAAAGACATTAATAATTATGTTTCACTGATTGCATATTTTAGCAAGTTTTTAGTTTTGCCAGGATGCATAAGGAAGTTGGATGCAAGCAGAAATCTATGACTATTATGAAGTAGGGTTAGTAGTGAATTATTTTAAATAGGATTTGTGGAGAATTACCACAGCAATGAGATGGATTACAAAATTAATGATAGTTGTACAGCCATAGATTGTTGAATTATTAATTATATATAAAAAATACTCTGTTGGCATTTTGCTATAAAAAGGATTATTCAATTTAAGCTCAGACTTAATAAAATGCTCCACTTGTTAAAAATCAATTGTATACATTATAAGTCTTTTAGTGATTTATAATACTATTTCATGTAATACTAAAAATGTCTTATTGAATAAACGAATTAACTTTTAGCTTAGAAAGTGTGAAGTATGGGTTTTCAGGGTTGTAGAGACGGTGAAGAAATGTTCTTACAAGGGCAGCAGAGCTCACGAGTTAGTAAAGAAACAAGCCCAAAGCATATGAAAGATATCTATTGATAAATGCCAAATTTGTACTGAAGATAATAGCACTCCTCCTTCCTGTGTGTATGCTCAGTTGCGTCTGACTCTTTGCGACCCCACGGACGGTAGCCCACAAGGCTCCTCTGTCCATGGACTTCTCCAGGCAAGAATACTGGAGTGGGTAGCCATTCCCTTCTCCAGGCGATCTTCCTGACCCAGGGATCAAATCTGGCAGGTGGATTCTTTACCACTAGTGCCACCTGGGAAGCCCAGATAATAGCACTACTGGTCAATAACTGTTGATGCATACATGGTGTTTAAATTATACCAGGTGATGTTTTTAATGTCTTACATATAAATTCAAATTTAAATTTCAAAACAAGTCTAGAGTTAGGGGGAATATTATTAAATATTTTTAAATATGAAGAAACATAGTCACACATAATATAAATTACTTACTGTATCAGGTAGGTGGCAAATCTAGGACTTGAACCTGGGTGGTCTGACAACAAAATCTGTGCTCTTCATTCTCATTCTATACCATCCAGCCAGAAGTCTGATCATTGCTATAAAAAAGCAAGGGGAGCACTCGTCTTGACTGAACAGCTGGGGCATGCATTGGAACTTGAGGAGAGATAGATGAAAAATATTTACTTATTCAAAATATGTTTATTGAGCCTCATTATGTCCCAAGACCTGGGGTAGGCTCTAGATGTAACTCTGAATGAGACACCAATCTCATTGTGTTTCTGACCACTTAGAACTTATATTCTAGCATTAAAAGGATTTCACATATGGAGAATAGTATGAACAGGTTTTAAGAATAGGATATGCATTCACCACATCCAAGAGAAAATAAAAATGAAGAATAAGGTTATTTAGCTCATGATTCTTCAGGTCAGTGATTTGGGTTTGACTCACCTGACCCCTTTTTCTGGTCTGCACCAGGTTTATCTGATATCAACTGGCCTGCACTCAATTATGAGTCTCCAAGATTAGCTGTAGAGAAGGCAATGGCACCCCACTCCAGCACTCTTGCCTGGAAAATCCCATGGATGGAGGAGACTGGTAGGCTGCAGGCCATGGTGTCGTGAAGAGTTGGACACAACTGAGCGACTTCACTTTCACTTTTCACTTTCATGCATTGGAGAAGGAGACGGCAACCTACTCCAGTGTTCTTGCCTGGAGAATCCAAGGGACGGGGGACCCTGGTGGGCTGCCGTCTATGGGGTCTCACAGAGTCGGACACGACTGAAGTGACTTAGCAGCAGCAGCAGCAGCAGCAGCAGCAGCAGCAGCAGAAGCAGCAAGATTAGCTGGCTGTTGCCTGATTTCAGATGACTTCATTTTCACATCTAGCCATTGGCTGACTATGAGCTGGAGTGACAGAGGCCCTGTGTCTTTTATCCTCTAGTAGGCTAGCCTGGACTACTTACTCACTTAACAATGGCATTATAAGAGCAGCAGGGAAGAAAACACCAATGAACAAGCAATTTTGAAGTATTTGCTGGAGTTACATTTGCTAACTGCTTTGTCCAAAACAAAGTCACAGGCAAGCCCAGAGTTTGAATGGAAGAGTCTCAGAGTTACAGGGCTGGAGCGTGACCATAAAGGAGAGATGAAATTATTGCCATTTTGAAATGTATGACAGTATTGAAAGGAGTTTGTTATAACAATGCTACATATTACATTGTTTTCTTTTTTGATTTGTGCTTAGTTGCTCAGTTATGTCTGACTCTTTGCAATCCTTTGGACTTTACAACTCCATGAACTGTAGCTCAGGTTCCTCTGTCTATGGGATTTTTCAGGAAAAATGCTGGAAAGGGTTGCCATTTCCTTCTCCAGGGCATCTTCCCAACCCAGGGGTCAAACTCTCATCTCCTGTGTCTCCTGCTTTGCAGGTGGGTTCTTTACCTGCTGAACCATCAAGAAAGTTCCCTTCTTTTGGACTAATAAAGCAAAAGCCAAATAGTGATTTATCATTGTAGATTTATCATTAAATTTTTTAAAATAATTGATTAAATTAGATGTTGCTTTAATAGAGTTCAGAGTATAAATTTAGAAACTTACTAACTTACAAAAATATTAGTTACTTGGTCATTAGTTTTCCACATTGTTAATTTCTGATTAATATATTAAAAAGAGGTTACCGAATTATAACATGACAAATATCTCTTTTACTTAGAGCCAGCTCTGCCAAATATATCCGGAGAGGGCTGAGGACTTAGTTAACTGCATTACACATCTTCCCCCACTGTCAAACCAGAGCAGTTTTGTCAGATGTGGTCTGATCCATTTTCAATTAAAATAAATTTATCAATATGTGCTTGAGAAAATATTATTCACAATCCCTGAGAAACAGATGTGGACATAACATATGAACTATTATAAGCTGTCTAATTAAGACTGAAATGCCTAAATATAATTAATTCACCTCTTTTATAATGTAATTCAAGATAAATCAATAGACTTTTTCTTATTACATGTAATTCTGCCATACACTGTATTTGGGAAATTATGTTATTTATGAAATGTCATTTGATAAAAGGCATTGCATTCATTTCCTGGGACTGTCATAACAAGGTACCAGAAACTGGGTGGCTTTAACAGGAGACGTTTAAGTCTCTAGCTCTAGAGGATAGAAGTCTGAAATCAAGGTTTCTGCAGGATTGAGCCTTCTGAAGGCTTTGAGGAAGAATCAACTCCATGCCTCTCTCCTAGCTTCTGGTAGCGTTAGATGTCCACTGGCTTGTAGATGCTTTTCTCACAATGTCTTTATAACATCTTCCTTCTGTATGTTTTGTTGTGTCTAAATTTCTCCTTTTGTTAAGGATAGAAATCAGATTAGGCCCATCCCAGTGGGCTCATCTTAACTTTATCACCTGGCTAAACCCTCTTTTCAACTGAGGTCATGTTCATAGTTACTAGGGATTAGAATTTCAATTGAATTTAGAATTCAATTAGAATTTCAATCTTTTTGCAGAGACAAATTTCAACATGTAACAGTCATGATGCTCCTTTAAAGAATGTACGTCTAATTCAGTTGTTTCAGTTTGGAAATAATGAAATGAGAATTAAGAAATAATATGAAAGTAATTCTATTAACTTCATTAGGTATTAGAATCTAATTTTCCATATATACATTTTTTTATAAAAGAGAATGGTACATACCACTAAAATTAACATTCTGAAAGCTATCATGTATGTTACTTCTTTCATGGTAATAAGTAGATAGTAATATAAAATAAAATGAGCAAATATTTCATTTGGTATAACAGGTTTTAATTATAATATTGACTTCAAAAATGCTAACTCTGGCAGTAATTAAATGAAAGCTTTACCTGTGGGTTTTAACCAATGTTATTGGGAAAGACATCAAGAAAGGTAGTCCTTGAAAACATTTGTTACCTTTAAAGAACCAGTCTCACAAGCTTTTACTGCTTCATCTGTTTGAAGGTGTTTTTCTGTTTTAAACTAGTAAATGATGAATTCTAGAGATGAGTATTGAAAATACATGAAACAAATTACTGCAAAAAGCCATCTTTAGTGTTCAATATTTATTTTCAATGCTTCCTTTTCTCTATGGGACCCTGCTTCAAAAATCTATGCCTTCTTTGACAATAGATTGACGTGAAAGAGGCGAGTTTGTCAAACAAAAGGATATCTTTACCCAACTCAACTACCTACCTTTCAGTATTCAGAAATTTACAGCTCAGGGCAAAATACTCCATTACCAACATCATGATCCCACTTTAATAGAAATGTGTATAAATAAGAGAAAATTAGAAGTCCTCTGTGCTTATGGCATTTTGATTTATCACGGAAAAAGGGGTCTCTAAAATGAATAACTTGAACCATATATTTGTTGTATATTTCACCCTGCAGGGCAGTTTTCTTACCAAGATTTGGAATGGGTGAGGTTGTTCCTTTCTTTGAAATTGTAATGAGGGTGTTGTGAATGCAAGTATGTTCCCATCATATCAGTATTTAGGGGAAAAGTTATGAAAGTTGAGGATCTGGAAAATAATTTATTTAAAACTGTCTATGCCTACATAATACTTTGACAGTTACACAAGCCTTAGTTTGAAAATCATCCATATAGTGAACCCACCACTTGGATTTTGTGCTTCTGGCATTGGAGCTCAAGCTTGAAGCCCTATTTAAAGCAGTCCCTGCTCTCACCCAGGACTCTCCTGGTCCAAGTGTTCTCTCACCAGGCACTCCAAGCACAGGTTGTGAAGAACCTGGCCCCCCAGCACAAACTCACTTCTTTATTTGCCTCCTGTTGCCACTTCCCCCAATTAACTCTCCTGCCTTAAGGGGTGTGGTGCTGAGCCCAGGTTGGTATCATTTTCATTGAATGTACATTTCTCCTTTCACTGTGCCTCCTAATACAGGGCTCTGTCTCTTATTTTTTTTGGAGCTTCATACACATGTGGATGTTAAAATGAGGTCTTAATTTTAAGACTGCTTGAAATGTGGAGTGAAGAGGTAAGAAGAGATAGGCACTGAGGGTCTGAGCATTTCTCTCTCTCCTTTCCCATGATTTCTGAGTTTAGAGGAAGTAGACTTAGTGTTTTTTCCTTCCACTGCATGGCTTCCTCTCTTCTTTGAGCTTTGGGTAGCAAGACTCATAGGCTAACTTTTACCAAACTAAGCAGAGTCCAGTCCATAAGAAGTATTAATACTTAATACATATTTGTTAAATGATTGTTTGAATCAGTGAAAAGATGACCTCACCTATATGCTGAAATGATGGCAGAATCTGATGTTTTAGACTTAATTATAGATATTAAAAATCTTACATTTTTAGTCAAAATGGAAGGACATCTAAATAATAATGGGTCCTAACAATGACTTACAGAGAAGTCAGTGGCACCCCACTCCAGCACTCTTGCCTGGAAAATGCCATGGATGGAGGAGCCTGGTAGGCTGCAGTCCATGAGGTCGTTAAGAGTCAGACATGACTGAGCGACTTCACTTTCACTTTTCACTTTCATGCATTGGAGAAGGCAATGGCAACCCACTCCATTATTCTTGCCTGGAGAATTCCAGGGACAGGGGAGCCTGGTGGGCCGCCGTCTATGGGGTTGCACAGAGTCAGACACGACTGAAGGATTAGCAGCAGCAGCAGCAGCAACAGTGACTTCTGGGCTTGTCATGTGGTACTAGTGGTAAAGAATATGCCTGCTAATGCAGAAGATGTAAGAGATACAGTTTTGATCCCTGGGTGGGAAAGATCCCCTGGAGGAGGAAATGACCACCCACTCCAGTCTTCTTGCCTGGAAAATTCCATGGACAGAGGAGCCTGGCAGGCTACAGTCCCTGGGGTCTCAAAGAGTGGGACACAATTGCCGGAACAGCAGTGACCTCTCTTAATCATGATCCATGTCACCATCTTACCTCATCATTAAGAAAGAGAGTTTTAGTGACTAGCAAGATCATGTAGATGGAAATGCAAAAGAGGCAAGTGCATTAATATATATTTTCTAAAGTTTCCACTACAATTTACGTATTTAACTTAAAGTATATTGCATTTTCATAGTTCACTGATCAATTAATTCCTTTAATTTCTGCATCATGAAGCAACTGTGCTGTGCTTAGTCTCTCAGTCCTGGCCAACTCTTTGGGATCCCGCGGACTGTAGCCCACCAGTCTCCTCTGTCCATAGGGATTTTCCAGGCAAGAATTTGCATGCCCGTCTCCAGGGGATCTTCCCAACCTAGGGATTGAACCCAGGTCTCTCACATTGCAGACAGGTTCTTTACCATCTGACCCACAAGGGAAGCCCAAGATTACTGGAGTGGTTAGCCTATTCCTTCTCCAGGGCATCTTCCTGACCCAGGAATCGAACCAGGGTCTCTTGCATTGCAGGTGGATTCTTTACCAGTTGAGCTACCTGGGAAGCCCCATGAAGCAATTATTTCATGTTTACTATCAGCACCTCAAATGAAGCATCATAAAATTAAAGCTCATGACTCCACCATTGTCAACTACTCTCTCCCCACGATTCCCCATCTCAGCCAGTGGCACAGCCGTTTACCCAATTGTTCTGTCCGAACACACAGAAACTGTCCTTGATTCTTCTTTCCCTCATCTCTCATACCCAACCTATAATTCAGACCTGTCAGTTCTACCTCAAAATTTCAGAATGTACCTTGGATCTCAATATATCTTTCATTACCTCTTCACTGCTCCCAGCCTGAATCTAAATCATCATCAACTCTCAGCAGCATGATTTTCCTAACTAGACTCCAAAATAGACACTTCACACCTGATTGCTCTTTGTCCATTACCCACTATGCTTCATTACATTCTTCACAGTGCTTGTTATTCTCTTAAAATATATTGTGTTATGTAGTTGTTCTCCGCTTGTTTGATTATTTTTGCTCCACCAGAATGTCATTTCTGTGAGAGCAGATGTCTTGCCTGTGTTCTTCACCTATGTATCTCTACTGCCTGGATGGGACCTTATGCAAAACAGAGCCTCAGTTCTATTTGTAGAATGAATGAATGATCAAATAAGAGAATTCTCTAACTATGGAGCTGTGCCCTTGCAATTTTTATAACAGGGGAATCATAGTGATCAAATAATTCAGTTTTGATAGGTCCTTCTGGCTTTGAAAGCATTGGAGACACGAGGTAAGTTTTCAGAGTATCGTAATATTGCAAGTAAGACTCCTTAATGTAGAAATGGAAAGAGGGACTTACGATATGTTTAAAGGGAAGAATCAATGTGACTTGAATGGTCAAACATGGCCAAATTAGGTAGAGGGGTGAAGTTAGGAAGGGACCTAGGTTTTCAGCTAAGGGGACCTGCTGGTCTGATCACTGAGATGAGAAATGGTACAGTAGTTTGGTTGCTAAGTCATGTCCAACTATTTTGTGATCTCATGGACTGTAGCCTGCCAGGTTCCTTTGTCCATGTGATTTCCCAGGCAAGAATAGTAGAGTGAGTTTCCATTTCTCTCTCCAGGGGATCTTTCTGACCCAGGGATCAAACCCAAATCTGCTGGACTTCAGGCAGTCTCATGCACTGTAGTCCAATTCTTTATTGCTGAGCTACCAGGGAAGCCTGAGATGAGGGATACAAGAGACAAAATGTGTTGGAATGAGGGAAACTCAATTGTAAAGAACATCTTTCTTTTGTAGGATATTCTGTTACAGATATTTAGAAAACAGTTGGAAGTAGAGGCTGAGTATAAGGAGAGTGGTGATGACTGGAAATTCAGCTTTGTGAGACTGCTTAAATTTGAGTGCTGACATCGAGTCAACCAAGGAGGGTAAAGACAGAAAGAAAACTTACTCCAAGGGCAATTTATATTTGAGCAATGGGACAGAGGTGGTGGTCTAGTGAAGGATGTCAATATTTTCTCTCAACAATATTCCCAATGATTACTTTTCCTGTGCTCATTACTCCTTTCAAATGAAATCTTTCTGAATATGCTGTTTCCCAACTGGTGTACTGTTTATAGTGTTTCCTCTTCCACAAATACCTTTTCTCCATTTCCATTCAATTAAATGGTGTTTGTTCTTTAATGCTAGTTGTGTTTCCTTTAGCCTTTGACCTTATTGTATTTTTATGAGAGAAAAAAGAAGTCTTCAACATTATTCTGTGAATATAGCAAGTTTTCAATGACTATTTAATAATGACATCTATCATCAATATGTAGATTGCATTAATATCCCTAATTTTTCACTGGTCCCTGTGTCTGTGCCCTTTGCCTTGTCACTTGGCAGTGCTTCTCCACTCTGATGCTGGTCTCAGCTGTGTGACTTTTTTTGGCTAATGTTAGGCAGAAGTAATGGAATGCCTAGTATTTAAGAGACCTCGTGTATTTCTGTTTGCTATGGTGCTTCTATCATTCTCTTGAGAAGGATATGACTGTGCTTGCTTGCTAATTGTGGAGAAAGGATGTGGGCAAATATTAAGTCACTCCATCAAGTCCTACCTAAAACAACTGAACGTGCAAAAGCATGAGAAATAAATATTCATTGTTGTATGTCATTGTTTGTAATGATTTTAGGGGAATAGCTAATTAACACAATTTCAAAGTGGAAATAAATTCTCTTCAATTTAAGAAAAAAATAAGAATTATCCAATGAAAATAAAGAGTCACCTACAGCACTAGATGAATAGACTTTTAAAACAAGCTTGCAAAAACTAACATGTTTGAATGAGTATGGCCCTCAGAGCCTTCTTATTGCTAGATCATTCAATTATTTTAATACTTTTGCTATAAGTTAAGAATTCTCTTTTCAAATTACTTGCAGAGCCAGTTTATGAATCAGTAAAGAAAATCCAAGTTATTTATTTCCTACTCATACTTTATGAATGCAGAAAACAAATATTTTTTAAAGCTTATTAACACACTTCTAAACACAACTGGATGTTGACCTAGAAGGCTTTAACTTCCTCAGCTTGATTAAACTTTAGGTAGGTTTCTTCCTTGATATAAGCCCCTGACCCCGTCCCTCCTTTTTATTGAACCTTTACTTTAGGAAACTTGCAATTATATATTCTTTTTTTACCACTTGGCATATATATTTCTTAGCTTTTTGCCAGTTTCATAACCCAGGAATTTCTTTCTCAGAGACCTGAGAGACAGCCTTTTGAAAGTAATTATCAAGAAACATGGCACCCCTATCTTTCAATCTCTATGGGAAGGTAGGAACCTGACAAATAAGCACCAGTTAGCAAATATAAATAACCTGATCCTATGGACCAGCCTCTACTCTGCAGTCCTGCCTTACTTTGCCACTAGCTCATCCCCCACTTAGAAACCTGCCATACTGTGCTCCAGTAGCGGTGCATGCATGTGCTCAGTCGTATTTGACTCTTCGTGACCTTATGGACAGTAGGCTGCCAGGCTCCTCTGTCCATGAGATTTGCCCAATAAGAACACTGGAATGGGTTGCCATTTCCTCCTCCAGGGGATCTTCCTGATCCAGGGACTGAACCCATGTCTCCTGCATATTCCGCATTGGCAGGTGGATTCTTTACCGCTAGCGCCAGAGGGGATGGATGTCTGTGCTCCAGGAGAGTTCAATCTCTCTTCCCTATTGTAAAAGTCTTGGGTAAAATTTCCCTTGCTTGTTTAACTGCCCAATGCAAATGAAAGTGATTTCTTAACAATTCTAATCTGAGAAATTCTCAAAAGTCAATTTCCTTTTGTTCTCATTCCTTTAGAGAGTTTTATGTTTAGTCATTTCTTAACACACTAAATTGACACTTTACAATTTGAAAGTACATACATCTTCAGGAATTGAGTTTCTTCTCTGTTGAATTCATCTCTTTACATTTTGCTAATACTGAAGTAACATTCTCTCTTCATAGATGCTTAAGATGTTTAAAAGCGAAATGCAGGAATTTTCTTCACTGCAACTCTGATATGAGGGATATTTTGCATCCGTTTTCAACAGGGTATTACACTATCCAGTGGTGAAATATTTGGGGTAGGCAATTGTTCTCCCTTAATGGATCTCTTTAAAAGATGCCATAATTAATTATCATCAAAAAGAAAACAACTGTGATAAAAAATTATCTTTGCTAACCAGTGGAATTTCTGAGCCTTCTTGGAGAAAATTTTGGGATTCTCAAGGTTCTTTCCACTGATTATATCAACTCTGAGTAATCATTTGAAGCTGGTTTTTAAATTTTTTAGAACTGTCTATATAGTTGCCTTTCTTAAGGTCAGGTATTTTATGATGTGGGGAAGAGAACGGAGACTTCTGGGTGTAAATTAATCAAAGTTGAAGAGAAAAATAAAATAGAGGTTAAAATTTTGTCTTTACATGATAGAAAGATATTAAAGTATGATGATATTAATGCATTTTAAACTAAATATAGGGGAAAGAAAGCACCCCTTTTACAGAGCATATACAGACAAGGAACAAGGTGGGATGAAGAGAGGGATTTCTCATAACTAATGGTTCTTCAGTACTCATTTAACACAGGTATGAGGCTTTGTGCATTGGTCCATAGACTGCACATGGTATATTGATTTTACTTTTTTAATCATACATTGGGATACTTTTCCTGGTAATCATGTCTATGCAGAGGACAATTCACTAGCTTTTCTATAGCAGTGTCAGCAGGTGGCAATAGTGTGCTTCTAATAGGTGATGGCCTGATCTATCAAAGATGGCTTGATGGGCTATGCAGATGCTCTCCTGTGTAGATGTCTAGGGATGAAGAAATGTGAAGCCCAATAAAAATCTGAGATACACAACTCTTTCAGTATATACATACATATTAAACACATATACAGATAACAGTTTATATTTGTAATTACAAATATAATCATGAGTTATTTCTTTGAAAAGCTGCCTAAAAACAAAAATATGCATTTGGAATTATTCAATATAAATTTTTAAAGATTTCCAGGCCTTAGTTTCTCTAAATTTCTTTTTAAGTTCTAGGCTAATTCATCTTCTCAGGGCCACAGTATTTTATAGGTAGAAAATCAGGAAAATTGACACTGTGCTACAGAGTGTAGCTCCTCAAACTTTCATGTAGCACAGTTCACTTAAGGATTTTGTAAAATGTGGATCTTAACTCAGTATATCTGGTGGGGCCTGAGATTCTGTATTCTGAGCATGCTCCCTGGTGCTTCTGATGCTGCAGGTCCTCACATTACACGTTGAATAGCAAGGCTAATCAGAAATCCACATGGGACCTATGTCTAGCCCTGGTAATCTTTAACTAGATATGTGATCTTGGTGAGGTCATTTCATCACTTTGATTCTCTAATGATGAAACAAACAGAAAAATAAAGTAATATCTCTTCTGGTTTTTTGTTTGTTTATAGAAAGTATCTCAGAATCTTGTAAAATCCTGAATCATCTATTAAAGAAAATATTCAATTATTTTTATATTTATTCCATGAGAAAGTTGAATATACCAATTTGGAAATTTTAGACAATGCTGGACACTTGAAAATTAAATTACAGGCTAAATGAGTAAAGTATATTTAATTCATATTTTTGTTTTCTGACTGAATATTAATCCAAAGAGATCATTAAAAAATAGAATGAGTCCAATGAAAAATATCTAAAATGAAAGCATTGACAACAAAACTAAAAATTGGATGAAATACTTCACTTAAAAAAAAAAGAATGAAGAAACAATACTTCTAAATACTAAAGTACATAATTGTGATTTTAAATGGTACCCAAAGAAGAAATGAGAAAGAACGTTAGTCATTTAATTATATAATTATGATAATAAATTAATATCCCAGTGGGTATATTGAGATCTTATTTGATGCCTATGGTGTCAGGGGGAGAGGGTTTGGAGATGGTGTGGACCCACAAAGGCCTTGCTCTTTTGTCTTCCTGCTAGTTTGATACCTGGTTTCTTGTTTACCTGAGTAAAAGTCCCCTGACATACACTCTTTGTCCATATGTGTCTCAGCAGGAGGAATTAGACTAATAGCAGTTTTATTTGTTTGGGCAGTTGGTGGCTCAGACAGTAAAGAATCTGTCAGCAATGCATGAGACCTGGGTTCGATCCCTGGGTCAGGAAGATTCCCTGGAGAAGGAAATGGTAACCCATTCCAATATTCTTGCCTGGATAATTCCTTGGACAGAGGAGTCTGACAGACTACAGTCCATGGGGTCCCAAAGAATCAGACACGGCTGAGCTACTGACACATGTAATGCTTGAATATTCATCAACTGAGTAGTTGCAGTAAATGACTTCTCAGGCTCTCAGGCAAAATAAAGAAGGATGCAGCCGTAGCCTTGTACCCAGAAGTGTTGTCTTCAATCATTTGCTCTTCAAGTATTGTTTTCTTAATGATAACTTTGGAATCTCCAAAGTTGAGTTTGGATAACTTACTCAATTCCTCTAAGCCTCAGTTTCCTCATCTATAAAATGTGAGCATTAGCAGAACCTAACTTTATAGCACTGTAGAGAAAATTCGATGAGATTTAATACACAGAAACATAGTTCTGACATCAGAAGTCATAAATGCATATTGACTGCTGTTATTGCATTTGCTAGTATTGTTATTAGCAGTTATTATTGCTGGATTGCAGTTTTTCTGAATTCTTAGATTGTGGTTACTCTGGGCCACATTAATAGCCAGAATTCAACATTATTGCAATTTTACTATTTCAGTCTTCTTTTAAAATTCATTATTTTTCTCTTAGATATCTTTTTAATCTTCGGCAAAAGTTTTATCCTCCCTTAACCTAGAGTCATATTAACTGATTAATTACTCTAACATCAGATAATTCTATAAATATTTTTAATATTTTATATAATTGTCATTACTAATAATTTCTGCAGTTTTTCTTACAAAAGCAGTAACCATTTTTTTTGTTTTTTTCACATTGACCTTGAAGAACAAAACAAGCTGAATTTTGCTAATGATGAATTTTCCTAAGGGTAAATTGAAACTTTCAAGTTCAAGTGCAGTTAGTGAATTTTATGTGTGCTAGATGCTTTGGTGGAGCTATCTTTTCTAAGACCCATATCAATTCCATAAAGGAAGGTAGGTAGATGTTGCATATAATTTCCACAGATGAAGAATTAGATTTAAAATATTAATTCAGTTCTTTTCCCACAACCACAAAATTTATATGTAGAGGAGAAGAATTTCAAGCCCAGGCCTCATTATGGCACATCAAGGACTCTTTTTCAAAATCATGAAAAATCTTTGAACTTAACTATTAGATCTGGGTGTGTGCTGCACGAGGATGCTGAGTTCAGCTCCGAGAGTATTCATCAGCTTGATCAAGTAATCACAAGCTGAGAAAATTATAGATATTAGTGCTATCAATGGGAGGAACAGACTGTTGGTACAGATGGTGAATTGGAGGTGGAGCCAGAATGGTCAGAGAAGGACTCTACTCACTTTATGGATGAGAACACTGAGGTCCTGACAGATAGAAAAGATTGGCTGAGTTCACTGAGACAAGTGATAGACCAACACCTGGACCTACATCTGGCCCCCTCAGGATCCGGGCTTTCTTACTTGGTGTCTTTTGAAACTTAAAATTTTTAGGTAGCCTTGTAGGTTTCAAAATTCAGTAACTATTTTCTCAGATATATGTAGCACTATAAATATGTGTATTAAGAAAAGAAAAGGAGGTCTTTTCCCCCCAGAAAAGGCATTAAGAGTAAGTATCATATTTAAGGATACTATATTAAAGTGAATTTTTGTGATATATTAGTGCATATATTTATATCACTATTCCTATCTATCTGGGGGATGTAAAGAACTCTTTGGTCAATGCAGGAGAGGTAAGAGACCTGGGTTCAATCCCTGCATCAGGAAGATCCCCTGGAGGAGACCATGGTAATCCACTTCAGTATTCTTGCGTGGAGAACCGCATGGACCCTGAGGGCTACAGTCCATGGGGTTGCAAAGAGTGAGACACAACTGAAGTGACTTCAGTTCAGTTCAGTCCCTCAGTCGTGTCTGACTCTTTGTGATTCCATGAATGCCAGCATGCCAGGCCTCCCTGTCCACCACCAACTCCCGGAGTTCACTCAGACTCACGTCCATGGAGTCAGTGATGCCATCCAGCCATCTCATCCTCTGTCCTCCCCTTCTCCTCCTGCCCCCAATCCCTCCCAGCATCAGAGTCTTTTCCAATGAGTCAACTCTTCACATGAGGTGGCCAAAGTACTGGAGTTTCAGCTTTAGCATCACTCCTTCCAAAGAAATCCCAGGGCTGATCTCCTTCATAATGGACTGGTTGGATCTCCTTGCAGTCCAAGGGACTCTCAAGAGTCTTCTCCAACACCACAGTTCAAAGGCATCAATTCTTTGGCACTCAGCTTTCTTCACAGTCCAACTCTCACATCCATACATGACCACTGGAAAAACCATAGGTTTGACTAGATGGACCTTTGGTGACAAAATAATGTCTCTTCTTTTTAATATATTGTCTAGGTTGGTCATAACTTTTCTTCCAAGGAGTAAGCATCTTTTAATTTCATGGCTGCAGAAACCATCTGCAGTGATTTTGGAGCCCCAAAAAATAAAGTCTGACACTGTTTCCACTGTTTCCCCATCTATTTCCCATGAAGTGATGGGACCAGATGCCATGATCTTCGTTTTCTAAATGTTGAGTTTTAAGCCAACTTTTTCACTCTCCTCTTTCACCTTCATCAAGAGGCTTTTTAGTTCCTCTTCACTTTCTGCCATAAGGGTGGTGTCATTTGCATATCTGAGGTTATTGATATATCTCCCAGCAATCTTGATTCCAGCTTGTGCTTCTTCCAGCCCAGCATTTCTCATGATGTACTCTGCATATAAGTTAAATACCTGTGGTGGATTCATTTTAATATTTGGCAAAACTAATACAATTATGTAAAGTTTAAAAATAAAATAAACTTAAAAAAAATAAAGGAAAATCTGCAGTTCAAAAAAAAAAAAAGTTAAATAAGCAGTGTAACAATATACAGCCTTGACGTACTCCTTTTCCTGTTTGGAACCAGTCTGTTGTTCCGTGTCCAGTTCAAACTGTTGCTTCCTGACCTGCATTTCTCAAATTTCTCAAGAGGCAGGTCAGGTGGTCTGGTATTCCCATCTCTTTCAGAATTTTCCACAGTTTATTGTGATCCACACAGTCAAAGGCTTTGGCATAGTCAATAAAGCAGAAATAGATGTTTTTCTGGAACTCTCTTGCTTTTTCCATGATCCAGCGGATGTTGGCAATTTGGTCTCTGGTTCCTCTGCCTTTTCTAAAACCAGCTTGAACATCTGGAAGTTCATGGTTCACATATTGCTGAAGCCTGGCTTGAAGAATTTTGAGCATTACTTTACTAGCGTGTGAGATGAGTGACTTAGCACACATGTATGCATGCATCTATCTATCTTCTATCTAAAGATATAAAAAAATTAGATGTTAACCATGTCAAATTGAAGATACTTACCCACAGCCTATTATTAAACTTCTGCCTGGAATCATGGAGAAGGCAATGGCTCCCCACTCCAGTACTCCTGCCTGGAAAATCCCATGGACGGAGGAGCCTGGTAGGCTGCAGTCCATGGGGTCGCTAAGAGTCGGACACGACTGCACAACTTCACTTTCACTTTTCACTTTCATGCATTGGAGAAGGAAATGGCAACCCACTCCAGTGTTCTTGCCTGGAGAATCACAGGAACAGGTGGGCTGCTGTCTCTGGGTCGAACAGAGTTGGACACGACTGAAGCGACTTAGCAGCAGCAGCAGCAGCCTGGCATCAGGGATGATCTCAAGGTAGAGATTGGGCTTCCCTGGTGGCTCAGGCAGTAAAGAATCCACCTGCAACATGGGAGACCTGGGTTTGATCCCTGGGTTGGGAAGGTACAACCAGGGAGGATCATGGAGAAGAGCACGGCAACCCACTCCAGTATTGTTGCCTGGAGAATTCCATGGACAGGAGGAGCCTGGTGGGCTACAGTCCATGAGGTTGAAAAGTTAGACAGGGCAGAGCCACTAAGCACATAGCACAAGGCAGAGATCACTAACTATACCCCAAACACCTGAGATACGACCTTCAGGGGAAATGGTCTGGGAAAGGATAATAGGAATCATACAGAACTTTGCGGGGTCTTTCTCTTTTACTGAGATACAGTACAGTCAATACAAAAAGAAGCATGTATTAACCCCCATCAGTTCTGTTCAGTTCAGTCGCTCAGTCGTGTTCAACTCTTTGTGACCCCATGGACTGCAGCATACCAGGTCTCCCTGTGTTTACCAACTCCCGGAGTTTACCCAAACTCATGTCCATTGAGTTGGTGATCCCATCCAGCCATCTTATCCTCTGTCGTCCCCTTCTCCTCCTGCCTTCAATCTTTCCCAGCATTAGGGTCTTTTCTTTCTTTTTTTAAATATAAATTTATTTATTTTAATTGAAGGTTAATTACTTTACAATATTGTATTGGTTTTGCCATACATCAACGTAAATCTGCCACAGGTATACATGTGTTCCCCATCCTGAACCCCCATCCCTCCTCCCTCCCCGTACCATCCCTCTGGGTCGTCCCAGTGCACCAGCCCCAAGCAACCAGTATCATGCATTGAACTTGGACTGGCGATTCATTTCATATATGATATTATACATATTTCAATGCCATTCTCCCAAATCATCCCACCCTTGCCCCCTCCCACAGAGTCCAAAAGACTGTTCTTTACATCTGTGTCTCCTTTGCTGTCTCGTATACAGGGTTATCATTACCATCTTTCTAAATTCCATATATATGCATTAGTATATTGTATTGGTGTTTTTCTTTCTGGCTTACTTCACTCTGTATAATAGGCTCCAGTTTCATCCACCTCATTAGAACTGATACAAATGTATTCTTTTTAATGGCTGAGTAATACTCCATTGTGTATATGTATCACAGCTTTCTTATCCATTCATCTGCTAATGGGCATCTAGGTTGCTTCCATGTCCTGGCTATTATAAACAGTGCTGTGATGAACATTGGGGTACACGTGTCTCTTTCCCTTCTGGTTTCCTCAGTGTGTATGCCCAGCAGTGGGATTGCTGGATCATAAGGCAGTTCTATTTCCAGTTTTTTAAGGAATCTCCACACTGTTCTCCATAGTGGGTGTACTAGTTTGCATTCCCACCAACAGTGTAAGAAGGTTCCCTTTTCTCCACACCCTCTCCAGCATTTATTGCTTGTAGACTTTTGGGCCGCAGCCATTCTGACTGGCGTGAAATGGTACCTCATAGTGGTTTTGATTTGCATTTCTCTGATAATGAGTGATGTTGAGCATCTTTTCATGTATTTGTTAGCCATCTGTATGTCTTCTTTGGAGAAATGTCTATTTAGTTCTTTGGCCCATTTTTTGATTGGGTCGTTTACTTTTCTGGAATTGAGCTGTAGGTGTTGCTTGTATATTTTTGAGATTAGTTGTTTGTCTGTTGCTTCATTTGCTATTATTTTCTCCCATTCTGAAGGCTGTCTTTTTACCTTGCTTAGAGTTTCCTTTGTTGTGCAGAAGATTTTAAGTTTAATTAGGTCCCATTTGTTTATTTTTGCTTTTATTTCCAATATCCTGGGAGGTAGGTCATAGAGGATCCTGCTGTGATTTATGTCGGAAAGTGTTTTACCTATGTTCTCCTCTAGGAGTTTTATAGTTTCTGGTCTTACATTTAGATCTTTAATCCATTTTGAGTTTATTTTTTGTGTATGGTGTTAGAAAGTGATTGTTTCATTCTTTTACAAGTGGTTGACCAGTTTTCCCAGCACCACTTGTTAAAGAGATTGTCTTTGATCCATTGTATATTCTTGCCTCCTTTGTCAAAGATAAGGTGTCCATATGTGCGTGGATTTATCTCTGGGCTTTCTATTTTGTTCCATTGATTTATATTTCTGTCTTTGTGCCAATACCATACTGTCTTGATGACTGTGGCTTTGTAGTAGAGCCTGAAGTCAGGCAGGTTGATTCCTCCAGTTCCATTTTTCTTTCTCAAGATAGCTTTGGCTATTTGAGGCTTTTTGTATTTCCATACAAATTATGAAATTATTTGTTCTAGCTCTGTGAAAAATACCATTGGTAGCTTGATAGGGATTGCATTGAATCTATAGATTGCTTTGGGTAGTATACTCATTTTCACTATATTGATTCTCCCAATCCATGAACATGGTATATTTCTCCATCTATTAGTGTCCTCAAACTCTTCCAGAAAATTGCAGAGGAAGGTAAACTTCCAAACTCATTCTATGAGGCCACCATCACCCTAATACCAAAACCTGACATAGATGCCACAAAAAAAGAAAACTACAGGCCATACTGTATGTATGTTCACTGATGAACATAGATACAAAAATCCTTAACAAAATTCTAGCAATCGGAATCCAACAACACATTAAAAAGATCATACACCATGACCAAGCTTTATCCCAGGGATGCAAGAATTCTTCAATATCCACAAATAAATCAATGTAATACACCACATTAACAAATTGAAAAATAAAAGCCATATGATTATCCCAACAGATGCAGAGAAAGCCTTTGACAAAATTCAACATTCATTTATGATAAAAACCCTCCAGAAAGCAGGAATAGAAGGAACATATCTCAACATAATAAAAGCTATATATGACAAACCCACAGCAAACATTATCCTCAATGGTGAAAAATTGAAAGCATTTCCCCTAAAGTCAGGAACAAGACAAGGGTGCCCACTCTCACCACTACTATTCAACATAGTTTTGGAAGTTTTGGCCACAGTAATCAGAGCAGAAAAAGAAATAAAAGGAATCCAGATTAGAAAAGAAGAAATAAAACTCTCACTGTTTGCAGATGACATGATCCTCTACATAGAAAACCCTGAATACTCCACCAGAAAATTTCTAGAGCTAATCAATGAATATAGTAAAGTTGCAGGATATAAAATCAACACACAAAATCCCTTGCATTCCCATACACTAATAATGAGAAAATATAAAGAGAAATTAAGGAAAAAATTCCATTCACCATTGCAACAAAAAGAATAAAATACTTAGAGTATATCTACCTAAAGAAACTAAAGACCTATATATAGAAAACTATAAAACACTGGTGAAAGAAATCAAAAAGGGTCTTTTCAAATGAGCCAGTTCTTCACATCAGGTGGCCAAAGTATTGGAGTTTCATCATCAACATCAGTCCTTTCAATGAATATTCAGGACTGATTTCCTTTAGGATGGACTGGTTGCATCTCCTTGCAGTCCGAGGGACTCTCAAGAGTTTTCTCCAGCACCACAGTTCAAAAGCATCAATTCTTCGGGGCTCAGCTTTCTTTAGAGTCCAGCTCTCACATCCATACATGACCACTGCAAAAACCATAGCCTTGACTAGACGGCCCTTTGTTGGCAAAGTAATGTCTCTGCTTTTTAAAATGCTGTTTAGGTTGGTAATAACTTTTCTTCCAAGGAGTAAGCATCTTTTAATCTGCAGTGATTTTGGAGCCCCCCAAAATAAAGTCTGCCACTGCTTCCACTGTTTCCCCATGTATTTGCCATTAAGTGATGGGACCAGATGCCATGATCTTCAGTTCAGTTCATTTCAGTCACTCAGTCGTGTCCGACTCTTTGCAACCCCATGAATTGCAGCACACCAGGCCTCCCTGTCCATCACCATCTCCCGGAGTTCACTGAGACTCACGTCCATCGAGTCAGTGATGCCATCCAGCCATCTCATCCTCTGTCCTCCCCTTCTCCTCCTGCCCCCAATCCCTCCCAGCATCAGAGTCTTTTCCAATGAGACAACTCTTTGCATGAGGTGGCCAAAGTACTGGAGTTTCAGCTTTAGCATCACTCCTTCCAAAGAAATCCCAGGGCTGATCTTCTTCAGAATGGACTGGTTGGATCTCCTTGCAGTCCAAGGGACTCTCAAGAGTCTTCTCCAACACCACAGTTCAAAAGCATCAGTTCTTCGGTGCTCAGCCTTCTTCACAGTCCAACTCTCACATCCATACATGACCACAGGAAAAACCATAGCCTTGACTAGACAGACCTTTTTTGGCAAAGTAATGTCTCTGCTTTTCAATATGCTATCTAGGTTGGTCATAACTTTCCTTCCAAGGAGTAAGCGTCTTTTAATTTCATGGCTGCATTCACTATCTGCAGTGATTTTGGAGCCCCCAAAAATAAAGTCTGACACTGTTTCCACTGTTTTCCCATGAGTTTTCTGGTAATAAAATCTTACCTCCAACACTCTGTAAACTAGTGACTGAAGCACAGCAGTTACCCACTAAGGGCTGATTACAGAAAATGAGGACTATGAAGTGAGTGAAGTCAACCGCACAACTACAGTATGAAACTGGATGCCTTCAAAGAAAAGTCCATCACATTTTGTCCTCGGTGGTGGGATGCTGGTATGAGGAGTAAAGAGCAAACATAGACACAAGAGCTCACACAGCAGTCAAGCTTAGGCAGATCCACGGACTTATCCTCAAATTTACGGTTGCTAAATATGAAGCTTTTGTCCAATTCTTTCTTCCCCTAGACAACTCTAATTTCTGAGACTGAACCTCACAGTGATGTATATTCAAATAGAAAGCTATGATGACTGATTCCTTGGGGCCTCTGAGGACTAAATGTTCATGGGTAGGGGGGTGGTTGCTCTGCATTGCAAATTGTCCTTGGGGTGAGGAAGAGGAGAGATGTCCCTGAGTTAAGGAGAATGTTCTTTACTGATATCACAGTATTAAGCCAGTCATGGCCAAGCTTGCAAACCCCAAAACTCCTTTTTACTGACTTTCCTTTATGGATTTGAAGTTTTTATTTTTGCTTCAGTGTACTTACTAGGTGTAAATAATTAGCTGTTATAAGATATTATTCAAATTCATAAAATCATTAATTAGATTTTTGAATACCCTAAGATAATTAGTAGTACCACACTGAGTGGTGACCATTTTAACCAAGGCAAAACTCCACTAAAACAAAGCCTGTTGTTTTGTTTCCCACTCCCTGACCTTCAGAAAGATACTTTGCAGCATCCAAGAATAAAGAATATTGACTTACAAATGTGTTCTTGTTGCAACTGGAGATTAGCCAAAGGTTTTTAATAAAGGATTCTTGGTTGTGACAGCTGCTGAGGAGTCTTATTATTTCCCACTCACTAATATCTATATAACAACAGCAAATATTCATTATTTTATACATTTGTTCAACAAATATTTATTGAAGAGTTAGTAAATGTCAGGCACAGCCTTAAGTTTTAGAGATACAGAGATTTATCATAGTGTAAAATCTTTCCTAAAAGATCTTATAATCCAGCAGTGAAGACAAGACAGCCTAATACAACAAAAATGATAATTTACTGCCTAATAAGACCTAGATAATTCTGCACATGTACATATAACTAAAGCTTAGTGAGCATTTATCACTTTTCAGGTTATTCATAACTGCAAGGGCACATAACTGCTGCACCCATTGTATAGGTGGGGAAAATGAGGCAAAGAGAAGCCAAGTGTCTTACTAGAGATCATATAGTTACAAAGAAGCTGAACCCAGATTCGAATCTTACCCTTTCATGTTGCTTGACCCTAACAATGATTAGATCATAACAGTTAATTTTTCTGGGATGATGGAAATTAGACCCTATAGGATGGAGAACTAATTATTTGGAATTTAAAAGATAGATAGATGATTTTCAGATGGACTAATGAAGTGATGACTAAGAGGCTACCATAAGGATGTTGCTGCAGTTCAGAAATGAGATGACAGGAACCTGAAGTCAACAGGGTCAGTTAGAGAGGAGAGTGGATTCTGGTTGCTGAGTGGGTAGACCCTACCACGTGTGGAGAGAGGTTGGGTGTGGGGAAAGTGAGGTCAATGTGCAGTGAGTAAGATCCAGGAGAAAGGAATTTAAATGGCATGTTTTAGATTTGAGAGACAAGTTGCCTTCAGGGAAAATTGGGAATATGTAAGGAAGAGCAACAGACCTTTTTTGGGGGTTGAAGGAGGTAATGGAGGTAAGCAGGTAAGAAAATATATGAAAGTTTAATTTTGAATATGTCTTGAATGTTGTCATTGGATATACAGATGCAGTGTATAGTCATAGATTTAAGATAACATTCGTCAAGGAGTTGTGTGATGGAGTCATATTTGGGAACTATCAAATAACCTAGAGCAGAGTTGAAAATTCTCTGAAATGAAATAATGACCACACTTTGTTGAGGATTTCTTATCTTGCAAGCATGGTATTAAATATTTTATGTGCCTATTTTTATTTCAGTTCAGTTCAGTTGCTCAGTTGTGTCCGAATCTTTGCAACTCCATGGATTGCAGCACTCCAGGATTCCCTGTCCATTACCAACTCCTGGAGCTTGCACAAACTCATGTCCATCGAGTTGGTGATGCCATCCAACTATCTCATCCTCTGTCATCCCCTTCTCCTCCCGCCTTCAATCTTTCCCAGAATCAGCGTCTTTCCCAGTGAGTCAGTACTTCCCATCAGGTGGCCAAAGTATGAGAGCCTCAGCTTCAGCATCAGTCCTTCCAATGAATATTCAGTACTCATTTCCTTTAGGATGGACTGGTTTGGTCTCCTTGCAGTTCAGAGGACTCTCAAGAGTCTTCTCCAACACCACACCTTTCTCCTTTGCCACAATTCAAAAGCATCAATTCTTCTGCACTCAGCTTTCTTTATAGTCCAACTCTCACATCCATACATAACTACTGGAAAAATCATAGCTTTGACTAGACTGACATTTGTTGGCAAAATGTCCCTGCCTTTTAATATGATATCTAGTCTAGTCATATATTTTCTTCTAAGAAGCAGGATCTTTTAATTTCATGGCTGCAGTCACCATCAGCAGTGAATTTGGAGTCCAGGAAAATAAAGTCAGTCATTGTTTCCATTATTTCCCCATCTATTTGCCATGAAGTGATGGGACCAGATGCCATGATCTTAGTTTTTTGAGTGTTGAGTTTTAAGCCAGCTTTTTCACTCTCCTCTTTCATGGTCATCAAGAGGCTCTTTTGTTCTTCATTTTCTGCCATAAGGGTGGTGTCATCTGCATATTTGAGGTTATTGATATTTCTCCCAGCAATCTTGATACCAGCTTGTGTTTCATCCAACCTGGCATTTCATATGATGTACTCTGCATATAAGTTAAATAAGCAGGATGACAATATACTGCCTTGACATATTCCTTTTCCAATTTTGAACCAGTCTGTTGTTCCATGTCCACTTCTAACTGTTGCTTCTTGACCTGCATCTGTCTTCTTGACAGATTTCTCATGAGGCAGGTCAGGTGGTCTGGTATTCCCATCTCTTGAAGAATTTTCCACAGTTTGTTGTGATCCACACAGTCAAAGGGTTTGGCATAATCAATAAAGCCAAAGTAGATGTTTTTTTCTGGAACTCTCTTGCTTTTTCAATGATCCAAAGGATGTTGGCAATTTGATCTCTGGTTCCTCTACTTTTTCTAAAACCAGGTTGCCCATCTGGAAGTTCTCAGTTCATATACTGTTGAAGCCTAGCTTGGAGAATTTTGAGCATTACTTTGCTAGCATGGGAAATGAGTGCAATTGTGAGGTAGTTTGAACATTCTTTGGCATTGCCTTTCTTTGGGATTGGAATGAAAACCTATCTCTTTAAGTCCTGTGGCCACTGCTGAGTTTACCAAATTTGCTAGCATATTGAGTGCAGCACTTTCACAGCATCATCTTTTAGGATTTGAAATAGCTCAGCTGGAATTTCATCGCCTCCACTAGCTTTGTTAGTAGTGATGCTTCCTAAGGCCCACTTGACTTTGAATTCCAGGATGTGTGGCTCTAGGTGAGTGATCACATCATCATGGTTATCTGGGTCATTATGATAATTTTTAAATTTTTATTTATTTATTTATTTTTTGATACTTTTGTTTTTTAATTATATATATATTTACTTTACAATATTGTATTGGTTTTGCCATACATCAATGTTTTTATATAGTTCTTCTGTGTATTCTTGCTACCTCTTCTTAATATCTCTGCTTCTGTTAGGTCCATACCATTTCTGTCCTTTATTGAGCCCATCTTTGCATGAGATGTTCCCTTGGTATCTCTAATTTTCTTGAGGAGATCTCTAGTCTTTCCCATTCTATTGTTTTCCTCTATTTCTTTGCATTGATCACTGAGGAAGGCTTTCTTATTTCTCCTTGATATTCTTTGGAAGTCTGCATTCAAATGGGTACATCTTTCCTTTTCGTCTTTGCCTTTAGCTTCTCTTCTTTTCTCATCTATTTGTAAGGCCTCCTCAGACAACCATTTTGCCTTTTTGCATTTCTTTTTCTTAGGGATAGCCTTGATCCCTGCCTCCTGTACAATATCAGGAACCTCTGTCCATAGTTCTTCAGGCACTCTGTCTATCAGATCTAATCTCTTGAATTCATTTGTCACTTCTACTGTGTAATCACAGAGGGATTTGAATCAAGTTATACCTGAATTATGACCAACCTAGATAGCATATTGAAAAGCAGAGACATTACTTTGCAATCAAAGGTCCATCTAGTCAAAGCTATGGTTTTTCCTGTGGTCATGTATGGATGTGAGAGTTGGACTGTGAAGAAGACTGAGTGCCGAAGAATTGATGCTTTTGAACTGTGGTGTTGGAGAAGACTGTTGAGAGTCCCTTGGACTGCAAGGAGATCCAACCAGTCCATTCTGAAGGAGATCAGCCCTGGGATTTCTTTGGTAGAAATGATGCTAAAGCTGAAACTCCAGTACTTTGGCCACCTCATGCAAAGAGTTGTCTCATTGGAAAAGACTTTGATGCTGGGATGGATTGAGGGCAGGAGGAGAAGGGGACGACAGAGGATGAGATGGCTGGATGGCATCACTGACTCGATGGACGTGAGTTTGGGTGAACTCCAGGAGTTGGTGATGGACAGGGAGGCCTGGTGTGCTGCGATTCATGGGGTCGCACAGAGTCGGACACGACTGAGTGACTGAACTGAACTGAACTGATACCTGAATGGTCGGGTGGTTTTCCCTACTTTCTTCAATTTAAGTCTGAATTTTGCAATAAGGAGTTCATGATCTGGGCCACAATCAGCTCCAGGTCTTATTTTTGCTGACTTTATAGAGCTTCTCCATCTTCAGCTGCAAAGAATATAATCAATTTGATTTTGGTATTTATATCTGCTGATGTCCATGTGTAGAGTTGTCTCTTGTGTTGTTGGAAGAGGGTGTTTGCTATGACAAGTGTGTTCTCTTGGCAAAACTCTGTTAGCCTTTGACCTGCTTCATTTTGTACTCCAACGTCAAACTTGCCTGTTATTCCAAGTATCTCTTGACTTCCTACTTTTGCATTCCAGTCCCTTATAATGAAAAGGACATCTTTTTTGGGTGTTAGTTCTAGAAGGTCTTGTAGGTCATCATAGAACCATTAAACTTCAGCTTCTTCAGCATTAGTGGTTGGGGCATAGACTTGAATTACTGTGATATTGAAGAATGGTTTGCCTTGGATAAGAACAGAGATCATTTTTATTTCATCCCCATAATAAATCCATATTGTACATCCTGATGTAGTTACAGATAAAATTTAAATGTTTAAGAGTGGATATTAGAGAGACTGAATGTGGTGAAGCGAAAAGAGATACACAATTAAACATGGAAATACTAAAGACCTGTGCATGCTTGCTAAGTTGCTTCAGTTGTGTCAGCTCTTTGCAACCCCATGGACTGTAGCCACCAGGCTCTTCTGTTCAAGGGATTCTCCAGGCAAGAATACTGGAGTGGGTTGCCGTGCCCTCCTCCAGGGGCTCTTCCCAACCCAGGGATGGAACCAACGTCTCTTATGTCTTTTGCCTTGGCAGGCGGGCCACCAGCACACCATTCAGATGCTGTTGGACTCGTACCTTTTTCCCTTAGATGACCTGTAGTAATACAAGCTACCAAGAGTATGTGCCCCTTTTCAATCATTATATGCTCAAATGCTTGGTAACTGTGTTTCATTTCATTTCATTTTCTATCAATCTGATACTAAGAACACAATTACTTTTATTTCTTTTTAATTTGAAGGAGGAAATGGAAACCCCCTCTATTATGTTTTCCTAGCAACAATACTGAAGTGGGTTGCCATTTCCTCCTCCAGGGGATCTTTCCAACCCAGGGATCAAACTCATGTCTCCTGCAGCTCCTGCATTGCAGGTGGATTCTTTACCACTGAGACTCCAGGGAAGCTCATATTAAAGACTGAGGGTCAAGCAAGAGGCTTAGATGGAGTGATGAGAGAAAGGAAAAGGCATGAAAACTGTTAAAGTGGAGAAGTAGAGAGCTTCAGGGTTGAGTGTCCTGCACTGCAGAAAAACAAGTAGCATAGGCACTACAGGGCGTGGTTGTATGTCTCAACTGGCAGTTGGGTGGAGACTCTGCCAACATGGTGGGGGGGGGGCAGACATCAGGCTGTAGTAGATTAAGGAGTAAACAAAAGCAGAGACATTGTGCTCAACTTGTTTAAGAAAAGTCTGGTTGAGAAGATGAGAATGGGAAGAGTCAATGGAATAATAGTAAGGTCAAGGGAGAATTTTCCAAGCATAGGGAGGATTGAGCCTGTTTATAGCATATGAGACAGGAGCCAGTGGGAGAAGAAGCATTGATAATTGGTGAAGAAATGTTGGAGGGGAGAGGAGAAAGGAGAAGATAGCAGAGATTTGCAGTGAGAAGGAGAGAGGAGAGTGATCTAAAATTAAACAATGGAATTTTTCCTGAGGATGAAAATGCTGTGGCTTTTCTTTTCTTTTTAGTTTTATTGGGGTATAGTTGATTTACAGTGTTGTGGTAGTTTCAGATGTACAGTATAGTGATTCAGTTATACAGATACACATGTTCCTTCTTTGTCAGCTTCTTTTTCCATATAGATTATTATAGTGTGTGTGCTAAGTCACTTCAGTTGTGTCCAATTCTGAGAACCCATGGTCTGTAGCCCACCAGGTTCCTCTGTTCATGGGGTTCTCCAGGCAAGAATACTTGCATTTCCTTGCATTGTAGTGGGTTGCATTTCCTTCTCCAGGGGATCTTCCCGACCCAGGGATTGAACACACGTCTCTTACATCTCCTGTACTGGCAGGTGGGTTCTTTACCACTAGCGTCACCTGGGAAACCCACCTGGGAAGATGCACTGCATAGTGATTCAGTTATACATATACATATGTTCATTCTTTTTCAGATTCTTTCCCCATATAGATTATTACAGAATATTGAGTATAGTTCCCTGTGCTATAATAGTAGGTCCTTGTTCCCTGTGCCGTGGTAGTGTGGTGGCTCAGACAGTAAAGAATCTGCCTGCAAAGTGAATAGACCTTGGTTTGAACCCTGGATTGGGAAGATCCCCTGGAGGAGGGCAAGGCCACCTGCTCCAGGATTCTCGCCTGGAAAATCCCCATGGGTAGAAGGAGCCTGGCTGGCTACAGTCCATGGGATCATGAATAGTAGGACACAACTGAGAAACTAAGCCTAGCACAGTACAGTGTGTGAATGTCAATCCCAAGCTCCCAATTTATCACCACACTGTATAGAACTAAGTCAGTGTATGGTTAGATAGCATCACTGATTCAATGAACATGAGTGTGAGCAAACTCCGGAAGATAGTGAAGGACAGGGAAGCCTGGCATGCTATAGTCCATGGGGTCACAAACAGTTGGACATGACTTAGCAACTGAACAAGAGCAAAATGTGTGGAAGTAGCAGTTGGAATCTCACCTTTAAAAAAGTCTGTGCTGTTTTGAGTGGTTATGAACCAAGGGACCATATGGTTCTAGGCTTCCTCTGTACAGATGAGGAAAATGTAGCCTTAGGAAGGGAGCTCCAGTCAGATTTGATTTTTTAACTCCTGTCCTCCCTTGTTCTCTGCTTTCCTCCTTTCCCTGCTTTTTCACCCTTTTTTTCCTTCTCCTTCCCTCCCTCCCTTATTTCCTTCCTTCCTTCCCCATTATTCCTTTATTTCTCACTTAGTATATTAATGAACATTTTTAAAGTGCTTCACATCATTATGTCCTCTATCTCTATTTAAACAATATGTTGAATAATATTTTCTACTGTTAAAAATATTGCCAACATCTGCTGGATCATGGAAAAAGCAAGAGAGTTCCAGAAAAACATCTATTTCTGCTTTCTTGACTATGCCAAAGCCTTTGACTGTGTGTCTTACAATAAACTGTGGAAAATTCTGAAAGAGATGGGAATACCAGACCACCTGATCTGCCTCTTGAGAAACCTGTATGCAGGTCAGGAAGCAACAGTTAGAACTGGACATGGAACAACAGACTGGTTCCAAATAGGAAAAGGAGTACGTCAAGGCTGTCTATTGTCACCCTGCTTATTTAACATATATGCAGAATACATCATGAGAAATGCTGGGCTGGAAGAAGCACAAGCTGGAATCAAGATTGCCAGGAGAAATATCAATAACCTCAGATATGCAGATGACACCACTCTTATGGCAGAAAGTGAAGAGGAACTCAAAAGCCTCTTGATGAAAAAGTGAAAGTGGAGAGTGAAAAAGTTGGCTTAAAACTCAGCATTCAGAAAACGAAGATCATGGCATCTGGTCCCATCACTTTATGGAAATAGATGGGGAAACAGTGGAAACAGTGTCAGACTTTATTTTTGGGGGGCTTCAAAATCACTGCAGATGGTGACTGCAGCCATGAAATTAAAAGATGCTTACTCCTTGGAAGGAAAGTTCTGACCAACCTAGATAGTATATTCAAAAGCAGAGACATTACTTTGCCAACAAAGGTTCGTCTAGTCAAGGCTATGGTTTTTTCCTGTGGTCATGTATGGATGTGAGAGATGGACTGTGAAGAAGGTTGAGTGCCAAATAATTGATGGTTTTGAACTGTGGTGTTGGAGAAGACTCTTGAGAGTCCCTTGGACTGCAAGGAGATCCAACCAGTCCATTCTGAAGGAGATCAGCCCTGGGATTTCTTTGGAAGGAATGATGCTAAAGCTGAAACTTCAGTACTTTGGCCACCTCATGGGAAGAGTTGACTCATTGGAAAAGACTCTGATGCTGGGAGGGATTGGGGGCAAGAGGAGAAGGGGACGACAGAGGATGAGATGGCTGGATGGCATCACTGACTTGATGGACGTGAGTCTGGGAGAACTCCAGGAGTTGGTGATGGACAGGGAGGCCTGGCGTGCTGCGATTCATGGGGTCGCAAAGAGTTGGACACGACTGAGCGACTGAAATGAACTGAACTGAACTGAATTGTTAAAAATAAAATTCAATGAAATAAATCTGAAGATTTAATTGGCTTTATTCAATGATTCATGATTTGGGCAGCAGACTCCCCCCACACTCCCCCGCTGCCCCAATCCCCCTAGCAAGGGTGCTAAGGGGTTGTACAAAATGGAAGGTTATTATAGGAAGGAGGGTGGAGCAAGGGAGTTACTAACAAGAAAAACAAAAGGATTAATTCAGTCCAGATTATCTTCTTTTGGGAAAAAAGAAACAGCAGGGTTCTTTGTCATGCAGATTACCTCACTGGTATAGAGGTGTGCTAAGTCCTTTTGATCCTATGGACTGTAGCCTGCCAGGCTCCTCTGTCCATGGAATTCTCCAGGTAAACATACTGGAGTGGATTGCCATTTCCTTCTCCAAGAGATTTTCCTGACCCAGGAATCAAACCTGTCTCTTTATGTCTCCTGCATTGGCAGGTGGGTCTTTACTGGAGTTGGTTAGAAAAGTTCAGATTGGATATTTTAAAAGTCACATTTCTTGGAGGGGTTGAACCTGAAGTTAAGTATTGGTTTGCTGCCATGGGGGCAAATGTCACCATTTGGCATTTGTTATTTCTTCTTAACACTCCTGAAAATATGCACGCATTTTCTCCAGGGTAAAGGAGAACATCACTTCAAATTCTATGTTGCTTTGAATTTTTTTGATGGTGAATTTAACTCAGGCTACATAACTGACATCTCTATGTGGGCTTCCCTAGTGGCTCAATCTGCTTTCAATGCGGGGGACACAGGTTCTATCCCTGGGTGGGGAAGATCCCCTGGAGAAGGAAATGGCAAACCACTCCAGTATTCTTGACTGGAAAATCCCATGGGCAGAGGAACCTGGCTGCTTACATCTCTAAGTAGAGATTGAAGAAAGAGATGGTATATATTGGAGCTTGTGAAAATTGCATATATTCATGCCCACCTTGATTTTTTCTTTTTTTTGTATTATTAAAAAAAATAGGTTTTGGTCTAATTGAGAGAATATTAAGAGGAAAACATACATGGCAATAGTGTCCAGAACATCTTGGTGATTTGATGTCCCCTATAGCAAGTGCCATGATTTTATTTAACCTTCCCTTCTATCACAAAGACTACAAATGAATATATTAATTTATTAAATTTTTCCTATGATTCCTCCTCCTCCACCCTCATCCCCACTCTATAAAGAGCTCTGTGATCTTTTGGTGACAATATCACCCAGTGAAATAACAGAATATATGGAAATCAAGGTTATCTTATTTTCCATTTGCAGAATTGGCTGTACCCTGGTTGATATAATCCAGCTATCTTATTCCCTGTGGACTTTGTAGAAGAAACATCAGTTTACTTTCTAACTGAATAGATTGACAATTTCTTCTTTTATTTTGTGTCTTGAATTGATTACTTTTATTGAATTGACTGGCTCACCCATCAGTTGAGATTCTGTTAGTAAAACAAGAATTGGCTATATACATATTAAACTAATTTATTCAGGGAACAAAGTAATTTCTTTGAGCAAAAAAGATTTTTGTTAAATAGCAGTTTCTAAAGCCTCTTCCAAAACAGAGAGACCCCCTTAGGAGGAAAAGTTGCTAGAATAGAATTTTCATCTCTCTACATTGGGTTATAAAAGTGAAAAAGAAGATCCTATAGCTTGTGTTGCATAACAAATGAGGCTTATGTAACCTGAGTGTTCTCTGGCTTGACCAACTTATGACTATCCCACATCATCAACAGTAACTCTAAATATCCAAGTTTCCAAGGCATCATCCTATGTGCTTGAATGACAGAAATTAGCATCTCTCAACTTGTCCTCTAGCTATTTTGAAGAGTTCCACAGATAGCAGTCACATGGGTGCCCAGAAATAAGTCTTCACATTATTCTACCTCAGCCCCCAGACATGCTGCCACGATGCCGGCACTGCCCATCATGGCTGTGGTGTGTCACCATTCTCCGGGCACAGTGGTCCTTCTCTGGTGAATGCTCTTGTCAACACTGTTATAATCTTAAGGGATCCAGCTCTCCCTTTGTGGTGACTAATCGCAAACCTAGGAGAGATGGATTTGCAGTTCTACCCAGAAACACAAAGTCCAAGCACTAACTTTTAACTTGACTCTACTCAGTGTTCAGAATCATAGAAATAATGTGAAATCTACAGGGTATACATACTACTGTATGTTGAAACACTGATGGAGTATCAGCACTGCTCCTTTCATCAGGAAACCTCGATCTGCTGATCTTTGGTTTTGTTCTTTGGCACTCCCATACATTTTAGACTAAATAGAGTATTATTCTTAACATCTAAGTGATGCATTCTCTCTCAATAGAGCATGAGAGGACCACTGGAAATTCAGACTCCATCAAACTGTGCCAAGTTCAGGTCCATGGTCAGCACAGTCTCTCCTGCAGTGAACGTGAAGGAAAGACATACACTTACTTCCCCATTGTACCTTCCTTATCTCTTTGCTCTTTCTACTTCAAGCAACTCTTTAAACAGACAACACCTAATTCTGCAGGAATGTGCACTTATAGGCATGAATAGAGAACTCAACCATATGTGATAAAGAAGCATTTGTTACATAAGGGAAATGATCAACAGACAATCAGATCTGGCTACCCATCACAGAATGTGACAGTGTTGGAATGAAATTGTCCCAAAGAGTTCCCTTTCTGGAAAGAGACTTTGCTTGGTGTTTAACTAAATAGACTGATTACATTTTTTTCCAGGAAAAAAAACAATCTTCTGGGGATTGTTAAAGGAAAATCAAAATGGGGTTGATATTGTTTAGAGAGCTCTCAAAAATGGAGCCAGGAGGTCATTAAGGAAGTCTGATTTATACATATCTCAGTTGGGATGGAATCTGACCTTTTGATTCAATGAAGTAATCCAGAACATCTGTCAGTAACTCAGGATGCTTATAAGATCCTTACCCTAAAATTTTTCATGACAATCATCTGTTTTTCAGACTGCTATGTTAAAACAACTTGTGAGTCCTTAAGGATGAATATTTTCTGACTTGCATCAGAGTCAATCACCATTCTCACCAGGCGACTTTTAACAGCCTCCTGGCATTTTGTTTTTATGAGTCTCTGGCTCTTTCTCAGAGCACTCTTTCGGGGTTACCAGAATCTGTGTCTCCTGAATTGCATTTCTTCTTCTTTTTTTTTGATTTATATTTATTTTAATTGGAGGCTAATTTCTTAAGACCATAAATAAACTCCATTCTTATTGGCAGCCTGTGGGATCTGAGGCCACCTCCAGGTAGATAGTGACAGAATTGAGTTCAGTTGTAGGATACTCTGGAGAAGGAAATGGTAACCCACTCCAGTACTCTTGCCTGGAAAATCCCATGGATGGAGGAGCCTGGTAGGCCACAGTCCATGGGGTTGCTAAGGGTAGGACACGACTAAGCGACTTCACTTTCACTTTTCACTTTCATGCATTGGAGAAGGAAATGGCAACCCCACACATGATACATTTTCAACATAAATTCAATTAAAAAACAGGTAGCAAAAGTTAATTTTAAAATATTGGCAATACAACTATTTAGTGTTTCTAAATTAGATTCAGTTCAGTTCAGTCACTCAGTCATGATATCCTTCTACATATTAAATAAGCAAAAAATAATACCTTATTATCTAGATAAGTATATTAGTAGGGGTAATACACATTCTTTTTCTGCTCTTGATTCAGTGAAGAGGGCTTCTCTCTAAGTGCCTCTCTTTTCTCCTTTACTTACTACATCTCCGTAATACTATGCATGCTAAGTGACTTCACTTGTGTCTGACTCTGCGACCCAATAGACTGTAGCGCGTGACTCTGTTGTTCTTGGGCTTCCCCAAGGTCTCAAGTGGTAAATAATCTGCTTGCAGTGAAGGAGACCTGGGTTCAATCTCTGGGTGGGGAAGAAACTCTGGAGAAGGAAATGGCAACCCACTCTAGTATTCTTGCCTGGAGAATCCCATGGACTGAAGAGCCTGGTGGTCACAGTCCACGAGGTTGCAAAGAGTTGGACATGACTGAGCAAGCACCCATGCAGACTGTAGCTCACCAGGCTCCTCTGTCCATGGGATTCTCCAGGGAAGAATAGTAGAACGTGTTGCCATGCCCTCCTCTAGGGGATGTTTCCAACCCGGGGATCAAACCTGTGTCTCTTATATCTCCTGCATTGGCAGCAGGTTCTTTACCACTAGTGCCATGTGGAAAGCCCTGTAATACCATAATCAACGTTATGCTAAAGCTCAGGTCATGTTGTTGTGCAGTTTGTAAATGATCAAGGTGGGCTGGCAGGATTTCTGAAGACCTGATTTCACATTTCAAATCAATCCAAATCTGTAGATTGTTGTTGATCAAAGTTTAATATTGATGAAGATCACTCTGGATCCTAAGATACACAGGGACAATTAAAAGAAAGGCAGCTAATTATAACGCTTTAGGTTTGTTGGTGCTAATTTCAGTTCTCTGATAATCAGATTTCAGATTTGACCAGGAGAATGACTGCTGATGACAGAGAATGCACTGCCCACCTATCAGCTTACTGAGATGGGGTTGTTTACCATTTTGCTTCCTTGTCTCACCTCTTCCACCTTTCTCCATCTGAGGTTCAGGAGTTTTATCTTGTCCCGCTTAATAACTGGGAGTGGAATCAGGAGAAAAGTCATTCACAGTACATGTTACATATTAATTCACATTATTATAGAGTATCTATTGTGGCAACATTTACTACATCTGATTTGTAAATTTGAGAAGAATAACTGGATGTTCTTTCTCAGTGCTGTCCTTCTTTCTCCTGGGGTCAATTTGCTTGAAGGAACATGAATCCTGCTATCACACATGCACCACACAAGACCATTCCAGTTGAGTTTGTCAAAAATAGATGATTAAGTCTTTCAGATTAAGACTTAGTACTTGCAAACCTACTAGGAAAACAGACTTAAAGTCACATTCTTCAGTCTAGCCTCTCTCAGCAAGAAAAGGGATAGTGAAAACATGGGGCTTCTGGGCAAAGAAGTATTTCTGTCCCCTGTTTTTTTGTTTGTAGGGAGCAGACCCCAGCCTCATGACCTTCCCTGAGCTCCAAAAGACAGATTTGAACAGTTGCTAATCAAGGGAGGACTAGCCAAGAAACCACCTGTTGTTACTGTTGTTCAGTTGCTAAGTTGTATTCAACTCTTTGCCACTCCATGGTCTGCAGTATGCCAGGCTTCCCTGTCCTTCACTATCTCCCAGAGTTTTCTCAAACTCATGTTCATTGAGTTGATGATGCCATCTAAGCATCTCATTCTCTGCTCTCCCCCCACTCCTTTTGCCCTCAATCTTTCCCAGCATCAGAGTCTTTTCCAATGAGTTGGCTCTTTGCATCAGGTGGCCAAAATGTTGGAGCTTCAGCTTCAGCATCAGTCCTTCCAAGGAATATTCAGGGTTGATTTCCTTTAGGATTGACTGGTTCTATCTTCTTGCTGTCCAAGGGACACTCAAGAGTCTTCTCTAGCACCACAATTCAAAAGCATCAATTCTTAACCACTTGAGGCAACATTAAGGGAACCAGAGAAGCTCAGCAAGGTTACCTGAAAGCAGATTAGAGGAGTGTAGTCCCTGCACACATCCTAATCTTATCAGCAATAATTCACCCTTAAACTGTTGTCAAAAAAATCCTCATCAAACTCCCCTGGGTTGGGACAGGAGGCCACTGTGTCTTCCTTTGCCTGGCAAAGCAGTAAAGATATTCTTTACTACCTCATCCAAAACTCTGTCTCTGATATACCATTTGGCACCATTGCACAGAGGCCAAGCTATTGGCATCGATAGTTTGATTTCCCAATTTTCTTACTGAAATGTAAGCTTTATTTTTCAGAACCTGGGTAGAGAGGAAGGATAATATGGTTACTTATTAGGCTGTCCTTCAAGATAATATTATACATAACATAATGTTAACATAATACAATGTTGTATGTCTACCTTTGCTCCTTAGACCCACTCTCCATCCTTCACCATGTGGATCATTATTGGAACACTAATATATGTGGTTACTCCAAGGCCTCTAAGCATCTAGGTGAAGTCCACCAATAATGACTACCAATAGACACTCGAGGGAAGAAGTAAGAAATCAAGGTATTTATTCCATAATGAACTTGCATGATTGTGGTTTCTAACAGTTTATGTGCTTGATCGAAAGTTACTGTGCCTCTCAAAGCATTTAACTCTGCATTTCTCTCTCCTTCTTGTTTCCAGTAATTATTCCCTCTCCTTGTATGTTGTCTAGGGTTAGTAAGAATTTGGTTGCTGTCTAGGATTAGTTCAGTATGCCTTGTCGTTGTTCTACAATGATATCTTGATAAATGCTCCCTTTGTTAATAAATTACTGTTGGATTATTGTGTTTTGCATGAACCATATTTCCTCCTTGGAAACACACACAAACATACACACACATATGGAACAAACCATTCATTCATTTATTGACTCATGTATTTAATAAAAAAATGCTTTCTGAGTATCTTTTATGTGTTTGATGCTAGAAGTCTAGAAAAAAGAATAATCTCTGCCTTTGAGGAACCCACAGTCTAGGATAAGAGAAAACAAGTAATTCAAGTTAAGAAGACAAATGCTTTAGTGTGAGAATATAAGAAAGTGCTACAGATCTTTCTGGCAATGTTGTTAAATGCTTCACAAAGAAACCACTATTTGAGATGTGTCTTGAGGGAAGAATTAGGAGTTTTCCCTTTGGAGAAGGAGATGATGGATAAATAAAAAACTTTTATAAGAATATACTACAATTGAGACAGACAGAAAATCCAATGTTTAGGAGCCTTAGCATTTTTATTAGAATGAAAGGGAATAAGGATTAGGTTTGAAAAGTAAACTAGAGAAGTATTTAAAGACTCCTAGATCTATAATGAAGAATTTCAGTTTTATTTTTTCAGTTTTGTTCTCTTGTCAATAGAAAATCATCAAAGATTTTTAAATAAGAAGGATGTGATCAGCTTTGACTTTTAGATCTCTACTATAGTGATCATGAGAGTACATCATGAGAAACACTGGGCTAGAAGAAGCACAAGCTTGAAACAATATTGCTGGGAGAAATATCAATAACCTCAGATATGCAGATGACACCACCCTTATGGCAGAAAGTGAAGAGGAACTAAAAAGCCTCTTGATGAAAGTGAAAGTGGAGAGTGAAAAAGTTGGCTTAAAGCTCAGCATTCAGAAAACGAAGATCATGGCATCTGGTCCCATCACTTCATGGGAAATAGATGGGGAAACAGTGGAAACAGTGTCAGACTTTATTTTTTGGGGCTCCAAAATCACTGCAGATGGTGACTGCAGCCATGAAATTAACAGACGCTTACTCCTTGGAAGGAAAGTTATGACCAACCTAGATAGCATATTGAAAAGCACAGACATTACTTTGCCAACAAAGGTCCGTCTAGTCAAAGCTATGGTTTTTCCAGTAGTCATGTATGGATGTGAGAGTTGGACTGTGAAGAAAGCTGAGCGCCGAAGAATTGATGGTTTTGAACTGTGGTGTTGGAGAAGACTCTTGAGAGTCCCTTGGACTGCAAGGAGATCCAACCAGTGCATTCTGAAGGAGATCAGCCCTGGGATTTCTTTGGAAGGACTGATGCTAAAGCTGAAACTCCAAGACTTTGGCCACCTCATGCGAAGAGTTAACTCATTGGAAAAGACTCTGATGCTGGGAGGGATTGGGGGCAGGAGGAGAAGGGGACGACAGAGGATGAGATGGCTAGATTGCATCACTGACTCGATGGACATGAGTTTGGGTGAACTCCGGGAGTTGGTGATGGACAGGGAGGCCTGGCGTGCTGCAATTCATGGGGTTGCAAAGAGCTGGACACGATTGAATGACTGAACTGAACTGAACTGAACTGAACTATGCTGCTGCTGCTGCTAAGTCACTTTAGTCGTGTCGGACTCTGTGTGACCCCGGAGACGGCAGCCCACCAGGCTCCAGCATCCTTGGGATTCTCCAGGCAAGAACACTGGAGTGGGTTGCCATTTCTTTCTCCAATGCATGAAAGTGAAAAGTGAAAGTGAATTCGCTTAGTCGTGTCCCACTCTGCGTGACCCTGTGGACTGCAGCCTACCAGGCTCCTCCATCCATGGGATTTTCCAGGCAAGAGTACTGGAGTGGGGTGCCATTGCCTTCTCTAAAGATCTCAAATAAGGACTAATTTGCAGACAAATGAACTCACATTTTAAAAATAGAGTATATGGTGATATGGTGACAGGGTAACTAGACTTATTGTGGTGATCAATCAGTACATACAAATATCAAATCATTATATTATACAACTGAGGCATATAATGTTACATGTCAGTAATATCTTAATAAATAACCAAAATAATTTTGTGGCTATAAATATTAAAGCTGTCAGCATGTGCACATCAAAGAAAAGCAGATACCATGTATAAATCAGAACAATGGCAATGAATGGCACATATGCTTACCAAATGCTGTCAAGATCTGAATGCATAACATTAAAACAGAAAATGAAATGTAAAAGGTTTTTAAAAAATAAAAACAAAAAATTAAGGTTAATAGCAAACAAAAAGGATTTGATCAAATCATACATGGTGTTATGTTTAACTGCTGATAGTAGTTCTTATTACAATTTTAGCAAACATACAATAACGTCTAATTCATTTGGATTTCATGAACTCAAAATGGGTGATGAATTGAACACAGGGTGGGTTGAGGCTCGCCATCCACCAGTAGAGTTTGCTGAGCAAATGAACCATATTAACAGAATTGTGGGAGAGTATAGTCAGTTGTCGATAATTTATGTGCCAAATAAACATAAAATAAAAAGGTAAAGCTACAGAATCAAGTTATAAAGCTGAAGGGATCTGAGAAATCATACAATCTAATTTCTTCTACTTACCACTGGGCAAAGGTGACTTCGAAAAGTGAAGTGACTGGCCTGAGGATGCACTCAGATTCACTAGGGAACTCTCCCTGGCAAATGCTATGTGTGCCTACACTAAGGAGAAGGCAATGGCACCCCACTCCAGTACTCTTGCCTGGAAAATCCCATGGATGGAGGAGCCTGGTTGGCTGCAGTCCATGGGGTCGCTAAGAGTTGGGCACAACAGAGCGACTTCACTTTCACTTTTCACTTTCATGCATTGGAGAAGGAAATGGAAACCCACTCCAGTGTTCTTGCCTGGAGAATCCCAGGGACGGGGGAACCTGGTGGGCTGCCATCTATGGGGTCGCACAGAGTCGGACACGACTGAAGCGACTTAGCAGCAGCAGCAGCATACACTAAAGTACTAAATCTGTATTTCATCAACACTTACTCAGTGATTGAACTGATTTCTGTTAGTCCAAATTAGAGAGGTTTTAACTGTAGTACCTAATTACAGTATATCATTCAAATTCACTGAGCCTATCACTTCTGTAGTAGATGGTGATTGCGTGGTTCTAGACATAGTCGTTGTACTCAGTAAAGTCTTTTTGAAACTTAGCTTTGCTTCACATGATTATAAACTATGAATGACCATAAAAGAGGAAGCTGAGAAATAGCAAAGAACCTAGTGGAAGTGGCATGCAAGGTGGGTTCGATTTTCCACTGTGTGGCTGCCAAAGACCTCACCCCATCAGCAATTCTCTCCTAGAGAACAGCCAGGGCAAAGTCACCACAATGCAGGTGCTGACCTATGGAGTCGCTTGCTGGGAAGACACAGGCAGGATCAGTGCAGCCTTTCTGGAAAGCACTATGCACCCATGTGGAAAGGAAGGAGGAAGAGAAGGGAATTCCCTAATTACTGGGCAAATACTACAAACATAACAGCAGCTACCTCCTTGCACTCTAAGCACAGACTAAGAACTGAGTGGGGCAGACTTTGCTTTTAAGACAGCAAAAGCCTGGCTCACATCAAAGTGTACAGGTTCAAAGTCTAAAGTCCCAAGAATTCTGTTCATCTAGTAAAAATAACAGAACTATAGTGATATTCAGTTCTGGGCTGGCTTGGGAAGTCTAGTATTAAGAAATGAGAAGCATATTGTAATGGTCCAGGCATGAGGTAAGCTGAAACTTAACAAAAGCAAAATGGTCTGACTCTATGTGGCTTAGGATTGCACTTAACACACCATCAGGTAAGGCTTCCAAACAATCTCTTTATAATTTTTTTCTTTGGGTGGGCCTCATTTGCTTTCATTTTCATATAGGTCAAATATTTGTTCAGAGAGTTAGATTGCATTTAAAAATAATAAATGTTGAAAATATACTATTAACTTATAAAGAAGTAAACTATCAATACAATCATTATGTAACTACTAACAAAAAGAGTGCTACTGTTTGATCATTCAAGTAAAGGTCACACTCATTTTATTTACATATGAAATCTTTATTTCCATTTAAAGATTATGGCAATTTTATGTGATATGTTAAATATATTATTTTCCTATTCTCATTGAATTCTCCATTTTTATATTTTTACTCCAGTTAATCATGCAGTTACTTTCTATACCTAATTTGAGCATCACCAAAGACAACTGCTATCCAAAGTGTTATGACATGCAAATAATTCATATAGAGCTGAATGTCTTTGATAAATGAATATCTCTGATGAATGAGAGCTACTTATCAGTGCTTACCATATAATGTAATATGAAACTGATTAGTATAATATTTCAAAAATAATTAGTTATCTAAGATGAAGATAAAGGATTAAGTATAAAATGTTTCTAAAGCAAACTAGGGTAAATTAAACATTACATATTTAAAAGTTTAAGCACCTCAAGCTAATATTACCTTGAACCATGATGACAAATGTCATTGTGTTTCTTCTGGGTAAACAGCGGAAGTTCAATAGTACAGTGACAGCCACAAGTCTTAAATAATTACCTTGGAATGTTAGATGATAAGGTATGCCAGTTGTTGAGTATTTCTTTGCTTTACACAAAAAAGAAAGCAGGATAAACCATGCAATTCAAGGTCTATTTAAACTACACCAAGATAAATAGAAAATGTCAGCCAATCAAGAGAATATGAATTTTCTCCTCCGAAATCACAGTTTTTTTTCAACTAAAATGGAATCGTGTTTTTATCATGACAAATCAATTGAATAGTTAAGGATATTTAGTATGAACTGATTGCTTTGATTCTTCATGCCCTTTAATTAACTTGAATTATAACTTTCATTGCTTTGATGGACAACCAGCTTTATAGCACTGTAAAAAATCTGCTTCATATTTGTAAGAATTTATGAAATTTCAGTGCAGTTCAAAAAGCATTTGTTGAAATTACTATGTGCTTTACATTGAGCTATGTACAACAGTTTTATGAAGTAAATAAAAGGAGCAGAAATATAACTAAAAATCATGATTGCTAGACCACATAGAATGCTAATATCATAATGCTTGACACAGAAATAATAAATAGAACTGCATAGCTCTCAGAGAGGGGGTGGTATCTATCTTGGTATTACTAGGTGTTTCCATACAGATGCAAGTGTGAAGGCAACCTGAACAGAATGGGCAGAAAATGTAAAGGCACATGTAATCGCAAGTAAATTGGTATCTTGGGGGCAATGGAACATATAAATCATGAAACTAGATAGCTGGTTAAATACAACTTCATAAATGCTTCTATTTGCTAAATTGGGACTGTATCTTATAATTAACAGGAAACCAATGACTGTTTTCAACAGAGAAATAGCTTGACTAGTTTTGTTTTAGAATGATTTCCTTGAGAGCAGTTCAGTGAAAGGATTTTAATGATGTAAGCAAAATATATGTCAAAATAGATTTAGGCAAGAGAAGATTCTAAGTAGCTCCATAGTGATCCTGAAAGTTTGACACATGATAGGCATAACATAAATGCTGATATTTTTTCATTTGCTTTTTGCCCTTTTTTTCTTTACTCACAGATAGATATTAGATCTTGGCCATGTATTAATATTGCAATAAGTGTTAAAATATCCTTGGGTATTATGCCCTTAATACAGTAAAAAAATAAATAGTCCATTAAAAAAAATCAAAATCTTACAGTTTTTAAATCTTTCCCTTTCTTGGTTAAATTTATTTTTAATTATTTTTTGTTTTGATGGCATTGTGAATGATATAGTTTTCTTTTTCTTTTTCCCCCTTAAATTCTAGTTGATTTACAATATTATATTAGTTTCATATGCACAACATAGTGATTCAATATTTTTATAGATAGTATTCCATTTAATATTATTACAAAATATTGTCTAAATTCCCTGTGCTGTATGTATATCTTTAGATTTTATTTTACACATAATAGTTTGTACCTCTTAACTCTCTACTGCTATCTTGCTCATACCCCCATGTATATTAAAACCATGATGAGATATCTCCATACACCTGTCAGAACAGCTAGTATCAAAAAGACCATAAATAACACATATTGGTGAGGATGTGTCCCAAAATATAATTGTGTTGTTATTCAGGTCAGGAGGCAACAGTTAGAACTGGACATGGGACAACAGATTGGTTCCAAATAGGAAAAGGAATACGTCAAGGCTGTATGTTGTCACCCTGCTTATTTAACTTCTATGCAGAGTACATCATGAGAAACGCTGGACTGGAAGAAACACAAGCTGGAATCAAGATTGCTGGGAGAAATATCAATAACCTCAGATATGCAGATGACACCACCCTTATGGCAGAAAGTGAAGAGGAACTAAAAAGCCTCTCGATGAAGGTGAAAGTGGAGAGTGAAAAAGTTGGCTTAAAGCTCAACATCAGAAAATGAAGATCATGGCATCTGGTCCATTAACTTCATGGGAAATAGATGGGGAAACAGTGGAAACAGTGTCAGACTTTATTTTTTTGGGCTCCAAGATCACTGCAGATGGTGACTGCAGCCATGAAATTAAAAGATGCTTACTCCTTGGAAGGAAAGTTCTGACCAACCTAGATAGCATATTCAAAAGCAGAGACATTACTTTGCCAACAAAGGTCCGTCTAGTCCAGGCTATGGTTTTTCCTGTGGTCATGTATGGATGTGAGAGTTGGACTGTGAAGAAGGCTGAGTGCTGAAGAATTGATGCTTTTGAACTGTGGTGTTGGAGAAGACTCTTGAGAGTCCCCTGGACTGCAAGGAGATCCAACAAGTCCATTCTGAAGGAGATCAGCCCTGGGATTTCTTTGGAAGGAATGATGCCAAAGCTGAAACTGCAGTACTTTGGCCACCTCATGCGAAGAGTTCACTCATTGGAAAAGACTCTGATGCTGGGAGGGACTGAGGGCAGGAGAAGAAGGGGAGGACAGAGGATGAGATGGCTGGATGGCATCACTGACTCGATGGATGTGAGTCTGAGTGAACTCCGGGAGTTGGTGATGGACAGGGAGGCCTGGCATGCTGCGATTCATGGGGTTGCAAAGAGTCAGACACGACTGAGAGACTGAATTGAACTGAACTGAACTGATTTATAATAATGAAACATTGGAAACACCCTTAATGTTCAATAGTAGAAAATGGATTCAGGAAATTACGCTATGTTAATGTTGCCTGGTCACTAAAACATGTTCACAAATCATTTTTCATACAGTAGAAAAACACTTAGCATAATCATGACAGGGACAAAATTTATTAACATTACAGGATACCCCATCTTAGCCTTCCATTACACCTTCTTAGGACAGGCGAGACTTTGAAAACCCAGTTCTCAGACTTTTTTTATTCTTTCTTTTCCTTTTTTTCTTTCTCTCTTTTCTTCCTTCTTTCCTTTCTTCCTTTCAGTTTTATGTATATGTGATTCAGAATCACAATATGATAATGTCTGAGAGTCAGGGGGAAAAGGGATAATTCAGGTGGGGTGACTAATTTGAAACAAATGGGTGACAGGTTTAAGATAAGAGAAAGCATGGGACTGGAGTTTTACAGAAATTTAGGTTTAACGTGAGAGAGGTGCAAAAGTATCAGACTTTGGGAGTGGTAGGTCTTCCAAGAAACTTGGTTGCAATGTTCTTCAAGAGATGAAAGAAAGGTTTGCTTCCTTTCTGATTACCATTTGTGCAGAATTGCTTTTCTGAGTGTGATTGTAACTGAGAGCAAATCTAACTCCGCACTGGATCTATAAATTTTGTGCTCTGTTGCCTGTGCTTAGTCATGCTGGCTCTGCACCTTTGTAAAGAACATTGAGTATAGCCTGAAATACACATGGTAGCTCATTCCCAAGGCTCTGCCTCCCATTGTTATCTGCTTGGTCATGTCCAACTCTTTGTGACCTCATGGACTGTAGCCCGCCAGGCACCTCTATCCATGGGATTCTCTAGGCAAGAATACCAGAATGAGTAATCATTCTTTTCTGCAGTGGATCTTCTTGACCCAGGGATTGAACTTGGGTCTCCTGCTTATACTTGGATTCTTTATAGTCTGAACCACCAAGGAAGCCCCTGCCTCCCAGACTTGACCTTTAAAGGCATAACACCTTTCATTTATATAGAGATACAACATTGCAGAACAGAGAATAACATTTTTCTTGTTGGAGGTTTGCAGTAACATTGTGACCAGATCTACCGGGACAACTGCAAGAACAAAGAATAATAATATCCCTCCTGGGTCTAGTTGGCAGCAAGAAATTTGCAAAAACTAGCCACTTCCCCAACCCATTTTCTGTCCCTCTTTTAGTATAAAATAAGCCTGGATTCTAACTTGCGTAAGATGGTTCTGTGGGACATTAGTCTACCATTTTCTCCATCTGCTGGTTCCTAATAAAGTCACTATTAAGCACATCTTGTGTCTCAGTTTATTGTCCTGTCATGCAGTGATCCAGAGCCAACAAAGGTCCAAATAGTCAAAGCTATGGTTTTCCCGGTAGTCATGTACAAATATGGGACTTGGACCATAAAGAAGGCTGAGCACTGAAGAATTAATGATTTTGAACTGTGGTGTTGAAGACACTTGAGAGTCCCTTGGACAGCATGGAGATCAAAACAGTCAATCCTAAAGGAAATCAACCCTGAATGTTCATTGGAAGGACTGATGTTGAAACTAATACTAATACTTTGGCCACCTGGTGCGAAGAACTGACTCATTAGGAAAGATCCTGATTCTGGGAAAGACTGAAGGCATGAGAAGTGGTTGACAGAGGATGAGAAGGTTGGATGGTATCACTGACTCAATGGAAGTGAGTTTGAAAAAGCTCTGGGAGATGGTGAAGGACAGGGAAGCCTGGTGTGGTGCAGGCCATGGGGTTGGAAAGAGTTGGAGATGACTGAGTGACTGAATAACAACAAATGTAGTAAGGAGCATGAACCTGAAGCAATTTCATGTAGGTGTGAAACAGATGTGGTCTCTGATTTGAAGATACAGATATAGCAGACTATTTTAATAAGAAAAATTCTCAATTGCTGGGCTTCCCAGGAGGTGTTAGTGGTAACGAATCCACTTGCCAAAGCAGGAGACAAAAGAGATGCGTGTTCAACCTCTGGGTTGGGAAGATCCCCTGGAGGAGGAATACCCACTCCTGTATTCTTGCCTGGAAAATCCCATGGACAGAGGAGCCTGGTGGGCTACAGTCCATGGGGTCACAAAAATTTGGTCAATTAGTGAAAGAAAAGGAAATTAAAAGAGGAGAAGGAATAAGCAAACGAGAAGAGAAAAAAGTAAGGAAATCAAAGGGAGAAGAACAAAGGAAGGAAAAAATAAAAAAAATATATAATAATCTTATTTTAATAATTAATAAGAGACTGATTAGAAAAGTCTACCAGATTCATAAAAGCCACAGTTTTTTCAGTGATTGTGCTTGCTTGACTGGACATTTGTTTTAATTTTATTCTTAAAATTTTTAGTACTTTTTTTGGTATTTTCCATAATTAGATCATATATATTCTTACTTTGGAAATCTTTCATTAAAAGTGTCATATATGGTAGATATTCACCACTTCCTATGTTGGATGGAGGTTTTAAACAGAGTTTATTGTTATAGTAGTTTTGAACAAGGAAATTTATGGTCACACAAGGAAGGCATTACATCAGAGTTGATTTCATAGTACCATCTGTAAGAAACATATTGACTTTATATGAGGGGTATAACTATTTAAATTTCTTTATTTTCCTTATTATATTACACAGCAGAAATCTACCTAGGGTTTTGTATAGTCTGATTTAAAAGATTTCATGCTATTGATACATTCCAATTTCTTACTGTGTAAAATCTTGTACTTTTGTGCTCAATTTTATCATGAATCATTTCCTTATTTAATAACTCTGCCATACGAGGCTATGATATCACTGGCTAAATGTTTAGAAAGTCAAAATCAATGATTCTTCATTTCATGGATTTAAGTAATTTTTTACAACAGAAACAATAATGAAAGATGAACTTTCCCCTTAGAAAATATTGTAAAAAAATAAAATTGATATTTATCTAGCATCTCTTTTTGTTAGGTATTGTCTGAACTAATTAATATATATTAAATGTAACCCTCTCCAAGTAGGTTATAGATAAGGAGACAGAGCTTCAAGGAGATTAAAGAATCTGAACGTGGTTCCCCAGTCAGTGATGGGGTTGTATAGCTGATAAGGAATTTCTGCCTTTTATTTCTATTACATTGTAGTGCTTTCCTCATTAATTAAACTATATAAATGAAAAGTAACATTGATTTTAAAACCAAACAAAGAAGAATGAAAGAGCAAAAACATTTCTCTTATTAAGTCAAATGGGGACCAAATCCTATGGAAATTCAACTTTAATTCATGATTCAATCCATACGACAACTCCCACTTCACCAAGTCTTCATTTTCTTTTTCCCTTAAAGACTCAGACACAAAAACAGAATTGGGGTAGACTCTTCTGATTTTTCCAGATATATTCAATTCTGTCTGAATCACAAATGGAATGCAGCATTAACTCACAAGCTGGAAGCTCTGATATGCTTCACATCTCTTTGAAACTTTGAGTTAATTATTGTATTCTATGACAGTGCTCTGAAATATTTATAAAGGAAACCAATATTGTCATTTTTTTTCTATTCACTCAGGTTAAAATAACAGGTTTATGTTCAATAATATCTGCATAAATATCTTTAAGTGGAAAGAACCTGAGCTTGTTAATAAATTATTTTTACTTTCTGTTTGAGAAAATGATGAAGACAACAAAACAATCTTTTTTTTAAATGGTTTATTTTAAAAGTAGACATCTTCCAAATATGTTTTGGCATCAACAGTCTTTCAGAATAATTTTATTTTCTATTTCATTCTGTTCTACAGCAATAATGAATGCACAAAGGGGATCCTAATTACTAAACCAAGAAATAATTGGTTGGCACTTATTTTAAAGAACTCAGACAAGCACCATTTTCCAACATTTTCAGCAAGAGTTAAACAAGTTTTCTACTGAAAATATAATTAACTAGAAAATAGCTTTTATAAAACACCCCATTTCTAAGATCTTTTACTGAATGAATCTTCGTGGAATTTTCTTTTCTGTCATTTTTTCTTATTTCTATGTGGTGATAGCTGTTTAGCCATCACCCTTTGAATTTTCATTAAACCATCATAAAGATATAACTTAAGATTATTGTAAGTATGCTAGTTGTTTTTATCATGCACAAAATATGTTTCATTGATGATTACATAGGAAATATTCCTCAGTTTGAGTTGCTTGTTGATATATATCTGCATAAAAGTTTTTCTTCATTTTCAGAGAATATGTCAAAATGTTTTGAAAGATGATATATAAACAAATGGTTAAATAAATGCTGGAGAGGGTGTGGAGAAAAGGGAACCCTCTTACACTGTTGGTGGGAATGCAAACTAGTACAGCCACTATGGAGAACAGTGTGGAGATTCCTTAAAAAACTGGAAATAGAACTGCCTTATGATCCAGCAATCCCACTGCTGGGCATACACACTGAGGAAACCAGAAGGGAAAGAGACACATGTACCCCAATGTTCATCGCAGCACTGTTTATAATAGCCAGGACATGGAAGCAACCTAGTGGCCCATCAACAGATGAATGGATAAGAAAGCTGTGGTACGTATACACAATGGAGTATTACTCAGCCATTAAAAAGAATATTTGAATCAGTTCTAATGAGGTGGATGAAACTGGAACCTATTATACAGAGTGAAGTAAGCCAGAAAGAAAAACACCAATACAGTATACTAACACATATATATGGAATTTAGAAAGATGGTAACCATAACCCTGTGTACGAGACAGCAAAAGAGACACTGATGTATAGATCAGTCTTATGGACTCTGTGGGAGAGGGAGAGGGTGGGGAGATTTGGGAGAATGGCATTGAAACATGTATAATATCATGTATGAAATGAGTTGCCAGTCCAGGTTCGATGCACGATACTGGATGCTTGGGGCTGGTGCGCTGGGACGACCCAGAGGGAGGGTATGGGGAGGGAGGAGGGAGGAGGGTTCAGGATGGGGAACACAGGTATACCTGTGGTGAATTCATTTCAATATTTGGCAAAACTAATACAAAATTGTAAAGTTTAAAAATAAAATAAAATTAAAAAAAAAAGAGACTTCTAAGAACAGTATTCAAAAGAAAAAAGAAGATCCAAGGAAGAAATTTAGCTTGAAAATTCTAGCTTCAAGAATGCATAATCTTAAGAGAAAAAGAAATAGAAACAAACTTTAACTTTGTCATTAGACTGTTCATGTATTTTCTTATTCTAATTTGTACTTTCAAGAGTTTAAAAAGTACTCCCAAAGAAATTTATCTGTAAATGAAACATAATATAGCTGCCTAATAATATTTTACAGTAAGAGGAAAATAGTTTTACTACAAGGATAAAAATAATTTGAATACTCTTTGCGTTCAAAGAACATGGGAATTTATATTCCTAACATGAAAATTTATGTTGCATTAGAACAAGCTTTATAAAGAAACCATTCTTTCAGGTGGCAGAATGACACATATGTCACTACACTGTGTGAGGATGGATTAATGAACTCTGAACTCTTGAGATCTGTTTTATAGCTCCATTCTATTGTTGTTTAGTCACTGTCATATCTAGCTCTTTTGTGCCCCCATGGACTTCAGCCTGCTAGGTTCCTCTTTCCATGGGATTTCCCAGGTAAGAATACTGGAGTGGGTTGCCATTTCCTTTTCCAAGGAATCTTCTTGACCCAGGGATTGAACCCATGCCTCCTGCATTGGCAAGCAGATTCTTTACCACTGAGTCAACCAGGAAGCCCTTATAGCTCCATATGTGTGCGCAGTTCAAGATTTTGATTTCTATCATCAGAATTACATCTTCAGTGGTCCCTAACTTGAGACTATATCTCTTCTTCAGAAACAGTGAAGAATTCTACAGGCATGGGATGGGAAAATGAAATGATGCTCTTGATAAGACTTTTATATGCAGTTAGATGCAGTAATATTGAGATAATTTTGCAATGTCTGGCTTATACTTTTAGTAAACCAGGATGCTACATTTACTTATAATTTAGATTGGAATATGCACGATGACCATGCTATTTTTATATATATAAGAAATTTGCTATTTTTTCTTTTAGTGGGGATTACCTGAACAGCTGTTCTCTGGATAACTGTAACTAGAACCTTAGGCCTCAGTAGTTTTAAAAATTCTTGAAAGTGCCTTTGGCTCCTCTCTCTACACCCATTCTTTGTTGAAAATGGAAATGTGGAAATACCTCATTGAATGTCTGAGTGTGTTCTCAGTTATATGAATGCACAAGTACCCAAGGTCTGTCTCTGACATCGTCCTGCAAGCAACACTTATTTAATAAAGGCATATCCTGACTCCCTCCTGTAATCAGCTCTCCAGAGGAATTTAATTTTTAATTAAGTGCAGCAGAGTGTTTACTTTTGCTTTGGAACTGATTAATCTGAACTTTGTTATTTGTGTTGCAAAAAGTGGGATATACATCTAATTAGACAAGGGGGAATTTACTTTCACTGACTTGCATCTAGCCAAAATAAAAGCAGACTCTGAAAGCAAGGGTGCTTGGAATATTCCATAGCAAGTTGTGCAGGGGTTAGGCCTTTGGTGATAAACTTGCTAACTGCTGAGTTCTAAGCTGTGTATTCACTAAATTACTTGTTAGTATGTTCTATTATTTGATTTAACCTTCATGAATTTTTTTTCTCCAGTTGCTTCCACTGAACTTTTAGGATAGAAATCAAATACTTCCCTCATTGTATTAGTCAGGCTGCCATAACAAAATGTTATAGATTAATGGCAGAAACTTAGTTTCTCAAAGTTCTGGAGTCTAGAAGTACTAGACAAAGGTCTGGCAGGGTTGTTTTCTGGTGAGGATTCTCTTCTTGGCTTGATGATCACCAACTTCTGGTTGTATCATTGCATGGCAGTGAGAGAGTGAGAGCAAGCTCTCTGGTGTCTCTTATAAGAACACTTAATTCCACAGGTTGGATTTCCCCAATGGCTCAAGCAGTAAAGCATCTGCCTGCAATGCAAGAAACGCCTTTTCTGTTCCTGGGTTGGGATGACCCCCTGGAGAAGGAAGTGGCAACCCATTCCAGTATTCTTGCCTGGAGAATCTCATGGACAGAGATAGCCTGGTGGGGTACAGTCCATGGGGTCACAAAAAGCTGGACATGACTCTGCACATGCACAAAAGGCTCCACCCTTATAACCTCATTTAACCTTAATTATCTCATAAAGGCCCTAGCTTCAAATATAGTCACACTGAGCATTAAGGCTTTAACATAGGATTATTTTGAGAGGCTGGGAACAATTCAGTCCATAGTACTCATGTAAGGTTTCTATTCCCTCTCACTCATTATCTTTATCTTCTTTTAAAGGCCATTGGAGACGTCCAAGTTGAATATTCTTTGCTCTTATCAGCACAACATATTAAACTTTAACAGTAGAGACTCAGGGCTTCTTTTGTCCTGGCCCAGGTATCACAGCTTTCTGTCATCTACTCCTTTAAATATATGTCATATTTCAGCTTTTCCTATTATAGGAAGTAGAACTATCAGAATCCCAATAAATACATCTTATCTGATAATATAGGAAAGCCAGGAACACTGGGTAATAAACTGAATATGTGACCAATCACCTAGTATTTTTCCTCTGACCAGAGAAGTTTAAATCTTGAAGACAAAGCTCGAAACAGAATGTTTCTTAAATACAAAAGCCACTTTTCACAGTAACTTTCAAAAACCATTTTTCTCTGCCATAAAACATATCTCTTCAATCAGATTTTAAAAAATATATAGCTTTTAAGGAAGGAAACAGGCACTGAGGGGTGTATACACGACATACGTAGACATACATGTATGTCTATGTGCATATGTCTATGTGCATATGTCTATGTGTACTTTGTGCACACGTGATTACTTTGATTCCTTAAAAAATTCTCTGTAGTAAGTTTTTTTAGTCACTCTCTTTTAGCTGCTGAAACTAAAGTTCATACAGAAGTGACTTTTTTTTTTTTAATTTACAAATTTTGTAAGTTAGAAAAGATAGGGTTAAATCCAGCTTTCCTTTGTTTGCAAATATTTCCCCATATTCTTGGGTTGTCTTTTTGCTTATGGTTTCCTTTGCTTTGCAAAAACTTTTAAATTTAATTACGTCCCATTGTTCATTTTTGTTTTTATTTTTGTTACCTAGGAGGTGTATTAACCTCCAAAATATTCACACAGATCATGCAACTCCATAAAAAAAAAAAAAAGTGACAATTCTCTGGCAAGTCAGAGAGCTGGGGATTGGTCTACACAGAGCTCAGTAAACAGACTCCAAGAGGCCTGGTTCAAGTTCTTCTCCAGGACCACCATGCCTTCCATGGTGTCCAGGGCTTCACCCCACTCATCTTGGGATGGTGTTGGCTCATCTCAGTAGAGCTAGAGCAACCTCTGCACTGATTTCATGTCTACAAGAGATGCTGGGCACCCTTAAGCTTCTCCTTCTGACTTACAGAAGAGGTGGCTCAAGCCTTCTGGAGTCCTACCATCACAGTTGAAATAGAAGCCCAGAGAGAGGGTTTCTGTTGATGAGTGGGCTTGGAAGCTGACTGCTAGTAGCACCAGTGAGGTGCCCCTGAGCTCTTTGAATTCACTGTTCTTCTCATCCTTACTGAGGACCTCGGGAAGCCCTGTAGCAGTCCCAGAGTGATGGGACTCCCTTCCTGGCCTGAGATACTCAGTTAGCACCTGTGAATCAGAATTTCATCTTCACAGCAATAAAACATCTAGCCTTTGCATCTGTGACAGCCTCCCCTGTAATTTATGCATTCTATGAGATCAAGGCCTGAGCCTTTGGAGTGGGAACACTGACTCCAAGACCCTAGACTACCAGAGAGCTAACCCTACGGAGTATCAAATAGTGAGAACTGACACAAAGGAAATCGCTTAAATACAAGACCCAGCAACACCCAACCACCAGTAGCACCCTGTGTAGGATGCCTCATCTAAATAATAGACAAAATAAAAATACAACCCCAATCATCAGCAGACAGGATTATCACTTCACTCAGCCTTGCCCATCAGAGGAAAAACAAACAAACAAACAAACTCAGCACAAATCTCACCATATATGAAGCTTACACAAGCCACTGGACCAATCTTAGGAGGGCAGAAGCTAAAAGGAAGAAAGAATTCAACCTTGAAGCCTGGGAAAAGGAGACTGCAAACACAATAAGTTAAAAAAAGGTAATGAAAAGGCATAGAAATGCTACACAAATGAAGGAACAAACTGAAACACAGAAGTCCAAATAAATGAAGAGGAAATAGGCAAACACCTGAAAAAGAATTCAAAATAATGATAGTAAAGATGATCAAAAAACTTGAAAACAAAATGGAGTAAATGCAAGAATCAATTAACAAACACCTAGAAGAATTATGAAACAAGTCGCCAGTCCAGGTTCGATGCATGATACTGGATGCTTGGGGCTGGTGCACTGGGACGACCCAGAGGGATGGTATGGGGAGGGAGGAGGGAGGAGGGTTCAGGATGGGGAACATGTGTATACCTGTGGTGGATTCATGTTGATATATGGCAAAACCAATACAATATTGTAAAGTTAAATAATAAAATTAAAAAAATTCTAAAAAAAGAATAAACATACATAGACAAACAACACAATTACTGAAATTAAAAATACTCTAGAAGGAATCAATAGCAGAATATCTGAAGCTGAAAAACAAATTAGTGAGCTGGAAGACAAAATGGTGAAGATAACTTCTGAAGAGCAGAATAAAGTAAAAAGAATGAAAACAACTGAGGATAGTCTCAGAGACCTCTGGGACAATGTCAAGTGCACCAACATTCAAATTATAGGGGTCCCAGAAGAAGAAGAGAAAAAGAAAGGATATGAGAAAATTTTGAAGACATTATAGTTGAAAATTTCCCCAACATGGAAAATTAAACAGTCAATCAAGTCTAAGAGGCACAAAGAGCCCCATACAGGATAAACCCAAGGAGAAACATGCCAAGACACATACTAATCAAAACTAAGAAAGACTAAAGAGAAAGAAAGAATATTAAGAGCAGCAAGGGAGAAGCAACAAGTAACATACAAGGGAAACCCCATGTGCTTAACAGCTGATCTTTCAGCAGAAACTCTGCAGGCTAGAAGGGAATGGCAGGATATATCCAAACTATTGAAAGGGAAAAATCTACAACCAAGATTAACTGTACCTGGCAAGGATCTCATTCCAATTTGATGGAGAAATAAAAAGCTTTTCAGACAAGCAAAAGTTAAGAGAATTCAGTACTACCAAACCAGTTTTACAACAAATGTTAAAGGAACTTATATAATCAAGAAATACAAGAGAAGAAAAAAGATACAAAATCAACACCAAACAATTAAGAAAATGGCAATAAGAACATATATATATCAATAATTACTTTAAATGTAAATGGACTAAATGTTCCAACCAAAAGACACAGATTGGCTGAATGGATTAAAAAACAAGACCCATATATATGCTGTCTACAAGAAACCCCACTTCATACCTCAAGACACATACAGACTGAAAGTGAGAGGATGGAAAAATATATTCCATGCAAATGGGAAGCAAAAGAAAGCTGGAGTAGCAATCCTCATATCAGAAAAAATAGACGTGGAAATAAAGAAGATTACAAGAGATAAGGAAGGACACTACATAATGATCCAGGGATCAATCCAAGAGGAAGACATAACAATTGTAAATATCTATGCACCCAACATAGGAGCAGCTCAATACATAAGACAAACACTAGCAGACTTAATAGGAGAAATTGCCAATAACACAATAATAGTAGGAGACTTTAACACCCCACTCACACTAATGGACAGATCATCAAAACAGAAAATTAATAAGGAAACATAAGGCTTAAATGATACATTAGATGAGATGGATATCACTGATATCTTCAGGACATTCCATCCAAATGCAGAAGAATACACCTTCTTCTCAAGTGCATATGGAACATTCTACAAGATAGACCACACCTTAGATCACAAATCAAACCTCAGTAAATTTAACAAAATTGAAATCATATCAAGCATCTTTTCTGGCCACAACACTATGAAATGAGATATCAATTACAAGAAAAAAGCTGTAAGAAACACAAACATATGGAGATTAAACAACACATTTCTAAATAACCAACAGGTTACCGAAGAAATCAAAAGGGAAATAAAAAAATTTCTAGAAACAAATGACAATGAAAACATGACAATTCAAAACCTATGGGATGCAGCAAAAGCAGTTCTAAGAGGGAAGTTTACAGCAATACATTTATACCTCAAGAAAAAAGAAAAATATAGAATAGACAACCTAACTTTACACCTAAAACAACTGGAAAAAGAGGAACAAAAAACCCCCAAAATTAGTAGAAGAAAAGAAATCATAAAGATCCTTGTAGAAATAAATGAAAAAGAAATGAAAGAAACAATAATAGAACTAAAAGCTGGTTCTTTGAGAAGATAAACAAAATTGGAAAACCTTTAGCCAGACTCATTAAGAAAAAAAGAGAGAAGAATCAAATCAACAAAATTAAAAATGAAAAAGGAGAGGTTACAACAGACAATGCAGAAATACAAAGGATTATAAGAGACTATTATGAACAACTATATGGCAATAAAATGGATAACCTGGAAGAAATGGACAGATTCTTAGGAAAGTTCTATCTTCCAAGACTGAACCAGGAAGAAATAGAAATTATGAACAACCTAATTATATGCACTGAAATTGAAGCTGTGATCAAAAATCTCCCAAAAACCAAAAGCCCAGGACCAGATGACTTCACAGGAGAATTCTATCAAATATTTAGAGATAAGCTAATTTAGCCTATCCTCTAAAACTGTTTCAGAAAATTTCAGAGGAAGGAAAACTTTCAAACTCAGTCTATGAGGCCACCATCACCCTGATACCAAAACCAGACAAAGGCAACACAGAAAAAAGAAAACTACAGGCCAATATCACTGATGAACATAGATGTAAAAATCCTCAACAAAATGTTAGCAAACAGAATTCAGCAACACATCCAGGAGGCTCATATACCATGATCAAGTTGGGTTTATTCCAGCAATGCAAGGATTCTTCAATATACGCAAATCAATCAATGTGATACTCTATATTAACAAATTGAAGGATAAAAACCATATGAAAATCTCAATAGATGCAAAAAAAGCCTTTGACAAAATTCAGCACCCATTTATGATTAAAACTCTTCAAAAAATGGGCATAGAAGGAACCTACCTCAACATAGTAAAGACCATATATGATAAGCCTACAGCAAACATTATTCTCAATGGTGAAAACCTGAAAGCATTCCCCCTAAGATCAAGAATAAGATAAGGGTGTTCTCTTGCCTGGAAACTCCCATGGACAGAGGAGCCTGGTAGGCTGTAGTCCATGGGGTCGCGAAGAGTCAGACATGACTGAGCGACTTCCCTTTCACTTTTCACTTTCATGCATTGGAGAAGGAAATGGCAACCCACTCCAGTGTACTTGCCTGGAGAATCTGGGGACGGCGGAGCCTGGTGGGCTGCTGTCTATGGGGTTGCACAGAGTCGGACACAACTGACGTGACTTAGCAGCAGCAGCAGCAGCAGAAGTCCACTCTGAACCTAGAGTTGATGCTTGTGGAGTTTAGGGAGTGACTGCTGGCCATATCATTGTACTGGACTTTGAAGTATTTGAACAATTCCAATATCTGACTTAGCTCACAGGGGTCGCACAGAGTCGGACATGACTGAAGCGACTTAGCAGCAGCAGCAGCAACAGCAGAAGACCCCTATGATACTACAATTTCTCTCTGGGACTTGGCATACAGTTAAGCACTCATGTAGGTGTGAACTTGTGGAAAATTGCTGAAATGTGTGGTTGCAAGAGCAGGAAAATATAGGGCCACAAAGCTTCAGGATATCACAGATATAGATAAATATAAATACACATACATAAATATTCATATTAAATATTTTCAACAAACAATCTAACAGAAGCAAAGAGATTAAGAAGAGGTGGCAAGAATACACAGAAGAACTATACAAAAAAGTTCTTAATCACCCTGGTAATCACGATGGTGTGGGCACTGACCTCGAGCCAGACATCCTGGAGTGTGAAGTCAAGTGGGCCTTAGAAAGCATTACTATGAACAAAGCTAGTGGAGATGATGGAATTCCAATTGAGCTTTTTCAAATCCTGAAAGATAATGCTGTTAGAGTGTTGGACTCAATATGCCAGCAAATTTGGAAAACTCAGCAATGGTCCAAGGACTGAACAAGGTCAGTTTTCATTTTAATCCCAGAAAAGGACAATGCCAAAAGAATGTTCAAATTACCATACGATTGCACTTATTTCACATGCTAGCAAGATTATGCTCAAAATCCTTCAAACTGGGCTCCAGCAGTACTTGAACCAAGAACTTCCAGATGTACAAGCTGGGTTTAGAAAAGACAGAGGAACCAGAGATCAAATTCCCAACATCCATTGAATCATAGCTTAAACAGGAGAATTACAAAAATACCTGCTTCTGCTTCATTGACTACGCTAAAACCTTTGTGTAGATAAAAACAAACTGTGAAAAGTTCTTAAAGAAATGAGAATACCAGATCAGCTTAACTGTTTCCTGAGAAACCTGTATGCAGGACAAGAAGCAATAGTTGAAGCCAGACGTGGAACTACACACGGAGTTCAAAATTGGAAAAGGAATACGTCAAGGTTGTATATTGTCACCCTGCTTATTTAACTTCTAAGCAGAGTACATCATGTGAAATGCTGGGCTGGATAACTCACAAGCTGAAATCAAGATTGCTGGGAGGAATATCAACAACTTCAGATATTAAGATGATGCCACCCTAAGGGCAGAAAATGAAGAGAAAATAAAGAGCCTCTTGATGAAGGTAAATGAAGAGAGTGAAAAAACTGGCTTAAAACTCAGCATTCAAAAATAAAGACCATGGTGTCCAGTCCCATCACTTCATGGCAAATAGAAGGGGAAAAAATTGAAACAGTGATAGACTTTATTTTCTTGGGCTCCAAAATCACTGTGGACAGTGACTGCAGCCATGAAATTAAAAGATGCTTGCTCCATGGAAGGAAAGATATGACAAAACTTGACAGCATATTATAAAGCAGAGCGATCACTTTGCTGACAAAGTTCCATATAGTCAAAACTATGGTTCCAGTAGTCAGGTATGGGTGTGAGAGTTAGACCATAAAGAAGGCTGAGAGCTGCCAAGAATTGATGCCAAGAATTGATACTGGAGAAGACTCTTGAGAGTCCCTTGGATTCAAGGAGATCAAACCAGTCAGTCCTGAAGGAAACCAGTCCTGAATAGTAATTGGAAGGGACTGATGCTGAAGTTGAAGCTCTAATATTTTGGCCACCTGCTGTGAAGAGGTAACTCATTGGTAAAGACCCTGATGCCAGGAAAGACTGAGGGCAAGAGGAGAAGGGGGCAATAGAGGATGAGAGTGTTGGATGACATCACTGACTCAATGCACATGAGTTTGAGCAAACTCCGGGAGATGATGAAGGACAGGGAAGCCTTGCGTGCTGCAGTCCAGAGGGTAGCAGAGTCAGACACGACTTAGTGACTGAATAATGAGTCAGAAGAGAGTTAAGGAAAGTGATGGTTAAATTCAACTAGCTATCTCCTAAAATAAAAAAAGGCATTCGTGATTATTTTGTTGAATTTTTTTTTCTCTAGAAAGTCATTTTCTTACTTGCTTTAAAACATGATTCATTTGCGAGGAATATAAAAGAATGTGGCAAAACTGTGAACTAGCACTTAGCTGTCTTCAGCTTTCTTTAGATGCTCTAAGCTCACTTCCTATTCTGGACACACCAGTGTGGAGACTTAAGAAGACTAAGCAAAATTTTTAATGTGAAGACTCCAGTCTCCTACACAAAAGAGTGGATATTTAATTTCCAGGGACAATTTATGAGAGAATTTGTTCAGTTAATGACATATCAATCTCACTTTAAGACAAAGCTATAATTCTCTGTGTGCTCAATATGCTGCTTGAGTTCTTATAGACACTCAACTAAATCAACAATAGCAGGTATATTTCTTAAAATAGAGATAATTACGACTATGTTTGAAACCACTATCAGAAGAGAACAAGATTTACCTTCGAAAACAATATTTAAGTGATAAACGATCTACATACAAAGAGTTATTGTGAGATAATGGTACAAGTCATTTGAGTTTACCTTAGATAATATTTGTGGAATATTTGGTTTATTTTTCCGTTAGTTATATCCAAGTCTCTATCATTCATGTGTATGTTATAAAAAGTGATCTATCTTTATCTACTATTTTGTAAATGTCTACCTTATTATTCAATGAGTGGAGAATAGAAAGCACCTTAAAAAATAATCCCCAGTAACAGATAATAAAGAACAAAAGCTGTAGAAGTTGTATGTAAAACTGATAGAGTAGGCCTCTTCTACTTTGAGTGATTCTTATGTTTGCTTTTGATTATTAATACCTTGGTGGAGACTGTGGCCATAATATTATGAGGTGAGTATAAGGTGTGCTATTATGCCTTACTTTCACAACATTTAAGACTTTTAAGGACATTAATATTGACATCATCTCTGTGAGATTACATCAGTAATAATTGCATAATGGACAAAAGAGGAAATCCTTAATTTTTTGGAAGTAGAAAACATTTAGGGATTCAAAGGTTGAAATTTTAAAATCACAAAAAATCCACTTTTTAAAAAAACATTTCACTTTTCCTTTCTTTATTTGAAGTATGACCTGAGTTTAGTAAAAATTATATTAATAATTCATTTTGAATGCTAGTCAAGGAAGAAATTACAACTTCTTATTTGAGGACTTTTGAATGACCGATGTATTTCAGTTGCCTGAGTGTCTAAGTTGATTCTGTAATATAATTTCTTAGGGATCACAAATAAAAAAAATGATTTATGTCTTTCTACCCAGTTTTTTCTAGTTCATGTCCATCTTTTCAATGAAATGGAAACATCTGAAAAACTGGCATCCATAGACCAGGCATCAAATAGTTATTGGCACCTTTGTATTATATGTGACTTAAATGTCTTTGGTAGACATGTTTTGTGTTATGTCTTTTTTCTAATAAAGTAGGGAGAGTCAAATTTTCTGACCACTCATATTACTGGGAAAATAGAGATATTGATAAATATATAATCATAAATTAAAATCAATGAAAATTTCCAATCACAGTCCACTTACAAACATGAATATTTATGTCCCTAGGTAATAAATATTCTTCCCATAAATTAATAAGTTGGCATCTGATTTAGAAATTAGTATTCTAAAATTTTGTTGATATGAATCTGCCCTCTGAATTAACTAAATCAGATTTGAAGATTTTCAAAATGGAGAATCAGCTTGGAATAGCTTCTCTTGGTGACATCTAGAAGAAATTTGTGGATAATACCTTTATACATCTCTCAAGAAAAGCTAAAATAAATTGAAAGTACCAGGAAGCTAAGATGTTCAGATAATAAAGCAGAACTGAAAGACAATGAGAGACTGTAACTCCTCCTAATTCAGGTGTGAATCCAGATGCTTACTTCTCAATTGTTACAATGTATCCTTGAGAAATTCTCAAGAGGTTGCTACTTGATAAAAACAGAGTGTCTCAAATACAGTTTATTGGCAGAAAACACCTTTGTGGTTTCAGCACATTAAGAACTAAAAAATAAAAAACCTCATTGCTGTTGTAACAGCTGCGGAAAAGTGTATCTGTGAATGCACATGAGATACCTTCTGGGGGCTTCCAGAACTAAGTTTCAACTTGAAGTTTAAATTCCAAGGAAACAGAGAGAACCGCTAGAGTCAGGTTGCTAGCAGACATTAGCCTGGGCTTACATTAGCTGATATTAGCCTGGACCATTCAACAAATCATGTTAATCTCTTTATATACAACTTCTTTGAACATTTCTTCTCCTGTATCTTCCCCCTGCAAGAGGAGCCTTTGCCACATCATCCAAAGGTGATGGATATGTGATGTCTTATGTGACCATGCTGGCATATGGTATTGCTTGAGAAACACTAGTCTTTTCTCTTATTATTGTCCTTGGTTCTGTTTGAAGAATCTCTATGTAGTGAGAAGTATACTTTTGAGGTTGTCCTTTTTACATTATATTGAAAAGGAAACACCATGACATATATCAGAATCAACGGCATAATAAAGCCTGTCAACTGACAATGTGTGATGCCTGACAATAAATGACAACATGTGGCATCTCTGTACCTGAGAAGCCTTTTTGGGCAAGTATTCTGTCTTCTGGCAATTTCCCAAGAAGAGTTCTGAAGTTACTCTGATTTAGAGATGCCTTTACCCTTGACACTCTTTTCATCTAGGAAAGGACATGAGTGTAGAGTTTTATACACACACACACACACACACACACACACACATATATGGACTATATAGTTCATGGAATTCTCTGGGCCAGAATACTAGAGTGGGTAGCCTTTCCCTTCTCCAAGGGATCTTTCCAACCCAGGGACTGAATCCAGGTCTCCCACATTGCAGGCATATTCTTTACCAACTGAGCCACAAGGGAAGCCCATATATATATATATATATATATATATATATATATATATATATATAGCTATTTTATATTATAACTAGTTGTAGCAATAAGCTACTCTGAATAACAGTTTCATCAAATCTAAATGGAAACTTCTTTTTGATTTTTCTTCACATTCAATGGGGAAATAGCTACAAAGAGGAAAGGAAATAATGGGCGTCCCAGGTAGCTCAGTGGGTAAGGAATCTGCCTGCAATGCAGGAGACAGAGGAGATATAGGATTGATCCCTGGGTTGGAAGATCCCCAGGAGGAGGGCATGGCAACCCACTCCAGTATTCCTTCCTAGAGAATCTCAAGGACAGAGGAGCCTGGTGGGCTACAGTCCATAAGGTTGCGAAGAGTAGAACATGACTAAAGCGACTGAGCACACACACATACACACACACACACACTGAAACTAACAGAGATGTTTATTGAGGAATATTCAGAATCTGGTGATAGTGTAGAAAAGTAAGACTATCAGCTCCTTGATCAAGGAGCTGTGTGGAATCCCCAACCTCATGTATTCATGTGGCTGGGTGACATTCTTTGTCATGTTAGTTTGGCAATATTTGGAAGGTCAGTAAGCCATCATTCTTCTATTTGTAAAATGGGAATAATAACCACTTTACCCAGGTGAGGAGTAAATGTGATGTTTCATGTGACCATACTGGTGTATAATATTTCTCAGCAAATAGTAGCCATTAGTTATTATAGTAAGTAATTTCTGGCTACAAACTCAGGAACTGTGAAGCAGGTAGCCATATATCTCAAACTAAGCTTATTCTTTGTTACAAAAAGTACAGATCTTCCCAGTGTAAAATCTCTACATGTTTTTATATCATGTGTAATTTCAGAGAGAATAAAAGATTGGAGTTATTAATATATGTTGCATGAAATAGCTCTATGAAGTGACATCATAAAGCTTTTTCACAAAATATGTGTTAATACCTTTAAAGCTTTAATGTGATATATTTGTCCTTAAATATTGCTCAAGGTTGGGTTTCTAAAGGGAATGTTTAAAAGCTAATTCCTAGTGATAGAAAAATGAATGCATGCAGAAACTCAGCAACATATTTATCAGTTTCATAAATAATGTGAAATTATTATGAACTAATAATTATTATGAAATAATATTCATAATTAGTAAATAAATATTATTTAATAATATTATAAATAATAATTATTTATGATTATTGATTATTAAATAATAATTAATTATTATCACATTATGAAATAATGTGAAATTAACATAAACACACATATAAATTATGTGTGGATTTATATTGTGATTTAATAAAATATACATATGGTTACAGTTTACCTAGAAAGAGAATGCAGTAACATATTCTGTGGTTCTATTTTCAAAATATCATAAATACCTGGAGAAACATGATTATTAGTCATAATACTCAGAGTTTTCAGCATATTAGCATCCAAATGAACATGTTTGGGTCTTATTAAAATACTCAATTTTAAGACCAAAACCTTTATATGAAAATCTATCGTTTGTATAACCCAATCATTCTACCTGAGTATGTAATGGGTGCCTGAACTCTTTACAATGCAGAGAAAATGAGTTTTCATGTTCACAGTTATGGTTTACATAGACTCCAAATTATCTCCATGTTGACAGAATAGAAGGTAGCTAGACAGCGAATGTTTAAAAGACAACATATGGTGATGTCCTGCATGATGTGGTCCCGTTTAACTTTCCAACATCAGCTGGTATCACTTTGACTTGTTTTATCCAGATACAGCACTTCTTTAACATAGACCCATTGCATCTCTATCTAGATCTGAGTATTAGCTTTTTCTAGTTCTCTACACAGTAACTTGCTGAGGTAACTTCCCCAAAGCCTACACTTCTCATGACATTTGTCCTATTATGGCTGCCTTTCTGCATTTATGGGAATCCCTACATCATGAGTTTCACCTGTCCAACATAAACATCATAACTCAGAATCCCAGGCATTAGGAAGCAGATAGATGATCAAGAATTGCCAATCTAACACTTTCAATTAGCTCCCCAAAGCTTGGAGTGCTTCTCTTTTTGTTGTCACCATAGGCAATAGAGGTATCTTCGACAGTGGAAACTGGCAGTTTTCCAGGGATTAAAAAGTTGAGTTCTTCATACCAACGTGACATTGGTAAGCACCAGAAATGACTTATGGCAGTAATGCAGAAACATCAGCAGTTCTTGCTTCATCAGGCCAGTTCTATGGTGTGGTTTTGCATCTTGTCCTGGAACGCTTTGTCTTAAAGTCTGGTTCCCCATTCCTCCCAGCAATGTATGAATATATGTAGAATATATGTATGCTACCTGATATACATACAATGTTGTCTAGTAAACATCTAGAGTCAGCTTCCATTGCTTGCAACTAAGAATTCTGTTAAACATTATCAAATACAGCCCTACCTAAGGGAGTCTCCTTTAGATACTTTCTTCCTCAGGGATATTGTTTTGTTTCCTTCTTGGAATTTGATACACAATTACTTTGTTTTTTTGACTTAGGTTTTATATATCTCCAAATGGATTGTAAGCTTCTGGAGGGTGTAAAGAGTGTCTTTTTAAGCACTACTGTGTCCCCAGCACCAAGTATAATTTTTATATTTAATAATCACTCAATAAATATTTATAAAGCATTTGAAAGCTTTCATTATCTCAGCTTCTATTATTTGCATGATAAATGAATCAATGAATTAAAGAAACTCCTTCTAACTTAGTCTGATTTCCGCAGCCTAAGTAAGCCTAGGCAAAGGGTTATGGTTTTTGCTTAATCAGAGAGTTCAAAAAGCTGAAGTGAGGGGCAAGGAGACTTGAGGAAATCTGGCGAGAGAATCATTTTGAGAATGTGCTATTGAGTCGACTGCCATTGTGTGAGCCTGACTATATTGTTGGATTAAGAAGCTAAATACTGGTGTCTCAGGACAGTCCACAGTGGTGGTGGGGGGCAAGAATTTATACACTCTTAGCTTCCCCTCAACAAAGATGTGCTGTCTGGGATGTGAATTCCCCTCCCTTCTGTTCACTAATAGATGTTCAGAAGCATTCTACACCCTCAAGGGGAGCAGTAGAACAGGACCCAAGGAGAACACAGCACTGACAAGAAGAAAGGAGTGATCAAGTTATAGCTGCTGGAAGAAGACTGCAACTCTTACAGAGCTCCTGACTATAGGGACAGCTCAAATGAGGAAAACGTAAACTGAAAGGTGTCTAGCACACTTTACTTCTCAAACTGTACCTTGGAAAAAGAGGTGAATTGAAACCTTGCTCTAAGCTTGTGTAAAGGACATCATTTTGTTTTCTTGGATGTTCTTCTGTGAGAATTAACTCTTCATTCAAATAGCCATAGAAAAGGTTTCTGACAATTTGTACTGTAGCCCTAGAAACCCAGCCACTTCTGATTAGTTCGGGTGTAAGCACTTAAACTTCCAGTCTGGGACAATTAGAGTCTCATTGTGGTGACCTGAAATTGGGAGCTGAAGTGGGGGAGGAGAGAGTTTAGTCTATTCCTGAATGCTATGTCTGTAACATTTAAAGACAAACGCTCACAGATAAAATATGCCTAGTAAATAAAACTCTCAGGAGGGGCATTTTGCTCTGCAAAGTTAAAATAATAGCTTAGTGGGAGCACCTGTGACTATATGAATGGAAAGCAAATAGAGTAACAGCAATAATAAACATGTTAGCATTCCACTAAGTTATTAGTCTTGTGCCTTTCTTCTGTAGAGACTTAAGGCTTTAGTACCTAAATGGCTTTCATATCCTCTTCTTTATATCCTCCTAATTTATACATTTAGAATTTCTCTCCTTCTAAATGCTTCTTATTTCAACATCATTCATACTCTGGATGCTACATTTTTATCGACCTGAGATAAGGCTGACCCAACATCGTGTCCTTGCTAGTACATACTATTGCTGGTATCTAATTGCATACTTTCCATGCCCCCACCCCCACCCCCCGTGGACAAGGAAGTGAGATAGAGTGTAAGACAGAGACGCATGAAAAAAGTATGTAGGGGTGACAATTCTCCTAAATTATGTGTTTTCCTATTGTCACAAAATTTACCTTGAATTGTCCTTGTTAAATACAATTCGTAGATACAGGTGTTTTTGTCCTATAAGAGTAAAATCACAGGTAGCTTAGTGTAGTAGAAATGCTTGTGATTAAGTTCACAATTAAAGTGCAAGTGGGAGAAGGCAATGGCAACCCACTCCAGTACTCTTGCCTGGCAAATCCCATGGACGGAGGAGCCTGGTAGGCTACAGTCCATTGGGTCGCTAAGAGTTGGACGCAACTGAGCGACTTCACTTTTACTTTTCACTTTCATGCATTGGAGAAGGATATGGCAACCCACTCCAGTGTTCTTGCCTGGAGAATCCCAGGGACAGCGGAGCTTGGTGGGCTGCTGTCTATGGGGTCACAGAGTTGGACACGACTGAAGCGACTTAGCAGCAAAGTGCAAGTGACAAGAAGCATACTAGCATTTCATTAAATTAATAATCTTACAGTATTTCTTTTAAAGTGTTTTAAATGCAGTCCCACTATTAACAACTAAATTTAGAGAGACTGTTAGAGACAGTAGTATTTCTCCTGCATCACCTTCTCACTTGATCTAGGAAAGTGATAAAGTATACATGCTGGAGTCAGAAATACGCAATCTTAATTCTTTCACTTTTACTTTTCCCATTTCCTTTTCTAACTGCTTTTATTAAGTCTGAATTAAAATATTCAAATCTGTTTCTGAAGATATAGTTTAATATCCTTGACACTTTTTCAAAGAATTCTCCAAGCACTTGCAAAAGACTCTTTCTCAAGTAGAATGGAACTATATATATATAGGGCTTCCCTGATAGCTTAGCTGGTAAAGGATCTGCCTGCAATGCAGGAGACCTCAGTTTGATTCCTGGGTAGGGAAGAACCCCTGGAGAACGGGTAGGCTACCCACTCTAGTATTCTCACCTAGAGGATTCCACGGACAGAGGAGCCTAATGAGCTATGGCCCATGGGATCACAAAGAGTTGGACACAACTGAGCGACTAAGCACAGCACACACACACACACACACACACACATAAATAATGATAGTAGTGATTGTACCTGCAGCTCCCCAAAATATTTTTCCAATTATTAGGGCAATGCTAGTCTGAATGAGGATGTACATAGAATAAAACAATTTCTTTTTTCAAGCAAGTAAGATAGTTCAGGAGGATGACTTGCTGATTACAAGCATGGCATTGGATTTAGACAAACTTAACTTTAGATTCTTGTTTTGTAATTAACATGTTTAACTTACATTGTGGCCTTGAACTCTGTTTTCTCATCTTTAAAATGTATCAATACCTACCCATGCATAGCAGTTGTACAGGTAAATAAGATAATGGAGGGCTGAGTATGTTGGGTATGCAACGTAAGGCTGCTCAGGGGGAAAGTATAGCTCAGCGATTGAGGAGTGGTGCATCTGCCACCTCCTCTTCCTTTACTGCCTGCTAGTCATGTGATCTTGCACATATCAGCTGGCTGTCTGAGACTTGGTTTCTCAATTTTGAAATGGTGGCTATCCTATATTTTACAGGGTGTTTTCTTGAGCCAGTTTTATATGATGTATGTAAAGAACTTAGCACAGTACCTGACACATGACAAGTACGCTATAAAAGCTTGCTATGAAAGGCTCAGCTTCATCAGAAAAGATATCACTAGTTACACTGAAGCTTCTTGAAAAATTTATTAGGATACTATTCAGATCTTATAATTCAGTTTTACCATCTAAAATGTAACTAAGAGGCATTTTCAATGTACATCACCAGATATAAATGATAAGAGACTTCTAAAAATAGTACTTATATTTAAAATTTTTAACAACTTATCTATTAGGTAATAGTATCCTCAAGACTTTGCATTTCCCATTGGACTATTTACATGTAGACATTGTAATATAACTTCTTTTTTGAGAAGGATTTTTTTTTAAAAGGAAAAAAAAGCAAAAATATTCTAGCATATCTTTTATAAATTGTTTATTTCAAATCACATGCATACTCATAATTAAGAGTAATCCTCTTTTTTGATCTTTATCTCATTTTTCACATATCTGCCTGGTGTTTATTATTTTTGCTTAAGGTAAACCGATACTAGTGGTACTTTGAATAACAATGTGCAATCTTTAAAAAAAAGCAACATAAATATAGAAGTGGTAATATATTTTGGAAAGTAATATCTAGTATTACTCTGTCTTCTAGAGTTTAATGTATTCCAGTATTTTATCTGGATGATTTATTTTAGTAACTTCTTTTTTTATTATTATGCTATGAAAGCAACTTTCTGGAAGAAAAAAAAAACAACCACTGATTGAGTAGATAAGCCTACTTTTTTTTACTGCTCTGGGACCTAGAGTAGTGTATATCCTTTCTTATCACAGACCTGTTTTTGAGGTAGGACAGAAAATATGGAATTTATAAAAATCATGTCTACTTCTTGAATGATCCCAGACAGGTTGTGATATTACTTTCCTTTAGAATCTGCTATTTCAAGTCCTTAAGCATCAATGTAAACCTGCATAGGAAAACTAAGCCAGTAAATATCCATCTAATGTCAAAGATATGTGCTTTTATCTTGGTATTCCAGAATCTATTACAGATTATGAGTCTAGGAAATGAACAGATGTGAGAACATGCTGCTGCTGCTGCTAAGTCGCTTCAGTCATGTCTGACTCTGTGCGACCCCATAGACGTCAGCCCACCAGGCTCCCCCATCCCTGGGATTCTCCAGGCAAGAACACGGGAGTGGGTTGCCATTTCTTTCTCCAATGCATGAAAGTGAAAAGTGAAAGTGAAGTCACTCAGTTGTGTCCGACTCTTAGCGACCCCATGGACTACAGCCCACCAGGCCCTCCGTCCATGGGATTTTCCAGGCAAGAGTACTGGAGTGGGATGCCATTGCCTTCTCCATGAGAGAACATATGTGCTTATAAATTGAGTGAAATTTGTGACTATTCATGAATATTTGTTCTATGGGATGAGCTCATTCTTTTATTGTTTTTATAAATATTTTTATTAAGCTGTTTGTTTTATGTTAGAACAGTGTGTGTATGTATGCATATCACTGAGGACTTCTTAGGACCAGTCAATCTTAAACGAAATCAACCCTGAATATTCATTGGAAGGACTGTTGCTGAAGCTGAACCTCCGGTACTCTGGCCGCCTGATGCGAAGAACCAACTCATTAGAAAAGACCCTGCTGCTGGGAAAGAATGAGGGCAAGGAATGAAGGGAGTGGCAGAAGATAAGCTGGTTAGATAGCATCAGCAATTCAATGAGCATGAATTTGTGCAAACTCTGGGAGATACTAGAGGACAGAAGAGCATGGCGAACCACTGTCCATGGGTTTGCAAAGAGTCGGACATGATTGAACAACTGAACAACAGCAATATTATGCCCCTAAAAATTCCTTATGCAAATTTACTCTTTTAACCATTACAGTGACCCTGAGAAGAAATCCTATTCTTCTCTCCATTTTATCGATAAAACAACTATCAGTTCAGTCTCTCAGTCGTGTCCGACTCTTTGCAACCCCATGAATCGCAGCACGCCAGGCCTCCCTGTCCATCACCAACTCCCGGAGTTCACTCAGACTCACGTCCATCGAGTCAGTGATGCCATCCAGCCATCTCATCCTCAGTCGTCCCCTTCTTCTCCTGCCCCCAATTCCTCCCAGTATCAGAGTCTTTTCCAATGAGTCAATTCTGCGCATGAGGTGGCCAAAGTACTGGAGTTTCAGCTTTAGCATCATTCCTTCCAAAGAAATCCCAGGGCTGATCTCCTTCAGAATGGACTGGTTGGATCTCCTTGCAGTCCAACGGACTCTCAAGAGTCTTCTCCAACACCACAGTTCAAAGGCATCAATTCTTCGGCACTCAGCCTTCTTCACAGTCCAACTCTCACATCCATACATGACCACAGGAAAAACCATAGCCTTGACTAGCCAAACCTTTGTTGGCAAAGTAATGTCTCTGCTTTTGAATATGCTATCTAAGTTGGTCATAACTTTCCTTCCAAGGAGTAAGCATCTTTTAATTTCATGGCTGCAGTTACCATCTGCAGTGATTTTGGAGCCCCCAAAAATAAAGTCTGACACTCTTTCCACTGTTTCCCCATCTATTTCCATAAAGTGATGGGACCGGATGCCATGATCTTCGTTTTCTGAATGTTGAGCTTTAAGCCAACTTTTTCACTCTCCTCTTTCACTTTCATCAAGAGGCTTTTGAGTTCCTCTTCACTTTCTGCCATAAGCGTGGTCTCATCTGCTTATCTGAGGTTATTGAGATTACTCCCGGCAATCTTGATTCCAGCTTGTGCTTCTTCCAGCCCAGCGTTTCTCATGATGTACTCTGCATATAAGTTAACTAAGCAGGGTGACAATATACAGCTTTGATGTACTCCTTTTCCTATTTGGAACCAGTCTGTTGTTCCATGTCCAGTTCTAACTGTTGCTTCCTAACCTGCATGCAAATTTCTCAAGAGGCAGAGCAGGTGGTCTGGTATTCCCATCTCTTTCAGAATTTTCCACAGTTTATTGTGATACACATAGTCAAAGGCTTTGGCATAGTCAATAAAGCAGAAATAGATGTTTTTCTGGAACTCTCTTGCTTTTTCCATGATCCAGTGGATGTTGGCAATTGGATCTCTGGTTCCTCTGCCTTTTCTAAAACCAGATTGAACATCAGGAAGTTCACGGTTCACATATTGCTGAAGCCTGGCTTGGAGAGTTTTGAGCATTACTTTACTAGCATGTGAGATGAGTGCAATTGTGCGGTAGTTTGAGCATTCTTTGGCATTGCCTTTCTTTGGGATTGGGATGAAAACTGACCTTTTCCAGTCCTGTGGCCACTGCTGAGTTTTCCAAATTTGCTGGCATATTGAGTGCAGCACTTTCACAGCATCATCTTTCAGGGTTTGAAATAGCTCAACTGGAATTCCATCACCTCCACTAGCTTTGTTCGTAGTGATGCTTTCTAAGGCCCACTTGACTTCACATTCCAGGATGTCTGGCTCTAGGTGAGTGATCACATCATCGTAATTATCTGGGTCGTGAAGATCTTTTTTGTACAGTTCTTTCATGTATTCCTGCCACCTCTTCTTAATATGTTCTGCTTATGTTAGATCCATACCATTTCTGTCCTTTATTGAGCCCATCTTTGCATGAAATGTTCCCTTGGTATCTCTAATTTTCTTGACAAGATCTCTAGTCTTTCCCATTTTGTTGTTTTCCTCTATTTCTTTGCATTGATCGCTGAGGAAGGCTTTCTTATCTCTTCTTGCTATTCTTTGGAACTCTGCATTCAGATGCTTATATCTTTCCTTTTCTCCTTTGCTTTTCACTTCTCTTCTTTTCACAGCTATTTGTAAGGCCTCCCCAGACAGCCATTTTGCTTTTTTGCATTTCTTTTCCATGGGGATGGTCTTGATCCCTGTCTCCTGTACAATGTCACGAACCTCCATCCATAGTTCATCAGGTACTCTATCTATCAGATCTAGGCCCATAAATCTATTTCTCACTTCCACTGTATAATCATAAGGGATTTGATTTAGGTCATACCTGAATGGTCTAGTGGTTTTCCCTACTTTCTTCAATTTCAGTCTGAATTTGGTAATAAGGAGTTCATGATCTGAGCCACAGTCAGCTCCTGGTCTTGTTTTTGTTGACTGTATAGAGCTTCTCCATCTTTGGCTGCAAAGAATATAATCAATCTGATTTCGGTGTTGACCATCTGGTGATGTCCACGCATAGAATCTTCTCTTGTGTTGTTGGAAAGGGGTGTTTGTTATGACCAGTGCATTTTCTTGGCAAAACTCTATTAGTCTTTGCCCTGATTCATTCCGTATTCCAAGGCCAAATTTGCCTGTTACTCCAGGTGTTTCTTGACTTCCTACGTTTGCAATCCAGTCCCCTATAATGAAAAGGACATCTTTTTTGGGTGTTAGTTCTAAAAGGTCTTGTAGGTCTTCATAGAACTGTTCAACTTCAGATTCTTCAGCGTTACTGGTTGGGGCATAGACTTGGATTACAGTGATATTGAATGGTTTGCCTTGGAAACGAACAGAGATCATTCTGTCATTTTTGAGATTGCATCCAAGTACTGCATTTCAGACTCCATTGTTGACCATGATGGCTACTCCATTTCTTCTGAGGGATTCCTGTCTGCAGTAGTAGATATAATGGTCATCTGAGTTAAACTTACCCATTCCAGTCCATTTCAGTTCGCTGATTCCTAGGATGTCAACATTCACTCTTGCCATCTCTTGTTTGACCACTTCCAATTTGCCTTGATTCATGGACCTGACATTCCAGGTTTCTATGCAATATTGCTCTTTACAGCATCAGACCTTGCTTCTATCACCAGTCACATCCACAGCTGGGTATTGTTTTTGCTTTGGCTCCATCCCTTCATTCTTTCTGGAGTTATTTCTCCACTGATCTCCAGTAGTATATTGGGCACCTACTGACCTGGGGAGTTTCTCTTTCAGTATCCTATCATTTTGCCTTTTCATACTGTTCATGGGGTTCTAAAGCAAGAATACTCTAGTGGTTTGCCATTCCCTTCTCCAGTGGACCACATTCTGTCAGATCTCTCCACCATGACCCACCCGTCTTGGGTTGCCCCACGGGCATGGCTTTGTTTCATTGAGTTAGACAAGGCTGTGGTCCTAGTGTAATTATATTGACTAGTTTTCTGTGAGTATGGTTTCAGTGTAGACAAGAGCAATTAAATAACCCCACCAGTCACATCACTTGTAAGTGAAAGACTAAATGCTTTAATTCAGTTAGCTCAACTTGAGAATGCCTGTTTGCCACAATAATGCATCTATGGAAATATGTTTTGCATAATAGTGCTAGTTTGGGTCCCTGCATTCTATGCCTAGTTGACTGTCAGGTAAGTGATCCCTGCTCTTCAGTTTTACCTTAGACATTCAATCTGTGCTTAAATCATCTTCATAAGAGTAAAATAAAATCAAAATTTACTAAGCAGTTAAACAAGAAAGCCTCCAATGGCCACACCTAAAGGTGATATTTGATAGAACTGCATAGAGAATATTATGAAATAATAATCATAGCCATTATACTAGGGACACTGCTCCTGATAGTTTCTGAATCCTGGAAGTTGTTTTCAAATTGGAAGGCATATTTTTGCCTAACAAAAATTAGAAGATATAAAGCTACTTTTTTTCCATCATGAAGTAGCTCGGCCAGATGTTGCACTGAACAACAGAGAGGAAGAAGGAGAAATGAGTGGAAAAGTAGGCTCAAGCTGGCAATTATGGCTAAGCAAATTTGAGATATTTCAAAAATTGCAAAAAGCTGTGCAAATAATAACATGCTTTAGCGATTAGAGATACAGAGGAGGAAGATGTGCCCTTGGTGTTTGAGCTTTAGCACAATTTAAAGACTGACACTTTGTTACTAGAATTATATTCTTTGACATAGAAAAATGCCCACTGTTGCCCTGGTGGTGTGAGACAAGGTAAGCAAGTGTTACAGAGAACATCGGTTGCCGATACATGAAGCCTAGATGACAAGAAAAGATAAACTATGGTGAACTAGGGCAGGTAAAGTGTCATTAATCCAATAGTGAATAGGGATTGAGCATAAGGCCTGATTGCTCTTTTCTCATAATGAGAAAGAGAAAAGTATCATTTGACATCATGACCTGTGTCTTGGTGTTCTCCTGTTGAACATAATTTGTAGAATATCACTATCAGACAAGAACAGTCTATGATCATGATGGATCAAGATTAAAACAAGGCCACTCAGTAACCATGTTTGAACCTGTAAAAATATGACATTGTTCACACTGCAATGGTGTGACCTGGACTGGCTAAGATGAGTGACTGCTGCTTCTCTACCAATTATATCTTCAGCATCAATCTAGTTTTCTCTCCTTCTAGGTAAGATGTTATAAGATACCCAATCATGGAATTATCCTGACAGCAGCCAAATCCAGAGCAACACACAAATTCAAAGCAACATCCAGTCTTCCTCAAAGCCTCCCCTTGAATCAAAAGTCCAAATCCTACAAGTCTATTTTAATACCCTCTACTGATCCACAATTCCATGGTGAGTATTCTTTTTTGTTTCCATGTGCAAGTAAACTGAACTTATTTAACCACAGCTGTATTCCTAGTGCTCTTTTACTGGAGGTCACTGGTAATAGCTTGCTATAGTGAAGATTGTTGTTATTCAGTTGCCAAGTCATGTCTGGCTGTTTTCAACCCCATGGACTGCACACAGCACACCAGGATTCCCTGACCTCACCATCTCCCAGAGTTTGCCCAGGTTCATGTCCATTGAATCAGTGATGTCACCCAATCATTTCATCCTCTGTTGCCCCCTTCTCTTTCCATCTTCAATCTTTCCCAACATCAGAGTCTTTTCCAATGAGTTGGCTGCTTGCATCAGGTGGCCAAAGTATTGGAGTTTCAGCTTTAGCATCAGTCTTTCCAATGAATGTTCAGGACTGATTTCCTTTAAGATTAACTGGTTTGATCTCCTTTCTGCCCAAGGGATTGTCAAGAATCTTCTCCAACACCACAGTTCAAAAGCATCAATTCTTTGGTGCTCTGCCTTCTTTATGGTTCAGCTCTCACATCCATACATGACTACTAGAAAGACCATTGCCTTGACTATATGGACCTTTGTCAGCAAAGTGATGTCTTTGCCTTTTAATACACTGTCTAGCAATGATTGGTCTTCCCTGGTAGCTCAGCTGGTAAAGAATCTGCCTGCAGTGCAGGAAACCCTGCTTTGATTCCTGGGTCAGGGATAGGCTGCCCAACTTCAGTGTTCTTGGGCTTCCCTTGTGGCTCTGATGGTAAATAATCTGCCTGAAATTCAGAAGACAGGGGTTCAGTCTCTGGGTTGGGAAAATCCCCTGGAGGAAGGCAAGGCAACCCACTCCAGTATTCTTGCCCAGAGAATCCCCATGGACAGAGGAGCCTGGCAGGCTACAGTCCATGGGATCACAAAGAGTTGGACACGACTGAGGGATGATTATGCTAAACTTAATTTTAGGAAGGCATTATTTAAAACTTTGCTATGGCAAGTAACATAAACTCACTTGAATTGGCTTAAACAAAATGAAAATTAATAAAAGTGTAATGTATGAGTGATTCAAAATATGCAAAAACTGCGTTGTAGTTGGGCTTTAGAAATGCCTAGAAAGACAGCTCTTTAAAAATTTTTTTATTTTTTGTTTGAGCATAGTTGATTAACAATGTTGTGTTAGTTTCAGGGGTACACCAAAATGATTCAGTTATACATATATACACATATCTATTCTTTTTCAAATTATTTTCCCATATAGGATTATTACAGAATATTGAGCAGCATTCTTTGTGCTATGCAGTAGTTCCTTGCTGGTTATCTATTTTAAATATAGCAGTGAGTATATGTCAATCCTAAACACCCAGTCTATCCCTCCTGCCTCACGCACTTCCCCCCTGGTGACCATTAGTTCATTTTTTATGAGTCTGTTTCTGTTTTATATGTAAGTTCATTTGTATTTTTTTTAGATTACACATATAAGAATATCATATGATATTTGTCTTTGTCTGACTTACTTCAGTTAGTATTGAAGTCATCAGAAACATAGGAAATTTTATTCACTCTCTTGCTTTTTCTTCTCTGTCTCCTATTTCTTATTTGGTATTTATTTTATCTCACTTCACTGTTTCCTTTTCCCTGCAAGAACGTCTTTCTTTGGAATCTTATGGCCTCCTTCAGCTGCTAAGAGTATGTGTTAACACTTCACACACAGGCTGATTCCAGGCTTTACAAGCTACATAGTCCCTCGTGGGTACCTAGTGGCTGTCTTTCAGGGCTCTGTCCCTGTTCCCCATAACATGAGTGGGACTGGCTCAGCTAGGAACACATACGGTTGAATCAGCTTAAAAAACATGACTCAACTCTGAATCCTACTAATAGCTCATGGGCTAGGAAGATACAGTAAAAATGTTCAGTACATGTCATTTTTATTTCATAAGCTGGTTTTAGTATGAATTAATTAATTTAATGTCTTTATGAGGCCTAAGCAATAAATAAGTGCACATTTTTAAAGATAGAGTATTGAGATAATAGCAACAACCATAGCCAATGTTCCAGCATCTCCAATTCAGTTCAGTTCAGTTCAGTCACTCAGTCATGTCCGACTCTTTGCGACCCCATGAACTGCAGCACGCCAGGCCTCCCTGTCCATCACCAACTCCCGGAGTTCACTCAGACTCACGTCCATCGAATCAATGATGCCATCCAGCCATCTCATCCTCTGTCATCCCCTTCTCCTCCTGCCCCCAATCCCTCCCAGCATCAGAGTCTTTTCCAATGAGTCAACTCTTCGCATGAGGTGGCCAAAGTACTGGAGTTTCAGCTTTAGCATCATTCCTTCCAAAGAAATCCCAGGGCTGATCTCCTTCAGAAAGGACTGGTTGGATCTCCTTGCAGTCCAAGGGACTCTCAAGAGTTTTCTCTGACGGGAGCCAGCGTGAGGAACTCTGCCCGTGGCAAAGGTCATGAGGAAGGAGGCTCAGCGTACGCAAAGGCGGGATCGAGCCTCAGGAGTCCCCCTGGAAATTCTCGAGCATCTACCCCCAAAACCAGAGTCTGCCTACTTTCTGCTTTGTGCTCTCACCTACACCTCTGACTTTACGGGGGACTGTCCCCCACCACCATCTCTCTCCTGAATAGATTCTTTCAGCCACATGTGATTGTTCAGAGCCTCCCAACCGTGAGAGGCATGAGATGTTCTAAACTGTCTGAATACAGGTTCCTTTGAGCAGATTAGAAATTGTATTGGTGAAGGGTTTTTCACTTGTTGGGCCAATGTTTGCTGCTAAGTTTCCATATCCCTTACCTGCTGTGTCCCTGGCAGTGTATTGATTAATATAATTGGTGTAAGTAGTAGCTTTAATGTTTGTAACCTTGGACCCTTGAGTTAATTCTTTTTCTTGTTATAGCCCACCACACCTTTGCCCTATAGGAATGCAACTTTATCTAATGCTTTTGGAGGGTGGTGCCTGACTAATCACCTTTAGAGAAAAATAAGTTTTCTGAAGAAAGGGTCTTAAAATGTTAACAGGCCTCCGGGCCAGAAGATGATGCAAATCACCTAAACTTTTGCATATGATAAGTTTGCAGGAAGAAAGCCTGGCTTACTGCATGACTCTACCCCTTCCCCCATTATCCTCTATGCATAACTTAAGGTATAAAAACTACTTTGGAAAATAAAGTGTGGGCCTTGTTCACCGAAGCTTGGTCTCCCCATGTCATTCTTTCTCTCACCTTCTGGCTGAATTATTCAGTCTCTTTTCTCCACTGAATTTCCTCACTGAGATATCCTTATTTAACCACTATTTATATCTTTAATTAACGTTTAATTAAGCAATTGTTTCCTGAACCTTGCCGACGCCGTCCCTGCTTCGAAATCCCTGGATCCACTGGGGCTGGACCCTGGCACTTCTCTAACACCACAGTTCAAAAGCATCAATTCTTCGGCTCTCAGCTTTCTTCACAGTCCAACTCTCACATGCATACATGACCACAGGAAAAACCATAGCCTTGACTAGATGGACCTTTGTTGGCAAAGTAATATCTCTGCTTTTCAATATGCTATCTAGGTTGGTCATAACTTTCCTTCCAAGGAGTAAGCATCTTTTAATTTCATGGCTGCAGTCACCATCTGCAGTAATTTTGGAGCCCAAGAAATAAAGTCTGACACTGTTTCCACTGTTTTCCATTTATTTCCCATGAAGTGATGGGACCAGATGCCATGATCTTCGTTTTCTGAATGTTGAGCTTTAAGCCAACTTTTTCACTCTCCACTTTCATCAAGAGGCTTTTTAGTTCCTCTTCACTTTCTGCCTTAAGGGTGATGTCATCTGCATATCTGAGGTTATTGATATTTCTCCCGGCAGTCTTGATTCCAGCTTGTGCTTCTTCCAGCCCAGCGTTTCTCATGATGTACTCTTCAGTTCAGTTCAGTTCAGTTCAGTGGGTGACAATATACAGCCTTGATGTACTCCTTTCCCTATTTGGAACCAGTCTGTTGTTCCATGTCCAGTTCTAACTGTTGCTTCCTGACCTGCATCTCCAATTAGCAGAACCTTTTAAAGTATTCCAGACTAATACAACTTTTCCCCACTGTTTACTCTACGTTACATATTCATAAGATCACATCACTTTATAGTAAAACAATATTAAGACAATACTTATATCATTATCATGATCATTTCAATTTTAGTCTTTTTTCCCCATAAATATTTACACTAGTGATGATTAACTGTCTCTTTAATCCTAATCCTTCCTCAAGAATCTCATGTTTACCACATACATGACTTTAGAATATATGAGTCATAAAAAATAAAAATATTATGAAAACTCCACCACCACAGATGCATAAAAATAGACTTGATGTCTATGTAAAGCAAAGGATTTTATTGGATAAAAGTTAAATGCTTAAAAATTAAATAACTTCACACTGTTCAACAATTTTCTTAGTCTCTAATTGCTAGATTCCATGAAGTCAAAGTGGCATGCACACAATTCAAAAGCTTATGAACATTGTTTAGTTGTCTTATACTGCAAAAATGTAGATTTGCTATTTTATCTAACATTTAATGATTTTAACTCATATAGTTACAGCTTTATTAATATTATATTGAATTTATAGTATGACTTACTTGGTAAATGCTATTTTGATTGTATCCTTAGTTTTTCAGAGAGATATTTTATATGTTTAGCTTTGCTAGTAATTAAGTTTTCTATCTTTTTTGCAAAAATGATATAGTCTCTACAATAGCTTTATGCTCATGTTAAAACAGATTTACATTCGTAAATAGCCTTTCCCAAAATACTTCACTGAACACCTCCATCGAATATGCCATCTGCTTTGGGATAAAAGGTTTTTGTGCAATAACATGTTTAGGGAATTCTATTTATTGTGTCTCTCTTTGATATTCACAATGCATTAAAAATGTATTGAAATCCTGTGGCAAAGAGATTGGTTTAACTTTGTTTAACTTGGAATTTTAAAAATTCCTGTATTTGTGGAATTCTTTATTTGTGAAATACCTTTTCTAAGGAAATATTTTAAAAATGTTGCTATAAGGGAAAAATCAGTTCATTATTTGTTGATTCTTCTTCTAACAATCACAAAATCCCTTGAGTGAAGGTAGGCAAAGTCTATACTTAGAATTGAAGGAGGAAATTAAGCTGACTAATGAGAGAAGGTATACAACAACATTCGCTGACTTTTAGTTCCATTTTAGGTGGACATGACTAATTGGAAATTTTTTCTGACACTGAAGTCCTAGAGGCATTTCCTCATTCTGTTCAGGAAACACTCAATTTGGTAGCATTTATTGATTACCCACCTTGGGCAAGGCATAGTTCTATATACTATTACAGATGAAAAAATAATCTGACATTAATTTTTGTCAAACAGAATTTCTCCATCTAGCAGAAAATTATACACACACATTTATTACTCTAAGATAAATTATGATAATGCAAGAGTGAGAAATGAAAAAATGTTGAGAAGTTTGGAAAGCCTAGGACACAAGAAAAAGGCTTCTTGGAAGGAGCTGCAAAAAAGGTTTAACAGATCTGAGATTTGGACTTGACTGTAGCATGCCAGGCTCCTCTGTGCATGGGGTTTATCAGGCAAGAATACTGGAGTGGGTGGCCATTTCCTACTCCAGGGGATCTTCCCAACCCAGGGATTGAACCTGTGTCTCCTGCATTGCAGGCAAATTCTTTACTCACTGAGCAATCAGGGAAGCTCCTGGATTTAGACTGAGAGAGACATAACTTAAGAGACCAGTTCACAGACAGACATTTTGAATAAAAAGAACTTGAATATGGTCAGAGAAACATAGAATGTTGTTTGTCTTCCAGAGAGTTGTGAATCCAGCTGACAGAACGTTTAAGGGTTGTGACATGATACATGGTTAAGATGGGAAAAATAGTTATTGAAATACTGTAGGGGGTCTATCGGAGAAGGCGATGGCACCCCACTCCAGAACTCTTGCCTGGAAAATCCCATGGACAGAGGAGCCTGGTAGGCTGCAGTCTGTGAGGTCGCTAAGAGTCGGACACGACTGAACAACTTCACTTTGACTTTTCACTTTCATGTATTGGAGAAGGAAATGGCAACCCACTCCAGTGTTCTTTCCTGGAGAATCCCAGGGAAGGGGGAGCGTGGTGGGCTGCTGTCTATGGGGTTGCAGAAAGTCGGACACGACTGAAGCGACTTAGCAGCAGCAGCAGCAGCAGTAGGGGGTCTATAACTCAAGGCAAAAGAATCTAGGCCTGGCTTCATGCTGAAACAATCTGATATTGAATAAGCAATTGAATATTTAGATCAAGAGATTATGTTTTTGAGTAGAAAAGATTAACTACTCTATAAAGATAATTCAGGTGGCAAAGTGAGAGTGAAAGTGTTAGTTGCTCAGTTGTGTCCCACTCTTTGTGACTTCATGGACTGTAGCCCTTTAAGCTCCTCTGTCCATAGGGATTCTCCAGGCAAGCATACAGGAGTGGGCTGCCATGCCCTCCTCCAGGGGCTTTTCTGGAACCAGGGATCGAACCCAGGTCTTTAACATTGCAGGCAGATTCTTTACTGTCTGAACCACCAGGGAAGACCTCAGGAAACTTCAGGATATAGTGAAGGACAGGGAAGCCTGGCATGCTGCAGTCCATGGGGTTGCAAAGAGTTGGACATGATTCAGCAACTGAACTCTTGTTCGACTGAAATCTCAGGTCGGCAATCTCTCCCTTATCTATATGATGAATAAGAAGACGATCAAAACAACATATAATATAATATTATATATTATGCCATTTTCTTTGACTTAGTTCATTTTCTAAATTCTGATTTTAAAAAGAATAAAACATTTTAATGTGCTCTGAAAAGTATTGTGAACCCTGGGTACTGTGCCTTCTTTGCTTAACGGAGAAGTCATCCCTAGCCCAGTGTCAAATTCAATCAAGCAGCATTTTCCATTGTCCTTTTATTCAATATTAACCCTTTTCATCTCATATGTTATCTAAAAGTGATAGAATTAGAAATGCTCCCTATAATTTTTGTAAAGAAAAATATCTATTCTAAAGTATTTTTTCTTTCCTTGTTCTACTTAATATAACTAGACTTATGATCACCCTTCAAATGCCACCCCCAGATTCTTTTAAATTATTTTCTTAAATATAAAGTAAATGCTGAGACAGGAAGGACAGAGATGCTATGCTTTAAATCACTTTTTGAGCTATAAAGCGCTCCAAGAGTGCAATATGTCATTCTTATTTGGGTCGGTAATTTTTAAACTACCCTCAAAAAGCCACAGGGGTTCCTTCAGGGTTTCTGGGGGCTGTTGGAAAGGCAGATGTGGGGAGTGGGGTCAGTAGGATTCTGTCTCAGCCTCTGCCCCTTCCTCTTCTCTCACTCTCAGGTAACCAACCTTATCTATATTGGCCACTCACAAAATGTGGTATTGGAAGCAAAGATCCTGCTATGCAAAATGTTTTAAAAATCACTAATCTGATTTATCTTCCACTTTACGTATCCAGCATAGACATTTTCTTCCATATCTAACAGGAACTTTGAGAAACTCTAAAATTATACCAAACCTGAGTTCAGTAAAGCAATATCGTATGAAAAAGAACCAGTTAATAACAACTTGGTAATAGTGACAAACTATTAAGCCAAAGGAATGATGAAGTAGAAATATTATTTTTCCTTTTCCCTGTTTGAAGATAAATATAAGATCTTGAGAAACCTCTAGACAACTTTTTGGATTTTAAATTTTGCAGCCCATTATTTACATCAAATACACACAAGCACATGTTGGATAATGTCTGTCAGCAACGTTTTCCAGGGTTACCATCTCTTGTTAACAGTAAATCTTTTCTAACAGTCAGCCCAACTTCTCTATGCTCTCCTTGGAGCCCTTTCCTTATATCTTGCTCTAAGTAGAGATGGAAAACAACTGCTTATCATTCTGCTCATAACAACCCTTCTTATTTTGAAAAAGTAATTCCCCTTATATTTATCTCTTGTCCAAAATGAAATTCCAGTTCTCTAAGCCTTTCTGCATGACTTAATTTCCAATTCTTTAAGCATCATTTTGAACCCTTTCTATGGTTTCTACTGTGCTTTTTAAGAAGTGAATTGATATAGCCTCTACCAAAAACATTGATATCTTCTAATGAAAACTTCACTACCCAAATCAATATTTTTCTTGTTACAGCCACCAAGAACAATCTGCTTTGTATTTTCTAGAGGTGAAAATTATGAATATCATTCTTAGTAAAATTTTTTTAAATGCTGGAATTATTTCCTAAGTAGAGATCATCACCAAAACCCCTTCCATGATTATATTTATAATCAAACGATACAAAATTAAGGAAAATCATAATAACAAAGTGTTCAGAGTCAATGTGGAACAAAAGAAGAGAGCAGAGCCAATAAAACTAAGGTCATCTGTTTCTAGATGCATTGTTTATGAAATAATTTTTATTTCCAGGGCTCTAAAAATTCTAGTGTGGATTACAGCTTAGAATGACCCACAGCATTATGTGTAACTCCCATTACCTGATGTAGGCCCTTAAAAAATTTATGGGCTGGTGTTTTTATTATTTTGAAGCATGTTTCCAGTGCACCTGTGAGATTACCCTTTGTTAGTGATTTCTGATGCTAATCTTTCTGTTGGTTGTTGTTTCTTAGTCTTTCAGTCATGGCCAACTCTTTGTGACTCCATGAACTGCAGCATGCCAGGCTCCTTGTCCTTCACTACCTCCCAGAATTTGCTTAAATTTTGTCCTTGATTTGGTGATACCGTCCAACCATCTCATCCTCTGCCATTCCCTTCTCCTGTCTTCTGTCCTTCCCAACATCAAGGTCTTTTCCAATGAGTTGGCTCTTTGCATCAAGTAGCTAAAGTACTGGGGCTTCAGCTTCAGCATCAGTCCTTCCAATTAATACTCAGGATTTATTTCCTTTAAGACTGACTGGTTTGATCACCTTGTCCAAGCGACTCTCAAGAGTCTTCTCTAGCACTGTAGTTCTTCAGTGCTCAGCCTTTATGGTCCAACTCTCGCATACATGACTGCCGCTGCTGTCCTTTAAATGTCTGCAAATACAAGAAAGGCTCTTGCAAATTCTATTTGCAAGCTGACTTCCTCCAGGCCACCCAACTGAGAATCATAGAAGAGTTGAAGAAAATAAATGTTTTGTTTTCCTTCTCTCAGATTGTGTGATCTGCACTAAAATTGCTCTCAAATATACCTCCACATGCTTCATGCTTCCAACGACTCTAGCAAGGCAGTTACAGACACTCAAGGTTATGTACACGGATCCAGGAATAATCCACTGCAAATCCATCCATGCTGACTCCTGCTGCTGCCAAGTTGCTATTTTCTAAAGTAAATGATAACATTGGAAACAAACTAGACATTTCTACCTTTTTCTGCAGTCAGTGGCCATTCAGGAGTTTAAGGTATTAGTTCTTTTCAGTTTTACCCCTCCTTTTCTGTAGACTGCTTTTTACTAGGGTTCAGAAGAACACCTCTGGAACCTGGGCCAGCAGATGCTTTGACTGATAGACATTTGTCTGTATTAAGGACAAAACATTATAATGTATCTTGACACCTTTCTCCTGGATGAATGCTGCCACAGAATCAGGCTGAGTTAATTATACAAGTAGAGCCCTGGGGACCCAATCTCTCCAGTCTTCTCTAGACATTTTTCTCAATCCAAGGGTAAGCACAGTCTAAGCTCAAGTGGGAATTTCCACTGTAGTCTTCTATTTAGATAGATATTAATGTTATTATTCACTGGAAAAGACCCCGATGATGGGAAAGACTGAGGGCAGGAGGAGAAATGGAGAATGAGATGATTGGATGGCATCACTGACTCAGTGGATATGGTTTGAGCAAACGCTGGGAGATAGCGAAGGACAAGGAACCCTGGCAGGTTGCAGCCCATAGGGTCACAAAGAGTTGGACATGATGGAGCAAATGAACAGCAACAAATGTTATTATTAATAGCCCCTACAAATTCTACTCTAACTCCAAAGAATCCTCTCTTAAGTGACATTCTAATACCCTAAGGCTTGGCTTCCAGGGAAAAGAGTATTCCAGAATTTCTGATATTAAAGGAACCGCATGACTCAAGCTTGGTGTTTGGTCATATTATTCTGCCTTTCCCATGGAAATGAAATAGTTCTACTCCTGCCATTTTCTACAAGTGCAGGGGTTTCCAACTCTGTCAGCATTCTGTTGCAGATGCAACAGACTCATGCCTTTTTCCCTTGGACCACATGTAGGAATACAAACTACCAGTAGTATGTGTAACTTTTCAAGCATTATATACTCAGATGCTTGGTAACTCTGCTTCATTTCATTTCATTTTGTATCAGTTTGATACTAACAACACTGTTACTTTTATTTCTTTTTAATTTGAAGAATCTATCCATCCATCCACCTATTATTTACTTCCTATCTACCTGTTCCATTCACCATACTAATCTAATTTAGTATTTTCTTGATATCTATTTTATACCAAGTGTTATTTTGGGCATTGGGTACTGAAATGACAATAATGACTCCTGCCCTCATAGCCTAATAAGTGAGATGAAATTACATGAATACTTATACAAATAGTTACTTATAGTCATAAAAATACTACAAAGGAATAGTACAGATCACATTAACAGCACATTTTCAACTTTATTAACCATTTATTTGTCTATTTAATATTTATTCAATGTATTCACTTTTCACTTTGACAAAAAATAGAAAATTATAAGATCACTAACTTAGTCCCCTTTAGGAGAAAAGTATTATTTGTATAGTTGCAGAAAAATATGTTTTTTCCTTTATGTACAAAGAAAATATTTTAAAAAGTTGCTCTGATATCGAAAAAAAGGCTAAAATCTGCAAGCATTTCTTCACACTGGGTATATTGGATCCAAGAAACTTGTCAAGGCACCTAAACAGGAAAGTTTTTTCCAAAAGTGATGCTTATTTTATTTTCTGAAGCAGGAAGGCAACATGCATCACAAACTGTCTTTTATTCTGTTAGAATCTTAAAAGGTACCTGAATTAGAGGAAATATAATGATTATCAGGCCTTCCCAAGTCCTGCTAATGGTAAAGAACTTGCCTGAAATGCAGGAGACAAGGGTTTGACACCTAGATTGGGAAGATCCACTGGAAGAGAGCATGCCAAAGCACTCCATTACTCTTGCCTGGAGAATTCCATGGACAGAAGAGCCTGGTGGGCTACAGTTCATGGGGTCATAAAGGGATGGACACGACTGAAGCAATTTAGCATGCACACATGCATAGTGATTATCTCTTCTATTTTTCTGAAAAATAATTTTAGATTTTTCTAAGGTAAATGACCTAATTGAATCATGGTGCAGAGACAGTTTCAACTGCATTAATTCTAATTACTTACAGTGCATTTAAATTACACGGTATGAAATTGGGTTGCTTCTCACACTAATACTTCTTTGTACAGCAGTTCCCCAGAATGAGTTTCTATTTCTGTCAGCAAGGGTTATAGTTCTTGCTTGTTTAAGTGTAATTCCATTTCCATTTGCTTTTAAGGTGAATAAATTGAGTTAAATTATTTTTCTTTGCTTGAAATTTCATTTGCTGTTTAAAATTCAACCAATGCATATAGTTTTTCAAAATGATACTATGTCATGTCTGAATAAGATCAGTCCAAAAGAGGGTCAGTTTCTAAGAAGAAACAAATACTTAAAATACAGCTGAAAAGCTGTAATAACTATTTAAATGTTTGAAGAACATTTTTCTCTACATGCTGATAATTAGGGCCTATTTCCTAGTGAAAAAATTTATGTGAGAATTGTATTAAGTTTTAAGTTATTTCTCTTTATTTCTCCATTTACCTTTAAGAAATTTACAGAGTCAGCAGAAGAGAAAAGCAATTTAAAATACTATCTTTTGAGTGAGGCCATGGGCATATAGTTGATGAAATAACTCTTGATCGTTGGTTGTGTTTTCACTGAACTCTTCACTAGTAACTTTCTCCCTGATGAAAGAACAGGCCACAGTTTCCTTATACTATAAGTTTTTTTGGCCTATTACTCCCAAAAGGGTTTCTTTTGTTTATTTATTCCAAGCTATTTATTTTATTTACTTTATACCTAGTGTCCTTTGTCCACTTTCTCTGGATTTGCTCATTCATCCTCTGTTTTGCTGTCTTTTCTTGTGACTTCCTGATCCATCTCCCTTTTCATCATGCCTGCAGTGGGTCACTTTTTCTTTTTTTTTTAATAATTTGTATTGGATTATAGTTGATTTACAAGGTTGTGTTAGCTTTAGGTGTACAGCAAATTAGGTGTACATTCTACTGTATTCTTGCCTGGAGAATTCCATGGACAGGGGACCCTGGCAAGCTATAGTTCATGAGGTCGCAAATAGTCAGACATGACTGAGCGACTAACACACACACACATACAGAGCATTGAGTAGAGTTCTAGCTTAGGTCAGAGTCACAGCTATCTGCTTACTTAAAAGGAAATTTGGGATGGTTCTTGCTCTAGAATAAAACTCTACTCAGAGGAGTGAGCGAATCTTTATGTTGTGAGAAAGGCAAAATGAATAAATGGTACAAGACAAAATAATAAGGACAAAAAACCCCTGAAAGCTTTAATCAAATTTATTCCTATAATCAAGATCACTGAAGGGGTCATCACACACATATTTATTCCTTCACAAAAGATAATGAAGCCTGAAATTTCCCAATGACCCTCTAGAGTGGAAGAAACACTTCTCCGCAGAATTTCCAAACAACCATTGACATTTCTGGTTTAACATCATGACAGTCAGGTCTAATTCTTTTTAATCCTCAAATGCTATTCATACGTATTTTTATTTTTTAGTCAAGTGGAAAAAAGTGTCTCTGGAACCTCCCTACTTCCCTCTTTTTCCCCTTAGATATGATAGCCCAACAGATGAAAGAAGGGAAGTGGACGTACTCTCCCAACTCCTTCCCATTAACTTGCACGGACAATTCATCCACAAGTCTCCGATCCATAAGCCATAATCCATGGATACAAATAAGCAGAATGGTTCGGTTTCCGTTTGATTGATCTGCTTCCTCTTGATTCACACTGTATTTAAAAAATTGAGTCAATTGTTGAATTTAAAAATCTGTTTATTTTGCATACATTCCAGATTCTTGATTTTTCTTGAAAAAGATCTGGCTTCATTGGTCTGCATTTCTGCATGGCAGCAAAGAGCTTGAACTGAGTAGCCACTACTTCCTTGGGTTGAGTCAGGAGCTCTCCAGTTTTCCATTACCTTCAGCATTTCAGACTTTATCTTGATACTGAAATTCAGCTGCTGTTTACCATCATATTTCAATACTGTTTTATGTGTTTCCTTGAGTTGTCTGATGCCAGCATGTAAGGTATAATTTGGGCCGAACAAGAAAAAAAGAAAAGACGACTTCAACAGAAGTAGGTTACCTTTATTCAGGCAAGGAGGGGCGACAGTAGGCCTAATGACCAGGCTGAGAGCTGAGAGGGATCAGGGAGGCTCCATATCTATAGGGAAGTTTGTGGAAGCAATAAGGGAAACATTAATCAGGCAGGATGTTTTGGGTTTTCTTTAGTTGATATGGCATTTGTAGTTGTGCAGGGGGTAAGTCTTCTGGGCAGGTGTAGGGGGTGGAAGGTTTCTGGACAGGGGTGATAAGTCCCAGATAGATGCAACCAGCCTGGAGCATCAGGGCGGGACCTAAAGTTCTGTTTTGTTTTCTCCGAAGTTAGATGATTCAGCAAGGGCCTTTGAGACTGTTGTTTACTTTTTTTTTTTTTTGCTTAACTTATAGTTTAGAGACTTTTAAGAGTGATTTTAATATTTGCTTAATATATGTGTAAGAATGATAACCCAGATTAACTTTCATTATTTTAAAAACATTATAATGGCTTCTTCTATAGTAATCAATTAAGTAGTAAGAATTGTGGTAACTATTTTGTCAATATAAGGAACTACTACAGTCTGTATTTAATAGCTGAAAAGAATGTCAAATTTTGAAGTGATGATTGATATCTGACCATATTGATCAACAGATAGAATCAGATCTTCAGAAAGAAGTGAGGATCAAGAGAATCAGAAGACAAGCCTGGGATAAAAATATTTATAAAATACATATCTGATAAAGTACTGTTATCTAAAATAAGTTTTCCTTAAAATTCAGCAATAAGAAAACAAACAACCCAATTAAAAAATGGACAAAATGTCTGAACAGATACCTTATGAAAGTAGATATATAGATGGCCAGTAAGCATATGAAAAGATGCTCAACATCAAATGTAATTAGGGAATTGCAAATTAAAACACCAATGAGATACCACCACATTCTTATTAGACTGGCCAAAAGTGAAAACACAAACACCAAATTCAAGATATACTGTACAGCAAAAGGAACTTGTTTATTGTTGATGGAATACAAAATGGTATATCCACTTGGGAAGACAGTTTGACAGCTTGCTGTAAAACTAAACATACTCTTACCATCTCAATCCAGTAATCCTGTTCTTTGGTATTTACCCAAAGAGTTTAAAACTTAGGTTTACACAAAGTCTTACACATGGGTGTTCATAACAGCTTTATTAATAATTGCAAAAACTTGAAAGCAACCAAGATATCATTTAGCAGGTGAATGGATAAACTGAAACATGTACCACAGAAAATGGAATATGTTTCAGTGCTAAAAGAAATGGGCTAAAATATTAATACATGGAAAAAAACTAAGATACATATAGAAAACTAAGATACACACACACACACACACGGACACACACACACACACACACACACACACATTCTCTAAGTAAAAGAATCTAATCTAAAAGGGCTAGATACTACATGATTCCAACTATATGATTTTCTGTAAAAAGGCAAAACTATGGAGACACTAAAAATATCAGTAGTTTCTGGGATTAGGGGGAAAGGAGAGATGAGCAGGCAGAGCACAGGACTTTTAGGGCAGTGAGACTATTCTATATGATACTATAATGGTAGATGTCTTTAGGTGTTTGTCCAAACTCATAGAATGCACACCACCAAGAGTGAACCATGAACCATGGACTTTGGGTCATAGTGATGTGTCAGTGTAGGTTCATCAGTTTTAACAAATGTACCACTCTGGTGGGGGGGATGTTGATAGTAGGAAAAGCTGTATGTGTGTGTGTGTGTGTTTGTGCTGGGGCATTGAGGGGAGGACGTGTGGGAATCTGTGATTTCTGTTTTCATTTCACTGTGAACCTAAAACTTATATAAAAAAAGATGTAGTTTAAAAAAAAGAAATGTGGTGCTCCATAAATACTAAACATAAAGGTACAAATAACATATATATATATATATAAGTTCAATATATGTAAGGCATTTAATCTAGATCAAAATAAAATGCATAGCTTATGATAGCCTAACAGATGAGAGAAGGGAAGTGGAGGCACCAGACTCTCCCAACTCCTTCCCATTAACTTGCACGGACAATTCATCCACAAGTCTCCGATCCATAAGCCATAATCCATGGATACAAATAAGCAGAATGGTTCTGTTTCCGTTTGATTGATCTGCTTCCTGTTGATTCACACTGTATTTAAAAAATTGAGTCAATTGCTGAATTTAAAAATCTGTTTATTTTGCATACATTCCGGATTCTTGATTTTTCTTGAAAAAGATCTGGCTTCATTGGTCTGCATTTCTGCATGGCAGCAAAGAGCTTGAACTGAGTAGCCACTACTTCCTTGGGCTGAGTCAGGAGCTCTCCAGTTTTCCATTACCTTCAGCATTTCAGACTTTATCTTGATACTGAAATTCAGCTGCTGTTTACCATCATATTTCAATACTGCTTTATGTGTTTCCTTGAGTTGTATGATGCCAGCAGTCACTTGATTTGTGATTACTGATCTGAATGCTTGAAGAGAAAGAGAAAGAATTTAATAACTATTCAAGAAATGCATACCACCTCAAGTCAAATATCATGCAATAATTTTTGCTATACCTGGACAAACATTCAGCTGTTACCTCTGGCCATTTCCACCCTCCTCCCACCCTCCTCGAGTTTAGGCTCTCTTTTTCCTTCCATTAGTTATGAAACCTTGATTTTCCTTTGATGAACCCTACCCACTGCTCCTGCTTTGCTGATTCCTTGTTTTCTTAGTGCATCTGTTCATCAAATTGTCTGTTCCCTGCCTCCAGCTCAATGCATCCCCACCTTGAATAATCAGACTGGTCATTTGAAGCCTGAGTGAGGATGGCGGGCATTCATTCTGATTGTACAGCTCTAAAGCAACTGAATGTTTGTTCCCAGCCTGGGTCTCTTTCCTGATAGCAGATATTTTAGCTCTTATACTTTTTATCTGTAAGTTTAAGCCATCTTGCTCCAATAAAACGTGATTTTCTTTAAATAATTGAGAAGTGGCAAATATCGCTTGCAGTCAAAACAATTCTAAGACAGGGCTGGGTGGAATGTTAGGGAAGGTGCCACCTACTAGCTCAAACTCTGTCTGGGATACGTATGTGGGTAGGGGTGAATGATGCTTAAATTTTATATCATCAAACTTTTATATCCAGAATTAAGGATCATTTTTCCTACCATGTTGAATTTTCTAATTTCTCTTTCTGTTTGCATCTTTCCCCCCTCTATTTCTTTATGTGTTTTCTATTACTCAAGTTTCCCTTATTCTGATTTTTCCTTTCTACTGATTTGACTGCCATACTTCTCCCTATTTTGTTTAACTGATTTACTCTAACATTTTAATATGACAGGCTTGATTGAATCAGTTTGAAGTTTAAGCAATTTAAAGAAGATTAGTATCTTTACTTTTCTGTAGAATAATACAAAGACTTTAAAATGCTTAACACAGATTACCATCTTCCATCTTCTGTGCTTGATTGTTTGGTAATTTAGTACCACTGTTTACTTCATTTTTCTAGGTTAACGTTTCCTCTTCCTCCATACTACAGCCTTTGTAAACAAGAAGCTGTAAACTCAGTGTTTGATGATCTGAATTTATTTTGTCTTCACTCATGATATTTTAGAGTATTAGTTTGCTGCTCTTTTCCTGCAGATACTGTTCCATTTTTAAAAGTCTGCTGTTTTATTATTGTCCTTTTATGCTATGCTATGCTATGCTAAGTCACTTCAGTCGTGTCCGACTCTGTGCGACCCCATAGACGGCAGCCCATCAGGCTCCCCCGTCCCTGGGATTCTCCAGGCAAGAACACTGGAGTGGGCCGCCATTTCCTTCTCCAATGCATGAAAGTGAAAAGTGAAAGTGAAGTTGCTCAGCCATGTCCGACTCTTAGCGACCCCATGGACTGCAACCCATCAGGCTCCTCCGTCCATGGGATTTTCCAGGCAAGAGTACTGGAGTGGGGTGCCATTGTCTTCTCCAGGAGATCTTCTTGACCCAGGGATCAAACCCATGTCTCTCATGTCTCCTGCACTGGCAAGAGGGTTCTTTACGACTAGCGACCCGTGAAGCCCCCCAAATTTGTACAGGTGTGGATTTATTTTTATTTACACCCTTTTTGAGAATCTAGAATAAAAAAATGTCTTTCATCAATTCTAGAAATTTCTCAGTCATTATTTTTAAGAATATTGTCTTTTCTCCATTCTCTCTGTTCTTGTCCTTTGACATACCTATCAGATATATGTGAGACTCCTTAATTTCTTTCTTTTTTCTTTTCATTTTATATTTTGAGGGTGCATTCTGAATACTCTTGAAGGAGGAAACAGAACAGGCTCCATCTTGAAAGCAGGACTCTGTCTTGGGGTGAAGTGTGGACTTTGAGCTATAAGCCCCGTATCTATCGAAATGACATACCAACTGGAAAACCAGGCCCCTGGAAGGAAGAGCCCCAGGGCTCGTACCTAGACTCTCCATCGCCAAAAAATACCCTAATTATCTGTGTAACCGAATAGAGTCATACATTCTATTATGCTTATTGGGGTATGACCACAGGCTTATTGATAATTGTCCACTGTTAACTACCTAGGCATAAGGCATATGAATCATGGGTTAACTTTGATTGTATCTTTCTTTTCCTTTGTTCAGTCTAGTTTCAGGGAATTTGGGGAGGTGGGTTTGGTCACGTACACTTAGGGTATACAAGGTTTTCACAAAAACTGGTCGGGGTCCTTGGCTAAGAGGAGACTCTGCCTTGGGCTTACAGGTGTAATGAACTGCACTCCACTATCTGCATTGCCCTTCTGAATGAGTTTGTTTCCCGGAATGCGTGCCTACAACACTCTCTTCAGGTCATTAATTATATTGTTGTCTATGTCTAATCTAATATTTAAATTCACTATGATGAAACTTTTCTATTTCAAAAACTGTATTTTAAATTTTGAGATATTCTATTTGATTTTCTTCTTTACTTATTCCTTTTCATCATGACTTATTTTCCTTGTTTATTTCTCATCATTTTAAACATACTTGTTTTATCATCTATATCTGATATTTCTGCTTTTTTGCTTGCTGACCCTTTTATAATCAGAAGGCTTTATGCGTGGGAGTCTTATGTGGCCTGTGTTGAGGGATAATTTATCAAGAGAGGATATTAGTTTGCTTTGGCCAGGAACTCTAGGAGCATCATTACCCTAAGAATGCAGTATTTAATTTCTAATGTCTCAGAAACACAGGTAGATGGAACTGAACTCTGACAACATGTGACTTATAAATTCTTGTGTGCTTGTGCTAAGTCACTTCAGTCGTGTCTCACTCTTTGCAACCCTATGGATTGTAGCCCTCCAGGCTGCTCTGTCCATGGGATTCTCCAGGCAAGAATTCTGGAGTGGGTTGCCATTTCCTTCTCTGGGGATCTTTCCAACCCAGGGATCCAATCTGCATCTCTTAAGTCTCCTGCATCGTCAGGTGAGTTCTTTATCACTAGTGTTGCCTTACAGAAGATTAATTTTTCTACCCAGAGCCCGAGTGCCAGTGTATGAACTTCATCATTTCTTCCTTATGATGGTGCATGTATTTTTTAAGTTGATCCTTGCCCTGAGGCTGTAGGATTTTGCATGCCCTGACTTTGTGTGAGATATCAGTTCAAGGCTTCATTTTGCACACATGTCACTATCCTAGGAGTGTTAAAACCTGACACTCGATGTTATCAATATCAACAATTTTCCAAGGCTGTAGAGTGTCACTCTTGTGCCCACCACTTTGGTTTTCAATGACCTCTTTGCTTTAGGATCCTGGGGATTTCATTTAAAGCTTGCTAGTACAGCTTTGAATTCAAAAGTACATATGTTTTATTTTACTTGGCATTTCTATTTGCTTTGCAGAGAAGGGTTTTTGGAATATCTAATCTGTAATATTACAGGAAATGGAAGGTTCCCTACTCAAAAGAGGTTTGCATTTATTTCAAAAGCTTTTACTGTCTACAATTTGACAGGCAATGTTATTTTACATTTTTAAAATATGGTGGCACATAAATCAATAGAAAAAATAAATGAGTGAAATGACAGTGTCAATCACTATTGCTAAAGTGTCCTTGTTTTTTATTTTATTCCAATATATTTTATATTTTAAATTCACTCAGAAAATAGCACTCCTGGTACATGCATTTTTTTTTTTTTTTTCATTTTGTAGCCTGTTAACCTTTATTTCACTCTGACTACATTTCATTTCACCTTGCCTTTTACTTCCCGACCTTTCATTTAAATATGAATAAATAAATGTTTATACAAACAACATATTTCATGTGTGGCATATCTTTTAATAGCCACTTTCAATTCAAGGGTCAAAACTCTTAGAGGATCATGCTGTTTTCTATCTGAATACAAGTAGAGTTATATATTTAGATTTGTGATCTCCTGTGATCTCATCTGTTCTAAGGTGATTTCATATAAAGGAAATGATTGAAGCCATGACCCCTAGAAAGGTAATATGGAGACGAGTCAAATGCTTTAGGCCTCCTAATCCTTATTCAGTCTTCTCTGCCCGCACCTTTCTAGGCTCTCCATAAGCAACACTGCTATAGTTAAAATAACCAACAAGGGCCTACTGTTCAGCACACAGAGCTGTGCTCAATATTGTGTGGAAGCTTGGAGGGGAGGGGAGTTTGAGGGAGAATGGATTCATGTACATGTATGGCTGTGGCCCTTACTCGTTCACCTGAAACTATCACTACATTGCTAATTGGCTATACCCCAATACAAAATAAAAAGTTAAAAAAAAATTGTTACAGGACATAAGCAAAAGATGAGCCCTCTGGGGGCAGTGCTTTTTAATCTTCACTGTGAATGTGAATCCCTTGGGAATCTTGTTAAAATGCAGATTCTGATTCAGTAGATCTGGGAAGGCACATGAGATTTTGGATTTTCACCAAACTCTCAGATGCTGCTGTTGATGCTTATCAATAAGAACTTTCAGCTGCAAGACCTTAGATACAACCAGATTGTCTACTCTTAAATCCTTATAAGTAGCACATTTGAGGTCACAACTTCAAAGAATTGTACATGTTGTATATTGTTGTCTGTTATTGTTTAGTTGCTAAGTCATGTCGGACTCTATTGCAACTCACCCCAAGGATTGTAGCCTGCCAGGCTCCTCTGCTCCAGGCAAGAATACTGGAGTGGGTTGCCATTTCCTTCTTCAGGGGATCTTCCAGATGCAATGACAGAATCCATGTCTCCTGCATTGGCAGGCGGGTTCTTTATCACTGAGCCACCAGGGAAGCCCATATTGCATATTGGACACTTATAAATGACAATACCAGAGAGTAGAGTTATAAGTTAATCAATAATTATTTAAAAAATATTTCCTATTTTTATATGGAAATCACCAAAGTATAAAAATAGATTATTTTGCCTTCAATAAATTTACTTTTTATTAAAAATTTATATTGCTTTTGGTTAATATCAAATCTAATTAATACATTTATGCAAAAATTCAAACAATATAGATGTCTAGGTAATGAAATACTTATATAACATATAATAAATATTATATCCATATAATAAAAAGTGAGTTTTTTTAACACCCCCATTGTATTTCCAAAAGTAACCACTGTTGAGTTTGCTTATTGTATATCCTCCAAAAATATTTTGGAGGATATACAATACAACTTTTGGAAATACAATGGGGGTGTTAAAAAAACTCACTTTTTATTATATGGATATAATATTTATTATATGTTATATAAGTATTTCATTACCTAGACATCTATATTGTTTGAATTTTTGCATAAATGTGCCCTCTTTAAACATATATGCATATCTTCAACTATTGTTGGTTTATGAAAACAAGATTTTACTCTGTGTCTTGTCCTGCAGCTTTTTAAAAAACTTAATATTTTATGATCACTTCCATTTCAATATGTATAGACCTTTCACAGTTTTACTGGTTGTATGCATATACAGTTCTATAATATTTAACTATCAAAAAAAAAGAGACAGACATTTAGGCTCATTCCAATTTTTGTATTTAAGTATTCTATGCACTTAAGAGGAGAAAGCAATGGCACCCCACTCCAGTACTCTTGTCTGGAAAATCCCATGGATGGAGGAGCCTGGTAGGCTGCAGTCCATGGGGTTGCTAAGAGTTGGACACGACTGAGTGACTTCACTTTCACTTTTCACTTTCATGCATTGGAGGAGGAAATGGCAACCTACTCCAGTGTTCTTGCCTGGAGAATCCCAGGGACGGCGGGGCCTGGTGGGCTGCCATCTATGGGATCACACAGAGTCGGACACGACTGAAGTGACTTAGCAGCAGCAGCAGCATGCACTTAAGAAAGAGGATCTACCTCAATAGTTCTAATTCAGTAAAAGCGACCTGCATGGAAGCTGTATACTTCTATCATTCATTACATCTTCATTTTCTACAGAGATTAAATCCAAAGAAATTCTGAGTCCCTAAAGCACAGCACCCCCTTCCAAGCCCCAGATAGCCTCCAGACTCTCCATTTTTGTATCTTTAAAGGGGAAAATGGGATTTCTATAGATTTTTTAAAGTCTGATTGCTAATGATTTGTTGTTATTGTTGTTCAGTCAAGTTGTGTCTGACTCTTTGTGACCCCCATGGACTGCCACACGCCAGGCTTCCCTATCCATCATCATCTCCAGGAGTTTGCCCAAGTTCATGTCCATTGAGTCAATGATGCCATCCAACCATTTCATCTTCTGTTGCCCTCATTATTGCTATCATTATTGCTAATGATTTTTGTTGTTGTTCAGTCACTAAGTCATGTCCAACTCTTGGTGATGCCATAATGTGCACTACGCCCAGCTTTCCTGTCCTTCACTATCTCCTGGAGTTTGCTCAAACTCATGTCTATTGAGTCAGTGATGCCATTCAAACACCTCATCCTCTGTCACCCCCTCCTCCTCTTGCCCTCAATCTTTCCCAGTATCAAGGTCTTTTCCACTGAGTCAGCTCTTTGTATCAGGTGGTTATCATACTGCTGATGATAATACCCCTCAAAAGCATGTGTGTGTGTGTGTATATATATATATATATATATATATATATATATATAGTGAACTAAAGGAGTTAAAATGGAGTATGGTGTCCAAGGCAGGTTCCATGTGCATAGTCTAGTTCTATATTTTAAACCTCACTAAAATTAACATGTTCAAATATCTTTGTTTGGTCTAGATAAATATACTATGGCTTGCAGAAAAGGGATTATATGTTTATTTTAATTTATAAAAAAATTTAGAGATATGAATTGGAGATGGGCCTTGAGAGTTATGAGACTTTCTTAGTCATAAAATAAACATAGCTAGTTTCCATATATTTAAAGAAATCCATCTGCAGTGCCTTAAGTCTAGACTCTAAAGGGAGAAATATCATTTCCTCTAATGTATATTTAATAAATAAAACTGTCTACCCAGAATTGGTAATAGAAATCGCTTGGCCTGCCGGATATTCTCTGACCTAAAAGAAGGCCATCAGAGAATGTTCCTGTTATATTTTAAGAGAAAAATCAGCTGTTTATATCTTTTATTTATTGGCAGACTACTGTTAGTGACAGGTATAATGAAAAATCTGTTTCTTATTGTGTTCTCCCCAGTGGCCATTGCGCACTTTTTCTACTGACCCTGAAACAATAAGCCCACTTCCAAAACAGCAGATAACCTCATTTATAGTGTTCCTAAGAAGATAAAAGTCTTCTGAAATGTATTATTTCCAGTCTCTTCTCTCATCCTTAAAATGTGTCTGTCTGGAGCTTTACCATGCATCTTCCCTCAGGTTTACAGGACGATGTCTCCTTGGTCCTTTCCAGAAACAAGCTCTTATTTCTGCCGTCAGTTTTATGGTATAATTTTACTGTTTCTTTGTACATGTTTTCTTCACTGCTTTATGCTCCTGGAAGACAAGAACACTTTGTTTTTTACACTCACGTTTCCTCAGCACCTGTCTCTTCATCTTATATGCCAATCCTGAATTTTAAAATGCAGTCAAACTTCAAGGACGACGGTAATGATTTCATAGGATTGCGTGTCTCTCTTAAATCTTTTTGCTTTTATAATCATTTAAAAATTTTTTTCTCACCATTTTGTTCAATATCTTTTAAAATCATTTTGGAGGTAGTTTTGATATAAATAAGAATAAAATGAGTGATTAAGAAATATTGAAGACATGAGAAATCTTACTGGTTTATATTTTGTGAATTAAAAAATAAACACCACAGTAATTACTACTGTTTGTAGCACAGCACATTTTTATTACACTGAAGCTTAAATTCAAATTAAATTATACTCTCCCCTTTCATTACCTTTTATTGTCTTTAATGTTTAAAAGTTATAAAATACCCTTGTTTACTTCTTATATGGTCTTTACAATTGTGCGGTTATCTAGGCTTTTAATGTTGTACCTCATTTAAAAGAAGGGCATTTTAGTCAAATTGTCTTAGATTATTCCTCAGGAACTGAAAAGTTAATTTTTTAAAATGTCGAGAGGACTATATTATACCCCCATTTCTCCCTAGGTCTTGCAACACAGATATCATCACACAAAAATGTGTGGATATATTTGATAAGGTCATATCGCCTATACAGAGTTTGGAAAGAAGCCTGAACTCAGTGGCTGGGTCACGGTGTGCTTTGCTATTACTGCTCCAAAAGCTCCAAAACCTCTAGATAAGCCTCTGGTTCCCAACTCTGACACAGGATTAGGGGAAGAGGTAAAATGATTAGTCTACATCTCTCTAATGAAGAGAAAAGACACTTAAATAGGTCAGAGGTAAATAAAGTGTCATATCCACTTATGCATCGTGTTTGAATAAATGCAAAAAAAAAATGTTCAGTATCTGCTTTAGATGAAGGACATTGTCAAAAAAATGTTTATAGAAAAAAGAGAAATTTATATGAACATTCAGCAGGCTGAAGCTCTGGGTATGGATGTTTTCAGTGAGGTATGCAGTCATCGACCCTGTAAAAGAAAAAAACTTACCATCAGGGAGCTCTTGACTGAAAGTGTAGTACCACAGTTCTTGTCAGTTTCTGCAGCATTTGGAGCATGGGATCTGGAGCAACAGGCTTGGTCCTTAATTGTTCATCAATGAGAACTTCAAACTAAGCTTTTTCAAGGGTAAGTGACACAAGCAGAAAAATGAGAGTGATGACTCATTTGGTAAAACACTGAGTGGGATGTGAAAGCTGGGGCCATCGCAGCTGAGGGGAAGGCAGTAGAAAGGCAGGGAGTTGTGGAGAACCAGCATTGGCAGTTCTTGAGAAAGAGCAAAGCCTAACAACTGAACTGAGGAGAGATGGGAGCTCTGAAATGGAGAGCCTGGGAGGTACACCTCAGGAAACTGCAGGAAGCCAAGAGAGGGGTCGAGAAGCAAGACTTGGTTTTGTGGGAAAGGAAAACAGTGAGCAGGAGGTGGTCACCAGATGCCAGAGAAAGGAAATAGTAGTAATACTGGCCACTGGTCATGAGAATACGTCTCATCTGAGGACTGACTTACTGTATGAATGGGTGGGCTTATTAAAGCCTTATCTCAATCTTACTCACAATATCACTTGGCAGTCCCATAAATCTTGACTCCTGATCCACTGATGTTTTTGTTACACTATGTTAAATTGCCTATGAAAAAGCAGGAAGGCATTAGATTTGGGTAGATGAACTGTTGCTGCTAACAAGGCATTTTTCCCCAGGAGACCTGGGGAAAAGACCCTTTATCTATGCTTTTAGTAATTTTGGAGAGATCAAATCCAATTGCTAAGAAATGGAAACCTTGGTACCATTTATTCTAAGATTTTTTTCTTTCTTAAAAGTGGATAAATCTAGACTTTTGAAAAAAAATGGTGGAAAATATTAGAGGAGAGTTTCAGAAATGGGAATATACTTTGAAGCACCACTTTTTTAAAATTCAAAAGCTGACCAGAATTATATATAAATGTACACAAAACACAGCTCATAGAACACGAGTCCATATTTACCGTTATCCCTAATTCAATTTTGTATATCAGTGTCAATTAAATCAATCAGTATCTGAGTCAATTAAATGCATATTACTGTGGTAAAAGTTTGAGATCAGTGGTTCACAATGAATGTTGTCATTTGGTATAATTTTGAAATAATAATGCAAGGATAGCTGCAGCAGATAGCCAAGGTAGCTGCTGCCAACTTTGATTTTGCTTGTGAAACATAACAAACAACAAAAATGAATGAAAAGGAACTGTTAGATACTGACCTAACCATTTGGATATTTTAAAACCCAAAAGTTTAGAGGATAAAGAAATTGATTCAAAAATAAAATAAAACCTGCTGATAAGGATTGCCTCACTATGATTCATTCAAGTACTAGGAAGCATTGAGTATTATGTTAGCAACTTAATTTCAAATAATTCAGAAAAAAATTGCACTGCTATATAATTTTATGTAAGTTTAAGATTGTTTAAAAATTACTAAAACTTCTTGCATATGCAATTACAATGTAAATATATATAGATGTGGTGGTTTAGTTGCTAAGTTGTGTCTGACTCTTGTGACCACATGGACTGTAGCCTGCCATTCTCCTCTGTCCATGGGATTCTCCAGGCAAGAACACTGGAGTGGGTTGCCATTTCCTTCTACAAGGGATCTTCCTGACCCAGGGATCAAACCCAGGTCTCCTGCGTTGCAGGCAGATTCTTTACCCACTGTGCTATGAGGGAAGCCCCATATATATGTAGTATATATAATAAATATAAAGGTATATGCATGCATGCTAAGTCACTTCAGTCATGTCCAACTCTTTGCACCCCTACGGACTGTAGCCTCTGTACATGGGATTTTCCAGGCAAGAATACTGGAATGGGTTTCCATGTCCTTCTCTGGGGTAAAGACTTAATCTTGATAGTGAGTTTTTGAAGGAGATGTTAGGAATACATTTTTCTTCTTTTTGGAAACAAGCTGTTTGTGGGGCATGTTCCTTCCTCTCTGACTCCATCACCTGTAAATGATAAACAGGCCCCAGCAAGGCTATTGCTACTTTCTTTTTAAACCTTCATTTTTGTTTTCTGTTTTGGTCCAGTGCTGTTAAGACCACTGTCACTCACAGTCACTCATTCCAATGACCATGCTGTTGATCTCTTCCTCTTTTATTTCCTTGTCCATTTTGCCTGGCCTCCGTAGAGCTGACACATCACTCAGATCTTCTTTAATTCCCATCTCTCAGTGAATGCCTTCTCTCTCTTGGTCTTCCCCTAATATTACCTTTGTCATCTTCATTTATTCACCCAACAAATATTGAGTACCTTCTTAACAGGACTTCCTTTAATAGTCTATATTCACTGAGTTTCCACATTTGCAGATTCAACCAGCAGGGATAAAAATTATTCAAAAGAAATCTAGGCAGTTCCCTAAAGCAAGATTTTAATTTTCTAGGCATTGGCAACTGTTAACATAGAATTTACATTACATTACATTAATACAGTGTAATTACATTACATTGTATTAGGTATTGCAAGTACTCTAGGGATGATTGATTTAAAGTATATGAGAGGGTGTGCTTGAATAGGTTATAATCAAATACTATGTTAGTTAATATAAAGGACTTGAGTATCCATGGATTTTGATATCTTTGGGGAATTTTGGGGTGCCAAGGTGAGTGTCTGAAACAAGTACCCCTCTGATACCAAGGGATGATTGATTGTATTTTGTCAGTCATCTTAGGAAGGAATGAACTGATTACTGGAATAAAAAATTTCTTTATTCTATCTCATCTTTGACTATACATTTTTTTAAAAAAGCCTCAAATTTCTATCTATGAACACATGATAAAACTGGAAAATAGCAGATAATATTCAAATTGCCATGGAGCAATAAGTGCTCTTTATAGTAATTTGAAATCAGTTAACTCTTTTCTTTTCATTTGTGAGATGAGTGTAGTGTATTTGTACATTTATATTAATATGTGGATTAGGGTGAAATATACAATTAAAAGAATAGCCATACCAAATGAGACCAGATGTAGCCGTAGAGTGGCACAATTTTTTTCTGATGATCCCATGCATGCTTGTGCTTGGGTTGCTCAGTCATGTCAAACTCTTTTGTGACCCCATGGACTACATTCTGCCAGGTTTCTCTGTCCATGTGATTTTTCCAGGCAAGAATACTGGAGCAGGTTGTCATTCCTCCTCCAGGGGATTTTCTGACCCAGGGATCGAACCTGCATCTCTTGCATTGGCAGGTGGATTGTTTACCACTGAGCCGCCTGGGAAGCCCAAAGATCCAGTACTAACATGAAATATAAAGGTCAAGAGTGTATCTGTGATTCATGACTCTGATTTTAAAATCTTTTCAGAAAATAAGCTCTTGAAGGTCAGCAGTGATAACTCCATGGTTCCCTCTGAGAGATTCTAACATCATAAAGCAGAACATATCAGTGTTCCCCTAGCGCAATTAGTGCATAGAGAATGACTACAATCTATACTTTGTTAACAGGGTGGTGGGAATGCTCTGCTTAAGAAAAGGGAAACATTGATTTGGCTAAAATCTTACACAATTGAAGGTTGGAGCCTAATATGTTCAGGAAGAAGTACTCAGCTTATTTGCTCCTACAATCTTAATCACTTTACTTTCTGTGTTTATGCTGATGACTTTCAAATGTATTCATTCATTTCTCCCTTCTCCATTTATGAACAACGAATGGTCTAGATGTGATGGAGACACAGAGAAAGGCTCTTAATTTGTTTTTTTTTCCTGATAAACTCCTACTTCCCTTTCAGAATTTTGTTTACTTATCATCTCTTTTAGAAGTCTTACTGATTTCACTATGTAGCTTGGGCTAGGGTGTTCACACAGTTTCATTTGTGCAGTGTTAACAACTCTATTTGGAGAAGGCAATGGCACCCCACTCCAGTACTCTTGCCTGGAAAATCCCATGGATGGAGGAGCCTGGTAGGCTGCAGTCCATGGGGTCACTAGGAGTCGGACACGACTGAATGACTTCACTTTCACTTTTCACTTTGCTGCATTGGGGAAGGAACTAGCAACCCACTCCAGTGTTCTTGCCTGGAGAATCCCAGGGACGGGGGAGCCTGGTGGGCTGCCGTCTATGGGGTTGCACAGAGTTGGACACGACTGAAGCGACTTAGCAGCAGCAGCAGCAACAACTCTATTGTGGCACCCACCTTACTCTTGCATAATCATGAATTTATTAGTCTGTCTCTTACCCTGGGGTTAAAGTGCCTTGGGGATTAGTATACTGGCATTATCATTTCTGTCAGGTGTACCAACCAAAATATATTAAACATATACTATTTACTGGTATTTCAGTTGTCTATTTGCTGTGTAAAAACTACCCAAAAGTTGTTGGCCTAAAACAATAATCATCTTACTTACTCACCCATCTGTAATCTGGGCTGGGGTTGGCTGTTGGTCTTACCTGGGCTGCATTTAGTTGGTGAGCCAGCTGGAGACAAGGCTCAGCTGAGAAGACTGAGCTCTCTCTCTTTCTCTTTCTCTCTCACTGTTGTCTTAGGACCTCTTCCTTCCACCTCTGCACCAATTTCTGTTATGATAACTGAATTTCTTACATGGCAATTCAGGGATCCCAAGAATACAAAACACTGCATGGCTTTCTCAAAACAAACAGATGGAACCAGTCTAGTATTGCTTCAAGCACATTTGAATGAGTGAAGAGAGGGTCTGTCAAGATGCAAGCAGAGCGGAATCAGAGAGAATGAACACCAGAGCCACTAACAGAGCAGACCCACCACAAGCCCATTTTTTCCTATTAGAAAGCCACATTTATCCCTCATTAAATATATACTCCTTATCCCTTTAGGGGACCTGTGTCAGCCTCAAGTCCCATATTCAGGCCTCCACATCAGGTCACAGCACAGATGATTCTCCTCAGGTACCTTGGCTGGGGCACAGCTCCTTGGGCCAAGTCCTCCGAAGGTGGAACACCAGGGAATTGATGGGACAGTTATCTTTCTTCCTCACACTCAACCAACATACATGACTAGAGAGGGACAGACAAGCACAATAAACTTCACCTTTTGGGAGCGAGGCTGGGAGCAAGAGGCAGGAAGCTGCAGGGCTGTGGCACAAACAAATGAGGGCATAGGGCGGTCTCCCCTGTGTGGACGATAAAGGAGGGTGCTGTCTATGCTGCTGCTGCTAAGTCGCCTCAGTCGTGTGATGCCATAGACGGCAGCCCACCAGGCTCCCCCATCGCTGGGATTCTCCAGGCAAGAACACTGGAGTGGGTTGCCATTGCCTTCTCCAATGCATGAAAGTGGAAAGTGAAAGTGAAGTCACTCAGTCCTGTCCGACTCTCAGCGACCCCATGGACCGCAGCCTACCAGGCTCCTCCGTCCATGGGATTTTCCAGGCAAGAGGACTGGAGTGGGTTGCCATTGCCTTCTCTATAAATAACTTAAAAGCAAAAATCAGATCAGATCAGATCAGTCACTCAGTTGTGTCTGACTCTTTGCGACCCCATGAATCACAGCACGCCAGGCCTCCCTGTCCCTCACCAACTCCTGGAGTTCACTCAGACTCACGTCCATTGAGTCAGTGATGCCATCCAGCCATCTCATCCTCTGTCGTCCCCTTCTCCTCCTGCTCCCAATCCCTCCCAGCATCAGAATCTTTTCCAGTGAGTCAACTCTTCGCATGAGGTGGCCAAAGTACCGGAGTTTCAGCTTTAGTATCAGTCCTTCCAAAGAAATCCCAGGGCTGATCTCCTTCAGAATGGACTGGTTGGATCTTCTTGCAGTCATAGGGACTCTCAAGAGTCTTCTCCAACACCACAGTTCAAAAGCATCAATTCTTCGGTGCTCAGCCTTCTTCACAGTCCAACTCTCACATCCATGCATGACCACAGGAAAAACCATAGCCTTGACTAGACGAAACTTTGTTGGCAAAGTAATGTCTCTGCCTTTGAATATGCTATCTAGGTTGGTCATAACTTTCCTTCCAAGGAGTAAGCGTCTTTTAATTTCATGGTTGCAGTCACCATCTGTAGTGATTTTGGAGCCCAGAAAAATAAAGTCTGACTCTGTTTCCAAAAGCAAAAATATACCTGCCTAAATCCCAGAGCTCTCTTAGTCACCCTGCACAGGCCAGTAGATACTGTGTCAATGATAAACACACCTTCCAGTAGAGGCACCTCTCCCTGCTCTTCCCCTTGGTATGCAGGGCTAGCAGACATGTATCCACAGGGATTCTGAGATCCAGCGGCATGCACCTCCAGCCCCTTCATCGGGTCCAGTCTGTCCCTGTGCAGTCGTTCTTCAGGCCCTCCCACCTGACGTTGCTTTCCTTCCATCATAGGTGGTTCATCTCAATTGTTAACATGAAAAGCTCTGTGATTTGCCAATTGTGTGACCTTGACCAGGCAACTTTATCTTTTTGAACCTCCAGGTCTTCATCTATAAAATGCGGATTTTAAAAATAGTACTTACAATTAGACTTATGCATTTATATGCATATCATATGCATATAAAATGAGACATTTAAATATATTATATATAAAAATCTTAAATAGTGACTGGAGTATAATACATCCTTAATAGATGTGTACTGTCATTATTTTGGGCTTCTCAGGTGGCACTAATGGTATAAAGAACCCACTTGCCAATGCAGGAAATGTAAAAGATACCAGTTCGATCCCTGGATAGGAAAGATCCCCTGGAGGAGGGCATGGCAAATCACTCCAGTATTCTTGCCTGGAGAATTCCATGGGCAGGCGAACCTGGGAAGCCACGGTCTACAGGGTCACAAACAGATACACCTGAAGTGACTTAGCATGCATGCATGTATCATTATCATTTTGCATTTGTCTGCTCTATAAAACATAAAATGAAGACTAGAATTATGTTAGGCCCAGCAAAGCACTGCATGCTGCTCAAATAATGTATGAAATATATATGTAAAGAGAGAGAGAAATTTTTTCTTTATGTGTTTATTTATATAAGAAGACAATTTGAAATTGCTGGTAAATTTTTTTGCAGCTGGGAAAAAATACTTTGAGAGAAGGAGCAAAATAATTCTGAAGATAAGAGCCAAATATAAACTTAAAATAAAACTGAAACATTGATTTAGATTATGTAGGGCACAAAATCAGTGTAAAAAGCTATAATTAAGTTTTCCAACAGATTTAAAACATGCCCAGGGCAGCATGAGGGGTTTGTAACGGTCTCTTTTGTTATGAAAAGAGCACAGAATGTAAAATCAGATGTCCAGGTGCTCTGGCTCCTGGGAGGATGGGTCCAGTTATCCCCAACCATTACCCGGCGGCTGCGGTGAAACCTTATGTACTGGCTGCTTGCCAACCCCAAAGTGACAGCCCAGTCAGAGTCATGCCCTACTTACACTTCCAGTGGTCACTGAAATATTGAAAGAAATGAAGAAAAGTTTAATCTTTGGGGAAGACTTGAATGACGATATACTGGAGAGAAACAATGGGTGCATTTGAGGTCAGGACCATTCTTTCTGTTAAGTCTTTTAAAACCATGCTGCTGCCCCTTCCTTGGAATCTGTCTTTTCATCACATCTGATGAATCCTTTCTCCAATTCAGACAGATATGTATCTCTGTATCTTTCCAAGTTTTTAAGTCAATCTGCAAAGGAGCAATGTGTAAATTAGAGTAAAAATAACCTTTTCTATACTACGAACAAAGCTAGTGGAGGTGATGGAATTTCAGTTGAGCTATTTCAAATCTTAAAAGATGATGCTGTTAAAGTGCTGCACTCAACATGCCAGCAAATTTGGAAAACTCGGCAGTGGCCACAGGACTGGAAAAGGTCAGTTTTCATTCCATTCCCAAAGAAAGGCAATGCCAAAGAATGCTCAAACTACCATACAATTGCACTCATCTCACACGCTAGTGAAGTAATGCTCAAAATTCTTCAAGCCAAGCTTCAGCAATACTTGAACCGTGAACTTCCTGATATTCAAGCTGGTTTTAGAAAAGGCAGAGGAACCAGATATCAAATTGCCAACATCCGCTGGATCACGGAAAAAGCAAGAGAGTTGCAGAAAAACATCTATTTCTGCTTTCTTGACTATGCCAAATTCTTTGACCATGTGGACCACAACAAACTGTGGAAAATTCTGAAAGAGATGGGAATACCAGACCACCTGATCTGCCTCTTGAGCAATCTGTATGCAGGTCAGGAAGCAACAGTTAGAGCTGGACATGGAACAACAGACTGGTTCCAAATAGGAAAAGGAGTACATCAAGGTTGTATATTGTCACCCTGCTTATTTAACATATATGAAGAGTACATCATGAGAAACCCTGGACTGGAAGAAACACAAGCTGGAATCAAGATTGCCGGGAGAAATATCAATAACCTCAGATATGCAGATGACACCACCCTTAAGGCAGAAAGTGAAGAGGAACTAAAAAGCCTCTTGATGAAAGTGAAAGAGGAGAGTGAAAAAGTCAGTTTAAAGCTCAACATTCAGAAAACGAAGATTATGGCATCTGGTCCCATCACTTTCTGGAATAGAGTGGAAACAGTGTCAGACTTTATTTTTTGGGGCTCCAAAATCACTGCAGATGGTGACTGCAGCCATGAAATTAAAAGATGCTTACTCCTTAGAAAGAAAGTTATGACCAACCTAGATAGCATATTCAAAAGCAGAGATATTACTTTGCCAACAAAGGTCTGTCTAGTCAAGGCTATGGTTTTTCCTGTGGTCATGTATGGATGTGAGAGTTGGACTGTGAAGAAAGCTGAGCACCAAAGAATTGATGCTTTTGAACTGTGGTGTTGGAGAAGACTCTTGAGAGTCCCTTGGACTGCAAGGAGATCCAACCAGTCCATTCTAACGGAGACCAGCCCTGGGTGTTCATTGGAAGGACTGATGCTAAAGCTGAAACTCCAGTACTTTGGCCACCTCATGCGAAGAGTTGACTCACTGGAAAAGACCCTGATGTTGGGAGGGATTGGGGGCAGGAGGAGAAGGGGATGACAGAGGATGAGATGCCTGGATGGCATCACTGTCTCGATAGACATGAGTTTGGGTGAACTCCGGGAGTTGGTGATGAACAGGGAGGCCTGGCGTGCTGCGATTCATGGGGTCACATCGGACACGACTGAGCAAATGAGCTGAGCTGAACTGAACTTAACTGATGCTGGGAAAGACTGAAGTCGGGAGGAGAAGGGCACAGCAGAGGATGAGGTGGTTGGGTGGCATCACCGACTCAATGGACGTGAGTTTGAGTAAACTCTGGGAGTTGGCTATGAATAGGGAGGCCTGGTGTGCTGCAGTTCATGCGGTTTTAAAATGTCGGACATAACTGAGTGACTGAACTGAACTGAACTGAAATAATGGATGAGGACTTGAAATTAAATCATAAGCTCAGCTCCAAAAGCCGATGGCCCACTACTTGTTTTTGGGTTACTAAATTTATAATCCAGAATCTATTCCTCTATGTGTCTGACCCAGGATAGCAAAAATTCAAGGTCTGACTTCAACTACTCATTTGCTCAATTAGTAGACTCTGAATTTTTCCTAAGCATTTGTTATTTTAGGCTAGTTGCTTCTCCTAACACAAAGTACCACTTTTACTAAGTAATAAAATATGCTCAGTATTTTATCCCCTCTAACCTGTCTGACAGTTGTTGATCACCCTTTGAGACATGAGGTCTTGCTTTTATGATTTAGTGCTTTGGTGCCTGCTGGATTACTAATGTTATCTACAATGATTGTTGTAGTTCTGTGATCTGAATTCCTTGCTTCTCTATCCCATCAGTTGACTTCGTGATTGTTGTTCAGTTGTGTCTGACTCTTTGTGACCCCATGGACGGTGTCCCACCAGGTTCCTCTGTCTATGGGATTTCCTAGAATGGGTAGCCATTTCCTTCTCCAGGGGATCTTCCCAACTCAGGGACGATCCCGAGTCTCCTGTTCAGCAGGGATTCTTTACCCCTGTGCTACCTGGGATACCCCATCAGCTGACTACTTGTATCAATTTCTAAAACAAATCAATAGACTGTTGGTGTCCCTCGAGTACTTCTGTTGCTCTATCTAGATGTCCCTTTTTGCAATCAAGATGATTGTCCTTGGTAGTTCTTTGTCTTCGTGCCACATCCCAATTTGGTCCATTCGAATTTAAATAGACTTTATACCTTAGCTATTCAACTTAAGATATGTGCAATTTCTGCTTTCATATTTAATGTGCTTCTTAATGCTGTTGAGTGAAAAGCCATAGGGATGAATCAGCAGCTTCATTTTTTGGTTTGCTTTCTAATTAAAATATTCCTATAGATTTCAGGCAAAAGAAAGGCTGCATTTATTGACTTGTCTGACTAAGATATATTCCAAATGAAATAATTAAGTCTTTATACAACACTTTTTAAAAATTTAGATTAATCAATGATGCTTAATCAGGATAAAACAACAACAAAACCACAAGTTTGGATAATTGAAGCCAAGAGATAATCCACACACTCTCTCTTTGGTTAAAAGCTTTAAAAAAAAATTAGCACCAATCATGCCAGAGTACCTAAGGCATAATCAAATGAGCTGATTGGAGTTTTTCATCTTGTCTTCCCCATTATTTGATAAAAAGAATAATAAATACAAAATTCACCAACAGAAGGCAAGGAGAAGAAAAGATGTGCTACCAGATAAGTATTAAATTCATTCAAATTGCTGGATTTTATAGGATTTTTTACTTAATTGATCAGATACTGCAATGTCAGGACAAGGTAAAGCCGGTACCCACACCAGTTTTACTGAAATTTTATAGAAATTGAAATCTATCACTCAACATTTTATTTTAGGTTACATTATGTAGTAAATATCCCTGGAGCAGGGCATGGCAACCCACTGCAGTATTCTTGCCTGGAGAATCCCCATGGACAGAGAAGCCTGGCGGGCTACACTCCATGGGGTTGCAAAGAGTCAGACACGACTGAGCAACTAAACACACACACAGATAAGTAAGACTTGAAGATTTCTTGTTTCTACCAGTATTACCTAGGGTGGTTGATGAAGAAAGTAACTTATTAACCAGACTCACTCATGAGGAGTGATGCAGGATCCTGCCCTGGAGCTTGATGCAGGGATAATTCTTTAGCTGTTTAAACAGGAAAGCCAGGAGCGATCCTCTGCTCCAACGGGTTCCACAGGTGAGTCCACCCTGTTAGACTAACACTGGTGTCTTCTTTGGACTGAAGATCTGCCAGGCAAATTCCTGAACAAGTAGGATAGACTGTGCTTTTCAAAGAGGTCAAAGCAGTATTCTAGTCACACATGCTCTTCCTGAACCTTGTTGCATCCTATCAAGAGGC